>NW_026901405.1:35000-2435000 GCF_033783945.1 Neopsephotus bourkii | reverse complement strand
GACATGTACATCCCAGTGGACTGAAACAAAGACCTACTCTTGTCCAGTAATAAGTAGTTGTGGACTTCAGGTATTATGATCCTACATTAGACACTTTTTCAACTTAAAATGTTTTCCAATTCAAAATGTTTTCCAACTCACTTTTCTGCTTCTTCTGAATAGAAGAAATGTGCTTTCTTGCCTTGTGGTTTGATGGACAATGGATGGGATGTGCTGCTTATGAAGAACCATTACAATGAGTTTGATGTTGTGTCAAATCATTGGTTGCAAACAAAGGCCTTCTTCAAGGGCAGTATTTTACATACCTTCTGTTGAAGGAAGAGTTTTCATACTACTGAATTACTCACAGCAAGGCTGTTTCAACACAGACTTATGTTCATGCATAAACTAAGCATGGGTGTTGATCTTTGCAATTATTCCTTACATCGATACTCCCTTTAGTTCTCAACTCTGTCCACACCAAACTGTGACACGCAGATCAGGGTGTCAATTAAGAGTGACTTTTTGCTCTCCTTTATCAAAATCTATGGAAACTACACATAAAAGATGACTTTTTCTATACCTATAATCAGTCTTGCTAACCCGGAAGAGATGATGTTTAAAAAGGAAACCAGTGCAATGTTTTCTATCAAGGGAAATTATTTCACATAAAACTGAGCTCTGGGTATTATTCTTTGATTCCTAGTACAGAATTAAAATCTGCAGGTCTTTATACTATGGTTGCCTATCAGTAATTGCTTACTTAAGGAGTAACCATGAGAGAATATATGGTGCCTAAACATGATTTGTGATTTATTTACAAAAGAAGCTCCACTTTTCATTCCTGTTCAAACTGCACTGGATCCACCACCTAGCACCTTAACAAACAACTGTACTTCTTCCTTTACAACTAATCTATCAACACCACCTCAGAGGTGTCACATACATCACAACTTCCGAATTTCTGACTGAGAACGCTTCGCTGAGCTCTCCCATCAAACTGGCCTATGCTGCTCCTTTTTCTCTGGCAACCTGCTGAGACATGGGCAACCACTTCATCATTATAAACATTGAAGTATTTCACTGCTGCTTTCCTATCCAGTAGGCAGAAAAGCTAAGAGGAGGACACAGAGAGCAGCCTGCAGTGCTGTGCAGACCTAACAGACTTGCTGTCTAACTATTCTCTTTACCCTTCAGCTGACACAAGTTAGAACTGGCTAATGAAGTTTCATAAGCTAAAGCTTGGTTGACTTTCTCTCTCACTGTATATACTTTAAAGGCATATCTGGAAAGTTTAGCACTCAAGAGAGGCTTACAAAACCTAAAAGTCACCTTTCCATCCAAAGCTGAATTTTCACATAAAAGACATTATGCAGTAAGACTGCCTAACTCTGCCCTTACAATACATATCACCTGAACATATAGTGAGAAGCCATGCCCATTTTCCAGATATAGTTTAGGTGGTCAAGTATTCTGGCTCAGCTTTCTATTAATGTTATGTTCTTTTAGCTAAAGGAAGACAAAAGTTTTTATAGCTTTCTTCACCCTGCTGTTTCTCTTTGCCAGCAAGGCCTATTTAAAACCCCTCATTGCACATAACAGAAGGAACAGAACCCTGCAACAAAACTCATCACTTGGCTGTGCCAAAAACTGGATTTTTTTTCTCTTCCATTTTCTTTTATCAATTCATGCACATTCTGTACTTCACAAAAGTGTTAGCCCATTATAGAACAATTTGATATTTTGCTATCGTGCCCTACTCTTGACATGAGAAGAGAGTTCAAAGAAACTATTTCATAAGCCTGACATTTTTGAAACGTACACTTGAATAATTTATAATTAGAGCATATTTTCATATTTACTGGTTTAGGTACTGATTTATTAAAATATATTTAAGATATGTATGAATGCCATTAGGTTTCATCATGGGACCTAATTTCTTTAGCTAGAAAACATAAAGTGGTAACATCAATGCACTGACTACAAACAGCAAATGAAGTAATTATGAGAGCTTACTGGAACTTTCCAAAAGTAACTCAGCCAAGATTGCCAAGAGATTTGAATCCCCCTTCATATGCTCAGCAAATCTAGGGCAGAAAAAGAGACCACATGGGGAGCTATGTAAGGCAACTGAAATCTGATGGACTTAGCAGCTCTGAAACTCAGATTCTGCTGTTATATTGGCTTGGTTCCAGAGATGTGTTTACTACTATGCAGAAAACTTTGCTGTCCTTAGGATCATAAACTTTGAGTGGTGAAAAATAAATCACTAAATGGACCAAAAAGACCATGTTCATTCTGGTTTTGATGACTTTTTATATTTTAGTGTATTTCACACTCCCAGCCTCCTAATGCAGCACTACAACTCCTTCATTCCTCTGAATTTATTAGCTTTGTAAAGCCCTGCATGCTGGAGCTAAGCATTCAGGGAGAAATGGTGAGTGCAGGTAATGGCTGAATCACAGCAACTTAACAAATTACTGTTAATCTGCTGACAGTTTTTAACTGTTCCCCCTGTCACCTCTTCCAATTTTTCAAGCTTTTTTGTGAGCTCTAATTTGATACAGATACATAAAAAGCAGCATAGAAAGTACAGAGGCAGGAAAAGGAAAAAGCAACAAATGATGCACTGAAGTTTATAAAACTGAAAGAAAAGTAAGAAAGGGTATAAAAGCTAAAGGTATAATTTTCTTGAGTTACTTTGGCACCCATTTCTCCCTATTAAAAAGACTTTACAAACCTAAGTCCCAGTGGCCAGATGTTCGAGGTCAGGATCTAGGCTAGAGCTGCACAACACACAGGTATTGAGAGCAAAAATAAGAAGATTGAAGTGTTTCATATCAGGGGTCACAGAAAGTACTGGAAAAGATGGCAAGATAGCAGTTAACCTTTCTGACAGTCTGCAAGTGAAAATATGAGCTTTAAGTAGGGGAGAAGAACAGTAAAGCAATTAGGACATGAGAAGTGTATGACTTGACTTGTCCATTTCTTCTTTTTATCCTAGTCGATGTATTTTACTTACAGATCCTCCCAGCTAATTACTCTTTCCTTTTTGGCATCATGCACTGTTAATAGGTAAAAACAGTTATCACTTCATCAAACTTTGCATGCTTAACACAATCATTCTTAGTAAATAAGACCCTTTTGCCCTTTAATTTGTGCAGCTCTTAGCTGAGCTCTCTCCATTATGTCAGTAACTTTCTGAATTAAATTTTTCCATCAATAGTCTTTCTAAAGCCAAAATATTACCTCTGGACCACTGTAAAATGTTTCCTCTACTTCTATAATGAAGCAAACCATGAGGCTTCCTAAGCTAACATTAATATGCACTCTGTAGGAATTTCTCAAGTTTACAATTCCAAACAAACTCTAAAACCTAAGCTGAACTAAAAACCACGTACAAAAATGGCACCAGAAGTTCCACACTAATATTAACCTCTCTCCCTGATAGTCTGAGTTTAGAAGACAATATACCGAATCCTAACTAACGCTTCTTCAAATTCCATTTGCAATCTGAAAGTCATCCTTGTATTGTCCCTCTTCTTATACAGCATCCATGACAAGAGGTTTCCTAAACCAGCTGAGATTCCCTGGTACATTGTGATTTTCGTTCTGCCCAAAGGGACCACAATAAAGTAATTAAAGGAGTTCAGCTTCTCATTATGGACACCTAAATATAGGAGTATAAATGCAGATGGCAACACATCAGGTAGGTGCCTAAGCTCTAATTACAAGGCAGTAAAGAGGTAGTCAATAAAACCTGTGTCATTAGGAGAATGAAAGGACACACCTAGTAGTTTTCTAAGTCTATTAACTTCGATGACCAGACCTGCATTGTTTAAGATGGGCACTTAGACATTTGGCTCACCCACTGCCACCTTCAGTTAGACACCTAAATGTACGAGTCCAAACCCTAGAATTTCTTCTTAAACAAATGACAATTCCCTGGTTATTCGAGGCATTTCTGATGAACAGGGCTGGCTAAAAAAAAAGAGGATCTGCAGCAGACACTTGTGCTGGTAGAGCAGCAACTGGAGAAAAACATCCTGGAACACCTCATATGTCACTAGATGACTGCATTTAGGTAACTGAATCTCACCCAATGTGTCTTTTTAGAGATGGAGAAAAAGAAAATGGATGCAGTACTATAGTAGAAAGCTATGGATATATATTTCCACAAACTCATTACACATTCATCTCCTACCCAGATTCCTATTCCTATTTAAATCACAGAGATGGCAGGCACCTACAACTCCCAAAAAGCCTACCATACCTTCATCCACCTTGCTGTTTATAGGGACTGACATTTTTTAAAGGCAACTTGCAAACAAAAACATTTTAATGAACTGTTTTAATGCACTGACTATTAAACAAACATGGTACTACAGAAATCAGGGACCCAAGTTAATGGGGCAGGAAGCCTCAGTAACCATCTTCACCACAAAAACTAGCATAGTGGGCATTCATGACAAGGAGTTAAATGACAAGATCAGCTGGAGCTAGTGGGAGCTCTGTGATTACTTTCAGCATAATCAGGGTCTGATCACAGAATGTCCAGAAAAGAACACGTTACCAGTTTAAAAATTAATAAAAAAATAAAAACTCCCAGCAAGTCAGCACAGATTAATAAATATATGCAAGCATGAAAGTGGCTTCAAAAAGAATAGACACTGATTGCAGCAACTGCTATCTTACAAATAACAGTTCAAAGCAGTCCTGCAAAGGGCATTTCCCAGCTATAGCTTATCATTCCCAAATTTCTTTCACTGACCTCCCACTCTCCTTCCCCTTAACATAAGGCAATTCCTGATGGCAAACAAACTTGGAGAAACAAAGTTGTAAATGTCTGGAAAGTAGTACACAGACTATACAAGTGCCATAATAATGTTGCTGACTTTATACAAATACATTGCTACAACAAGAACACAGTGAAGTTCAGTTTTATTTGTGGAAATGTATGCTAACCGAATATGCCAAATAATGAATACTACCAGTCTTCATAAAAGAATCTATCCCTTAAAGGTCTTGACCATACAGAGTCTCCTAACTACACCATTTCTGAAGTCCATGCCAGCTAACAGGGGTTGACAGATCCAGTTAAAAACAAAGGGAAACCTGACAAACAAACTTCTCATTATTGTTTCTGTTACAGCACAACCCAAGAGTTTCAACTGGAATCAGACCCCAGCATCATGCAAGAAACCACTACAATCTAGTCAGATTAAGTGCTCATATAAAAGTACAAACTACGGAAAACAGAAAACACACATTTTTCAAAAGACACAACAAATTGACTCATTTGACTCTATCTTCACTCATATCCAAACCCTTGAAACCGATTGCTCTTTCACTGCTCCTTTACTTTCTTTGGATTATCACCAACTCACAGAAAAATCCAAAAGGTTCCCTCTTCCCCTCAAAACCCAGATACATAGCAGGAAACTCTCACCTGCCAATTCAGTGAAGCTATCTAAAATGCAGCAAGGTCCATCCTACTACATGCTTGTTCTTATCATAGTATAGAATCGTAGAATGGTTAGATCATCTAGTTCCAACCCCCCTGCCACTGGCAGGGATGCCTCACACTAGACCGCATCGGCCAATGCTCTGTCCAACCTCACCTTGAACACTGCCAGGGATGGAGCATTTACCAGTTCTTTTGGCAGCCTGTTCCAGTGCCTCACCACCCTCACAATAAAGAACTTCTTCCTTATAGCTAACCTGAACTTCCCCTGTTTTAATTTGAACCCATAATTCTTAACTGTGTTACTTCTCTTTCCAGTGGAATTTCACACAAAAGTTATCCCAAAAAGGGTTCAGGCAGTCTGTGCACAGTCTACATCACCACCACTGACACAGCACTGCTGTTCTCTCCATCTGAAAGAATGATACAGTGATCATCCCAAGTTTATCTGGGAATCTGAAGGAAGCATAAATTATCAAGTTGGGTTTTTTTATATTAGGTTTGCAAAAATTACTTCATTTTCTATCAAGAAGCAAGTTCTTATTAAACATGGTTGCCCAGTAGCAAAAAAATAAGAATTTTCCTCTCTTAAAAGTGTATGAACTAGTTTTATAAATCAGGTCAGTTTTTGTGTTCTTTTCCCAGATTAAAATTCACAAGAGATCTTTTGGTCTTCTGAGAATATTTAAATTGTTTATTCAGTGCTTTCCATTGAAACGAGACTCTTAATATGTACTTAAGAGAAATGCAGTTTGAGAAATACATTCACTTATAAGTTAATAAATCTAAACAATGCTAAAAGTCCATCTTTCTGGTAAAGTATTATGCTTCAGACATAATGCCTTCCTTCAAGTCACATGGGGACCCTATGCTGTTAAAGACGGTTATAACATGCACAATTTCTAATGGTTCAACAAGGATGCTGAGGATCAGGATTCCCGGGTTCCTTCTCAAGCTCTGTCCATAAAACACAATTGGCACTTCCCTCTTTTGTCTTGTTATCGCAGTTGGTAAAGCTGAGATCCTATTCACAAGCTGACAAAGTTCATGTGACGATGTTTACAGTGTGCTTTGAAATACCCAGACAAAAAGTGTTATAAAGTGCAAAAATATCATTATTATTCAACTAGTTATGTCCTCCGCACCCAAGCAAAATGGAGCAGGCAATTTATATTTTGCAAGCAATCTTTCAAATAGGTTTCCATGTTTATGCTACTTGAATTCCACATCAATGAAGCAGTACAAAATAGAGCACTTAGCTCATTCCTGTGGTCCTAATTTATTTTCATCTTGCTGTTTTTTGTTTTCATATCAAGTTCTAACAAGAATGAAATACATGGATTTTTCCAGCTGACTGACACTCTGTATAATGTAAAACATTCTGGTTTAAGAAAAGATACTTCTCTCCAGAAGTTTGAAACAATACTTTAAAAATCTGACACATATTTTTTATAGCTTAAAAAAAAAAAAAAAAGAACCAAAAAAACAGTGATGGGAAAGATCACTTTGCCCTAACATGAGGATACCCAGACTTCCAGTGACAGATTACAGACATACTGATTTTGGAACAATTCAGAGTTGCTTTTCACGCACAGATTCAGCAGCAAGCTTTTTTTAATGTTTTAACTTAATCTTGATACATATCTACCTGTGCGAAATCAGAATATTACATTTAATGCTTAAAGGATTAAGACAAAAAAGAAAAAAAAGAAAAAAAATAAGCTGTGTTATCTGAATATCAAATACTAAAACCTACTACTCCAAACTCCAGTGAATGCCATCATTCTTTACAAGCTCCAATCTACTGCTCTGCTTGGAGTCAGCCAAAGATTTGAACTTTGCAATATTAGACTTTACAGATATATATGAATAAATAGAAATTCCTGTTCACTGTGGGAATGGGGGTGACTTGTCCACGAGGAAAGCAAGTCTGGGGAAATTATTACTACTTTAGAGAAGCTGAAATAAAATGTCTCAGAAAGAAGAAGAAGAAAATGTTTCTTTCTAAGTTTCCAGATCACAGGAATCAGATTTTGCTCCATATTGCAATGTGTTCTACGTGGGTAAAACTCTGAAATAAAGACGCACTGTATTGTGTAATTTAGCAATTCTGCTGGAAGTTATAGGTACAAAACAGCCATTACTTAATCATTTTCAATTTTAATTCTGATTGGGAAGCAAACTACGATACCAGGGTAGCTGGTTACTGAAGCAATGGCTTAAAATACAGCCATAAAATGCAACTAAATGTACACCCCAACATAAGTCCCTGTTAAGATAAAAAAAAATACCCAGAGTATACAATGTAAAACAACTTCTTCTCTCTGCCCCCAGTTTTGCTTTAAAGATCAGTCACAATAAAAACTTCGTATAATTTACTAAACTAGAGACAAGTGTATCTAGGTTTCTATACTTAAAGAGCCCCACTGCTGTATTGAGTGTATCGAGAAAACACATACTGCTTTTGAAACATAGCACTCCAATTTCACAATAATTAAGGATATGTGCCCTTTTCAACAGAGAGCATGCAAACACAGTCTAAAAGACAAGTGCTCAAATTCTCAAGACCTGACTCACATGCAATATTTATCACACAGTTATGTGATAAATTCCTTAATACAAATAAAGTGAAAATGTTTTTTTCCAATTTGAGAGCCATGAAACACATATTAAAGATAAAAGCATGTTATTTGGCTATAGTGAACTCTGCAAGATGCTGTATGTGCAACAGAATGAAACAGAAATTTCAGTGATAGAAAATCATCCTCATTCTCTCTGGATAGTATAATAACCTTTTAAATCATGTTTGACATTTGTAAGTTGAGTGAGCTGGCAGCCCTGCAGAATCTATGTGGTAATACATGTAGTAAACCCTTTCTGGAACAGTAATCTCATTGCTTTGTCTAATGGCTCTCACTTCATGTGGCCTACTTGTCCCCAAGAGACTTATTTGACTCTGTCTTTCCTAAGCCACTGGTTGCTAATGTTCCTTATTACGAAGAAAGCAGGAAAGTGCCCGAAGGCAATGGCTACTCTGCCAGTGGTACAACCACCAGCAGCCTTCTGCTGAGGCCTTTTTCCCTCCCCTTCTTTCTAAAAACCCCATAAAATATGCACGTGTTATAAAGGGATTGCTTTGTGCCTCAAGAAAAAAAAGGGGGGAAATGAAAAGAAAAAAACAATGACAGTGCTCTTGATGCTGCTCCAATTGCTAATCTGACAAGCTCCATCTGGTAGGCAGACCTTTTATCTTCTCATCACCCTAAATCTCCAAAGGAAAGTGGACACTGGTGGCATATGTGCATTGCTGGTTCCTATGCTTAATGAGGTATACAATTTATAGGTCTAACTGGAGAAACATTATTTAAACTGATAAGGAAGGAGTGTGAAGGCACAAAGCAGGCACTGCATATTTCCACCACCACCCCCTCCCCACCCCCCTCTTTTAGCAATCATTCACATGGACAAATATTATCTCATAAGCAAGAACAAACTGATTCATAAATCCTCATTTAATTCATACATCTATACCTGAATTATCCAAGGAGATTAAAACAGATTTCTCTCAATGCTTTCTTGGCAGTGACCCAACTATCTACCTTACATGTCTGACCATTCCATATATGGATTAATTGCTCTGAGCTCTGAACTGTGAAGGCTTTTTCTTTTGTTAAACTTTAAGCTAGAGGTCTAAAGATACAAACCAATTTCTACATTGAATGGCACTGAATGAAGGTTTTAAGATATACTACTGTAAAATTTGTGATGTACTCAGATAGTTACATTACTACCCACTGAGGCAGCATTTCAATTCAAATGAGGCTTCTTCCATTTGGGGCAAGAGACTATAAGGTAAGAGTTCAATACATATGCTCCTAGTTGATTCATGTATTCTGTAGATACTATGTGGTATCTTTCAGATTTAGTCTTTTGATATCTACAATAAGTTTATTTCACATCATCAATGTTTGGTTTTTGTATGTACCAATATGCACATAACTGAAATAGTAAAGTCAATTTTCTATATGGAATTGTTATCACAACCAGCTGAACGCTTCCTGTATACCATAGTCTTACACTTTACAGATGCTTGAGTTAAAAACATGACTGAATGGTTTTAACCATCCACATTTATTTCCCAAAATTGAATGTATTTTAAGTGCTGAAGTCACATTTCTGAAGCTCCTCCTTTTTTAAGTGGTATAAAACATAGCATCAAAACATACTGCTTGCATTCCCAATGCTGAGATCTTCCAACATGAGCTGGATGTGGCAACGAAGTGGTAGCCACACCAGGTCTCTAACAAACCTGAAGAGGTGATTTCCATTCAGTTCTAACAAACTGGTGAAGTTTTAACTTCAAGAATATTTCTCACTACAGTAAAATTAATTGCATGACTTCCATCCTTCCATGAAACTCCCCCTGAATCCCTCCTATGATGTATGTTACATTCATCATCACTTTCAGCCAATGAATATCATAAAATTAATATTCCCAACTGCAAAAACTGCATTGTTAAAGTATCTTCTCTGCTCCTAAGCAGCGATAGCCTCTCCACATGTACCTGGGGCAACTCTGGGAGGATGCAATCATTGGATGGATTGTACTGGATTGCTGTCTACAAATTAAAAATTCATACTGGAAATCAGTTCCTACAATTCTTGTGGCCAAAAAAGACCTCTCAAGGCTCTAGTAAGCAGTCTCCCTCAAGAGCACAGACTTTCTGCTTCATCAGAGGATGCAGAAATCTCCCCTCTTTGCTGTCACAGACTAGAAGAAAATGGAGGAGGCTTCTCAGTAATACAGTTTCCTTCAGAAATTACAGAGAGCCTGGAAAGATCATCCAAAGTATTTCTCAAAGTGCCTCAAGGCTCACACAAAGACCACAAAATCCAGTAACAGAGCTAGCACAGTACAAGCTTCTAAATACAAGACAAAGCTCATCTTCTTGGCTCTAGAAATTCCAATACTTTAAGCTACACCTGGTATTAAATCAAAATATTTCATTTTTCCCACAGAAAGTTGCTAATGTTTCTGCTCCCAGAGACTGTGGGAATGCACTGCCTTTGCTCTCTGCCTCCAAACATCATCCCACCAGTTCAAAGCTCCAGAAACACAGACGGCCCCAGCTTGAGCCTGGATTTTGACACATGTATGAGCTCTCTGTTGCAGACTGAGCCTCAACAGTGCCTGTCACAAGGCCCTCAAGGCTTCCAGGGTCTTAGGGTTTTTTTTCAGCCATAGATTCTGCTGACTTGATATGCAAACTGGCAGCAGAGCAGAGATACCTCAGGGCCATGGATACAGTGACTCTGGCTCCCCAGCAACCCCCAGGCAAAATGGTAGAAAAATAGGCTAGAATCTCACTTGGGCTGCAGTGAAAGTTTCCTGAAATCAAAGTCCTTTTGTATGTCCTGAAGAAAAACTGTTCCGCCAGAATATTCCCAACTAAGTCTGCTTCCAATTTAAAGAGGAAAGAAAGTGTCATCATTTGCATTGTACACAGTCCCTGCTTTCTCCATTACTGTGACAGAATAGCAGATGCATTAAAGAATTCCTGCTTCTCCCTAATTACACACACAATAAACTACTTGGGGCTTTGCATGCCAAAGTTACTGCACTCTGAATAATCCATACCTTCCCACTGTAGTTGTTTCAATGGATAATATCCTCATACTCAGGTTGTTTCTCATACATTATTCACAATACTGTTTTTTGCCAGAGACCTGGCACTTAGCAACTGAACAAAAAGTAGAATCAAGATAGGTAACTTCCACCTTGACACATTTGCCTCTAATGCAAACATGAATAATGAAGAAAGGAAATATATATATGAGGCAAATGATTTCCTAATATAATGGGCCTTTGGTCTCTCTCAGAACCATTCAGTATCTTTTGCCTTTGCAGGAACTCAAATGAAAATTTGTTTTCAAGACCTAATGCATCAATTTGATACTGGCCATAAAACTGCTAAACTATCTGTCATGACCAACAGGCAGTGCATTATCTTGCTTGGGAAATGCCTCACACATCTGAGAGCTTCTGCTCCTGGACATAGAATCATAGAACAGTTAGGGTTGGAAAGGACCTTAAGATTATCCAGTTCCACCCCCACCCCCTCATGGGCAGGGACACCTCACACTAAACCATGTCACCCAAGGCTCTGTCCAACCTGGCCTTGAACACTGCCAGGGATGGAGCATTTACCACTTCCTTGGGCAACCCATTCCAGTGCCTCACCACACTCACAGTAAAGAACTGCTTCCTTATATCTAACCTGAACTTCCCTTGTGTAAGTCTGAACCCATCACCCCTTGTCCTACCACCACAATCCCTGGTGAAGAGTCCCTCTCCAGCATGCTTGTAGGCACCCTTCAGATATCAGCACAATGAGCTGATTGTCCACCATCTGACTATACCATGACCAAGTCATGCCACCTGTCCCTTGATCTGTGACCACAGTGAATACTGCATTCCACCAAACTCTTTGAGTGGGAAAAATGCAAATTTCTAAAATATTTACCAAAAAGCAGTTCTATTCCATTAAATATATAAAAATGTAACACTTGAGAATAAATTATTCAAACTTTGTCCTATCTGCTCTGCTCATTCATCTCATTTTCATCTCCCAAGCCTTTCACACTGTCTTCTTCCACACCTATACAGGAAGCAAAAGTGTTATGTTGCCAGAGATTTGCAGAGAAGAGCTGGGGCACAGCCACAGTGGCTCTGGGGATAGTTTTACTACCTGCAAGCTCCTCCCTTCCAAAATGAATGCAACAAGTCCCAAACAAGGAAAGTCAGCTTCTTTTTGGCTTGCGACAAAGAAGTTAGTTTAACAGCACCTCTATTCTGAAGAGGAGATTGGACAGTCTGCGACTGGGAAAGATTGCTTAGCCCACCAAGCTAGAAATGACTCTTACCATATATACCCAATAGCTTACAGTCTGATCACTAGAACTTGTCTCTGTAGACAGAAATCATCAGATGATTATGGGCATAAACAACTCTTTTAGCCCTCCTATGCATTTACCACTGTTCTTTCACAGGGACTTCTGTAGTTTGATCTTGCTTATACTGTGTGTAAGAAGGTAGGTTTGTGCCTGTGTTTGAATCATAGAATAGTTAGGGTTGGAAAGAACCTTAAGATCATCTAGTTCCAAACCCCTGCCATGGGCAGGGATTAGAATCGTAGAATAGTTAGGGTTAATAGTTAGGGTATGTATATTGTACCATTTCTACCACATCTAGCAATTCCTCATCTGACTATTCAGAGGCCACCAGGCCTGTGGCTGTCACACGGTCAAACACAGAAAACAGCACAACAGAAATGCTAATTAGTACAGCATAAGCACAGTCATCATGAACTCTAATTGCTTGTCAGTGACAGTTGCCATAAGGGGCAAAATCTACACCAGTTCTTGCACCTGTGGCTATGGCTACAGGTATTGCCAAAGCTGAACATGGGCCCTGACTAGACAGTGTTTATTTATATTATCAGGTTTTCAAGCAAGCATCACATATATTTGTATGTTTTATCTTTACAATTTAGTGCTCTTATGTTTCTGAGCACTTAAAATAATCTTCACACTTCTTCTGATCTTGCTGCCATTCGAACCATCTCCCACAACACTGAGAAACAATTTCATGCTTGACCAATTTTTTAGTCATGTATTTGATCTCAGTATTACAAGAAAAAAAAAAGGCAGGAAGAACGAATTAAAAGGGATTTTATGCAGTAAACCACAACCAAATTCGACAGAAGCTAATGGTTTGTCACAAAATATAGGTACCGAATCCAAAAATATTAACAGTACTTTTAATCTCATCCTGATAAACTGCTGGACTGACAATACCTTCACCAAAAACTTAACATTCAAAGGCAACAAGCCTTTGAAAAATAAAGCAAAATAAAAAGATCACACATTACTTAGGAAGATTCCATTACATTTATGATATCACCCAGACTCTTCCAAACAGTGAATATAAATTATGCTGATTAACATCACAGTCTGAGGCGATCTGAGGAGGAAAATGGATTATGATCTGCAAAGGATGAACAGAGACATCAAAGCACTTAGTTACCACATCTTAACTGCAGTCATCTTTTAGAATGACACTCCAAAGTACTGACAGGATAGTGAAATCTGAGCAAGTTGCTATATGAAAGGCTGCAAATCCCTCCTTCTGGAAAGGAAAATAACACACTTCCCTCGTATTTTGTGCCTTCCAATCTCCCCAGTAATGTCTGCATTACAAAGGGATTTTGTTGTTGTCTAGAATCTCAGATTTCCTCCAACTGCATAGAGGAATGCTTCAATTTGTGCTATTACTTCAGATAATAAAAATCAGGGGAAAACAGAAGCGCTATTCTATTTAGAGATAGTTATTTCACCAAATTATGTGTATTTCAGGTAGTTAAAAGACATGCATCATCTTAACATCTACTTTGACATACACTGAATAATACTAATGAAACCTAGCTGAATGCAAATGACAAATTTTACCCATTATAAAAAACAATCAACTACGCAGTGATTACATCTCATTCGCTTTTCATATAATGGAAGACAGAAAGGCAATAATAGTTCACCAAAGCTTATTTTATCTTCTTGTCCTTAGGAGAAGGAGGAAAAGCAGTAGGAGAGATTGCTGCCCATAGATGAGAGCTGTATAATATAAATATAAAATAGCAAATATTTTCCATTAAAGTAGAAACATAACCTTTTACTACACTTAGCACTCCACTTAGTATCCCAGAAAGTATTAAAAAGCTCATGTAAGAAAACAGGAATCACTTCTGAGGGTACAGTTACGCCTCAGGCTGACCTGGCCAGGGTACAAACACTTTGTTGTAAATCTACAGTCTAACAGCCCCACCAGTCTCTCAAGGACAAGGATGCCTCTGAACAGTGATGTCCTACAAGCAATTCTGTTTTAATGAAAGGGATGGTTTTTAGTCTTTCCTTTTGATTTGCAGACACCTTAATTTTAGTTTCCAATGAGGGTGCAAATCCCTTCTTAGAAAATGCTAACCTAATGAAACTAACTTGCTTTTTTCTGCTTTTAAATATCTCTTTAAGCTAGTGAGTTTTTGTCCTTTATTTCATTTTCTCCTCTGCCCTTCCAACCACAGTGATAAACTGTACAACAAAAGAACATTCTCTTTCATTTCCTACCCTGTTAAATATTTTATATATACTGTCAGTATTTAGTACAGTATTTTTTTTTTTGTTAATCCTATTCTTTGTTATTGTAAGAAAAAGTCACCATTGTTCAAATACTCATCACTTAAGACTTCAGTAAATACTTAAGTCTATTACGCTTAGACTTCCAAGTAAAAAGGTCAAAAGAAGCCACTTGGAAGGACATTTTAACCTTTGGAGAACTCAAATCTGACACAACATGGCTGTATTTCCATTTTCCTCATCTTCTTTGAATCTTTGTCTTTCATTTTTTCTCTTTCTTTTTAAAGCAAGAAACTCAGTCTGTAGACTAAATTACCCTGCTATCTGCAGACATGTCAATCCTTTTACATCTGAATGTTCTTTACTGAAGTGGAGACCTAGGCAGGCATACCACCACCAGATAGCAAAAGAAAACAAAAGACTTTAACTGATGTTCTTAATGCATCTCACGCTAAATGTTAATAAAGATTTGAGAAATGTTAATAAAGATTTAAGTGTTGTTTTTCTCATGCTCCTTCTCCACCATTTTCCCTTCTATCAATTTTCATTTTCACACATTCCAGCCATCTGCACAGAAAATATTTTAAATAAAAATAACCATAATGAGGGTTTTCCCTAATTTCCTTTTTTGGGGATTTTTTTTGTTCTTCCTGGTAGATTTAGATAATTTTCACTATTTTTCACATTCAGACGTTTTTCACAAGAAATAAGCTTACTTCTACTTTCTTTTAACTGAAGTTGAGACCTTTAGTCACCTCCCTGTACAAGGAAAGGACTTCAGGAAGTAATCAATATGTAATCAAGCTATAGAATTAGAAATTATTTTTATAACACTGTGCATCTCAGTTCTCAGTAGACCTCATGTAGTAGGCACTACTACATGGTACTAAAATAGACTTAAAAAATAGCAGGTTTTTAGCTTATAATGGTTTTAGGAAATGAAGATGGTGATAGTGAAATTTACACTGAAAGTCACTCCGAAAGTAACATAACAGCAAGTTTCTGATATAAGCCATACATAGCCCTGGAAAGAAGTTTTGGTGAGTCAATCTATGCTAGAAAAAAAAACCCAAACCCAAACCCAACAAGAACAAAAAAACGAACAACCATGTAGCAATCTCAGCATCAAAAGAGGGGAAGTCTATTACTGTTTTCCTCTGCTATGCCCCCAGTATCTGGTATTTAGTTCTGAACAATAACATCTCCCTCACTTCATACAAATAATGATTTTGTTATTGCAATGACTGTACTTAGGATGTCAATCACAACTCTGCAGTAAGGTTACTTCAGTTCAAGACTTCTGATTTCTGGGCCCTTGGAAGAATAAGACTGTACATAACTTACAGTGGCACAAATTTCCACCCTTTCTGTTGAAAAGTGAATAAAACCTAAGATTTTTGTAAAATTACCACTATGTTCACTGTGCTCATCCAGCATCCTCTACACTACTCAGTTTAGTCAAGAGGACTAATGGTGCACCTCCATGAGACCCAGACCCACTGAACCAAATTAAAAAGCCACTAACACTCCACTCCTGCCCTCAGTTACTAGGCATGCGTGAAACAAAAGAGGTTATAAATCTTCTTATGACATGAAGATTGTTTCAAATCTACTGCAGTCACTGCTTATGAAAACATTGTCTCCGAATCCTACTCCTAAAGACAAGGGTGTATTTTCAAAAGTATGCAAGATTCAAGGCAAAAAGAGCAGTGACATTTTTGTAAATTGTATGCGTTGATTGTCAATGACTTAGAAAGCAGTTTATTTTTAAAACAAACATTCTTAAAATCTTTGATAGCATATTCATCAATCCATCTGCTTCACTGTAAATTCTTTGAAGTGCAGGTGGCTTGTAACGTCATGTTACAGCGATTAATGAAGTTTTTGAATCTCTCTTGCTCTTTCACACTCCTTTGAATGGTGAAAAGGGGTTATCATCTTTAATTTTCCATCCAAACAGTATACACAATCAGATATTTTCATACATTTTCATATTTCTTTCAATAAATACACGCATTACTTGTTTTAATATAGAGCTACTCAATGCAATCCAACTACATCTTCCAATGATCAGGATGACAACTCAAAAAAATAAAAGAAAGTGTAGATGCTGTTGTGCAGAAATAAAAATTTAATGAGCAAATAAGGAAAAAAACATGACCCTCACTATATAACAGATAAACTACAAAACTCAGTACGCTCCTGAAATAAGCCTTATGTTTCACACTGTTCTATAATAAGCTAGCTGTTGGATATGTGCTTGCTCCTCTCCCAGCTGGAATCAGACCCGTCTTACTCTTTCCTGCAGGCTTTATGCAACTAATAAGGATTCTCCAACAGCTCAACTGACAGATACTTCTTGAAGAGCAGGTTCAGATCTCTGTCTGATACAGTGATGGTCCTAGAAGATGGCATCCCAAAAACTGTGAAACGTTTGTGGCCCTGCGTATATTGTGTAACTACACATTCAACCTGACAGTATTTGATCTGCAGGTTTTGGGTTTTTTTTAAATACATGCTGGAGCATCTCATCACAATCAAAAGTAAATTTTATAACTCAAAGGAGAGGACAAGAATAACTGAAAGATATTAGAAGTTGCTAAATGCCTGCATTTTTGCTCTGTGCAGATGTAAGACAGTTCAGTGAGTAGTCCACAGTGAAACTATTGTTTTTGATTTGGTGGTGGAAAGGGGAAGGGGATGAAAAGAATAACATCCCTGCATTCTTCCCACTATCAATTCCACAACAGCTCCTCTTTCAAAATAACTGTAAATCCCTGGGAGGTCTAGTGGAAAGCAAGCAAATGGGAACATGCTCTGTAGTACTACAGTTGTAATTTTAGACAGATGGACTTTAAGTGTCTAAATTATGAAGAATAAACCTGATGTTAATGGTTCCCTCATAATGCCAGTACACTTTAAAATCTTCTTTTATTGCTTTAGTCTTTTGGTTCTTGTGTTTTCCTTAATCTCTACTGTTTTTTCAACTATGACTGGATACAGAACAGGACTTCCATGCACAGTATTACACTGTCTAAACATATCCTCAATCCAAGTCAGTGTAATATAAATGACCAACACAGGGCATCGAAATAAGTAAACATATTCTCAAATATGATATTATTTGTTCTGTGAGAGGGCTTGCAATATTCTGTCATCCTCTGTTACACATTCATGGATGAAAACCTGAAAGAGCAACTCATTTTGATAAGAAAGTTCTATGAAATGACTACAAACTAATTTGAGAGTGGCCACTTCACTACATCAAGACACGACTGGCAGTCATGTCTGAACACCCACACCAATCTACCTTGTGTGCAAGAATCCCTCAGCAGAACCTGTTACTCTGCTTACACTTGCCCAGGTATATTAGAAGCTTATTTTGTGGTTCTTTTTCGAGCCCATTTCACAGTTAACTGTGGGAATAAAACTGCTATAGCTTCAGGCAAATCTGTGGTAAGACACTGAAAGTTCACCAGTAATGTCTGTTGCTTCAGTGGCTCCATACACTGGGTTAAACTGTAACCCACCCAAACTAGTATCTGCAGTCTACTTGCAAAATTCAGGCTCCTCACTACCGTTAAGCCCTTGCCAGGAAACATGCCTGTCTAGATGGAAACCTGGGCTACTGCATGACCAATAGCTGCAGCAAGATTCAGGAGTCCTGCCACAGTGGAGACCATAAAAATCAATCACACTCCATGCCCTTGACTTTTCCTGGCCTCTCAAGGCAACTTGGTTCATGCGATCTTTTCTATGTTCAAGTACACGAGGACACTACCAAGGGAAGACAGCAGTCAAAACCTGAACCATACAACTCCTGTGTAATGTGCTCAGACACAGATAGGAGTCCAGAGGATATTAGATAATAAATTTCTCAAGGATTCCCTAATACTTTTGTATTAAGAATTTTATGGCCAGAAAATGACTATTTCTGAACTAAGGGAACTCAGGAAAGTCTCACTGGGTCACAAGCATACCTCATAGGGTTACATCTCTGTGTGAAACAAACCTGCTTGCTCAAGGGCAGGAGGTAAGTAACATCCACCCACATCATCAAAGGCTCAAAGAAGAACATTTATGATAAGAGAAAACGGGATTGATGAAGACAATGAAGACGGCTGTAAACTAAGATTTAAAAGACAGTACTTCCACATGATGTACTGATACTGAACCCCAAATGCAATTTTAGTTAAATTTATAGGTATTTAAGGAGGTTTTAAGCAGTTGGGCTGAATACAAACTTTTAACATTTTACAGTCCTTTCCTGTAACACAACATTCACCTTTTAGCAGACTCAAAGCCTACAACCAAACAGTGAGAAAGAGGTAACCAAAGCCAGTGGAATTTTGCAGTCTGGAAACCTGTATTTTTATCCAAATAGAATATTTAATCTATGAAAATGAATCCCAGTATTGATCACCTGCACAGTCATCATAATCTCTCATGTTTGTGATACCTGATTTACAACTTAGGCAAGAATCAAATACCAGCTTTGTCAGTATCAGAATGTTTGAGATACTTGTTTCAGTCAAGCAATTTAATCATACTGCATCTTCATTTACAAGAAATGTTGGCATATATGGCATGGCTCAACCAAAGAACAGAGCCGTGTGCTACCATTCGCTATACATATATGGCTCGTAAGAACATGGTGTACTGTCTATTAAATCTGGTTATGTATGGTGATTGGGTGTATTAATTATCTGCTTTATAAACTTCATCATACACATCCTGTTTGGACTCAAATTCTTTTAAGACGGGTAAATGGTAATGAAGAAAAATCTGAAAGTAAAAGAAAGAAGAGCTTACATATGTTTAGTATGTATCAACTGGGGGACATCTGCTTCCTGACTTAGCATTGTCTCCTTTACCAACCCAATATTATTGTATATTAAACTTCCTATTTGATTATTTGGTTTGGTTTACAGTTCAGGAATAAAATCCCACTCTACTGAAACTTTCTTTTTTACTTTTCAAATCCTTTTGTCTTCAGCTATCCTTGAGGTACTGTCATGGCAAAATCCTGACCCCTCTGATTTCAGGCAAGTTCACATTTGTAGAACAAGTTTTCAAGTATGTAATACACAGAGTGACATTGCTGATTGGTACGACTGCAAAAAATTACACTATAACACATCTGGACACAAAAACTACTTCTATTAATCCATCACACAACTCAACAAGACGCCACTTCTGGGTATTCCTGAAAATACCAAACCCCAAATCAGTTCTTCTCTGAACCCACTTGGAGCTCTCCAAGTAGTCCTAAAGGATCTAACTTAATATCAGCCTACATAGCTGTGTGGATGGGTTTCTTTTTCTCATCCAATTTTACCTCCTTTTTTTCAGTTGCAGAGCTTTATTGTGTGTCTTAGCTTATTAAGCTATCCATATTTTTCTTTACTGAGCAATTGCAAAAGATTTTCTATGACACACTATGAAGAGCAAATGTATGTAAAAATGGCTATATCAAACAAAGAAAGAAATCACAAAATACCTGGAAAAGTGATGCAATTAATTTTTGCACATTTTGACCACTGTTGCAGGGTTTTATACATGTGGGTTTCAAAGAATGTGAACTAAAGTATTTAATGATTGTGACATTTCAGAATAATATTTGCTCTATATGGCAAAACTCAAGACAAGGAATTAAACTTCTGTTTCTTCAAAAATAAGATGAAGAAGCATTTCCAAGCTTTTTTTTTTTTTTTTGGTGTGTGTGGAAATCCATACCTCAGAAGCTTATATACAAGTAAGATCTGTGATTTGATTTTTGGGTGTTATACACACTCTTTAAACAACCCAATGTAAGAACAGAATTTGGTAGACCTGTGCAGAACTGGCCACTTTGCTTGGTACCACCTAGCTAGAAGTTAGAGTAAAAAAGGATTTTGTTACATTTTTGTATCTTTGAGAACAAAATACTTGATGAGATGCCAAAAGTGGATGAAACCTAAACTTAACCTTTTTGCATTCAGTGTTATTTCTATTATACAACACAATGAAGTTCCGTTGTGTTGGAAATATTTTCGTTATTTGTCATGGATACTGACTGTTTACTTTGCATGCTGGTACATTCAGGATTAGGAATTGAGTATGTATCTGCAGCATGTGAGTCTGCAGCAGCACTTACCCCCCCAAAATCATCCACACAGCCCCCCAGAAAGGTGAATTTCTTCCTAGAAGTCCCAAAAGAGAATGCTCAATCACAAATGCAGAAACATTTTCATGAGCAACAAGAAGTAGGTATTTTATTTTCTTTCCCAAAACATCTGGACTGGACTTTAGTTACTACATCCTTCACCGTAAAAATTCCTCTTCTCAGAGGCCGTGAAACACACTGCCTGATTCATCCTCAACATACCCATGATCTTTCGATTGCCCCAGCTTCCTATCAGTACTGTCACAACTACCACAATAAAATTGCTTTTAAGAACTGATGGTTATTCACAAAATTGAAAGCTTCACTGATCTCCGCTTAAGTCTTGCAACTTAACCAGGTAGGAAGACTTACCAGTTATTCCTTACTATATTTTAAGGAAGTTCAAAACATTTTCTTATTCTATGGACTTGACAGCATCTTTTCAAACATAAGATTTAATCAGTTAAATCAATAAGGTGAGCAAAACAATGATACAGCCTAAGTTTACATTATTCATAAAACGGCTGTATAGTTCATCAGTGTGCACAGTTTGCCTAGCTTAGCACAAAAATGTTTTTATCTATTATAAACACTCTGCAATACGCATATGCTGAAGTCTGGGAAAATACAGACAGATGCTTTAAAAGAAATTACTGTCTCCAAAATAAAATCAATTAAAATATTTTCAGGGAGGAAAAAACATAGCTTCTCAAAGAATCCTAAGACACACATTTATTTTGTATGAAATTGCATTTTTGCCATCTTTACTGAAAGTCCTATTATCACACTGGTTCTCATGAAAAAGAAGAGACAATTTATTTGGAAAGAAGGAAAGGATTTTACAGTTATATGCACTGTAAAATTGGCTCACATTAAGGCATAATGTGGCTCCCATTAAAAATTTGCCATTTACCAAGTGTTATGACATAATTGATATTCATGATACTATGATATTCCTCTTTTCTTAGGATAGCAGGTGATATATTTGATGTAATTGGGCAGTATCATTACTGAAGAGCAACCACTGTAAACTGCTGTGCTTGGAATAAGGAACTACTTGCAATTTTCAGGGAATAAATGATAAATTGGGTGCATAGCACTGGGAACCTGTTATTAAACAGCACATTCAGCAAAAGAATGTTGTAATTTGGGAAGACAGACACAATGGAGTATGCAGATTACAATGCCACAAAAGGTATGTAATTTGACTTTAAATTCACGTAACTGATGAAAAATTCAGAATCAATGCTTCCCTTAGATGCTCTCCTACCTTCTCTAATGCTAGTTTTCTCTTTCACTCCTTTCCAGGAAACCTGCTTTAATTTAGCTCCTTTGATCTAGACCTGCAACAGGATCCTTTACGAAGCCTCTTGAATGGATTGACGCTGTCATGGTTAGTGAATCAATTGCCATTTCTGATTCTGCTTTCTCAGCTGAACCACCATATAGAGTGGTCACTTCTAACCACCTCTTTCCTTTCTCAAGCTGTTTTAGCTTCTTTCTGAGATGCTACAGTGTATCTGGTTTCAACTAGTTCAGTACAATTTCAGCCATAGTCCCATTGTTTTCTTTGTTCACCAAAGATTACCAAATTAGAAGAGTAATAGACTTCTAGGAATGAACCAGTCACATAATCTACACTTTCAGTTAATTATGAGGTTTTAAACGACAAGTGGCAGTTCAGGTGCTTACAACATCAATAAACACTTGAGCACCACGTTGAGGGAGCACCTCATGAGCTACAAATGAGATAGGAGACTAAGCTGCTGAGTTTTGAGGGACAATTTGGCAGGGGTTGTTTTATGGCTGAGTACTCTTTGCAAAGTACTTTCTTTAGTAAGGAAGGCCAATGTTTGCTTTCACTAGTAATCCTGTTGGTTAGTAAGACCATTTGTACTGCATTAATATCAATACAAAAATAATGTCTTGTTCCCTACAGATTATCTTAAATGCAAATAATCATTTATTTGCAGCACAAAAATAAGACAGAATTCCCTTTCCAGAGCCCATTTAGAAACAGATGTCTTCAGCTAGGCTAAAAGCTTCACTTTTAAGACTACACTAACATAATAATTATAAAGTCCTGTTTTAACTTCTCCAACAACTCCCACATAGAACCCATTTGAGACATGGAGAGGAGAGTGATTCTATGCATCACGATAGTCAGCTTATTTTGAATGTAAATGAAATGAAAAATGCCTACAGAGAAGTTTATTCTTCTGAGATTTCCAACTTAATCTCAAAACTAACTGGCTTTGGCTATGTGCTTAGGTAAGCAAACAGACTTGGAAACTGATGAATGAGATTCTTGGAACTTTCTCTTTTTAGTGAACTTAAAAGGATTGTTTTATATGCAGCAAGCGAAATGTCACCAGTGAAACAACTTATTTGAATCACTTTAGTGTACATAAACTGCATGGCCACTCTTAACTCATGGATTAACAAAGCCTTAATCTTTCATTACATGCAGCCCGTCTACTGCTTACATAGAGAAGGCAGAGAATTGAGATTTTCTATTCCTTTTTTTTTTTTTTTGAGGCTTTTTTTACCCCCCTGAAAAAAAAGGCAGGCAAATTTATTTGTGCCTTAGTTTACTTGTAGATAGAAAAGGAATTTATATAAAATCTAGAAACACACTCCTTTGTTCACTTCAAGAGAGAGCACACACACAAAATCAACACTATTTCAGCAACTTATACTACAACTTTCATTGCTTCCTCAAGGTCACTTGAAGCATGATACCCAGAACAGCACCATCTTCTACTAGCCAAGTCATCAGGCAAACACCACCAGCAAGGGAATGTTCTGTTTCATTTTACCATGAACTTGTAAGTTGCCTCTAGCTATGGCTTTCAAATGGTTTTACAGGTCACTCTTTTGAGGTCTTGAAAACACAGCAAAATAAAAATAATTGTAGAACCACAACTGAAACCCTCACATCTCTCCCCAAAGCACAGATCATTTGGATAGCAACCCAAGAGGAACACTCAACAGTTTTCCTACTTTTCCTTTAATCATTTCAACACCTTAGAAAATGCATCATGTTTCTTCATTATCTATTCCTCTGAAGAAAAATCAATAATACTTTGACAGTTGTCCTTCCTTTCTCTCCCCAGCATAGAAAGTTATTTGAAAGTATTTAGATGATAGCTTAACTTTATAGTGCAGAACAGTCTGCAGAAATTGAATGTTTTCACTCAGAGTGAAATTAGTCACCTGCCCTATTTGCTATATCACTGCTGTTATTAACCATGTAAATGCTTAAAATTAAATGCTCCCTTAAGTTATCTGCAGGGAAATGTATGAATTCACTGAAAGAGAAAAAAATAAAGAAGTAAAGCCCAGAACTAGACTAAGCAATGTCATAGAAAATAATATTGCAGCATTGCATTACCTAATAAAAGCATTCAGAAGGCAAAAATGTCCCCCCAAAACTGGGTGCAAGATTGCATGAATATATTCATTCTATGAAGGAACAATGAAAAATTGTACTGGGGAAGTAATGGGGAAAACAACATTTTTGCTATGACATTATCCTGTATTCCTGAGCTTCCACTACATGATATAGAAACCACCCACATCCATGAAATAGCTTTTGACATATAGGTATTGAATTCTCTATTCTGCCTTCCTATTGCATTGGTTTGCACAATTTATTAAAGCCATCAGCTTTTCAGGGAACACTAAAATCAGACCAACATACAAATGGGAAGATAATGGGTGGATTTCTGTGGCAAACAATCTGTCTAAGAATAGCACATCAAGTGGTGATTTAATCATACAGCGTACCTTTGTTTGCTTTACACAACTCTGCTGTTCCCTTAATTCTTCAGCTGCTGCTTATAAATACTCTTCTGTGTAATGCCTGATACATTAATTTCTATCTAGGGATAAGGCTTTGTTTTGAAACTGGCACACAAATACTCATAGGACCTTTCTTTTCTATTTCACTGAAGAAAAATATACTGGGAGCCGACTTAACTATGAAGAAGAACAACTTTCTTCTTATTTAGTCTGTGACAGGCATCACGGTATTGATGAGTATAGCAGTGGATGGTTTATGTGTTTTCAGTATTTTAACTAAAAAAGCTAGCTGTATGTCAGGTTAAAGTATATGCAGCACCAAATAACAACCCTGCAGAACCTGCTCAATCCCCCTGGGCTTCCCTTATCCCAGTGAGACTACTCTGACTGTTGTAAATAAAATCGCAGATTAAAACCTTTGCACTAATCAGCAAAAAGGTAACTGAAATCAGAGAAAGAGGTGATGATGGGTTTCAGTCATATTCCTCTGGAAACAAATGGCAAGCAGGATCAGCCTGTGTGTACTGAATCAAAATAAAGCCTATATTCAAAAGGATTAACAAAATAATGCCAAACATAACACATAGCTAATGCTCTTGCAGTGGTCATATTGCTGTCATCCCGACATTCAACCCCATTAAGTGCATTTAGTAGCTCATGAGTCAGCAAACACAAAACACAGGTGATGACACTGGTAATTTGTCTATGTATATGAAGATGACTTTTTCAGAAAGAAATCATGTGGTATCATTACTGGAGTTAGAATAACCCCAAACAATCCTTATCATCTCTCCAGTAAATGAAGTAAAAACCTAGTTTTCTTAGCTTTCATTAGCAATATAGAAGTCTTATTTTCATTGCATGTATCTCAAGTGTACAGAATTGTGTGCCTAAAATTGCATGGAGGGAGAGAAAATACAATACAATAAAGTGCTCCAGGTAATAATTGTAAGAGACTCTGATTTATTTGATATTACTTAGCTATTCTGCCTGTATCATAAACAAAGATTATGGCATAATAAATTAATCTTGAAGGAAGTAGCTGAAATTTACTATTTGTGTCTTTAGAGCCTTTGGTCACAATGAAAATGCATCTGAAATATACAGAGACATAAGCTGTCTCTTTTATTATTTATGTGTGTCAACTTTCTCTTCAACACCAATTCAATTACTGTTTCTTGAGGATAAAAGCATGCTGTGAATAAACTATAATGGGAGCTGAAGAAGAAAAATAAATCATAGTTCTGCAAGACTGAGATCTTTCTGTTATTCTTGGTGTACCGCTTCTACTGATGTTTTCTACAGCTCCAAAATCTGTTCACAAGGTCCCTTTCTCTTGTACCTCATAAAATTTGATGATAGCTGCATCAGGATTTGGACACCACAATTTCAATGGCATCAGTGAAATTACTCTAAATGTAAAATGGCATAACTGACAATTCTCTTATTTGGCTGAGGTGTTTTGGAGTTTTTCAATTCTTCGGCTGATCTGATTGTAAAAGTGGTTCAAGCTGCAGGACAGCGCAATTTGACCTATTCTCCTTACCTTTTCCAAAGACATAAAAGCCCAACAAAACACATCACTTAAGTAAGTGATGCTTTATTCTACAAGGTAACAACAAATCTTACTCGCATCCAACTTACCATGTTTCAAGATATTCCTAGCAATAAGCTTGATTTCTAGACCTACACTTTACTATCCTGGAATTATCTGGGCATTTTTTGTTCACCTGTATGCCTGGTTAAGAGATGGCGGGTAAGTAATAGATGTCAACAAACCAAGAAAATAAAATTATTTCAGGTGAATAACTCAGGCGTGCCCACAAGCAGCAAATTATTCAGGATTATAGAGCATACTGTGTCATAAAGGGGAACAGAGCTCAGAATGTCCAGTGCCCACTCTGGTGGCAACTTCATACAGATTTTTCTTATCTCCATCATATCAGTACAAGTAACACAATTTCAGGCTGTGGTCCAAACCACTGGTGTTTGCCAATTCAAATGATGCATGCAACACCTAATCCTTGACAAGCTGAGCAGTAGCTATTGAAACTTCACCGTTTTGAACTGGTATTACTGTCATCTTTTTTTGTTCTCTTCATTTCCATTCACCTGGAAAGAGCATTCAATAAAAATACCCTTTCTAAATAAAACTTCCAAAATTCAAAAAAATTAGTAAACCCACACTAATTTTCAACCAGCATTTCATATGCTCAACCCAAGGCTTAGAAAACCAAATAACAGTTGATAGAAACGTGGCTGAGAGAGAAGATAATCTGTTATTGCCTCCCAGAAAACCAGACTCATCAATGACAGTGCATTTCTCTACATGGAACAGGGCAGTGATAATAGACAAACTGACACCTGGAACTCAAGAGGGTAATGACTTTCAGCAGCGTGCTTGCTCACTATCTCTTCCAGGCATCTTTCTACAGCTTCTTTTATGAGCTGCGGGAACAAATGTCTTTCTCTGTGTTCTAATAGTTCACATTTGCTGGTTCCAGACTTCTTGTTGACATTAACATTTTTCAGAAACACTACAGTAATGTGTGACTATGTGTGACTCACACTAATGTGTGAGCAATGATGACCTATCTGCATAATACACAAACACTTTTCTACAGTTTGTCCAGTTTGTTTTAGCTGGAAAACACTAGATAAAGTCCTCATACTGTTCTACCTTGCTTGTGTATTTTGAATGGAACTCAGTGACTACACTATATACAGCTCTTCCATGGCGGCTGATGTATGTAGGAAACTTGAAAACTGATACTTTCAACTGCTTCCAGTATTTTAGGCAACAGTAAAGACCTCCACCCTTATAAATCCCATTGCCATTATGTTTTTAATATCATCACTTTAAATTGTGGAATAACCTCAGGAGGGAATGCTTATCAGTGGCTTCTGGTTACATGGAATACTTCAAGCCTGAAGACTTCTAACAAAATAGTAGTGCTGAGCCTACAGGACAGAAAAAGGATCCATATTAATAAATCCACCAAACCTGTGGGCCTTAAAACAGATGACTGAAAACAAAACCGTACATAATTAATGCACATAATTTGTGCTGAAATAACCTCATTTTCTGACTACAAACTGCTAATGAAGCAATTTTAAGTTATGAATTTACTCATTTACATCAGCAATCCATAAACTCACTTTTTCATACCATAATAACTAGTTCAGATTCACTGAAGAACTCCAAATAGCTCTGATTTTTTTCTCATTTTCTACTTTCAAAGAATCATGCACAGAAGAAAAGCATCACCTGTAAACAGAATTGAAACTATAGAACAGTAACTATCTAAGTGAATTAAAGTTTTCATAGCTTTTCTGTCTAACAATATATAGAAACTTAACTGAGCACTGCCACAGTGCTTACTCACACAATCCCTCACCATTAATCAGAGTTTTGCCAGAATAAACTTAAGGCAAGTAGAAAAAAGCTTCCCACATGAAGCTATTGCACAAGGCTTTACCAATGTCTCTTTACCTGCAGCTACCTCAGTTCTTTCTAGGCAAAGTCATTACCTTGCAGTCAATGCTGAAACTCCCACTGACTTCCACCCAGATAAACTGTCAACTGGCTCCACTTTGCAGAGAAAGAGAAACAGTCATTGTCTATCTGGAATGGTTTTCTTCCTCTGCTTTTTGAACTTACTGAAACTGAGGTTGAATCCCTTTAACTACATTGGCTAGGTGTATGGTGTTAGTATTAAAGTAAGCTGTATCAGTGCTAATCTTATGCAGACCTCCATGTCTTGCTTTGTGTAGCTTCTTATATAAAAAAAAAGCTTAATAGCACCAAAACCAACTTCATTACAGGGCTGCTTTGTTATATAGCAGCCTACAGCTCCTACTGCAGAAAAGAATGCAGAACCCCACTTGCCAGCCTAGCTGAGGAGTGACTTGCAGCATCGTACAGTGTAACAATAGTATATGAAGTAAACTGCAGCTGTAAGCTTACCACACATTAATACATTAACTGTTCTTAAGAGTTTGCATGAGAGAAGAATGTTGACATATTTAAATACATTATGGAAAGATAGTGTATTGGGATAACTGCCTGTCAAATCTCTATGCAACCGAAGACATGCCTAGGTCATGAAGAATGTACTATTAACCCTATTAGAATATAGAGTAGCAGACAAGATAAGACAGTAAATTAGAAAAATTAGGTACTCCACTGTGTTTCACTAGTGGTATTTTATAAATGCAACTCAACTGTAATGTACAACCAAAGTGAGCACTTAGGGCGCAGCTCTCAATAGCATCACATACACAATAAAGTTCGAGAATGTTCCAAGTAAATCTGGTATATACAGACAATGACAAGCTTGCAGGTGGTCATATTTTATGACATCTTGGTCCTTGGTAACTAGCTAGGTCATGCAATATTTATTTCAATGAGTGTGAAAAATTCAATGCAAAATTATGTGCTCTTTTGTATGTAAAGGGTTAAGTTATAGCCTTCACGAGCCATTAGCTGGAGATTTATTGGGAGAGTTAGTAAGTCTATAGTTCAATATGTAGTGATTGAACAAGGACCATAGGTGCAGAGACAGAGAGGAAGAGAACTCAGTCAAACGATGCCTCTGGGGCTTTGCAACATATGGCCCATCAGTCAAGGGTCAAGCCCCCTCACAAATTGCATGCACTTTACATAGCCATCTGCATCAATAAATTACTAGTCTTCTGTAGTAGAAGCACTAATGCATGAGCTGAAGGGACCACCCCACTTACAAAGAAACTGCTTCTTTATTATTATTATCCTTATTATTATTATTGTTCACTTCTTCAGACTGACCCAGTCCTTCCCATAAAGGGATTTTGTTACAGACAGATGTGCTAACAAATGCACCTCAAGCTTGTCCTGACTGCCTTATTTCCTTCCTAAGCAAACACGGTCTCCAACCACATACCCTCAATGAGATGTTATCTAGTCAGAAGTTGAAAATGTGTGAATTTCAGAGGTGAGCATTAACAGTCTTACTTTTCATTTGTGCATTTTTACAGTTACCTAGTCCACAATCCTATACTGTCAGCTAACAGTGTTGCAACTACTGCCTGCAGAGGTAGATTTGCTGAAAAGCAGACCTTGACAATTCTTTTTCACACTTATATCACAGCCCAACCTTGTATATGGTAGATGACAACACCTACTTCAGTAGACTTGTGGGTGTCATTAGCTGTACAGAAGATCTTATTCTGAATCATCAAAATTATGCCTTTGTGGTTGTTATGCCACTTTCTCAAGTACCTACGGGTCAAAAATAATTATAAGTACCTAACAGCATTGTGTACCTGTTACTTTTAAACTAGACTATAGCTAACATTTATTATAAATGTTGTGCCTCTTCAGATTTATTGATTCAGCTTCTATGAGTCACACTGGTTCAAAATTTAGCACGCACTTGCATTTTTATATTCCTGATAATTTTATTTCATATTAATACAAAGAGAGATGGATTGCAGCACTGAGTATAAAATACTAACTTTTACATCTTTTTGTCTAACCACATTATATAAACAAAGTTTTTAATAACTCCTGCTTGGTGAACTATCTGAGATAGGTCACTATTTTCAGTCAGATTTTCTGTAAAGTAGCTTTCTATAGGACAAACCAGTCACCATGATACTTAGTATTAACTGGCACACTATATCAAGAAGAATGCTAAAGACTAAATAAACCGAGCAAATGGCCTTGGTGGGCACTTTGAGACTATACTACACCAAGAATAAGCAAAATACTTATTTTTCCAACAGTAAATGCTTAACTGAAAAGGAACTTAAATTACTTCAACCATTAGCCAATAAAGTAGAAAATCAAATTCTTTACAAGGCACCTACTCAAAGGCTGCACTTTCAAAAGTCCTTTTGCCATGAGCATTTTTTTCTGTTCTTCCTTTGCTCCAGTTCCTGTCCTGAATGCAGGAGACAGTGGAAACGTAGGTGCACTATCCTATCACAGAACTTTTCAGCATTCTTTTACTTATTGACATCTAACTTTTCCCCCTGAAACAGATCTGGGAACCCCTTCTTAGCAAATATGCACCTATTGACAACAGATTTAACTTTCTTAATTTTCTTAAAACAGTCTTGTGAACACTGGTTAAACACTGCTTGCATCCTATGTACAAAGAACAAGCAATATAATATAATTTGTATGTTAATTTTCACTGCAGAAGTGTGAGAGCATCCCACATAATAAAAAAATGGTAAGGTGTTTATTTAACCCTTCCCTAGTTAAAACCTGAATGTAAATTGACAGATGTAAGTAAAAATTGACAGACATGGTAAAAGAAAAGCTAATCAATTGCTATCATAAACTCAAGTACACTTTTTTCCTGCAAAATATGTAAGTTTTCTGGGATAGGGAGTTTTTGTCAGAGAAGAACTTAAGCTCCACCAGTGAGGTGACAATGAGAAGCCAGGAAGTAGACCTTTGAACTTCTATTGGCCTACAAGCTCCCAGATGACAGGCTCTTTTTTATTAGTGGTAGGCCCTCCAAGTCAGGAAAAGTTGCAAGGTCTTTCAAGGTCCAGTCATAAACCCATACCGAACTTGGGCCAATGACTTCAAATTACCATGACTATGGAGAAGACAATCTAAGAGAGAAGTGAGGTGATGAGTGAGAAGCAGGATGCTATACGATACAGGCCTGCATACAAAGAAGAATATTTTGCTTAAAAACAGTGCAGGGAACAACTGGGTATCCCAGTGAGTACAAGAACAAACCAAATTATTTGGCAGCCACCCACACTCTGACCAGTTGAAGCATCCAGATGCTTTCTTGTTAGGATTATGGATGTAACTTCTAATTTCTTAATGCCCCTGTCTATAGATGGAAAAATATACACACACATACAAAGAGAATGCTTTTCGGATTATATTACAACCTCCACAGGATCTTCCCTTTGCATCCTGAACACAGGTACTACAGAAGGCTGAAGCAGTCATGAAAAGGTCATCTGTTTGCTGCCATGCTTATTGAGACAAGATCTGTTTCCACAACACAGCTGCTGTACGCATTACAAAAGTTAGTGGATGCAACCATAACAGTTTTTCAAGATACATCTATTTCCAGCTAAAAACAGGCTGCACCAAATTGAAGCAGTGAAAATTACCACATAGGCAGCCTCAAGGCATTATATTTCAGAAGGGCTGAGATGAAGCCAGTCAGAGAAATGGTATTTTACTAAATAACAGTAAAATCTTTGCAAATCTTACTTGTATGTGAGATGAAGTCTGAAATGTGTTCTTTGGCACCAGAACAACCTAAAGGAGCTGCTACAGTTTATAGGGTTTCCTATAGATGAGGTAATATGTACTTATTACTTTTTTATTTTTCTGTGTGGCTGCCAAGTTCCAAAAAAGAAGCATTTTCACAGTTTCTACTTAAGCTACATTACTACAGAGGCTAAAACAAGCCTGATGATCCAGTTCTTCTTACCCATTATTTGAGAAAACAGACAGCTTTGTGATGGTGTAATTCTTTCTTTGTCCAGGATCCTTTTGGAAAAAGAACACCTTCAGAGCATTTCAAAGATTGAAAAATATCTTTTGAAATCTGAAATGTAAAGATCTCAGGAAAAAATCTTTGTCATTAGGACTTGGGCACCTTCTTATACATCAGACTTACTATTTCACAGGAAATGATAAAGTATTTCCAACTTAAAGGAGGGAGTCAGTAAAAGAAGTCTCTCCACAGTACCCTACTAAACCTGACCCAGACATACTGTCTAAAGGCAGGAGGGTAGTTCATCTTAGTCTTTGCCCTCTCTGCTGAGTATGAAGATCATTTCAAATATTTTAACTGCATTTTCAGTCTGTCAGTAGTATCTGACCTGGATTATTGCTCAGCTCACACTTCAAAAAATATGTTCAGAAGTTTTTAAGTAATGATTTCTCTCATGTTTCACAGGGCTCTTACAGGATTTCCTGTTTCTTCTTTAACATAGCCCATTCACATCATAGATAACGAGCATGCCCTGACCAGACAAGAGAATCTTGATGGATGTTGAAGTACATATCACAGCTAACTTTGCTCCATTGGAAGGAGCATCACATAGATATAAAGCAAATAAGCAGAGAAATATAAAAAACACGTAAGTACCAAAAGGCGATAAAGAAAATGAAAGCGAGTAAAACCACTGACCCAGAAAGAAAAAAGTATGTTGTTGTCATCTTCTTTAATTTTGCGTTTCCATGTGGAAGGAGCCAGTTGTCTGGGATCGGCTCCTAGCAGCCAGCTGTCCACATCCCAAACCCCACCAACACAGCTGCCACTAATTGGCACCCTCGGCATTCAGTCACAGCACACAAGTTGTGGGTTGAATGGCTTGTTGAGTTTGCAGAATGGACTGACCTCTTTTTCACCCCAAGGAAGCATCCTCCAGGTCAGGGTGGAAGCCTGGTGCGGACAAGGCTTGCTCAGCTGCTCTCTCTGCCACCACAAAGCACGGTTGCCTTCATCCCCATCACTGCGAAAGGTGGCTTTGCCATCCTGTCACTGGGATTCAGTGCAGGGGCCGAGTATGACCCACTGATGTTACTCATTGCCAGCTTTGACATATTTTTATAGTGCAGCATAAAGTTTATAAGAGGGCCCTGATCTGGATAGCTCACTGATGGAACTTTGTATTACCTTGCATTATACAGGCAGTTTTCCAGTAGTTTAAAAGAGAGCTCTCCTCTGAGGAAAGTCCTCAGTCACTTTTAATTGCCAAATTGGTCCAACTCTCCAAATTGTGTATTTTCATGACAGAGAGCACCTGCACCATAACACTGATTTTTTTTTTTGACATTTTACAATTCCATGTCACAGAAGCCTATTTAATTTTGAAGCAATGTGTTTACATTGCAACTACATTCCCCAACATAGGAGAGGAAAACAAAAAACAATTAAACCCACAGAAAATCCTAATCAACCTCTGTTGTGTTTCTGGGGGGCTTTCGGTTGGTTGGTTATTTGGTTGGCTCTTTGTAGAACCTTACTGAACAAACTGGTAAGTATTTATTTTTATTATATAGAAAAAATGGTTTTAAAGATTTTTTTTTTCTCCATTAACAATCCAGTATACCTGTATTCTTTTAATCAAACATTTGGTGCTAAGAAAACACTGCTACCTGCTCCGGCAAAAGCTTCAGGGATACTATTCAATCATAAAGAGATAAAATAATGCAATTATATGAAGTGCCTTGAGACAAGAGGATGGTGATTTTATTTCTGACCTATGAATGATTTTCAGAGCAAAAAATCTCCAGCAGATCATGTTTATGCAATATTTAACACACCCAGTGGCCTTCCTGAATTTCAAGACCAACTGTTCTGTTTCTTTCAAATGATGCATAAATGGAGTTAAATTACTCTTGCTTAAGAGGGATTCAATGCAAATAGCATCAACGATGAGAAGGGACTATCATAAATGGTTTGACCCAGCAAACATCCCCTGGACTGTTCTGATGTTCAGCAAAGCCAGAACTGAAGACAGCTAAAACACAATAAAAGAGTATGTCCAAAGACCCAGATGGCCCAGCTGTAAAAATACATTCCCAACTCTAGCACCTGCATTTTGCAGCCACCAGCTGCCACTCCACGTGTGGCCGTAAGTGCTGGCTCTGGCATGGTCAGAGGTAGAGGTCAAACAGAAGTCCCTTTGCTACTCAAGTGATGCCAAAGCTAAGCATGGAGTAACAGATTTTCATAAAGAGAGGGTTGTCGTATTTATTATCAGTAGATATATAAATCCACATACTCACAAAGCCAAGATCCTACTTTCTGCAGAGCAAGACTCATTTCCAAGAGCAAGTACCAGTTTAAAAAAAAAAAAAAAAATAAACTATTACACTTCATAAATATACATGTCAATTCGGTGACATATTTATATCTTTGTACTTCATAAACATATGACCAGTTTGTATTGGTTTTTCCTGCCAAAGGCATCTGCAAGCAAGTGAACTAATGATCTCAATCTGAAAAATACACCTTAACCCCAGTCTTATGGCTTTCATCTGCATCAGAAAGGAAAATGTATGGAAGAGAGGAAGATCACACATAACTTGACTGAGCACACAACAGCCACCAGAGTGCTGCTTAACAGCAGAACTGTGGTAGACAAAGCTGAAGAGGAGTAAACTAAAGTTAGTCTTTATAGCATGTTCAAATTTCACGGGTTTTTATATGTAAAAACACATGCACAACCCATATATCTAGGTGTAAATTTCTACCTGCTGTGCATAAAAAAAACAGCAAATTCATCCTACAAGACATCTGCAGGCATGAAAACTTGTAGATCAGGCCCATTCTTTTTAAAGACGGGAGATACTGGGACACCCTCAACACTGAGTTTGGAATATTTTCAGTTCTACCTCACCACCTCCAGTCTTATGCTCAGTTATAAGCCGAAATTTACTGGCATCGTTCCTTATGTAAGAAAAATGGCCCAAATGAGGTAACAGAAAACAGAAGGAAAATACACAGATGTTTATAATCCGATATTACAAATAACTGCCTCAAATTCTTTATAGAAACACTGGTTCAATCATTATATCATGTTCCATATTTAATATTACACTAGCACTGCAAGAGAAAATGATGGGAAATTGAATTTCATTTTAATTTGACACTTTGCATTATGACAGCATTGCTCCAGAGGAATTTTGCCTCAAAAAAATTAAAAAAAAAAAAGAAAAATCACACAAAAGAAATTAAATATTCAGCAGGGGCCACAGCTGTTCCTGGGAAACTTCAGGCTCCTGCAGATTTCAGTCTACTCTCACTATGATCCAACATCTTTTTTGTGATTGAAACTATGTCTACTGAAACTACATCCCATTTAAAAATCAAACAGGAAAAGAAAGTTGAAGACCATGTCAACTGGAGTCAGCTGATACACTTGAAAAGGCTGGTGTCCTGTTGTGCAGCCTGAAATATCTGCAGCTTCCAGCAGATCCTCTCATTCCAGTATAATCACTTATACAGTGTTCAGAAAATTGGATGGAATACTTCAGTGGATCCTATCTTCTCAGAAGACTACATTTATTCCTTCTTGCAATATATGCACTATTACTCTCCAGCTCTGAGCAATTACAGAATAAATTTAATCTGTTGAAAATCTAGTGTGACCTTTAAGGATGAGAAGAATCAGACGCGCAAGGCAGATTTGGGGTCTAAAACTGGACAAATGAGGGAGGCATAAAAGCCTTCTTACACAAAAGAAGAGAAGACCGCTCACTTTTTATTTCAGGGGATTTATTATCCCTTTTAGTCTCTGAAATTAAATTTTATAAAAAAATAAATAAATAATTAATAAATAAATAAATTTAAAAAAACAGTAAAACTTACTTCCTATGGGACTCAAGACTCTCAAGTTGGGAGTACTGGTATATTTATTAATAGCTTATGAAGTCTACTAATATCAGGACACTATTACTTAAGTGCCCTCACATTAATTATATTAAACTTTTGGAGGTTTTTTTATTAACGCATATAAATCATCATCATGCCAGAAAAAAACAGTTGAAAATTGGGTTAAGCTAGACACAGTTCTTCATTAGCGTGTGAATTCTACTCAGGAACATAAGAACCAATAATCATGTGGCAAAACCCCTTCACACGACAGTGATTTCATATGGTATACAGTATAAAAGAGACCATAAGACTTTACTAAATTGTATAGGTACATCCCATATCTATGAGTTGTTCATCCCGTTGTATCTATGAGAATATAGCGCCAAGCTAGGATAACTAAGATAGCAGTGATACTCTTCTTCCTGTCAGCATTAGGAATTTCATGGAAAGGCACCAAAAACATTAACATTTGAGGCGGTATGAAAACCTCTCTCTTTTTTTTTTTTAAATCCCCTACCTTTAGTTCTAATGTAGAAAACACACCAAAAAGTTATTAGATCGACACCTGGTCATGACAAAAAAGAGGCCATGAACACAGTAGAAGTTTTATCCTTTGTATCAACCAAATCTCTTAGTCCACCATCTAACCTGGAAGGATTTGCTGTGTAGAGAAGTGAATGCTGAGGCATCTGTGTAACTTCAGTTTCTTTTCTGCAAATGTTAATTGCTTTATCTTATCAAACATTTGTCTCTTCAGACCCTTTATTTCCCATCCTTTATTGAAAGGAAAGGGTTGTGGGTTGATTTGTAGATCAGCAGTTACACAACTACAAGTAAGAAACAACAGCAGTAAGTGGAACTGTGGGGAAAAAGAAGGAAAAAAGGAAAAGATACATGACACTAAGAATTGTTACACCTAAAGAATTAAAAATTCAGCACTTGGAGAACTCAAGCAAATTGTTGGACAGCAACACTGACGAGTGTCTGATCTGGTTAGTCTACCTGCTTCACCTAGAGAGAAACCTCATTTCAATTAGGGCATTACAATTCTTTACACAGCTTTCTTAGCATCTAAACCAGCCTTTATTTATTCAGTGTGCTCTCTCTAGTACTACTGAAGATTCACTACATAGCTTAGTAATCTCTGCTAATAAACATCTATCCTTTTGCATCCTATGGGGAAAAAGCAGGGAATCAGAAAGTACTTAGTCACTGAAGCCAAACACTGCTGCTTTTTTGGTACACTCAATACACACAAGACAGTTTTTTCCATAGTGTCCAAACATGAACTAACATTTATCTGGATGCTTCTAATCTCAAACGCTCCCACTAATTGTAGGAGCAACCATACCGAGTTTTAAAGCCTACACAATTTCCTTGCCATGTTAATAAAATCTTTTTTCTTGTACAATTCCTCTGGTTCATGCAAGTTGTTTCCATGCTGAAACAGCTGCATAGGGAATTTTCTGGAACATACTGCTCCAGAAGATTTAAGGGCACTCTTCCCCTTCTCCTGTAATCCTTTTTACAATGATAGGTCTTCCTTTAAAGTAAAAGGCAGGACTTGTTTCTGCTTCTCTTCGTATCTATTTGTACCCTATGATAGCATTATAATGGCCCACTGAGTAAGGGGTGCAAAACTTTAGCAACAGAGCCAATGGTGTGTGGATTCTGTGGTGCACAAACACTAGGTTTTAAGCTTCTTGACTTCTTTAGAAATTCAAGATCAGAGAAGAAACATGGTTGGAAGGGGAAGGAAGCATCCTTCACTTCAACAGCCAAAACTGCTGGAAAAATAGGCACATACAAACACATAGTCCTTACCTGATGAAAATAACTGAAAAAAACTTATTTTATATGCTTGTACTATAATGACTGCAACACCACTGCTTCAACTATTAAAATCACAAAATCCTTCATTGTTGCATTAACCTGGTGATGCCCATTGAAGACTTGCTGCTAACTCAGATATGATCTCTTCTGATCAAAGGAAAATGTATTTCCTTTTCTCTTTCTCTGGCCCTTTTTTCTCCCCAGAATCCTGTTTATTTGAAGATCTGGCACCAGCCAGCTGCTGGTGCTGTATACTCATGAGAGAAAATCAGCAGGGAGAGGAAAAAAAGAGGGAGTGGGGTGAGAGGAAGAGGAAGGCAACCCCTTTGCACTTTTTCCCTTTAGGAAAGTGATTTTCCTCTTGCCCCTAATTCCAATTGCAGAACACTAGGGATGCACCTAATCTGCCATTCTGTTGCTAGAAGTATGAAATGATCATAGAAGTGTGGCTGAAATGAACAGTGATGAATCACAATTTTGTCAAAGAGGCTTAGTGTGTCCAGAACCAACAACTTTTACAAGGAAGGAGGAAAAAAAGGACAAAAATCATTCCATCAGCTGAGATGATTTTTTTTCTTCCCTTTAAATGAAAGACCCAGCCAAACAAGATGTATTCTGTGTCATAGTTTGTCAGTCATGGCCAGCAGCTGGTGATCAAAAAAACCTTATGGCTTTAAACCTGCTTCCCTGTAAAGAAGAATCACAACTTCTGCCCCAATGTGCTGCAAACCTGAAACAATCAAGCAGAGCCTTGAGAGGTGGGCAAGTAAATGAACATACAATAGCTGAAACTGAATATTTTTCAAAAAAAGGATAAAAATAAAATTGAAAAAATGTTTAGACTTTATATTAATATTTAAATCAAGGTTCCTTTTGTGATGGTCATCTATCATTTTCCTATTTTCATGCTGCTTCTGACAGTCATGTTTAGCCCCCACAGACCTTTCCTTATGTGTGAAAACAAGCAAGAAACAAAAAATCAAGCAACAAAACCACTTCCATACGTCTCCAGCCATGGGCTAATTTGCTCTTAGCAGAGAAAGACACTGTCTCTCAAGGCTGAGCAGCACAACCATCTGCTCAGGTTGTGAGTGACGAGCTAACTGAGCTCAGCAGCAGGCAGCCATACGGTTATTTAACTCTGCCTTGACCACCAGCAGGAGGTCCAGCATACTACAAAGGTTCAAAGGTGACAGGAGGACTAACACCTGGACCAGGCAGTCAGCTGGAAACATTTCCACTTGAGAAGAGAAGAGAAAGGAGGGTTTAGAAACTAAATATCTCTGAAGGAGGAAACTGCATTTGAGCCCCTTCTGCCTCACCCCATCTCTGAGCTACACAGCCTTTTCCCTTTGGCTGGCATTCATTTCAGAGGGCAAGGAGGGAGTCATGTCTCAGAGGATAAAGGGAGATCATATAGCAGTGAGGGGCAGATCAAGCGGATGCTTAGCAGGGGTCCCTGATTAGGAAAGCTGCTTGAAGACCTGACTCGGATGACCTCTGTAGGGAAGGTCATCAGGCAGGTACACATTAAGGTGATGAATGCATATGGTACTCGCCTGCTATGAAAATACTTCCAGAACAGACCTTTCTCCAAAGGTCACAAACTTACTTATTTCATAAATACCATTAAGTATTGTTTTTCTCCATCTCTTACTGGCATATGACTCCCAAGCCAGGTGTAGGCCATCACCACTCTACAGCAGACGATTTGCTGAGCCATAGACTTGTAAGTATTCACATTTACTAAACCAGACAATGAAGAAAGATTCCTGTGTCACAGAAGGAAGGAGAAGCACTGCAGAGTGTTAAAGAGTTAAACCACTTACCCCCTCAAAAGACAAAGCTGTATGAAAACTATTTTTAAATTTACTATGAAAATGCTGATAAGAATACATAGAGTTTGTTTTTAAATAATAAACCTCTCTGACCACAAAAACCCAATAAAATAATAGTCATAATACTTCTAACAGAATGTTTGTCATCCAAATTTATCTGACTGGATGAAATGGCTAATCAAATCATCTCCAGAGACATTAATGAGTAACTCACCTGGTTTACGTAAAGCTGTTTTAAGGTGTTTTGATGATCAGCAGCACCATTCTATGCAATCTGCCTGATGTGTTTGCTCAACCCACAAAAAAGTGGAGTTGTCCTTTCAACTGATCTGCTTAAATATCATACCCCCAGTCATTTGAGGTGATCTTGTCATATTCCATGATACAGTAAATCTGGCCTCAGCACACTTCATGCTACATCTGCAATGCTCTGTGTATGTCACTTTAACTATAGGCTGGAGGAAGCATCATCTCTTCTAGTTAGCTGCATAAACTTGGCACAAGCCCCTTAGCATATGCTATAACAAGTTCAGTAGAATTTATACTCAGCCTTGATTCAAATCAAATAGGCACTGAAAAATAATCCAGTTTAACAGAGACGAATATTAATGGACACTGAACCATAACACCACTACGTTTTATTAAGCCATTACTCTTTCTACCAAGACTTATAGTGGAAGTGCCACCACCTGCCCAAATGCACTTGTATAGGGCTTGAAAAGCTACGGTAAGACTATCTATTCCTTCCAGGTCACTTGAAAGTCATTCTGAAATAGAGAAGAATACATGCAGACCTGACACATCTAAGAACAGGAAAAGATGCTAGATTAAATGCCAAACTTAATGAAAAGATTCTTCTTCTTAAGGAATATGCATTAATTTCTTAGACAAGATTTTTTTTTCCTAATAATAAGCTAATGAGAAATAAAGTTAACCAAGATGAATGAATGTTACAACAAATAATGAAAGAGAAGACTTCTAATTTCTACCAATATCAGGCATTCACAGACTCTCCAGTTCAGGCAATGTCCATGCCTGAAAATCCTGCCTGAATAGAAACCTTTTTTCTCCCACTGGATTCAGAAGGTTGATGGAATATTTTATTAGATCACCCTTTGGGAAGTTTTGCATTTTTTTAAATGTTTGCCTATGTTGTAGCATTGCCATTATTACTGTACCTTGCTTTTCCAGTGAACATTTAGGGAATGCCACCATCAGACTGCACTTCATAAAGGCTGCTGATCTCACTGCCATCCAACCACTGAGCCACTGAGGTGCATTTGCTTATTACTTTGAAGAGCTAGTAATCATCACATAGACATAGATCTTCAGAGATTTAAGCAAAGCGAGTCAGTGTGTTAATTATATGCTAAGGGAGTACACACAAGAAATGGAAAGTAGTAGTTTATTGCTTTCCCAACTTTCCCAGGTAATTAGAGCAGCTTCTGGAGATACATGGCACTGTACCAGAATCTATCATCACAATGGGCTTCACTGTAAAATGCACAGAATTAATTTTTTAATGAAAATCCTCTACCGAGTGTCAGAGCCAAATTCACCTGATAAATGTCACTGAGCAACGTCATTACTGGCTCATCAACGCAGGGTGTTCAAAGCAGATGGTAGAGCAATGCATCTTCAGCACTACAGCCTGTTAATATCAGCCACCTCCCATAAAAAAATTACAATTGGCCCCCTGTCAGTCAAACATGACAGTACTTTGGATTTCTCCCTCATGATATTCTTTAGCCTTGAGGCAGCTATGACAGGCGCCTTATTAAATTCCAAAAATAAAATGTAGCACAAGAAAGCAGTGCATTCCAATGAGACAGCAGACTTGTTATAATGCAACATGCATAAAACTTACTTCATTTCGTTTTAGCTATCATCAGTTTCATCTTCTGAAAAACCCAAATAGCAACTTCAGAAATGTGGTGTTTGTTGTATGTAAATTAAAACAACATGTCATGCCTTATATTTTAAAATCCATTATAAGGCTTAGAGGGTGCATAGATATTTCAGTTATTTTCATGAAAATAAAAGCTAGAATTTCTATTCCCTGTCCTATGTTCAGTGCTTGAGTTCCATTATTATTGATCGCAATCTGCACAAGAGACCTGGAAGCTAACTATCCTGTTGTACATCCTTAGGAGCACCGCTAAGTCAGGAAGACTGTTGTCCAAGCACATGGACTGTTCTATACATACCATATTCTCCAACCATATAAAACAGGAAAACAAAGCTAATCCCATTTAAAAATCTTCCAAACTGAAAGGAAAGACTGTTGAGAAAGCACAGTTAAAGCACTCACAGCTAAAGGCATCATTTAATGTTTTACTTTCAAATTTAACTGCACCCTGTAATATATACAAATTATGGGTTAGAATTATAAAGGCATATTAGCGCAGCTTCTACTGTACCACACTAAAATTCAAACCTGTAAATCACACAAGTTGGCTTTAAATTTCCTAACATAAGATAGAATGCTGGGTATCATATAATCAATAAGATTTTGCATCCAGGGTCCAGAAAATCATTGTTTTCCTTATAGGCATATATATTATATATATAGATATACATATATACTTATTAAATAACACATGAGACTATAAGAAAGGTGTACTGCCTGAATGCTCATAATAATAAACACAAGAGCAGTAGGATAATTCCACCAGAAATTTAGTGTGTTTTCAAGTCGCTCAAGTCATGCATTTATGGAAATGTTTGTGGGATTCAGGCTGAAGCTGGGCCATCCTCACTTGGGAGAGTTTGTTTACTTCCCAGGCCTTATTAAAGCCACGTTCCTCTGCAAATACCTAGAGAAAACTCATACATACCTAACTAAACCTCCTCCACCATCATTTTCTGTACCTTAATATTCCATGACCTTCAAACTAAAAAAAAGGCATGATATTCATGCCAAGGTCACATCTTGCTTCCTTCTTCAAAACTGTGGACAAACAGATTCCTGTAGTGAACACAGTCTCTGTTCTAGTTTGTGCCACGCTTGATTTTTAAAGTCAAGTGGTGCTTAGATGGTCATGAACTTAATGACAAGGGACTCTATTCATTCCCAGGCTTTTGTGTGTCCTCTACAAACAGCTTTTTCGTATCTGCAACACACTGTATGTCCCTTTTCTGCTGCTTTGCCTCCTAGACGTTAACTACTATGGCTTTGGAAAATACATGCCAAAATCTTCTTTCACTTTTGAAATAAAATGGGACTGATTTAAAACAAATGTTTTCATTTTGACAACATATTTGCACAAACAAACCGTGTCAATGTTGATGTGGCAATAACAGAGCAAGACAACCGAGTTCTGCACTTCCCAGGAACTGCCCCCAAAATGTCAGCAATTGCAACTCTTGCCAACATGTTATGAAAATGAAATAGCAGTGGCTTCATATTTTTCAGCACTAGGCTTTTATGTCTCCTCTCCATGTACAGTAGTTGGTTTCAAATGCCGAGTGTACCCTCATGTGAATCCTATTTTAGGAACTGTAACCAAAGTGTTACATGATGCACAGAATGACATTTTCTATTGCCAAAAGCATTCTCTAGAAGCAAAACAGAGCAGGAGGAGGGGAAAAGGGAATCTATTCCCCCAAGGCCTAAATGTTGTTATCTCTAACTGCCAAACACATGACATCTCACTGCCACTTCAAAGCATTTCTTTAGTTCCTTCTAAGATGCTACTTTCATTTATTCCTGAAGCAAATGCTAACTTATCCCAAATTCTACTCAACCTGTGCATGCTTAACACCTTGAGAGGCTATGCCAATAGCAAACCATAAGGCAATACATACTCCATCACTAATATATATATACACACACACACACATATCTCACAGAATCACAGTCAAAAATCAATTGCAAGGCCTTCTGGAGGTGAGCTGGTGAGACCCTCTTCTCAAGAGCAATAACTTCAAAGTAGGGTAATTTTGCTCATGATGTTTTCCAGTCTGAGCATCAGTGCCCATGCCACAGAACACTGTTTTCCCTTACCTAGCTGAAACGGTCCTTGGGGCAATCAATGGCCATTGCCTCCAGCCCTTTTGCTGCACACCTCAAAGGACAGTAGGACTGCCTTTTCTGCAGTCAAAGACAACAATTAGATTCCCCCTTAGTTTTCTCTCTCGAGGATGAGCAGCAGTGGATATTCATTTCTCCCTCAGCCTGCTCTCTATACTCTTGCTCTGTGGCCTGGTATGTGCTTAGGCTTCACTGAAACAGAAGCCCATCATGTATATACATACACACACACTCATAAAGTGTTGACAGCATCAAAAGAGAATTTAAACAAAAATGCTTATGTTTAAAATATTAAGTAAAATCCCTCTACAGATTACTCTACAGTATATGACAGGGCTTTGTAAAATAACTGCATTTATCATAAGATCTCCCGGTAATAAAAGGAAGACAGCACAGCGGTATGTGAAGACTTTACATTAAATGTATCCCTACTTAAAAACATATTGGTTACAACCTGCATTCAGATGAGAGCAAATCAGCAATCTAAATGTATAGTCTTTTCCCAACACTACTTTTGCTTGGCTAGTAACATTTGTATTAAGGCCAAAAGAACCTCTGGATAAAAATTAGGTATTACTATTCTTTTTTTTAACAAAAACATGAATGATACCACAGTTGCCTGATGAGGCTGTTTGAACTAGAGTAGTTTGAAGGACTTACTCAACTGATCATGTTGAAGGATTACCTGCAAAAGGATTTGGCAGATATGACTGATCTAAACCATTCAGTTTTGTTGGAATATTGTACTGTAAACTTTAAAGTCACCTACAGTTGCTTTTATCAGTCATATTCCTTTGTGCCCCATAAGTCTTTTGAATAGCCCATTGCAGAAGCCTTGTGTAATCATGTTTTGCTTCACAACACTTTGGTTTTCAGTAACTTTAAAGAATTTTGTTTCTCAGCAATAAAGTACCTGGTTTTAATTAGCTGTCACACCAGCATTGTCTTTTGCTTTTATACACCCACATCATACTACATATAAGATTTGATTTTTAACATAGATAATAAGTGGGATGGATCTGTCTAATGGGAAAAAAAGAAAGGCAGAAGTCTGACATAAATTGTCACAGAAATCAGTTGACATTCACCCTTTTCTGAGGAAAAGGACAAAAGCCAAAACCATTAATCTCTTGTATGTGTGAGTACAAGCAAAAGAACATTTTAAATGTAAAGATCCGCTGTTACTGAGGCAGTGACATACTAATGAGATGCTGTAACTTAAGTGTGAAACTAGCAGCATCAAAAGCTGCTAAACCTCTGACCAGACTCAAAACTACAATTATCATCATCCTGAACAGACAGATATGTCAGCCAAGAGATCAAGCTGGGAAAAGTATCTCATTTCCTTTTTCTCTTCAATTGGCTAAAATAGTTTAAAATATCACACAACATGTATGCAATATTTGCCTGCTTTATCTTTCTAAAATGTACGGAAAATCCCATTGTAGAACCATGTTCATGCCTACAAGGTAGAGAAAGAGACAGAATTGCACATTTCATGAAGAGAGGCACAGAGAAGGGGATTTGTCCCAAATTAATGCCAAAGTTAAGAACTGAAATTAGACCTCCTGTCTAATATTCCAGTACCTTAACCTCTAGATCCTTATTCTTCTCCAAATGGATTCTCCAGCTACTAAACATTCCAGCAGCTAACTGGATTACCACATCAGTAATCAATCACATTTATAACATACTAAATTTACTTTGAAACTTGTTGGCTAACTTCAATCTACAGGGACAAGATCAAATTAAAATTCCTAATACATTGTGTGGAGCACTGTATTTTTTTTTTTTTTTTGTAGTTAGAAATTGGCAAATTGCATTTGATTTCTTGTTTTGACAGGTTACTTGGCATATTAATAAAATAGAAACATTATGTTGCTTAAAGTCATGATCTCATTTTCCCCAACTTTATCATGAAGCAGTTTTTGAAAAGGAAATAGGGCATTCTTGTTAGCTCACTAATTTTGATACTTGGGATTTTTTTTTCCTACTTAAGTGGAATTTACTACAATAATTCACCAGACCAAAACCACTATCAGAAAGACAACCTTTACCCCAAAATACAACAGTTATCATTCTTATTTCTCATTCCAATTTCTAATCACAAATGCCACAATGGTTAATATTGCAGTTCAGTTTCGTAACTAAAAAGGGTTACATGCAATTAAGTACAGGCTTGTTTCTACAATGAGTGGTCTTCAACTGCATATCAAAACCAAATATGAATAATGACTGAGAAATTAAGCAGAAGGGCATACTGGGGAGCCAGTACTATTTGGAAAACCAGGTATTTGAACTGAAAAGTCACGCTCAGTAGCTGCGCAGTAAAAGTCCAGCATTTAGTAAGACCAATCCCTGTGTCCACAGAGTTCCCAGGACTAAAGGTGACTGCCCTGACCTCCAGAAAAAATGCTGTAGTAGACTCAGTGCACCACTAGGAGAACCCCTGCTAACCCTCTACATCATCTGCTCAGATTTCTAGGTCCCTGAGGAAAGGTTTCACCCTTACAGAAGCCCAGTGTCCACCTGTAATCACACATTATCTGTTTCCCCAGGAGTGCCTTATGTCATATAAAATACTTGTTAAAACCTCAGTATGAGCTTTGAGAAAATACTAGCACTGTATCAGTACGTACTCCTTTAGTGACACAGAAAAAAATGTTCTTTCTTGCTTTATGAAATACAGAAGTTCATATCTTCACCAATTGATTTTTATTAATCAGTAACGTAATTCTTATAGAACAAAAATGTTTTGTTTTTCTGCCAGTTTGAGGTTTTTTAATTCTAAAACAAACATGCAGATACTTACTGAATGGATCAACATTATTTTTTAACTACCAAACCAAGAAAAAAAAATTTAAAATAGGTATTTTATTTAATAACTTACAACAAGGTCTCATGAAATCTGTCTCCAAAGATGTGCACCTGCACTGTTAAAAGGCTCTGGACAAGACTTTAACAAGATGAAACAGCTAAAATATGGGATGACTGTTGTTTATACCTATGTTGATATCATACAACTAAACATTTGGATAGCCTGATCAAACCATTCCCTACGGTTTACAAGGAATGCTTAGTGTTGACATGAATTGAATTTTTCCTATACTATGTGAAAGTTGTCCACTGACTCTTGATCTTTCAAATAAATTCACTACAATTAATCCCAGGAAGGATGTGCTTCATAGGCAAAGCACTCAGGTAGGTCAGCATAAAAATTACAAAGAGATATCAAGTTAAAAAGATAACAAAAAAAGTAATTTAAAATATAATATTAAAACCACACACATCCTGTCAGCTTCCCTGTCCCATCATCTTATATGCTTCTCGGAAGAAACCCATTTTTAACTGGCAAGATATACTCCATGTATGTGCATTGTCCATTTTAAGAAAAGCTCTTCAGAAAAATTCTTCCTATATATTTAGCCCAACTCACCTACTATATGCCTTTCAGTCATATACACATTATGTTATCCTGAAGTAATTGTTTGAGCAAAAAGGATCTCACTGCCAACAAACTAATATAAGGGGTCCTTTCCTACATTACTGCTTAGGATTATCAGACTGCTTTCTACCAGGGTCGTAATTTCACTTCATTTTATCATGAGCAACCCCAAGGGTTCCCTAGATGGTAACATGAAAAGAGCCCCTGAGGGTAGAAAAAGAATGAGAGGGTCAGGTTTGATTTCAACTGGCAGCATTAGCTGTTGCTTCCCAATGAATTCTGACATGGTACCCAAATGAAGGATGAATGCTTTTCAAAGTAAGCACAGACAAAGCAATATTAAATATTTAATTTCCAGAGGCAAAGGGCGAAGTCCCAAAGCTCTAGGGAAGCTAATGGACCTCAAGCTAGATAAGCTGATTTTAAGTGGTAAATACCCGGGCAGAAGCAACAGCAAATTCAAAGGTTTTATTAGGGGGTAAAAAAAATACTTTAAGAAATTCTATCCACATACAGATATTTGAGATTAAATGAAATTATCAAATACGAAAATCAGTCATCCTTTAGTCTCTCAAGTCAGGGTGGATTAACAGCACTAAGCTTACAGGACTAATTTCAGCATACTCTGGAGTATTATGCTATTGCCATTCATGTCAAATAGGACTAAAGATTTTACATACACTTCACAGTTTTAAGAAAACTAGACAGCCAGTTAGTTTTATTTAAAAGCCTCCACAGGAACAGTGAAAGGATAACTTCAGTTTTCTGCCAGTGAATTTCCTTCAGATTGGTGGTGGTTTCCCTGTTTTTCTCCCACTTAATGTGCACACACACATACACAAAGATCTGTATTCTCTCCTTTTTGGTACCAAATAAATACCCATAAAGATTAATGTTTTAGGCCGTTGCTGGTGCAGTGACACTACCATCATCGGTCAGAGATTCAGTTCTATGGAAACTTATGATGTGCTTTGCCCAGCACCTACCACCCACTGTCAGCTTTGGAATCTCAACTCAGATTTGAACAGTTTTGTTAGGTCGTGTCCCTGAATAAAGCCGGAGATTCAGAGTATCTCTATGGGTAAGCTGACAGTGCATGGTAAGCTGACAGTGCATGGGAAGCAAGCTCTGCAACACAAGAGTGCTGGTAGAAGAAACTCTCCTGTAAGAAGGATACTGGAAATTCTGAGAGTAACAAAACAAAACTTGGTTTAAATGCATGTTCCACAAACAAAAATCATAAGAGAAAGTGAATACTTTCACCCAGTGCTACATTTTCTTTCATCTTACTCCTATTTCCCACTTTTCCTTAAAAAACATCTAGATGGAAACTTGATTCAGAGGTACCACCACAGAGCTTAAAGGTAAGAGAAGGGTTCAGATTCTTCTTGCCTCTGCTGCCTTCATGGGACTGACTGCGTGCCAGGCCAGGCTTGCCCACTGGAGACAGCAGAGCTGAGAAAGTGCCTTGCTGTCTCCAGATTAATCATGTGTGATATTCAGAAAGTGAAGGCAGATGCTACTATTATCCAGCTGAGGACTGTTGAGGTAACCATTATTTATCATATTTTGATATTTATACTTTATCAAATAATTATTTCCCTGTTATGACAGGAACTAACTTATCATTTTCCATATGGCCAGAAAGGTGTTAGACCTTCACTAATTACAGATAAAGCTATATTAATGGCTGCTGAGCGACAACATCATCTGTGATGCTGAACAGCAGCCTATATGCCATTAAGTCTTCCCTCCCATGGCAGGTGGATAAATAGCAGCTTTCAGTAAACAAGCTTCTGTGCACTAAAATACTAGAACTTGTGTAGAGAGAAGAAGAATGCTCATAATCTTTCACAGAGATCATATTATGTGCTTATTTTATGCCTATAAAGCCTGTATGTTTGTCAGTCATATTAAAAATCTATTGCCACTTTACAAAACTTTCTTCTATCTTACACCACCACAGCTAGAACAGCACTTCTATGTATTCTTATAACAACAAAGACAACATTACAGCTGGCCCATAACATCAATGCCCAATCATCATTTGTGCCAAAAGAAGAAACACTGAAGTATAAATATTAAGATGAGTGCAGACCCTTTGGTAGATACACAAAAAGGACACACAGCTGCTAAGACAGAGAAAGTCTGTTTGCATTTCTGCATAAGCCTTAAGGGGACTTTTCAAGCCTTTTCCACTTCCCTCTCTATTTCTTCCTTGCAGGCTCTGCCCTGTGATCACATTCCTTACTGTCAGATTCCAGAAAGGTATTCCTCCAAAGCCCACTAATTCTCCCCTTTAGCAGGCCCAAAAGCACATCATTGGGTGAGAAGAGACCTCCACAACATCCAGGAACCTCAAGCACCAGCAACCCATGCGTTTGCCTGGCTGCTGGAACTGAGGAGAAAGGCTTCATGACGGGAACCACTGGAATTTACAGGCATCTGTTTTAACCCATCCTTAGACAACAGCTCCCTGGTATTGTGGAAATTGATTGCACTGCTAATAGGACAGCCTAGTTTCTTCCGAAAGTAACTGGTTTGCCAGTTAACCAGCAAAGCACAATGCAACTAGCGTGCTCTTATAGTGATGCTCACTCTGGCAGATACAGGAGCTGTCACTAAGATCTTCACTCAAATGAAAAGGAGTGTGGCAATAAAGGAAAATCATTTTCACCATTTATTCCTTGTGCTGCAGGCTGCTCCCACCAAACACTGTTCAGAGTTACTCTGAGTGCAACACAGGCCATGGCACTAGCTAACAACTGACTTAAAACTCAGAACTGTGTTATATTCTGGAAATTGCTCTGGAATTCCCTTGAATGTTTACCTTGCCAAAAGATTTAAAACGTTCTCCATAGTGGGATTTATGAAATCATTACTTCAGGGCATTTACCTACCTTCAGCAAGACTTCAAGATCTTCTTGACAGCAACAGACAAACAGGACTTACACATTTGGTGCCACATGAGTGGCGAGTGGATGTGTCTTCTTCCACGTGCCTGGATCAATGTGCCTAAGAAGGGCAGCTCTGAGTAGTCAGACTCCCTTTCACTTAATGGGTGGATGCGTGTATAGGAATGGGGGTCAGGGAGAGATACAGCTTTTCTCCAAATTGGACCTGTCTTATAGGTAACAAGCTGATAGCAGAGGAGCCAGGTCAGCTGTTCTGACACAGAGAAACTATCAAGGAAAAAAGTTATTTCCCCAAAGCCTAATTATTTCCCTAAAGCCTAATCCTAACTGCTGTTGCTAGGTCTGGCTTTATCATCTGTAAAGCAGTGGTATCATCTTAATCGCTCTTTTGTCTTCACTCACCTCTGACTTTCAATCATTAGCCCTAAAGAAGCTACACTATCACCCTATCATCACCTTCTTGTTAAGAATAATACCAAATTATTTTTCTCTTCCAATGCTTGAGAATGAACAAAAGTCCCAGAAGTACTAAATATTTTTCGTTATTAAAGTCTACTCTAGCTCTTACCTTTGAGCTCAAACATAATACTAAAATTACAGAGATAATCTATTTTATGTTATATGGCCACAATAACTGTTCCCCCCTACCTCTTTCAAAACATTTTCCATTATAGTTTCAAAGTACATGATTTTAATTATATTTTCTATTCAGAATTATTTTAGCTAAACTTTATTATTTTAAAGTACTCGTGCACAATGTAATGAGACACGGCTCTTTGGGCACCTTTCAGTAACAGGGACCCCACAGTTCTATGGCACTCAACGCCCCTGTAGTAAAATGAAGCACCAAATATTCACCAGTAACAGATCGCACGCAAGCTGCAATGCAACGGAACACAAGTTGCATAATTGCACATTAATGAGATGTTCACAAAATAGATACTGATGTGCTCCCTCCTTCCCACCAGTACTGCGTCCTAATATCTCTCCAGATGTATATATTTATTCCACTACAGCAGCAAATATACATCCAGATTGCACCCCATTTAGCTGCAATGAAAGCAGCTTCTCTGCTGAATATGACGGTATGCTAGGCATGAAGTGCATTTCAACATTTACATATATAATTTCAACATATGTACAGTAATGCAGAAAAATCCAGCTGTGCCTTTGGGCATTCATGGTTGTTCCATGTCACAGCAACAGTGACAAGTACAGGGACTAAAGGTCATTTCAGGATTTAAACTAGAAAGTGAGCTTCTTACTGCATCAAAACTCCTGCTTCTTTTATTTTGCTCACCTGCACGTGCAGTTTTGCCAGCCACAGCCCTGCTGAAGTATTCACCAAAAACCATGCATAGAAATGTATAAGCCTGATCTAAGACAATCTTCATGCTTTTCTTTTTCCATGATCAGTTCTTCCTTTTCTGCCTATGTCAGTATTTTTCTACCCTGGAAACCCATTAGCTCAGATTTACATCTGCTATGGAAAAGAAAGTAGCATTCAAGTATTTAAAAAGTCTGTTAGGATTTGCCTCAAGGAGTCTCAAAGAAACATAAACTAATATAAAATTCATATACCCCAATCTGCACCTTTTAGCTTTGTACAGTCCTATGCATCCAATTCTATCTCTAATATCCTTTTAATATCATTTCCCTGTCTGCCTTCAGCAAGCCTTATAGCATTCACCTTTGTCCTCAGAGAAATCTAGGTTAACATTACATTTGTGTAGCAGGTTCTACATTTTTTATTTTATTGGAAAAGCAGTCTAGCATGAAAAAGTGAAGGCACAACCTTAGAATTACCTGAACCAGTGGAGAGAGATACTTCCAATCACCAGGGGGAAATCACTTAATACAGTTCAGTCCTCTTATGAGACAATCTATTTGCCAGACAAAGCAATTATTTCATTTGGATAGCCCCTGCACTGCACTATGAATCTGAAGGCTGAAGTAAGTTTAAACATTCACACAGTTGAGTTTCAAGCAGTTAACTAACCTACCAAAATCTGTCATAACCTTATTTTTTTCTCATAGGGAAAAAGCAACGTATAAATGTGTAACACACAACATTTAAATTATTTTTTAAACTGTCTTATAAATTAAAAAAAAAAAATTAAAACACATCATGCTTATCATAAAATGACAGAAAATCAACCTGAAACCTTACCATACTCTTCTGCAGTATAAAGTCTTTGGCAGATTGCTATGTTCCTCTTTACATAGCTTTCTTCCAACCCTAAGAAAATGCAGCAAAACCCATTTACCTCTAGATGCACAACCAGTGTTCATCTATATGTCAAATTAAGGGTTAGCCACAACAGTACTTGTAGAACTGTATTTTTCTTGAAAAGCACAACATCTAAAGTCATATGTTTCTCTTTCATTCAGAAATGCTTCAGCTGATCGTTTCAGAGAACTGAAGGGCTACACTTCTTCAGAGACATACATAAATTAGTCTTCACACTAGCTCAGGCCTATGTCCCTCTTAGGTTAATAAAAATGCATAGGTAATTCCAATAGGTTTCTGTGAACATCCTAGATGTTGACCCAAGTTACATACACACTTCCAGAACAAATTTAGGCAAACTAAAGGCTGAAAAAATTGTCAATGCACTTCTGGAAACTCAGGTATGAACACCATGAAACCTCATGCAAGATGCTTGCTACCCTCTTTCCAAGTCACAAAAGATTATCACGTTCTGCTTGTGCATCTTCAGCTAATGCTTCCAAAAGACACAAGCCCAGTTCTTGCACTGGGAGCTACCATGGATCAGTGTTGACAGATAAAGCACTGCTTCAAGATGATCTGCTTCAGATATGAACTGCTACTTGTTAAGGACTTACGCACTTAAGTGTATGTCTGTGTGTGTGTGTGTGTGTGCATGCATGGAGGTGTACAGTCAAAGAATCAAGTTAGTAAATAAAGGAAGCAAATGCAGTATATAAAGATGGTAAAATGACTCAGTAGCAGCCCCACTATTTATACTCTATGAAAGAAAACGGAATATAACTTCTTTAAAACTCCCAAACTCTGCAGATTTCATTGCTGGGTCTATTCCCTGTAGAACTTTGCATTTCATTTTGTTATACTGGATACACAGAAGGAAGTACAAATCCAAGTAAAACTGAAATGGTTTAGTCGAAGGTGTCCCTGACTGTGGCTTGGGCACTGGAACTAGATGATCTTAAAAATCCCTTCCAACTCAAACAATTCTGTGATTCTAAAAATGAAAGCTGTAATTTCAGCTCCCTTTGAATTTATGCCATAAAAGTTAATTAGCTGAATTTGAAATAAGCAAATCCCACTAAAGACAGTATTAGTCCCAGAAGAAGAATGCTCTAGAGGAACAGAAATCCACAGCACCTCTTGTCTTAGCGCTAACATGGGAGTACCAAGATTCTGCTGCGCGTGAATCCAGTACATTGATGCATTCAGGTCATTTAATGCCACAGCAAATCCTTACACAGCCTCTGGCAGGAACCAAGACCTTCTGCAGTACCTGGGTGAAAGGAAGAAAGCAGCTCCCAAACAACAGTGTGTGTGCCAAGCTGCAAGCATGGGCACAGCCTTCATTTCCAGTTCATCAGTAACAGTTGTTTCATTGCACCCTGGTCTCCTCCTTCACAAGAAAAAGAGAGGTAAAAGGCTTTGGGGGTTGGAAGCAGAACCTATGATGCACCCCAGTACAATCGCAGCTGGGATACAGGAAAAATTTGAACATTAAAGTGAACATAAGCACTGTGGATCTTTTGCCACAAGGGCTGGCCAGATGCTGTTTTACAGGACCACCCAATGCACTCAGACTGAAACTCTTTCTCTAAGAAGTATTTTCAGAGTATTATAGGGATTTTTATATATGTATGTGTATACATACACAAATATATATATAAAGACACTAATTTTCAGTTCAAAATGAATTTCACTTTTACAGTTCAGCAGTACTGTTTTTTCCTTGTAATTATGGGCTTCTAAATACAAGTGTTGAGCAGTCTTACCACTAGTATGGTCAACATCTTGCTGTAATAATGAAATGAGCACAACATAAAGACTTATCTAGATATTACAATTCTAGCTGTATACACTTAGCCTGCAACAAGGGATTGAATTTAAATGTTTATAGCTTTCCAAACACTATTATGCACTTGCAAATGTTAATTCAGTTTCAATGAAAGAATCTTTTTTTTTTAACAATATAGAATGCATTTTAATACACTATTACATACAAGGCCGACAGTGAATGGACTCATAATTGATTTAGAAGCACGTTCTACCATCCTGCTACCTTTATCTCTTTAGTAAATCATTTCTTAATCGGGCTAGTCTAAGCTGACCCATACAGAGCTTTATTTAATTTATTATGGAATTTATATGTAAGGTTGACTAGTAATGCATGGCTACAGCAGCATTAAACAAATTGTACAGTGAATAACAAAGAGGAAAAAAGAGAACAAGAATTCAAATAGCCTAAGCATATTGCTGAGGTTAAGACAGGTTCCAAATGAGCAATGTTATTCAAATGCTTCAGAATGGAAAGAAGAAAAGGGCTCTGCCACCATTATGGTTCGTACAAAACAAATGGCTAGGTTTTGGTCAATTATTAAAGAAAAGATAAGCGAGAGAAAAATCTCATGAAATGCATTAGTTGGCTTTTATTCATCCTAATGTAAAGGAGGATAATAATAATAAACCAAGAAATATAGGCTGAATAATCACTCCAAAGTTCTCTTTTTCTGTGTGCCTGAGAACTTACTGAAAATATTAACAAGGACAAGGGACTGAATAAATGCTACTAGATAACAGGAAAACTCTCACTCTAAGTGTAGGATAAAGCCTAGTAAAGATTCAGAACAGGGAATACCAATTCTTTGTGAAATGCTCTAAGTAGGATTTCTTAAATTATTTGCAGAATACTTTAACTCAAAATGTCTAAATATGAGCACATATTTAGAATATACATGCACTTACACATATATATAGATGCATATTAACATACACATACTATTTTCCCCAGGGTTTTTTTTTTAATAATGAAAAAGATTTGCACTCATTTCCTTGGAGCAGACAGGGAGCATTTGCTTGCGCAACATTCAGTTTTTGTATGGCCTGTGTCGTGGTTTAAGCCCAGCCAGACAGCTTGTTCACCCACTCCCATCCCCATTCTTACCATCCCCCTACTCCTGGAGAGACAGAGAAGAGAATCAGAAAGAATGCAACTCCCATGGGTTGAGATAAGAACAGTTTAGTAATTAAGGTATAACACAGATCACTACTGCTACCACCAATAATAGTAATGATAAAGGAAATAACAAGGGAAGAGAATACAACACCCCATCACCAGGCAACCGATAACTCGCCCCCTCAGCCCGACCAAGCACCGACCGATACCTCCTCCAACCCTGCAGTCCCCCTAGCCCTTCCGGGTAACTCCCAGTTACCTCCAGGGCATGATGTGCTGTGGTATGGAATACCTCTTTGGTCAGTTTGGGTCAGGTGTCCTGTCTCTGCTTCCTTCCGGCTTCCCCTCCTCCCTGGAAGAGCATGAGGCCCACAAAGTCCTTGGCCAAACCAAAACATCATTTTTATCAGCTCTGTTCCCAGCCCGAAAGTCAAAACACAGCACTGCACCAGCTACCAAGACAGAAAAATGACTGCTACTGCTGAACCCAGGACACCTGCCACTGAATGGGGGGAGCTGCCATCATTGCCACATCCACAAGGTGAAAGTGTGTGCATGGAAGCTCACTGTTCACATGCATGATTCTTGCTGAACACAGGAAAAAAACACAGGCTGAAGCCTCTGTCATATCATACAGTTCTTTTCCTGCATTTTTTGTGAACACATGCTAAATATACACACTCCTGATGTAAAAGTAATCCTTATAGTTTTTATTCTTTTTTTTTCCAGATAGGTAAAAATACTGCAATGCAGGCCTCATGAACATGAACACAGAATACTGCAAAAGGAAGTACCTTCTGACAATGAAGAACACCTGCTCTGCAAGCTAGATGGCTCAAAAGAGCTGTAATAGGATGGGAGCCTTTTCCCAGTGACCACTGGCTTGAAACCACTGCCAAGTCATTATCTAGTTGTCATCATTCACAACTGGTTTGGTAGTCGACTTGAAATAAGCCGGTACTCTCAGCCTAAGGTCCACATCATAAATTGGTAGCACTGGAGGAGTCACGGCAGGGAGGTCAAGGATTGAATGGGCACAGAGAGTCATCTCTAAAGGTGATCTCTTTAGGTCAGGGTTCAGAACATATTTGTAAGAGAAACCTTGCCACTATTTCCTGCTGTACAACTTCTGCAGAAAAAACCACAAATACATCTTCAAGTGCTGTCGCAATCCAGCACCTTTCAGAAGGATTAAGTGCCTATTAAGAAAATACATTCATCAGCAGGAAGACAAGTTTGTACCTTTTAAATCACACCTGTCACTATAGAAATATTTCCCATTGCAAAGTTAAGAACAAACAAAAAAGGAATAACAGAACAAGTATAGTCAATCCTATTTCAGCCTCAGAAAACCAAATTGCAAAGCTTATACAAAATTCTAATTTTACACATTCTGAAAGCAGTCTCTCTCCCATAATTACAGCACAGAAATCAATAAACATATCAAGACTAGGCAAGGACAATTCTACTAACTCAAAATACTTGCAGAAATGGCAAATGACTGATTTCGGAAGACCCCTTGGAAATTACTTTACACTTCAGCTTGTCCACAAGAAAGAAAAAAAGGAGCAAATCAAAAGACATTATTCATTTCATTTGACACAGGCTGTAATTTCCACTGAAAGGGGTATGTTAACATGGCAGGTAAACTGCCACAGCTTGACTGCAAACCCAGAGCCTTTTTTGCATGAAACACAAACTGTGTGCAATGCAATCTCAAGAGGCCTCTGTTCGATAGGAGTTCAGCAGCAATTAAATCACTAAACTACTTTAGGTGGTTGACCGAGGATTATCTTAGAGCATGGCACAGCTGGCAATGCCAGCCACCTGCCCCATGCTTGGACCTCTCTTGGACCCAAGAGGGTCTCTTCTCAGACCCTCTTGGCTGAGGAGAAAGTATGTGAGTGAAGTGCTGCTCTATCACTGTCAAAATCTCATGGGGCCTCTGAAGGCACAGTAATACTAATCCTGCCTCCTCCAACACTTCTACAGAGACTTCAGGTTCTCTCAGCCTTCCAGGCTGAAGGTTAGGAAGGGGTCCAGGTACTTTCTTCATGGTGTGTATTGCACAAGCTGCCTGTAGCTTGCCAAGTTACCTCAGCATATTCTTAGGCCTAAGAGCAAGATTGTTTTGTAGAAGGTTAATGCCATAACCTGTTTAGGGCCAAATAAATAAAATGTAGTGTTTGCATTAGGTAGCTTCATTTATTCACACATCTTCTCTAATCTTCATACTTCTAAAGATTTAAATATATAACAAGTGCAACACAGCCAATGTAATTGCAAGTATAAGTAGACACCTCCAGTCCCCTCCAATATGCAAAAGAGAAGGTCAGCGATATATTACACTTGATATTTTGACAGGGTGGATTACCTAAACAACAGTTCATGCATATTTAAACAGAAATAACAGTTGTCTGGGATCTGCAGCTTTAAGTGTCCAAAGCACCAGATGTCTGCAGTGCAATGGACCTTCATATTCTGAAAAAGAAAATAAATTGGGACTAAACTGACGTATCAATGAGATCAGTGTCAATTCTACAACAGTTTAAGTTTTGATCAGAGTATGCCTGAATTCTGCAACATCCAGCTAGATAAAGAATGAAGAAGAAAAACAGTTAAAGGAGGAAAATCAGTGGCAATAGCAAAATAATGCCAGTGAACTACATAATGGAAATCATATTAAATTTTTCTTTAATAATCTGTATTAGATTTTTCTTTAATAAAACTTCTTCAACCCACACAAACAAACCCTGAGCCACATGCAATTGGTGTGCAGAAAGAGAAAAGCCTAAGACCAAGGAGCTGGGGAAAGTTATTCAAGTTCATAGCTCATAGAGAAATTCAATGAATGTTTCTACAGAATCTGCAGGAACAACTTACTACTACTGTTGCAACAGCTTGGAGGCATCCATCAAGAATCAAGATCCCTCATGCAAGAGACTACACACATGCATAAAACATGAACCCCACTCTGGCTCCCATCTCTTTACAATTACTCAGCTATGACATCTTGAAGATACATGTATATCTCTGAAGACCATAACCCCTTAGCAGTATCCCTAGTGGCAAAATTATAATAGAAGGCATGCTATTTAGAGGCCAGAGACAGCAAAAATCCAGCAGTGAAGAAACCTTTATTTTCTGGGAGAGCACCTTTCATTTTGGGGAGAACAGTTCAGCATTTTATAATGGAGCAGCCTTAGATATAAAAACAGATAAAACCCTGGGAAGTGAGTGAAACCCCTCAAAGCATTAACTTAAAAGTATTCATCTTTACTCTCTTTCTGGGAAGTCAGAGCACAGGTAGGCTGTTGCTCTGAACGCAACTCAAGATATTTATTAATCAAACTACATTAAGAACTTCCTCATTGTTCAAGTTGCAGTTATTTATACTTCAACCAGATTATGCCCCTTAGCCATTTAAAACAAAAATGCTGCTGTTTAAACAAGTATTCTCATTATAGATGTAATAAAACTCTGGAGGATTATTGAAAGTTATGCAATAATTTGTCCCTTAGGAAAGATGAATGGCTAAGTTGGGTGCCCAGGACTTAAAATTCATTAATGTCTTAATGGTGAAACAAATCTTAATCTCTCTTCGTTAGCTCACCAGAATTAACCAAGACAAGTTAGAAATGTTCTGAGACATTATCTGATTCCAAATGACTATGCCTGACCTATTACTCTGCCAAAAAACTCTTATGAGCAACAGGGAAAGAGGAAAATAATTTGAAAAATTTCTTTGATGTTGTCCTTTAATCATGCATTGTACTCAGGAAAATTATTCTAGTGCATCTCTTACATGAATAAATGGTTGCGGTATATAGATAGCATAAACTCCGGAATACCATGCAGAATATCTGATGATACAATGCATTAAACAAAAACTAAATTATATATAAAAGAATATTATAATGGAGTGAGATGCTTTTAAAAAATAAGGTATTTAAAGAACAATAAAGGCTCCATTGGGTTAGAGCATTCTCTACAGTAAGTTAAAATACTTTCCCATATCAGGAATTATGTTAAAAATCTCACTAAACTATCATGCTGTTATTGTTTACTAATTCAAATGGGTTTTCTACTGATGTAGTTTTCACTGTGATGTCGGAAGGGAACAGAAATGAAGTTTCTTAGTGCCTTATCAGTGGTATAAATATCTTCTGGAAAAAAAAAGTGCAGAACTTTGAAAAGTTCTGAGATATAGCCTATTATAAACATCCTAAGCACAAACAACTGAACAAATTCTATTTTTGTAGGCAATAAAAGTATACAGAATAAAAGCATTCTTTTACATTAACAAAACCTTAAGATTTTATGGCCATGAAATGGTCCTCACATTCCTTCCTTTAGATTGTATGATTGAACAAGGGTTTATGTCTTCTAGCACCTGAATTGCAAAGAGACTATTGTGACAAGAATTTTAGGCAGTGGAGAGTCAGCTTCCTTTGGCATTTTGGAGCTGAAGAAATGCTAACTCCTGTTCCTCATGTGAAACGTAAAAATAATCATTAGAAGTCAATGCGTGCACCCCAGATATTGCTTACATGGTTGTTATCAACTAGGAACTGGTTGTATAACACTGATGATAATGACAAAATAGCATCATTTATTTCTTTTCTTGACTTGCTGCTGCATGGCCTCACAGTTCAGTAGTTCTCACTCCAAACTAAATACTTGATTGTTTATCTACAGTACCAGGCTCTAACCTCAAACCTCCATGTCTGAAGAGGAAGACTCATGTGACTGACAAACAGAAGATGAAGACAACTGTAGCAAGATGACATCACTAGCTCATAATATTAGATCTTCATGACTTTGTAGTCAAATTTTAGAAGTGTCAGATTTGGAAAAATTGATTTGCCTTTTGAGCCTTCTTTACAAGTATAGTTGGGATTTCCTTTTGTTGCTGGTACTAATTTATACACAGTGCTAAAATTATGTACTGGTAAACACGGCCGGTGTTTACTTTTAAATGTAACAGTAATCCCAGATGACTGAAGATACTGATATAGGACAGGGAACAAAGCAATGAGGCCTGCACCATTCGCAAGCAAACGTAAGATTGATTACCCATTTAAACCTGAATTATAAGTAGCTTCAGTCCATTAATATTAATTAGGTCAAGACTAATAGGTTCTCATGAGTGGACTGTTTAGCAGGTCAGAGGCAATGAAAAGGTGATAAACAATTTACTGCATATTGAAGTTTGCAGGCACATGGCACACATCTCTACCACTGTAACTATGTACTCCACTCAAAGTCAGATTACTAAACACTGGTCAGATTATTTGAATGCTCAGATAATATGTGAAACACCCAAATCCTACTTTAAATAAAACAGTTCTAATAAAAATGCCTCCAATTCCATACAGAGAGCAGTTTTAGTGCATCCGAGAACATCAGGCTGAACACTCCAGCTTGTTCTAAGTGCCCCCTCATAGGAAGAAAGGACACTCCCAGCTCAGTCTTCACTTGGATTCATTCATTGCTGGGCCTGACATCTGTTACGACATAGATGTTCCCTGGGCAGTACAGCTCATAAAGTGGGCACGTATCCAATTAAGGAGAACACTTATTGCCAAAGTTCAAGTTCAGATTTTTTCTAATTGGATGTTAACACATTCTGATCAATAGAAAAAAGATTTCTTTCACTGTAAATTTAAAGAACAGTATGTGGACTTTATTTATAAACAAATATCTCGGCAAAAGCATGCAATAATGTTAGTGTGCATTAAAAATCATTTTATTACTATTTTATTCTCATAAGCAGAGAACATTTAAACCTCTCATTTAATCATTTTCATCACAGGACATTTGCACAAGTCTGACCATAACAGTATTTGGAAAAGCACTCTGCAATCACAGTTGTTTTCTTATTTGTATTGTTCACAAAAGGCAACGCAGGCTCCTTCCATGGACTAAATTTCTGTTCTTGTGCTATGTTATGAAACTCTTCCTGTTGCTATTACTACACTCATAACAGAAGGACTGTCCAACACATCCCTACCACTTACATTCCACTTGAAATCTCAAAATAGCTTTCAAGTGGAAGGAAGGTACAGCAGAGACCAAGGGTGGGCTTTTTACGGAGGGATCAATTTCGACTGTTGGCAAGAATAACAGGATTTCATCCATAAGAGTATGGCTCATATTGGGAATCTTTTTTATGTTTTCATTACCAGTGATTAATTGTTTTTTCTTCATAATCCCCCACCTGCCATTCTCACCTTATTCTCAATGGGCGTAATTTTACAGAAGTACTGATCACCTCCTCTATGCAAACCAAATACTTTAGAGACGCCTCAATTCAGACATGCAAAAACTGAGGTTCCTCCCAGAAAGTCACAATACTGAAAGTTTTGCCTGCATGGTTTTACTTCAACCTGAATTTTTTTTTTTGTCTCATAATGCATTAATTCAGCCTGGAGACTTAATGTAGCTGCAAAAGAAGGACATTTCCTGTTAAAAATTAGTCTGATCTAAGACAAACAATCATAAGCCCAGTAACACAGAAAAGAAAAAAAACCCAACAAATTTATTTATAATGTGTATATAGCTGGTGAAGAAAATTATTTATTTTATTATTGTCTACTGATTAAATTATATGTTTCAAACTTCACCACTATTTGCCTGCCTTCCAGTTACCTATCCAAGCTTGGCACAGCTCAAGACCAGGAGGGATATAAAGGTGCAGGTGTTGGTCCTCAGGCTCATGTGCATAAACTGAGTTCCTCCCTGGAATATAGCGCATTTGAGCCAGCTGAATAATGCAAACAGGAATAAAAGTTTGAAAACCTAATCTCCAACAGGGAGGGAAAAAAAGCAACACAGAGACTAAACATGGATATACTGCGAGATGCTGAGGTTCTGTTTCCTTAGAGCTTCCGAGTAAGCACAGTTATTAACCAAAACCACAATGTTAGAGCAATCAGTTAAAAAAGGCAGACTGTATAGCACACAACTGTACACAGTCCTGTTTTGTTCCTGCTCAATGGGAAAACTGAGCAGATAGCACAGGGAAGTCCTGTAACACAGTGGTGGGAAGACGTGCTACCCTTCCACCTCAGGGGTTTGTGTGCCAAAGGTGGCCACACTGCCACCACTATAACTTTCTTTCTCAGAGTAACTCTCTTAACAACGTTTCGTCTATAGCACTGACATCTGGCTCCAGCAGCTGCACTATATGCGTACCAAGAAGTTGCAAGTGTGTATTAACCTTTCATTCTTCACATCCACATCAAGACACACATAAACTTTCCAAGATGCATAGCCGTGGGCCTATACACAGCTACTGAGTGTTATGATCATGTAAAGAAACACACAGCTTGAAAGATAACAGTTTAAACACAAGCAATACCTGCCTAATGAACATCTAAAAACATAATTAAAACATCTGTTATGACACAATGTTTGCTGACACAATGGAAAATTATTATACCCTATCACTCACTATACCAGGAATCACTGCATTGCATTACCAGCTTTTGTTGTTCTACTGCAAACACACCAGAATAGCTTAAACCACAACAATTTCATGTGACATATTAATATGTTATGCACAGATGGGCCTTCTCAAAATCCAAGCATCAGCATGTTGATGATACAGGGGGCAAAAGGTAATACTTCTTTTCTGTTTCTTTGATGTTAAATTGCATAAGTCCCTGAAAAGCAACTTTCTGAGGAAGATTATCTGTTTCAAATATCATAATATAATCTATGAATACAGCCAGGAGGAAACCTGCCATTTCCTCTAGAATCACTGTCTTCAATACAGCCAAGGAGCATCTCCCTCTGTACCCCACAGACAGAAAAAATGCTTCCTCTGATCACGTGGATTACAAAGCTGGTGTAAGACCATGAGGCAACAGCTGATGGCATGAGGTCCTGGCACATCTCCACCTTCATGCCCACTGATCTGACTAATTAGGCTACCTAGATGTTACATTTTCACTTCTAGAAAGCTAGTTTCAGATAGACATTGTGTCTAATGTGTCCTCAATACTTGCAACATTTGAAATTGGGCTGAAGTCCTTCTGATGCGAAAGAACAAAAGCTGTGTTTTCAGTAAGCAAAAAACCATATGACAAAACCCACACCCTTCCTCTACCATACAAAAAAACAGTGATTTTATTTAACACAAAATATCAGTGTTTTGGAAGAAAAACATGCAACATAATCTTTTGAGGTCCCTTCCAATCTCTAACATACTGTGATACTGTGATACGTTCTCTCTAATGCCCAACACTTCTGATGCACTGAACAGCACTTACAGATAACTTCAGGGGCTGCTCTTGAACACTATCTTGCTTACGGCTCTGTGAGCCCAAAGATGCAATTGTGACCACTTTGCACCTGGCTATACAGCTCCAATGTTCTGATTCTAGTGCTATAGATTGTGCCACAGCTCTCTAAGAGATTTCAGTCAAATTCAGTCAGCCTAGCAAAGACCTAAGCTGATCAAGCTAAGGCAACTCATTTTGTCGAAGGCAGGTTAGCCCATGGTCACAGAATCAGCTCCACCATGAGATCTGAGCTAACAGAAAGCTCCTCCTGAGGTGACACCACGCAGCAGTTGGGACAGTCTGCTGTGGGCACTGCAGCAGGAAACAATGTGCAGGCAAAGCCCCCGGAGCCTGCCACAGTCTCTAAGTGCCAGTGGGGTGCTGTGAAATCAAACCTTACCCCTCAACAAAGTAATGGCCCATCAGTATCACAGAACCAGACACAGTTGTCTATATGAGCAAGATCTTACGGTTTCATACCTCTCTTTGTCCACCCAAAACAATAGAGGGTCCAGAATAGCAAAATATTTGAGCGCTTACTTAACTGTATCAGAGTGTAATTTGACCTTGCATTTTCTCAGCTCACAGTGCAAGTTTCCAAATTCCCATTGCACCTTTTCCCAGCACTGTCACCCTGTCACCAGTTTCCTGGCTTGTCCAGTTTTGCCAGAGGAACTATCTGTGCACACAATGAAGCTGTGCTCTGAACTGCCGAAATAACCCACCAGAAAAGTAATCAACCATCCAAGCCCCATGTTATACTTCTACCCATCAGCAACAGGGGCTTTTTAAAGCAGCTTTACCACTAAGGAAACAGTGCAGTCTCTACATACAATGAATGCAGCTTCCAGCATACAAAACAGTAATCTCTTCTTAAGAAAGGAAGTGTTTTGGGTCTTTTTCTCTTAAAGGCCATGCTACACATTGAGAGCACGGCACAGTATCGCACCTATTTTATTATAAACATACCGCTCGCACTCTAAAATTTGCCTTGAAGTATTTGTTGTCACATGGTCACTGTTTATAGACTCCCCTTTCATCATATACATAGTCAATCACCCTTTGCATATGCAATACAAGGCAGCCAAAAACTGCCGCAAGCATAATGACAGATCAGTGTTAAGGCTCCTTATTTACAACTTCCTAAAGCCCAACTTCAAGAAAAAGGCTTAGCTCTGCTTATCTGATTGACTAGCAGGACTGCAGACTTGTTAGATGACTGAGTTCATTCCTTCCCAACCAGCAACTGAAGTTAAGGTTTAGTACATCCAGTGTACTTCTGAACACTCAACAAAAGATCATTTCATTTCATTATACACTACTGTAAGTGAAAAAGGATTATTATGTGTCAGTTATTTTGTAGTGTCTGTTTGTATTGAAACGCTATGAAGAAAGGCTATTTCCATTTTTAGAAGGCAAATCTTTCTTCAGACTATTTTTCTTAAGGACATTAAGGGAAAATACACATTAACAAGGCTTTTTCCTTATCCTGCCCCGTATAACCTCTCCTGAAGGTTCACTAGAACATACTACAAAGCAGAATACTACTACTGCACTAGTAAGATGGACATGTAATCTACAGAAGCAAATTGGTATAAACTACTATGAAGCAGAAGTGCTGTATACTGCAGAAAACGCATTTATTCCAGTCCAGTATATGCAGTCAAAACTAGAGGGAAAATCCAGATGATCTGTAATTTCACAGTTGGCTGACTTTCTCCTCTTTGATATTATTTGTAAAATCTTTCCTTGGCCTCTGAATGTGTGAGCAAAGTAATATTTCATTCATTTACTTGTGGGCGGGAGAAATTAAAATAGCTGACTTTATTGCAGGTGCTGAAGAAATACATATCCCATTTGCTGATTTAAATTACCAATATGTCATAAACTACATTAAAAAATACTCAACCATCCACAATGCTAGAAAAATACAAACAAGCAGCAAAACCTAAGGGAGTGTTTAAAGGAAACCAACAGTGTAGAACATGAATGTTTTTTGTTCTGGACTAACTATAACTGGATTTGCCAGAAGAAAATGAAATAAAATCCTTGAAAAATCTGGGAAACGTTATATAGTTTATCAGGATACCTGCTATACAAACAAAGGTTTCCATAAAAGGGATTCTGAAAAGAAATGTACCACTGAAATTGATACCTTAACAGCCAAGTATTCCTACCTTTTTCATTCAAATGCTGGGTCCCCTGAATGGCCATGACACAAAACTAAATGATCCAAAGAAGTTCAAAAGAATGTGCTTTTATTTTTTTAAATGTGAATAAGTAATTGAATTACATTGCATTTTCCTGGGTAAAATCCGTAATTGTAGTAATGCCTTCACGGAGGGCATTTTCATCTTATGTTGCTTCCGATCTGTTAAGACAGTTGCCCCAGCAGCAACACAGACAGGTAAAGGCACTGAAACTTAATGGGTCAGCAGAAAAGATAAGCAGCCTAGATGAGTTCAGTGGGAGCTGGTTATCTAAGTTCATCTTATCCTTACAAAAATCTGACCCTTAGGCTTCATCTATATTCATGTTTTCCTTTAGAGCAGTAGGGCATTTGTGAAGCAAATTCCCTGACCGCTCCTCCCCAGCATGCACTCATTCCAATCACAAAGCTGGTTTGGAGCTCCTCAATTAGGCTGTTTTCAATGAGATTGTTTGAGGCTAAGAAAGTCTGCAGCAGGGAATTTCCTCTCACCCCCCAGGTCCAATCAACAGCTGTCCTGGTTTTTGAGGAAACCAGCCTCGGGTTTTGTCTTGCATTGATGTTTTTTGGGGGAGAAGGGGCTTTTTATTGTTTGGTTGGTTTTTTTTTTAGTAGACCACTTCATCAATGCATTATGCCCAAATGAATGGCCAAGACCAGCACTCTAAGCAATTCTTCCCAATATAAAGTGGTTACTCCTGTAGCATAAACAGCTTTCTAAGAAAACATGACCTGGAAGCTGAACCTGCTTACAAGGGGACTAAATCAATGCACAAAAAGAGCAACAGCTTCACATTCTGAAAAGTTGCCACTAGGCATCATTTGCACATCTTGCAATAAAAACAAAGTAGAACGCTGCCTAATGCATTTACAAACCTTTTACCGTGGGCAAGGGATTCAACAATGAGGGAGCTTTATGAGCTACCAACTAAACATACTGACTTTCTCCAACATGAACTCTCAGTAGGAGAACCCCAGAAAACAATCCCAGGAGGGGTGGGGGACCCCCCAGCAGTGCAGACTCTTGGAAAGCCTCCTGCCAACAATGGATGCATTCATGAAAACGGCTCTCTTCCAGCAGTGTTAAATTCCTCCAAGGGGGACCTCTAATGATGTGAAATTTTAGAAGAGGGACACAGTCAGTGAAGTGAAGAAGCACAACCATGGGGGGGAAACCTCACAGCTTTGAAACAGGGACAAGTTGCTTACAAACAGACTAAGTCTGTAATTTCTATAGTTCCTGTCAAATCTGTAACTTCAATTGAGGCTTTGATTTACACTGATCTTCAGCCTTTACTTCTCAGCTGGACTTACTCCATACAAACGAATTATAACTATTCATAGACAAACACTGAATAAAGCATCACAATGGTTTAAATGTTACTTTTAAACAAAGAAATGAAGCCTTTAGATAAATAGATGAAAAAGTAGATGAAGAGAAAGACAGGCAGATGATTTTGATAGGCAGGCAAAGATCTCTGCAGAGGGAATTCTCTTTGCAGACCGATTGTGACTTGACAGGACGGGTGTTATGGTTTCAAATTCACCCCTCTTTTGGGCTTTTTTTTTTTTTAATTATTATTGCAAAACAACCAGGAAAAAAATGAAAAAAGAAAAAGAACACTTTCTCATAACAGCCTTTGACTCAATCATAGCTGTGATAACACGGCATGCTGTCAAAGGAAACAATCGCATTCCTATACAAAGCCATGCAATGCCCGAAGGGATCTGCCCACATGTCTGCTGCTTTCCTATTAGTGCCCTAGAGCAATCTAAGCAAGCTGCCAGTAAAGGCTCTAACTATATTTGATTAGTTTCAGGCCTTCATTTTTAGCGAGTCATCACCCTCTTTAACGGCAGATGATGCCCTCTAGTTGGAATCAATGTGAGTGACCAGCTCACAATAGGACGGATTAATGATGAAAAATGTGTAGTCAGCCTGGAGGGCTTTGGACATTTATCACCCACTGGGTCTGCCAAGCGGTGGGCTGCCCCCTGACTCATCAGGACAACACCCATCCTGCCTCAGAGAGTGGGATTTCACACTGCAGTCCTGGCTTAATGAGCCTCCGGAGAGAGGGGAGGTTGTATCGTGCAGTTAAACACTGTCTGAAATGCCTTTCCTTCTTATCATCTATCTTGCAGGCAGGGTATAGCAGCTACAGTGAATCTTCCCAAGTACAAGACATCCCTATGCAAAGTCTTAGTTGGAAAGGGGGGAGTTTCTTATTTAGATAGAAAAACCCAGACAAAAAGCCATGTGCGAAACTGTGCTGCAAAATATCTTTGCTAATTCATCCAAGGGAAGCAACTTTTTGACAGGCGAGTGAAATCTCATTACATTTTAATCAACATAATGAAAGGTGGGCAAGTAGATTTTGTGTCTGGTTCATAAATATTCACGTCAGTTTTACATACCAGAGGAGCAGTATCTCATTAAGATAGCAGAACCTGCATCATACCTTATAAGCATCTTTCCCTAAAATGCTGATGTTACAAAGGGCTGTCTGTGGTACGCAATAGCCAAACTCACAGTGAAATAGAGATGCAAGCTGAAGCTCCAGGCACCACATGAACGCTGCCTCCAAAGTTAGCCTTTCAGTTGTCATATAGAGAGTGGTGAGATTTATGAACACGGTAGGCAGAAACCTTACAGGTGCTGGCAAAACATGTGCATTTTCACAAACATAGCATCACAGGGAAATGAAACTCTGCCAAAACACATACATCAGAAGCTTCAGCTAGAGACCCAATTAGAAAGAGCAACCATATGCTGAACTTTAAAGGATTAAATCATAGACTTGAAATTAAGCAAGGGGTAGATGGAAAATGTTCTAGTATGTAAAACCATGTGGTTAAATGCTTTTCTGTCAAGGCCTGATAACTCTCTATCCATTCTGTATCCATTTATTTTCACAATGTTCAGAGAATGTTCTGTCAAAAAAAAAAAAAAAAGTAGAATTAACAAAATGGATTTGTTAACACAACTAACAAGCTTGCTCAAGGGTCATCTATTTTTACAAGGAAATGATGGCTCTGTCCTCCACTAGGAAGGAAAATATAAGTGCAACCATATGGGATTTCTCTGAAAATTCGTAAGTCGAAGGGAACACATTGCCTTAGGATACAAAGCAAGATTTCCTTGTGAGGAACTTACCATCCATTCAGTTTTTAGTGCTTGACAGGAAAACAAATTATTATCTCCACTGACTTCTTAAAAAAATAGGTATATTTAAAAATGATACAAAAGTCTGCACATTAAATATGAAATGTCTGTAATCTTGCTTTCCATGGCAATCAGATCTGATGAAGTGCTTTGGTTGGCAAATATCCTAAAGACCCTAGAAACAGTCATTATGTTTTGAACATTTCAAGAAGATCTCTTCATATTTAATGAAGTTATTTTCTCTTCTACTACAAGAGATACAGTAAATTCCTAAATCATAAATTAAGGTTCAAATTGCTAATCATGCTTATTTTAAAAAAGTGACTTGCAAGATTAGCAACATTATTAAAGTACAAAAGAGCTCGTTCAATCTAACAACATAAAAATCTTTAATAGCTACCTTAGACCTCCTCTGCTATTCACAGCAGTCTTTCTCATGACAGCCATTCTAAACACAAAAATGAGAGGCATGCCCATTATTTTGGTTTAAATTGCAGCCTTACCTCATGCCAAACAAGGACCAACATCCACCACCCCCCCCCCACTACATTGGGATCAGACCTGGGATCAGACCAGGCTCATTTCAACAATCCCACTCTGTGGGCCTCCCTTTCCAGGACAGCTGCACATTGACATGCAAATACAAGTGTCTTGTGTGGTACCTCTGCACCGCAGAAAACGCTTGCTGTGTGAAAACACTTTGGTAGATGCTGTATGTCACAATGTAATTCCTTACAAATGGTTACATCTTCTGCAATCCAATGGTCTTGGTAAGCGGTCTTTTTTTGTTTAGCTCACTGCACATTTTAAAATGAGGAATAATTACCTTCAAAATTAGTGTAGTTCTGCATGGAATATATAAGCTAAAACATTTTTAAATTATTATTTCATTAAAAAAAACGGAATGAATTTGCTGCTAAATGAAATGGATCCCGTAAAATTTTCTCTTCTCCATTTCTGATTGCATTTAGTGTTAATTTCATACTATCAAATTTGTTCTCAAATAAATCTTTCACAAGACACTTTGCTAACTCCATGCCATCTGCAAAAATTCCCAAGTTTTTTGATCAACTTATTGCTAAGGTCATTAGCATCATCTCCATTTAAGCAAGGAGCTTACTTATTCATTCCTGTAGCTGTGCTTTGAATCACCAGGTCACCATGTTTCAAAAAGAGAAATGTTATTTATAACTTTTACTGTCTCTGTTTAGCACATTTGATCAGTCACTTTTATCGATATCACACTGCAAGAAATTCAAAGATCCTGATAATAGCAATTACAGTGGAACAAGGATTCTTAAACTCCATGTTTTCTGTTTGCTTTAAAAGCTTAGTATGAAAGTCTCAAAAGCAGAGTTTTGGGGTTTGCTCAGATGTTTTTGTTTGTTAACTGTAAAGGAGCTGGTCATTGTCTGGATCTCATGAGATTCATCCAAGTGCATGGAATTGTCAGAAACGTGCAAAGTTTCTCAAGCCTTTTGGGTCCACATTTTCTTCTTTTTCTTTGCCATCTAGTTACTCTGCTTTCACCCATATCCAATATTGAAAACCACAAAGCACCGATAATCCTTGATTTTACTGAGGACAAGATCACTATGGGGAGATGGCAGCAGTGGGGCTGTGTATTAGCCTTTCATCTCTGGAGGCCAACATTCATGCCTGTTTGAGGTCATGAGTTAAGAGATTTGTGATCTTGCCTTAATCCCTAGTGGATGTTTAGTCACCACACGAGCCAACTCTACGATTAGCAATTTCCGATGAAGTTGAGACTCAGGACTGAAACACGGTAGTTTACAAGTCAGAGTTAAGGTGGATGAGCAGAGCTGCCTTACAGTAGTTTATATACATTTCCATCATACAAACTCTTTATCCATTTACATATGTGTGTAAGGAAAGAAGCAAGCAATACACTTCCTCAAGAGAAACCTCTTCCAAAGGTGTGGAATTATATCACAACTCTATTCCTTATTCAGAAATCAACATGGTGAACTTCTGCAGCTCATTACTTTTATTTTTCCCCAAGTAGTGTTGCTTAAAATTCTGGAACTACTGGAATTAATAAAGGTAGCATCTTCATTCAGTGTACACTTTACAATAAAAGAAAAATAATGGATCTTTTTTAACTGTAAAATATGAAGTGGCATGCACGATGCTAAGACAAGGCATCTGCAGCTGAAAAGCACAACTTATCTTTATGGCAAAGTACAATGCTTCTGATAAAACCCAGCTTTTTTATTTGAGCTATTACAATTTATACTGATTAGGGTTATTCCACTGTAAACTTGGTTATTTCTTCCCAGAAAATAATGCTTTTGTCAGCATTCTCATTCACTGGTCAGATGGTAACAAGTTTGGGCAGTTTTTATCTCTCTAATAAAACCCCATATTAGGGGCTGGCAGCACTATGTAAAGGGCACCCTTAATTAACATTATTACAGCAGAAACAAATGCTAAATTAAGTCTTGAATCTAAAATTAAAAGCAGGGAGGGTTTGGATTTATCAGCTCTGGTGAAAAAACCCTGAGAAAGCACAAACCCAGTTATGTAGTTTCTCTGCACCAACAGACCTATTAACCCCCCATCAGAGCCTTAGCCAATGACATGACCAACTTGAAACATGCACAATAGCCAGGAGGGGTAGAATCTGAGTGTACGAGAAATCAGTTCTGTCGAGGGACCTGAAAATGAGTTGTGGTCACAAAAACAGACAAGAGATGCGGCGAGAGCAGAAGAGCAGTAAGGGAAAGCCTATGCTTTTTCAAGGCTGAAAGATACAGTTTCCTCTAATAAGAGGAAAATTCTTATCTTGTTTAGCACATGGGACCATGAATATATCCCACACTATTGCTTTTGTTCTAATTCTTTCTTTTCCCCTGCTTTTTTCCTTCATACATATTCTAGTTATTAAGGTTACAATGTTATGAATGGTGTCAAGTTGACATGCACAAAAAAGAACAGTGTGCTTCCTAGAAAGAAATGCTGAAGGTTAATTAATGCGTGTAACTCTGGACCTACCTTACACTTTTTCCAAGCATAAAAATGAAATTTATTCCTTATCTTGCCTACACCTACCAATGAGGTAAGGGGTAAGTGCTGTAGTTACATATCTTTATAAAAAATAAATTATAGAATCACAGAATGGTTTGGGTTGGAAGGGATCTTAGATATCATCTAGTACCAACCCCTCTGCCATGGGCAGAGACACCTTCCACTAGACCATATTGCTCAAAGCCCCATCCAACCTGACACTTGAACACTTACAGCCTTTGCTTCCAACTTAAAATGGAATCTTTAAAGAAGAGCTGTCCTCAGTCACAGAAAGAGCTATCTTTTGTAGAAGATCAATACATCTGAGGAATGAAGCATTACTGTTCTTACAATAAATACCATACATCTCTGGGCAGGACCACCTCATAGCTTTCAGATACTTTGCAGGAGGATGGATATTCCAGAAACAGCAGCAAACAGATTTATTTGCTTGTTGTCAACTCTCTCTTATGCCTCCTCCACTTACCCCTGCAGCACAGTGCCTGTATAACTGCTGGAAATGGACATGACCATTTCTGGGGAAAAGCAGAAATTATCTTCGCTATCTGCCTTTCCCACGATTCCTTCCAATAGGTTTCAGGAAGGCCAAAGACCAAGGTATGTGTGGCAGTAACTCCCTTTCTTTCTATTCAGATCTGTGCCCCTTGTGGATGGCCTTGTGTGCTATAGCAAATGTGACAGTGTATACCTTCTGCACTCTGAGTAGGAATTATGACAGTCTGTCAGAGAAGCAGATAGAATTCTCCCTCCCTTCTCCACCCCCAGATGAGTCGCAAGATAAAAGCTTAAAGAGAAAAAAAAAAGAGGCTAGTAGGTCAGGTTTTGTGTTCTTCTCTTTCAGAATGATTATCCTTGTCTTAAGAAATTTATGCTTGAATAAACTACAAATCACAGCTCTTTAAGGGAAGCATTGTATGGCTGGGTAGTCATGCTCCTTAACACAGAACTTCACCTGCTGCAAATGAAACATAAAGTAGCTTTCAGAACTGCACCATGACATAGTTCTCCAGTTTCTACAATACTTCATTCCATTTTAAGTTCATCGTAAAAGTGCATCTATGTTCAGTTACAAAACCTTTTGCATCTATACAACTTCTCCAGAAACGTGTAAAGAGTTTTCTATCATATAAATGAAAGACAACAGCTTAGAGCTCCTTTATCCATTTTGCATTACATACCCCGATTTTGTTACTAAAGTGCTTTAGAAAGATTCTGAGGTACAGCTGGCAAAATGGACAAATGAATTATTACTTCAAACCCATATTCTTATATCCAAATTAGTGGGAGAGTCACTGGTCCTTGAAACCATGTTCTGCTTATTCGTAAAACATGCCTGAAATATTAATTTTAGCTATTTTATTACAAACAAGTAAGTAAATCAAGAAATGGAGAAGTGAAATGCTGAAAAACTCACACTGCACAGAAGAATCCTGCATTTTCTTCCAACAGTTACTGCCTTTCTGAAACAATTTGCACATCCAGGAAGAAATAATAGTGACAAGCAGCCCTAAGGCCATGCAGCATGAGAAGGAAAGCCCGTGAGCAACCCTTTTCTGTGTATAGGGTCACTTGCTGATCTAATAGCAAAGATCATGGAATTACCTGCAGCAACAGTAATATTGGTACCTGTTTTTGCTGCTGGTCTATAGAATCTAAGAAAATAATATTGTGTTACAAGGAGGAGAGCAACAAAATGGAGAAAATGCCTATAGCTAAGATGGTTTTCTAAAAACATGAAAAGCACAAAATGCAAAGCCCAAGGCTTGCAATACAACCAAACCTCCCTTTCCACAGCTCCTCAAAAATCTAGTAACATGCATTGTGTAGGAAGTATTATGTTATAATTTCTTTTAGTATACTGTGAAGATCAATTATGTGAAAAGCCCTCCTGCAATGGGACTTAAATCACTTCGAACAAATTTATTTGGACTTGTCAGAAGTGATGCCACATAAATTAACCTAAATCTACAGGAGAATTGTGCCTCCAAACGAATCCCATTGAGATGCGCCAATTTAAATTCAAATAACTGAAAAATTCTATGAAGCAATTTACATTAGACAGTTACTATCTAATAAGTAATATAAATTTTAACTTTAGACTGTCTGGATAGTCATACCGATGTACTATATTACAGTCTTATACTAATAAGTCTTTAAGATACCTACAATGTCTTATTGTAGTTAATGACAAGCAATCCAGCTCACAATTTTACTAGCCAAACTAGGGGTGGAGAAAGGGGGAATAATATGGGCACATTTTGACAATTAGTCTTCAGTTGGCTCTTGTCCTTCGCAGTAAACTATAAAAGAATGTAGTTACAGCACAGTTTCAATTTTAGTCCTTCGTGCTCTCATTAAAGCTAGAAACAACTGCCATGCCAGAGGCTTTGCTATTTGAACTATGTACTTAATTGTTAATTAAAGAAAGCAGTATTAAAATTGCAAATACCAAGCCACTCCATCTGCAGGCTCACTTTACAACAGTATCTACAGTATAGGGACTTCCAGGTGCACTTTTTCCAAGTGAACTACCTAACTGATACTGTCAATGCAAACAGGACACTACACAAAATGGTAAGTCTTCATCTGTAGGTCGTATTCTCAAATGGAGTCAAACAGTTAATGTGCCTCTAACCGTGTACTCATCCAAATAATATGTGATACTACCTTCATGCATTGTAAACAAAACAAACCATGATATAAGCCTCTTTATTAAAGCAGGGCCCTGGAGCAATTAAATAAAAAGAACTCAGAGATACTGTAGAAACATACATTTCCAAGTTTATGATCTAGTACTGTAACCAAACTATTAACATCTCTGATAGAATTCCTACAGTCTTTCACATTAAAATTCCCACAGTGCATTCATACTGGATGACACAGGTCATTTTTTTCCCTCCCCTCTATATCAAAAGGCTTCACTGGTGAACAAAATGCAACAGTTCAGTATATACTGATGAGGTATTTCAAACTAAAAACCTATAAAATCTGGTGGATATTGAAACAAATATACCATCTGGTATGAATTATGCAAACTCATCAACAAAGAAATCCTATAGTGTGGGTACAGGACAAGAACAAACTAGTTATTTCCAGTGAACACGCCTCACCAATTAAGCAGCTTTAGCGTGCACATTAATGGCTGGGATTTTTTTTTTTTTGGGGGGGTAGCACTTTATGGAAATTAAAGTTGAAATCCTCACAGTTTCCAGTCTATGAAGCACTGAAAGCAAGCTAAATTGCTTGCTGATGTTAGCTTTTGCAAAGTAGGCTGATGTAAGCTGTGCAGGGAGAAAGAAAATACACACTTCACAATTAATGCCATTGTCCCTTGAGATGCAGGTGTGGTGTCCAGTGATATGGATGCCTCTAGAGTAATTATTCTTTTCACTAATGTTAACAAACAGAATCCTAATTACCTATAGGCATTCTGGGCACATGGTTGTTTAGATAGATTTAATACAGTTCACTATCACAAAGTTGCAAAAAGTAGTCCTGTAGAACAGCATTTATCTTCATATCATGAGTAAAGCCACAGTTATAAAGGATAAAAATCAAACTGTCTTCGCTAGAGGTTTATATGAAGTAGCCATCTTTATGGTAATTAGATTTTAAATTTTGGTTTCTATGAAGCAAAGTTTAACATGGTTTCTTACTGTGAAATTACTTGTAGAAGCTAACTAATTCTACTAGTCTTTATTCACGTAAGACACCACAAAAAACTCTCCAAGCACTTCTGAGGCACTGATTTACAAGGGGAGAGGGGAAAGGGAGGAAAGCATGAAGTCTGCAGTTGGTGGTACCACTGTCAATCCAGTCCAGTCAGAAAGTTTCTAGGCTTTGCAACCCAAGGGGCATGAACACAGATGTGCATCCTTTCCCCTAAGCACAACTACATCCAGCCCAGTATCACTTGAGTTCTGGTTTTCCTCAAGGCCATCACCTCTGCAGGACTGATGATTTTCCCAACAGGAAATCCCACTGTACAGCCATTGCACTGCGGCTGGTTCTGTTTAGCTCCTGCCACTAGAGCCGTCCTGCCCTTGGGCTTTGATATTCTCAGATCCCACAGGTTTGAGCAAGACCATGCCTCCCCGGTTTCAATGGAAATCCTCCAAAGAAAACACAGGTGTACCAGGAAGCGGTTTGATGATTCAAAGCTGACACAATTCCCTCCCAGGGACAGATCCAAAGCCTGTTAAAAACAGGGGATTTCTTTCCTCCACAAACTCTGATAAAGACTGAATCAGAGACAATGCGGTATTCAATCTACACCTCAGGGCTGGAGTGAGGCAGCACCATATTTCTAGGAGCCCTGGGTTTTTTTATGAAGTTCTCTTGTTATTTAATACCTCATACCATTTATTCTTAGGATCCAGACCAAATTCCAATTTAACCAATTATATTCTGCCTATCTAAATAATCTGTGATATATTCAATTTATTAAGTGAATATTTACTTCCTGTACAGGTGCTATTATAGAGTTATCTTGCACCTTGAAGGTGGCTGAATGTCAGTGACAAGTGAATCTTAGTGACTTTCATAAAGTAAATGTTGTGAAAAATGTAAAAGCAGCATATGTTCTAATAATAAAACTGTCTAGTTAGACACTTCTCGCCTGATACACATCATTATTTACTGACCAGGCCTTCAGATGAACTAGCAGGTGCATATGCCTCAATAAGCATGTATTTGTTGAAAGACAAGCAGGTGTACAACTTTAATGTGAAATACAGTTGAAGTGTTTGCCAGAGAAAAGCAGGATACTAACCAGAGCACACTATGGCAACACAGTGAGGATATCAACTTGCAACACAAAAGCATAGGCAATTCCTTCCAATATCCCAGGTAAATAATTAAAAAAACCACCAAAACACAAAAGAGAAAAGGCAGAAAATGTCAGAATCAGCATAAGAACACTAATGTTTGTGACAAAAACTAAGCCACAATCTATTATTAGAAATATAAGGTTTCCTGCAGTACTTCATTTCTTCTCCTCTTGATCAACTGTGCATGTAATTGACAATTAGCTGTTCACTTAAGTCCTATTACAAGCATCAACTCTTGTAAAGGACATAAACATGACCCATTTGATGAAACAAAAAATCTTATACCAGCAGAGTACAGTCAGATAGAAGAAATATCTTCACCTAAACTGATGCTTTACACTGTGACTTTTGAGCCTCATGAGAATACAATGGTCCATCAGGCACCCCTCATGTTGGCAGTGGCTTGAAAAGGCTAACAAAGACCAGTCATCCCTGCTTACTTCTCAGCAGCACTTTATCAGGTGATCTTGCAAACATTTCCTAACTCTCCCCTAGAGCAGAGACAGATGATTCTGAATACAATTTTATGTATCATTTAATCACAAGAAAACTCAGTCTTGGCAGATTATCTCCCTGCGTGGCATCACATCTCTTCATGTACACTCTCGTATTATCATTCCTTACAGCAGCCTTGGCGTAGAAGCCTGCCTCTAATTTCAGTACCATATAACATGCACCTAGCAGTTGTATGGTACTTCATACTTCACCATGAGGTGAAGCCCACCTCAACTGCTTTCAGGACTTCTGTTCAGTGCCCAGATTTTTATGGAGGATGATCACAGCAGGATGAAATTTTCCACATGGAAGACAAAATCTGGGGTGACATACTGGTTTGATTCTTCCCTTAAATCTATCCTGATAAATTATTCAGTGCTCAAGTACTTTTCTGGCTTAATTAATTTAATTAAATCATTACACTGAGCAGCTCTAAGAGCATAATATATATCTGCAGGAGTTTAATATCCCCCACACTAGCTTAGAGATATTCTGTTTTGAGCAAAACATTACCCTCCAGCAAAACGGAGAACAGTATCACTTTTAATCTCGCCAGCAGCATAGCAGTGCTATTTCAGTCCATGGCTTCTCTGGTGTATCACATAGGCCATCTTTTAATTAGAGCTAGCCGTCAACACAAATAAGTTCATACAACCCACCCATTAAACTACCAGAACATTAGTGATGATATCCAAACTTAAGACGAGCTTCTACAGTTACAGTAAGTGGCAAAACTAAATGCACTTTCTCCCGGAAGTCTCATCTCTTTTTGGGCTTTGTAAGGCCCAGGTTACGGTTTATGCTGGCCTATGCAGACACGAAGAGATACACAAGTAATTTTAAAGCCCTATTTTTTCTTGCCTTCACGTAATCAAACAGCCCCAGAGGCAGACAAAATAAGACTTGCATATATTTCCTTAAATTAGTTTCCTTTCTTGTTTCCATGAAACAGTTCTCTTCCTGCATAAATTTATCCAGAATAGTTCAAGATTTTTGTTCTCAAGTTTCTAAACTTTAAAATCTGTCCTTTCCAGTTCTCTACCTCTGATGACTGCTCCTAGGCTTACAACTTAAACAAGCCTTTTACTTTGAAGTCAAATCATTTTGCTCTTCATATTCTGCCCTACCCAGAGCTTTTGGAAGCCTCTCCCGGTTTACACATCTGTATCAAAGTAACTCTGAAAAGCTCATGTTAGTGGCAATTCACTCAAAACATGAAAGTAAATATCATGCTTCCCTAAAGGAGTGTCACTGTGTTTGCAAGGTTTTAGTGTATACAAAAATTACAAACCTAAGACTCATATGTTACAAAAATTTTATCTTTTTTATAAGTTTTAGATAAATACAATAAATGTTAAGAAGTTATGCTGATGAACTGGGCAGAGGATGACTGTTTTCTTATGCTGAAGGGGCCTGACCATTTTAAAGGCAAACAGAAATTAACAGCAGACGTACAGAAGGGCTGAGGGAACTGATCTCAATGAGTGGATAGGCTAGTTTAAGCCTGAACAGAACCTTTAGAGTGTCTATAGAATGTTACAAATACTTTCAAAATCTATACTGCCTTTAGCTATAGCAATATCAAACACAAAGGTCATCCTTAAGCCTGAAGCTCAACCTCAAAACTGGGTCAACCTTCTGCCACCTTGCTGCCAAGCTGATGGGATTTTTTGCCAAAGAAGTGATCTGAACTAGACATTCCCATCTCTAAATCCAAGTCATGCGTCATCAATATTTGGGTTATACAAAATACTTTTCCTTTTTTTTTGGAGAGATGAGTGCTAACACATGACATAGAAGTTCACAAGGCTCCAAGACTGTGCCCAGAATTTGAATCCTGCATTCAAGTAAATCCAAGACTTCCAATAAACTTTATGGACCTGTTTGGATGCAGCTAATACAAGATGCAAGCAAGAGCATTTGTGTCAGCTCTTCTGACATGCAGGAAGCCTGAACTTCAAAGACTCCTGACAAAACTCCAATAATCTCTTTTTTAACAGCTTAGTCCGTCTTTCAAAACTTTTTATTGCACCATGTCTTCTTCAGACATAGGTTGTTTTCCTGGACTACATCTAATTGATTGCCCCAAGCTGGTTTCGCTCTAATATATCAGTTCTGAAGTAAAAGACCTGTGTGCTAGCTCTGCCACCATTGCCAACAATAGATACCCACAAAGAAGCCTGACCAAATCCCATAGCACTAATGAATCTGTATGGTTGATCGGAATTCATAGGTTGTACACAGATACCTCAACTTTCGCAAGGAACAAGAGTAGAAACTTGTTTCATTCTCATGCAACAGGAATTACAACATGGGAAAAAGCATCTCCTCCCATGCCTAATCCTAAATGAGGACACCTTTAGGGAGACCAATCAACTGTACTGAAATAGATAAGGTTCTTGAATGGATGCCACTTGACCTCTTTTGAAGTATTTAAACCACAGTTAGGGTTAGTGATGATTTGGGGAACTCTATTAGCTTTGTCTGTGGTATTATTCTTTCCTACTGTAAGTACTTAGAGTTTGGATACCATACATACACATATCACATAGATATCACCACATACATGCTCCAGAACCTTCCACACAAAAAAAAAAAAGGGAAAAAAAAAAAAAAAACAACACCAAAACAGCCTAACAGCATTTGTAAAGTGCTATCCACAAGAAACCTATCAAAGCAAAGAGGGGATGGCCGGCAGAAGAGGTCTGGTTCTGCAAACTGCTTGGCATTGGCAGAAAACTATAGCCCTAGCAGTCAGACTGTGCAAGCCAGTAAGTGTCCCTTTCCATCTAGAGTGTTTTGAAGAACTGAGGCTTTGCTGTAATTTGGGAAATTAATATTGTGTTTTAGTCACAAGGTAAACATCATATATACCTGAAGGAAAAGAGTCACCCATCAAAGGTTTAACAGGCTGCCTTAAGCTACAGCTTACAGAATGAACAATCCTTATCATGTATTAGCTTTGAACTGGGTTACAGCTAAAACAAAGCTTTACTGCTGGAAAGCCATCAGAGAGTTACCCTTTTGTAGTACTGCATCCTCTTTACAAGTGGTTTGCTAGTAAACATAAGATTAAATGTTCGCTCTAGATCTCATCAACACTAAACACAAGGCTGAAATGTCCGTGGCTCACTTCCAGGCGGCAAATTAGAGAGTAATCAGCAGTGTTACTCCAAACAAGGCCTGATGCTTTTATCGACTGCATCACCATCTCATGCAAAACCTAATGTTCAGTCAATAGCTCTCGTTGGAGGGGAGCCACTAACTCACTGTTCCTGTCAGTATTCCTTATCTAATTACAAATGGACTGCAGTTAGAGCAACTCTACCTCCCTAGACGGTCCACCTCTGCTGCAACTTTCAGCACAGACTGACCTACACATATTGCAGTTTTGCAGCTATCAGGGCCTGCCTCTTCTAAAAATTCCCTTCTGGTACTCCTTTGGCAATCTCTATTTTTGTGTAAAATATACAGTAATTCAAAACCACCACTCCAGTAACAGCAAGGGAAAATTAAGAGTTTTGGAACCTCTGAAAACATCCTACATGCGGAGCTCATAGAAATTATAAGCAAAGGAGAAACCAACCCAGTTTACAGAAGTTGAAACAGGGCAAACTAGGGAGGTATATATTTTGGTCTGCTTTATAACTGCTCTATAGTACAGGTAAAGCCAGCAGGCAGAACTGCCTCATATAAAATGAAGTATTTTTAGCTGTCTCCCAGCCAAGGAAGCATGTGTCATAGTGTATAGCCTTAATCTGATTTCAGATAAGGCTAAGTTAAAAGGTGGAAAAAGGTATCACAATGCTGAGCATTTCTTTGACTAAGGTTTGATCCCCTCCAGGTAGAAACCGTTGCCCTGCTTTAGGGAAAAGTCTGTCCTCAGACTAAGTGAAATAGAACAGGAGACAGACTGGATGGGAGAAAGCCTCTATAAGCACAGAGCTATCTAAACTTTTTGTCCACTCTCCACATCACTTTTTTGTTTCTTTTCTTTTTGATTTGCTACTGCTGGGATCCATTTCCCTCTCTCTATTCAGAAGATAACACAAGATAGCACAAGAACTCCCTCACAAAGACAAGCACTTGAGTCCTGTCTTTCAACAGATGAACAACAGATTTACCAATTTGCAAACAAATTCCTCTCAAAACACAACCAGCAAGAGAAACAAACGTGTTTACAGAGGTGAGATGAGTAACTCAACCCAGCTTAAGCCAAGAGAGCCCAGTGTTCACATAGGAGATAGGACTTTGTTTGCAGTGCCCCGAAGGAGAATTTCAAACCTGCAGCTGAGCTCTAGCGGGAATGTAAGACCTTGCCTCACTGCCCACAGCCAGGTCAGACCCTCATGTAGAACAGGGGGAAGATCTTCATTCCCATGGTGGGCTGACCATGGCTGGACCACAGGTGCCCGCTGAAGCTGCTCTATCACTATCCCTCCTCAGCTGTACAGGGGAGGGAAAATACAACAAAAGGCTCATGGGTTGAGATAAGGGCTAGGAGAGCTCGCTCACTAGTTACCATCATGGGCAAAACAGACTGGACTTGGGGAAATTGGTTTTGTTTATTAACAATCAAATCAGAGTAGGATGATGAGAAACAAAACCAGATCTTAAAAGATGTTCCCTCCACCCCTCTCTTCTTTCTGATTTTCTCTACTTACTCCCCCCCTCAGTGGCTCGGGAGGATGGGAAATTAGAGTTTTGGTCAGTCCATCACTTTAAGAGTTCTTAATGTAAAGCATGGTAATGAAGTTAAGAACTTTTCTGTAGGAAAGCCAAAGGTGGTTAAAAGACTAAAAGTTTTGAAAGCATTAAGAACAGTGGGACTTAAATGTGTAATCAGACAACTTTGAGAATCAAAACGCAATTCTGCAACTAACAAGCTTTACTGACCTTTTCCTACATGTAACGGTAACAGGTACAAAGGAAAGTGTTCATGTGAGAGCACGAGTGAAACAGCATACACAACACGGATAAAACAAGAGAAGATAAAGAATCTCCTGTAATTGATACCTATGGTTTCCACTAATCTTACTGGGGTTTATGAAAAGTCACTGCTGGGAAAGCGAAATTATGGTTTATCATCACAAAATCTTCTAAATGTGACTGAGTTTGTTGTACAGAACCCCTATTAGCAACATGTGGCATTCTACCATCACATTACTGGCTTATCATTAAAAAAAAACAAAAACAAAAACAAAAACTCCAAACCAAAGCAAAAATAGATTTTAAAAAGCCATCTGAATTCATGTTCCATACTATCTTTGCTGTATTTTTAAACATAACTAAAACTTTCAGATTAGTCAACAAAAAGACAAAGTAGAAATGACTGCCTAAATATGTTAACAGACTAAAAAAGCAGTACCAGCTGTGGAAATTTTCTAATAAAAATCACTGAAACTGGGAAGTTCATTTGCTGAACTACGATTTCAAAAAATTCAGGCCAAAGACACGGTGGCCTCTCTTCTCCTAAAGAGAAGAGCAGAGACTTTGATTTACTAACTCAGAAAGCACAGTAGCCTCAACTTCTGCCTTTCTCCAGTGTTTGTGTGCTTGTCCGGTTAGCTTTATAGGTAATGCAATATCCTCCTCAGGTGCATTCTGTCACCATACATGCAACATGACTGAGTAAAAAGGAAGATAACAAACTCGGCAGACATTCAACATTATTTATAAGGAAGGATATGCGCCAAGAAAAGAGTAAAGATAAATCACAGATGGCAAGAGCAGGTACAGAGGCCAGGCTTCCAGAACTGCAAAACATCCACAGCTATATTGAAAAGATATTTCTATGGGAAGGAAGATAGTACCAGTTTATACCATCAAACCTGTCTCCACTTATACTACTATTTTCTACTGTAATGGTGAGGACATAGCATGAGATAAGCATCAGCCCAAGTTCCCCTGCTACTTGGATAACCAAGACTTAATAAAAGGATATTCTTCATTATTATAATTCTCTCCTATTTACCAGAGAAATTTCTGACAGAAGGTGAAAAGAAAGAGATGCCTTCTACTTTCTCACCTTATTTCAGAGCACCATGAAAACCTAATATAGTCCCTTTCCTCTACTCATTAGATAGGAAAAATTATAATCTCCATTTTACCATTATGGAATTAGAATACAAGATTGACAAAGTCAAAGCCTGAGAATTACCAAAGGGTCTGGAATAAATTAAAGAACTGAAATTCAAACTACCTTGTTACCCAATACATACAGAAGCTAGAGATCCTGAGACAGTAATATCAGTGCAAAGTATCTTGAGAGCAGGAAGGACTCATGTATCCTTGTACAGCTAAGCAAAACATTTCCTCCAACAGACTTTTATTGCAAATACGCCAAAAAAAGCTAAACCTATTTTGTTGCATAATGTACATAGTACTGTTGCCATGCTATTATATCAAAAACCTTGTTTTTCCATTTAGTGACAAATTTCTGATCTGCAAAGTACTGAAAGATCCTTCTACAAAAGACAAGACTAAGAGCATTCAGACTTCTCTGACATAAACCTCTTTAAACTTTGCTAATCAACTGAACAATAGAAAAGCTAAAGGCCATTTTCAGGAACATAACCAAGTCATTTACAAATACATGCTATCTACATATGAATACACTTCACTGTTCCATTGAATATACAGGTTGTAGAAAGCCAAGTACAAGGCTGCTGCTGTTAATTTAAGAAGGATTTCAAAATTCAAGTAAAAAGCCTGAAGTGTCCATTCCATTTAGTGTCTAAACCATTACCAAGTCATTAAGTAAACAACAAGTAAAAGAAAGCCACAGGAAGAGGTTATCTCCAAATGCTTTTAAAACTGCACATGCAAGTCCTTTATTCAGTATCCTGAGGTCTGCTACTACCAAAATATAAAGTATCAAAAAGAAAATGGACCAAAAGAAGATAATCACATCTAGGGGTTTTTTTTCCTCCTTAAAAAAAAACAAACCCCAAACCCCCACATTTAAAATAATTACAAGAGCTGCTGTTTATGAAGCTCCTTTATGTAATATATGGCATGGTACCCAGTGAAGAGCTTTCCACAAAATCCTAAAACACATAAGGGCTAAATAAGCTGAAGAGTTCAGAAGAAAAGCAACATCCATTTAAATCAACCAAACTATAAACTGCATTAAAATAATCAGCTACAAATTAAAGTTGTTTGTAAGGTAACTGGAGTCTGCTAATAATTTAAATAATGGAAAGGTTTTCATATTCTTACAAACTGGTGATACAAATCAGAAGAGTTGCTGTAACATAACTTCTATCTATTGCCATCAAAGCCATTCATGTTTTTGAGCTAGAAATCCAAACTCAGAACTGTAAACAGTTTAAGTGATACATATTCTTAATTCGCTGTTTTCAAAGAGATACAGATTCTTAAGAAATTAGAAGCAATCAAGATCTTAAACATTTTAAAGGCAATGCCTCTCAAATTCTGCCTTCTAGGTAGGTGATTCATACTGCGCAGTGCAGCATGCCGTTCTCTTTCTACAGCATGCTGGCAGAGTAGGGACCAAGGCCACTAGCTGCAGAAAAGAAAGCCCACCCTGTAATGCCTAAAACCAGCCAAGGAGCAATGCACAGCCTATGTCTTAGGTCCTGCACCCTCTGTATTTGTGCATTTAGGGATGTTCAACCTTGGAAAACTCCCTGAGAAACCCTTCTGCAATCAACAACACTTGTTTCAATATCAACATATAATAATACAGTGTTACAACGACAGTTAATTTCCCTGTCTGCCTATAGCAGAACTCAAAAGACCTCAGTCATGAGCCTTCCAGCCACTCATCTGCAGAGGTAGCTGTTTCCAGGTCAGTCTTCCGACAGTTATCTGATGAGGAGTTGCTTAAACACATTCTGGGGCCTCAACTATTTTTGCTCAAATTACAGGTTTATTAGCTACAACACACTGTGAAAAGATGTACTATCAAAACAGAGTTACAAAAAAACCTGAAGGCACCATTTCACTCCAAAGTCATGTTTCCATTATTATACCTACACATTTCTTTTACCCAGTAGTATCCTGTATTTGAAAACAGGTATTAAAGGCTAGCTTCCCATTCTGAGGCTCGGTTAAGAACCTGGCTAACCTACAGAAAATTGAAGTCTGAAGGGTCACCGTTAATTTAGGAATCCTACTGCTGACTGGAAATGAACAGTATGTTATTATATTATAAATGACTGCTGAGATTTGCTGCAATCACAAGAGATAAGAGAAAACATCTACATTTGAGAATAATTCCTCTCGATTTCTCTCTGTGGGTTTTCTTTTCTATACACAGGCAGATTAAAAAGGAGAAAGATCTTCTGTGACCTACAAAAACTGACAAGAGAACTCAAGGCAAGTATGGTATTAAACATTTAGCTCCCTTTCAGTAGCCACCCCAGATGATGTGGATGGCAAAACATTCTCATTGAATTCCCATTCCCTAGTTTTTCTGACATCTAAACATCTAAATTTACTTTTACTATACATGCAGAGGTTAGCAACCTTTCTCGCTCAGAGATTTCTTTCTCCTAAAGTCCCTATTTCCAATTTTCAAGGGAACTGGAGTTGTAGGAAGAAAACCTTTGAGCTGCTGAGACATTCACCTGCAGCAGAATTTCCAGCAGTATTAAAATGATGCTTTCTAATACATAGGAAATGTTATAATATAAGCCTTTTAGAGCCAGAGATTATCTTGAGCTGCTAACAGAAATGAAGGGGATATTTACCCCAAAAAAAGTAGAAAACCCAACCCAGTAGAAAAGCATCTAGTTTCTTTCCAAACCAAATAAAGGAAAACATGGAGATCTTTCTGAAGTCAGTTACACGACTGCTAAGAGAAAACAGTACACTTCTCAACCAAAGTCTCATCAGGTAGTCTGTGTGTGCAATGAACAAGCAATAAACAACTAATCATTAATCTTTTACCTTCAAATCTATCACTTTTGTGAGACAACACCTAGTCACATACAGTAGCTTGCTTTTTTCTTAGAAATGTTTGCTTTAAAGTGTTTTGCTAATGAACCGAACAAGTGTTAATTCAAATTTAATTATTTAAAGGATTTCAAGAGCCAAAGCAAGCACTGAGATTAACAGTAACACAGCTGATCGTAGAAACCAACGATGCTCCTCTGAGAGCCTGGAAACTCATTTCTAGAAGCTATACTGCGCTGAATGCATGGAGATGAAAATGAAAGGTCTTGAATGTTCTGATTACTTTAAAAACTTGCAACTGTATCTGAAATCTATTTTAGGAAAAATGCATTCAAGAAAAAAGGTACAGATCTCCTGCAAGCAGACTGTTTTGTGACACCTGAAGGGTAAAAGCACATCCAGTGTGGAGACTGCATCATGTGACTAAACAATTGATGCACAATTTGTAAGGACAGCAATTTTGCATGTCAGTTAAGAAGAAAAATATTACAAGTCTTATTACAGTTTGGGAAGTCTTACAGAATCCCTACATGTTTTACTTTCCAAATTATGTACAAGTTTCATTTACACCGTACGAAGAAAAACTCATTAGGACTAATCCTTTTGAGACACCAATTGCCCAGTTTTCTATAGCTTGACCAACCAAAGTTTCCCTAGATTATTTAGCAATTCTAGAATGATGCTCAAATTAAGCACCCACAAATGGCAATTACGAAGCGCTGTCATTATTTTCAGTTCTGTTTACAAGTATGGTCATTAAAGCCATTCTTTCATAAAATTGCCTGGCTAATAACAGAGTAGAACTTCCCCACTGGTCTCCCAATATGTTTTGAGAAAAAACACTTATTTATGCTGCAAATGCTGTAAAATAGTCTATTTAATGTAACTGAAATTAATATTTAAGAAACACTGTCAATCAGAAATCTGAACTTTCACCTGAAGATGTATTGAGATCATTAAGTCTGAACAGACGTATGCCTTGAATTATTTGGTAATAATAGGGCATTCTGTACCTTTTCTGTTAAACCATCTTTGTTCTGTATCCCATATAACCGTGCCCTGGAATAGCGCTGCAGATCTAATCGAGGTGGAAGAATGCACAATGCTATCATTTTGAAAACCAGTAACGACTGGTTGCCTTGTATCTATAGATTGTTTTTTTTTACTTTAAGCTTGCAAGTCTCTTGAAAATGCAGCACAAAAGCTTTCAAAACTGCTAACAGCCATTTCCACACGGACCAGTCTGCAATGTCAGTTGACTCTGTCTCGATACCTGACATCTCCACTTCATTCAGGGTTCATCAAAACACAGGCACTCTTCTGATTAATGGTTAATTTATTATTTGCCTTGCAAATGTTTATCTGCTGGGAGACAAGGTAAATATACTTCAGCTCTGACAAGCACCATGACCACTCTTGCCCTGCCTGATGGAATGGTCAGTTGATGGCATCCCAGAGGAGTCAGGCTCTGCCTTAGGTTTCCCAGAGAGTCCTCTGAAAGGCAAAGTATCTATTTTTAATGAGCACAGTGCAAAATCAATTAGCTGGTAGCTTAGAAAATGAAATTAATCACCACATTTATTTTGTGTTTTCATGAGACCCATCAAATATAACCTTTCATATTAATCACATGCATTGATGTTTTTTTCTGCAGCCTGAAGAACTATCTCTTTAAAATAAAACTACCAAAAATCCCTACATCACTATATCATGGTCTTCACATCACCAACCCGAAAAAAAATAAAGCACTCAAGGAAAACACAATTTCAGAAACAACAGAAAAACAGAAGATAAGTGTCTGATATCATTCTCTAATGCCATTCAGTTGGGAGAGAGCCAACTTCATATGTCATTATTTCTACTGCAGTAGGCAATTCTTCCCAAGGTGCAATTTGTTATGAAATTCTCCTTCTACCTGGAAACTAATAGGTCTTAAATCATGGCCTTTACCTGTGAAGATTTTTCTAAGGTCACCAACGCCTGACCTTGGTGGGCAGAAACATTAGATATGCAAGAAACAAGAAAATAAAAAAAAGCCTTGAACTTCCACAGAAAGCAGTGTAATTACATAATGCTAAAGTATCAAGAATAGGCAAGAAAAAATCAGGTAGGAGGCAAGTTCATTTAAGTTTTATATACACTGACTGTATCAGAAAGGTGAGAACTATGTCTCTCAGTATTCTCTGTTAGGAATTGCTCTACTGAGATCCAGAACGTACAACAGGAAGAGATATGCTTCTTACTGGCGTCTCCTAACTCCTACTGCTGACATCAGTGCCTAGAATTCAAGGGATGAAATATGCCTCAAAGGATGAGCAAAATTATTTTGCTGAAGTTTGGATTCTGCTGTTTGAGAGATCTAATTGCCTAAGGGAATCAGAAGCATACATAAGCTCTCTAATTTTCACTCTACAGTGAAAACTAGAATAGCAAGGAAAAAGGAACTAATATATTAAAGCACGTTAGTTACACTAAAAGAGATTTTAAAAGTGGGGAGAAAAGGGATTTAAACTGAGGAAAAACAAACATACGTGTGGCCTTCATACCATATACTACCTGCAGCTGTGAAAATGTATATTGTACAAGGTACAGCCAAGAACCAGCACTTAGAATTTCAGTAGGTGTGGAAGCTATCCAAACACTGCCACAATGGGTTTCATGCAACCGTACCACTTAGGATGAAAAGCATTCAGACTATCAATTCCTCATTGCAAAGACTCTCTGTACCATTTTCCTACCGATAATACATAGGTCTGAGAGGCAATATTTACATTCCATTAGTGAATTCATACATTTGTCTTTGGAGAGTTACAATTTTGTTGAACTACTGACCACTGCTACATTTTTCGTAATCCATTATAAGCACGACCAGAGCTATAGACCTATACGCCTGTAGTAAAGAACATGATCGTTCCTAAAACCACTGTGCTTCCATTATCGCTCCTTGTTTCAGACTAAATGTTATGCATGCAGCTGAGTGCTCTGCCCTCCCCTCTGCTTGCCGCAGGAGATCTTGAGAAACAGACCATACAAAAGACTCAGGAGGATGTATATTTCAGGTAAAAGTTAGAAATAAATAATAAAGTGTACTGTCAAAGAGTAACTGAGGTTTGAAGACAGCACATCTAAAACACCCTTTGAAAAGGTCCACTCAATCTAGAGCTTCTGGAAGGAGTGGCAAGAAAAGCAGCAAAGAGAAGAATACAAATGATTGGAGATAAGGCAGATGTTTCACATTGTAAATCTAACGCTTATATTGATATAAGTAGTTCCTTGGGTCTCATTCCTATAGCCTCATTGTCATCTCAGGTTCCAGAAGCAAGAGGAAGTGACAGCTGTGCACAACAGGGTTCATTGGTGCTCAGTATGCACCACTGAAATAGAAGTTTCACCTGGGATTTCATAGGAGTAGGAAAAAGTCTTTTTGATAACGGCTTGTATTAATTCACAAGATGTACACATGTACACCTATGATATATCTATGTAGTGCAAAATAAGGCTTTTAAGACCAAAAGCTTAGTTCAGTCTGTGTGTCCTGGACTGTCAGGTTAAATACCTAAAGCACATACATAGAAGACGCTCAAAGTTTGCTGTCGGATTAACTGTTGCGGTAGTATTCAGAGGAAATTCCAACACAGAACTCCTTCAGGAGCTAGGCATGCACTTATAAATTTGGTATGTTGCTCCATTGTTTTGAAGTTCTGTAGAAAAGCACTATTATTTTCAGAGAACCAAATAAAAACACAGTCCCTTGAAGCTTAATTCCCAATTATATTAGCAGTGACTTCTAGCAGCAGTCAATAACTTTCCCAGGGCTAATTTCAATGTGGGCTGGGGAATACACAGTACAGTGTATGTCAGTGTGTGAGGTGGGACAGACTGGCCTTGTTATTCAGACATCATATATGTAACTAGTCCTGACAACTGCTGATTATATCTTTTTTAAAGCACTGCTGCCTTTTTTTGTTTGCCAGTTATCCTCTGGTGTATATGCCAATGCAGACAATGTCCCATCACTGTAATTGTCACTCAGCTGTCTGTCAGTGACGAGAAGAAAAGGGTGACAGCCTTGACATCCCACCAATCATCCCTCTGGAAAATTGATATTGTCCTCCCCAGTAAACAACAGCTAAAGAATCGACCAGCCTTGCCGTACGTCCCTGAACAATCAGCTTCCATTAGGGGCAGAAGCCACCATTTATCCCACTGTACTCCAATCAATAGTACTTTGACTTCTTCTGTGCTGAAGCGTGCTGCTGCTCAAGGCCTGGTTTTAGCACAGGCTACCTTGAAAGACCTGGAAAGGGTTTGAAAATTTAAATGTAGGAAGCAAATTTTGGGGTGTTTGTTAAATCCTCCATTTTCACGTAAAACATCTTACTCCCACTGATTTGACTTATTTACATTGATTCACAGGAGGTTTAGCAGATTTCTATTCTTGATTAAATCTTACTTTCTTCAACAGCGAAAGTAAGTCATTGTATGTAAAATCACTACCTTTTTTTTTTTACTACTTATCCCTTATAGACTTGCATTTATAGATACCTCTGCTTCAGAGGAAATCTACTCATGTTATGTTAAAGATGGCCTTATTTAAAATGAAGTACAATGTATTTACATACTGAAAATGCTGTCAGGCAATCAGAACAGTTTGTTAAACACGAAGTCCATAACCATTTATACATCACCCAGTAACCTAAAACTGTAGTCAATTAGCTTGGTGAAACAGTAAAATGATTGCAAGCTGGCACATACAACCTTTGAAGATAAAACCGGTTAGTCACAGCTCATGGGACATGAATCTTCTGAGACAAGATTCCTCAACATGAGAGGAAGAATGATAGAGAGGCTCACTTCACAACTTGCAAAGAAACTCCAAATCTGCAACTGCAGCTGTAGATCAGTACTTGCCTCTGTTACTTGGCATGAGGCACTAAGCAGCTGTTACTGTCCCATTCATAAACATCTCTCCTATGCTCATCATCTAAAAATCAGCTGGGGCTGTTACAGTACCAAATATCCTACATGGACTGCAGGAGGCTAAAGTATGTTGCCCACTGCCTTAATATTTGTAAAGCCAGAGGCCCTACGTTTCATATTCTCTCACCACTGCTAGCAGGAATAAGCAGGGAAACCCACTTGGGAGTTTGCCCATACTACTGTGAGGAAAATGCCTGGGGAAACCTGGTTCACTGCAGAAGACACCTGTCCACTTCTCTTCCCTGGCAGCCACTAGGAAGAGGTCTTTCCTTCTCCCTGTGTCTTGTTTCTCCCCTTGCTTTGTTGGTTGTGGGTTACTTTTGGGTTTGGTGCTTTTATTCCCCTAAGATAACTCTGAAGTTGACGTATGCCATCAGCCACAGACTCCATTAATAAAGCTCTGTGCACGTAAACGTGCCTGAACATCCTCAGTGCACCATCCCCAATAACTAGTGACAGCAGATAAAGCAACAACTGTTGGTAACCAGTGTAGAAATAAAACTCTCTGAAAGTACAAGGAGCAGAATTTGAATTTCCAAACTATCATCATGACCACAATGTTATGTCTCCAGATAACACATTACAAGAAAACTACAGCAATCTTCTACGTGATGGGAGACTTTCTGTATTATTGGAAGTGCTAAGACAATCCACCATTATTTGAACCTGGGAATGTTAAATTCTGTGTAGATATCAATAAACACAAAAGGCTGCTTATTCTTTCTGCAACAGCATTTGGCCTTCTAAAGAAGCATATTAGCATTAATAGCTACATTGTTGAATTCATTTTTTTTTAAGGAAATTTAAGGCTTGTCATGATAGTTTTCCTTTGTTTGGGGTCTAGACACCACTGGTGTAATGGCTAAACCATTAGGGAGTTCACTGTCCCCTTCACTTTGCTAAATGGACACAATCAATACCTTAATGGGACTGTTTGGAAGCATCCATAGGCAGACCAAATTGGCACATTACAACACTTTTTCCAGCCTGTGCATTAAGTTCATTAACTTCTCTCATTTGAATTACAAATTTTGTTTCTCTGATCAAGATGAAGACATGGCTCTCATTTACAAGCTCAGATTTTTGCTGTGTTAATGTTTTACAGGGAATGATAAAGTTAATGCAGCGGAGAGACATCATGTCACCCCTATTGGTAGACAATTATAGATAAGGTTCCAAATTCCAATAATCTTGATGGGAGGCACACAGGAACTTCCATAGAAGAATGACAAAAAATATTAAGCAGAGAGGCCAAAAGGCTAATCAACTCTCCTAGAAACATATTCATGCTTGTCACAACAAGAGCACACTCTACAAAACCAAAATGTGCTATTTAATTTAATTTCATTTAATGAGCAAATACAGCCCATTCTCCTTTGCATTGAACATTAAATTTCTAATTAAAACCTGCTAGAAAGGTTTAAAGTTTAAATTAAACACTTCTGATATTGCACTTAGAGTTAATAAAGGCTTGGAAGAGAACTGTATCTTATCAAAACTTCCTTCTAACTTCATCAGTTCAGATAAAATACAGTGTTACTAACAAGGAATAGTACACCTCTTTCAAGAAAGTTTAAAACACTATTTTGAGAGTGTGTTAACATATTTCATTTAAGAACCAAAGTATACAAATCTGAATGGTTTTCACCCTGAATCCATTAATTCAAGAAATAAGGTTGGGCAAATTCCATGCACAGAACCATTTATGAAATCAGGAGTTATTAAAAGAAGAATAGATATTCAAATCTTACTCAAGAGTTTGCCAGTTAAAATAATGACAGAAGTGATATCCATGTACTTAACTTGGAGGTAACTCTTACGTTTTTGTTTTTCTTTCAGAAGCAACAAATACAAAGTGCTGTTAAATTCCAACATTCTCATTTCTCATTTCAGTAAGCATGCACATTACTCTTCAAGGCCATGCTACAAGATGAGACGTTAAACTAATGGCAGCTGCAGCAATCTCCCCCCAAATACCTGAGTAATTCTCTAACTCTTTCAGTACTGCCACTGAGGCTACAACTCTATAATTATTAATAGCAGATGCATGTTCCTGCTCACAGTATACATTTGCTCCAGATCAGCATGGACACACAGGCAGACTGTTGCTAATTTCACTACAGCACACACTACAAAGTCTATGCTGGCCGTGGGCTTTCATGCCAGATGCAGAAAGATTGACAGCATGGCATAATGCCTCTTGCTGTCATGCTTGCCTATCAAAAATGTCTGGATAAATCTGAATTAACACCATATATTCACACCTAATCTGCACTTTTCTGTCATGTGGAACCAGAGTTTTTGAACGACTAAGAGGGACTATATCACAACCAAACTCCAACTCTCTCTTCTTGGTGCCTCATACTTCCAAACAGTGTATGTAAAACTCCTTCCCAAACATCAGTGGAGAATCTGCTAGTGTCTTCTGCTGAGTTTAAGCACTCTGATTTCCAAGCAGCCTCTGTTGAGGGTTAATAGGAAACGGGTCTTTCTCACGTATGTCCATGTGTATAAAAGATGTATCACAACCTACTCCAGTGTAACTAACTACTGTATATAGCAGTATCAAGGAAGGTTAATTTGTTCAGAAATATCACACTTGACTGCTCTCTCACACTCTCTTTCATAATCAAGGGTACTAATACTGAATTTAATTTTAATTTCAAAGTAGGCAGACTGGCCACATTTAAATTCAAAGCAAGAGGTAGTTAAGATCATCTCCTATTGTGACTAATAAACTTTGGCTCCCTTAACACAGACACATGGAGGTGTAAGGGGAGAGACAGTCGGACACAAATGTCAGTGGAAATTAATGTGCATGGGACTGCACACTATTCAAAACCAGAATTTCAGTAGGAATAAATGACCTTTGCTAATTGATTATAGATTTTTTGGAATACATGGCATTATAAAACGCAGAGCATAGCCATTATACCACTATATAAGTAACTACACTGTTATACTTTCAGTCTATTTTAAGTTGGCAGATTAGTAAGTGATGAAAAAACTCTGCCTGAGACCTCAGCTGGTTTTATTATATTTTCTGACTGGTGGGAATGGTCAATTCTCACTCATACAATATTCATGGGTGTTTGATATTTAATGGGGAGTTACACTTGCAGGCTTCTGTGCAGGTTCTTCATTCCCAGAGAGTCAGTTTGAAGACATTAAAAACAGCTGGATGCCTTCAAAAAATCTAAGATGAAGCTAACATGTATAACACAAACAGAGGGAATGGGAAGGCCAAGGATTAGAAGGATATTCACTTTAAATTTGAGTAGTTACCTACCTATAACATTACCCAATATTCTCCCATCCAGTCCAGAGTACTTCTGCTTGTGTAATCAGTTAATCATACGATCACATAAGATGCTCTAGCAGTATTTTGCATGGCCATAACTTTTAAAGAAATGAACTAAACAAGAACCCAGGTATCTTCTTGCACTGAGCTTACTCTGGAGAAAAGATGAAAATACCAACTCTTGAAACATCCCAAAAAATCATCATAGTTGTGAGGTGTCAACTGAAATTATGGGGAGATAAACTATGAATTTTGTATATAAGACTGCATTCATAAGCTTACCATGCTTCATAAATTAATTGTAATAGCATTCCCTGTCACGTGTGTCTATATTTAAGTTAGTTTACATTGTTCCATTAGCAAATGAAGCATTATAAAATTATGCTGGGTTTGCACTTTCATCCAAGGAAGAACACTGTGATATAGATACAAAAATCAAATTCAAAATATGTAATTATTATTATACCCACCATGTGCTACGGGTTGGTTTCTTCTCAAGTACTTCAAAGCATCTGGGACCTGTACACACTAGACAGTCCTGCTTCACTGGCTTTCTTATGCCAACCTCTTTCAAAATGCTACAATGCTACGTGAAGTAGACTTGTAATTACCAGGCTCCCCCAGTAGAGAGTACTTCTGCGTATGTAATCAGTTAATCATACAATCACATAAGATGTTTTAGCAATATTTTACATGGCCATAACTTTTTAAGAACCTGAGAAACCCATAGGTTTTGCCATGTGCTAAGAAAAGGAAGTACATACTGCAGTGATTTCAGCCCAGAAGAGAGTTATGTCTAACTTGTACTATTTAGTCCGCCATTACTAACAAGTTACTGCTGTGCAACTACATGATAAACATCTGCAGAGAGTATTAATTTCACATTTCTGAAAAAGCATGCTTCCCTATACATTAATTTCTTAAAACTTATGCCTTTGATGTCCCTTGAATGGGAATGGTGGAAGATTTACTCTGGAAAAAAAGAGTCTCACATGGAAATTTTTGTGAATTTATGCTGATGGAGTATGCACCACATACACCCACCTACAACCCAGAGCTGTAGTCAGGAAGACAAAGAATTTCATTTGTCAGTATACATCTGCTACTTTTTAACCAGAAAGCTACTTTCTCTGCATCCTGTGATCGCCTACCTAGCAGCCTAAAGATTCCTCTGTATTACCTGTATCAAACAAATTGCTGATGCATTTATGTTGTTCCTTTTTCTACTGAAGGCAATTATAAAGATGCCTAATGAGATCAGCAATGTAAGAGTAAACCCTCTTCAAGCATACTGGAGTTTGGTTTCCCAAGTTTACAGAACCCATTAATTCTGTTCATGAACTGATAAATCATTATCTTCAATGTAGTGACATTTTCTGGCCTGCTACTCATATTATAAGGACGTTCCAGAGCAGAACACTGCTGGGGATTATGATCAAAACATGACAAAATGTAACAGAAAACTACCAGCAAATTTTTCATGAAAGCAGTTGCTAACACCACACTGAAAAGAATATCACGGTTCCCTGTGTTTCTCCAACTGATGTGTAAATGAGCTCTTAGGTGGAAAAGAATGGAAAAAATCCTGACCACACTTAACCAGACACATGAAAAATGACTTACTCTCTTGTGACAGTATATAAGTAACGTATATTGGGGGGGGGATCCTATATGTGTTGGTACATTTAAACATAATATATGCATTTAAATTATGATTACAAGTATGTATGTTTGTACAATTGACTTTAAAACTAATTAGTATATGCTGGTTATACTCATATTATGCTAATTTATACAGCTCTAGAGAGATAAAATGTCCTGCTGGATACTATCATCTTTGTTATAGGACAGCTCAACCACTGTGCCCTCTGGACCATCCTGAGCAGATTCTTTTGGCATTTCTCCTGTAATTTGGCTGAAGAAAGCATCAGGGCATTGTAGAGAACTGTCATCCAGCTGATTTCTCAGTCAGGAGGGCTGAAAGATTGGAATATGAAGCAACAAAACAGTCACAAAAGTATCTATTGCAAAAAGATGATCATGATGCCAATTAAATTCCTTTAGAAGGTTTTTATCCTTTAGGACCATGTAAAGACTGCTACCTAGGACAACTTCTGTGAGTGTTAGCTGCTGTGAACAAAAAGAGGGATGCAGAAGAAAAGAAATTCTTCCTTTTTACTATCCTTTGAGCAGTCTCTGGAGAATACATTTCACAGTGAAGAACTTCCCAGAATATCTTGAACTCAGAGTATGAAATGGAAACTTAAATTTCACCCCAAGCAGCGTGCTACAGATTGATCTGTTCTCTGACACTCACACATAAAGCTGAGCTGTACAATTTGCATGTAAACTACAATAGTACCCTCCCCTTTTTAGGCAGACAGATTCTAGGGGAACCTAAAACTGATTATACAGTCTCTAGGTGTTAGCCTTTTAATTCAGGCACCTGAAGTCAGATTGTATTAAACTTCCACAATACTTCCAATTAGAAAATTTGCACAACTCCCATAACACTGGTGAACATCTACTTTTCAAGAGATGTCTGTGATGTGCCAGGCTTTTTAGCTGGCTTTCCTTACACCCACTCTCTCTCCCATCAGATCCTAAACCATCAAAGCCACACCATACTTGAAACTAATCTTTCCCAGTTATCTTAAACCTGAAAGCCACACACTAGCCTTTCCCAAGATGGCAAATAAACCACATTCAAGATCTGGATTTTCATCCAGGTCATGGCAGCTGGAAACGTACTTATTTGTTTGTTAGTGCCAGTACCTTTCTGAGCCAGAAACATTTATTTTATTACCACTATGTCAAATCAGGCATTTGCATACTATAGGTGATAGCAGATACTATGCGAGTAAATTAGATTTGAATTGCCTGAGTTTTGATTTAAATTGATTTTTACCCTCTTAGAATGGCTGTAATTGTTAAAAATACAGAATTTAAAAGTAAGAGAAAAGGCTATATCGATGGCACTTCTGTAGAGTGTAAAACTCCTAATAGCAGGAAAAATGTGAATACATAGTTCTGCTTTTCATTAACTTCCTATTTCATAAAGTTCTGCTTCTGCAAAAATGATATGACTTGCAAAATGCTGAACACATACTTGGATGAACCTACCCAAACACCTTGAGTGGCATCAGAGTGGGTGGGAGATTAATAAAACACTACACTCCCTGTTCAATGCATTGCTGCAAGATATTTATTCCCATTCTGATACTGCATGCGTGAACTGCCACTGTTTGATGAATCACTGAGGAAAATGGGATCTGACAAACAGCTCCTCTTTCAGCAGCTGTATACTACGACAGCATCAATAGAAAAACACATCATTGGTTCTAAAATGCTCCATTTTTACCATTTATGTTGAATAAGACATGAAACTTTAAGGGAAGCGGCACTATGTTATCATTAAGGCTTGTTGACACTACGAAGGGTGTGCTTTGAACTCTGTTCTGTCATCACTCTTAATCTGCAAGTAATCGCATTGCACACTAAATAGAGGGAAAGGCCTTCTGCACGTTGACAACAGTGCCAGGGATGAAGTATTGCACCCTTTAAAATCTCATTACAGATTGGTTTCATTACCAACCACAACTGGCTTGGATCCATGAGGGAACACACCTGCTCTCATCAGGGCCGCATGATGTCTCCTGTTAACAGTATTTCCATGCAAATAGGCTGACACGAAGATGAAAACTACCTTCATCTTTCTCCTGATTGGCTTTTTCACCTTCATTTTGGGAGGCGACACATACACAATCTGGATTATTTCTTTATCTTACTGACAAGGCTTTACTGAGGTTTCCCAGTTATGGACTTTTACTGTAGTCTTTGGCTTCCCTCTTCCATTATGCAGCATTTCTAATCTTCTCTAATAAACAAGTGTTTATTATTTTCTATTGCAGATGAGTCCCTTATGCTAGGCAGCCTTCAAAAAGTACTGAATTCCAAGCTTGGAGTATTTAAAAGTACAGAGAACAATTATTTTTCCTATGCAGTTTTTGAGTATTTAGCATTATGGATCCATAATATCAAAAGAGGTACTGTTGTTCCCATACAACTTTAGCAGCCGGAATATCTGTTGAAAGCCCATCAATAATAGCAAATAAATCGAGCACACTGTTAACAGGTTTACTGACATTACGTGCATCCCAGATCAAACCATGCTGGCTTTACAGAGTAGTGACCATACCTGCTGCTTAGGTAGAAGATGGATGGAGTGTAAGACATCGTGAATTTCCTGTTCCAGGGGAATTAAAATATATATTTTATTGTAACAAAGTCCCAGGTCTGAAGTGTTTATGCAAGCACTGGTTAGAAAGAACTTCGACTGCTGCTTGACAAGAGGTAATACTTAGCCATAGGAACAAAAATGTTATTTAAAAAAAAGAATCATTTTTTGCTCTGAGAACCACAATTACACAGCAACCTTGGTCACAATTTGAGGGGATCATTACAAATTAATGTGAAAAGTATCCTTCCACCTCAGAGCAAGTCAGATACTCTTACTAATCATACTCTCCCAGAACCTTGTTTTTATGATACGTATCACACATCATGTTAAAGAGATCTCAAACCTATGACATGCTATATATGACAAGCTATATGCTTACTTTTTATCAGTAAGATACACCAAGAGTGCAAATAAAAACACCTAGAAACGCAACTGCTTACAGCCTAGAGACTCCATAACTGAAGTCTTTCAAGTAGTAAGTCCATAACATATTGTTTGAATTATAGATACAGCTTTCCACTTTGAATTCATACGCAAATTCATGTGCAAAATGGCTTAAAACTATAGAATTTCACCTTATGAAGGCAACCTGCACATCATCACTTGCAAACTGGATTTACATTTCAGCTTCTGGTTTTATGTGTTTGTGTGTATGTGACAGCAAAAGAAACCCTGAACCCTAGTTTAAAGCTGGTATTCTGTATTGTACTTAACCATCTTTGGCAAAATCAAGAATAGCATAAATGTTACGATTTTTGTATTTCAAGTAATACTCTTTTCTTTTTTTCCCCTTAAATCATATGTTGCCCTTTTTGTACTGCCCAAGTAAGGAAACAATATATTTGTCATTTAGTTAAAGGGGCTTATTCTGGTTGTTTTCAGCCTACCAGGCATCAAGGTAAACCAGATGTTCTAAGCAAGAGTATCTGTTTAGCTTAAACTACATTTAAAACTGCTTTAAGTTAAATCAGTAAAACTTTTCTATATACACAAGGCCTGACTGAGTCCATACAAACCAACATCTAGAATATGAAAAAGAGGCAAGGGGAAAGACATAATAAAAAAGAATCAACATTAAGAAAGTCAACTTCCTTGGCACTTTGAGTTTAATATTCTACAAGTGTTAGTTAATCTTTAAAAAGGTTTATGTTCATTCTTTAGTTGAATTAATTGAGATTGTTTAGAAACAGAAATATTTCCTTTTTTAAATCAAATTAAAGGAAAAAGCTGAATTTCATCATCCTTATTGGAACTCCTGCAGATTTCCTGGGAATTTCACCTGCGTTTCCACCCAGCTAGCTACCCCAAGCATCCCTCAAGAAAGTTACTTTGCATATTAAACCACTGTAACATTCCTTTTCACTAGATTGAGGTGAAACTGAGCCCAGAAACAAAGATCAGTATTACACTTCCTTACCCCTCACTCCAACCCTTCAGAAGTGAAACCGTAGAATTTTAGGAATTCTCAGTGGCTCATGCAAGTGTCTCCACTTTAACCAGCTCAGCCCTTGGCATTTTACTGGACTCTAATACAGCCTGGCTTGCAGTGAAACAGCTCAGAAAGAGGTGTTGCTAAACACACAAATACATGGCATCTGTTTCCAACATCTGTTCTTCTAACAAATCTCTTGGCTTGTCCATAAACTCTTCTGAAATCTTGCTATTGAAGTTCACATGACCTTTAAACTGTGAACAACTTTTGAACAAGTTAAATTTTCACACAGGAAACATTCCTCTTCCTTAATTAGTTCTTAACCAAGACAGGTAACACTGATATTACAGCCAGAATCACCCTTTCATTCCAGGCAGTGATTTGGAACACTGTGAGTGCAAAGAGGTTATAGCAGTGTCATCCTACTTTATCAGTCCTTATTAGAAGGGTCACTTTTAAAGAATATTTCTGCTAAGGCATTTAAACAACAACAATCAATAAATAATAAAAAAAAAATATTAATGCAGCAGACAGCTTTGTGGGAATTTTATCTGGCTACAGGCAATTTAAGATGATTTTGTTGGTTTTGGTTTGTGAACTTTTTGTAAAAGAATGTAAAAAAAAGTATTCTCCCCACTAAATACATAAAAATCAGCCTATAAAACTATCAGGATATAAGCTGATGCAGTAAAGTTGGACTTTCGCATTAATGTTATGCATGTTTGTTTTGTGTTTGAGGTTTTTTTAGATGATTCTTCAGATACATAAAAAGTCATTTCATTTGGTTTTGTCAGAAATGTGCACATGTAAGTATGTGACTCAAGACAGAAAAAAGACTAGGTAAGGTAGGGCCTTTTTCAAGGGGTTGATACTTGTCACTCAACAGAATCAGAATAAAAACACATACACTTCCCAAGTAATCAACACTTGGAGGTTCCTCAAGTCTCCAGATTCTCCAGTCTTCCCCCCTGCTGCTACTCACACCTTGGCTCCCGTGCAGCAGGAAAGACAAGTCAGTACCCATCCCGACTAAAAATCAGCTCAATATAGAAGTTTTTTAAAACTACATTGAAACACAAAGCCCTACAAGGAAGAGAATGCTTCATGGTGTTTTTTTTTTGACCTTCACGTAGATTTCTATTACGTGAGGAAGCCCTTTTAAGCATACAGAGTAAGCGTACTGCTAAACTATGCACAAAACCTTCCATAGGTACAGGGATATTGGTTCATGCAGTGATATCTTCTCAGACCTGCTGGACATGTCATGGGATTTGTCGGAGCAAATCCTTTGCTTTTTTGACAGAGAACCATGTTCTGCTATGTGTAACTACAAGGTACTCAGCCTCATAGAACATTACAGACCAAGCATGAACCAGAACAGAGTCAATGTACCTGCCCAGTTTTACAAAAGCCATCACTCTGACCCTGTAATTTACCTGCTTACGTAGCTGAGTTTCTGTCGCTATTTGCTATAACGACACAACAAGCATTTAGTGCCTACAAGAGTATTCTAGGCTCAACCTAGTGGTAAGAAATAAGCCATATTCAGTCCTTTTCTGCTGACAAACAATTATGAAATGGCAGTTTCACAGATACATTCTTTTTCCTTCCCTAGCTCCTTTAGTGGGACTCACACAGTCCCTGTGCAGTGCATTACAGAGCACCTTTCCTTTACACTATTCCCCTTCTTTCCATATGACAGACATGAGGAAAACAATACTCCTCAGCCCACTGCATTTAAAACTAGATACTTTGAACAGCTCGAAGGCCTTAGCACCCAACTTCCATTTTGAAACGACGATTGTTCCTATTTCCCCAAAGCTGCTTTAAAAATCCCACCTCTAGAATGAGTTTGTGTTAATTCTAATTAATTTTTTGGCAGCAGGTGAAGCAGGTTTAGGCATAGGGCTATAAAATGCAACTCTCTTTCCAAGAGAAGTAAAACAGTCTCATTCACACTCTTGCCCTTTGCAAGTCACACAGTCTTCAATCACTTATACATCTTGCACTCACTGCTTCTGTGAAATATAAACAGATGGTTTCTAAATGATTTTTCACTGAAATGGAACTTACACTTTCAGTGCTGACTACCTGCAATACATCCTTTAGAATGCTGCTCCTGAGACCTTAAAAGAAAAAGAACTTGATGAATCCACCACTTCATTTCTGCCAACCAAATGCTTTTTTTTTTTTATTCAAATCCTCCCTTAAAATCAACTTCTTTCATTAGTTCCACATTAGGACCTTTCAAGTGATATCTAAACAGTCTCTCTTCCCTGTAATGTATTTTAAAAATTATATAAATACAAACACTGTAAAATAATACTATATATTGTATTATATGCTATATAATACAGTATTTTTGCAGAGTATTGTATGAGGGGTTTTATGTTATGTTAAACAGTATTTATATTTATGACACTATCTAAATGTTTAACAGCACCTGCAATACCACAAATGAGTGTGAAAGTTTTGAGTAGAATAATTATTATAAGATCCATGGCAGCGGGGTTGGAACTAAATGATCTTAAGGTCCTTTCCAACCCTAACCATGCTATGATGATTCAAAAGTAAAAAGGAATACAGTAATATTATGGACTAGACAGCACATTTTGATTAGTGTTCTGTGACGGAACAGTACACAGGAAGTTATGATTCTTGTAGGTATTATAGACCTGCAGGTATTACATAAAGAAAAGCTTAAGAATAAATAAAAGGTAGCTTTATTACATAACAACACAAACAATTTTATTGTAGAGTACATCGCTACTACTGCTACCAACAGTAGTCTCAAGAAAAACTCTGTCATAATTATTCTGTATTATTTCACTTGATATCAGCACATCTTATTTTGGTATCTAAGCAATTACATATATAAATTCCTGCTTACCAAGATCTGACTTCATCACCAATGGATAAGCTAAGACTTCAATGTTGGAAATTAAAAGAATGCTCTCCCATTTACCTGGGCTGGGTAATGACAACGGTGATCAGCACTTCCACAATACAGTCGTTACAGCAATAGTGACTACGAGGTAGTGATTAATACCAAAAGTATCGGAGAGCAGAAAGAAATTCAAAGAGGTGAATGGAAACAAAAAGATAAGTGGGAAGAAGAAAAGAAAGCTCCTACAGTAATACCTACTGCCATTCTCCAGCATTTAAAAGGCTTAACAGGGAGGTTGATGAATTTATGACATTTAGAGGACCCAACAAAAGGTAAGCTGTGAATAAGCAGCAGGTGGAAAACAGTTATGAATCAGCACTAAACCTTTAAGTAGATATATAAATGATTTGTAACAGATTTCAGAAGGTCATTCTTCCCCTCCCAATGTATAGTTCATCCGTAACATACTACTTATTACTTAATCTTCTTCTATTAACCTATTGAATATGTAAATCATATTTAGCAATGCAACATTCCTCTGTGTGTCCATCCCTCAGGGCAAACTGGGCACCTTTTTTGCTAAAAAGAACTCCTTTCTGAGGCTCTCTTTGCACATTCCTGCTTAAAGCCAGGGTTTTATCAAGACCCCAGTTTTAACATAATGCCAAACACAGGTCTCACTTCAGTCCTAGTTGAGTTTCTCTTTGTTGCACCCTTTGGTTTCTCTTGGACCAATACAAGCACCTCTGAGACCTGCTTAGAACCAGCCTAGGAAGTAATCCAGTTTAAAAGTAATCTGGCTAAACTTTATGCTTTGGCTAAACACAGACATGCACACACTCGCCAAAGAGGATATGTCAACTGAGATTAGTTCCCCACTCTTGAGGAAACTTTCTGGCCTTACAGATTTTCTGACTTTAGAGGGGATCAGTGTAGGTCTAGAGAGACACAACAGGGAAAGAGGAGGAGACAAGATGAGACAACTTTGGCTGTTTATGCTGGTTTATAGACTTTAGGAAGCAAGTCTTAAATCTCTGTGTATACTAAAATGGTTTGGATGATATGAAGTGTCACATACCAATAAGAGTTTCAAAATAAGCACACTTAGACCAGCATGGTCCATCCCAGTGTCTGCAAGGTTTTAATTTCCACCTTCCTCTTAACACCAACATATCCTTCCTGTGAGGACCAATCCTACTTGTTACTGCAATCTTAATCAATATGTTGAGATTTTTGAGGCAAATTCTGGCAGTGGCTCCATAATAGGAGTAAATTTGGTATAAGGATGCAGAATCATGAAGTAAGAGATAAATAACAGTTATGCAACATTAGTGCTGAACCAGTAACAACTCATTAAATTGATACCATCTGCCTCCTCCTGAACAGCTTAGACCTCTCATCTCTTACTCCAAATACAGATCCAGTAATAACAAATGCAAAACCATAGCCTTAAGGCATCACAACTACAAACACTTGGGAATAATACACTTAGTTATCGTCCTTCTGGAAAATACTTCAAAAGGGCTGGGAGAATTTTCCCCATAAAGTGGAAAACATCCTCCCTTAACATATTCTGCAGCATGGAATCTCTTAGTGTGGTGCCAAAATTACAGCGAGAGAAGGAAGAACAGATTGTGCATGGTAAAAAAAAAAAAGCATGGTAGACAGTTATTCTAAATGCCTGGATGGGTTCAATGAAAGTGGCTAGAGGTTCCACAAATCACAGTGTTATTTTATTAAGGACTCTACTGAGACCATGGGATACACACTCCATGCCCAGCTCCTCAAAGCCTTTTAAAACATGGAACTCGGAATCAAGGCATCAGCATTTATTTTTTGATAAAGTAGTAACTCTTAACAAAATTAATAAAGATCAGATTAGCATAAATAATTATATTCATAATAGAGTACATTTTCAGCAGATTGAAAAAAAATCACATTGCTCTACCAGCTGTTTATAGGTAAGCTGTATATAGGCCTGACAGAGGATGGTTACAGAGCAGGAGGGGGATGTATGTGTAAGTAAGGATGGAAAATGCTGCCTAGCAGTAAGGATTAAAGTGAGAAACAGCACTACGAGCACGGAGGTGAGAGGAAAAGGAGGGGGAGCAGGTGATCCAGACCCTGGAGCAGAGATTTCCCTGCAGTCCAAAGGAGGGATCATGGTAAAGCTGGTGGCTATGCCCTAAAGGGACTGCAGCCAGTGCAAAGCCCATGAAGGAGCATGTTTATCCTGAAGGACTGCAGCCCATGGCAGGGACCCATGAGCCCATTGGAACAGAGGAAAAGCATGAAGAGAATGCAAAAACAGCAAAGATCTCTTATGGACTGACTACAACACCACATCCCCTATATACACAGAATGATTTGGGTTGGAAGGGACCTTTAAAGGTCATCTAGTCCAACCCCTGCACTGCACAGTAGGGAAGGTAGAGAAGTTATGAATGGAACAAGGTTGCACCTAGAAAAGAAGGTTTGTATGTGGATATTATTTTGATGCTTTGTCTTTTTTTTTACTACCTAAACCTGTTTTAATTGGCATTTAATTTTCCCTAAGTTGAGTCTGGTTTGCCCACAATGGTAACTGGGAAGCAATCTCCCTGTGTTTCTCAATCCATGAGCTTTTCCATCTATTTGTCTGCTGGAGCAGATTGAGGAGGGTGATTTGGTGAGCATCTGGCTCTTTAGCTAAGGTTAACCCAACCAAGTGTTTTTGAAAGATGTCAAAATAACCAATAACAACATATGACATAACTGCTATATACATTCTGTGACAATAAAACGCAGATTAAGAACTTCTATAAGACAAATTCACAAAACCACCTTTACAGAATCTGTTCTGGAACAACTGATTAAATACAAGAAACTGATTTATGACTACGAAAGTATGGCTATCACTCTTCAAACTTATGCTATTTTGACTTCTAGCAGTATGTTGATAAGTACAGCACACTATTGAGTATATCTTCCTTGGACAGGTCAGACATACTTGTTTAACACTTGTACTCCTATGTAATCTAACTGATCTTCCATTAACTCTTTTCCAGCATATACCAAAATTACATCAATTTGAACAGTTGCTACAGGTGCCACATTTCCCCAAATATATATTTTTTTTACGATAATATTTTGTTCTTTAACTTCCTAACCACCTAAAAAAAAGAAGTTTAGTCCCCATAAACCAGAACCCACTCTAAACTATTCCCTTTGAAAGGAAAAACTGCAACCAGACATTCATGCCAGTATCTTACAAAAGAGTAAAAACACTGTTTCATGGAAGTTTATTAAAACACACCGACTCATATTACACCAATGTCAAACAACTTTTGAATTAAAACCATCATTCTTTCCAATTTCTTTCACTGTCTTAAAATCAAATTTTCCTTATACTAACAAATAAGCATTGTCTTAATGCTGTCTAAAGGTGGCATGCATTTAGAACTCAACAACGGCATCTCCTTAAATGTTTTACTGATGGGTTGCACCTCAGTTAAGAGGATAACGATGAAATTATACCAGAGCCTGAAGAACCTGCTTATCTCCCAGATTGTGAAGTTGAACGGTCAATGAGGCTTACAGCATGAACAAGTTTACCATATGAACAAGCCAGCAAGTGCTCTAAGTTACATGAAGAGCTGAATGTCAGACCCAAAAGGCATAACAGATATGATTTTTAAAACCATCTGCTCTACCTTTCACGCTGCGCCACACATTAGCATTGTCTCTATTCTTATTTTGTAAGCAACTGGATGATGATTAAGTCCCTGTACTTCAGTTGCCTATTAATAAAATTGAGCACAACCAGAAAGCACAATAGCAAAGTAACTTTAGATGACAGAAAAACAAAGAAACGTTACAAAATAAGTTTATGCAAATGTCACACTCAACAGGAGATATAGAACAGAAATCATGAGAGTGAATATAATGTATTCAGTCCCATGATTACAATAATATTACTACTCTGAATGAACAATGTTTGGCAAAATGATAGCTTTATATGCTATGTCACATATAACTTCAGAACTTGCTTTTTCTCTTTACATTTTATTTCCATCTATTATTTTGACCTCCCCCAAAACCAAGAAACATAAGCCCAAGGTTTACTTCATCAAATTTCTTTTCATTATATGGGACTAGCGAAATAATGGAATATCGCAAAAATGTAATCAAGATTTTAAGCCTTCTATAATGAAGAATGAATACCTGACAACTCCTTCAATGACTATAAATCCACCTGTGCCTCTAAACTCAGTTAAAATGTTTTATTTCCCCAAAATGCAAAATCTCAAGTAAACTTTGCAAGTATTCCATTCATGAGATTACTCACTTGATGAATGCTAAATAATGAATAAAATTCTGCTTGCAGTCTGTCACAAGGACCTTCACAAGTAGTGCTTTTGGAAAATAAAACGCTGAAGATGATAAATGGAAATGTCACTCTAGATTTTGCCAAAATGACATAAAGACTACCACAGTTTCTTGCTGTGACATGACAAGCATTTCAGTTACCACAACTGAGATCGGAGGTCCTGTACCCCACAAACAGAAGTCATATTTATTGGTCTCTTTAAACCATAAAGTTTAGTCCAAATCAAAAAGCCTCAAAACAAACAAAAAACAAACCCTACTCCAAACCAAAACTGAAGCCAGTACATGAACATTGATCTTTTATCTGTTGTTTACTTGATAACTCCCTTTGCTTAAATAACCATTCTTCTAATAAGTTTCTTTCCATGATGTCTTTTGACACGGGCCCCAATTTTCATCTCACACTTTCACATGGGATGGATACATATCAGCATCTGGTTTTAAAAAAAGCTCATATATTGACAGTAATATAAAATATAACTTAGAAATAGTCTATGTTGCAAAACAAAGCTGCTTAATTACAGATCCTGCTGTCATTGAGATGACTAGAAAAACCTCATTAACCTAACTATGAGTTTCAGTCAGGTCCAAACCAGAGTACACAGACTAGAAGAGTGACTTAGAACATCCATCTATTCCTTAGCTTTCTGATTTATTACAAGATTAAACCAGTAAAGGGAGATCATAGCAGTGCAACACTTGTAGCAAAGTAATCCATATTACCTGAGAAACAAGCAAATTTAGAACTAAAAGCATCAGGAGCAGAAGGATGTTTAATGTTTTGCCTGTTAATATTACCAAGACAATTAGCAAATTCACCCTCAAGTTCACTGTTAAAAATTCTGAGAAATTCTCCATACCCGAAATCACTCTTTCTGATAAACAATGAATTATAGCCCTTCATCATTTTGCTTGAATGTCTTCTACTTATCATCACAACTTCAACACATTCCTAGCCAAAATGCGCATTGTAGCCCAACATTAGAGAAGATATGTTTCCCATTGTCTCCAATAAATGAAAAGTAGAGTTACTGTGGAGAGAATAGTATATACCCTTCCTAATAAATTATTGTACAGATTTTACCAGGAAAAAAAAAATATCAAGACTGATATAAATAAAATATAAATGGAAATCTTTGTGTTTCAGTACCAGAACAATGGCATATCTAGATAGTGAAGGATGTTATTCTCAGGACATTGCTCTCAGGAATAAGGTTGAGGAATGTGATGTTTATCTTAAGACCAAAGATTTGTCTAAAGACCAGTTTGTTGTTGTTTGTCAAGAGGAACTGGCATCACTTGTCTTGTGTGTCATGCACAAGTCATCGTAATCGGACTACATAGATACAAATATCTTGGTTCATTTGAATGTGTGGCTTTGAAGTATAAGTGCATACGAACAAGTTGCTTAAACATTTGATAAATAAATACCACCTTCCTCTCCCATGAGATCTTGCACTGAGTTTAACTATATTATATTTTCCTACATTGTCTTAGTATGTACTTTACAAGTACATTTGAAGCCATGTGTGAAAGCAAATGGATCTCCACTATACCCCAGATCTGACCCATACAGGTAAGTCACTCTGGTAATTAAGCTACATGTAGAGAGAAAACTAGATTAAATGCCTATCTTGCTTTAGCTGGTTTAGACTCAAACCAATCACTTAGTAAGTGACAACAGAATATTGAAAAATCCTAATTCAGCTTGACACAGCATTGACACTGTTTCCATACTCATTTCTTGAGAGAAAGGCTGATACTTTATCTTCTAGCCACGAGTTCTTTTCTTTTTCAGGTAGGCAATTATCTCTGAAAATGTCTACCTTCAGATAGGCGTGTAGACTTATGGATTCAAATGAGCTACAGAGATAATAAGATCATTGCAGTCCTTCTTTTCAATACTTTATTGCAAAACTTTTAGGCCTATACATAATGAAGTAATAGAAGGCATATATAGTAAGGTAAAGCTTGCTACAAAACTTAAATTGTGACTACAGGAGGGTTAGGTTTTACTTAGACCAAAAGAAAGTTTAAAACATTTACATGAGTTCTGTATTTCAGTCATGTTTTCTGTGATTAAGAACTAACATCTAAAATGGGATCTGCCTACAGGGAATAAAACTATCTGAATGGTTAAAAAACACTTCCCGTACCCTTCCCCAAGTCATCCTAGCTTAGAAGTTTTTAAATAATCAGTTTGTGAGAACCAAGGCCAAGAAAACAGTTAATTCTATATACTTCTATACAGAAGTTAACTCTATATGTTAGCATACCTCCCAAGCCCCAAACTACTGTGAGACCAGACCTCTCATTTGAATAAACATGACATATTCAAACCCTATGGCATGATATTAGTAATGTTAAGAAGAAGAGAGAACATCATCCTAAACTTACCAACAAGCAGCTGACACTAAGAGAAACCAAAAATAACAGTAAAAAACATTAAGGGAAATCACACAAATAGGCTTCCAGCTATTGCTGGCAGTGAAGCTCTTGCTCTCAGTATGAAAGTCAGCATTATTGATTTTCACTATTTCTGGATGCACAAGTCCATCGTAGCTGACAAGCACATTACAGCCTGGTCAGCCTGAAATAGTAGTCCCAGAAGAACAGTAAAAAAGAATCAGCATCCAAAAGAAAACTACCTGTTGCTAACCAGCAATTCACCATATTCTGGAGAACTCCTCAGCCTTTCTGAAGCCACCAGAATCATGGCAAACATCATTTAATCCTTTTTCAAACAGCTGCGTTGTCTTTCTCTCTCTTTGTTCTGCTTTTTTAAATTTACTTATGGAATGCACCCTGGCAGCATCTGTTGCATTTTTTTTTTTGAGGTAGAATCTACCAAGTACAATGAGGAGACCCTACTTGGAGTACTGTGTGCAGTTCTGGTGTGCCCAACATAAGAAGGACTTGGCGCTGTTAGGGCAAGTCCAGAGGAGACCACAAAGATGACCACGGACAGGAGCACCTCCTGTATGAAAACAGGCTGAGAAAGTTGGGACTGTTCAGCCTGGAGAAGAGAAGGCTGCGTGGAGACTTCGGAACAGCTTCCAGTGTCAGAAGGACATCTACAAGGATACTGGAGAGGGACTCTTCATCAGGGATTGTAGTGATAGGACAAGGGGTGATGGTTTTAAACTTAAACAGGTGAGAATTAGGTCAGATACAATAAAGAAGTTCTTTATTGTGAGGGTGGTGAGGCACTGGAACAGGCTCCACAAGGAAGCTGTGAATGCTCCATCCCTGGCAGTGTTCAAGGCCAGGTTGGACAGAGTCGTGGGTGACATGGTCTAGCAGAAGATGTCGCTGCCCATGGCAGAGGGGTTGGAACTAGGTGATCTTTAAGCTCCTTTTCAACCCAAACCATTCTATGATTCTTTATGGTTTTATATTCTTATTGATAACAGGTTAAGCAAAATAAGTAAGAGTGAGTTGATGAGGCAATCAAACTCTTAAGTAGAGATATTTTACGCATACAGGATTTATTCTGGTGTAATGTACTCTGCATTTTATTTCATACTCTTTCTTCGCTATTCAGTTTACTGAATGAGATATGAACATGAAGCTGTAAGATTCTTGCAGACATCTTTCCTGGATTCCAGACCTCAGTCATCTCCAGATATAGAACAGAAAACTGAGCTCTCAGGCACAAGCTTATGGAAATTACCTTGGTGTTTTTCCCCAGAAAAACTGTATACATTTCATAAAGGTATACATTAACTGTACTTACATTATAACTAAAAAAATAGTTAATATTTAGTGTCCGTGTGATGCTGGGAAAAGTTAACGCCTTCATCTTACAGATTGGTTACTGAAGCACAGAAAGGCCACAGAAGCCTTGCTCAAGGTCAGGGGGATAGGTGACAGTGCAGGGAACTCAAATTACGTATGTTTAGAAATTTTAGTATCTAGCCAAACTGTGACAAGACAAAACTTCATGAAGAGTTGATTTACACTCGGATCTTCTCAAAGTACACAATAGCAGAAAAAAGAAAAACGTAATAACTCATAACACGTTTGCTTCTTTTTAATTAAAATATATGAAGCAAATGTTCCTCTTTTGACTAAGTCCCTCTAGAAAATATCTTATAATAGCTCAGATCAACTTTATAAACATTATTTTCAAACAAACCACAAAGAAGAGGTATAAAAATATCTGCAGAGCAAACGTATACAGACACATTGCTGTAATAAGGTGGTTGTGTTATTAGGTACCTTGTTAAAATGTTAATGAGTAGCTTGCCATAGGTTTGCTGAATTGCAATTTATTTCTGAGTGGATCAGCATTTTACAGTCCCTACCCCCGACCCTGTTTTAGAGTACTTTGCTCAATAGTTGAAACTCCTTTAATGAATACTGCTTCTTTTAAGTGGATTACTACAATGGAACATGCTTAGCAAGGGTATATTTTAAAATCTCACACCGAAATAAAAATAAACATTTTTTAGACTTTTCATTAAAATTAAGATGCTGAGGATTAATTTATGCACGATCTCACATATAAAAATACCAGAAGTAGCCATACCAAATGTCCAATTAGTTTTGAGATTTCAACCATTAACCTTTTGGTAGAATTCCCTTTATAACAGCAGTTAGGGCTACATCTGATTTTGCAATCAAGTGTTATTAGAAAGATACTGTGGTGCCTCTACTCCTACCCTCCTACAACATTTAAGAATAGTGAGCTCCAGATGCGGCCTTGAATGTTATTGAGGTACACAGTAAGAGGTGCATCAGAATAACAGAATTATGATAATACAATTCAATTATACTGAGGAAATAAAATAAGAATAACACTGAAATACAATTACCTGGGCAGCTCTAACTGGGAGCTACTGTGACTTGGTATCACATGCTCCTAAATCATAACTTAAAACAGAAAAAAATAATGTGGTTAAATGACCAAGATTTCTTAGAGTATTTTATTTGCAGGTAATTTCTTTTCTTAAAGGTCTATTTGTGTTGTTGTTTATTGCCATTGTAGTGTTTCACAGTGTTATGCACCCTTGGATGACCCTTGAATAAATTCCACTCATATTAGATCTGTACATCTGCTCAGTCTGAGAACACATGGGAAGAGCCAAAAGTATCTTTCAAAAGAGAAAGACTTCTAAAATGCAGTGTGCGTGTGTTCTTAACACACACCTCAACTCTTTTGGGCAATTATACACAGAAAAATTAAAACCCACCAGTTTCCATGGATTCCATTCAAACAAGTCTACAGGGTTTAATTCTTCTCTAAAAACAAAACAAAAATCTTCATCATAAATTACTTCCCATCACCCACAAGATCTTTTAAGCTACCTCTTTCTTACATACATAAGTATATATACATACGCACAGGTTTGCCTACAGAAGGATGATGTTAACATTTTTTTCTTCTTCTTTTCTATATTGTCACCTTCTAAATTTCCTTTTGTTCTCAATGCAAATGGTCATTGGTTCATCTTCCCTTGCCCAGGACAGTTATGTCACATCACTTGACTAATATGCATGAATTTGCCACTAAAAGACATTTTAACTGAGAGCTGTCACATCCATCATCTCCACTTGGGCTGGTTAAAATTTTTATCTGCCTTCTTGAATTAATTTCAGCTTGCCTGAGCCCAGCAGGGGACTTTAGAGTGGTTTAGTTAAATTCTTCATTTTGAAAAAGCATTTAGAGTCCTTCTATTTAGATTTTTCTTGTGCATCTAATTTTTGTTTCACATTACTGAAACAATGAGGTAATTATACATCCAGTGAAGGGAGAAGGAAAAAAAGAAGCAGACAGATGAGAGAGAGAAAAGAAATTATCCAATTTTGACATTTTCCTGGGAAAGCGTTTGCCCCTCGTTTTCCTGCTTTTTATGTGGTTCCCTCTTATTTCGCAAATTATCTGTAACCATAGTTAGATGTGATTAAGCTAAGAAGAAAATATGCAGAACATAAAGAAAAATGAGAAAAGAGAACACTAATTGACAGCCAAAACAACAAGAAAAGGGAAGAGAAACTAGAAATGAAAGATTCTGTCACCCCAATATTTTATACAGATCATGTCTGTGACAAAGCTGAATGTAACAAAGCCAGTAATCTTTTCTTCCTAAAGCACTCCTTCAACAGTTTGCTTTTTAGGCAGAAAGCACATATATTATTGGTAGCTGAGGAAGTTCAAGCTGTGAATTGGATGGAGTGGTTCTAGAGGCTGCGTAATGGCAGTAAAGGACCTAAATCTATTTAAAGATGTACAAAACAGTGAACTGTGGGAATATACTAAGTTTTTGGTGCTAGATTCTTGATAAAATACATTGCCTTACACTGGAGATCATGAATGCATCTCTGTATACTCTAAACATCTTAATAAATACTACAAAAGCTCACAGAAAAAATAATCCACAGAAATATTACAGATAATCTATAATAAATACTACTATCACCACAAAAATGTTTATAAGATATGCAAAATTCACAGGGCTTCCAAATGCTTCATTTGCATGCTTGGTTACGTTATGATCTTATGCTCTTGAGATAACAAGCCCACAGATACACTGTATGTAAACAAGCAAAAACCATTAAAAAAAAAAAAAAGAGGAATATTTAAATATGCTTTCAAAATCAAATTTCAGTGTCAAAGAGAGAAAAAGAGGTTAATGTAATTTACAAAGCTTCAAGGAAAACCCCAAAACATAAAGGAAATTAAAGAACTAGTCAGGTCCTATAGAAAAGTGCAAACGGAGTGTGTTCACTGCTTAACTGCTATAAGAAGTGCATTTGAATCTGTAACTGCAATATCTGTCAGAATTGTGGCCAGAAGAACAGAGAGGACAAGGTTAGAGTGACAGTTCTCCCACTCTGAAGTTTACTGAAGCTCAAACTCTGTTCGGACTAATGGAGACTGATGGGTATCTTCATAGATACACTACCTGCACCAGCTCCCACAGACTGTGCAGCGCTGGTAAGGGCACCACAGAGGACAAACACATGGGCCTCTGTGGCATAGAGTGTAAGTTCACAGAAGTTGTAAAGGTGGCAAAAGTTAGCTCTGGAAATATTAAACCTAATGAGATTTAAATGCTGCATGAACCCCCAATGGGAAGTAACTGGTTTTGTACACAGTAGTTTCACTGGGAAGGGGTCACAACGTGGATAAACTCTCATTACTCCCATTGAATTCAAGAGTTCTATACCCATGCCTTTGAGTTGAGTTATTATATTGCTACTCCTTAGGTATACAGTCAATCTGATCAGAATAGGTGTTAAAGAAAAAAAATCTACTGAAAGACAACTGTATTAGAGTAAATCAAAAGAGGAACCAAAACTAACTGTGGTAAGGATGGAGTGAAAACAAAATCTAAGTGTGCTTGTGCTCAAGGAGACAGGCAAATAAAAAACCACCAAAATATAAATATTTTCAAGCTTAGAGGTTTTAAAACTTAGCAGTGTAACCACCTGGCAACTTTACAGCCATTATTATAAATTCTTATTTAAATGTCAGGAAAATTGTTGCTGACATGAAATTAGTCATGCAAAGGCCTGCAGATGTACTACCTTCTGCCCAAGCACTGAAACCCTGTCTGCAAAGTTTGAAAGTGTTCATTTCTTCAGACTGCTTGGGGTACGAAAAGACAACAGCTCTAAGACTTTGTTGGGCAACACAAATAAGAGGTGGAGCTTTCCCAGAATTCATTCTACATATTCAATTGCAAATGCTACTCTACTCACTACAGGACTGACCACATTTTTTTCTACCATAGCTGAATGTGCAAAATAGACCACAAGAACGCGTCCTTTCTTTTTGTGTTCCCTTTTGTCAGATAACAGCTGTATGAGACAAAGGACTAGAGGTGAAACAAACTGGAAGAAGCATATTAGAAGCACTGTCTGATTCTCACTAGTAAAAAGCACAGGAGCTTCTCTGATGCATTAATAAATTATATAAAACTAATCCATGATAATGTGCTAAAGTAACTAATCCATGATAATGTGCTAAAGTAATTACTGAAATTACGTTTTATAGTATGAAATTTTGACTTTAGAAAAAGATTTTACAGGAATACTTGAAGTAACAATATGAATTTATTAACGGCAGCTCATTCTGGAAATCACACTTAAGACCCTTCTCCATACAAAAGAAGCAAACATTGCCATCTCACAGGAACACAAAACTTTCAGTCATCTTAAATTTCTGTTGGTTCTCATCAAGTTACAAAGGGAGCACTAAAAAAATAAGCGGATGGAGGAGAGGGAGTGATCAGTATAAAGCTGACTGTATTTGGTAGAAAATTCCACTGGCAGGGCACATACGATTTATAGTAGCTCTGAGTTTAACAAATATGTCAATTTGTCAATTTCACCTATTCTCCTGTAATTCTATTTATTCAAGGGTCCTTTGAGTAAAAGCAACATTGCAAAAGTATCCTCGGAACCTAAGACCCACTTTCAAAGGCAGCAATCACACAGAGCCTATGTCCTCAAAGCTATTTAGATGTCCAACTCCTTCTCAGGGACTACACATAAAAGATGCACGCTTTAAAAATTTAGGCTTAGTTGGCATTAACAAAGCCTATACATGCATAGGAAATGTATCATCTGGGAACCAAAATTATTCAGGCATTTTCTGAATGGAAAAGATTACTTGAAATATTCACTCTACAAGGCTATACATTAGCTAATATAGCTAATATCTAGTTATTAAAGCGCTTTATTCCACAGCACTTAGTTAATTAACTGTAGAACACAGATTATGTTCTTATCACTTGTAGAGAACTGTCCCCACTTCAATAAAGCTATATCATGAGTAACAGTAGCCAAACTAGACATTATCTAAATACAGTGCTTTCAGGAAGAGCATGATTTTTAAAGCAAGACAAAAATAAATGCGTGAAAGAAGCACCAAAAAGCAAAAAAAAAAAAAAAAAAATATATTAAAAAGCATTTGGTGAACAAGGTAAATGTGAATCCTACTCATAGTAGTGGAAAAATCAAGAGGACCTTCCTCTAACATTTGCAAACATATGGCAGCAAGACCCAGCATACTTTATAGATTAGATTTCTTAGCAGATAACACACTAGATTGTCATCCTTGCTCATGCTGAATAGCACTTTTATCAGCTCTTATTCTAAGTAAAGTTCTATTCAAGGAAAGCACAGACTCTCCCATCATCCACATAGTACTCCATCTTTTATTATTGGAGATCAAAGCTGAGAACTGAAATAAGTAAATAAATCAGATGCCTTTCCTCAGACAGTTTATTTACTGATCTGCTTTATTCATCCACGATCTGCTGTCCGCATCTATTACAACCCCCAATTTTATAGTACACTGGTAGACTCCGACAGTGCTTCCTTTTGCCTCCACAGCATCACTGTGCCTTCACTCCTCCAAGCAGCCTAATGAAAAGCATCTGACGGTGACTTCCCTCCCCCTTCGCCTTCCTTCTCTGTCAGCTATTTGGATTCAAACATGCACAGCTCATGCATAAGCAAACAGGTGCAAGGGACAGGGTCTGCCAAACCCCAAGCAAGCACAAGGTACACGTGTAGCTTGCTGATTGTGGCATGCTACTGATAGAAGGCGACAAGGCCAGACAATAGTTAGGGTCAGTAGGTGGCTCTTTGATTTCCCTGGCTCTCTACAGAACAGCAGTATGGGAGTTTGCCTATGGGGGACAAACGTTGCCTTTCCACACAGAACATTAAAGCACTGGGGCTAGAAAACCAACATGCATCTGGAGCACGGTTTCTATTTCTTATCAGGAAAACTGCTAATGCAAATCAGGGCGTATTCACCCACAAGCTTTGTCATCTGCTTGGGAAGAGATGATTAACTGAGAAAACTTTGCAATAAAACAAATAGCTAGGTATGTTTTATAAGAGATCGTCCAATAATAAAATGTATAAATGGACTCTTTTCCATCAGAAAGATGATTTCAAGTACAGTCTTACCTTATTACTACATGCTGTTATTTCTTTTTACTTTCCTTTTTCATTTTTATTTTCTCTTTTTTTTTTCATCCTACTAGACTTGAAGTTAAGAGATTTCAAACACTTAAACAAGCACTAAGGTTCTGCTATCTCAGAAGTCTTGATTATGTTTAGATACTGTTGGTCAGTAAACCAGCATTATCCCCATCTCAAAGCATACGCCCACTTTCAGAGGTGTTATTTAGCAAAATGGCAATTTAATTTAGATAAAAGAAACAAACGAAAACAACCTCACCCAAAAAAATTCAAACAATTGACATGGTAACACAGAAAATTAGCTGAAATTTCTAAATTACCATCACTACAGAAACTGCACCAAGTTCACCAGCTTAAGTGCAATAGCATCAATTTACAACAGCAATTACCACTGTCTTTTCGTTCCACCAGCTTGGTTTTCATCTAATCTTTTTTTAGCCACATATTCAGGAAGTAACAGCCACTTTAATGCATTTCTGTGGATTGCTATGAAATAGTTACTAAAGTTTACATGGTTTCATACTTTGAAAATAGCAGTTTATAAAGAACAGTAGAAATGCAGAGTTGAACTACCTAGTTAGATGTCGTGGTTTAAGCCCCGGCTGTAGGTCAGCCACGCAGCCCTCTCACTCACTCCCTCCCTTTCTTCCGCACCCTGCTCCCCCCGGAGGGATGGGGAGAAGAATCAAGAGAATGTAACTCCCAGGGGTTGAGATAAGAGCAGTCCAGTAACTAAGGTATAACACAAATCACTACTGCTACCACCAATAATAATAATGATAAGGGAAATAACAAGGGAAGAGAATACAATACCACCCATCGATACCCAGCCCAACCTAGCAGTGAACCAGCCCTTCCGGGTAAGTCTCAGTTACATCCTGGGCATGACGTGCTGTGCTATGGAATACCTCTTTGGCTAGTTTGGGTCAGGTGTCCTGTCTCTGCTTCCTCCCAGCTTCCCCTGCTCCCTGGCAGAACATGAGACTCACAAAGTCCGTGGTCAGACTAAACATTTGAGCAGTAACTAAAAACACTGGTGTTATCAGCACTGTTCCCAGGCTGAAAGTCAAGAACACAGCACTGCACCAGCTACGAAGAAGGAAAAAATGACTGCTGCTGCTGAACCCAGAACATTAGAGAAGGATGCTCCTGACTACTGCACTCAGCTCATGACCCTTTAAATTCTCCATTATGTAGTTTGAAAGTTGAACAGCAATAGCTTACAAAGCTGTAAGAACAGGTTATTCAATTAGCTTTACTGCAGTGACAAATATGTTTCCCTTCAGTTTGGTGATCTCAAGATTTCACACAACAGAACAAACATTTCTCATAACATAAAAAGTGATTTCCAACTCTTAATGCTTTGGCTACAGTGCCGAAGTTGGTACTAAGAACAACAGTAAAAACAGCCCTTAAGCTGTGCATGTATAAAACCTGAGAAGTCAACGTAAAACTTGATAAAAAGGTTTCTGCTGCTTTCGTCCTCTGCCTTGTATTTCTCCAGAAATATTACATGGAAATAACAATGCAGATATCTAAAATATACCTAAAATTTCACCTAGACTTAAAAGGTGTCTTTCAGTACAGGAAACATCTAGTGACTCTTCTGGATAATCGCCAAGTTAATCAAACTATCAAAATTTTATTGAATTTTTCATACAAATTTGCAACTTTAAGTTTTCATTTCTAATGCATTCCTACATTTCCCTACACATGTATGTAGAACAAGTTCTGTAACTCAGCTTCAGAACTGTCTTACTAATCAGACACTGGATGAGGCTGATGTTTTCTTAAAAAGTATTTTAAAAAGAGCAGAAAGTCATCAGAAGCAGCAAGCAGAAGCAGCTTGTTACCAAGCAATTGAGTGAGGACAACAAATGTGTGACTCCCCTAGCACAAGAAGAGATGGTGCTAGGGGACGTATAATATCAGATATGTAATGCTCAGCAGGGTCTCCTCAGTGTCTTCCAAAACTTTACTAGCTGTATAATTTCGTGGAATGCATAATCAGTAAACACTGAATTTGGAATACAGAAAAAATATGGTGCAATTGGTGCTACTCATGGGATTTTACCCAAGGATGCAGCAGAAATGAGCAATCATTCAGCAAGGCTGCTTGGCCTGCCTCTAATTTATCATGGCTTACATCTCATGCCTGCCAGCAGAGCTGAATTCATACGTTATTGTCCCAAACCTGTCACTTTCTGGACTGCTTTTTAATCTTCCTCCTAGAATTACATTCAGAAAGGTCACTGCTATCCAATTAGAACCTTATCAAAGATGCACATGCAGGCTGGATTCACGCTTATCGAGAACGGGTCATAAATCCAGAAACTGAACATCACAAAGTACCATTACCATAATGAATAACTCCCATGGAAAGAAAAAAAAAAAAGTGTCAAAAATACCTGTGTATTGCCAGGCAAGAGTTTGACCGTATTTCTCCATACACTACAGAAGGAGAATCACTGAAAGAGTTATTTGTAATTACAGGAATGATGGAAATCTAAGACCATCAAACCCAATAACACCTTGTATTGTCTCAATACAAAACCTGATACTGTATATATTCCTACAAATAGCGGCTTCCCTGCTTTTTTGCCTTAAGTCACCAAGCACGTATTTTCAAGATGCTTTGTGAGGACCGCTATCATTAACATACCAACATCTACTGCCTTTTCTTCCATTTCAGTGTCTTTGAAACTTACTAAGAATGATACATGTAAGTCTTTTATCAGTTAACATAGCCAAGCTAAGAACTTGAAAGAGGGATTTGCTTTTATTCTTCTGCTTCAGATACATGAATCCATAAATACAGGCGCGCACACACATCCATACATTTCTAATACTGACCTTTGTAAAAGAAGTGTTTTCTACATGTCACTGATAACCTGAGAAATACTGTAGTGTATGATCTGGTTGAAAGAGCAATGACTTAGTAAATTCAGAGTAGGAACTGAAAGGCATTAAATACAGACCATACTTTTACATTGCTTATGCTTCCAAGTTTTCAATTAGTTCCCTATTTTTACGAAGTGCATGAATGTTTTGTCCATTCCAGATTCAGAAAGCAGCACATCTTTGCTACTAAAGCCCCTGCTTATTAATCACCTGGAAACACCAAGCATTTTAAGTCCCTCAACAGTTGTTTACAGGGACTATACTGATTAACATAGAGGATCAATGCAGTGCTCCCAAGAGGATAAAGAGATGAAAGAGCTCAGTAGGTTTAAGAATTCCTGTAAGATCCCTTCATGCTTTCTCCCATCACACTTCCAGCTTCATTAGTTAACATTTGGGAGTGATCCGAGTAAGGGAAGAGGAATACAGAGCTAAGTCTCCACAAAGAAATGTAAAGTCTTAGCATTTTACCCCTTTCTAGACTGTTTATACCAGACCTTTAGCATATAACCATAAGAGAAAAATTACATTTACTTCAGCTTTTTGTCTTCTTTTTCCCACCTATCAGTTTATTCCTTCTCTTCTTCACTCGACGGTTGTTTCCACACCCCACACTCCCCTCCCCCGAATTATTATGCAACTGCTCAAGAGTTCCAGATGATCAAATCATCAATGAAAACAAAATACTAATGTAACCTAGTGGTTCTAGAGATAAGCCTCCAAAACAAGGTTGGAGATACACTGACATTCTTAGTCCAAACAAATTGCTTTTCCAATATGACAACATCTATTGTATTCCAAAATCAGTAACAGCCATAATTGACTTTTTACACCTACCCTAAATAATCCTATTTATTTACTATGGAACATACATTGCCTGCAGTTATCGAGCTAGCCCTCTCAGTAGACAACATGGACATTTTTGCACAATGGTGCATCACAAAGCAGAGACCAGAATATATGCTTGCCTACGGATTTATTGCTAGCTCAAGCTAGATATCAGTAGCTCATAAAGAAAAGCAGACATGGTATTTAACAGCAAAACAACACACTTGTACATAAAACCACAGACTCATAGCTTTTCCAATAATAAATACTGCATGTTTTGAGGTCTTGTATTATTACATTTAAGCAGCAACAACACAAGAGCTCTTACTCTGCATTTACAATGGAAATTAAGAAGCAGACTATTTTTTTTCTTCCTTATTTTGTATTATGTCTTCCTTATTTTTTTCTATGTTTGGTTCTCTATTAGGCATGCACTTCATTTAACAGTATTCAAGTAAAAACTCTGCAGGTACTAGTTTTAACTGGGGCATTTGCACGCTTTTAGAATGTAAAACAAATTGGAAGCACATGTTTAATAGCCTGGATATTACTGTTCATTCCTGGAGCTTAAACTGAGAAATATTTCACAAAATACTATATATGTCACTGACAAAAGAAATGTATTTGAACAACTTCTCCCTTCCAAATTGTCTTCTGTTTGGTTCAGACTTCCATGTGGTCATGAGGAAGTAAAGATGCATTCTGGATGGAGACATAGAGAGATACATATTCTAATGTTGACAGGCACATCAACTGTAGCTTTATCACTCACATTAAAGTCTGTCAAAAAATCTGGCTTGACTGGAAAAAAAATGAACTTTGTTCATAATTATAATAAAAGAAGCCAGGCAAAAAAAAGTGATTTCAGGAAGTTTATTGCTGCTCTAAAACTTGATGATGAAGTAAGAAAACTGCAATGATTTTTGAAGTCACCAGAGCAAGAAGAATGCCTAATAATGCTTTGCCCTGTGGTTGCAGGTGGAGACTATTCACCTACAGATTTTTATTATTACATTAGTGGCTTGCTGTGCAGTAATAATTCAAATCAAAATATGGATAAAACCTTCTTTAAAAAGAGGTAGAAAGTCATAAAACCCACACTAACCATAGCACCCAAGTGTATGAATGATCAATTCAAACCATGATAACCTGAGTGTCTGACAAGAAAGTCTGACTGGCAGTCGTCTGTAAACGTGCCAGTGTCCACAGCACAGAAGTTCAAACATAAGATTTTTGGGGCTGAGATGGTCTTTTTGTTTTGCCTTTACGTTGTTTACAACATTGTGAAGCCATTTATCTAGACCTTTAGTATAATATAAATTATAGTTCTACTAATATAATCCAACTTTCAGCAAAGAGTAATGGGTATCCTTATTGGTAATCATGACTGAGAGGTCATGAATTACAGGGCATGGAGCAAGAATTACCTGATCATACCCAGAGATGTCTCCTCTAGGTCAAGGTTAGGGTGCACTGGAAGCACCACAGCATTTATTTTTTTCTGTCAGCAGTGATCTGCTCCTGTGATAAATTAAGGACTCAAGGCTCCAGGTCACTTTTGAACCCTTCATCAGTTATAAATTCTCCTTAATAATAAGCAGAACTCTGTTAGAAAACATAATGATTTACAGTAATGAGGATGTTTTTACCATTTTTCCAGAATATACTGTCAGTTTATTTTATAATAGCTAGTATTTACAGAGCACTTTACTAACATAAACTAATTAATTATGTCCTTAACTGTTTCTATTCAGAATTCTAATGATGTATCATGAAGAACCATCAAACGTCCACGGAGACTTCTACGCTTCACTTACAGGATCCGATGAGCTCATAGCAAGCAGCCAGCAAAAAAAGCAAAGTCCAAAAGCATCTTTGTGATTTCTACCACGTAGTTATGTTCTTCAACCATTCCTTCAGCTCTTTTGCTATTCTATTAAGCACATGACTTATTTTAATAGCAGCATTTTTCACATTAGACTGAAAAGCACATTGCCACTCTGAACATACTGTTCAAGGGCTTGTAATTCAGAGTGTTTTGCTTAGCAAAGAAATTCTCAACCTTGATTCACATTAGACTCAAGTAAAAACATTTAAAAAAGAACAACACACTCCCCTGCTAAAAGAAGCTAAATCTACTGCTTTTTATAATCTATACTGATTGTAATTCTTAGCATTCGTATGTGTGAAACTGCTTTCTGACATAAATGCAACTTTTGACAAAAGAATTTTTGCATTTTGTACAAAAATGGAGGCACTCGCTGTTCTTTAGCATATCCTGGAGCTCCAGGGGATTAGGGCATTCTCTCTAAAAGCAGAATCAGTGCCTCCTAGCCATGTCTCCTATGATGCTTACAGACACTGCTGTACTCCTAGTGGAAATTCCAAGGGGAGGGGGAGGAATATTAAACTGTTGATATTCATTCTAGTTGGTTCCTGGATTTCTGAAGCAAGGGGGGGGAAATTATCAATGAACTATTAGACTCTAGAGAACCTACAATATAAAACCAGCACCAAGTATTAAAAGAGCAACTGAAGATCAATTCTACCAAAACACATTGAAATTTTTACTCTGAGATGAGGCTTACCTTGGAGCTAAGAGTGTGCATTTAAGTAAGGTATTGTTAATGCAATTATCTCTATAATATCAAGTGCTCTTAACCATTTACTGTTCGAGAAACTCTAGCAAGTTAACTGTATGCTAATTCTCTTTATATAAGAAAACTTTAAGGTTCAAGTGATGATGAGAAGAGGAAGAATATACTAAGTATGAAGTCTGTAATATATAATTAAGTAGGTGACAACTAAGGTCATACACTGTCATTGGCAGATTTCCTGGATGGAAAATAAGTTTGGCCCAGGGACACTATATCCTCCAAGTACTGTTCAGTGAGATGGATCAATCTAGGACAGAAAAGCCCCCTCTATATTATTCTAACCTTGGGTTCCCCAGGGCCCTAACTCCATTCCAACATCTCTAAATTGCACAAGCCAAAGCAATGTACAGAGGACCTGAACAAGAACATAGAATAGGCATTAAAGAGAAAGGAGCTGTACATAAGAAGGTTTTATTTAAGTAGATAATTTTAAGGTAACAATAATAATTTAAATATCAAATCTTTGTTTACAGCAACTATTGCTACCAAAATAACAAAATAAATACAACCAGGTAAAGCCATAAGAAAAGAAGCTGCTAAAGAATTTCCTTCCTGCATAAACTGGGAAGTATTTTATTCTCATCATTTCACTTCCTAGTCCACTATAACCATGTTTTATATGCATATGAGACAGCATTATGAAGTATACTGCTATACATCGGCAGACTGTGTTGCTTCTCTTACAGCATAAGCAGCACTGCACACCCAAAAGCAACATCAACAGGGAGTACCAAAGTAGCCTTCAAGCCAAAGCTGCACTACACAACCAAGACTGCTTTAAAAAAAAATACATAAAAAAATAAACCAAATAGTTCAATAATCTAGAATAAAAGCTTTAAACCTGCTGTTTGGAAGGAGGCTGATGACTATATCACATCTCATTATATTATGATCAACGCATTTTCATAGAGAAGAGGTTATATAGAAAGTGAAACACTGACTACATGATATTTGCCTTAGAAAATTAGCACCATACAAATTAAACCTGGCACACACTAAGTGGATTTGAACCTGATAATTGATAAATCCAGAAAAAGAGGTATCACTGGGGAATCACCAATGAAAAGGCAAGTTCCCAGTTCATGCATTGGTTCACACCCGCAAAACAATTCAATATCTGTCAGGAATCAAGAAGAAAACATAAGGTCACTACTAATCCAATTTTCAGAAAATACACATTACTGGATAATGAAGTGGTAAGCAATCTATACAAATAAACATTGCTTGGTAAACTGGGCACAGTTCAAGATTCATGGCAAGATCATGTTTCAAAACAAACAAGAAAACCCCCACAATGACAGAATGGAAGATTATATCCTAGAGGAAATGGGAAACAACCAAGGGAACACAAGCTCCCGATTTAACTATGAAGATAAAAATTACTATAATGATCTTTGGATGTAAGAGAATAACAACAAAGATGTTTACCCAGTGCCTAACTACCAATTATTAGACTATTCCTGTAATATTTTGCCCAATATTACTATCTACACTTTTAAAATGCAGTAAAGCACCAGGCATAAGAATAATTTGGAGTTTCAAAATCATGATTTAGAATGTAACACTTGGAAAAAGCAAAGTGCTAGACCCTAACTAAGAGAAGGAATAGGTACTAAGTATTTATGGAAGTCGAAATTTTTCAAGGCATCTTTCTTAGGGTGCCATTCCTATTATAGGATTTCAGTATTTCATGGGTGGAAGATGGGTCTACAATTCAAATTGTAAATAAAGCAAATGAAGGGAAGAATCTACTGAAATGGAAGCAACTGGCTTTCTGGGGGGATTTTTTCTGTTTTTTCTGAAGCAAGTTTCTCAAAGTATTCTGAAACTCGACAAATTTTAATTTCTCTATCTTGCTTCACTCAAAACTGTCTGTGGATCCAAAGGCTGTAGATTTCAGACACTCCAAAACCATCAGACAGCCATCTAATCGGGCTTGAAAGCTGTACATATATACTACAGATAGCACCTGGTGATGCGAATCCCATTTTACCACCATTCCACATAGCTATGCAGGGAAAGTAAATGTTAACTGCATGAAACAGCTGCAATACTTAGAAGATACATGCATCTCAGAAATACCACATGGTGTGGGCATCAAAACTGTCTCCTCTGAAGATTATTTAGTTTGGATAAATTTAAAAGGAAATGTGAACTGAAGCCTAACTGGAACAGAACAACTAAAATTCACAGAGTAGTAGCTTTGCCTCTGAGTCATCCAATATTAAACCAGCTTAGAAGGGATGTGATGACTTTCACTTGAAATCTTTTTAACTCTGTACAGGTATTCAATATCTATTCAGGATAACATGGAACAAATTCCAGCCCTAAAGCAAGAGCAGATATCTTCCCAGCCACAAATTATGAATCCTACTACAGAAGTTGTGGCTGGGGTTATGCACAATGTCAAACTACATGATTATATAGATTTTAAAACTTTGCCTTGACTTACTCAGGTTATATAATTCAACACCGAAATGGTCATTTAGTTGACCTTGCTCAGAAATAAGGTAATTAAATGGCTTTTACAATAAAGCCTCTTACGTAGACAGCTAGACAGGAGTTAGGCAAAACTTCAGGAAAACAATAATAATAAAAGAGGTCTGCTATGTTTTAAAGTAATTTTTAATGTAAAAAATAAGCAGGAAAAAACTGAAACATGTAACTAGTTCACTTCTTCACAAAGTTCATTTGCACTTGTTATGTTGCCTACAGCACCTAGAAAGGAAAGCTGTCCAGGTACACACTGCTTTTATCATGACAGGGAAAGAAAAATTCCTAGACAGATACAGTATCTTGGTTTGCTGTTTGACTGCACTCATGACAGCCCAAAGAGTTAAAGATGTATAAACAAACATTTGTATGCTTTTATATGACCATTCCCAAAACTATCCTGAACAGAACTGACATTCACCCAATTTCCCTCTCTAGGCCAACCCTGCTTCCCCAAAAATTAAATTAATTCAAGTCAATTACATTTTCTACTTGCAATAAGCTTAGGGAAAGCAAACAAATAGGTAACCTTGTCAAGAAACGTTTGTACTGGTAACTTCTTGAAGAGAGGTCAATGCTGCTCCGCTTTTGAAACATGTCAGCTTGACAGCTCTCCTTTCCCCTTCTCCTGCTTTAATGTTGGCTAGGCTCTAAACTATGACCACCACACCACCATCCCTTGCAAGTTGCTCTCCTAGCTGCAATTACAAATTACTGTCCCATCATTTCCTGCATTTAAGGCTGTCAGTAGAGTTGTCAAAAGTGTGTAATTGCTGTGTGAGTCTCTCACAACTGGCTTCTGCTCTGATCTATGGAACCACTCAATTCCACAGCTGTCAGAGTGATGACACCAACTGCAGTTAATGACACCACATCACCTCTCTGGCTCGTTTACCTGCCGACCCTGCAAACAAACGGACACCAGCAAGGAAGATAGGGAAGTGAGCAGCAGATACCATATTTGTCATAATCACTATGATCCACAGTAGAAGAAAATCAATTCCTCTTAATCGAATCAAGTGACTTATTAAGGGTTCTAAGTCCTGGCTGGAGAGCTGTACTGATTTAATTACACTGGGAGAGAAATTAGCAATGAGCTCTTAAACTATCTTTCTTTTTGTCTTCTGGCTCAGAGTTACTATTAAATGATTATCTTATGAGAATCTTAGTAAGCAAGTCATGCCCTGAGAAAGGAGTGTAGGAGAAAAGGGTACTGAAAAGGTTCCTGAAGTGTTGACAGACAGGGATGTGAACAAATACAATATGCCCATCGCAGCATTTCTGTTTCTTGATTGAAACAGCACAGCAATGGCACGTACCTGAGACAAACACTTGAGACTTTCCAGAACAACCATCAGCAGCACCTCAGCCACTTTGTGGATTGAGAAGGAATGACTTGGACTGTGACACGATGCAACCACAAATTAGAACCAACCCAAAATCCAATTTGCAAGAAATCTTCCCCCATGTAAGAAATCTTATTTATGAAAGAAGATTCCAGATTTTAGAACAATCAATATCAGTGAATCAAATGAAAGCCTTTACAAACATGAAAGAAATTAGGAAGCAAGGAAGCAGTGTAAAGATAGAGATGGAAAATACACATTTAAGATGAGAACTCGCAAAAAAGAGTTTCTCTTTCCAGTTAGCACATGTTTATCCTGCATTAAGAGTATGCTGCTGGCTAATAAGTATTAGATTTAGAATTAGTTTTAACCAACCCTAATAGGGAATCTGGGACTGAGGGGTTTGTGTGTTTAAAATGGGGAAAAATACATACAGAAAAGATGCTTGGTTTGATTTATCAAAGCAAGAATTACCGGTATTAATGGAAGTTGTGTACTAGCACCTTCCAGGATCCCTCTGACTGATACAAACGCAGCGAAGTTGTACCATATCTGTCATTAGGAACAGCAGGGCAGGCCATCAGAGATGCATGCATATAGACAAAATTTAAGTAAATTTTAGAGTCCATGTACGTCAGCTAATGAGTTCAGTCACTTATCTTAAAAGTATTTCAGCAGCCTTCTTAAATATGAAGCCCACAGAATTTTAAAGTCTTGGTATTTATTCCATATTATCACAATTCTGTGCTTCACTACAAATTGCACAGTGGAGCTTTGGAAAAATATCAAATTTCATTATTACAGTTCTTAATACAGTCTATTTGAGGTTCTAAGTTTTGCGCAAGAATCATACCCAATACAAATAAAAAACAGCTGAAAAAAAGATGACAAGCTCTGGGTCTTCTTTGCTTTTGTAGCAAACATTAGTTATTCCTAGAGAGCAGAAAATCAGTTCTAATATTTTACACAAAGCTGTACTGATAGCTTTAATCACAATAATTGTGCTACTTATTTAAATAATTAAAAATAAGAACTTGCAAATTAAAAATAGAAGCTCTGTCAGTTTCCAAAATGTGCTTATGTCAGTCGGCTAGAAACCCCAGAGACAGAGCCAGTAATATCCACGTGATGAATTATACTTATCATGCACCTTCGACCACCTCAACTGCTTTCTGCATGCTAATCCATGCCTTTGGGAATTATTTAACAATTCCAGGCCCCCGAGCTTCAAAGGAACTGCATTAGAAAGAAGTTACATAAGTTAAAATTGCCAGGAATGTCTTATTCACCTAGGCTTGAGCGCACATCACACTGATGAAATCTTCAGGTACCTAAGTGATTAGGATCTCAGAACCTGGTAATTCTCATCCGTAAACAGTGATTTCCTGAGCGGATTTTGACAGCAAGGTGAAAAGAATGTTTCTTACCAGGTCCATGGTCATAAGTATCTAGATACTGTAACCTGTTCCAAAATAGTTCAAGAGTTCAGGAAGGACATTGGCAGGATGTATTCAGAGCATCTTGATGCATAAAAAGCTAATGTTTAAAAAGGGGGAAAAGTTTCTATCCTGGTTCTTCCTTTTGCTTTCCCCATCACAGCACACACAAGTAGTCATCCTGAAGGCAGGGTCAAACATGGCCTCTTCAAATGAAGCAATCACAACTTTGTAAAGTGACAGACAACAGACAGAAGTCTTACCTTAGAAAAGAGCAGACTGTCTTCAGCTGACACAATCAGGATGCAATAAATGCACAGGTACCACACACATACACAAATTTACAATATATCAATATAGACACATATAATTTACAATTTTTTGTGTTTGGCATTTCCTACTACTTGAACACACTTACTAGTCAATGCCAGCAGGAAAGTAATCGGTATTGCAACTTGCCAAAGAAATCTGCCTACTGTACATAAACACATTCATTGGTCATATTTATAGTTCACCCTCTGTTTTTGGATGTTGTGGTAAATCAGTATTTCCCCCTATAGCATTAAAGAAAGTTTATTAAATGAATGCTAGCAAGTAAAGCATATTATTCTATAAGGTTAGAACCATAAGAATCATTTAGCTCTCAATACAAAAGCAGTTCTGTCAAAATAGTCCCCTTTGACAGCTGTAACTACTACATCTATTTTGATTATAACTTTGAATATAATATAAAGTGACATATTACAGGATAAGACCTATATTAATCAGAAAGACTAAGATCAGCACTTGCCAATAACCCTGAACTTGGATCATTTTATTTCTATATTGTGCCAAAGCATTGAAATGCACTGAAGTTAGGACTACAAATCGCTTTGCAATACACATTACCACAGAATTATTAAAAAACTGCACACATTTTATTCCTCATGCAGAACTGTACCCTTTCACCAATTAGTCCTGTTTATGATAAATAGGTCAAACAAAACAAATATGAAACTGAATTAATTCTCACTTGTAAAATGCTTTGAAGGGAATCACTACAAGAATAAATATCTTAAAGAAAATATGAAAATATCCATTTGGGGGGGTATTAAATCTAGGTACATGCTACAGACAAAAGGTATCTTCCTTCTGTTTGTAGCATCTATTAAACTATCATTTGGTTCCTATAAAGCTAAGTTCCTGCAATTAAAACGATACAGCAATATGTGAATAAAAGTATTGCTTTTACATCTTTCAAGGGCATGTTCATATAGGTAGCATATTTTAATAGTTTGTTCATCACATAGAAAAGAATAAACTCCCTAAAGCACTACTGCTACCTGTATTAAGACTATTTTTCCTAATACCTGATATTAAATATAAAATTAATAGACAAATTAATTTTATATTGGAGTGTTTCTATAGAATGTCTTTTGAATCCATCTGCTAAATTGAGTTACAAATTAAAACTTAGGTAAAAAAAGATCTGCCAGTCATTTTAGCACTTTCTTTGGGCCGAAGTATCTGAGGCAGCTGCAAACATATATTTAACCTTCATATATTTTCTTTTAAATCAGCTTCTAAATGCATCTTGGAGAATGGGCTGTGACGATGGTTTAAAGCTTTATTCCCCTCTGCAGTTACAAGTCATCACAATGCTGACTCTAATCAGGTTACTCTGCATCTGTCTGTCACAAATAACCTAGTAACAACTAAATGGATTGCCATAAATCTTTCAATTAGAATTTATAACTTTATTAGCACAATATTTTTGAACTGATTGCATTACTTTGAAGAGCAGCTTTCATTTATTTTGTCATTTGGGGGTCAAATGTGTACAATGGCTGGAAGCGGCATACACAATAGGAAGCCTTACTTCAACTTCACAATAGTCTCCAGGATTTCTCTTTTTCAGAGGCTATAGCCACATTTTTAAAGGAATACTTTCTTCTTGTGCTGAGGTTGAATGATGTTACCACTTGGCTAAAAGTGACCAAGTTTCTTCATGACATACAAGGGTCATTTTTGCCAACTTTTATGGCCCTGATAAAGCTTCATAAAAGAGTAATTTGCCATTGGGTAAGTTTTCCAAGGGTTTTATGCCTTTCCTTTTTGTTTTTTTTTGTCTTGCTTGAATGCTGCTGAAATCCATGTTAATGGTCAAATCTCTAAACAGGGGATGAGTATCAAGTGATTCTCAGTGATCTTAACAAATGTGGCTCCATACATCTGTATCTGGATTCATCAGGTAGGAAAAAAAGGAAATGGCATTAGGCTCCTTAAAATTTTCAAGTACTTGTTTTATTATTATATGAACGCTATGCATTTTCTTTCCTGAGCTACAACAATTCCAAACAGCACACATTATGTTTAAGTAAAGGAAATAACCTGAGCAGCTGAATTAGATGAATATATTTCAGTGTTTTAAATTAAAACCACCGGTATACAAACACAAACACATTCATGTTACATAGGCACACCTTTACTTACACCCCCAGAATCAAGGTACTCTAAGTCGCATACTTGTTTTAAGGAACTAACTTTTACAAATTTTAGACATAACAGACAAAATATAAAATTTGGGGGCAAAAAAATGTTAAAAGATAAAAATCCATTTTAGGGAAGCTGAAGCTAAAGCCATTTTCCTACCTGAAGACTGAAAAAAGTTCAGGAGTTCAAGTATTGCTTATTATTAAATGGGAGTTACTAACGTTCTGTTAACATGTGTTGGATTCTCTGGTGAGATCTATGGAAAACTTACCAGCATTCACTGGCTCTTTATGTGTGTAAATGTAAGTGCAGATGTATATAATAGATAGTTCACTACTGTTTGTACTTTGAGAGGTAGGTGAAAAGTGACTAACAGCTAAAAAGTCTGTGTACAGGAAGACCATTGCCTAACAAAGTACTTCAACTCATACTTAAATGCTATAGAAAAATAAGATTAATTAGAATACTTTCTAGAAATCTATGGAGTCACAAGTTTAGATTTCAGTTGTTCCTTACAAACACAGAAAATTCTGTTCAGAAAGAGGTAGAAGCCTATGCTAAGTAGTTTATTACTACTTGTAATGTTTCTTTGTGTAACAGTACTATGATGCGGTCTCACCAAGTAGTGACCATCTATTCATTATTACCCACTGGACCTTTAATCTTCTAGAATCAGTTGAAAAGCCCCTTTCAAATGAATGAAAAAATTATTAACCTGTCCTCTGGCATAGACCACAAGTCTGAGAATTTGGCAGAATAAACCAGAGATGTGACAGAATTAGTAAGCTGTTCAAATTTCACTGCTCCCCTTCAGTCTTTACTCAATACATTAAACGGTCATAACATCAAGCCACACTTCTTCCACTCCCTAGACAAGCCAGCAGTCATGCAAGAGACACAGAAGGATGCAGAACACTTTTGTTGGTCTGAAAATACATGCCACACGTATTTAACCTGCAATCTATCAGACACAGTTTGTGACATTATTTTATCTCTGTTGTGCTGTCAGGATGAGACATAATTAGAATTTTTCAAGTTTCAATTGTTTTAATAAACTTTAATGCTTGTAATACAACACAGTGTACTGAACAAAGCCTTAGGTTAGACTTTAGAAACAAATTTTCACATTCCTAGCATTAATTTGAGAAAGCTTTGGTTTTGCAGCTCTGAATCTAACAACCTAAGCATCGCATTCATTTCTAGGAAGCTTTCTTATTTTCCCTCTCAGTATTTGGGAAGTGACATACATTAATACACCTAATCTTAGAGCAATGTGCATCATCTACTCCAATAGCTGTTAAAGACAGTTCTATTTTATGACTACAGTTTTTATTAAGGCCACCTAAAAAGCAGGTGAAAATAAACTATGATTTTTTAAAGATTCAAACACTATTTCTCAATATAAATATAGCATGTTTAGTTTTAAGAAAATCAGACAAAAACTATGTACTTAATTTCCTCCCATATCAAATTCCACTTTTATTTGAAACTACAAGTTTTTATCAGTTATGACTGTGTGTTTTTAAAAGCTTATTTTTAACTCAAGACCATACAGCTGTAAACGCAAGAAGTACTTAGTGTACCAAAAACCTTACTAGATTGATCTGCATTATACTTAACCACTGAATTGGAAAACTAAGAATATTAATATGGCAGCTTTGACATCACAACAATTGATGCAAATTCTAGGGTCTAACTTGATAATTCCTGTGTGCTTCCCCCAGTGAAAGAGCAATAAGTGTGTGTGTAGTTTAACCTTACTTCATTTTTCTAACAGGGAATTGTGACAAAGAACTGGAATTCATTTTCTAAAATAATACATCTTATGTGTCAATAGAAAGAAACAAGAGAAGTCACAAGAATTAATGAGGTTGATTATAAGTCAGAGATCTCAAAAAGGATATTATCAACTGTAAAGCAAGTCAAATGTCAAACTTGGGTTAAAAGGCATTTCAAGTACTGCATATATTCTTCTACACTTTAGGATAATCACCTGTAGATTAATGCCTTCTTATGATTTTTCCCCTTTCAATATATTCAAAATACCAAACTAAATTCTAGTAGGCAGTTGAAACTAAGGTACCTTTGTAGACAAGTAAGAAAATACGCAGCTGTATGCATGTGAAGTCTCCCTGCGCTAAAAGAACAACTTGTGTACAAAGCTGCACATGCAGTTAAACACTTATCACATCCAGTAAGCAAACTGCTTATATCAACAGGAGCAGAATGTCTCGCAGCTACCTACCGTGCTAGCATGAGTTTAGCATTTCACATCAGCAATATGCTTAGCCTCAAAATCTGTTTTGAGATAAAGAAGTATTGGCTAGCAATTTGTAAAATAGGGGTGGTAATACCTGTAAGTCTGAGGCAGAAGAAAGAACTGAAACTGTAGCATTTTCTCTTCCATTCTAATTGTGGAAGGAATATTAGCTAAAACATGGAAATCAAATTCTGTACTAGCAAATACTTTATGCAATGGACATTACAAAATTAATAAAAAGAAAAAAAAATATTCTACAAAGCTTTAACTTGGCTTTATTTTCATTGCGACAGCATTTTGAATCCACAAAAGAACTTCAAGGCTTAAATGAGATCCATTCATTGGTTAACTGATACAGGAACTGACTGAGGTTTGGGTCCAACTTTTATTTAGTACTAGCAATAAAACTGTAGTTTATTTCTCTGGAATTAAAATTAGCCACTTTACCTCCTCTCGAAGCATCTTTTCTCCTTGGCTGCACATGACATTCTGGTTTCAAATGTCATATTTGTAAGTTATTTGGAATTAAAAGACATTTCTATGGAACTGATATATTAAATGGATCCTTAAGTTGTTTCTGATTTAAAAGATAGATAGGAATTAGGTACTTAAAAGTAATACACCGAACAATTTTTCTTCTATAAAAGCATTTGTTAATAACTGGTATAATACCAACACAGAAGCATTATTAAACTCTAAATGATGATAGTAACACTTCTCTAGAAACTCCCATTCATCATCTTGGATGAAGTCCAGTGGGTTATAGATTAAAAGTCATATTTGCTCAAAGCCACACACAATGAAACCCCATTCTTGCTGTGCTGTCTGGACCAAGATGAAGAATAATGACAATAAACAAATTTTAAATTCTTCGCTAATGTTAGATTTCACTTCATACATCACTACTACATACATCAATTATGCTCAATTGCATCTTTCAGGTCAACATCCCAAAAGAGTACTAGATGAATGGGCTTCACAAGTCACAATACAGGAAATGTTTCCACACGCTGTCTACAAGACTATGAAACATACACTGAGGAAGAGATCCCTATTCAAACCTTATAAAGTGACATGGTTCGACATGTATACATTACCAGGGAAAGCCAAGAAACACAAAGTTACAGGATAGCAGTGTCCTTCAATTTAGGTAAATAAATGCAGCTACATTGCAAGTAGCTCATATAGTCAGTGAACTACATTACAAAATTAACCAGAAGAATGTAGCAGATGTTCTATCACCACTAGCTTCCCTCGTAGCTCCATACATGAAGTAATTTCAATAGAAGAGGAGGGTATCTCCCTTTCACCCAGGGCCTCTAAGTTTGTTTTATATTTTGAGTGTTTTCTGAAAATAAGGGTATGCCATCAGGAGGAAACAACAACTTTACGCCTTTTTCATTCCAGTCACCATTCTTTCCCTCCTCATCTTCCTCCTCTCTTAGTACTTCTACACAACAGTAGCACACTTAGTAGAAAAATCAGCCCTTTGAAGTGTGTAACTCAAATAAGAAACACAAGAATTACTCAGTAAAATCACAGACTAAAGTGCACGAGTTTGTTTCACCGGTTATTCCCACATTGCAGTAATATTTTTTTCTGTGGAAGAAAAGAATCAGGTGATAAAAGAACTGCTGGATATCTGGTTACTGAACACATATGCAATTTCAAACTAAGTTTAACACCCTATACCCCACACTTGAAAAGGATTTGTAGAAATACGGTGGGAAGACACAATCGAGAGAGATAATGATGCAAGAAAGCATGAAGGAATCATTAGAAAAAATAGCAATTCATATTCTAAAGATCAGAACACAGAAGGTTTGAGTGCTCTCTTTGAAGTCAGAGATACTTGAGGGATCTTCTGTTCAGTGCTAAAGTAGACGAACAAGCAGAGTGACAGTTCCATAAGAGGAAGAGTGCAAATGCCTTTAGTTTAGTAAGATGTAAATAAAAATCACAAGCACAATAGAAACCACTGAGGAGATGGATCTCAAACATTAGAGGAGCTTTTGGAGGAGTAACTTCCCCACCATGACAGTCACTGTTACTTTGTTAACCTTGACAATGTGCAGGTGTCTAAAATGGTACTACTTCATTCACTACATCTCTCAGGCATCCTTCTCTTTTGTCACAATATAAGAAGTCTCTGATTTTTGTCACCTAAAAATACAGTAGTGCACCATCTCCAACTGAGCTGGTTCACAGTGATTTCAGGGTTCCAGGAAAAAAACCCTTAATCTTAGACAGGCTGTCAGTGAGTAATAGCAAGATTTACCATATAACAGGCATGAAATGAGAAGGCCTCTAAAAGGATACCTGTTTCAGTATAAATTTGCTAGTTTAATATTTCAAAAATCATCCCATATTTTCTGCCTCAAAAGTGTCCAGTTACTCTAAAGTCAAAGCTCCTCCAATTTTGAAAAGTACTTTTATTTCTTGAAACATTCCAGGAAAGGACAAGTATCAGTGAATTACGGCTCTGTAACTTACTTAGCCTGCTACTGACCCTAGCACACCCATTAGTAGCTGGCACTAATGTACATTTTTATCACCAAAAAAGATAATACCCTTCTAATTTCTGTGACATCTCTCCTATCAATCCTGAGCACAACATTCCCAGTACTTATATTCATGATCACACAGGTAGCTGAGCATGTTACTGCTCAGGCATATATTACGAATTCTCAGATGATGAACTATGCTAAGGCTGGATGTCAGAGGTGATGAAACTGATAATCCATCAGCAATTTTCTACCCACCACAACAGATCTGACCCACTGAACTAAATGAATCTATTTAATCACTGACCAGTCAATTGATCAGAAAGTGCCACAGGGTAAAGAGAGTGTTTTGACAAAGAGAAGACAGACACTACTTAAACCACTGTCACAACCATAAGCGTACCTTATCACAGCATCTTACCCCAAGGACCGATTCAACCTGAAATCATACTAGAGAAAAGAAGTTTTGTTCATGACAAAGTACAAAATTCCTAAGATTTTCTTTAAGAGAATAACCTTGACAAAACACATCAAACTAGTTTTTGTGGTTAAAACCACCAAAAAAACCAAAAAAAAACCAGCACCCTCCAATCACTCCTGATGAACCACAGCCCAAATAACACACAATACAATCACAGAGTGCTGCTTCCACAGCAGGTTTTTCATCACCTTTCTGGATGATGTACCTACCTCTGGTCTGACCGCTGCCAGATTTATGACTAAGAAGAATGGCAGGCCGAATCTTGCACTCTTCACGGAAGTCTTAAGCAAACTTTTCCTAGCTTGCAAAACCTGACTGCATAGAAAGTGGTATTTTCCCCAGGTGTTCTTATGGCAAAACAACTTGCCTCCCCAGCATCGGGTTATTAATGCCTCATTTTCCTGATGTTCTGTGTTGGCAGCCATGACAGAAAGCTTTGAACTTGTTTATTCACACTTGTTTAATCCTGTCTCCACAGAGCACATCACGGTCTGCGGGGCTAGGAAGATGGATGAGTGAAACCAAGGCCATGAGGGGGTCAGGGTCATGATGTCACTGGATCTCAATAACTCCATCACTCACTGCAGCAGGCACTTCAGAGGTCACCTCAACTGAGGAGTTCAGGATAGAAGATGGAAAAACAGCTGGCACAAGTGTACATGTATTCCCTGCAGTTGATGCAACATATGGAAACAAGTACAGATCCTTACTTGCACTGCCCCTTTATTTCCTAGAGTTGCTTTTAGTCTATTTGATAAGGAAAAAAGGTGGGGGTTTTTTATACAAATATGAAATAGTTATCACAGAAGCATGAAGGCTGAAGAGAGGACTGCTAAAAATCAGAAAAAAATGATTAATTTTGTATTTCTTCTGTACCTATTTGCATATTTAACTGATGGAAAGGGAGCAGAAAGAATACACAAAATCATAAACACACAGAGACAAAATCATAACACACAGAGACAATGGATGGAAATACATAAATTTCATACTGCAGTTGTGTTGCGCACACTGTGTACCTGACGAAGCTTCTTTGAAGCACAGGCAGCGACAGATGACATAACCCCTACATCATCTATTACTTGGGAATTTTACTGTGCACCAATGAAAGAACCTACTTCTTAAAAGATATGTGTTTATAGAGTATATGTATTTCATATTATTAATATATATATTGCATGCTAAATCCTGTTTGTTCAATTGTTTTTTATGTCACTGATAGGAAGGTGATGACATGATGACACAAAAGTGTTCCTTCCTCGTGGCTCTTAATTTCTACTTTTTACATCCGTTCCTCATAATGGACCATTCTACAAAAGTGAAATTATTTCCAAGAGAGATGAAAATTCGTATTATTATACTACCTTTAAGCACATCTGCAGAACTGGAATAAAACAACTGTGAAAGGGGCTCGATTCAACAGAAACCAAGTTCTCATTTGTTCAGTATACAGGTGTATAATGAGAAAAGTGACACATAAACCTAGATCTGCACATATGCACAGTGTACTTATGAGAACCAGTCAAAATATTTTGATGAATGGCAAAATTAGCAAGTGACTTATATAAAGAATACTCAAAAGACAAGCTTTTATTCTAGCGAGTGAAAACAAGTCCTTACAATCTGACCAAGTTATTTGATAAGAAAACCCGGATTTAAAAAGCCAGAGCTCTGTCCCAGACTCCAATTTCACAACAAATGTAAAAGCATGGACTTCAGTGGAAATATCATTTAGACCTATGACACTAGTGGGTAAAGAAGTAATTCTCAAAGAACTTGCAGATCAAACTGTAACAGCACCCTCTAGTTTCTTGGTGGGACTTCTTGCTTGACTTCTTGGGTGAGTGAGAGATGGGTGTTGGCAGCACTTACATGTTTGCGGATGATTATTTCTGTGGGTTGTTTTGCTGTATTGTTTTTGTAAGATGTCAGGTTTTTTGAGACAAAGGAAACCTTTTTGTTCGGATTGCTGAAATCTATTTCTCTATGGCCCACCTTCTGAAAAGTTTATTTATATTAAGTGCTTTCAAGGTAGGATGTTTTCACATTGTTCAATAAGATTGACAGGATCAAAGTTTACATAATGCATATAAGATCTATTAAACAGTCCATTATTTACAAGAACTAATACATTCAGAACCAGATGTTGCTCAGTGGGAACACAACCTTAAGAACAGCATTAATAAAGTCACTTGGTTTGCTTATAGTAGGGAGAGACACAAATAAAATAGAATACCCCTTATTATATTCTTAAATATCATACTACCTATCAGAAGTTTTGGCTTCTGGTTGTGGTTCTGCAATCAATGTGACACGTGACTTTGAACAGATGGTTCTGAATCTCCAAGAAAAGATGACTCTGTTCAGTATTGCCACCACTGACTTTCTTTTAGGCATGCATTTCTAGGAGCAGAAATTACAGGTTTGAATCAGGTAATTAAGTTGATTCTACTGTAGAGTAAGAGCTGTATATGTGCTAATTGAATCTATGGGGGCTGTAGCATATGTATCTTTAGCATGTGGAGCATGAGGTTTAAATTCCAGGGCCTGTTTTTGTCACTATCCAAGATAGATCACTGCACTAGGTGGACCAACTGGTGTGACCCAGTAGTGCATTTTGGCACTGCCTCCAGCGTAAAAGAGGAAATGTGTCCTGAAAAACAAATTTACAGTTCCAGCTTTCAAAACTAGGAAACAATAAAAATGTAGATTTCTCAAAAGCAGTATGACCACATGGCAACCAAAATGTCTCTTCATATTTACAGCTGATAATCTGTGTATTCCAAAGGCTATATATGCATGTAAAACTTGTGAAGAATTTGCATCTATCATTGAAATAAATTGAAAGCTCTCCTCATGACACTAATTTTTTTCTTCCACGTAAAATAAAACCGAAGCATTTTATCTACCTCAATAGTGCTCTTCTGGACAAAACTCAGGAGTTCTTATATTCTAACCACACCTAAAGTTCCATTTAATAACCATCTCTGCTAAAATACACAGTGATCATCCTATTTCCTGACAACTTCAGGGATAGCACTGAGTAATTAATTCCAAAAGTTGAAGTCAAAGGATTGGAAGGAATTCTTTTGTTCCTTTTCCATGCCTACAATTCTTTTAAATCATACTTGTGTGTGTGTACATATGCAGCAGATGGAGAACTTTTTGCATACATTATGATCTAAGAAATAACTCAAAAGATTAACCCATCTTTTGCAAGACTGCTACTTGCCTTATCTGCTTAAACAGGGGATATTTTTCCTCAGATTCTCACATATGCATTGATGTTCTGAGATTGTAACAGAAGCTAATGAGAGTCAGTGAAACTACCTCCTTCCCATGAGCAATGTTCATATGCCTCAGCCTTTCTGAGGTGGTATTCTGGTCATAAGCTGACAGAAACTGGTCTCTTTCCCATTTGTTTTATCAATTGATTTTGCATAAAAGGTGAGTAAGAGGCAGGTTTAAAGTCAAATTAGAAGAAGCAAAGTCCTCCAGCAAATGCAAGTGGATGAAGAAATTGCCAATTTTGAACGCCAAGGCCACCTTCTACTTCGGCACATGGGATAAGGCAACAAACCCAGCAGGACCCAACAAGAGTGCCACATTAAACAGGAAGAACTGGATGCCATTGAAGACTAGTGAAGGAAACACTAGATGAAATGGAATAATAGCAAGTGCAAGGTCATATGCTTTTGAGCTCATCACAGGAAAGTTTACTGCAAAGTAGAAGCTCATCTGTTACAAATTACACAGGAAGAGAAAGATCTGCATTAGATTACCATGGAATGACTATGAGCTACCAAATGCTTAGAAAAACTTAAATATGATCAGAGGACTGATAGATAAGGGACCAGTGAAGGTAGTTATTAACATTAGTTCTTAATGCACAGCATGCAAGTGTCAAAATATTATACACCATCTACCCACCCAGGTCTCAGAAAACATATGCAGACTAGAACAGGTGAATAACTACTAGGATCTGCATACTTTCCAAGAGAACACAAGCTTTTCTTGTTTAATTTAGCAAAAGCAGAGATGAGAAGTGATACCACTGAGATCTATCGATAAAAAGGAGAGAAAACAACTAAAGAAAAATAAGATCACAAGAATAAACATAAATAAAGCATGTTTATATTTACCTTGGAAACGTTAGAATTATTTATCTCACCACCGGAAGATGTAAGTTCCAAAACAGGCTTCCAAGAGAAACAGGAATGGAGGGGAAAGCAATCAAACTGTTTTTCAAAGTGCAGCTTGAAAAGTTTCTGAATGGAATTACAAAATACAGCTGTGTAGAATACATTGGACTCAGCAATCTAAGGCTCCCAGTTCTTTACATCTCTACATCCCTTTGTACAATGGCAGAGAGATCTATGAGACAGCAGAAAGAGCATGTGTATGCCTTCCTTCTCCAACATGATGAGGCAATTTCTGAAGTGTCAGTATGCATTCAAATCACTCCCACTTGAAAAACTCATGCAGAGTGGAACAAAACCACTACTTCATTTCCTGCATAAATTCCAAGTATTAGAAACTTATTCAAAGTATAACATCTGTGGGAGCATTTCAAGTGGAAATATGACCAAATATATGATTAGATTTCAGTCCTTTAAGAACAGGAACAGGGGGAAGAACTTATCTGAATAAAGACAGGGGAGGGGTGAAAAGGAAGAAGGAAAAGGTTATGTTGTCCTCAAACAAATGCAGTGATTATCAGAAGAAAAACCTATATACATACATATATATATGTACACATAAAACATTCACCAATTTCACCCTAATAATTGCTGCTACTTACCACAGCAAGGAACTTTGTTAGAATTGAGATCATGCAACATTTGCAAAGGAATGGTGTGAAATACCACTTCAAATTAGTACTTTTTTTAAGCCTAACTGAATCTGCAGAATAGTACAACATGTCTGAAACATATGCCAACAATAACTAGTAGTTCAATTAACTTTCAGAGTGCTTATATGCTCCTGAGCAAAGGGAGCACAGTTGTAAAAATACAGTGTTATCCTCTCCTTAATTTCCCAGATGAACTAAAAATAGAGAAACATCAACCAAACACATCAGCACATGGTAACGCACACACTAACAGATCAGCCAACAGCTGATCTCTTTCAAGGGTTCTGTAAAGTCATCAGCAGTTCCTTAGCTATCAACATTTTATCAGGTAGAGCATTCAAAGATATATGAACAGCAGGATTTGATTAAAAAAAAATAAAATCAAAAGGAAGGGGAAGAAGGAAGCCGATAAAAATCAAATGAGGAAATGCACAAAAAATTACTAGAAGCAGAATCAGATTGAGCACACTACGAATAGCTTCTAAAAAGGTTACACTGAAAGCTCTCTCTCAGATGGGGAAAAAAGGATACATCCTGGGCAGAAGAATTTAAGGAATAAATTAGAGATCCCACAGAAAGCTTCTCTAAACATTTCTGGATGTGAGACGTTATTTCTACTACAGGAACACTAAGGATGATACTAGACTGCATGACTACACAGTGCAAGAGAGCATATTGCAGTAACATACTAACCTGTTCTGAAGGAAGTAATTCACATGGTGGAACCAATTTGCAGCTGTTAAGGAAACTTTTTGCAAGGCTGATGTACCCGACTTGGCCAACAAACCCAGCTGAGTGTAAGCGCTTGTAATGAACACTGTTCTGGTACCTAGGCCTTCATATCTTATATGAACCTAGATATCTTTCTTTAGAGCTCATTGTGCTGTGAACACCTACCAAAATATCATCTATTTTAAGATGAGCACAGTATGAAAAGAGGAAAAAGAAAACAGAGAACAAGAATGAGGTCTGGAGTCTACAGGCAATGTACAGCTTGACATTATGACTGAAATCATGTTAAATACCTTTGAATCTACCATCCCTGTGATAGCTCTAATGTGTGAGGAAACATTAGCATCTTTAGCCTTGAACTAAACATTGAAACCTGCATGCTCAGGTGGAGCTCAAAGGATAAGAAATAAAGATGTAATGATGCAGTCATCTGTCTAGGACCTAAAGGATGATGAGGGGAAGAAACTGTTTTTGTCCATGTTGAAGGTCTCAGTGCTGAAGCACAATCTTTAAACAGTTCGTGAGAAATGTGGTTAACACCAGGAGATACACTCCTGTTTCTAGAAACACAAGAAACCCATGGTGAGCTAAAAGGTGAACTAATAAAGTAAATAATCAGAACTACTTTTATGACTCAAAAGGAAACTGCGATGAGACATCAGTCAGGTCTTGATTTATCTGATGTGGCTTCACTCACTGGTATTTAGCAACAGCTTTAATTTCTAACAGTGACTGCAGGAATTAAATTCTGTCCTATACAGCAATGCTGTATAATGATATGGTCTCTAACAACAGTACTCCCAGTAGTTCCCATCTAATCCACAGAAACTGTTCATTGAAAACTTCAAAAGTACAGAGAAGGTTAGAAGTGGTCCCCCCTATCTTGTGAAATCTGCTTTTCTCTGCATCTAGTCAGATTTTCTTCCTTGAGGCCAATTTTATTTCCATTAAGTGTGCTGTGATAAAAGCCATGGTTTGCTTTGTTTCTTCTCAGAGAAATGGAGAGTAAGAAAAGGCATGATACTTTTCAATGTCCTGATATGGCTCATCCAGAGGACCACAGTCTCCAGTATTTCGATCTCTACAATAATTACTTCTGTGTTGATGAAAGCAAAAGACTGTTAGCTCAGACAGGAAGCTTTTCACACTCTGTTTAGAAGGACAAGGACAAGAGGGATAGAAGTAAATGAACAGGATGTATTCTTCACATGTGAAAGTAACCCCAAAGCAAAACAGACTTCAAAATTACTAGTAACAGAATTAATGACAATTTTACATTTAAAGTCATATGTCACAGAAACTAGATGGGAAAGAAAATCATCCACCCATTTTACAGTCACATATATTGTGCTTTTTTTTTTTTAATCCTATTTTACAAGTGGTATTTTACAATTTACCCTGAATTTTTCCAATGAAATTAACTCTGTTACTATGACCATATCGCAGCCTTTTGAACAGGCTCCAGCAAAGAGTCATTAGCATTATGATGCAGAAGTGATTGCAGAGCTTGTATTTTATACCTCTCAGCCTTTACTCACTGAATATTAAAACATATCTGTTTTATTCAAAAAATTACTGTCTCCCATCTTAAAGATCTGGCTTATGCTTGCTTTGGAATACACCTGTGACTCTTCACACTAAACTCAGTGTAGTACTTAGCCTCTCTTGTTACAGATAAAAACATAATTCAGTTTTAGATCTAGCATAAACAGGATCATTATGTTTGGAGAGTGTTCCAAAGCCTGCTATTCAAGCAATCTGTGACATATAAATAATGCAAGACCTTTTCTTTCTCCAAATGACTTCAGTTCAAGCACAGACTCAGAAAGATGGAAGCCCAAATTTATATTGCCATTACAAAATTCAATCTATTTCTGGTTCTCCAATTGAATTATGACTCAGAGTCTTCCACTGTTTTCTATTAGCACGAACCTACACACTCCTAGCTACTGCCAACCCATAGAGAAAATAATCTTATTTGTGAATATTCCTGAGCTTTATATTATAATGGCAGCAAACCCCAGCTAATCTGAAACACTTCATGTTTTCTTTTAAAGGAAAGTAAGGTAGAAAATGGCTTTTTTTTTTTTCCTTCCCCCTTCCCCCCCTCAACCTCTGAACCATAACCTCCTTGCCACTAAAGCATTCAACACCTCATTTAATCTCTCCTCGCTGCATTGGCACAGCACTGGAAAAGGAAAAGGGAAAAAAAATAATCTGGGGACTTCATCAATTTTTCATGAATTTTCATTTAGGCCAAAGCCCCCTCTAACAGTGGTCGATAGATCAAGCTGCTGTCACATATTTAACACCTGGGGCTACAGCTGCTATCTCTGGGGGCTGCCACTGACTCACCCTTAGATCAGAGGCAGCCCGAGTCAGTGCGAGGACCCTCATTGCTCTTTCTCTAGCTTACATGTGGTGCCCTGGTGCTTGCTACTGAAATCGTAGCTACAAATGTGCCTCCTGATATTCCCACTGGAAAATTCCACTACATAGGTCCAACTGTGTCAATTCGTATGTGGTGGAAAACTGTGTTTTTTATTTTAAAACTTCCGGCTTTCAAATATGAAAACAAGTTTAATGAAAGATCAAACTATTTAAAGCCTGCTTCCCTTTCTAAAATCCTCCCAAGAAAAGTCGAGCATCAACATATTTCTATTGATGCCAACCCTTACTCAAGCTCAACGAAAATATTCTAATATGCAAAATCAAAAGAATGACATTTTACCCTTTTGAATACGATTCTTTGTAGTGGTTTTGGTACTGGAATGCTTATTTTTAATGATTTAACCATGAAACATATAAATAGTACATCAGAATTTGCCACATTACTTTTTCCTTCTAAGAAAGCTTCTAGTAAAAAAAAAAATAAAAATAAAAGAAACAGAATCAATCATATCAACCCGATACTGTGCCTTCAAATACAAACTCCTCTTTCCCCCTAAATGTCTTCTGGAATAAAGACTTTCTAAACTAAAGGCAAAGAAATTGTAAAAGCACATCCTATATGTTAGTGATGTTTTTAAAGTAACTTCCCAAAACATAGATCTTCACAGTTTCACTGGCACAGAGAAATTTTTCTGAGGACATACATCAGCACAGAACTATCTGCCCTTGGCTGCATGCACATGCTCAGAATAGGAATGGATTTAAAAGCACACTTAAATGCTTCAGATGGGCTGGTACATAAATTCATCATATTTGGGAAAGATGTTAACTCCTACTTCATCAAAAAGTGCTTTGGGACTTTAACTTGCAAAAAAGTCACTCCAAAAACACAACAGACAAAATGACTGCATTCAAGATGGGTCACACATTGTTCTGAATCACTGTAATCCCCAACTGAACTTCACAGGAGTTTTTCTTCTGTCTTTATATAAAAAGGGATACATCAGGACATTTCCAATCCCACTGCCCATTGGGGAGGGAGAAGGAAATAGAAGAGAATGAACCACAATTAACACTATTTATCATCTGAATGCAAAAGCACACTTAATAGATACATAAACCCAATAAATATTTCCTTCATAAATCATTCAAAAGTTGCAAGTACACATTATTAGTAACTGGCAATTTAATAAGCAAAGTAAACCAATTACTGATTCTTTCACTAAAACAGCGGACTCAAGCATTTTAGACCCGTAAAAACCAGCAGTTTGTCACTAATGACACCATTTGAGGCCACCTACAGTCAGATAACAATCCAAAGCCCTGTTGTCAGCAAAGGACAACCGTCCTTTTTCTGGTGATGAAAACAGCTTGATTTAGTGTGGAAAGAGCAGTTTTCAACACCATCACAAACAGCACAAGTAAGACCCAATGGCATGTACAGCTCCCATGGACAGGGCTGCACTATCCAGGCAACTCAACAGTTTTCAGCAGCAGATAAGCACAGGTGAATGAGGGCTCTCTGCCGACAACAGGCTGTCAGCAGCAACTCATTTCCCTAGGGAGCATATGTGGTGCTGCAGAGCTGCCCATCTTCCTCAGGCCAGAAACAATGTCATCAAGGTAACAATTAAACACCTCAAAATAACTGTTCTCTGAAAGTCACTTGGAAACTTGATTTAGAACCAAAAATCATATAAAAAGGTGTCTCACAGCAAAGGAAAGCCAGGTAGCTTTGCTGTCATCCTCCAAAGGATGCCTTTGATACACGTCAAACACTGCCATATGCTTTTAAAAACAGCAAACATAAACCCATCAGAATCTCTAAAATTAAGTAAACAGGCAATGTACATTATATTCACTTCTTTTCTTTGATGAAGATGTTCTTGTAATAACAGCCATAGCATGGCTCAGGAAAAGAAAAGCATTGTTGAAGTGGAACAGAATTGCCTGCTTTAGACTGCTAAACCATTTAATTAAGGAATTCAGTCAGTTAAATTTCAAAGCTATGAAAACAGTATAATAATTTAGTGTCAGGTTCATGTTGCTATTGGAAAAACTTTGTCTATGGTTTCAGATTTCAGGTTTCATATTCTATGATCCTGCTTTAAATTAGCTCTGACAATGATACATAGTTTTATTATATTTAAAGTCTTTTACTATCTCACATACAGTTCATGCATGGCCTGCCACCAGCTACAGTGGTTTGATGACTGGGAAAAGGGATATATAACCCCTGTTTTCAAGAAGAGGAAAATGGAAGACCCAGGGAAGTACAGACCAGTCAGTCTCACCTCTGTGCCTGGCACAATCATGAAGAGGGACCTTGACGCACTTGAGAGATGGCCAATGCCAACCTCATGAAGTTCAACAAAGCAAAATGCAAGGTCCTACACTAGGGTCAGGCCAATCCCAGGCACAGAAGTGATTCAGAGCAGCCCTAAGGAAAAAGATGTGGGGGTGTTGGTTGAGAAGAAACTGAACATGAGACAGTAGAATGCACTCACAGCCTAGAAATCAACCATGTACTGAGCTGCATGAAAAGGAGCATAACCAGCAGGTTGAAGGAGGTGATCCTGTGCCTCCACTCTGCTCTTGTGAGACCTCACTTGCAGTTCTGGTGTTCTCAACATAAAAAGGACATGGAGCTGCTGGAACAAGTCCAGAGGAGGCCATGGGGATGATCAGGGGACTGGAGCACCTCCCATATGAAGACAGGCTGAGAAAGTGGGGACTGTTCAGCCTGGAGAAGAGAAGGCTGCGTGGAGACCTCATAGCAGCCTTCCAGTATCTGAAGGGGGCCTATAGGGATGCTGGGGAGGGACTCTTCATTAGGGACTGTAGTGACAGGACAAGGGGTAATGGGTTAAAACTTAAACAGGGGAAGTTTAGATTGGATATAAGAAGGAAATTCTTTCCTGTTAAGGTGGTGAGGCACTGGAATAGGTTGCCCAAAGAAGTCGTAAATGCTCCAACCCTGGCGGTGTTCAAAGCCAGGTTGGACAGAGCCTTGGGTGACATGGCCTAGTGTGAGGCATCTCTGCCCATGACAAGGTGGTGGAATTAGATGTTGGTCCTTTCCAACCCAAACCATTCTATGATTCTGGACAGCAACTACAGAGACTAAGGATATTATTAACAAGAGTCTCTCAGCAGTCAATGGAAGCAGGGATCAGTGAAAACCAACAAAATATAAAGCACATTTAAATTTAAAATTAATCTCTTACTTCAATTTGAGGACTCAAGGTATAACTTGAACGATCTTCTGAACTTTGACAGATGTCTCAATCTCAACAGGATTACAATAAAGATTTTAACTTGTATATGCCACCCTCATACGATGTGTCAACAGTTTTAAAACCACATGTACAGAGACAGAAATAATCCAGTAAACCTACAGTCATACCCAGATTTCAGCCTTCCTTACATTGGTTGTTTTCTCAGTTCCTAAATAACTTCCAAAAACTAAATAACATTCTGTGATGCTTTTATTGGAACATACATTTAATTGTGCCTTAAGTGTGTGACAAAACCCTTTTCAGTTTTTGTTTGAAACAGTTCTGAATCTAGGTTATGCCAAGTGACAGGTAATGAACAACTGTTCTTCTTGCTTATAACAGCATCTAAATATTTCCCCAAAATAGCATTCTCTGCAATGAGAAGACTGAAGCCTCAAGATCACATCACATCTGCTATAAAAGTATTCAGACTGCATCAGGAATAACGATTTCTGTGCTTTTCTTTTTCTCACCCTTTAAGCTTACATACTTTCTGATGTGTACTTAAATCCATTCTTACCAAGTAAGCTATTTCAGTCAAACACATTTTAGTGAAGCTAATGCCAGGTGAAGAACTTGGTGGGGAGAAATGAAGTCCAGCAAGAGGAGAGCATTCATAAATCTACTAAAATACACCTCTATGTGAAGATAAACAGCTACTCTTAGTTGATACTCTGAATACAAAGATCAGTGTTTATTCAACCCAAATATCTAAGCAGAAAAAAAACCCAACAAACACAACACATTTTATATATGATGAGCTTGTTTGCTCTGTGAATATAACGAATGTCCCCACTAACTCTACTGGAAGCAAATCATGCATGCCACATGGTCTCTGAAAGAGCCATAACTACTCCTCTGTTAAGACAAAGAGAATCAATAAAGAGTAAGACTGCTCTGGATGATATGAGAAATGGTCAACAATTTCACTTGCCATTCATATAATGAATGAGGCCTGTATCATGTTTATGATAGAGGAGCATATATCAAGGTTTCCAGCAGTACGGAATGTGAGTCACCAAGAAGCTGTCTGCTTCTGTTGAGGTAACAGATGACTAGATAAAGAGAAACAGACAGTGCACCTTATATTAACTGTTAGGTATTTTTCCACATTAGTTTCAGTATAACCAACTTCAGTCATAATTTAAAAATTAGATTATTCTTCAGAGCAAGATTAGCCCTTGTCCATGTTTGTGTCAATCACGATTATACACTGGCTAGAACCTTGCTTCAGTATAATTCACATACTCCATCTGGTCACTGCTGTTGTATAAATGCATGTAAGAATGCCTTGACTAAGAGCTATAACTAACGACAAAATGCCATACTTACCTACGTTTGCTGTCTCCCAGACTGCTTACTGTGTGCAAGTGCTGGATGACAGCATAAAAAGCATTTATAAAGTTTTATGCAATCCTAATCATATGAAACTACTCACATGCCACTTCCAGGGATGCGTTGCGACTCACAGCTTCTCCAAGATAGTTCCTTGCTACGCAAACATAACTTCCTTCATCAGGTTTACTCCTGCGTCCGTGCACGATACGCAAGAAAAATAAAGATCCGCTGGGCAGCAGCATGCGGTGGGAGCGCGGATCATCCTTGTCTGTTTCCACTCTCTCTCCATCCTTGTACCACTCAATAGTAGGAGTTGGCCGTCCTTCAGCTTTACAGTTCAAAGTTGTTGGTTCTCCTTTAGAGACTATGACATCTGAAGGATGCTCAACAATCCGTGGTGGAAAATCCTCCTGGCGGAGACGGGATCCTACAGTGAAAGAAGAAAGGGAGGAAAGAACAATTTATTTTACCTCTTTAGACTTTGCAAAAAGTTCTCACAAGTTACTCCTTTAATGCCACAAAAATTTTCAAAGCAAAAAAGAAAATATGAAATCCTGTACACATCTGATATTGTTTTGTCTGATATCAGAGACTGCATCTAGCACTTTCAAGTCCCAAAACCCGAGCTGAGCTACAGATATGCACCTCTAAGGCATTATCAAATCTATACCACGTGCAGACTGGGCTTAACGGAGCATCTCTTACACATAAATGCATGACAATCTTTCCCTTATTCCAATAATCTATTTACCTTTGCTTCTAGATTCCTGTGTCCATCTGTCAGATTCAACAGATGGACATCCAAAAACACTGCCTTACCACCTATCGCATAACAGATCTTTGAAGTTTTACACACATGCTTTACATCCCTTTTCACAAAAAAAGCCCAGGCATGAAAAGATAAGGAAATAAAACCCCACAAAACCACAATCCCAAAACAAACCTGGAAAGTATTACTTCCTTCATAAATTTCTAGTACAACAGTTGGCAACTTTAACTGTTCACAATGTCTAAAATTATTAATGAGCTTTATTTTTATTTGGAAATATCAAATGGTAACTGCACAGTAGAAATCTGCAGTGGATTGCACGCATATACACACATACACAAATTCAACATAGACATACATGTGCCTGAAAGCGCATTGCAAACATCTGTGTCTCCTTTTTCTCTTCTCTGCATTCATTTTTTTCTTCACCTTTCTTTTTGGTTTACATCATGCTTTACATGCAAATGTACTTCCTAACCCATCTCTAGCACCCCTGAATTCCTACCAACAGTGCAACACAACATTGGTTACACAGTTACTGAGAGCTGGACATTTCTCTGGACAGAGCCTATCTAACCAAGGATCTAACCAGCATTTCTACAGAGCGTATCCCCAGGAGCACTCCAGGCGCTCAGTCCAAGTGCAGCATACATTGCAAAGAATGTGGTTATACTTTTTCCACTTACATTTTTTCCAGCATTAGGGATTAAGTTAAGAAATTATTTGCTCTACCACCGGAAAGCAATAAAACCCAACGTATTAACTTCTTTCAAATGCCCACCAGAATACTATTTTTCACTTTACAATATTGATGATGAATACACCATCATTAAACGTTCATAACCATCAGGACTACCAGGTATTGATAATCCTGAAGTTCCTACAATACTAATTTTGTAACCTCTACAATAACAACTCTGTGCCTTGCCCTGTACTTTTCTGGGCTGACACTTTGGAAGCAGCAGAGCCTGAACATTATCCTCCACATTCTCCAACAAAGCCTTGCCCTGTCACTCAAGTCTTGGAACAAGGAAGAGAGGTGCTGTAAAAGTAAGCTATGGGGAAAGGATCTGAGCTGGGTCTGCCACCCCTGGGAAAGTCCCAGAGCCAGCCTTCCATTACAGCTTTCATATAGTAAAGTTTCACTAAGCAAGTCACAGCATTGCAAATCTTCAATGAACTGTTGTCAAAAAAATCCAACAACAATATCACAACTCTAGCCAAAGTCTGCAATACCCTTCTTCCGAAAAAGATAATTCTTTCACTATTATTATGCTCCTTATTATAGCTATAAAGAGACAAACTGTAGAGGTTAAAAAATACAAGAACAGTGTCACCCAACAGAAAACCAAAGTCCAGCACTCACAACTTCAGCATCATTCAGATATAATTCATTGCTGCCTACTTAATTAGGCCTGTGAAACAGTTTTGATGTTACAAACACATCACGGTAGTTCATGCATCTACATTGCTTCTCATAAAAATGAAGTAAGCTCTCCTAATTGTTAGTACAAATCATCTTTTCTAGCATGGATCCTGAAAATCCTTTGAGTGGAGCTGCCCTGTTAGGACTATTGGACTACACTTCTTAAATACATAAGATACCAGCTTTGGCAGGTTAGGCTCAATTTTCTGATCAGCAGTTTTGCAGAGCCATAGAAAAGCAATTTAACATCAGGATCTTCATTATATTCTAGGCACTACATATTTTAAAATATTTGCAATGTTTCATTTACTCTGTAAGTTAAGAGGACAGCAATAGGGATCAGTCCTACAGAGCAAATCCATCTTTGGACTTCTGTTTTACTAACACCGAGGTCATTGCCATACAGGCTTGCCATAAAGTGTTATACCACTGCTGAATAAAAGGACTCTTTCAGTGGCTACCAGAATATATTACTGATATAGCAAAAGTATCCATAATCTGTATTGCTAGTACACAAAAACCCACACACAATATATCTAAGCACAGATAAACTTAGAGCATATTTAGTAAAGACAGACGTGTTTTATTCCCCATTCTAGTGACAAAAAGACATTTGAAATCTAACAGGAAAATCAGCAGTTGAAGAGTGTCCCCAGATCATGACACCACACACAACACTGAAAAAGACTAAAATCTCCATTAAAGTTTAAAACAACCATAATCACAGTACATGGACTAAAAAACTAACTTCATACATCGACTACACATATGTATAATACTCTCCACACAAATCTATCAACTTTCTTCATTGTTTATTCTCAAAAAAATGAACAAAACCCCACTGGTTAAGAAATTCCTACTAACATTACCAGTAGGAACACCAAAGGTGAAACTTTAGAGGGATTTAAGTCAGAAAAAAGAGATAAAACTAAATTCTGATGAATGGTTAGCAGAGTGTAACATAATTGGTGGCAAAAATGCAAATCCAAAATATTAATTTTCTTATACGCAAAGGTTTACCTATAATGTACAAAACTCAAAGTATGAACAAGGAAACAAACTCAAAGTAATACATTCTACAGAGAATCACAGGCTGACAATCATTTGAAAAGGTCTTTCTAAAGAGTTAAACCTCCTACAGCCCAATTCAAAACCTCTCCTCAGGTCATAATAGGACTAATTCTTACTCTTCAGTACAGATGTTTCTCACAAAACTAATGTTTACCTCCTCTATCCTAATTAAGCAATTTGTGCACAAAGAGAGGGCTGAAATGTGGGCAGCAAAGACCATGCCAATCAGCAAGCAGAAAGGCTTAGGAACCATTCTGAGGGGAGCTCATACCACGCATTCCGGTTATGGCCAGGTGTACCTTCAGCTATCTAGTGCTGCAAGTTATGTCCTTAATGTCTACTTAAAAGGGGGAAGAAAAACACACATAAGAAATTAGTCACAGAGCACAGCAGACTCCCTCCTCCAAAACCGAACTGAGCACCAACAGCTATTCCAGAAGGATACACTAATTCAGAAAAAATAAGGAAACCCTCAACTCCATTGCCTCTCTTCTGGCAGACACTGACACTGTCTGCATGACAGAAAGTTAACAGCCCCAAATGGTGTTTTCCTAGTTGAGTTTTGATTCTTCCCCTAGGGCTCCTTCACACCCCACTTCACAATACTCTTACAAATACAACCTAATTTAGAAGGAACAGAAAAATGCGTAACTCCATGAACTAACTGGGCAGAAAACAATACTTTTACTGGAGAGTAAGATGGAACCTTGATCTACTCCAGATTTTAAGTGGTTTCACTGAAGCAGGTAGATGTGTTCTATTCTGGACTATTTCCTTCCCCATTCTTCCCCCAGGGATTTCCAATACAGTAATCTCTCATGCATACAGAGCACATACGAGTAACCCTGAATTTGTAAGTCCCTAAGTAGATATTGACTTCGAATTAGTTGCTATATGCTGTTGGGTAAAAACATGCCTTTGGAAAAAGTCCTACAGTATCATGACTAACTGAAAGCTGCAGCTATGAAAAGGAGAGCATTTACATTCACTTAAATAAATACTCAGAGTGTCTACTGCACATTAACTTTCACACGGCTATTGCAGATGACTGGTTATTACACATCCTGAGAAACTTAGTTCCACATATACCTCCCCAACCAATTCACAGGGAAAGTTTTAGGCTCATCTTTTTGCTTATTACTGCCCAGAACAATTAAAAGCACTGTTCAAAAGCAAAACCCAAAACATACATGAAAAAGAGATAATGTCCAGGTCTATTATAGTATACTACCTGTAATATTGTTTCCTTGTTCATACTGTTGCAATAAACAAAAAGTTACTAAGATTATGACAACAGAAGTCAAGAAAAGCCATCTCTGCTCAACTTACCTCTGTACTTTTATCACGGTGTATCTTTAACATGTCATTTTATATTTTAAAAATATTTCTGCCACAAACTGAGTAATCGACAATTACAATTTATTACTGAACATAACTGAGCAGTGAAAAGGATTATCTCACACAAAGGCAAAAAAACCCCACCAAAACAGTGATTCTAGTGCACTTCCAGCATCTGCCACAACATGAGATACTCCTACATTAGCACCAATAAGAAAACAAGGAAAAAAATCAACAGGTGAAGCTATAAAAAATAGTTGTAATGGCATTCTGTCTTGATGCTATCAGGCAAAGTAGAAAAAGCACAGAAATAAGTACAGCATTTAACCTCAGAGGCACCTGGAAGATTGCTAATCACACTCCAACAATGTCTGTGATTGTTAGGTTTCCTGTGTGAGACTCTAAACTAGAAAAAGATGGATGAAGATGTTTTCTGGCACGTGGTAAAGGTATAAACAATCTTACAGTGTTTGGATTTCAAAATTAGTCCAATATAATAGCCTTGTGGCATGGGGGTGGAAATAAAGGAATAAATAAAAAACATTCTGTCTTAATGCTGTTGAAGTTCCAGATAAAGTTTTGCTAAGATCATGCTATAGGCAAAACTGCTACGTCTGTTCACAGTACTTTACTAGACAGCTCCATGTTCTCTCCTTCAAACAACTTTTTTTGTGGGGATAAGGCGAAGGAAGGTAGAAAGGAGTATTCACAAGGCAGCAGACATCAATTAGTAGAAACATTCAGGCTCTTTCAGAAAATAAGTCTTTGGACAGATGTGAATGCCATAGTGGATGTTACCAGAGCTAGAAAACCTAATACGGTGAGGTGCTCAGACAATACTCTGTTAGTAACATAAGATACTAAATCCAATAGTCCTCAGTGGGTAAATCAGAACTACTGCCAAGTAGCAGGAGGCAGCTGATGAAACAGTATTAATGCACTGCTTTATCCCAAATGTTAATTGCTCACCTGAACAGGTTAGCATATTTTCACTGGTTTCTTCCCAGGTAAACAGGAAAGTATATTGCTGACTGTTTGCTGCTGTTCATCCTGTTTCCTATTGTTCAAATCCACAAGCCAGCATCAAGTCAAAAATACAAAACGATACATTAAAGTAAGTCAGTCACATTCGAAGCTACATCACCAATGGCAACTTCCATTCGAGTGAAAAGCTATGAAATTTTTCCAAACACTGCTTGGAGTAAATAAAGAATAAAATACTGAATCAGCCAAGTCTAGCTTTTCTAATAGTATTGATTTTCTGTTTTTACTGGTAGATACTAGTACTTCTGCTTAAATGCAGAATTTTTCCATATTTCCTAAAGATTGTATCCGAACTTCCTATGGTGAAATTTAAGTTACAGTCTACAGTTAATGAAAACTAAAATATGCCTCATGAAATCCTGTATTAAATTACTCACTAAACATTAATGCTGTTCTATTGCATGTTTACTTGTGAATAAAGTCATCATCATTTTAAAGTGAACATCAAGTTATCAACTTGAATTGTCTAAGACACCGGTAATGTTTTGTCACTAACAAAACACAGCTGTCATTTTCAGGTACCAAAGCCTGGTAACTACTGATAATTGCTTACTTGATAAATGTTGACTAATGGAAAATGAATAGTTCCCTTAATAATAACTGATGAGTTTATAGATTTTTGATAAACTGTCACTTCACAGGTAATGAACGCTCTTGCTTTCAAATCTACCTTTATGTGTGAATTGTTTCTGCATCACTCATTACTAATGTCTATAGAGGTCAGGACACTGAACTTGTGAAGCCCTTGTACCAGAGCCAAGCAAGAGGAATCTGCTGGAGGAAACACTTTGACATAAACAGATGAGAGGAAGATCCAGTTATTTAGATATCCAGATACCGCACATGCATTGAAATATATTTGCCACCAGCTCTTATACTCCCCCTTCCTGCCTTATGAATTTGTGTACTTAGAAACTTCCTAATCAAAGTTGTGAAATAAAGAAGTGAAGAGCTAAGAAGAGTAGAATAAAAAAATCTAGATTACATATTGTGCTTTAGGTGTCTGAGACACTCTGCTCTTCCACTTCCCCTGCAGTAATTCAATTCAGATGTGTTGGAGGAGACATTTCCTGACAATTACTTTCAGGACTAACTCTTTTCGAAAGTGTAAAACACCAGTCACTCATTCATTCTGACCAGTTCAACACCACCAGTGCTCTGACCAGGTCAGGCTGCTTTTCATGATCAGCAACAAGCCTCATGGATTTCATGTAATATGATCAAACTTCCTCATAAATTCCCTCAGGGATCCAATGTATCAAACAGTTACACTTACAGCATATATACAGAGTACCTATTCTTTTCAACTTAACCTGGTTAATTCTACAGCCAAATAACTAAAAATAAATAAACAAATGAATAGATAAATAATCAGATAAAAGAATTTTTATGTATCAAAGAAATAGATTTGCTACAGAGTCACAGCAGTAAGAAGAAAACTAAACGAAAGAGTCAATTTTATTATTTTTTTTTGGCTACATTTCCACAAAGCCACCATGCAATCCCTATCCTAAGGGTAATTAATGTGCTCTCTGTGTGTGTATACCTACATGTGTGATACATATAGAATTGTAGAATGGTTTGGGCTGGAAGGGACACTAAAGCTCATCTAGTTTCAACCCCTGCCATGGGCAGGGACATTTTCCACTAGAGCAGGCTCCTTCAAACCCCATCCAAACTGGCCTTGAGCACTGCCAGTGATGGGGCAGCCACAGCTTCTCTGGGCACCCTGTATCAGTGCCTCAGCATTCTCACAGTGAAGAGTTTCTTCCTAATATCCAACCTAAATCTATCATTTTTCAGCTTAAAGCCAACCCCCCTTGTCCTGTCACTACATGCCCTTGCAAAAAGTCCCTCTCCAGGTTTCTTGTAGGCTCCATTTAGGTACTGGAAGGCTGCTACGAGGCCTGCCCAGAGCCTTCTCTTCTCCAGGCTGAACAAGCCCAACTCTCCAACTGCCTCCACAGCAGAGGTGCTCCAGCCCTCTGAGCACCTTTGTGGCCCCTTCTGGACTCACTTACGCAGGTCCACGTCCCAAAGGCATTTGACAGTTCAATTTCTAGGCCTTTTAGACAACCATCTTTCAAATTTCAAGGAGAAAAAAAATCTTCATTTATGGCACTTCACTCTCCTCCAGTTTTCATTTATTAGTTTGACATCAAGACCTAAAGTTGATTTCATCTATTAATACTACTCTTTATATAAGCAGCTACAAAGCCTATGTCTGTCATACAAGAAAAGCAACATTACACACTAAATTCATAGCCTTTACATTCATTTCTTAAGTCAATAAAATATTTGTGGCTACCGATACTGACATACCGTTTATTTGTATCTCTTTCCCTCTCACTTCTTTCTACCTGGCTTTCCACAAACAGGAAAGCTCTCCCTAAGCTGATCACTAAAGCTGCTATACCTTTTGTATCATCTCTGAAGGCTCATGTTTTGACTTCTTTAACATTCTAAAGAATTTAATAACAGCTTTAATTTATGGATTCAAACTTAAACAGGGGAAGTTTAGACTGGATATAAGGAAGAAGTTCTTTACTGTGGGGGTGGTGAGGCACTGGAATGGGTTGCCCAAAGATGTGAATGCTCCATCCCTGACGGTGCTCAAGGCCAGGTTGGATGAAGTCTTGGGTGACATGGTTTAGTGTGAGGTGGCACTGCCCATGGCAGGGGGGTTGGAACTAGATGATCTTAAGGTCTCTTCCAACCCTAACTATTCTATGATTCTATGATCATCCACTTGGTTCAAGAAAGAAAGCCAGGACTAAACTTTCAGTAACAGGACTAACAGCCATTTAACTTTATGCGTACCTGACTTCATCCCTACTACAGATCTATTCTCCCTAGTGTTCTCATTTAATTGCTATGCAAAGGGAAGTTTAAAATATGATGTGATGTATTCCATGTGAAACACTTTCATTTCAACAGTTCTGATAAGTTATACTTTGCAGGCGTATTATATATTTCAGAAAAAAAAAAAAAGGCCTGAAAGACAGCTAAACTTGAAAGACAAGTTCGTAATACAGTTTACTAGAACACAGTAGTAGAATAGAGAAACATCAACCAAAAGAAGTCATGCCGACATTTCAAGGCTTATGCAGCTTTGAAATTTATTGTAGCTTACGCCTAGAAGTGAAAGCAATCAATATTGTGTCTGAGATTATTAGCTTGTTCAGTACTTTTGACAGAATTTTGAATTAATTCCTTGTAAAAGTTTCCCTAACAATGCATATTCTACATCAGAAAGTATAAAAGGTCTGTTTATGAGGAAAAGAAATATCAAAACTGTAACAGAAAACAAACAACAAACAAACCCACAATAAAACCAACCAAAACCAACTCCTGCAACAGAAGATAATAGATGTAGGAAGTAACAGGCCTGAAGATAGTTGAATTTGGTTAGAGGACAGCTCCAAAGATGTATTTTAATGCAGAAGAAACTTCTTTTATGCTAGAATTTTAGGCTATTTTCACTGTACAAATAAGAAAAAAAAAAACCACAAAAAACAACCAAACAACAGAAATTAAGGTACTAAAATCACAATTAAAAGAATAATGTTCTTTTAGGACAGGATGGATAGGTACAAAAGTCTCTGTAGAACCTTTTCTGGCTATGCAGGATCTGTTGGCTGGGCTCCTTTCCTCCTTACACAGGCTCTAACATTTCTGAATGACATAACATTAAGCTTGCAAAAAGACACTCCTGCAGCTACTTAGTTAAATCTACAAAAAGGCAGTCACAGTTACTGTTCATTTTCTTGCTTCCTTGTTCCACTTAGGAAGTACTTATCAGAAACACTTATTACACGTATCTCTTAGATATAATGAATAAGTATGTTGCTTTCACTACCCTTTTAACCACAGAATTGACTGAAAGCAAGCAGAGATCTCAGATAGAGATCCAGTCAGTCACATCCTAGTTTGAACAAAAGATAATGTACAAAAAAAAGTCAAGATAATGAGGAAACTCAACTGGAGCACAGCCTGATGTGCTGGTATCAGGCTGATTATCCCAGACGCGTTCCTCTAGGCAAAGTGACATGGTAAAGACTATATTTCAGGAATTCATACTTTACAATCTCTCCCCCTCCCCTGAGATTTGGTAGATGGGAACAGACTCCAATGATATGACTGTTTCCAAGGTAAGGTTTTTGACAAAGCTGCATCAGAGATGATAAGGTCCTCTGAAAGCTTTTCCTCAAGCAAAATTAATCCATTAAGCAACACATCCTAACTTCCCCAGGACACATATCTGCAGATAAGTCACCTTTCTTATAGTGCACGTCTGCTAAAGAAGGGATAGCAGGCAATGCTGACATGAGAGATCAATAACTGTCATTAAAAACATCTGACCAAATCTTATTGCAGGGTTGATCCTATTAAGTTTCTCTTGTATAGAAGTGTGATTTCGCTAAGTGAGGTGTAATAAACTTTAATCATAAAGAAACACTGCAAACATAAAATTCCATTGTATAAGCAGGAAATCATTTCAGGGGAAGCATTCTAAAGTTTTATTTTAAAGCAACAGAAATTTATTCTAATTCACTTCAGTATTTTTCTCCTCACACACCAACATACAACTGTCACACTTCAATTCTGGGGCATGAGAGCAGGAGAATAAAAACCCCAACCTGAATTACAGGCCAAAATTTAGAATATCCAGCACAGAGCAAAACTGAACAGTTTAGCTCTCTGCTGGTTTTAGTAGTGCAAATTGCATCTCGATTAACAAGTTTGCTACTGGATCTTTTCTCACATAACATGAAATAACAAAATCTATTGCCATTCCTTTTCATCCAGCACTTCTCAGAAGTACATTAGAACCACCCCTACTGCAAATAGGCAAGATGAAAAAATGTAGCTAACATAGAATCACAAAATGGTTTGGATTGGAAAGGACCTTAAGATCATCTAGCTCCATCCCCCCTGCGATGTGCAGGGACGCCTCACACTGAACCATGTCACCCAAGGCTCTGTCCAACCTGGCTGTGAACACTGCCAAGGATGGAGCATCACAGCTTCCTTGGGCAACCCATTCCAGTGCCTCACCACCCTTACAGTAAAGAACTTTATTTCCTTATATGTAACCTAAACTTCCGCTGTTTAAATTTGAAGCCATTGCCCCTTGCCCTATCTGTACAGTCTCAATGCTTGTGCTCTCTTTGCACAATATCCATCATAGCTATGCTCCCTGGAAGCAGATAATAAACAACTATTTATGTAATAACATAGCAATACTTAATAACAAACCAACCCCCCCCACACACACACACAAAGACCCACCAAAAAACAAACTGAAACCATTCTTACATACATAAAATATATACACACATATGTGCCAGATTACCCTTCAGAGGTCCCTTCTAATCCAAATTGATCTATGATATGTACGTAACAGAAGCATCAGAGAGCAAGAAGCTTTTCTCTATTCATCCCGTAGAGCTCAAGCACAACAGCTTTTCCCTTGGGAGCCTTTCAAAATCACTCTGGAATTTAGCAAAGCATAAGTGTATGCCTGACTCTATCAAATAACTTTTAGCTCTTCTTCAGGTCAAGGACAGGAGAAAAAACGACAATGTTCATATACAGCACAATAACTTATGCAACTAGCATACTGTCATCATAGTACTGGGGAACTAACAACATCTCACCAGCCAGCCAAAGGGGAGGTTTCCATCTTCCTACATGCCACTGTAAAAACCAATGGCTAACTAGGAGCAAGTAAATCTTACACTTTTACATAGAAGAGTTGACAACCACAGGCTCTCCAAAGTCTAAAACTTCACATCCACTTTAACAATACTAAACTGAAAAAACAGCTATAAGAAAAGCTTTGACAATCTGGTCCAGATCTCTTCAAAAATCATAAGTCAAATAGTTATCAGCCATCTGTGAAATCAGGCTATGTAACTAACTTTGTAAATAAAGCATAACATAAACTCCACAAAACAAAAGAAGGTTGTTCACCAACTACAAACTTTGAACCTGTCTTCAAAAAGCCTATTCAAATAAGCTTACACTTATCTGACCTTTAGCTTTCATACAAATATTTTGATATATAAAGTAAAAATGTCCACAATGTTGTGCTATTAAAAACAATTATGAACCTTGTCTGTATTTTAGGTCTGATCAATAACTCATCCTTACTCCACAACACAAATTTAATATGAATTTTTATCAGTATTTTTAGGTATGCTTGACAGTTTTAACATGCTAACTTTTACAGAAGACTACACACAGAGCTATTTCAGCCAAGGAAACTTACTTTCTTATCTCATCCTACATCTTCACACTAATGAAAACCTCTCTGGTGTCGCCAACAATCCAATATCCTAAAACCTGAAAAAAACAAGTCTGGTATCTCACAACCAGACAAAAACCCTGAGGTGGCAAACAGATAGATGTACCTCAAGTTAGTTAAGGTAATGAGTTTCGCAAATCAAAAGAAATACAGTTTGGTCCACTCAGAATTCAACAAAGCTATCCTTACGTAGTGCAACTTAGAAAAATCCTATTCAAGTAAGCAGATGTAAGCAATTACATATTTTGCATGCCAAAAAAAGAACACTAGATAACAGTGACAGAAATCAATATGATTTCACCCATTAAAGCAGTCTTGATACTTTGAAGGAGGTGTGGCATTCCTACTGTAAGCAGAGCAGGCATACAACTTTGGTGTTCTGATCCCCTCCAGCCACTGTGTTCACTGCTGACACTGGCAACAAAGGCTCCCACCCTGTTCCTCTGAACTACACCAGCTGTGAACACCTAGGGAATTCCAAGTAGACATCCTAAAATAAGCTTTTGTAAAGTTCCAAGGCACTACCAGCCAATCAATATCAATTTGGCAGCAAAACTCAAAATAAAATTCAAAGTAATATGATGGATTATCTAAAGCTCACTGTAATCTCTCGGTTTAGAAATCTACAGATTACACCTTGGCCATTTGTCAAATAGTTTCCCTTTGGAAGCTTTAGCTAGTTACAGGAAAGTTTTTCCAAAAATATGATGAAAGCAGAGATCAAGTTCTATGAAGAAAGCTTCAAATCGTACATTTCCTAACTACAAAAGGGGGTATAATGTAAGATATTTTGTAGATATCTTTGATATTTTACGTTCTGTCAGTAGAGCAGCAACATGCTTTTATACGTATTACTTTTCAATTAATAACTTTAGGACTGCAGCTGCAGTTGGCTTTCTCTGTGAAGTGAAATCAAAGCTTCCTTAACATCTAGGAAAACAAATATTTATGGAAAAACATAGAATCAGAGAATAGTTAGGGTTGGAAAGGACCTTAAGATCATCTAGCTCCAACCCCTCTGCCACTACAACGATGCTTGCATGAAGACCAACGTTTACCAGTGCTTTCACTCTACGTGAGTATCTTAATACAACTGCAACATACCTATATGTGTACTTGTGGAAGAGAGAAAAGAAAGTCCTATCTCTGGCACTTTCAGTAAATATACTTCTAATTTATTATTTTGTGTCTATTTCCAAAAGACAGTGGCTAGAAAAATAATTAAAATCCTGGTGTATTTGTTTACAGACTTTTTTCTTTTCTAATTTGCCCCATTTAATGGGGAAAAAAATCAAGTTATTATTTCATGTCACTTTTCAGAGTTTAAAAAACCCAAACATTTATCTTCCAGAATACTGCTTAGTTGAGAGAAACACACTTGAAAGTGAACAGCTCTGTCATCAGCCAGCTTTGCAGACCTAAGGGCAAGCCCCGCAACAGGTCTTTCAGGTGCGGCACATTTCTCACATACAGCTTTTTCTGATACAGATTTTACACATGCACACACACTTTCTTGTTTATCTCCCAAAGAAGATCTGCCTCTCACTATTAATGTCATACCTGTATCTTGGTCATAAAACAAAATGCTATGCAACAACATAAAATAGAATATATAGTACCTTATTAAAACTGTGAGGAGGCTTATTACTGGTAGCACAGGATCGGTGTGCTGTAGGGATCAAGAAAGGACTTTAAAAAACTATGCTGCTGGATTTACGAAGAAACCTTTATTGCAAAACAAAGCCCAGTAAGTTTTATTTACACCAAAAGCAGCAGCAAGCTTGAGGAAAATGACCCAGGTCTAAGTGTAACAGTCAGCTGTAACTAGCTCAGCTAAAAAGAGATTTCCATTTCTTGGCACAGCAGCAAATCCTTAAGCAGAGAGGGGCTAGGGGTGAGATTTTTTTCCTCTGTAAGTAACTTAATGAATGAAGTACTAATTAACATTATGGCATTGATAAATGGAGAGAGAGATTAGGGATGTACTCGATATTCAGGCCTTCCCAGATGGACCGTCAAAGCCACATTAATTCCTATCTCATTGGAGCATCTGCTTCTCCCATAATCCATTGCCCCTTGGTACACACAACACAAACTGTTGTGACTCAATTCGATTTATATCAATCTAATTTCTTTTAATCCAATTTGTATTCCAATCTACTACCTTCTAATCACTTAAATCTTCAGCCTCCATCTGGTAAATTTTCTCTCAAAATTAACCGAGCAGATGCCTCTGCAATTGTCTTCCACAGTCAGGCTAATCATGCCCTCGCAGTGGCCTACAGAGCACACTGAATAGGTACGTGACTTACAGCATTGCCCTTCTTATTACAAACATGGTGATGCAGGAAGGCCATTTTGTCTGTCATTAATTGGTTCATTTGCATAACACTGCCAGGGAAAGATGCCTAGGAAACAAAAGCCAAGAGCAGAAAGCTTCAAAAAGGCAGCTCGACATGCTCATCATTTGTCACATGGCCATTACACTTTGAACCAGCTATTGTTTGTGTTAACAAACACGGAACTGGATTACAGCTAAATACATAACAAACATCTACATACAATATTGGATTGAGTGATTTTTGGCATTGCTGCCACTGAACTTGCAGAGAGCAAGTGGGCTGCCCAAATAAAATTCCAAGAAAAGAACATGATACTCAGAAAATTAGAAAGCACATTGTTTTGCCAGAACACAAAACTTCAAACCCTCTCTCTCAAGCAGATTAGCTTTTGGTAGGCACAAGTCTGGCTCTATTTGTAGTTGTAGCTGTGTAAAAGTTAGGGATCTTCAGGTTTCCCCAAAACTGTCCCCAAGACAGCAAGGCCCACAAGCTATTCTGTACATCATTAGCAGGATGAGTAAAAAAGAATGGAAAATAGGAATGAAGTTACCTTCTCAGCCAATTCTGAGCTGCATGTAAAAGGCAGAAAGAGTAATGCCTCTCCTTTAAAACTGGCTGCTTCATAAGAACACCATGTTGATCTTTCCCCTTGATCAATGCTACATCATTTCCAGAAAGCTGAAGGCTCAGCAGAGTCACATCGTGATTCACATGATCATGGACTACCAAAGTTACAGCCAAAGCTTTTTCAAACCCGTTACTCAGAATCCTCAAAAGGACAGAAATGGAAAATGTGAATCTGCTGCTTATATTTCCCAAGCAATGGTAAGTGAAAAGCAAGCACAACAGGTATTTAGTAAATAGTGAGGAAAGAACTGGGCCAGCGGAGGAGGCAGAAGAGTAGCTGGCTCTATCACACATAAGCAAAAGAGAAGGAAAGAAAATTTCCACTTGGCACTCAGTGCCTTGCATCATGACTTATATTCTTGTTGGTTAGAACCGTTTATGTAAGATCAGCTATTAAACAACCGTCTACAAACTCAGAGGAGGCACACTAGCTTTTTGCCATTACAGCTTCTATGTAAAACAAGTAGCTCCACATTTGTCAGAGCAATGTAAATCACATTAACATGGAAGGGTCAGCTTCCAACCTTCATGTCAGAAATACTTGTGTCATCCAAATTTTCAGTAGCTGGAAGATGAGCTTAGCAAGATGATTTGCCTGGAGCTTGCTACTGCTTCTTCCCCGCCTCTCAGTCTTTCACATCTATCACTGATTAAGAGGTTTTGCTTTTCAGCTAATAGGTACCTAGTACATTTTTCACCACCTGAGGACAGCAAACAGTCTAACTACAATGGATCCAAGCCAGAGGATGCTGGAGAAGGAAAGGGAGGGTGTGCTTGGTTAAGGAGGGGGTGGAGTGGGCAGTCTTTCTTCTCCTCCCACAAGCTGTCAAGTCCTTCTGTGCACACCCCCCTCCCTCATCCCTGCTAAAAACCTTCCTCTCCATGCCTGCCATGACAGGTGGTCCAGATTTTCACTTAAGAGAATCTGGCCACCCTATGTTTGCAACACCTCCCCGCTTAGTATCATCTGTGAATTTAATTAGCATGCAGTTTACCCACTCACTCAGATTATTAACGAAGATGTTAAACAAGACACAACCCAAGTACAAAAAATCCCTGTGGCAAACCAATTGATGCCTTTCATCATCAATTTATTGCTATCTGTTGTAACCCTTTCTTTACAGATGTCAAACAATGGTTCAACTACATGATATCCAAGCAAATTTGCTATTATTTTCTTTCTCCAGATAAAGTGTTGTGATATACTGTACACAGCAGAATTACACTGAACTTTCCTCATCTCTGAAGTGCTAGTTCATCATCTGCACATCACATTAGAATATATACCCTCCTACTATTTCATCTGCCTCTCCTCAGCAACATACACAATAATTTCTAAATGCTGGTCATGAAAAATCTGCACCATTTGTGATTCTTTCTAGTGTCACAACCTAAAACCAGTCCATAGAAATCTGGCAGAGGGAGGCAGAATCATCCAAAAAAGCAAGACTGGGATAGATTTAATGTATTTAACAGTTCTATAAACTGGGTTTGAAACAACAGATTAGCAGCACTGGGAACTATGCACGCAATATGTAGGGGAAAAATAGTTTCAGAGTACTGGGAGCACTACTCTGACTCTGCAGCTTCATTAAGGACATTACAGTTTTATTCATCAGATAAGCAAAACTAAAATAATGATATTTAGGATTTTAAATTAAAACAAATTTAATGGCATTTCATCAATAAATCACATCTGGGGAAAAGACAAACAAGTTTGCCATGATAAAATCCTACATACAGATAAGACTTACAATTTGAGAAAACTTTACAGAACCTAGCACTGTATTTATGCACAGATATAAATGCTTGTATTTTTATATATAATACAAACAAACATATAGACGTTCCCCCCCTTTATTCGTAAACCAAATCCAACCTGTAGCTCAAAATGTTAGGAAGTGCCATAATATATGAAACAAAGTCCAAAAGCCAAATGCAAATCACCTCTGAAACAGGTGGCCACACACAGCATATAAGTAATAAAAGCTTTCTCTGAGCTTATCTATGGAGTATTTTTCTTCTTACAGTCTTTTCTTTAGACAACCACTGAGTAATCACAAAAATTTAACTCAAAGTAGTTCCAATGAACTTACTTAACACTCTAGAGCCTCCCCCTATGCCTGTTTCAAATAACAAACAGAAAAGCCCTGGACCTTCCATTCTGATTGCACTGTAGTACTGTCCTGGTTTCTGCTGGGTTAGAGGTAAGTTCCTTCCCTGCAGCTGGTGCAGTGCTGTGTTTCAGCTTTAGTCTGAGAACAACACTGATAAAACACCAGTGTTTTAGTTCTTGCTCAGTAAGCACTTACCCTGATCAAGGACTTTTGAGTCTCATGCTCTGCCAGCGAGGAGGGGCACAGGAAGCCAAGAAGAAGCAGAGACAGGACACCTGACCCGAACTAGCCAAAGCAGTATTCCATGCCACAGCACATCATGCCCACTATGGGGGGAGTTTTGCAGAAAGGACCAATTGCTGCTCAGGGACAGGCTGGGCATCAGTCAGTGGGTGCTGAGCCTTGTGCACCACTTTTCATTTCCCAACAATCTTCCAAAATGAGGTCTTAAACAGAGATCAGCTCTCTAACCTATACATAAAGTCTCGTTTGACAGTAAATGTAGAAAGAACTCTGCTTCAAAGATTCATACCGTCCTAACATACTTTTTAAGGCCAGTAGGAACAGAATGAACTATTAGCACAAGCCTCTCCAGTGACTACAGAAGGAATCCAACTGAGAGACTTAGGTTGGACACCTGATTTTACTTGGCCTGTCTCAGAGGAATCAAATCTATACTACCATCAGAGAACCTCTGTGCTGCTTAGCTACCATCTGGGTTTAAACCATGACATACAAATAGATTTTTTTATTCTTTCAGAGTACTCAAACTATGCAAATTGTCACTTACTTTCAGAACTCAGGTGTGTATGGCCTCTTCAGAAACCTGCTCAGTAAGGTTCCATGGGATACAGCCCTAGAGGGCAGGGGGGCCCAACACTCTTGGTTGATATTCAAGGATCACCTACTACAAGCTCAGGAGTGTTGCATCCCAACTAGAAGGAAATGCAGCAGGAGGGCCAGGAGACCTCCTTGGATGGATAAGGAGCTGCTGAGGAAAATTCTAAGGAAAAAAGAGGTTTATAAAAAGTGGAAGAAAGGACAGGCGGCCTGGGAACAATACAGGGATGTTGTCTGGGAAGCTAGGGACCAGGTTAGGAAAGCTAAGGCCCACTAAGAATTAAACTTGGCTAGGGATGTTAAGGATAACAGGAAGGGATTCTACAGGTATGTAGCAACTAAAAACGAGACCAGGGACAACGTAGGCCCCCTCAGGAAGCTCTCGGGTGAACTAGCTACACAGGATTTGGAGAAGGCTGAGGTTCTGAATGACTTCTTTGCCTCGGTCTTCACTGGCAAAGGCTCTGACCTCACCACCCAAGTCTTGGAAGGCAGACACAAGGACTGTGAGAATGAAGACCTTGGGCCCACTGTAGGAGAGGAACTGGTTCAAGACCATCTTAAAAATCTGAACGTGCACAAGTCCATGGGTCCTGATGAAATCCATCTGCGGGTCCTGAAGGAGCTGGTGAATGAAGTTGCTAAGTCACTGGCCGTCATATTTGAAAAGTCATGGCAGTCAGGTGAAGTTCCTGATGACTGGAAAAAGGGAAATATAACCCCCATTTTCAAGAAGGGGAAAATGGATGACCCAGGGAACTACAGAGCAGTCAGTCTCACCTTTGTGCCTGGCAAAATCTTGGAGCAGATTCTTCTGGAAGGCATGCTAAGGCACATGAAAAACAACAAGGTGCTTGGTGACAGCCAGCATGGCTTCACTAAGGGGAAATTCTGCCTGACCAATTTGGTAGCCTTCTATGATGGGGCTACAGAACTGATGGACAGGGGTAGAGCAGTTGATGTCATCTACCTGGACTTGTGTAAAGCGTTCAACACTGTCCCACATGACATCCTTGTCTCTAAATTGGAGAGACAGCAGTTTGATAGGTGAACCACTCAGTGGATAAAGAACTGGCTGGATAGCCTCACACAAAGAGTTGTGGTCAGTGGCTCAATGTCCAGCTGGAGACCAGTAATGAGTGGTGTCCCTCAGGGAATGGTGTTGGGACTGGTCTTGTTTAAAATCTTTGTCGCTGACATGGACAGTGGGATTGAGTGCGCCCTCAGCAAGTTTGCCAGTGACACCAAGCTGTGGGGTTCGGTTGATACGCTGGAGGGAAGGAATGCCATCCAGAGGGACCTCGACACACCTGTGAGGTGGGCTGATGCCAATCTTATCAAGTTTAACCATGCCAAGTGCAAGGTCCTAGACCTGGGACGGAGCAATCCTAGGCACAGCTACAGGCTGGGCAGAGAAGAGATTCAGAGCAGCCCTGTGGAGAAGGACCTGGGGGTGCTGGTCGATGAGAAAATTAACATGAGCCGGCTTCAGTGTGCGCTTGCAGCCCAGGAAGCCAACCGTATCCTGGGCTGCATCAAAAGGAGTGTGACCAGCAGGTCGAAGGAGGTGATCCTGCCCCTCTACTCTGCTCTTGTGAGACCTCACCTGGAGTATTGTGTGCAGTTCTGGTGTCCTCAACATAAAAAGGACATGGAACTGTTGGAACAAGTCCAGAGGAGGGCCACGAGGATGATCAGGGGACTGGTGCACCTCCCATATGAATTCAGGCTGAGAAAGCTGGGGCTGTTCAGCCTGGAGAAGGCTGCGTGGAGACCTCATAGCAGCCTTCCAGTATCTGAAGGGGGCCTATAAAGATGCTGGAGAGGGACTCTTCATTAGGGACTATAGTGACAGGACAAGGGGTAATGGGTTCAAACTTAAACAGGGGAAGTTTAGATTGGATATAAGGAGGAAATTCTTTCCTGTTAGGGTGGTGAGGCACTGGAATGGGTTGCCCAGGAAGGCTGTGACTGCTCCATCCCTGGCAGTGTTCAAGGCCAGGTTGTACAAAGCCTTGGGTGATATGGTTTAGCGTGAGGTGTCCCTGCCCATGGCAGGGGGGTGGGAACTACATGATCTTAAGGTCCTTTCCAACCCTAACTATTCTATGATTCTATTATCTATCTTAAAACTGAAACAATCATACCTAAATTCCATGGAGTGGAAGGTAGCATATTTTAAAACAGTTTGTGTTTCACAATTAACATTAACAGACACTGGTGACCTATGCCATACTGTAAGAGACTTCCACTCTCTAGAACAGACATCACTACACACTAGCTAACCCAGCTCAATCTGGAGATATTGCAGATATTGAGAAAAGAGAGGCAGTATATCTAACCATTAACAGGAGCCAACCTACGAAGCATCAATGCCACATCTGCTAGCCCTTCCACACCAAAGAAACAGCTGGTGTTAATGTACAATTAAGAGCTGAGAGGAATGCAACAGAAGTGCATTCAGGTGAGAGAGGTCACAGAGGGATAGTATAAAGGAAAGAGAGGGTCAAGTTATTATCTGGAATGTGTGCACAGGGCACAGTCATCTTTTAAATCAGTTTTTATAATAGCCATGCCTGTATTGATTTAATAATATCTTTATGCTACAAATTTACTCAGCACACCATGAAGAACTACATCAAAAATTGAGTTCTGAAAGCAGGTTTTGTTTCTTTTCCTTACACAAAGTAAGGAGAGATGGAAGGCTTTTAAGATAGAACATATTCTATTTTAAGTGCTTTATTACCCTTGTTTCAAATGAAAAGGCAAACCTAATCAAGTCTTTCAAATACAAGTCTTTGGATAAAATAACATGAACACCATAAAAATCAAATTTGATTTTTAAATCAAAGTGACTAATATGCTGCTGTGTACAAGACAACTAACATATTGGATCTTTTACCTTCAAGTCTATATAAGCATATACATAAAGCTGAAATGGAATGGAGAGAGAATATTCATGCATTCATATGAAAGAATGTTTGCATCACATTAGGCAGTCCCATACTTTAGAGTATTAGGCCTCTAAAGACAAGTTTTCAAGAATAAGTATTTACTGTAAATGACACAAACATGACACATGAAATACTCATAGCCAATCTTGTAAACATACAGAGAAAAGCATCCAATGCTGATTTAAAACCATTACCTTCACTGAAGCTAATGTGTTTCTTAAAGGAAAGCAAGATCAGGATCACACTGCCCACAGGCAACTGTTCCCATATCTAACCTCTTTGCCATGAGAACTTGACAAAACCCTATTCCTAATATATCAGCAATCACTGTTGACTGCTTGTTCTGCCATTTGCTTCCCTCCTTCAGAATGATCTGAATAAGAACTATAGTTCAAAGGGGCAGAAACGAACAAAAAGGGTCATTTTAAGTGCTAAGGTCAGGCTGTGTGTTTCAGGGCAGGGGAGCCTGAAGTAAAACAGTTACAAGTTACCAGTGACCCTGGAGAGGAAGTTACTTAATATTCATGTTGACAGAAAAGAAGAAAGGATTAATCATGTGGAATTAGCATTTTCATTGAGGAGCTTGGTTGAGTCTTATGTTCTACTTTGAGAGGAAGACGGCTGCTTCACACTACCACTTTACACTTCTCATTTATCGAAACATTGCAGCTTGCTCCTAACTGTCATTAACTGATGAATAATGAAAGACTTCTTTACTTTTACTTCAGATTAATCATGCAGCTCCCTTGGTCTTTCCATGCCTGAATGTGTGTTCTGAACCTTTTTTTTTTTTTCCTTATTATTATTATTACTCTTTTTCTTTTTTTCCCCAATTCATGTGGGAAAAAGAAATCTGTTTAATTAGATTTCAATTCTGTTGGGGGAAAAAAGGTCCCTATTGAAAGGGCATCACCTAGTATTTTCACCTCAGAGTTACAGTGTTGCAGTGGCACTGTGCACTATTATCTCTCTTAAAATGTGTCACATTTATGTTAATTTTAAGCCATCTCCTATGTTACACAAATTAATGGTTAAAAAATAATAATCAGAACTCCAGTTCTGATGGTGTAAAAATTACATGAAACAATTACAATATGCAGATTTTATAATTACTATTATAAAATAAAAAATACAAATCACTGTGTACCAATGCAGTACACAAGTATGAAGTCTTTCAAATACAAGTCTTTGGATAAAATAATATGAAAACCAAAAATATGAAATTTGACTTTTAAATCCAAGTGACTAATATGCTGCTGTGTACATGACAACTAAGATGCTGGATCTTTTACCTTCAAGTCTATATGAGCATATACATAAAGCTAAAATGGAATGGAGAGAGAACATTTGTGCATCCATATGAAAGAATGGTTGCATCACACTAGGTAATACCATACTTTAGAGTATTAGGCCTCTAAAGACAAGTTTTCAAGAGCAAGTATTTACTGTAAATGACACAAACACGACAAATGAAATGTCTTAATGCAGTTGGTTTAGAATCACTTGCAAATTTCTAACAAAAATTCTTATTTTCCTGACTCTTCCCTTTCTGTGCCCTCCTCCATACAGTACAAAGTGCTAGATTTGACTTTTCAATTACAGATATACACCAAATGATATAAAAATGCTGGCTTGGCCCATAATGAGTGGCACATTAATTAGTACAGCATATAGAGCTACTTAATGCAGTCAAATCGTTTCAAGACTTTAGCCTTGTAGTGCTTGCCCTGCCACACCTGACATTAAACACACCATCTACTTTATGATCATGCGTAAAGAGTAGAAAACAACAAACCTGCTGCAGTTGTACAAAGCTGGACACAGGCAAAAGTGTTCCCTCACAAACACCTGCAGATGATCAGGTTACACCTTGAACTCACTTTGATCAAGTGTCCCATGTTTTATTTGTGTAGCTGCATATGGCCTTCATGGTTAGAAAATCATCCTGTTGTACTGTGGGGCAGAAAGGGGAGGAAAGACCAAACACAATAAACCCACTCCCTTCCTTCTTCTCTCTCAATCAGATCAAACCTAGCTAATGCTTTGCAAATCTTTTCCTGTTTCTCATGCCTTGATCAGCCCTGCTCATGATCTTCATCTTCCTCAGAGACTATCAGCCTAACAATCACTACAGTACAACACAACACTGTTCTCAGTATTGAATGTCTAAAATAGTGTGCCTAAAATAACGTTTTAAGATACAGTGGATTTGTCTGCACATAACTGAGGATGATTAGAGAAATCAGCATGTTTTCTCTCACGACCTATTAAGCATTTTCATCCATCAGCTACAGAGTGTTCTCTAGCATCATTCAGTCCACTTTAAAATGACTTAAATGGCAGGTTCTTTCCATTATCTTATGAGAGAGCTCCATGCTGAATGCAATAATAAAATGACATGTGCATAATGCCAGTGCGTTATATCCAGTTGAGCCACATTCTGTTACACTTCTGAAAGACTTGTAATCATCACAGCTCCTCATTTTAACTATGCATTTCAGTGCCTCGCTATGTTAACTCCAATTTAAAATTTCAAGGTTAAATTAAATTAGTTGCAACACTACATCATGGGTTTTGTAAGACAGAGACATACTTTAACCCTCATCTTAAGTATTTTGCCCAAGATGATGAAGAAACAGCTCAAAGATGAGGGAAACCACATATAAGATTTATAACAGCAACAGTCTGCCTGATTTTTTTATCTCCTCTGGCATACTCCCCTTGTAAAGGAAGTATGCCAGAGGAGCTTATATGCAAGGGAGTTTATAAAACTTCTTCCAAGTTCTCACTAATCTCTTGTCATCACCTTTGAGTTTTGTCTAGTTTGCTGACATGATTTTAAATCAAGACCTAGAACCGCACATGCTAGAAAGCTATATTCCTCCATCTACAGAAACCTGGAATGAAGTTTAAATGCAACTGAAGTTTCAGCTTCACTCTGTTCTCTTGCAAAACTGATGTAACAGTTTGTCATTCCTAAAAATGCTGTGCTTTCCTAAGCCACACCACTGATCTCTCATGTTGAGCATCCTCTGTCTTTCAGTGGCTAACTTAAGACATGCATCCTATACTTATATAGAGTATATTGTATTAAAGGCAAGTATAAAAATGCCTTTCAGATGTCTCTGGCAATCATCTTATTTCTTGACTCATACAATTTGATTATTGAATTTTTCTAGATTACAACTCATTTTCTTTTTTAACCATACTACAAGCTTCCCAAAATCCCTTTGAATTAGTAACTGTGTAACTTCACTCATTTCAGATATGAAAGCCTAAATCAGCACTTTTCTGCCTATTTTAGTGTAAAACTCTCCATCTAAGATTGTCTTTAACAAGAATATTTTAAGCTGGACTAATTTCACATACATTGGTTTTTGCTTCTTCCTGCTGCTGCTACCTGAACGATGTGGTATTAGCACAGCCTGCAGAACGTGTTCTTTCAAAGCAAAACTGGTAACTCTGATGATTTAAAAAAGACCTGGTAAAATTATGCCCTAAACTTGCACATGTAATTCTTTCCCTAAAAAACAAACAAACAAAAACAAACAAAAAATCCCAAACCAATAAAACCAACAACACATAAACTGGATTTTCATTTCTACTGTTACAGAAAGTACAACTTCCTTGAACACCAATACCTTATTCTGCTTTCAAGTTCTTCATTGGAAGTATTTTGAAACTTAAACTGGCATTAGCAACTTTTGCCATTAATCTTATTTATGTTCAAGAAAGCTGAATATTTCCTCACAGAGAGTGTTGAAATAGAATAGCATCAAATCTTGATGTTTGTTACATATCACCACATGCACCATACATGGAGATTTGCTATCCTGTGGATCAAAGTAACAAGAAATTCAGTCACTTTGAGACAAGATACCATATATAAGGACAGCTAAGCACAGTGGGACCTACAAAATAGTGTTCTCTATTCCTATCAACCCTTTGCTCTCTCTGTGAATGGCAACACATTTATTTGCTTGGTTTCTACACTGATAGAACTGTTTCCAAGCGAAATTCATTTTATCAGGGTACGTATGACCCAGCACCAGTGTACAGTCATGTGTGCTCCTGCACGCATAGCATACGAGTTCAGCTCCAGACTTTATATGCTACATGGTAGATATTTCACTCATCCCTTATATCAATTTTTCTGTTTTTTAAATGCAGATGTTGGCACATCTCCTTTGTGAAGCATTTTGAGATCCACTGACAAAACCACCATGTAACAAGCAGCTTACTAAGGTGTCTTCCTGACCTATAGCCTGCATGCACAGATGGCTTACAGCCACGTGTGGCAAATACCACCCTTCTCCTGCTATGCCTCTGCACAGTCACAGGCAACATTTACCTGCAGGTTCTTGATCTGCTGTGTTTGAGCTTTACCCTCTGCCCTCTTGGAACGCCTGGAAGCTCCAGGGTTGTAGAGACATTTAGAGGCAATTTCATCAATTGCCAGGCTTTATGTGTCTAATGTTACTTTAGTCATCACATGAATGTGCATCATGATTTGAAAATAATTTTGCATGTGTAACATGTTGTAATAAAAACTAGTACGCTGGGAATTGTCCAGTTCCTTAACCAATTTATACCTCTGAGGATGTAAAAAGGCCATATAAGAACTATATCTACACATTGTTCCTTATGTTATACACACACACACACACAAACACATCAATTTCCTCCCTATATTATCAAGATTTTCTGTTTCTTAAAATGCCAAACAAAAAAGTTTATTTGCTTTAAAATAATTATTGCATGATAAGTCTGGAAGAATACTGATAAGATTCTGACTAAGCTAAGCTGATATCACAAATTAAAATCTTTTTTGTTTCAGAGCAGAGTTTATACCCCAAATCAACTTAGCATTCCATCAGGATTTGTGTGTTATATATCCATATCCCTCATAAACTATAGGGATTACACAATAATTCTTTTTCTACATAGTATAACCAAGACATTAACAGCATCACCAATAATTTTATTTACTGACACAGTAGCTCTGGAAAGACTTGTCCTTTTCTTGTACTAGAAACTATTTACATGTTTTACAACTGATTGCAATAGGGCAGGATTACCAGACAGTGTCACTCCATTTTGCACCGTAGCTTGGTAAAAACTAGCAACATAAGATAGTTTACACACTGCCAGAATAAGACTTAACTTCAGACAAGGACACTGCTGTGTGTTATAAACTTAGGTGCAGTGTGTCACACCATAATACTTCAGAATATAGGAAGCACCAGAAAGATAATAGCACAATAGATAACGAAGTATTAATGGAAACTCTGTAATTTGTATTTATTTACAGGACTACACATTGTGTTCCTATCACCTTTTTCTGAAAAGTCAAATGCTGCTTTACTGTCTGCATGCTATTTCTCAAACAAAAAAAGGCATCTAATTAAATTCTAAGCATCCCTGACATTAAACAAGTTGATTAAAAAAGCCAGAAAAGACATATAGAACCTGCTGTCATCAGAGATGACCTTAAAGACAAATACTATAGCAAATGCTATGCACTGAAAGACTCTTTAATCTTCCAGAACTCCTCCTCATATCAGAGCAGTTCTAGCAGTTTCCCAGGCACATAGTAACTGTAACCCTAAGAAATATAAATGACTATTTTTCCTCATCTGTGTACTTTCTGTCTGGTTTTAGCCTCTTTCTTGTAACTTCCATATTGTTCTACCATACCCCATAGGAGTTTAAGAAAAGCACTGCTCACTTGATGAATCCCCTCCTAATAGTACAGCGCAGATAACCACTTCACAGAATATTATAGCCAGCAGAAAGCTGGGATAGTAGTTTGGATGTGCTTTAAGTAAGATGCTGTTTTTCACCAAAGGTCAAGATTAGATTCTTGTCAAATTGAACTGTCACTGACTAGATTATAAAGTTAATGAAAGAAGGCTTACACCCACAGTCATATCAAGATATTCACTTTTCACATTATAAGTCTTTCACACAGCACTCTCATCCTCTTCCCCTCTGCCACAGCCCTGCAGCCCTCTATCCTCAGGAGCTCTACATCTCACAGTCTGTTCCTCATATGAGTATCAAGCTTTTCTTTGAAGCCTGCTCACTAGGCAAGATGTCCTCACTACAAAAGCATACAGTGATTTTTCTAACTTCCTTAATAGCTTTAATGCATCAGAGATGAGACCTTATTAGTAGGCAGAAGACGTACATAAAGCCTCTCCTGTAGCCCACTCCATCAGTATTAATCAATATTACTTATAATCAGATAAAGGTGGCTTTTCAACTAGAAATTACTTCAACCTAGTGCCCCCACCACAAACAAAATAATTCCAAACCACAGTTTTCATCATATTTGAGGTATCAGGACACTGTCCCTGTGTACAAAAGTAACTTACAGAGCACCCTCACATTCAGAATGACTTACCAAGTAGAACTGATCCTACAGAGAACAGCTTGGTGAATCCAGGCTTTCACTTGCCTTGGAAGCATAAGTGAGAAATACATCTAAACATGAAGAATGAACTGTTTTCAAGAACAAACAACGAAAGACTAGAGAAAAGTGCTTGCTGTAATGGTCAGGTGGGAACAATTGGCTGGCAGTTCAGTGTGAGTTTCAACCGGTTTCATTACTCATTGCCTCAAGGAGCTTCAGCGGCTGCTGCACCTACAAGATCAATGCTGCTAATTGTGAGGAAAATTAGTCAGGACAGCACAGAGCCTCCTATTAATGATGCCTGCCAGAAGAAAGTCAGTTTATCAGCTATCCTAAAGGTTAACATCAATATCAAATGCAACAACCTCAAATGATTGTATCACTAACCTTGCAGGCAATGTCACTACAGTGGTGCAAAAATCTTCCAAATTGCCTGCGTTTTACAACTTATGCTGGTGCCCTGCTGAACAGATGCCAAGCCTATGTTTGTTATTTGTTTAGTATTCTTCCATTTGACTCTAGCAAGAAGAAAACATGTCTACAGTAAGACCTTCAGTTCTGTCAGAACTCTTTAATAACACTGGATAAGAGAACTGACCTAGGTATCAGCTAATACTACAGGAAATGGTTTGCTGGAATGATTTTGTTACTTCTACTCAGAAAGACCTCAAAAAGCAAAGAGCAAATAAGTATTGAGCTTTAAAAGAAAACAAAACCAAACCAAGCAAACAAAAAATCCCCATTAAAACAAACAGCAAACAAAACCAACCAGTTGGCTACATTCCCAAAATAAGTTAACCACAAAGACAAGCACCTCAGGAAGTCAATAAGCCACAGACACTTAGAAGCTGGGAATGTCTCACTAAGTGCTTGCCCCATTTTTGCCTTTCCAAAATGCATTGTTTATCTACCAGGAGACAAAATACAAAGAGGATAAATGATCATTTTAAAATATTAATCATATCTAGTAATGGCTGAGAATGTTCATTTATTTGAAGTAATGGCAGTAATCTCTAAGAGAAATATTCTATAATAATAATCTAGAAAAGAAATGTGTATCATGTACTTTTCTATATATATTGTATAAGAATAGCATTAATAATTTGTGAGACCCAAGTCACTATGTATACCCAGGGTACACTGGAAAGCTAGAATAAACTTCTTTTTGAATGACACATTTTTACTAGTTCTTAGCAGCTTATATGGTTTTAAAGACCATACTCTGGTTGTCAGAGCAATAACTTTACAGTTCCTTATTTGAAAACTACTTCTTAAATGACTGTTCATTTTTATATTGGATTCAATTAAAACAGTATTCTTTGTTACCAATAACATTTGGATTTCTCTGTAAGTAAACCAGAACATCCATATTACAACACCCCATTTAATAACTACACTTATATATGGAGATGTGCATATGTATAAACATGTATTTAAAAAAGTATCAATAACAGTATATTTTAAAGTGCACAGAATGTTACCTTATGGTTTACTAGCCAATACCCAGACTGCTCCACTTGGGATGGTAAATCTAAAGTACTTTAAAATCTGCTCCAACCCTTTGCAGCAAAGATGCATTTGAAACACAGATCAAGGCGGTCTATCTCACTACAGAACCTGCAGTTGATATAATAAGAAAGCAAGGGAAGGAATCAAAGGCAACAGGCATGTTTCTTAACTTTTTGATACGTGCTTGATCTCTAATCTAACGTGAAGCTAATGTGTTCTGACAAGATCACAAATCTATCAGGAAAACAACATTTTAATAAAGGAGGTTACCCAGCCATATGCACCTCCTCCTGCCCTTCCCAACTAATGATTACACAAATCAGCATCCAGATAGAGACTGACCACGAAGACAGTTCTCATCAAGTCTTCCTACATTTCAGTGGAGAAACTTCTATTTCTTACTTGGGCTTTGGTCTTTCAGTCCCTTTTTAAACCTTGCTGATGCTCACCTGGCCTCCAGCTATGAAGCTAACTCTTTGTTTACAGAATAGAAGCAAAGCAGGAATATTCAATTTTAAAAGTCTTCTTTACATTTTTGGGTTGGTTTTTTTTTTAACATCTCCCAGAGAAGATTAGAATTACCTGCACCATCCCTTTGAAAAACAACTATTTACTGGCTCAAGTAGTAGGATCTACCCTCAAGCATATGGAAGTGAAGAACAAATACTACAAGCCTGCAGTTTGACTGTCATGTCTATCTGTCCATAGACAATACGTTGACTGCCAGTATACTGTTGAAACTGCTATAAAGGCATGAAAACAAATTGAGAATAGTATCCTATTACATTTATACATTATGAGATATTTTTAAATAGCACTAAAAAAAGAGAAGCATTTAGGAAAACTAGACACTAGATAAAATGATCTCTTGATCAACAATCCACTTTACTTCTGTGTGCCTGTGATGTCTTCATTAGTAAATCCTCTGTGTAAAGTTAATCCCTTTTAGCTACTTAAGGCTTTGAACAGCTCAAATCTCCCATTCCTGCCAATAAATTCTACACATCATACAGCAAAAGACTACATGAGATGTATTTTATTCAAACTCCTCATCTAAGAAAATTTACCACAAAATTCTATCCATCTAGTATCACTAGGAATCACAGTAACTAGCTAGCAGGAATCATAGAGTAAGACAGTTAACAAGACAGTTAATTCCATGTATTTTTGAAGAGTATGACAATTGGAGAAAAGAAGGTTTTTCTTCCCCTTCCTCCCTCCTCCCCTTCCAGCTACCCAGACACTTGTTACTGAAACAAGAGGCGCACACCTGACCTAATATGTAGCTCAAATTTTACTCAGATTTAAGACATCTATGTTAACTTCCTATGTAAAATCCTGCTATGGTCACATATGAGGCAGTTTCTCTGATTCCTTTATAAATGCCTGTCTGTGTACTTTATAAAAATGAACCATGCACTACTATGTAAAGTATTTTTCAAGTTCCTCATATAAAGAGACATCTGATAAACTAGAGGTTTTTTTTTCAAATTATATTTAAAACCACTATTTTTTATACACAAACAATGTTTCCGCTTTAAAACAGGAACATCAGCAAATCACCATTTAAAAAATGTTGCCATCTTCCCTGAATTTTAGAAAATTGTTCCCTCGTTAGCTAAGAAATGTATGTAAGTATATGCAATTTGACAGCATTCTATTTTGAAGTTAAATTTCTTCTTGGTACCAGAACACAATGAATATGACCCACTGTCTCCTTGGATATTTTTACCCCAATTTGTGTTCTACATAAATACTTTCTGCAAGCCTTTACTTGTCTAAATCTAAAGATTTGGGGAAAGCATGTCCTCCACTTGTGCTACCAGCACTTAGTGCACCAAGTCCTCACCTGGAACACCAAATAGAATATGTTGGTCAAAATGCAGATGAAGCTTCTTTCATTACCTCCCAACACTTCATGCTAGGTGTTAAAACTCAGGCACTGGTTGTGTATTGTATCTTTCACTCCTCCAGATCTTCTGCCAGCTGAAGACGTAAAGCATAGGACACTAGCTCCAAAGCCTCAGTCCAGCTGACATAAGAACAAGAGCAGAAGAACTAACAAAAACTCTTCAGCCAACAGCAGTATGATACATCATGCATTTTTTTTTTTTCTTGGAGGAAGGACAGAATCATAGAATTATGTAGGTTGGGAAAGACCTTTAAGATCATTAAGTCCAGCCATAAACCTAACATTGCCAAGTCTACCGCTAAACCATGTCCCTAAGTGCCATATCTACATATAATAGAATCACAGAATGGCTAGGTTGGAAGGGACCTTAAGGATCATCTAGTTCAAACCCCCTGCCATGGGCAGGGACACCTTCCAATAGATCAGGTTGTTCAAAGTCCCATCCAACCTGGCCTTGAACATTGAATTCAGTCCTAAGAGACCACCAATTATGCCAACCTTACAAAAAGAAATGTATAGAGATTTTGCAATATGGACAACTTTACACTAGGGACAAAGATAAAACCATTTATCTCAATTAATTTAGGGTGCATGGATTAATTTAAACTGTTGCCTTACAGGTGAAAGGCCACCACTTCACCCAGCAACCTACCCACACCTCTTATTTACAATAAATATAAACCCCTCCCCGCCTGTATATATGGATATTTCATTTTTGCATTGTTCAAGTGCCTAGTTTATCTGTGGCCCAAAACATTCTTTGTCTTAACTACATAACAGCTCTCAGAATTGCAATTAGGATTTATTATACATAAACTCCATTCCAGCTACTATGTTTTCCAACAAAACCCAAGATCCAATTATTTGCAAACACAGAATGCTCACCATATTTTTTAAAGGGATTTCTAAATCCACTCTCTGTCTGAGGAGGCTTACTTCTTTTGCCTGTGTTCTTATTTGCATGTGTAAGTATAAAACTGTATCTTAAACTTTAAAATCTGTGTTAGAAATAGTCATTGCTTAAAAGAGGTTTTAAATACCTAGGTATATTTTGCTTATGCAACCAAAGTTAAAACTCTGTATCACAAGAAACCAGCAACTGTTTCACCCCCTTACTACTTTTAGTAACTGTTTATGTAATAAAGGAATCTCACCAAGTCTCCATATTCTGAATTCTGTTTTTCTGAACTTCTTAAACAGCACTTCCCACTTACCTCCAAAGCATCCCACCAAAGTGAGCAAAAAGAGCCAGATGGCAGGAATAATATGTTTTAACAATATTTCTCTAAAAGTTCCAAATATTTGGTTTATGAGAGACACAGGCATGCTGCCAGACAGTTAACCAGATCTATCATTGTTGGCTATCTCTTTCTGTCAAGGGAAACATTGTGAAGCATATGTATTGATTACCCCCCATGAGGGGGAAGGGGAACAAGAGCCAGTGACATTTCCATTATATTAGGTATGTGTTCCGTGAGCACCAAACACTTAGGTGGACTGATCTCCTGCCCTATATTTGCTATATTTACTGGCAGTGAGCAAAGCCTCCAAAAATCCTTACAAAGCAAAAGCTCCTCCATTACCGGAAAAGAAAAAGCCAGCAAGACTTACTCTTAAAGAAGGTATTACTGAAACTACAGCAGTTATGTTTGCTGATTTTGACACATCTGGAAAGGAGCAAAAGAAGGTAATGATATGTCTGTGAGATGGGTGTTTAGTTTTCTGCTACTCTGTTTCTTTTACTTATTTCTTTTAATACTTACTGAAAAAGATGCTCTCTTGGTTTTCTCCTCCTGATTCTGGCTTTTGCCACAAAAAGGTAACTCATAGAATAAGTACTTTGAAAAGTGCTTATAAACCCTCTACATAATTTCTTTCTTGGAAATGTGAAAGAAAAATCTCTAGTCATTTGTAATGCAATTTCTCTGTTGTCCCAACACTGAGACACTATTAACAAATATTTTAACAAGGACATTTGCTCATTCTTTTCCTCAAAATAATCTAAGTAAATATCCTCCAAGCGATTTTAATGGTATTTGTTAACAATAACTGTTAACAACAGTTTTATTTGCCATTTAAAGCAAAAATAAATGCAAACAAAAGTAATAAGCAATACCTATTTATAGCTCTTCTAAGCCAGTTGTACCAAGAGTATATGGATTAGAATCACTGGCTGATTTACTTCTTTGGCTTGCAACATCCACTTAGGTTTTATTTATATCACATGCATATGCAACCAATTCATACCAAGTTATAAAAAAGCTTTAATATACGCAAGCAAACTATGATCTGAAAAGCCTTCTGAACATTCAGCACAGAGTATTAGCAAATCTAGCTCCTCTCAGGTACTCAGTGCACAGGCTGAACATTTTTGATCCTGCATAGCATTATTCCATGTTTCAATTTCTCCACTGAAGTCTCACTTCCAAGGAAGCTTGTTCAAATGCTCCATCTCAGCTAGCCCAACTTGTAACCTACTTTCTTTCTAAAGTAGATGTAAGAATTACGACCCTGTGAGACTCTTAAGTGAAGGAAGCTGGACGAGAATTGTATTTGGACAGGAGACACCACTAGCACTTACAACACTGCGGGATGTGGTGTTAGTGATTCATTAGGTAGCATGCCTGCAGCCAAGTCCATATTAAAACTAACTTTCTCTACATTTTCTCTCCCCAACTTAATATATCACACTTGGTGCCTGTCTGTTCAAAGTGTTAAACAAAAGCCTGAAGCACTAGGAAATTAATTTCCAAAGGCACTGTGGGGCTAGGGAGGGAAGGAAGTAGATATATTGCATCTGTGACTGTTGCATCTGTCTTCAGAAGTTTCAAACTCTCAGGAATCCTTTTCTCCCTAAAAATGACCTTAGAATTCTTTCCCCAACACCCCACAACCTGCATTGGCATAAGGGTATTCTGGGCATCCAGGAAAAATACTGTGCTTTATTCTAGTTGTTGCTAAAATATTCCCCATCCGCAGTTCCTGCAGCAGCAAGTTTCACAGTCCCAGTAACACAGAGTCCCGTAGCTCCATCTCTGCTTTTTCATGTTCTACCCTTTTTATGTTTACCTGGGCATGACAGGAAAACATACCAGGTGATCAGAAATTATTCCTTCACTCCAACTAGGAGACAAGCTCAGGAAGCACCGCCCCATGAAGTTTCCTTAGTGATTTCCCATAGGGCAAAAATACCTGCACACTACATGAACAGGAATAGCATGGAATTTGCTGGCTGATATTCAAGGATCACCTGCTCCAAGCTCAGGAGTGTTGCATCCCAAAAAGAAGGAAATGGGGCAAGAAGGCAAGGCGGCCTCCACAGATGGGTAAGGAGCTGCTGAGAAAACTCAGAAGGAAAAATGAAGCTTATATAAGGTGGAAACAAGGACAGGCGGCCTGGGAGGAATACAGGGATATTGTCTGGGAAGCTAGGGATCAGGTTAGGAAAGCTAAGGCCCAGTTAGAATTGAGTCTGGCCAGGGATGTCAAAGATAATGGGAAGGGTTTCTATGGGTATGTAGCAAACAAAAGACAGACTAGGGATAATGTGGGCCCCCTCCAGAAGGAAACGTGAGAATGGCTAACCTGAATTTGGAAAAGGCTGAGGTTCAAAATGATTTCTTTACCTCAGTCTTCACCAGCCAGAATGACATTGGCCTTCTTGGCTGCCTGGGCACAAGCTGGCTCATGTTCAGTGGCCATCAATCAGCACCCTCAGGTCCTTTCCCATGAGCAGCTTTCCAGCTGCTCTTCCTCAAGCCTGTAGTGTTGCATGGGGTTGTTGTGGCCCAAGTGCAGGACCTGGCACTCTGCCTTGAACTTCATACTACTGGTCACAGCCCACCAATCCAGCCTGTCCAGATCCCTCTGCAGAGCCTTCCTACCCTCCAGCAGATCAACTTTCCCAGCCAACTTGGTGTCATCCATAAGTTTAGTGAGGGTGCACTCAATCCCCTTTGTTCAGGTCATTGATAAAGATATTAAACAACACTGGCCCTAACACCGAATTGTGAGGGACACCACTAGTGACCAGTCACCAACTAGATGTGATGCCATTTACCACCACTCTTCAGGCTCAGCCATCCAGCCAGTTTCTAACCCAGTGAAAAATCCACCTATCCAGGCCATGAGCAGCCAATTTCTCCAGGAAAATGTTGTGGGAGACAGTGTCAAATGGTTTAAGTCCAAATAGACAATGTCCACAGCCTTTCCCTCATCAACCACGTGGGTCACCTTATTGTGGAAGGAAAGCAGGTTGGACAAGCAGGATCTGCCCTTCACGAACCCATGCAGCTGGGCCTGATCCCTCTATTTTCCCACACATGCTTTATGATCTCACTCAGGATCATCTGCTCCATGACCTTCCCCAGCACTGAGCTCAAGCTGACAAGCCTGCAGTTTCCAAGTTCTTCCTTCCTGCCCTTTTGGTAGAGAAGTGTCACAGTGGCCAACCTCCAATCCTCTGGGACTTGCCCACTAGACCAGGGCTGCTAATAGATGATAGAGAGTGGCTTGGTGAGCTCCTCTGCCAGCTCCTTCAGCACTCTCGGGTGTAACACATCCAGTCCCATAGACTTAGGTACATCTAAGTGGAGCAGGAAGTCCCTAACTGTATCTTCCTGAATCATGGGGACTTCAAACAACTCCCCATCTCTGCCATCCAGCTTAGGGAACTGAGTACCCTGGGGACGGCTGGTGTGACTATTAAAGGCTGAGGCAAAGGTGGCATTAAGTACCTCAGCCTTTTCGACATCCTCAGTCACTACATTTCCCCTACTATTCAGTAAGAGGATGGAGGTTCTCCTTGGCTGTCCTTTTATTGCTAGTATGTTTGAAAAAGTACTTCCTATTATCTTTAATGGCAGTGGCCACATTTAGTTCCATCTGTGTTTCCCCTTTCTAACTTTCTCTCTACATAAGCTAACATCCTTGTACTTTTCATGGGGTAACTGTACCTCAGGAGGGATGAGAACACTACTTGGACTCCCAGTTGCCCTGAGGCCCTGAAGTCCTTTTTGAGTGACCTCAGGCTTCTTGAAGAGATTTCCTCGTTGCCCACATGGAATACTAATAAAGGATAGAAGTTGCAGGACTGTACCAGATCAGTGAATTTTCTGGTGAAGTCCCTTACCCTGGCCCCAGGGGCAGCTACAGGCTGGGCAGAGAAGAGATTCAGAGCAGCCCTGAGGAAAACGACCTGGGGGTGTGTCATAGTTTAAGCCCAGTCAGTAACTCAGAACCATGTAGCTGCTCACTCACTCCCCCCTTTCCTCCCCCCTGCTCCTGGAGGGATGGGAGGAGAATCGAAAGAATGTAACTCCCATGGGTTGAGATAAGAACAGTTTAGTAACTAAGGTATAACACAAATCACTGCTGCTGCCACCAATAATAGTAATGATAAAGGAAATAACAAGGGAAGAAAATAGAACTGCTCACCATGCACTGACTGATACCCAGCCCGACCCAAGCAGTGATCTAACAGTTCCAGGTAACTGCTCCCAATTTATATATTGTGCATGATGTGCTGTGGTATGGAATACTTCTTTGGTCAGTTTGGGTCAGGTGTCCTGTCTCTGCTTCCTCCCAGCTTCCCCTCCTCCCTGGCAGAGCATGAGACTAACAAAGTCCTTGGTCAGACTAAACATTACTGAGCAGTAACTAAAAACATCGGTGTTATCAGCGCTGTTCCCAGGCTGACAGTCAAAACCACAGCACTGCAGCAGCTACTAAGAAGGAGAAAAATGACTGCTACTGCTGAACCCAGGACAGGGTGTTGGTTGATGAGAAACTTAACATGAGCCTGCAGTGTGCGCTCGCAGCCCAGAAAGCCAACCGTATCTTGGGCTGCATCAAAAGAAGCATGACCAGCAGGTCAAAGGAGCTGATCCTGCCCCTCTACTCTGCTCTTGTGAGACCTCACCTGGAGTACTGTGTACAATTCTGGTGTCTCCAACATAAGAAAGACACGGAACTGTTGGAACAAGTCCAGAGGAGGGCCACGAGGATGATCAGGGACTGAAGCATCTCCCATATGAAGACAGGCTGAGAAAGTTGGGGCTGTTCAGCCTGGAGAAGAGAAGGCTGCGTGGAGACCTCATAGCAGCCTTCCAGTATCTGAAGGGGGCCTACAAGGATGCTGGAGAGGAACACTTCATTAGGGACTGTAGTGACAGGACAAAGGTAACAGGTTCAAATTTAAACAGGAGAAATTCATGTCAAACATAAGGAAGAAGATTTTCACTGTGAGGATGGTGAGGCACTGGCACAGACTGCCCAAAGAATTGATAAATGCTCCATCCCTGCCAGTGTTCAAAGCTAAGTTGGACAGAGCTTTGAGCGACAAGGTCTAGTGTGAGGTGTCCCTGCCCATGGCAGGGGGTTGGAAAGGGGTGATCTCAAGGTCCTTTCCAACCTGAACCATTCTATGATTCTACGATTAATGTGATGTAGCGTTTAGCAAAGCCTGGCCTAGACTGTGAATATAGCACATACGGTAAAATATAGATTTGGTCCCTTAAAGTACATGCTGAGACTATCTTAAAGATGCCAAAAATACCACTGCAGATAGCAGAGGACACCAAGTCTTGCATACAGTTATTCTCCATCCCCTTCAAATGACTGTTAACTCCTGTATCATTCTTCATCCAAAGACTGCCAGAATTTATTTCATCCTTGTCACTGCTCTGGAAATACCAAGCAGACTAATAAGATACCTGGTCACAAATGCTAAGGGATATGGAAGAAATCTTTTGCTAAATAATCTGCCTTTCTACTTCGCAAATTCCTAACAAATTGGTTTTAAAAGATTTGTGACTTCCCTAATAGTGAAAGTTGAAGTCCTTAGGGCAGATACAGCTGAAGGTGCTCTCCATAAGTCAACAGCAAGCCTTCACTTGAAGATGAAACAATGCAGTTTTCATAGTGTTAGACTTCTTTCTTAAGCAGCAGACCACTGGCTGTGTTGCGCATCATTACCTCGACTTCCCACTAGTTGTCTAACAGAGCACAAGAGAAGCTTGTACTTGTGTCTGCAAACCTCCTGATTACAGCTTTATGTTTAGCTGTAAGTCAATTTCTTAACTTTTGTGTAATCATAAAACCAAAACAAAAACTTCCTTCTCTGCATTAGCCTCCCACATCGCCAAACACTCCAAAACCAAAACTGAGGCCTCACTGACGCTGATGACAAAATTCCCACCATCTTCTGCTGTGTCAGGATTTGATATGCAACTCATACTCACTACAAAAAAATAACATTTGTTCTTCAATACAACCAAGATCAACTGTGAGAGAAAAAAAAAACAAGCCAAACCAAAAACCAACTTAAACTTCCACCCAGAAAGTGCTTCATCCAGCTGACCTAGTAAGTAGAGAGGTCTCTTACAAGATGTATTGTATATTATATATTGTAGTATGTATAGATTATACACACATAAGAGTAGTATGTATAGATTATATACACATAAAAGAAACTTAGTATCTTTTGCCTTTTAATGTTAATTGCCTGGTTATGACTGTAGAACATTAAAATGCAGTTTAGATATTTAAAGTTGATTGTCCAGCTATGTATGGATATTTTATACATGGATAACGTTCAACTATTTGTAAGAAGAAAAAACCTAACAAATCACAAACATATCTTCCTGTAATTGCCTCTGGACTGAAGGAGAGTGGAGACCTGTATGCTTCAAAACTAAAATGTAGACTTGAGACATGATTAAATGCTCAGGAAAGTACATAGCTCTTTCTAACTTCACACAAAAATTGGCTTACACTTGTAAATGTTTTAGGGTTTTTTGTTTGTGTTTTAATTATTTACTCAAAGCACTTTATAGGGCTAGCAGAATATTCTGTTCCCACAGAACATTATACATGTGCACAAAATTCACCAAATAATCCTGCCAAGGACAAAGTCCCTTATAATTGTTCCTCCACCACCAACACTGCCTTCCCCCAAACTTTTCCTGTTATTTCAGTCCTTTCATTCTTCATACTTAAGCAACATGGTTAGAAAAGAGCAACATTAAAAAAAAAAAACAGAGAATAACGAGGAACAGAAAAAAAAAAGCTGGAAAAGAAACTAAATCAACTGACAACAAAACAAGACAGAAGAAATTCTTCAACTGTGAAATATAAGGAGGCAAGCTACATGAATGAAATATGGAACATGGACAGAAATACCAGACTAGCAGCACAGGGAATGAAAATCTGTAAACACAAGAGTGTATTTTTCTCCATGGCCTAGAGTAAATGTAGAAATTTCGACTACAGAGACTTCTATGTATCAAGGTAATTGAGTTTCTCTTTTTCTGGCCAATGCAGAGGAAAACATTCTAGAGTTACAAACACAAAGCATCAACACTAAGGGGATTTCATATTTGAAACCTGCCAAGCAAGCTACATGTTATATTACATTATAGCAAAAATCTTGGAAATAAATTTAACAGGAAGGAAGGAAGAAAGAACATATATGACAAGAAAAGTGTATGCAAACCTGTCTTCATTCCTTACTTTTCCACTTCAATAATGTGGCTATCTATAGCTGGTCTTTACTTAAATACATACTAATCAATCTGAAAAAAAGTTTATTTATTCTAGCCATGAATTGGGCTCTGAGGGACAGATGAGTTCTCTGAAGAAATGATGTTTCATTTGGCATGTTAAGTTGAATGAAGAGGGAAATGCAAGAGCAGGAATGTCACCACAAAACAATAGGCTTCCTCCAATTTCAGACTTTTTTTCAGACTGCCACTTCTTTCCTGACTCCCTTCCCAGCATATTTAGACTCCCAGAAACACATAGCTGAGGGCAGAAGAAAAAGATGATGAAGGACTGGCATAACTTAATGTTTCACTGTCTGCTCCCCTCTAGTCTCTGTCCCAAATCCAGCAGTGCTGAATCATACTCTTTTCTCTTTCATTATGCAGTGTGGAAGAATTATTAAGTAACAGGAAGGAAAACTGTTACTAAAAGACAGATTCATGGTCCATGATTCTACCATTCCTATTCTTCTGGACCTCAAAAGTTGCCTTGCTTTAAATGGCAGGCAAAGAGACGCAGCAGAAACATCAGTTTAAGTCATCATTAACAACAGCACCTCTCCCACCATCAGCTGTGTTCTTACAGACCAGATCTCATTCTCCCTTCTGGCATGGTGTTCCTGAGTGGTACTAGGCACATCCTTTATATTAATGTATTAACACTTGATCTGATTTTGCCAACCAATATTCACATACAGTGAAAAAAAATGTCTGTTTTGCCATGCAGTTTTCAGCAGGAGGGAGCCCTCAGGAGGAGGAAGGACAACAGCATTTTTGGGCTAGAACTGAAAAACTTGAAACTTTCTTGGAAATAAAAGGGAACTCCATTGTACTGTAGATGGGATTTAAATTACTTCTAAAGCCCTTACGGGTAAGGAAGAAAAAGAAAGGAGAAAACCCAGACAAGAACGCCACACAGGAAAGAACCACACACACACTCCTACGCATCGGCAGACAGTAAGATAGAGATGGTTCCCTGTAATTTAACTTACAACTCTTCCATCTTCATCTTTCCCTGGAGGCAAATTCAGCCCTGACCTAAAGAGACATAAATTCCATTAAACTACCCTGGGACTGAATGCAGTGTTGCCGGGTCACCCAGCACCCTCAGAAATATGGGTGAAACCTATTTTGTTCAAATGGGAATAACAAATCAGTACAAGTTGCCACATTATATTTCCAAGTACATCATCACTGAATTTCTCCACCATCTGCATGCTGCTAAATTGAGTCAATAAGATCTTTTAAATTGGTAATGAGACCCTTAGCCTTCCACCACTTACTCCTGCGAAGGAATGATACAGAGGCCTGCTCTGTTCACAGGGAGTGATCTGTTACTACAGCACACATCACAGTTCTCTGCAGTCACATGTTCTGTCTCCTCATTCATAGGACTCACACGTATGACCTCTTCAGCAATCTTTCTTGAGAGATATAATCATTGCTTTAAGGCTGCTCTTAAGGTTAGCTTTCATTAAGCACTTAAGGAAAGAACATATTGTTTATACATCCATTCAGCAATCAATTTCAAGTGAAATCTGCCATGATTTCAATAACTCTCATGATTTCAATAGTCTATCAATACAGACAATACTGGTTAATCATTTATATCTTTTGTAATAGCTAGCTAGATAAACACATTTTTAACCACAAAGGTTTAAAAGTAGCCAACTGCATTTGGTTAAGCACACTTGCAGATCATTATAGGATGTAGTGATGAAGGGAATCTTCACCACCACAGTACACAACTTCAAAAAGCATGATTTAGAGAGTGAATTAATGAAGAGTTTCACGAACTAGAGCAAGAGTATCACAATTATTAATGATTCTAATTTTAGCAAATGTATCTGAATTCTGCAGACATGCTTCAAGAATACTGCAAATACTGAAGTTTGAAGATGCTTTGTAAATGACTTCAGTATCATGCATTAAAACTGGCAGGACCACTACGGAGACCTTCCATGTACTTTGTAGTCCTAGCAAAAACCAGAAGGTATCGATCATCCAGTTTTAACAGCAGCTGACTGAAGCTATTCATTGAGTTGCCCATTGCTACCACTGTGGCCCCATGAATAAGCCTCATAGTCTCCCCTTCCTTTTTTTGTTCCTCTGAGTGGACTCTTAACAGCACAATTTCTTTCACCCTCTGAATGGCTTTGAGAGATCAGCTGAAAAGAAACACCATTAGTAAAAACAAAAGTTTTCAAAGAAAAAGTGGGAACAAAGTGGACATATTAGAGACAACTTGTGATTCATGGCCTATACTGTGCTTTGCCCCTCTGTTTACCTCAATACACTCTATGGTTTTACTGCTGCATAAGAGCAGGGCAGACCACTGCACTTCTCCTAGCAACCAAAACTGACTTTGGGGAAAAAAGGCATGTTGTCTAGTGAAAGGGAGAACAGAGAAATTTGGGGTCATACAAAGCCAGACATATGTTCTTTTACATTTCATTCCAAGTTGTGCAGTTGTCAAGAAGGATTCAATAAATAATAATAAACAGCTCTGTTTTACACTGATTCATATTTAATTAAACATCATTTTGTCTACTTGTCACACATTTCAATTTCTTTTAATTCAGTGTTCTAACAGTTCCTACTACTCTTTACAGTTTTGCCTTCAGGGATAAATTCTATTGCTTACAGTTTCTAAAGTTATTTTCTTTCACTGTAAGGATGTATTAGATATATCTCTACATAGATACAAACTTTAAAGAAAAAAAATCTAGATGTACGCATACAGACAACCATTCTTAGGGGTTTAAAGACAACAGGACTCGAAGTCAATTTATCATAGGATCTCACATAAGTTTATAATTCAGGCATACATCTGAACAGACCCATCGCACTGACTCGTTTAAAATCAAAGCACTGTATTTTACAATCCAGTTTATTATCGGATGTAATAGATCAAGATTAAAATGCAGCCTGCAGTATTTCTGATAGTTAATTTCTCCACAGAAAGTCCTTTGTTTAATATTTGATGCCTTGACATAAACCAGCTATTTTAGTCAGCCCACTCAATTTCTCTTACATATCATAAAAACATATATACAACCCCCCCCAGCCAATCTATCACCGCACTTCTGCAGTGCATCAAGTTAAAGCCAAAGACCTTAGTTTACTGCATCAAATTACAATTTAGCATTTTCTTGAAGCTGCTCCAAACAACTTGGGACTCAAACAACTTAAGAGAAAGGTTTATTCACTTCATAGATAAGTGATGTAGAAATGAAATAGCAATTATAAAAGCCTAACTACACTGTGTACAAAACAACTGTGAAGTTATTAGGCAGCACCACCATGTTGAGCATGACAGTAGTGTTTTTCTCCCCTTTTTACTCCCTGTGCTGCCTAACCCAGCCACATGCTCTGTAGTCCAGATCTTCTGCTAGTTTCTCTCTCTCTTTCTTCCCTCATTCTCTGCTTCAAAATGAAGTAGTCCTTTAATCCATCAAGCCAGGGGCCTGGAATCAGGCTACTATCCTATCGTTCTCCCACCCTACAGTGTCATTTCTTTTCAAGAAAACTGTCACAGGACAGTGTTACCTGTACATGCAAGGACCACTAAGCATCTCCAGGTCTTGAAGGAGACAATGATGCATTGAGCACAAGGCATCACCTTTGTAAAGTGAAAAGAAGGATGCACCTACAGATCCTTTTCGTGCAGCCTTCACTATGTGGTGACAGTTTCAAAGAGAAGATCAAGTTGACTGTGGAAAGGAAATCTGGGTGAAGAAATCACACCTTTTCCAGCTAGCTCCTAGCCCAACAGCATTGCTAATGCCATTTGAATTTTTCATAATACTGATATAAAAGAAGGTGCTGTCCACCCCTTAGTTACGGAGTGCTCTAAAGTATACATCATAGACTGTTAAAATTGACCACTCTTTTTGCCAGGATGAAGTCATTTGGGCTACAGGACTTGTGGACTTTGAAAACTGGACAGAATGAGTGCTTGCAAACCCCTGATTATAGGGATCATGAAGAATTAAAATACTTCTTATAACTGTTTCTCTTTTCTTGGCATTTTCATAGCAGTAGAAAAAGTGCTGTGGTACCCTGGCATGAGCAGCCCCTTCATTCACTATGAATAAGAAACAAGTTGACTGATGTTAGTTACCTGACATTTTGGTTTTAAAAGGTTAAATTTTTCCACTCAGTTTCTCTAGCAATCAATGGCAAGTGATTAATAGAAGTGAACTACAATTTACTGTGTTTTACAACTTGCTGCTGGCCATTTACTCTTTATGTATTTGTCCAATCTGCATTTGTAACAAGCATATTACAGAGACACTCTTCTTGCCTTGGCACACTACACTGAAGCTATACAGGCAATGCAGAAATAGAAACTAAAAGACCATATGCCACAACAGATATTGTGGCATAATCATCTAGGTAAACTCTAATTAGTAAGGTCCCACTTCAACTCCTGGCACCCCCACTCATTCTAGCAGTTAATTTCCATATATCAGACCAAATAAACTGTTCTCCCAATTAATCTGAGAACAAATGAGAAAATAGAAGTAAATTCTAACAATGCATAGAATAGTACAATGGTTGGCCACTGTCTTTCACTGTAGTCAGACTTAAGAATTCTGCTGGAGCTGAAAGAGTACAGTGAAGACTCACTAACAACAAGGGTAAATCTGCAAGTAGATAGCACACATCATTAAGGTTGTTCCCAATCAAGCTTGGGTTGCTGTCTTATGCGATGAGCACGTGAAAATGAAGAAGAATGAATGTGAATATGCTTTGTGTTCTTACAGTCATCATTCACATACATACGTAAAGCTGAATAACTATCTCCACAACCAGGACAAATAGCAGCATAATAAGTTTGCAACAGAACCTGGATGCACACAATCTCAGTGGGTTCCAAAATACACACTGGAATCACTAGAAGATCAGTGGCCTTCAGTCCCCAGTGTATCCCACATATACATTGTTTCCCAGTAGAAACAGAGACAAACAAATGCCTTTATCATTAATTAAAATGAAGTTGTGTGTTTTTTGCTAACACAGTTTTGCTGTGCAACTGAGCTCCAAGAGAAATTAAGTGCAGGGAAGGATGTTTGCAAATCTATCTATCCAGAAAGTTAGCTCAAATCCCAGTTAAACAGATGTGTTACCTCGGAGATCTGCGGATAATAATAATTATTTAGTGACTTTACAAACAATTTGCTTAGCCAAAAAAAAACCAACAAAGCAGCTGTGGGAGAGTGATAAAGACTGCAAGTTCAAGCATATGCACAAGCTACTTCTGCCAGAACATTGTTTAAATTAGTATCTTCACATCATATTTGCCCATAACATGAAGACGAATCTTAATTAGGCTTGGCCACTAGAGCTCAGTAGCTCAACAGAGATATCAGTGGTTATTCCATGGGTATTAGTGGTTAGTTTGTCTATTGTTCCTGTAATTATTGATGAAAGTTACTATTTTAACAAAATTAAGAGCACATCTTGGATCTCTTCCATGGCAGCAAAGCCAAGATAAGCTGCAGAGATGGAATTAAAAAGCCATTTCTTACTCCATGAATTTTTGGCTTGCAAAAACCTAAGAACACATATCATTATATCCACAACCCAGCACATGAAGCATCTTCATGATTACAAAGGGGTGCCCTGCACCAGTTAAAGAGAGCACGACAGGAATAAGTGAGGAATAAGGAGGACTAAGACATCAACATGCACTTTTAGCCTCCAGTATTTGGAAGCTATCTCCATGGGAGGATGTAGCAGCATGCCAACTTCATCTTGTAACAAGATCACATTACATAAACTAAGATGCAAGCCTTTCCTTACAGCAAGTAAAGCTATCATCTTTAAAAATACCATGTGCTTTCAAGGCCTTTGCACACAGGACTCGATAGAAAAATTGTTACAGATTTCAGTGGTGCAGAATCAGGTCCTAAATTAACAGAACCTTGATTAATTATCCACTGTAACAATAAAAAGTATTAAAACCATGGGTGATGAACAGTTATTTTGTTAAGGAAAAGGTCTGAGGTTAGGATAACATTGACAACTCAATCTTAGCTCTGGACACATAACTTCCAGGGGAGAGAGTCCACAGTTTGCATTGTATAGCAGAAGTCAGGTGTGAGAGTAAAGATGGTGGGACTAAAATCTAAAGATCTTATTTCTGTGCAATTATTCTGTATTGAAAGATCTCATAACTAACAGTCTACATGACTGGTCTCGCATAAAAGGTACCCTCAACATTCTCCCTGAGGTAGTGATTTAAGATCAGATTCTGTACCCCTTTATGTACCAAAATGTAAAGGAACTTTTTGGAATAGACACGGCATGTATTAAGGCATACACATATTTTGGAATATACAAGGCATAAAGATGCAAGTGCAAGAAGCCTGGGTAACAACAAATGTTCTGTAAAAATTCAGCAGTTCCATGTAAGAAATGTCTTTTCAGTCAGAACCAAAGCAACAGCACACTTTATTTGGCAAGAGCAAACACTTGCTTCCTTCTGCATGCAAAATAAAGAGATTTCTATAGACATGCAGAGAAGAGCACCAGTAACCTAGCTTTTTGGCAAGAAACGGCATCAGTATGATTACTAAGTACCCTCCACAAGGTTGGGATGAGAGGTGGTGAGCCAGATGGCAGCCACAGGAAGAGCAACCTTTGCCATGCCAGCTGAGAGAACAGATAAAACCTGACAGCAGTGCTCCTCTTTAGGTAGCTGAAACAGAATGCACAGAAAATGTTAGCAATCTATTTAGCTGGGATCGATATCTGAATAGCAATTCAAGGGTAGCAAGTGGCTAAAAAGCCATTGCAAACTCTTTAGTAATTTCCTCTAAATGGTTCAGCAGTGGACAGAGCGTGTCTTGAATTTAGTGCTACAAGTCCACACAGCATTGCTATGGGAAAGCAACACTTGGAAACAGAGCTCACTGGACAGAATAGACAGATTTTGATGGCACATCTCTTTGATGCTTTTTATGCATCCTTTAAAATGTACTTAAATTCTTTTGTCTGCTTTTAAGGTCACGTAAGTTTAGCCTGCACTGCTAGAAACTTACTTTCCTTGAGCAACATCAATCTCATCATTCCAGAAAGTTTCTAATGGAAGGATTATTTTAGTAAGTGGAACTCACAGAAAAGTTTAAATAACCCAATTGCAACTTTTCTGAAACAGTATCAGACCTTTCTCAGCATAGCAAATTAGCAAATGCACAAGAATTATCTGGATTATCGCATGACTTTTCAAGCATATGCACCTCTGGAAATGAAATGACAGGATGTCCTCATTGCCTATCTTTTGTACATAAATATAATGTTGTTGCAATAACAACTTCCCAGACAGGAAGTCAAGAAAGCAAAACGTTAAGACTAATTCAGCGAAACATTTCATCATGGGCATAAATTCATCCCCACTCAGCAAAGTTTTAAAGCATATCATTAACTTGGAACACATGTTTTATTAACTTCAGCAAGATTCTGGATAAGAGACGGAAGCACACACTTAAATGCTTTGCAGAACTGGGTCTTATGAAAGAACAAGCCAAAGGAAACCAAACCACAAACTCCCCATTTCAGAATTGCACTCTTCATGCATTAAGATGCACACATTCCACAGAAGCAAAGGTTATCCATCAACAGCAAAACTCACATGAGAGATCAAGACCTTGTCAGCTCAGATACTCACTGGAAGAATATACTCTAGCTTTATATGTAAGCCATGCTCTCTGACAGGCAGTAGAGACCTGCGCAAGGCCACAGATAATGTGGTGTAAAGAAATAAGATTAATTTAAAAAAAAAAAAACAGAAAAGGTTTGAGCCACTCCATCATTTCAGATGTATACTTTCTCTTAAGAAAGTAAGCACTCTGGAAAGATACTAATACAGAGATTAAATGCTGCTTTTACAAATTATTCTAATGTATCTTTAACACCATCACATACTCAAGAGCATCAACTTGATGTTTTCAAAGTACAATGGCTAAAAGCTACCACTGACATAAAAGGTCATTTTCACTGCAAGCACTAGAGTCCTACCAGGGCAGAGTTTGGCCCACTACAGCTACTGTGTGTGGCAACATCCACACACTTGTGTTCACAGCAGTTGTGAACTTCTCTGTTAATATTTGTGCTTTCAAACTTCACTAATGATTGGAAGAAAGATAACAAAAGCCATTTAACAATGAAACAAAAACCAATTGAACACTATAAACCCTTGCTCCCCCACCCTGCAAACAATCATCTAGTTTAACTCCAATAGCTAGTGGTTTATTTTATGGTACAGACTCTGCCTATTGGGGTGGTTTGTTGTTGGGGTTTTTTTGGGGATGGGGGGAAACCACACAGAAGAGCAGTGACCAAGATTGATAGTTAAAGAAAAGGAGAATTACAGTTATTCCTCAAACAGACAGCAAGAATATGGGCAGGGCTACAGGAAAATCATAAGCACAATAATAATAAAATATACATATATGTATATATGGCATGCTTTCTGTCATTTTCACTGAGCTTTGCAATTTCCAGATGTCATCAAACACAGAAGATAACTTCGGGGAAAAAAATATAATTCATAATTTTGACCTACACCTTTATGCACTGTGTAATACCACTTCTGAATCACTGGAGACAACTAAGGCCCAAATAAGTGACAAATGCTCCATCACCGGCAGTGTTCAAGGCCAAGTTGGGCAAAGCCTTGGGTGACATGGTCTAGTGTGAGGTGTCCCTGCCCATGGCAAGGGGGTGGAACTAGATGATCTTAACATCCTTTCCAACTCTAACTATTCTATGATTCTATAGCTAACACGCCTCCAACACTACAGTGTCTTTCTCTGTCTGGACCCTATGCCAAGAGAACAGAAACAAAAAGAACCTAAACAAGACCAAACAACAAACCACAAAACCAGAAATGCACCAAGAGGTAACTTTCAAACACAGAAATCAAAACAAGGACTTGTTAAACAAGTGGTCTATTGGGGTTGTCTTTTTTCTTACATTAAAGCATTACAAGTAGCTCTAATGTTGATACGCATGTTTTCAGAGCAACTGGTGCAATATGTCACCCTAAGGTGTAATCGTAATTATTATGCTTCTAAAGAGACAGAAGTATTGTGTGCCAAGCTTCCATGCCAGTATCTCTTCAAAGCTACTTGTTAAGTCATTTTGACAATAACAGCTTATCTCTACTTGGTCATGGCATGCTATCCACAAGGCTTCTTATTTATTTCTTTAAAGAGAGTTGTTAATGTAGGCAAACTTTACAGTCTCTGCAGTATCTTCCCACAAAAGGGAAGGCTCACATGTATCCTGGGCAGTTTCTTGGCATTTTTTGCCTAATGGTCCAGCTCTAAATTAGCTATGTACTTCAGGTGCACCCACCACCCTTGGCCTATAAGGCTAGACCAGAACAAAGGTTCTACTTGCGTTCCCCATGACAAAACGGGAATAAATTACTCCTTGCTCCTGTCATTCCAGCAAGCCAGTTAATTGCATTTGTTTCATATATCTCCAAACAGCCTGGTACATTAATTACATTCTGTAACACCAAGCTCCTCTGATTCACTCTGTCACTTCCACTGAGCACTTTAATTGTATTCCTTCTAGCTACATACAATTTTAAACACTTACTAATAATTACATACATTGCTACAGCTTGATGTTTTCAGTTTGTATATAAAGATATCTTTGACCCCAGTGGTCTTCAGGTTAAGGATCAAGATATGTTAAAGTGGGGAAAAATAAAATGACAGAAAACGAAATTCCTGCAAAACTATGACCGTATGACTCTAGACACAAATGCTCCATTATAACCTTTCACAGTTAAAACTTCCTACTGTTTAGCATGTGCATATATTGCACAGAAATTTTCTTGTCAGTAGACCAAACTGAACATTAAACTGCATCACATATTATGCAACCAATGTAAAACTGTACTTGAATGTCTCCCTGATCCCCTCTATTTTGCCTCCTTTCTTGCTAAGGGGTGGGGAAGATGAGAGGAGGGGGAGAAATACCCAAAGCAGCTTGCGACTGCAAACAATAAACCTGGAGTCCTTGCTTCAGGACTGATAGAGCAAATGCTGTAAGCAGCTTCCTGGAACGAAGTTTGCTCAAACAGACAGGCAAAACCAGCCAGGGGCCCAGACACTGAATTCATCTAACGCCTAAACGACTATTTAGAGATGCAAATACTCAATGTTAGGAGGACTGCCGAGCATTTGGTCCCAGCACACACCCGTGTACAACTGTAAACTGTTACAGATGCTCCCTCCCTAGATGAGCGCTTGAACTACTGTAATGCCTCTAACGTCTACGCTGCAGCACAGCGCCAACCACTACTTTGAAAGCCAATTTACCTTTGCGCTCAAGTTCTCGCCCTACTAAAGCGCGCTTCCCCAAGATGCTAATTTATAGTCCCACACCCATTACTTCAAGCGGAAAACGGCAAGAAGCGTCGTAGAACAGACCCAAAGCGGGGAGCGCAGTGGGAGGGTGCAGGTGGGGAGTGCGAGAAAAAGAAAATAGCAATAAATCTCCCCCTTTTCCTCCCAACGCTGCTTAAACTCCACGAGAACACTCCCCTCGGGAAGCCCGAACAGGGGGATATAGGAGGGAGATGACGGGAGCACTCTCCCGCCAGACCCACCCCCAAGCGGAGCCCCCTTGGGGCGGGCGGGCATCGCCGCACCTGCCCTCGCCGGCTCGGCTGGGCCCCGCGGGGGGAGAGGAAGGAGAGAGCGGTGTGGTCGGTGCTGAGCAGTCCCTGGTGCTGCCCGCCCTGCCTCGCTCGCCAGCGCCAAAGGAGGCGTTGAGGGACTCTGGAAATGGGCCAGCACGCCTCACCTGGAGCCGAGGCAGAGCTAACCTATTTATCTCATCAGCTGGCTCTCCCGGCGGAAAGTTTAACAATAGAAGGAGGCAAAGTAGAACCAGCTACAGCAGCGCTCTGCTTTTTCTCTCTCCTCCCCACTTCCTCCCACCACCACCACCCCGAAGTGAAAAGATTTAGCGCTGTAGTTTTTCCTCTTTCCTCACTACCTCAAGCTGACATCCTTCTAGTCACAAGCTGCTTTTCCATTAAGTTCGCAGACGGGAAGGACTGCTTATTGGAAACATGTATTTCCCCACACACACACCTCCCCATACCATTTTTATACCAGAAACAAACTTAAGGCTCTGTAACGTTAAAGCTTATAATGCCGTCCACATGTGCTGTCCCAAATCAGAGCCAGATGAAGGGGATTTCTGCACAGAAACGGCATCTCTAAAATAAGGGAACTTACCATAGACTTGGAAAAATGCAAATCCAAAGAGCAGGAGTGGCGTCAGCAGACCCATTTTGACATATTAAAGGCAATCCCGATCGCTTGCGAGACCAATTCCAGAGAAATACGAAAAAAAAAAAAAAAAAAAAAAAAAAAGGAAAGAAAAAGTATCCAAAGCCAGTAAGAGGTAGGTCCAAAAGTTTTCAGTTTCCTAGCAGCTACTTAAAGTGGAAAGGGAAATCTTGAAATCAAAAGCTGCAGATGAAAAGGTCTTGAATGTGACACTTTTAGATCCATACAGATTAGAGCAGCGAGTGAGCTCCGGAGGCAGATTCTGCTTTGCACACACACGCTCCTTCCTAAATTCCCACCAATCCAGCCCCAGCAGAGGAATTACTCAAGTGTGTCTAAGACTCTCTTTAGGATCCATGGCAATCCAAAAGCGAGCTCTTTCTTCGGAAGACAAGGAAAGACTCTGAGAAAGGACCTGATTCCTAGAACGTGCTCCACAAACTTCCCAGCACTTTGCAGGAAAATCATTGGTTTGGTTTGGTTTGGCTAATTTTGCGTTCCTCTTGCCCTCCCCCTACCCCTTTCTCTACCAAATCAGTTCAAGCTGCGGAGTTTCTCACTTAACTTCCATAATAGGAACGCCTAGGCAATGTGCTACGGGAGGGGAACGGCTTCCTCAGCATCCCCTCGAAACAAACCCCTGTCCCCTACACCTCCTCACTTAAGCCCAGAGCGAAAACTGCTGGAGGACAGGCGGGAGCGGCGGCGGGCTGCTTGCCCTGCAGATGTGGCGGCCGGGAGTGCGGGGCCTCCCGCCGCCAAGGCAGCACCGGCACCGGCGGCAGCAGCAGCTCTCCCGGGCGGCCCCGGCAGCCCGGCTCCGTTCTCCTCCTCTCTCCCCTCCCGCTGCCTCCGCCTCCTGCCGCCGCGGACACACCGGCTGCAGGGAGAGGGAGGGAGGAGAATGAGCGCGGCTGCCTGGGGTAGGGAGGCTGCGGGGTGTGGACTAGAGCGCGGCGCTCCACACCCCCGAGTCCCTGTCTGCCGGGGCAGGGCGGCGGGACGGGGAACGGGGCTGGCTGAGGGCACGGCCCTGCCCCCCTGCCGCTCCTCCGCTGCTGGGCATAGGTAGGATTTACATGGTTGCTCCCCGCCGCTTCCCGGTTAATGGGCAGCTAATTTTTCGGTAAGTGGTTTCATGGAACTGGGCTCTAATTATTCATTCCCTCTCTCCGCTCATACCCTGCGCGCTTGGGAGCGAGACCCTTGGAAGGGACTTCTCCAGGGATTTCTTTGCTCATCCGCTGTGCGGAAAAAGAAGGTGAAAATAATTATATGTATATATATAATATATATAAAATAGAATGGATGACACGCGACCTGTTAAGTCTATAGGACTGGGGGTTTGCTCAGCAGGGAGCCAAGAACGAGCCGCCTGCCTGCCCTTCCCCAGGCCCCTTGGCTGCGGCGCAGCTCCCGGCAGCGGGAAAGTTTCCCGGGACCGTCCGCGACCCCCGCAGGGGTTGGTGAGGGAGAAGGGAACGAAGACCAGTCCCTATAGGCACGGCAGGGCTGCCCAGCGGCCACAGAGAAAGCCAGGAACACGCAGGAAGGAGCAGCGCGGAACGAAACGGGTGTCAGAACGGGGCAGGGGGTGACCGGGCAGCGCCAAGCCGAGAGCGGGAGGGGCCCGCTGCGGTCCCGAGGTGCCGGTTAGGAGCGGACAGGCGGGAGCGCTGCATGGTGAAGCTTGAGCGCCCCCTACTGTCAGTGGGCGGGCAGCGGCCGCCACCTGGTGCTCGGCGTTGCCTTTTGTTGCGGCGCGGCGCGGCGCGGCGGGGCTGGGCTGGGGGGGCGGTGGCGGGGAGGCGGTGATGGGGGCCCCTCGGGGTTCGCGCTCTCCCCCATCGGCTCTGGCGTTGACCCCGGGGAGCCCCGGTGGACCAGGCGGTGCGGAAAGAGCGAGAGTTGACATGGGAGCGGCTGGAAGCCCGGGGCCGCCGAGGAGCGCGGAGCGGTTGCAGGGGGCGATGGCTCTTTTCTCCACCAGAGAACCCGAAACAAGTGGTGCTACGCATAAATGTTCCCTGTTCACACGCGTTGTTAGCACATGTAGCTAGGTGGTTTTCTCTAGTTCGTAGAGGGACACTGAAATTGAGGATCGGTTTTAACATGATGATGCTAGATAAAAATTAACTGGCGAATGCGCTGTCAGCAGTGCTTTAATTCTATACAGCATCAGTTCCCTAAGTAATTTCAGTATACTCTATCAGAGGCACGTTTTGATCACAGAATCAGGTTGGAAAAGGCCTTAAAGGTGATCAATTCCAACCTCTACCCCAGGACTGCCAAGTCCACCACTAACCCATGTCACAAAAGACACTTAGACTGTGTATGAACACTTCCAGGGATGGTGGTTCTACCACTGCCCTGGGCAGCCTGTTCACTAGCATGAGTAGGGCTGTTTAAACAGAACAGACTTCCCTTCTTCAGTGTTGGCCAACTAGTCCCAAGTATTCTCCCACTGAGTCTCTCCTTTTTATTTTACATATACTACAGATTTATTCCTTTAATAAGTTCTTCACGCAAATGCTGTGAATCCTGTTTCTGCAAAGTGTGCACTGCCCACACGTACTCAAATAAACAGTCTGCAAGTTATTTCTTACTTGGTTCCTGCATGTAATTAGTGACCTATATTTTACCATTGCCAAATGTGACAGTGTGAGGTGTCTGCAGGCTTTTTAAGTGTCTGAGATTATTGCTACTCCGAATAAAAGCCAGATGACAACTCCAAAGCCTCTTTATGCAAATCAGTAAACGGTGTTCGCCTATACTCACAATAATGCCCTGCAGATAAATATATATGTGAACACATCTAAAGACTACCTTGTGAAGAAGGCTATAATTAAGGCTAATTAGGATAAGGTGATCAAAATGGTATTCTTTGTCAGTGTGCTCGTGAATTGGCAAAACAAGAAACCCATAAATCACCTACCTGACAGCAGTATGTGTAACACACATGAAATATTAAAGAATATTTTCTTTTGTAGTGGACATTTGAAGGACACAGTGAAGTTGCTGACTTGCTTATTACAAAGTTTTAAATGGGAAGTAGCTGTGCACTGTACAGTATTTTTTTCTGCTTCCCAAATCAAGATAAATTTAATAAGAGCTGCTCCTGAACACTTTGGAGATATATACAAGTCCCCAAAACACTCAGGTACCTGTAAAAGGGTATAATGACCCACATAAACACTCTCAGTGAAATCAATGGCTTATTCATTACAGCCACTACTGTTTGATTCATTCACTTCCCCACAAAACTGCTTTTCAACTATTAAACAATTTGCAAAACTCTGAAGTTTCAGCCAAATTTAATCAAGCATTTTCAAGCCTGATTTCTTGCCCATACATATTTCAGTGATTTTTGATAAGAATGAAGAGTCCTCCAGAATGGCTAGCAGAGTCAGAGAGCACTGGAAAACTGGTTTTTGTATTGGCACTGTTTGCCCAAATTCAGAAAATTTGGCTAGTATATTAAAAAAAATAACAGAATAATAAAAAAATGGTTAAAAAAGGAAAAGCTAATCTAGCAGTCTGATGGAGCATTGGAGTAGAGGTTCATGTGTTAACAGCTTCCAAGCACAGGACCTCTCACAGCTCAGAGTCACTGGTCTATAAGCAGAGTTTGCTTGGAACAACATTTACTTCCATTACAAGATGCAGTCCAGATCCTAGAATAAAAAAAAAACACGATGTCTCTCCAGTCTTTCAATAACTGCCTGTGAACATGGCCAACAAGACAGATGTTCTTTGCTTGAATAGCAAAGTCTGTACAGAGGAACTGAGTGTGCCAACTATTTGTTTGGCTATGAGCAATATGCCACCTGATGAAATGCTTGTGTGAGCAGGATGAGGAAAAGACACGTCAGTATTGGTGCACATAAAGCTTCAGTTCAAAGAGTATTGTCGAGGTGGGACTTCAGAGCAGCAAAAAGGCACGGTAAGATTGCCCTGATTCATACTAAGGTCAGCAATCAAATGAGGCAGGACTAATTTGGTAAAACAGCAGTGAGATCAGATGTATGCCAGTGGTACAAGTCAAGGTTTCATTGCTTTCCCAGTCTGATATTTCAGATCTTTGATTTCTAGACTCAAACACCTGCATTAAAATATATATTTAGTATGTGAAAGATCAGATCCAGTGTTTAAAGTGTGAGTGTTCTAAGATTCACTCTCTATTCAGGTGAGCTTCACCATTCACAGCATTTTTCTTCTAAATCTATATTACTGTTTCTGGTGTTACAAATGTATATAACATACTCTATTTCCTAGGTGCCATTAAAACCTCTTGTTATTTTCTCAAGAGGAGAGGTTGAGTTGAGGTAGATCATGCAGTATTTATTCTGGATGCTGCAGCTACACAACCAGGGAGTTGCTGAAAGTGACTAGAGGATCTTTAATATCCAAAAATATATACATGGTGTGATGGCCATATAGTTTAAATGTAGGCAACTGATTAAAGTATTTAAGTTAGGAGCCTGGTCTACACTCTGGAGTAGAGCAAAAGGTGGATCCAGAGGATAAGTCAGAACATGTAATGGTAGACAGCCTTGGAAACACACAAAAAAAGGGGAAAAAGAAAAGTGAGCTTGGACTTTTCCCAGTGAACATTTTCTTGCCTTCTTCTGTGCTATACTGTTCCAGGTCATTGGGTTCTGATGTCATCTGGCTATTGAATAGAATAGAATGTATATGTTTTAAGCCTTATAAATGCTGAAGCATGATTATTATTCCTGCTGCAATCGACAGGGTCTTCCACAGGAAGATTGGACCCTGAAAGATAAACCAGGAATTCAGTCCAGGAAAAGAAGACATGTTGCTAGAAACAGCGTAAGCACTGTGGCAAGATCTCTCCCATGGAAGTCCCTGAAAATCAGGTTTTTTGCTGTCCCTGGCTGCCGCAATTCCAACTAATTTACTTTCCTAGAACCACTTGTGTGGATTACGAAAAATAAAGAAGATAGGTGCCAAACGCATGTGTTTCTTTCTCTGTCTCACACGTGTCTCTTATTTGCAGCACAGAGGGTCACCTTCTGCTTCAACATTAAAAATACCTGAGTTGTGGCATCTGACTCGAGTGTGCCTTTGGAAATACCAATCTCTATTTTGAAATATCCTTACATTGCTAAACTGTGTTAGTATGCCTGCACTATTTTTAATTACTAGTACAACTACAGTGCTTCCCACAGTTATCAGAATGTCTATACTGTTTGTAAGCTAAATATTTGGTAAATTAAATTATTGCAATTTTTTTTTTATAGATCATATGCTCAGTTTAGGCTTTGCATCCACAGCTCATTAAATGTGCAAAAACTGGTAACTGAAAGATGGTATTTTCTTGACAATTTTTAAAACAGCCTCACCTGAAATACATTCTACTTGATTCCTTTTAACAGAGATTCAGAGGAGGCAATAAGGACAATTACTTATGAGAGATACAGTGTTACCACATAAAGAGTTTTTAGAACCTACTTTCCTTTTGTTCTAAAGATGTACTTTTACCACCCATAAGAAAAAAGAGTGCCTTTCACACTTTGCAGCTTGGTCAAAAAAAATCAAGAAAGCAGAGGAGTATTTCTTAGTTAAAAAAGAAACTTGAAAATGGATTATACATAAAACCAGGGTCAGATTTCTCCTTTCTGGGAGCAAAAGGGGGAGGTGAAAGGAAGCTTCTAGTTGAGGGAAAAGAATTGGTAAGTTTACTGCTGCATTTTCCTGCTGAATGTATGTACACCGTCCTTTAAGATACCTGCAGCAAAGCAGGTGCAACGAGACTCCCTTCAGAGGTGGACAAGGATGGGACAAGAGGGAACAGACACCAGTTGCAATGTGGGAGGGTTCTAAGTAGATGTCAAGGAGCAGTTTTTTACCCTGAAGGCAGTCAACTAGGTCTGACTGGATTCACTGTCACTAGAGATATTCAGAACTTAACTGAACAATGTCCTAGACATTAGAGGTGAGCCTGCTTTGAGCTGGACTAGAGGATCTCCAGAGGTCTCTTCTGGTCCATATGATTCCATGAATCTGTGACTGGAAATGCTGGCAATGTGCTGAGCATGTAAGTGTACCTGACCCTGAACACCTTCGTGATCAGTACTGAAGTGTTCAGTAATACTCCTGCTATAAAACTACATAAAACTGCACACACAAGCTATAAATAAAAGAATTGCTTGATATCCCTCATATTTAAACCATTCCTGTTGCAACACTAAGAACCTTTGTTGAGTGACTCCTGTGTAGACTGAACAGTGAACATTACAGGAATAGAAAACCATTTCTTGCTCCCTTCTGGTTGGAAATGCTTCCCTTCACAACTGCGGTATCTGAAATCGCCTTTCTACTAAATGTGGTAAGTTGCACATCAAGCTTGTGGCTGCCTGCATATTGTAGCCTGTAGCATTGAGTTCATTTTTTGCAACAGGGCACACTGTACCCCTTCCAGCCTTTCCCCAGACTACACTGAGCTAGACATCTCCATGTCCAGAATTTCTTCTTATACACTAATACTTTTATCATAGCTGTATGTCTGTACATCTCCTGTTTGTAAGGGTTGTGGGTGCTCCCATCTGCTACACCAGGAACTTCTATTCTCTCTCGCATATCCAGGCCTCTTAAGTTATGCATTTCTTTGTCTAATGAAGGAAGAGTCAATTACTTAATAAGATGAAGGCTCCAATTATGGAATAAAGTGCTAATCTATGTAAATAAGGATATCAAAGACATATTCCATCAACTACAAATAAAATAAGATTCCTAGAGTAATTCTGTCTGTTCCTTTGATAATATCTTCTATCCAGACATTCATTTTTATTAAAAAATAACAAAAATGCACTCTGCCCTAATTTACATACAAAAGATAAAACCATTCCTTAAGTGACAAGTTCAGCTTAATTTCAAAAGACAATTAGGTTTCCAGGGGGCATAAGGTTGTCATTATATCATTCAAAAAAGGAGCGAGCACTTAAAATAAAGCACTGGAGGGGGAGAAAATCTTCCCCTGCCTGCATGAGACACACAAAGGTGAAATTCTGTCTAGAAAAAGGTATTTTATCATGGTGTGATCAGATTGATTCATATGAAAATAAGTGTAGCACTCTGTCATGGTTTAAGTCTGCTGTCCGATACCCAGCTGAGCAGCGATCGGTGGTGACTCCTCCAGTTTTCATTCTGGTCATGACATGCTGTGGCATGGAATACCCCTTTGGCTAGTTTGGGTCAGGTGTCCTGTCTCTGCTCCTTTCTGGCTTCCTGTGCCCCTCCTCGCTGCAGAGCATGAGATTGAAAAGTCCCTGATCAGGGTAAGTGCTACTGAGCAACAGCTAAAACATCATTGTGTTATCAGCATTGTTCTCAGACTGAAACCAAAACACAGCCCTGCACCAGCTACTAGGAAGAAAATTGACTGTTACAGCTGAACCCAGGACACACTCTGACTTCCAAGAATCAGAAAATCAAGCTATACAGCAACACAACATTTAAAAACTGTGCACAACAATACATAAACAAGTCTTAAGCTGAACACCATATTCCTACATAATTATAAATAACATGTTATGCTCTCTTATTTAATGACGTATGTCACATTTTCCGTAACAAGTGCATATTGACAGCCAACTACATTAGCCAACAATATTTACACTTTAATTACGGCTTTTAAAATGGAAATCTGTAACTATGTATGTACACAAGTTGTTAATGGGGCAGAAATTCATCCAAGGAGATCCATCTGTAAATGTCCATTATGTAGATATCTATTTGTCAGTGGGCAAATATTTTTACAATAGGTAGTGTTTAATTTGATAATGTAGGAAACAAGATTTTCAATTCACTTGAAAATTCGAATAGACACATACAGTATTGTTTTTAAATCCTAAATGGCTTTTGAATTCAGCTGGGTTTTACAGTTAATGTTTTGTAGAAGCAGCCAGACTTCCTGAGTTCCCTTTGTTATCTCTGGCCTCCAAAGTGCCAACAGCATGGACAGGTTATTGCTTAGCATGATTTCTGCCATACTACGGTCCTCAGTTGTAATCATATATTAGTCAAACCAAGGACCTGTTGTGGTACGAGAGAGCTTCTGATTTATGAAGATGTCAGCTCCTGAGAATCTGGTCCATCACTATGGTGGCAACACTAACAGCATTAGAGGCTCTTGCGCATTTCTACCAGTGGCTTGTAATGTTCCCATCAGGCTATGACTCTTTTTTGCAATATGGTGCTGTCAACACTGTTCTCATCAGTTATACATATCAGTGGATTATTAACAATATTTGTCAGACTTCTATATTAGTTTTGTCCCAGAACAGCCTTGCCTCACTTCAGCAATAGAATTACATTTTGCATTGTCTCAAGAAATGCTTTTAAATTAGAATTGATGTTTCAGCCATATGATTTTTCACTGCTGATATAATTTAGTTTCCTATCTAAATTTTTATATGAGTATAGGACTTATTTTTACAAAGCATGATGCTATTAAAGGTGGCTGAAGCAGAAAGTTCCCACAGCAGAATTTGGGATAATACCTCTCCCATGCATGGCAGACAAAAAGAGTGCTCAAGACTGACACAAATTTCTAAAGTAAATTGAAAAGAAACATAAAAGAGAAGACTGAAACCTCAGAGCAAGACTTCTCCTTAACAAGCATGCATTTAATCAAAGTGACAAATAAATAAGTACGAATGTAAACACTAAGTATCCTGTGTAATCACTACAGGGACTATTGTATTTTGCAGTTAAAGGGTATAACTGCATAAATTGTATACTGCATAAATTGCATTGTATACTGCATAAATTGTATATAAAAACACCAAACTTTTACCAGGAAAATATGTGGGAATGTTTTTTCCGCTATGCTGCATATTCTGTTGTACTGGGAGCAGCTGTACCAGTACACAGTCCCTTTAAAACCAATAAAGCTGTACATGAAGAGGGGCCAGCTCAGAATGCAGAAACAGAAGCCAATGACTCATTTTAACGTCTGTCTCTGAACTGAAACACAAAATAGCAATTACCTCAAAGCTGTTTGCTGCCACAGCTAGGAAGACTCTTTCACATTTAGAGCACACTACCCACGCAACAGAAAATACCTTCTTTTTTCTTTTCACTGTACAGCTTGCAATGCTGTGGCTGATGCTAGAATTTGGCATGTTTCAATCTAAGTCATCAGCTCAAATCTTGCCCATGCTGATGGTGACCCAAAGTTATTACTTGATTCACAGCTTAAATTATTTGAGTCTGCTTTTTGTAGACAAGAGAAACACATTGTGAGCTTATCTTACCCAGACAATCAGCAATAGTTCAGCATTCTAGGACAACCTTGAGAAGAATGGGGTATTTTGCACTGCCATGGCCCAGAAGGTACTTATCTTGAGAATGAAGAAAGAATTGGGTTTCAACAACATCTACCACAATGAGATCCTGTAACCAGGACTGTGTATCTATGGACTTCTGTGATATAAATAGTAATTAAATCCCACTGCCACACTACCTGCTGAAAGATTTTCTAAAGGCAATGTCTTCCATGATTCTGGCAAAAAGTTATGTAAAAAAATAACTTTTTATTGTTTCCCAAGGCAAAAAAATATATACTAGTTCTTTAATTTGTAAGTGGCATGGCTATTAAAATGTCAGATTTAAAATAAATGAGCCAATATATATATAGTAAAGCCACAAGATTATTTTAAAGTAAAAAAGGGTAAAATACCCCTGTGCATGAAATTCAAAGTACTGTAGTTATGCCTATAGATGTTTAGATGGCATGAAATAATGAAGATGTGTGCTGAACTTAATATTTTGTTGATATTTAAAAAGAAACAGCAGTCCGTGCTGAAGAATAGAACGAAAGATGTGTTCTCATCTAAGTTTCCATGGAATTTACTTGAGAAATTTCCATTAGTGATTACAGAACTTGAATTCTAATATAACAAAAAGACACTAGAAGCCTTTTCCAGTATTCTTTGGAAGAAAGAGTACAGCTAGTTCAAACCATTGACTTAATGCATCAGGCCATCTGGGAATTTTTTCCTCTGGGAGTTATAGCTATTCTTTCAAGTGATCTATATTTCAAAGAAAACTGGCTTAAGTTCTAATGTACTTTATTGTCATTCACCACTGTTCTTTAGTAGGGTTTTAGAGACATAATGCTGATCATTTAATCATAGTAGTCCTGACAGAATTCTGAGTACAAACTTCTTTTTTCCTTCTTCTTTTCCCTATTAATCCATTTAACTTTCCCATCACATGACCTGGAAGCTGGTTTGTGATTCAACATATGCTCAGTTAGAACAAGTTTGAATCTGTTAATTTTCCAATGACCATAAACCTACATTGCTCAAATGAAATGTACAACGTCTTCTGAGTCAAGAAGGAGCTCGCTTTTTAGCCATGAGCAATTCACAGTGTCTATCCTTAAACAACTTAACATAAAGGTATCAAGGATTATATGGCAGGAGGGTTGGAACTAAATAATCTTAAGGTCTTTTCCAACACTAACTATTCTATGATTCTATTTCTGAAATCTTGTGGATACCTAAAAGTATCAGTGATCAGCATATTTGCAGACAAGTGCTTTTTTGGTCCCTGCATACAAGCTTACAGTTGCCTAAGTCACATCTTGGCCAAAAAATATGCAGAAAAACTGACAGAGCCATCTCTAACACCAACACGACAAAAATAGGGAGCAATGGCTCTGGAGCTGGATATCTGATATATGCAGGTGTGTCTCTTCTGTCAGAAATAAGATTATAGATGCAGGATTGGCTCAGGAAGGTTAGGAAGTCCAGACTCCTAAATCCTGGATTTGTAAGCAGTGACTTAATCAGAAGACTGCTAAGTCAAATCACAACGGTGGATCAAACAACTGAGGAAAGTATTCCGTAAAAGAGTGTCAAGATGAGCAAGAGAATGAAACGAGGGCTGAATGACAGCAAGTAAGTGTTAAAAACCTCTGGATTCTGATGAAGACATCTTAAAATACAGTGGAAAATTTGGGATTTGAATTCTTTTTGAACCTAGAAATCAAAGCTATAATAATTAATAACCATATTTCACAATCTAGACAAATAGCAGATGATAGAAGATTTTTTAATACAGAAAAGTGTCCCTTATTACATTTTCCAAACTCTTGCTTACCATTAACATTTTAGATCTACGTGATATTGAAGATACTTAAAGCAAACTGCTTAAGATTCTGGGCTGACAGGCTCATTAAGCTGAATAGTAGGATTGCTGTCATATGCACTTCAGGCACTTACAGTAGGAAATCTTCTATTTTTAATTCCAAATGTTTAAAGAGAAATCTGTATCATTAAAACTTTATATTTCTTTCCTTTGAGAGGCATTACTAACTGATGATATCGTGGTTATCTCTTACGTTCTAAACTATTTAAGCAGAAGAGTGCTCTGTGCAACAGCTTCGGTATAGAAGATGCCCATTTTTTAATCAATTCATACTCTCTTTATTATTGATCAGTAATTTATGACTGTCAATATTAAAGCATCATCTACTGCAGCTATAGGTGTTCAGACTGGTAACAGTTGTATATTGTATACCGTATACCATATATAGTTGTATACTAGCTTCCATTTGTTCTACATTATTTTAATACATGTAAAAATACCTATCAAGTTTTATTCAGTGTTAAGAGCAAAACAGTTTTGCAAAAAAAAAATTTAAAAACAAATGTTTTTCCAAGGTCAGGTTTATCAAAATTATTAAAAGATGCTTCACAGTGCTGATGATAGCATCTGTGTGGAAGCCTCCCTAGTGTTGCAAGTCAGTGCGAGTTCAGTTTCTAGCAATTAGTTTCTTTTGAAGGTTCTTAACAGGTACCTATCTAAATATTTTTATTCTGGCAGTGTATGAAGACTTCCATCATACAGTCTTTGATCTGGAGATCTAGAAAATAAATTAAAGAGTGCTTGGGAGGGACTCTGAAGTGCTAAGTACTCTTCTTTCAGACCAAATAAAAAGTGCAATTACAAATCTTTAAGTAATAAGATACCTGGTATTAATAGGCATTACCACAGGATTCATCAAGCAGCATGGCTGGGCTTGGCCAGAAGCTATGTCATGTGCGTTGAAGTAATAACGGATGGAGAAAGCCAAGGTGAAGATCAGAAGACAGTGGATAAAATTGTAATGAATAAGAACTGACATAAACAGGAGCAGAAGGGCATTTCCAGGGGAAAAGCAGGAACACAAAGTTAAGTTAGCAGACATCTGAGAAAAGAAACTTCTCCTAATGCTATTTTTATTATTTTCACAGAAAAGAATCATATGTAATCTTTGAAGGAGTCAGGACGAATTGAACCTGCTTCAGTGTCACCCCCTAAAGAAAAAAGCCACAAAATGTAAGTCACCAAATATAACTATGGAAAAAATGTTGCTCTTTTGTATTTACAAAATTACACAAATTATATAGGGTATAAAATAGCAAATATTTCATCAGAATCAGATCTCTACACTAAAATCTAGTGTTAGGTTACAACTGCAGCTGATAAAACCATTCTGTTTTCACTGTTGTTTCCTTGGGAAGTATAATTCTAACGTCTGTTCAAAGAGTCTATTTGTAGATCACTACACTCACCTCTTTTTTTATATATGATTATATAGAAGTTCAAATTGTAATATAATCACAATCCACATTAAATCCCACTGCCTTAAGAACATGATATTCCTACAACAACTGAGCTGGTTTGTTTCTCTTTGTCCGTTTCTTTCTCTGCTGAGATCCAGATGAAGAGTAGAGTTCAGCTGAATCACTGTACTGCTTTAGAGATTGGCCCTATGTTAGTTGAGACTACTAAGGAAGGGACTTCAAGATAAAACATCCTGCTGCTATTATATTCTTGTCCAACTTGTTTCCCTAAATGTTGCATATAAAAATGGTTATGATACCATTTTTATTTATGCAGGCATGCACAAATGAATGTTTGCATTCTTATATAGGAGTTTGGACATGATGCTGCCATTTTGTGATTTCTGTTATGAACAAGTTTCTCACCTAAGACTTACAGCCACACATGATTTATGTAAGTCCATACAACTCTTTTGAAATTAAAACAGTTTAGAATTTCTCTAACTGGTGATTTGGGTTTGTTTTTGTAAGGCAGGGATTGTAAAAAAAAGAAGTTCTGTTAAAAAATCCATTGGCAACCTCAATAATATTGTTCTGCCTACTTATTTTGGTTCTTTTTCCTCAGTGTAAGGTTGCACACTGAGGGCATTTCCCCGGAAAGTTAAAAAGTGAGGTCACTGAAACAACTGTGATAAGATATTCTTTCTGCAGCTTCTGAAATTAGATATGTCTATCTTATCATCATGTTTGATTAATTCCACTACAATAGAGTCATCTCTTGTTTTCATATAAGCTCCTTTCACCTTCTGTTTAACTCCTTCCTTTTTAGTTACCAGAAAGGATACAACTTTTGACAGAATAATCAAAAGAAAGGAAGAATCCAAGGGGGACACCTACATACTAGGAGATAAAGTTCCAATTTTGCTCTTGAAGAGGGGCAGCTACCTGACAGAGCAGCTTCTAATTTTCCTCCCTTATCTGCTCAAGGTGAACATTGCTGACTTAAGAAAAGGTCTATGTAATTTGATAAGGCAACTAAAAGAAGTAAACCATTTAGTTTTATCAGATACAAACTCTAGCACCACCAGGGATGACCCATCTTATTCTCAACAAGAAAGGATTACCTCAAGAGAATTAAGCAAAGTAACTCTCGGTTAGGAGTCTGTATAAAGCAAAGCACTCACTGTGTGTTAAGAGAATACTTAAAAATATAAAACCTTTAAACAATCCACAGATAGCATTACAGCCATGTAACATTCCTTGAAAACTTACCCTGAAATATGTCTCAAAACTGCATTAATTCCCATTCCATATAAAAGGAATATATATTGTTGTTAAGCCTTGTGTTATATCTCACTGAAAGCAGTGGTAAAGTCCAAACATTGACTCTAATGTGAATTAAAACATAGTCATCATGGCAATGAGTAAGTTTTTAACACAAATCATTTTACCCTTTTCACCGTTAATGTAATTGAGTTTAAATTATACCGAGTCATGCTTTTGAAGAAAAATAATGTAATTGAAAATGTCTAGCCTGGTCTAGCATGTGAGACAAGTCTGTGACTTAGTCTGCTTAGCAAGAAGGAAAAGTTATGGGAAAGTTCTGACTTGGGATTCAAAAGTTTGAATACTTCCCTCTGACTTAGGTGTGCCTTGCTTTCTATAATACTTAAACATGAAATACCCATATATTCATGAAAATGTTATTAACTGACTGTGGGATGGACCTGAAAAACAAAATTTGGAGAGTCTGGATTTGATTCATGGATAGAAGGAAAACTTTAATATTGCACGATCCTACGGTAACCTTTGGGATGTTCCAAGGAGACTGAATGAAAATGGTGTACTGATAATATCACTCACAGACAATGGAGACATGTAATCTCTAATACATTGTAATGTTCTGTGTGTACATCTCATAAATTTGAGACAAACATACAGAAGTCCCTACATTAGAAATTAGTTACACTCTGTTACTGGTGTGTTACCCCTCACTCTATGTGTGTGTGTGTATATATATATATATACACACACACACTCAATATATGTATGTATGTATGCCTGCATGCCTTGGCAAATCTCTTCTGTAGTGTACTCATTCATTTTGCTTTTAAACTCTTACGATCAATTTAAAAATAAATCTAACATCTTAAAAATGCAGTAAAATTAAAATACCTAATTCCCGTTTAAAACAAAAGTCATGTTTTACTTGCATATTTCCTAATCTTTCTGTCTTTCACTGCAGTGAAAATGCTATGTTTAGGAAAGCTGTGGTAACATTGATAGATTTCATTAGAGGTGCACCTAATACGCTTTTCTACTGTGTGTTCTTTACTCTGCATTTTCTGAGAACTCTGCAAAAAAAGCATTCCATGCAGTCTAAAGAATAAGCTGTAATGTACAACAAATACATAACGACTCACAGGTGTTGTTCCAAAGGACTGTTGTTGTAACGTAATGTAGTAGAATCCCAGCTTTTTCCCAGATACTGTTTTAAAATTATTTTATATCTGTGGGATAATTAATTCCTGTTTTAGGATAGTTCTATATAGACACTCACCCTTCCCCACACTCTAAGTGGAGTTAGGAGCCTATAAAGGAACGTTCTTCACAGTAAGCACAGTAAGTAGCTACTGTCACACCAGAAGGACGTCTCCTTTTCTGTATGAAGATTGCTGCTCTAAAGATCAACATAAAAACTTGTTGGGTTGTTTTTGCTGTTTTTTTAATAGCCACACATAATTTCTTCAGGCAAATGTTCCCTTGTGTGTAGAAACTGCTCTATGAGTACTAGGAATCAGTGTGGAGCAGTCTCTGCTTGAAGTGATAAATTAAATTAATGTAGACAACAACTAAGCCACTTTTGTGTTGAAAGTGAATGCTAAGGACATTTATCCTGTGCTTTATGATAAAGTCATTTAAAAGACTAAAATGCTGAGAGAAAAAGTATTGCATTTTAGGAAACATGCATAAACTGTTCTTTTACTTGCTTAATTACAAGTTGCTGAGAGTAGCATCAACACATATTCAAATTATTTTTTTAAATCCTTGTGTATATGTTATATGTCTAAAACTTTTTCATGGAAGTGTCCTAGTTTGCATTTTGAAACTGAAGAACTGTTCATGATATCTAAATAACTGGTTTTACAAAAAATATGTAAGCTAATATGAATATTAAAGCATGATGCAACTGTCCCATGCTCAGAGCTATTCAACCAAGAATCTGTTGTTGTGTCTAAGTATTACCAATTTGTCACCTTGAGAGTGATGTTACATGTTGCAATCGAGCTGATCTGCCACCTTACCACTACTGCAAGTGAAGGATCCTCCTACTGTTTTCTAGGCCTTTGTTTTCCTTCAACATGATCCCAACCATGCAGTCTCCACCTTTGCTTACCTAGCTCCAAGGCACATATTTTCAGTCTGGAATATTTTTTGCCAACTTAGCAATACAAACTATTTTTGTACAAGTCCAGTGAGTGCCAACAGCAAAGCAGGGGAAGGGAGAGGAGGGGATCAAGTGAGCAGTGAAAGCTTATCTCCTGTCAGTGATGGGAAGCTCTTACCTCCACTTGAATCACATCAACTTATCAAACTTGAGCCTACCATCCACAGGACAAAATGCTGATTAACATTTTGTAGCTACAGGAGGAAGTCTAACAACCTACCTTTCCCCATCCCATCACTTAACTCCTCATCATTTGACCCCTTCATTCAAGCTACAAAGCTTGCTCCCCTTCCTCACTTCACAACAAATCTAATTTATTACGGTGTGTGTGTGTGTGTGTGTGTGTGTGTGTGTGTAGCTTTTGTTTCTTTGTTGTTATTTTCTGTGATTTTAGTGAATTTATCAGGCTTGCAGAGGGCCAAGGAAAGTAAGAGTAAAGGGAAAGAGAAGGAAGATGGGCAAGGATTGCTAGCCAAAACTGCCCTGTAAAGCTGTCATTCACATACATCTCAAATCAGCTTAAGTTGGCAAGGCCTTCTGAAGTACTGGCTTCACTCCATCTTTACCTTGCTTTCCCCCTTCACTGGCATCAGTGTTTGTGTCTATGGACCATGAAAAACTATTTAAGCAATTTTTTTCCTTGCTGTTTTGTTCACCCCCACTCCACACCCTCTTGGTTTAACTTGGATAAGCCTTTAACAGTACATTTTAGGGAAGAGCATATTTTTTTCCCCAGAAAACCTGTTTTCCCCATGATTTCCCTATTTTTCAGTAAGTGCAATGAAGGTGAATAATGTTCACATTTGCTCTCACACAGAAACACTGAGAGTTTTCTGAATTTCTCTTTCTTCTGTCCTATGCCTTTTCAAAACTCTCCAGGTTTGGAAGTACAGAACAAGGTTTTTATATTTTATAACAGGCACTTTTCCAAAATCTTCAAGTTTGAGAAAATCACAGTACCAGCATAAAATAGAAAGCAACCAAATTAAAGAAACTGTAGAGGACTCCAGGATCTGCTGGTTCAGTGTAAAAGGCAATGATAGGATTGGAAAAAAATCACTTTAAAGATAAAATGGCAAAAGGATATGTTTACATGATAATCCTATTAAAAATCTACATTCACAAAAAACTCCATACATGCATGGTAGAAAATCAAACAGGTTTTATTGCCTGTAGAAGATGTCAAGAACAGACGAGTTCCGGCAAAGCACGTTTTGAAGAAGGAATTAATTTCACCTACCTCTGTGATCTACTTAGTGTACGGTTTATGTAAATATGAGAGATATGGAAACTTGACCTATTGCTCACTGTGTTATACCTGTTTGGTACTTGTGTGTACTATTGTTACCTCCCACTGCTCTAATCTCAGCTCCACTTGCTAGTGCAGTTAGTCTTTCTATTATTATTCTTTTTTTTCTCATTATCAGCATTAAGTAAATGGGTAAAAACTGTCTTTGGAAATATGTGCAATGCTGGAGGGAACTTCTAGCACCCAGTAGGTTTCCTCAAGCCCAGCTGACAAATCTATTTCAGATAACAGGGATTTGTTGGAGAAGGAATTGAACAGATATTTCACTAGTAGTAAAAAACAATTTAGGAGGAATGTGGGTTTTAGATGCAGAATAATATCGAGTTCCAAAGCAGGGTGCTTGGGGTATGAGGAAACAGGTAGTAGCTTTACCAGTGTTCTGGTAGTTCATCAGAATGACCTGAAACTCTTCTTCTGCTGAGTTTCTAACAGAAATACTCAACAGCTAATGAAGACCTCTTCCCTTGCCTTGCCTTCCTATCTCCTCTCCTTTTCAGATTCCATTATGCTACATTTTTTCTAGGCTCTTATTGAGTTTCTTACTTGACCTGTCTGAAAATACTTTTACATTAAACTTCCCTAAAGGACTAATTTCTCTAAAGGTAGTATTTACTTGACAGACTAATTTAAATATACCCCAGATTAAATAGTATAATTTTGAAATGCTAGTCTTTTTTTTTCTTAAGGGCACAAACTTTAAGATGCAAAAACACCAATCAAAAGGCGTACTTGCTTATAAAGTATGTCCAGGTAAGTTTTCTCCCCTTTCATATCCTGCTTTCTTCTGAGCAACATGACCCTCACTCACAAGGCATTTCTCCAGCTCTGAACTAACTGATAGAACAAATTTCCTTACAAGTCTTGCAAGCTGAATTAACAGGCAGTCCTTTTCACTGCACAAATCACACACACCAAAGAAAAGGAAACTAAGGAAAACTGAGATCATATTCCTGTATAAAGGCTGAGTTTATATTGCTTGAACAAGTGTATCAATCCTTTACTGCCTGTGAACTAAAAATAACCCTGCTATGGTCTAAGTAACAGGTAATTCTTTGTTGGCTATGCATGTGCCCTATTACATGAGATAAGAGATTTGTTGACCATCTGAAAAATGATGTGGGGTACAAACAACAAATAGTAGTGGCCTGTGTTATTCCATTTGTTTGGATTACTTTATAGGCATATTTTCAGAAGTGCCATAGAGCCTCTGATTCTGTAATGGAAACACAAGAGTGCACTCCCGAACACTGGCAATTCCTGGCTGCAGAGCAGTCTCCTGCCTCCCCTAGAGAATACCTGTGGATAAGTCATGCTTCTGCAATGAATTCCCAGATCAGGCCCAACATATGACTAACTACTGATCTAGAAGTGAAAAACAACTTTAAAGAAATTAGTGCTAGATGTCTGCTGAGAAAATACAAATTACAGAGAATAGAAACTACAGTTACACTCTAATTTAAAAATGTGATCTTACCAATTTTTTTCTATTGTTATATTTTTGACGATGTGTTTATAGATGCATTTCAGTAAAGGCTGACTCTTTAGTGTTGCTGCAATGAATGACACTAGTGGATGATATAAAGCTGGTAAATGTAGTATGACAAGTTAAACCCAACTGTTTACATCACAAAATATTTACTTATTTATTTGGAAACAAGTACTAGATATAGAGTCTTCATACAATCTCAGTTGTACCATGGATGGTATTAAAATAATCTCAAACACAGGAAGGATATATTTCCATTTTTTTTCCACAGTATTGCAAAGGAAAAGCCAAAGAAAACACATAAGATTGCTTCAGTCAAGTTGATTTCTGGTTTCTAAAAGGGTTTTTGTTTTAGCTCAAAAGTCAGTACAGCTTTTTGAAGTAAAAACTGTAGTTTTTTGAGCAGAAACACTACATATGATTAGCACCAGACAATGCCTATGTAAGGCTGGATGCTGCAAGCTGAGATGTGAAAGTAAAGTGGGAGGAAAACGAATGAGATGTCAGCTACATGCTCAGTAGCTTTTCAGGCAGCTTGACTGAATGAACATAACAGTATCACCATATACTGGGTTATTATTTGTTATATGATACAAAGGCAAGGATTCATTCAATTTTTTATTATTACAACCTGTCCTGTGTGAAACAGAAGAGGAGCTATTGCTAATATATGGCATATTTGAAGGATCTGGGAAATACACTTGATTTAATTTCCTATGCACTATTACATACCTAGTGTGTAAGATTGCTTGTTGTTGACCAGAACCAATAGCATTGCCAAGACATACTCTGCATCTGTCTTTGAACACCCTCCCTTTTATTGAACTTGCTGGGTTCAATGCCAATTATTGGATTTTAATAGGATTTATTTCAGCACCAAGATGCTGTCAGATATGCTAATAACTTTTACCATTTCAGGTCTTTGTCAAAGCCATATTCTCAGTATTACTGTACTGTAATCAAACAGATCTACACACTATAAAATAAATACTTAAAACTGTTTTTACATGTCCAATTATGTGTTAGACCATTCTCATTTAATTATCTAGATATAAAATACTTAATTATATTCTAGCTAGTAACGTAATACCTCACATATATAATGCCTTAGTGGTCTATGTGATCAATTCTTAGGCTTAAAACAGCCAGCCAAACTGGCAAATTAAACACTGCAGAGGCAGGAAATTACAGAGGATCTTTTTATATATATATGGAGTCTACGAGCCACAGGTTAGTTGCATGATCACTCATAAAGATCACAGATGCCTGTAAAGGTACAGAAAAAAGGATAAGAATACTGCTTCATCTGGTGTCAGACAGCAGAGTACTGCATCAAGTTTTGGTTCTGCACGCCTAACTAGAAAGGATTCAGTGGAGACTTGCCAGATATTTTGAAGTTAAGATAACAGGTTTTCAGGGAATAATTTAGAAAACTTCAAATATATAAAGATCGATATTCATTTATAAATTTTTGTACACAAGAGCTGAATAAAAGTTGCTGTGGTATGCTTATACTGCATTTGTTAAAAAGTCAGTACCAGTCAGCTGTTACCCAATAATGTATGTTTTTCCCCATTATTTAGAACTCGCATTGAATGTTCTTCTATGGGACATCTCATCAGATCAGAAAAGGACCATAGAAATTGGCTGTAGCGATTATTGAAAGATGAACAATATCTGGTTCATTACAGAAGGTCAGGATAGGTAGTGTTATCTGTGCTTCAGTTTGAGTTTATGGAAGTTTCCCATTAGTCAAAAGCGAATTTGGACTGTGTTATTTCATTTCACACAGGAAGTGTTAATTAGATATATCGTCTGCTTAGTATGTATTTAACTTGACTGGAAATATGTGCAATTTCATGTTTAGTGTGCTGTATCCCATGAAAACTGAGTGAAAGTAGCAAGTGTGCTATGGAACAAATCTCAGTAATGGTGACCTTGCCTCATTCATTTCTTGCATGTGCTTTCCGTTATTCATAGCCTGTAGAATAGTTAGCTGAATGGAGATGCTTAACAACAAGATGGAAGAGACATGCTTACACAGCCAACTCCTACTTTATTCCACATTGAAAAAAAGAATTTGTAGTTCAGTCTCTCATGCTCTGCCAGTGAGGAGGGGCACAAGAAGCTGGAAAGGAGCAGAGACAGAACACCTTGACCCAAACTAGCCAAAGGGCTATTCCATAACACAGCACATCATGTCCGGTATAGAAACTAGGGGGAATTACCTGGAAGGGACCAACTGCTGCTGAGGTCAGGCCGGGGCAGATGGTGAGCAACACATCTGTCTTGGGGTTTATTTTTCTCTCTCTTTTTTCTTTTTCTCCTTTTTCATTACAATTACATTGTTACTATTGTTATTATTGTAATGTTTTCTTTTACTTCAATTATTAAACTGTTCTTATCTTGGCCCACAGGTATTAACTTCTTTTCTGATTCTCCTCCCCATCCCACCAGGGGTGGTGGTGTGAGGAAGCAGCTGTGTGGTACTTAGTTGCCAGCTGGGGCTAAACCACTATAAGTACCATGTTTGCATATAAAGGGTGTTACTTTTTCTGCCTTTCTAACCTCATCAGCTCAAACTAAATTTAAACTGGACAGCCAATAGAAATACTTCCAAATGAGGAAATTACAGATATTTTTATATGTAAGAATCTATTGTTAGCTACATTTGATGCCATTACAAAAACTATTGAAGACCCTACCAGCCAAAGGATGTTGCCAAAGTGCACATGGGAATCATACAGTTGAACAAGACAAGTTCACAGGAAGTAGGGGGAAAGGAGATTCTCTTTTTCTGTGGTGAACAATTTCCGTACCGCATTTCTGCTGAAAACAGAAAGTAAAAGCTCATGTTATGGAATATACCTGCTTGCATTAATTGTTGAGCCATTACCACACCTTTCACGAGATTACGTATATATATATATATATATGTAAAGAACAGATATATCACAGTAACAAGTTCAGTCCATTAATTAATTCTTTTGTCAATATGCACTTGTGACAGACTTTTAAACTTGTATGTCAAATTCTAATTCCCTAACTCAAAGTAAATACCATTTTTTAACATAAGTAATATTACGAGAATCTGGCAGAAACAGATATACCAGACCCTATTTCATACTGGATAAAATAGTATTTATGTCTCTACTCCATTTTGTACTAAAAAAACCTGTAATCATCACATGGGTTTATCACTATTGTGGGAATGCCCTTTCACTGGTTCCATTTGTGATACACTATAGTGAGCAACAGTATGTTTAATCCACACCTCTAAAATTACGTTTATGATCAGAAATTGCTTTTATATTCTGGGGAAAAGAAGTGTTCTTGAAGGCTTTCAGTGGATTGCATGCTGGTTTGTTTCAGTGAGTTCAGTAGGTCATGAATCATGTGAACTTGTCTGACACAATTTGCAATTCTTTTATTTAAGATCAGAATTCCAGTGTGGTTTGAAACACATTCATTGTAATGATCACAAAACTATTTTTAATATTTATGGAACGGTACTGCAGATCCCACTGTAAATTCAGAGCATATGTTTACCAGTGACAAGAAACAGAGGAATGTGCTAAATTTTATGAACTGTTAATGAGTCAATAAATTGACTGTTTTGCAGCCAGAACTCTGTTACTACTGGCATTGTCCAACATTCCAATCTGGATTTCTTACAGAGAAAGAAGTTCTATTCCAAATTTTAACTCTATTTCTTTCCTTATTTTTCTTCACATTAGTGTCTTGTGTCTTAAGAAGAAACATGCAACTGAATGAGAATCACAAGGTACATTTCTCCTTTTTTGTCAAGGCAGGAAGTTATAGGAATATAGGTCTCTTCAGCATTACTGATTTAATATCACAATCACATCACATAATCCCTTTCATAAACTTTTCAAAGTCCATTTTAGATGCAGACTGCGAGACAGTCCCCAGAATTTCAGTGCTGTAATGTTTAGAGATATTTCACATTTATTCCCAGCTATATTTTTGTGCGTGCGTTCTGCCAATGTTTAAAGAGCTTAAACAGCTCTTTACCCTTTTTGACTTTTAGCCCTCAAGATACTTATAGGCAGGGATCATAATTCCTTTCAGCCTTTGCTTTAGTAGACTGAAAAATCTCTATATGGCTGTGCATGTGCCAGTTCAACCTTCCTGAACATGAGCAGCAGGCATTGTACAGACTATTCTGCTAAGGTCTGATGATAGTACTAATGATTTTGTAGTTCTGCTAAAAATATATTCCAGTCATGGTCTTGGTTCACCTGTGTTTTATTAATGATAGATAGTGGTCTGCTATATCCCAAGATCAGTTACTGGACTCCTTTTCTTTTGATCCTTAGGTATTTCTGGATAACAAGTGCCATGTTCCAGACAGACACTACTGCCCTTAGCATTACTGATTTTTTTAATCATTTCTGTTACTTTCAGCTGTTCCTATATGGTACCTCAATTCTCTTATGTATAATAATACTATCTAATAATTTCTGATATGAAAATCTTGTTGAAATGGTCCCCTTTTTAACAGTCTCAAGGCTAACCATGTCAGAAATGAATGGTTAAACCCCCATTTCTCTGATATTTAGTTTCTTGGTACTCAGTGCTGTTTACTGCTTAACCAGTTCTGTTTCTTAATGTTTTCTTATAATTGCTATAAGCAGAAAAATATGGACTTTAATTCAATTTCTAAAATTCAACCTATTAAAGGCTGAACTATATTATCAGAACTGTTCTATCAGTAGTGATGACTTTTTCTCTTGCAGCACAAGTCAAATAGAAAAGCTAAACCATCATTTTTACTCTTACTTCCTCATGCTTTGTTTCTGTCAGGCCTCAGTTTCCTGAAGCCCAACAAACTGTATTTTTTGAAGGCATCCAAAGCATTTTTCTAGCACTACCAGCCTGAATGTTGGTAGTGTTTGTTGGAGTATTTAATACTGCCCCATTGCTACATTTGTCATTAAGACACTTGACTAAGGAGCTAATCTTTTCATTGCCTTTTAAATCTGCCACTCACAAAGGTATTTCCAATATGTTCCTAATTAATTGCATCATATACTTTTATGTCTGCTGCACACTAAAGGCATGTTAGCCAGAATATTCTTTATGATTCAGTTGTGACTTACAATTAAGCAAACATATTCTTTTGTGTCACTTAATACAAAAACATATAGCATAGCTGGATTATGATTATAATATATAGAATATGCATGGTATAAACATACAAGAAAATACTACCTACTTCCCAATCAAAAAAAGAATCCTATACTCTAAGAGAAAAACTGCAGCCAGAAATATGGGAGATAAGTATACAATCACATGTTCTTTGGAAAAGGTAAACTTTCTAGTTCACAGTACAGCCTACTCACCAGTGTGAACAGACCTATTTATTTCACTTTTGCTATGGTAGTAAGATATTACTAATGTGTTTTTTCTTTTTCTCCTACTTTATAGTGTGACTCCCAGCCTGTGGACAAATAGAGATTTTCAAACCTGCCTCTATGTATTGGGTAGAAAGTGTTACAAGATTATTTTGACTTGCCATTCTGGGAAACCAAAGACGCCCAGATTAAGTAAAATAAACCTTATTTCAGTAATTCATTCATTTTAAGTATTTCATTATTTCAGTATGAGTAGGAAGTTTAAATATTTTATTGGCTTTGGGACAGAAAGATAAAAGAAAATAATGCGAACTGAAAAACCTCTGAAGATACCAGAACTGACAGAAACATGTGAAATGAGGTGGTGAAACAGTATGTGACCTTCTTGGACAGAAGTTAACTGTTGAAGCAATCTGCAGCTGACAAACAAGCAGCACCTTACAGATTAATCATGCCAGTAGTTCAAATTTTTCTACTGTGATTTACTTTTTATAAACTGAACAATTAAATGGCAACAGCCTGGGATGCCACGTTTTGATGAGAAATGATTTACATCACTTTCACAATCATATGCCAGGGCCATCTGCCTATCCAGGCTGTCCACAAATCTGCCTGAGTTAAAGATATGATTCATATTGCTAGGTCTACTGGACAACTGGTTTGTCTTTTAGTCACTAGAAGGGATGAAATTTCTCTCTTCACTTCTAAGGGCTTTGGTAAAGTTTGAAGACTACTTACGTATGTCCCAAGTACTGACTAAACCAAGAGGAGTAACCAATACTGCTCATAACATTTTATTTATCTACTATTTTATACAGCTTTTTCATTCTTATTCTGGTCAGAGAAAGGCGTCTGTATACATACTTTATGTCTTACATGCAGCACCTCCATAGCAAGTACAAGCCAATATGAACAACCTTACTTGGTGAAACATGTCCCCTGTCCATGGCAGAGGGATTGGACTAGATGATCTTTGGACCCCAACCATTCTATGATTTCTATGATATTTTAAAAGTTTACTACTTAATACATCTGCTGGGCAGACCAGTGTTCCTCCAGAGCAAAGACACCTACTTTCCAAGGCAAGAAAAATTGTAGATGAACAGAATGTATTACACATATTTATGTTATATTTAACAAAGTCTTTTACCTTTTGCTCGCACAGTGGCTTGCAGTTTAATAGATAGCTTTTCAAGTCACTGTCCACTAAATGTTGCACTTTTACTCCTTTGTGAATACTCCACTAGGAGCCTGATGGCAACAGCTGTTGATTTACCATTGCTAGAGTTTCAGTATCTCTCACTCTGGAGAGAAAAGTCTTACTTTAGTCTGCGGCAAATAACCATGCACCACACAATTTAAGTATACCAAAAGTCACATTTCTAAATTCCTACCTCTTAAGGTGTGATACTGAAGCTACATTTGCCCTTCAAAACAGTAAATTGTTGGTTATAAGTCTAAAGCTTCTCAAATAAAAATGACATGTTTGGTGGTCATGCCTATTAGGTTTTTTTCTCAAATAGGTGATAAATTTGTGTCCTGAGGTTTCCAGTAACTGTGATATCTTACAGTGAATCTTTTTATAAAAAATATGAATCATTTAATAAAAATACTCAATATCTCTCAAAACTGGCCATACTAAGAAAATTAGTCTTGTAAGGTACAGAAGACAGAAAGATGGCAACCTTCATGATTCCTCACCTAGATTTCATCTGCACTCAGAATCAGCAGAAAGATTTAGTGCTGTCTTAGACAGCAGTCAGTGTATAATAAATACTACAAAGGTCTGTTTTGAGGAAACTGGCAAATACATATCCCCTGAGGATTAAAATTAGCATCCATGGTGTCAAACACCAGGATGCAATCCTGTTCCCACTGACACCAAGCGAGGGTTTCTTTTCATTTCAGTGGAACCAGAATTTCTTCTGAGGAATCCTGCAGGCAGGCAGGAGTATTCCTCCCATGGCAGGAGAGTATTTCCTACTGAGCTAGTAAGACAATAATGTCAGCAGTAAAATGGACTTGCACCCATTGTATTTATCTTATCCTTAATACTTTTAATTATTTGAAAAGGCTTAAGCCAACACTTTATCCTGCTAAACCTGAACAAAATGGTGAATAATGGTAATGGAAAAGTAATTTCTATTCAGATTTCTATTGCAATGGAAAAAAATCCACAAATATCATTCTGTATGCATCCTGTCCATCTCTTCTTAACATACAAATGAAAAGATCATGTAAGAGCTTCTGTTTAATCTCCTCCACTGTCTGTTAAACATTCCAGAGAAAGAAGCCATTTTTCTTGAAACAAGGAGGTTATTGACCCAGATGGCATAAACCTCACATCTGCAATGTCAACAGAAAAATTACTGCTGAAGGCTTGAAAGTACTATTTGCCCATGTAAATTCAGAGGCATGGCCCCTTTTTATCTGTATGTTTTTCATGCTCACTGTTATGTGAAAGTCTGATTAAAAGCTTTTCAAAATAACCTGAGTGTGTAATTAGGGGGCACACAACTCCCATCCTGGGGTTAATATCCTCACAAACATGCAAAGTACAAATCTAGCAGAGAACCAATCTGTTTCGTAATTCAGTTCCAGTGTCTCTCCCCTGCACTTAAAGGCTTACAGTGTTCTGCAGAATGATACATTCGTTGTTGGTTTATCAACTTAGAGAATGAGTAGGTGTCGAGATATTCATGTTATACATGTTAATAGGTTAGTGTTAATATTAAGTTGCCATGTTAATTTTTATCTGTATTTGAGGACTAATATTTCACCGAAATGTCAAGCGATTTTTTTTTTCCCTTACTTTCAATTTCTGCATTGAAAAATATGTTGGAAAAAAACAGTATAAAGAGAGTCCTGTGCCATTCTGTAAAAATATGTTTTTATACAGTGTGCTTTAGTAAATCATAAAGCAAATGATATTACTAAAGAAATTAATGCATTGGTTTAAAATGGTGGGTTTGAAGTCTGTGGAAGCAGTTTGAGGGTAAAGACTACTACTGAAAAGACTCCCTGCTGAAAGTTAGACACAACACTAAGTGTTGATAGAGATTGACTAACTTATGCATTTCTCCATTATATTCAGAATAAAGCCAGTATTCTAGGAAGCAATTCTTTATTACTTTTTTACTGAAAAATAGAGATGAAAAGCTCCATCAGAATAAGTCTGCAGTCATGAAATAGCCGCATTCAATAGACACAAGTTCTGGTTGAAAGGAATATATACCTAGCCTTGATAACTGTATTATGTCCATAAGATGTAGAAAGTTAAACCTCTCCTCAGGATGTAGTCATGAATACTCATTTTACAAATCCAGACAAAGAGTAGTGTGGAAAATAAAATTCACCCAATGACCTGTACTGAACCATGAAAGATGGGACGTGGCTTCAGATCATTTAACTGTCATTTAGCTGCCTCTACAGTTTTCTGTACTTCCTTTTCCATCAGCCTGATTACCACAATATTTGTGTATGTATAGAAGGTTTCTTCAGTCTAATTTATCCTCATTGCCACTCAGAATTAATTCTCTGCTTAGGACATCAAAACTTTAAAAGACCTTCCAGGTCTTTTCCAACTTAGTCGATTCTATGATTCTAACTCTACAAGCTAAAACCAGATTAGAATGTATCCTACTGAGGAAGATACAACAGTAGGAAAAGATCAACCTGTAAAATAATCTTTTTGAAGTCACTTCAGTAAATTTAGATCTAAATTTAATTTTTAAGATAGAAAAATAAAACGAATGGAGAAATACTGAGCTTGCTCCATAGAACCATAGAAGCAAGAAGGAAGATTGAGACATGTATTTTCTATACTGTTATTTCTCTCCAATACCATTCCATTTTAAGTAGTTTATGGGAGGGGGGGTATTTATTTATGTGGGTGGGGAGACTGTTTCTTTATGTCCTTGTAATTTATTTTAACTTTTATAAGTGAGTGACATGCATTTATGAGAAAGGGAAAGAAATTATAGTAGGTGACATACATCTTGAACTAGAAGGTGGTGAGTTCAGCTACCAAGAATAAATAACATGCCATTTCAGTAAGAAGAACAGCAAAGCAGACAAAGAATTCTGCCAGAGAGATCAAAACCCCTCCATCGTGTTTGTTTTGCTTCGTTTTTTCTAAACAGAGGTGTTGGGTTTTACATTACACTGATATAGTAGGAGAGACTCAATTAGAAGTGGGTTTTCTGGGAGTGCGTCCAATACTTGAAAGTGAGCTACTGGATCAGAGAGTGCTCGCTGGGCTGTGTAGTAGGTGAGCTACTGGAGTTGACAGTATGGTTCCTGTCTATCAGTCACAGGTTGGAGTGAAGCAAGAGCCTAGTGGCAGAGCCAGCTGTCTCAAAAGAAAAGGGAGCAATCAAGGTACATTTGACGATGGTATTCAGAACTGGCTTTGGGAGTCCCTCCTGCAAGAGAGGGGTATAAAAGTCTCTCCTTTTTGCCTTTACTGGTAGAAAATATTCTTCCCAACTGCTTAAAGCAGTGATAAGATATTGACAGGGAAGTGACAGTGTAGTCATATGAATGAAGACTTTGTTGTGCCACTGAATGATAAGGAGAAATGACAAGGAATGTGAAGATCTGCCTAAAGGCAAGAAAGTCATACAACAAATAATAAAAGATTTCAATCAAGAGGAAAAAGCAGACGAAACCTGGCTTCTTTCCTATCCGTTGTCATGTTGCTCTGGGTATAGTAGCAATGTTTCTGCTTATCAGAATGAATAGTATAAATAATTCTATGAACACATGTTCTTCATAAGCGGCAAAGATCTCTAGAGGACAGTGCATTAAATTGTGGATATTATCTATCCAAACCAAAAATCAGAAAAGCATGAAATTAGTAATTGACTCAATTTACCTCATTTATTAGTGGCCTAGACCTCTGTTTGAATTAATATTGCCCAATGGAATTTCAAGTGGCAGTGACACGGCGTAGCATGACACAAGTTAACGCCTGTTCCCCCCGCCGTACTGCAAACCACCCATATCTCCAATTAGGTTAGTTCTAATCTAATATGCATGCTTTCACGACTTCTACTGACAATAAAATATGACTGTTTCCCCCTTCATTGTCTGATGCCAGTCTTGTTTTACCAAGTAGCTGATTTCCTTAATAGCATGCTAGCATTTGCATATAGGGTACTGACTGCATTCTCTTTCTGATGATCATATATTTTAGTGCTGTGTGCTGTACTGTAGATCACATCCAATCACAATTAAATGTATCATTTTGCACACAAGGTACAGCAATGGACTGAGTAGGCATTTGACTATAATATATTGCCTATCATTTTGCAGTAGAAATGGTACAATTTAACACTTCTTATCTACCACTCTTCCAATCACTATGGGGGTTTGCCATTTTTCTTCCTAACTTAGAATGAAAGGGGTTGGGTTTTTGTGTTTCTTTAGTATGAATTAACCTTGAAAATGTACTAGATACTCAAATCCAGATCCACAGGCTAGCAGAAAAAATAGAAGACTTTCTGTTGATATTGAAGGATTTTGTGTTAGATCCATAGGAATGTCCAAACAGCAATGACATAGAATTCACCTTACATACAGTATTTTAAGATAAGTTACTGAAAAGGAAGAAATAAAATGAAACAAGGTTTGGGGTTTTTTTTGGGAAAAAAAAGAAAAGATTGTAATAGCAATCATGACCTTGGCATTGGTAATTTCCTGGGGATTTAATAACCAGCCACAGGGTAATGGCCCTTGGCTTTGCCTCAGGCCATCAGCTCTCCCAGCTGGTTATTAATCCCTAGAAAATGCCCTGTACATCAAATATTAATGTTCAAGTTCTATGTAGGCAAATACTTGCCTTATTCAACAATTTTTAATGAAATATAGCTATAGATTCAAAATCTTGTAGAATGCTATATTAAAAATAATAGTGGCAATTTATATTTTTGTATTGCTAAATAAACTCACAATATTTTGTGTTTGAATTGCACTAACCCATAGTAGCTCTGTTTATTCCAGTCAGCTTTTGATCAGGCCCCAAAAAATACTTCTATAACTATTGATTTTATTATGTCATAATTGAAATTTCTGGCATATATGTTTTCTAAAAGGCAGAAGTGATTATAAGTTCATGTGTTTCCTTCAGGATTCAGTTTTTATTCTTTTTTCCCTACCACTGAATTTGGATAATATTCTATCCTCAGAATGAAAAAAGCAGCAACAAAACCATCCTACCTATGGCTATATAAACCTGATTTTTTTTCCCCTTTAAGAGAATTACTTTGAATCTCAGTTCTGTGCATGTCAGAAAAAGCCTAGAAGGAAATATACTTGAATTTAATGGACCTGTTCCAAATCAGATTTAAGTTTTGCTATACAGAGAAAAAACATATTTGAAGAAGACCACAGATTACTGATCGAACTGCTTTACATGAGTATGAAAAGCCTCCAGTAACACAGGAAAAAAGTAACAAAAAGAGAGAAAAGGCATATTTTTGTTTGATATAATGATCTTTCCATTTGTGTGTTCCAAAATAAGTAGCTTTATGATTGCAACTGCTGATTTGCTTATTTTGTTATAAAATTGAAGATGAAGTTGTGGCAAAATAAGGAGTCATACTTTACACTTTATTTTATAATCTAATTCTTGAGGGGTTTTTAGTGTCGGTTCCATGTGTTTCATTTCCTATCTCCAGAATATTTACTCTATATATTTTATAATTAAACAATGAGACGAGACAAGCAATATACTTCCATAAGATTATAACATGCCTCTGGCGGTGTTATATGGGACAAGGTCATATCTAGAATTACTTTAATCACCCAAGTATAATAATTGCTTGGAAATATACTCCCTGCAGTGTCTTATTGGTAATAGAATTATAGCTGAGTCACACAATACAAGCTATAGCTAAGCCTGGGTAAGTAATTATAATATAAAGGCCCTGGTTTTCAGCTGCTTTTACCTTTCAAACATCAGTCTTTTACACTTACCTACAGCTGGTAGAAGCTTGGCCTTGTTGAAGTGTTAAAAACTACCTTACAGAACTCATTCTTTTTGATAACCATGTCTATTAATTTGAAAACAAAGATCAAAATTAAATAAAATGCTGTTCAGCGCAGGGACTTTTATGAAGGCTTAATAAGGAAATAAAAGACAAAATGGTAAATCTAAGCTGCCACATCCAAAGCTAAGGAGAATTCATGGGCATTACAAAGACATATCCAAATTTCCATTTCTTCTATCTACAGACTAAGTCACCGTACTACTGAGATCTAGTCAAAAGTGTATTTTCTTGCTACAGATTGGCCGACTTTGACCAACTGACCAAGTTTAACTTAGCTACTGTAAAGGGGAGAGCCAAGGAGAAAACACGAGAGAGATAAAGGCACTGAGATAAAGGCATTGTGAAAACGTCGCTGATGTTTCTCAACGAAACAGCATCAGGTATATCTGCTTAACATTAATGGACACTGCTTCTTATAAATCAAGAGAAATAGCTTTTCAGATTTGAATAAAGCAAGTCTGAAAACTGTTGCTGAGATTTTGAACTACATCTGAAGATGAAATGAAAACACGTGCAGAGATATGAGAATGAATCTGGTTTAGAGTTTAAGATAGTAAGTACGCAGAAGAGTTGCAATGACATTTCTAGTCAAAAAGAACCAGACTAGGTTAAGCAAAGTGACCAAGTCAAAGGATGACAATTAAAATCCCATAATAAAGGGAAAACTATAAAATCTAGTCTGCCTGTCCATGAAAAAGAACCTGAACATTCCAAACAAACCATAAATGCCACTTTTTTCTATATGATAGTTGCTAAATTAAATCAGTATTGTCTGATTAATATCAAACCAATATGGGAGACATATCAGTTATGATTGCAGCAGAGGAACAGAATTATCTCTTTCCAGGTATGCTGCACATCTGCAAGAAAAAACACTGTATTTTTATTTTGTCTAAGTTGTAACCTACTCATCTTCATGAATTTTTACTGAAACCTGTGCTTCCCAAAGTATAACAAGATCATAGACTGTGAGCTGGTCAAAAAATGGCCAAGTAACAAATACTCAGGGACAGTACCAGTACAGTAGTAGTGTGAGGCCTGGAGATACGCTTAAAGAGAAAGTGTGAAGCACCCTTAAAACCTGTGGAAAGAATAAACAACATCCTTTAGGGATTAGATTAACAGTGAACAAAGGTTTTGGGGGCTTTTTAAACCAAAAGCCCTTCACAACAAAAGCTCCTTTATAACTTCATTGTCTATTACTTCCTTTTGAAGAAGCTCCTATGAGGTAAGAAAAAAGACAGTGTTTTATTGTCTAGCTAATCTTCCTGCCATAATCTCAATGCTTCAGCTATTATTGTCAGGTGGAATTATTATTTCTCCTATTTTAATTTCAAAGGGATTTTTTTTCATATATGCCTGTAATGAAGGGAACATAGTCACATACTTGGAAATTTTACATGTCAAATCTATTGTATTTTGTATTTTCTCGGGAAACAATTAGATTCAAACCACTGGGCTGTCTGAATAAAGATAATCTATACTTCTGTAACATTAGATATTTGAGAAGACTTCCTGAGGTATTTAGATCATTTGAGTTCTTGTGCCTATATTTGCTGTTCTGTGAGCAAGGAACTACTATTATGCCCATTCTACAGTTAAGGATATACAAAAATCCATTTGATCAACAGGAAGTAATAAAACTTAGGCCTCCTAATTCCCAACAGCTATTCTTTTTCACACGCTTTCAGCTTCATTTAACATTGCTTGGAGGTGTGCCAGGGATAGGAAGGTGTGAATGTGGAGGACAGAAAAGCAATTTTGTATTTGCCAATAGTAGTTAAAATGTATCTGGAAACTTTCTGAAGCCAGTTATTTAGGGATAGATCATGAGATTAGAGAAAAAATGATGAGAATGATCATGAATTTGGAAGACATGTCAGAACTGAAAAGGTGTGAGATTGTTTACTGCTGAGAGAAGAGGAAAAACAGCTGTCAGTAATCGTGTTTGAAATAATGATGACATAAAGTTTCTCACTTGGTAGCATAAGAACAAAATAAAAGAAAATGGAACACTTTTTTATTAAGACATATTGTCTGACTGAAGAACTGACTGCTGCCGACATCAGGAATACAAGATTCAGAGACACCCATACAGAGAATAATATTTGTTTAAGATAAACAATAGTTATAAAACCACGGAAATAGATTACACTTCTGGGTTTAAGACAACCTTTAATATAAGTGTACAGTGTCAGATTATCCTACACAAGACATCTGTTAGGTTATTATAATGCTTCTAAAAAGTGTTTTACATAGGGTATTGCCAGAAAAAGAAGGAACTTGGGTCTGAGCCAGTATTAGTATTGCTATACTCTTTATATATAAAGAGCAGGGCTATCTGAAGAAGTGAACACAGCCTGAAAGAACATAAGCACACATTCTGGGAAGAGATGAAATTCCTGGAAAGTTATTGTGTTCCTAAAATATTAAGAGAATGTAGAAGCCCCATTTGAAAAGGTAAATGATACCATCTATAAGGATGGATCTATAAGGAACACATTAAGAAAGGTCATTATTGGAACAATGCAGACTTCCTTCAAAGAGAATTGATAAATAGAAGAAATATGATCTATTATACCTGGAAACACAAATATATCCATTTCAGTTTCTCTTTTCTTATATGTTAGCACAGCACAGAAATACCTTTACTGGGTAACAAAGGGATGATCATAAACCCAAATAATCCCTGGGAATTGCATAACATAAACAGCAATCTTGAATAAGCTGCGGTATATACTACTATTTTAAGATCATCTATTACAGGCTTGATCCTCTGTTTTTCTAGGTAGCAGTTTCTTTTATACCACATTTTCAAGCTGAAAATAAAGCTTAGAATCTAATTCTGTAAAGTCCTTATTCCCACAATAAGTAACTCCTCAGAATTACTCTTCTCTTAAACACAGACAAGAAAATATGGTATGCTAATGGGCCTTGCAAGTGGTAATTTAATATGACTGCTTCAGAAAGAAGTGTTCATGTCTAATAGCCATCACCTTCTCCTTGTTGTGGTTATCTGTCTCATTCATTTCATTCCATATGCTTTATTCCATTCCATTCACATACCATGAGAAAATAACTAGCAGAAAGATGCCAAAGTATGCAGGAGATACACAATTATTCATCGCGGTTGAAGTTGAAACTATGTATGAAAAACTGAAGAAGATTCCAAAAAGATCAAATGGATTTAGCCAGCAATAGCTAACATAGCAATTACAATTCGCTATCAATAAATATGAATTAAGGCTAATAAAAAAAAAACCCAAACAAACATGTATAAGTCTGTATTTGATTTAGCTGGTATCAATAGCAGTCAGGGTGGTGAACAGATTGTTGGGAGTTATTGGGAAAGGAGTCTGGGTATAAACAAAGATGTATTAAATTGCTTGTAGATCTTTGGTGTGTGCCCAACTGTAATTACTCTATGCAGTTCTGGCTATGCTGTCTGAAAAAATTATGCAGTACAAGTAATAAAAACATAAAATGCTGACAAGTGTGAGCAGGGGGTACAGAGTAAGTTCTGATAATGAAGAGATTAGATAGTCCCCAATTAATACAGAGGTAACTGTACTTAAGGAAAAATGGAATAATTAATGATGTGAAGCAGATCAATCAAGAACCATTATTCACAATACAGTAATTAAGAAGCCAAGTTAAAAAATAAAGTTTAAAAGCAAACAATTTTTTTTCAGACAGCAACGTGAAACCGATGGCCATCTGATGTTCGAAATGCAAAACACCACAACACAATTAGATAAATTCATAAGGAACAGATATACTGATGGCGATAAACATGACCATCCAGATTACGATTCCAAGTAGGAAGTTCTGATGCTATGGACTGTTGGAAGGTTATGCTGGCAAAAGAACTTAGTATGACTTGCTTCAAACTGCTTCTAGGAATACCTTGATACTGTCCAAGAGAGGACACTGGGTTATATGAGTCCACTGACTCAGAAAGGCTGTTGGATGTAATGCCCCACTCCTGTTTTCTTAATATTCAACATCTGAACATAGTATCAGGTTAATAGTGTTATTATACTTTAATTATTATTTACATTATTGTCCTCATGTACTGTTATAAAAGAAGATTAATTTCCCCTGTTTGTAAGTGGGCTGGATGAAATTCAAGATAGCACTCCAAAACTACTTCTATGTTCCCAAATTTGGGGTGGTGCTTGTTCATAGGCTTAGAATTCATTCTGTTATCTGAAATTTATAGTCTTTACACCACATTATTTGAGAGATGAAGCATTCTTCTAAGTTTGGGTATCTTTTCTAGCTTTTAACTTGCCTTTTATTCAGCCTTGCTTCTATCTAGGGCTGTTCCCAGCTTGTCTTCCTAAAAGCTTTCACGGAATTGTTTCCAGTGAAAAACTTTCCCCTGCTGCAGGACTTGCTATCCCACACTGTAGTTATATATAGCATGCAGAAGGTTGTCAGGGTAATGGAGGTTGAACTGACATGCCTAGAGTTGGCAGATATATTTTAGGCACCCCTACCTACACTGTTCTGCCACTTAATTTAAACTGTGCTCAAAGGAGGCATAACCCCTGTAGCACAATCAAAGTGTTATATTCCTTGGTAATTTAGTTCCCTAAGTAGAACATTACCAAATCCAGTTAGTGAGTAGTGTGTACAACAAAATGTTGACCAAACTTCAGAATATTGCGATGATGTCCTCAGACAGATGTCTTTTCCTTTTTATAGTCAGGGTTTAATTATAGTTAACTTTGACTGGGGAGGAATGGGTGCAAGGAGAGAACACACGCACACCCGGGCTTATTCCTATGGGATATTTGAAAAGGAAGCAAACAACAACTTCAGAGGCAGCATATTGAAAACTAGCCTGAAAAATTAGGATCGTTAAAATATTTTTGAGCTGGAGAATAGAAATTATATATTATTTCTTAACATTTGTTTGCAGTATATTTCTTGGGAAAATTTGGGGCAATTCAAGTGGCACTAAGACCACAAAGCCACTCAGTACTTGCAGAAATCAAGCTTGAACTGCCAGGAAGTTGCAAATTCATACTATTCTTTCATAAATGCTCCACGGAAAGTTAGAGGAAAAATACAGTGGACTGAGAAAACATACAACTGAATAATTCTGAGCTCCACTGAAAACTATTCAATTGAGAACCAATTAACAACCATGTCTATGCCTCTCTTTCAAAAGCCTCATAGTAGAAATGTCTCTTTTTGCATTGATTTCCATTGACTCTCATATATTTGCCTGCCATGTAAGCTATTTAAGTAAACGATTTTTATTTTTTTTTTTCTCAGGATCTACTTTGGAACATATTGAAGTGTTAAAACCCAGCAGCATTGTCTATTAAACCGAAATACCCCATTACTTATATTGAGTACTACGCTTCTGCATTAAACAGAAAGAAATAAATGTGTTTCCATATGATTCTACACTGTTTTTCCTGAGTGTAAATGTGTAGTTGAACAGCTCTCTACCATCCACCTGGGAAATGGTATTATAGCCTAATTACAACTAAGGAAAATTCTCAGCTATGAACATGCCTATATGTTCAAATACAGCAAGGAGAAGAAATAACCCCACCTGTATAATTAAGGCATTTGTAGAAATGAAAAGCAAGAGTGAAGAAACTGACTTTCAAATGGGAAAATTATACACAGAAAAAAACTACTTTCTTTCCAGTAATTAAGTTTCTGAAGAAAATTTGCTGAACTTTCACCTTGTAATTCTTATCTCTAAGGCATCCAGATTATTAACTCCTTTTCCCTCCTGTCTTTGAACAGGCAACATCTCTTTGTAATCCTTCAAATTACTCACTGGACACATTTGAAGTTGAATTTTAATCCCATCATCTCTTTAATTAAAACCTTGTCACGACAGTTGCAGCTGTTAGCAAAGGTAAGAATGGAAGAGATGGTTTGGGGGGGCAATAGTTGCTGGTGCAGCACTGTAAGCACTGCTGTTCCCCAAACAAAGGGAAACACTGCCAGGTGAATGGCACACCACCTTCTGCAAAGCTGGATAGGACAATACAAAACCATAATGATTAGTGACCCATGTAAAAAGAATTAGATATTGAACGCATGGTCTTTAAAGAGGAGCATGGAAAGGTTACTTTTTTTTTTTTTGCTAAGAGAGAAAGCTTTTCCAAAGAGCTGTTTTCTTTGTTCTATTACCAAGAGCAGCTGCTAAAGCAAAGGCAAGCATGAAGAATATTGAATATATTTTGGAGATTATGATATCATAAAGAGAAAGAGCTTTAAAGTTGGCAAAAAGAGATGACAGAATTTTTACCCACATTGCCCCAAATTTTTTCTGTTTAAATTTTTAACTCAAACTCATGGCATACACTTCGAAGAGAGAACTGTGGGCTTGTTGCCAGAGCTTTTATGTGCAGAATCAAGGGGTGCTGAATTTTTGAAAGAGGACAAATTTATACTGTTCCAGTTAGTGGCTAAATACATGCAATGCAGCAAGCTGACAAGTGCTTTTACTTCAGCTGGGTTTGCAGTGACAACATTTAGAGAAAGCAGCTAAACAGTCTTATTCCAAATCCATTGAGCTAATCAGGGGCAGCCTTTTGAGAGAGAAAATCCTAAAATGCTTTACAAGGGAAGACAAAACCCCCCAAAACTCTGAGTATCAGTTTGCTGACAGAATAAAGAATATACAGTAGTGAGCTAACCCAAATAAAAGGGTTTGAGCAAAAGAACCTGCTTACAGTAGAGTTGCCAGTGCCCAGCTAAACTATACATCTCCAATAAAGATACCAGCTCAGCATGGCAAGAGTGTTAATACGGGAAACACCTTGTGAATGTTAGTGCTGTTGACTGGCTTCTGAGATGGGTGCGGTTATACCGTACACACTATAGAATCAATCTTCTCATATGAAAGGAGAGAAAGGAAGAGAAGGATGTATCCTGGCTGTTTGGTAATTACTGTAATCATGCTTGCCCCTCACTGGTGCTTCTCCATGTGCTTTTAGAACCTACAGGACAACTTTTCACTGGTGCTTTAGATTTTCCCTAATGACCCCAACTGATTAATTATTTTCTAGCACTGACAAGGTTGTCTTCTCTCACAAGGAATGTCTGCTGAGAAAGGTGTTGTTCTACCAAGTGGTAAATAGCAGAAAAATGTGAGAGGGTTAGATATCCTTTAGCCTAAGCTCCTGTTTATCTGAGTGAATATTCAGTCTGCACCTAACAAAGCAGGCACTGTTCATTAAATGACTAGAAACTTTGCTCATATACATTGGTTCATTCATTTCCAGCATTTTTCAGACTGTGATTGATTTCAGAAGTGAAAATGCAGATGTTTGTCTAGCCAAATATTTGCGTACACTTAATATTATATTGCATCACATTACATAGAAACCCCCACCCTAATTTAACTGAGGTATGACCAGTGTCTGGATAAACTTGAAGGAAGGGGTATAAGGTTAGTTTACACAAGTGCTGAGTAATCCAGTTTATGTGGAACAAGATATTCCATTCTGCTACAAAGGATCTGACTGAAACTGCTAAAGTATTATTGAATACCCATCTCGCTTTCTGTTTTCCTCAATCTCTGTTGTCTTTTTTTTGTTGCTTATAAGCGTAGAGGAAAGTGACATAAAGCCCTGGAGAAATTAACTGAATAGATACCCCCTAAAACACTATGGGAGAGGTGGTGGTGGTGGAGGGAAAGGATTGACTTTAAAAAGTGAGAGGAATCCACACGGACTTGATTTGAATGAAATCACAGAAGCTTGCTGATTAATATGCTCAATGGTATTTATAAAACATTATAGGTCTGATGAGTGTCTTCAATGTCCAGATTATAACTATATTAGTTTGAGAAGCTACCACAAGAGGATTTCTGAAGTTAGAAAGCTGTGTCTGAATTGCAGAAGTTTTATATTTATTCACAAAGCTTCTCATCTTTTATGCTGATAAACAAGCATCCAAAAATCTTCAGAATCACTTACAGCAATTGTCTGCTTTCCAAGTGTGGAATCCAGCATAAATCCTTCCTTGTGAAATGCAGGGAACAAACAGACAAACAAACAAAAGCTAAGAAATATGTGCAGTTTTCATTTTTATATATAGAAAATTTAAGAACCATATTTACTGCATTAGCTACGCATCTGCTGCACATGGACCTAATACCGACTTGCTTCCTACAAGGAAGAGTGACAGCCAGTTTGCATTTAGTTCTCCTTGTTTGATCAAGTGGATTTAAGTGAGATAAAATGACAACTGGACATGTAGCTATCCCACATAGCTTAACCATTGTCATATTTTGAAGAAGAATAGGGAAATAGGGAAGAGCTGGTTGTGGCTGCAGCTTTCCTGATCATATTTGCATCCTGTTATTATCTAGCTTTGTAAATGCTCTCATCTAGCTTCCAGTTCTTTGCAGTGCACCAATAGCTCCATACGTTTTAATGTGAAATTCCTCCAATTTTTAAGATTGATGTCAGACAAGGAAATTCAGGCTGTGCAGTGAATACTATTTCTCCCAGCATTGTAAACTATGAATGCAAATCATGTGGGGTTTTTGTGTTTACTCTAGTGTACCTACTGAAAGCAGAGAACATGGCAAATTTCCTGCCAAAACCAGACTTGTACTTCTATAACCTCCTGAAAAATAACATTACGTAAATGCTCCCTTACCAATCCAAACATTAGATATGGTCAAATCTGGCTTTCTAAGAATCTGTATTTCCACAGAGTGGTAAAAAGCAAAGACAGAAAACTTAAACCTCCTTAGCTGCCACAGACTGTCATAAAGGAAGCAAATTTAGCATTTAAAAGGTGAAATTTTAAGACCATCTTGAATCATTTTAAGCAGACATGTAGGGAAGGAAAAACCTTGTGTAGTCTTCTTCAGCATAAGGAGGGGGCAACAAAGGTTTTATCACAGAATACTTACACTAAACAGTTCTGAAGCATCAGGTTCTATGGTTGCAGACCCAGCTAGCAATAAATACTTGTAATGGAGAAGTGGAAAACTACAGAAAAGAAGTTACATAAAGACTGAACTGATTGAGAACACGAGGGAAGAATGAAAAAATGCTCTCATAGAAGACCCAAACAGCTAAAAAGATCAGAAAATCCACTCTGAAGAACAAACACTGCTGACAGCAAAGCAATCATCAAATTCATCACAGAGTTTACTGGTAATAATTTTGAAATGTGGAGGAAACATGGCAGAGAATGTGCTGATTGTGCTGTGCGTTTCTCTAAGGAATTTTTATGCTTAGATTTTTAAGGTGCATAGGCAATAATGCATTGTGGTGCAAGTGGGTATTCAACATTTAAATGCAGTTGCACTGCAGGCTTAAATTGGTGAACTTCTGTTGTCTTCCATAAAAGTGCAATTAGCTATGCTATGTGACCCTTTCCTGTGCCTGAAATTCTAGCTGATCTTGCATCCCATGACAGTGATGTTCTAAGGGAGAACCGGGGTCAAAGTTTTGCATAAGTATAGTAAAAGATTAATTCAAAAATAAAATAAACAAGTATGTGGTTGTACTACAAATTGTTCAAAAAGTGTGTGGATGGGTTCGATTTTTATTTAAGTGCATACCAGAGTGAAACAGGATTGAGTCTAGACCTAGATTCTATTTTTTCCTATGATGATGGATAAGTATATGTTCACAGTTTTCATCAGCTATGTTTGTGAGCTTACTCCAGTGTAATCTGTGAGAAGAGTACCAATTTAAAGCAAATATATCCAGAACTCACTGCCTTGCTTTTCTGCCCCTTCTGAGAAGGAGTAGTTATTGGGTCTGTGGTGCTGAAGACACCTGACAACACTGCAGAGAAGCACATTGTGTCCAAGCACCCGAGGCATGTTTGAACAGGGGGACCTGAAATCTGGTGGGTCTCAGAAGGCAGGGATGATGATTCAACCACTTCCCTGGGCAGCCTAGTCCAATGCTTGATTACCCTTTCAGCGAATAAATTTTTCTTAATATCTCTAAACCTCCCCTGGCACAAACTGAGGCCATTTCTTCTTTTCTTAGCACTTGTTACATGAGAGAAGAGAGTGACACCCACCTTGCCACAACTTTCTCAGGTAGTTGTAGACAGCAGTAAGGCCTCCCCTGAGCCTCCTTTTCTTCAGTGAAAATACCATTTCCCTGAACTGCTTCTCATAAGACTTGCTCTCTAGACCCTTCACCAGCTTCATTGCCCTCTTTAGGTGTGCTCCAGCTACTCAATGACTTTGTTGTAGTGAGGGGCCCAAGACTTTTAACACAGTATTCAAGCTGTGTTAAATAGTAACACAACTACAACAAGCTGTGTTGTAGTGAGGGGCCCAAGACTTTTAACACAGTATTCAAAGTGTAGCCTCACCAGCGCTGAGTACAGGGGGACAATCACTTCCCCAGTCATGCTGGCTACACTATTTCTGACACTAAAGTGTTGCTAGAATATTTCTATATATACATAGAATGCTTTTACCTATCCATCAGTCAATGTTTGTTAGAAGAAACTAAAGGGTTATTTCCAAACAGCAAACACCAAGCATCAGTACAATCTCTTAAGAGAAAGTACTGATTGAGTAGATCTAGTTGCTTTTCAGTTCTTCTCAGAAAAACAAACAACAAAGTGTTAAATCTCTGGGAACAGCTTTTGACTTGGACATCAGTAGTTTTTTGGTGAGAGCAATTGATTTTATTATTGTATTTAATGAAATATTCATTGGCTATTTAAGTTTAGTGATACCCAGAGTGATAGCATGGAAAGCTTCTCTGTAGAAATCCTAGCTACTACTTCTGTGCTCAGTAATCTACCATATGTTCTGTGTCAGCTCTATACAGTATGAAACATGCCAAACTATTACTAGAGGCAAAAATGTGAAGATTTGAGATAGTAGGACTGAACCATGACATCAAGACTAAAGGGGAGAAGAACAGAAATTGTGAGAAAGAACAAGATGAGACCAGAAATTTAAGTTCATTCCAGATGGTAAGAAGACTTATTTTCCAATTAGCTTACAAAATAGCTGTTGCCCACCCATATATATACATACACAAAGATCCACACATATGTGTGTATATATATATATAGATGTCCATCATATTTGAAAAATCATGGCAGTCAGGTGAAGTTCCCTATGACGGGAAAATGGGAAATGTAACCCCCACTTTCAAGAAGGGGAAAATGGATGATCCAGGGAACTACAGACCAGTCTTACCTCTGTGGCTGGCAAAATCTTGGAGCAGATTCTCCTGGAAGGCATGCTAAGGCACAAGTAAAACAGCAAGGAGCTTGGTGACAGCCAGCATGGCTTCACTAAGGGGAAGTCCTGCCTGACCAATTTGGGGGCCTTCTATGATGGGGCTATGGAAGTGATGGACAGTGGTAGAGCAGTTGATGTCATCTACCTGGACTTGTGCAAGCGTTCCACACTGTCCTGCATGGTATCCTTGACTCTAAATTGGAGAGATATCAATTTGATTGGTGGACCACTCAGTGGATAAAGAACTGGCTGGATGGCCACACACAAAGGGTTGTGGTCAATGGTTCAATGTCCAGCTGGAGACCAGTAACAAGTGGTATCCCTCAGGAATTGGTGTTGGGACCAGTCTTGTTCAACATCTTTGTCGCTGACATGGACAGTGGGATTGAGTGCGCCCTCAGCAAGTTTGCTGATGACACCAAGCTGTGTGGTTCGGTTGACATGCTGGAGGGAAGGAATGCCATCCAGAGGGACCTTGACACACTTGGGAGGTGGGCTGATGCCAACCTCATGAAGTTTAACCATGACAAGTGCAAGGTCCTAGACCTGGGTTGGAGCAATCCCAGGCACAGCTACAGGTGGGGCAGAGAAGAGATTCAGAGCAGCCCTGTGGAGAAGGACCTGAGGGTGTTGGTCGATGAAAAACTTAACATGAGGCAGCAGTGTGTGCTCACATCCCAGAAAGCCAACTGTATCCTAGGCTGCATCAGAAGGGGCATGGCCAGCAGGTCAAAGGAGGTTATCCTGCCCCTCTACTCTGCTCTTGTGAGACCTCACTTGGAGTATTGTGTGCAGTTCTGGTGTCCTCAACATAAAAAGGACATGGAACTGTTGGAACAAGTCCAGAGGAGGGCCACGAGAATGATCAGGAGACTGCAGCACCTCCCTTGTGAAGACAGGCTGAGAAAGTTGGGGCTGTTCAGCCTAGAGAAGAGAAGGCTGCGTGGAGATCTCATAGCAGCCTTCCAGTATCTAAAGGGGGCCTATAGGGATGCTGGAGAGGGACTCTTCATCAGGGACTGTAGTGATAGGACAAGGGGCAATGGGTTAAAACTTGAACAGGGAAAGTTTAGATTGGATATAAAGAAGAAGTTATTTACTGTAAATGTGGTGAGGCACCGGAATGGGTTGCCCAGGGAGGTTGTGAAGGCTCCATCCCTGGTGGTGTTCAAGGCCAGATTGGACAGAGCCTTGGGTGACATGGTTTAGTGTGAGGTGTCCCTGTCCATGTCAGGGGGGTTGAACTGGATGATTTTAAGGTCCTTTCCAACCCTAACTATTCTATGATTCTATATATGTATAGGTATATACACATATATACTATCCATGTATATGCATGTATATATACATATATATATATATGTATGTTAACACACATGGGTTTTTTACCCTGAGGGGAAGCTAGAACTCAAACACTGACAGCTTGCCTTCCCCAAAACTAACTGAACTGGAATGTTGGCAGTGCTCACTAGAACCTGAGGAGACCCCTGTGAGAGCATCCTGTCCTTCTCATACCCCCCATGAGCGTTTTTCCTCTATTTCTGACATCCTGTGATATCAACCATTGCTACTTGTACAAATCATTCAAAACAATACAGACTACTATTTCCAGCTTTTAACAAGTCTGAGACAAAAGACTTATTTGGTAAACCCTGGCCTCCCTCAAAGTGTAGGTGTAGAAGTGGTGGTTGCAAAGAAGAGGTAGAGATCAGCTCTACACACTCTAAAAAACTTCAAACTCTTAGAGACAAACCCAAAATCAATTATTCCTTACCTGAATAAAATATTTAGATGAAAATTGTTTTGTATTTAATAGGCATCTAAAATCAGTCACAAGCTAAAGTGTTTAAAGCTAGGCAAGATAATACCACTTAACATTTCTTACCTCCCACAGAAACCTGAAAGGTCCATTATAGTGGGAATTTTAAACAGAAAATGTTACCATTTTTACTATTGTCATATTTGAATCATATTTCAGTTTGAAATAGCAAACTGTGAGTTATTTCCTAGAAAAGGAACAGTATCCTTATGTCTACGCTAAACAATGCAACTCAAGATGTCTGAACAACTCATAGCACTGAACCCCTTCCAGATTTTCATAATGTCATTTTCTCAAGCAAAAATCATCTGTTCCTTGAAGTGTGGCTATTACAATACATTTTGAGGCAAATAAGCATTTCAGTCAGCTATGTCATGAGGCTGCTTTGATTTTAATTCTGAATTCCATGTGCATGCCCATGCTACAAAATTTTAAAAACAAGAAGGAAAATGTCCAGGAAATGGAAGACTGAGCTATGAAACTCTGGTCATGCAAGAGGAAGCAGGCAGGCAGATGCCTCAACATATCCTTTGCCTTCTTATGTGGCGTGACAATAAGACCCTTTGATTTCAGAAAACAGACTATTATTCTTGCTAGCCTGTTAGTGATATCAAATCAGGTACAATATTTATTTTCATGTTGATAGAAGGGGGCCTACAAGAAATCTGGAGAGGGACTTTTCACAAGGACATGTACAAATAGGCCAAGGGAGAATGGCTTTAAGCTGATAGAGGGGAGATTTAGATTAGATATCAGGAAAAAAATCTTCACTATGAGGATAGTGAAGCCCTGGCACAGGTTGCCCAGAGAAGCTGTGGCTGCCCCATCACTGGCAGTGTTCAAGGCCAGGTTGGACAGGGCTTGGAGCAACCTGCTCTAGTGGAAGGTGTCCCTGCCCATAGCAAGGGGCTGAACTGGATGAGCTTTAAGGTCCCCTCCAACCCAAACAATTCTATGATACATTCCCTTTTTTCCTTTTGAAGAGTCATCATAATCACCAGCTGATCCAGCTGTCCTTTCGAAACATGTTGGAGATGAGACAGCAAGATTCAAATCACACTGATTGTCACCATTTTCCACGGGAAGCATCTGATCTGATATATATTCTCCTAGCTTTATTATGTGTTTCTTTCATTAAAAAAGAAGGCATATTTTACAACCAGGCCTAGCTAGCTGAAAACCAACCTCATAACAATCTCATACCTGTATCAGATAATCTAGCTGTATTATCTTTTCTATTAAAGCACATCTTACATTTTTGTTTTGCTATGAAGTATTGAACTTGAATGTAGTTGAACAGCCAAGACATGATGCAGCCAATTTAAGAATTTACAGGAAAATGTATTAAGCAGCTGACTGTAAGGTTACACTTAAGGTTCTGAAAAATCACTTAGTAGCTTCAGCATTACAAATACAATTTTATATCCTTGCTGATGGCAAAACAAGAAGAGAAAGAATCTACATGACAAAGTCAGAAACTGCAGGATATAGGAAATGACCATGCAGTGCATTTGGAAGGCAGAGAACTGCCAAGTATCACACAAGGAGTCATGATACGCTCAACAGGGTGCAAAATAATTTGTGATAATCTCCCTAGGAAGGATATTATCCGCATTAGGTACTATTATTTATTGTCTTCTGGTCAGCAGTGGCTGATTCAAGGCCATTGGAAGAACATCCGGCTGTGAACTCTAAAGGGAAAATTTAAAACAAAACTGGCACAAAAAGCTAGCGATCAGATTAAAATAAAGTACATCCTCCACAAAAGTGGTTCTTTCAGTTAGCCTGAAATAAAACCTTAGCTTCAGAGATTTCATCAGATTTATTCTTTGCCTCATTTCTTCTACCTCTGTCAGACTAAATCAAAACTTGAAAGCTGACATTTTTAGACTGCAGCACTTCAGGTATGGCCATAAATCCCCATTTAGTTATTTAGTGAAAAAAAACCTCTTGATTCTGAATGGCTTTATACTAATTCAAAACTCCTGTTTGCTTTCACTTCTTCCAGTAAACAAGTTTACTTCCTTATTTTTATTGATCAAATCTCGATATTCAGTTATGCCTTATTTCTTTAGGCCAACTTAACTAATGACAGAGTAAAGCTGGATCTACCACTGGCCATAGCAAATTTATCTGACTTAGGAAATGTGAAGACTAATCTTTTCCTCACATACTGTTCAGGTCAAATCCAGTCTTTTTGTAAGTTTTTATTGCAAATTTACTATATCTTCTGGGGTTTTTGTTTAGTTGTGGCTATTTGTATTTATTTATTTATGAATTCCTTCATTCTTCACTGCCCCTAGACGTTTGGACTCATAAAAGATAAGACCACAGAAGTTTATCAGGGGCCCATGGTCTCTAAAACTAAAGGAAAGAGAACATTCTGGTAAACAAACAAACAAACAAAAAAGCTGGATTAGAAACATATTTCTTGAATGCTTCAGGATATATCCAGCGTTTATGTACAGCTTACAGTCCATATGCTTGCTTATGCCAATATCAGAAGGGCCATTTCAGATTCAAGGATCACTGATGTAAAAGTCTAAAGAACAAAGTTTCCAAGCAGTCAGCTCCTGCTTCATAGGCATCAGCAGAAAAGAAGGTTAAAAAAAAAAAAAGAAAGAAAAGAAGAAATACAGATAAAGGATTCTTAATGCATCCAGGGTCAAAAGGAAGTGCTTATTCACATAGCAGATAATTAAATTGTGGAACTTACGGCCACAGGATGCTGCGAAGGCCAAAAGGATAAATGAGTTAAAAAAATAATTAGGCAAATGATCAGAAAAAAAAAGATCCATTAAGGGCCATTAAGCACAAAGATGTGCATGCAGCCTCTGGCTCAGGAAATCTCAATGCCACAGATTGTCTGCAAATGAGAGAATATACTAAGAAAATGCTCTATAGTTCTGTTTTTATGAAACTCTTTTCCTAAGCACTTTTACTAACTACTCTTCAAGGGGAATAGTGACTATATAACTTAACTAGTACATCTGTTCTCCTAGCATTATGCACTAGCTTGATATGTATACTGTCTAAATAACTCAAGTGGCAGAAAAAGTCCTCTCTTACATAGAAAAGTTTTAGTGCCAGGATTATATTAATTTTCTTATTGTTTTACAGCGAAATACTTATGACTTATTTTCAAGGAGATCACCTTGCAAATTGCATACAAGTATGAAAAGAAAAAGGTAGCTCTTAGAGACAAGGAAGAAATTTAGACCATGACACAGCTATTATGTAAAGTTAGATATTCTACACTGAATATAAGTTATAATTTCCTGCAGAATTACACTAAGAAATCAGTGTGACAGATTTCTGCCATAGTCGTTTGCTCTTTATATGTGTTTGTGTGCATGAGTGCATGTGTAGAGACAGAAAGAGGGATTTCTATGGATATAAATACATAACTATTGACAGTAACATACTAAAACACCTCTCCTAATACTACTGTTTGGAATTATAACTTTTTAGCATCCTATCATCACAGGAATCATACTGCATATTAATTGAAGTATGGAAATGTCAGTGGCCAGATTGCTTAGGTATATGTATTTAGATTGCAATAAATTACATGTCATCCATTTTCACTCTAAAAAGTCAAATCCTTAGCTTTTGTGTGCTCTTTTTGTTTTGAACCAAGGAGGTAAGCACCAGGAAAAGATTCTGGGTACCTGGCCTATTAAGCTTTCTTCTCAGCACTTTTTATTGGGTACTTTCAGAGGCAGAATACTGACTGTATAATCTACCCTGATATTGATGTCTTTATCTTATCCATTCAGTGACGATTTACATATCTTATTGCCCACCACATATCTACATTAATGTAACCGTTCTTCCTTGCTCATAGTCCTCATGATTACAAAGGTTCCATTTGCTCTTCTATTATTAAAATGTTATTCTGTGGTTCAGTGGATATTCAGGTTGGAGCCCCGTTTTGCAATGCACTGTAAAATCATGGCTGCTCCCTGAGAGTGCTTCTATGTGACAAAACGTGACAGATGGATCAGGCAGGCATATGGGATGCGAAGTTGGTAGCGAAAAAGGCTAATGGAGTGTCTGCAGTTGTTAAATGAACCAAATACTGTGCTTTGAACTTCACTGGCACTGTATAAGCAAACCTGAATATTTTTAATAGGAGGAATCTAGTCAAGTGCTGCACGATATCAACTGCTTAACACTGTTTGGATTTCTTTATTTCAGTAGTGCTTGAGATTGACTTAAGGTGAGTTGCACATTTTATGACCTTCACTTTCTACTGAAAGAAATTCAACATAAAAGAAAGTAATGCTACACCAAAGATGTACCGGTGTTTTTCCCTGATCAGCCACAAAAGCTTTGGTGCAATCATACTTGCATCAAGTCTAAGAAAGAATGAATTCCTTCTGTACCAAAAAGTCACATCATAAATTTAAAATATAAACCTGCTATTTATTGTGAATGTGATTACCACTCCTGCATGGGGATAGCTTGTGCATTGCTAAGCATCTTCAAAAGAACTCCAAATGCAGTTGCCTTGCATTTCACAGATGATAAATTCATTTATATTAGGTGCTATATCTGTAGGAATTTAGTTAGCTTTATCAGTAGCTACTAATTTAGAATGAAAAAATGCCACCAACAATTCAAAACACTCAAAATCACATGGAATTGTGCTTCTAACTTAGATTTTATGTGTGTAACTTATCTTGCTCTTGGATGATGAACGCACTATGGGTGTGGAAATGGAGATGTCACTTTCAATTACTTTCTTATAAATTATGACATTCTATTAATCCTGATTTTTGGCACCAAAGATAAATGGAAATTATATTAAACCATTTATTGTTGCTTTTCTTTTTTTTTCCTTTTTACAGCTCAGTGACACTAGAGATGTAGCTATAGTCACAGCTGGTGGCCTATTTAGTAATCAGACTCTAAAGAAGGATGCAGATGCACTAACTTTTCTTATTTTTCTTAAGATCTTTTGATCTTAAGTCTTTTAGTTTTGTTATTCTTGGTTAGGAGTTAGGTATGAATTTAGTAACTGGAATGCTGTTATTATGTACTCATATAATACAAACTCTGCTTTCCAGAAACGTGTTTCCATCAGCTCTCAGCAGTATGACAATTCCTGTTATGCACATGATAGAGGACTTCTTTTTTCTTTATCCAGCTGTGGACTGGATTTTCTTTGACCATTCTGCACAGCTAGTTAGTTTGGGAAATATTTTTCTGTGCAGGCAAACTAATAAGAGAGCAGATACTTCATTTAGAAAAGGATCAATGTTTAGCTACACTTAGCTATGCTGTTCTTGATGCAAATTAAGTGTAAGGTGACCTAAGAATTAATGGTGTCCAAAAGGCAGAATCCCTTCCAACTCCACCTTGCCATTCCCTAGCTGCATGTTCCCATATCCCAGGTGGAGAAGAAAGTACGCCAGCCCAACTGCCTGCCCTTCTCAGTTAGAGCTGCCTCTGAAACTGGCCTAGATGGCATATGAAAGCTGACCCCAGATGGCAGCTTCCACAGCTGAAATTGCTGGCTTACACTTTGCTTCATTTATTGCAGGCCAAAGTACCAAGGTACAAAGACCTGTCCATCACTTGCTCTGACTCCCTGCTGGACAGACCATGTAGGAACACAGCTGGGCTGATGTCCAGGGAGATGCTGATAAGCAGTACTCTCTTTTTCCTTCGGAAATCTTCCTATATCAAACAGACTCAGGAAGGTAAGATACTCATTCTACAAAACTACAACTCAGATCCTTGTCTTCTCTATAGAGAGAAGTCCCATTTATTTCATACACTGCTACTATCTAGCAAGCTGAATAACAGATCTATTTCAAAATATCTGCTAGCTGACATCATTCAAGAAAACAGCTTTGAAAAACAACCATAGGATTCCAGTTCCACCATGCCATCATAAAATTCCTTTGATGAATAGTCTATGGAGAAAAGATCTGCCTTATTCCTTTTTCATTATCTTCCTTGAATATAAAGAAATAATTCCTCAAAAATTAATTTCCAGCCTTGAAAGCATTCAAGTGAAATAAAACATTTTGCAAAGATAATATATATACACAGCACAAAAATTAAAATGTTAAATATTTCCAAAAGAGTATTTAAGATTCAAAAATCTTAAATACCTGAATCAGGAATCCCTTATTATATTACTAGACATTAACTGCTTATCATGAGGGTTGGTATATGAGATAACCAAAATAACAAACAAACTTTCCACTATGAGAACCATAAACCCCTCCAAAATTACCATAATTTTCATAAGAAGAAAAAGATACTTAAGCATTTTCAGCTGGCACACAACCAAAGTTGCTAAAATTCTTGGAAGAAAACCAATTCCAAAAAGTATCAGAACTAAATACAAATATAAAGTTTACTCCATTCTAGTGTACTGTTGTTTAGTGTGACATCTCAGAGACACAATTAATTCCTTTTTTGTACCTCAGTACTGGCATCCAGTACACCAGTAGTACACCTTGACATCTGAATTTTTCAGAACTTGAATTTTGCCGTCTTTTTCTTAATTCATAGAATCACAGAATGGCTTTGGTTGTAAAGGACCTTAAGATCACCATGGGCAGGGACACCTCACACACAAGACCATGTTCCCCAAGGCTCTCTCCAGCCTGCCTTTGAACACTGCCAGAGATGGAGCATTCACCACTCCTATGGGCAACCCATTTCAGTGCTTCACCACCCTCACAGTAAAGAACTTCTTCCTTATATCTAACCTGAACTTCCCGTTTCAGTTTAAACCCATTGTCCCTTGTCCTATCACTACAGTCAATTGAAATTTAGCTTAAATTCCATGAGAGATTGTTTCTTTGAAAAATGTATCTTGCATACAACCTATACATTTTTATTTTTGTATTTGTTTTAGTTGCTCAATCCTATCTTTGAGTGCTCCAAAATATTTTTTAGCATATTGCTCTTCAATGCAGCTTTAGTCTAATCAAAATTTAGGACAAAAGATGGTTGTGTGGTTTCTGTTAATGTAGATACTAGTGGAACCATTCACTCTAGATCTGAAAGCACAGAAATTACACACAGACAGAGGATGCCCAAATAAAAAAGTAATGTAGTTTTTAATTTCATTAATTCCCTTGAGGACAGAGTAGTTCCATGACCTAGATAGGCTAAGAAATGGAGGTCTAAAATATATTATTGATTTACTTGTATTTATAGATCAATTGTATACAAAGTTCTTTGTCCACTGACTGCTGCACTGAAACAAGCGCATTTTTTTAAACTCTGGGGCCCATCTTCAAATTAAATTGATTACATATTTAATTCATTCATATCTCTTCAAATACTTTTTTTGCTTTGTAGATGCAATTGGATTTAATAAATGGAGCAGACCTAAAGAAAAACTTTACAGAAGTTGCTTATGGCATCAGCAATCACCAAGGAGATCTATTCAAATAATATCATTCAAATGGGAAAAAAGGGTCTGTACTGTATTTCTATTTACAGAAGTCTTTTAAAATATAAGAGAATGGGTTCAACTCCTCTGTATTATATCAGAGCATAATTCTATGAAAATTAATCACTATGCTAACTTATTCCAGATATCGTTTTCTGGGAGAAAACAATTCTACACCTCTAATACTCTGAGGAAAGAAGAGGACTATATTTAGAGAAAAAAGATGTGATGTTCTGGCATCATAGTTCCTACTTTCAGTGTCAGCATACCAGGTGAAAATGAATAGAGGATACATTAACTATTGCTTAAGAAGACCAAAGCAAAGATCTAGATTTCCATCTGAAACATTTCAGATACATTAATGCAGGAACTTAGGCCACTAAGGAGTGTTTGGTTCAAAGTGTATGTTAACTATGGAAGGTTTTAACTCAGATTTTGTAGTGAAATATATGGATTCATATGCTATGTCTTAATAAGTTGAAGAGGTAAAAGTCAGAAGGCTGCTCTCACACAGTGGCTTCATTCAAGAAATAGCATGTTTCAAATGCACCACAGTGTAACAGAAACTATTTGTGAAATATACAACAAATCAGGTAACTCTACTGCCTCATTATTTCTCTTTTATTATGCATATGGTTAGTCACTCAAACATAAATCCCAACGGCAAGTACTTATTATTTGAAAATCTTTCTGACTTCATCAAATGTGTTTGCAACTTAAAGCCTCAGGAATGGTCTGTCAAAAAAAAAAACAAAAAAACCCACCAATTTTCTAAACAATGCTTGGGAAAAACCAACAAAACCAACAAACCCAAACAAACTCAAGCCCCCCCCAACCCTTTGAATTAAGTAACAGTAATGTTTTCCAGTAATAGCGCTGATACCCATATTCTCTCTCAGATAAACACTCCACAGCAGATAGTAAGAATTACATGAGTACCTTAACAGAGGAATAATCTTGGATTTCTTTAGGTCATTTCTCTCATAAAAAAGCTATTTCATTAACCAATGCATTTATACTTGTCTTGTATCTCCCTCTATTAGATGATTATGTATGTACGTGGGCCTGAATATCTTGTTTTCACTTCCGCGTGGCTCACACAAAGAGTTGCACTGTTGATACTCAATGAACCAGCCACTAAATTTGTCCTCCACAATGAGTCCCAGATCAATAACTAATTTTGAAAACTGATTAGTTTGCAGCAGGGAAGTAGACACAGTCCGAATCTTGCCAGAGGATATAATCAGCCAGTAAATAGCAATATTAGTGCAGTAACCAATAGGCTGGGAACAGCAAAGGAATGGAGTATGGCCCAACTCTCTAAAAACAAAGGCCTTGAAATGAAGGCCAATTCATATTCTCTCTTTTGTCTTTAAAAACCACATGACTTGCAAACTGAACTTTGTATTTTATATTTTTGTGTGGTTTGGAATAAAGTGTATTTTCATCACAGTCCCTGCTTGGTGACTAAGGAGCATTTGTAAATGCATCCTAATAAAGCTTGCAAGTACAGCCTTGGGTGACTATTAAAGAGCTACAGACATTTTTACAGATCTTTGCTGGTTGTGAACTCCAGATGTTTCCAACATAAAAAATGTTATGTTCTAACAGTTAATGTTGTATCACCAGCCATTCAGAAGATGTATCTTCTTATTATAGCTGGAACGTTGCTATGGTGATAATTGTAAAACTATGACCTAGAAGGAAGAAAACAAACTTATTTGGCACAAAAGAGGCTAGGTAGGGTATCAATTAAGTCAATGAATGGGGAGATAACAAAAAGTAACAAGAAATTAAGAAATTATGCACAAATCTCAGATATTGTATGATACATGGTGATTACGGCTTCCTTTTATTTCATGTGGAATGTGTCCTCAGTTAGCTTTGTGGACAGACAGCACTGTCTTCACACAGGTAGATGTCAGTACTGCCCAAAATTACAATGCTTTTCCTATTCCACAAAGCACATACATAAAAAACATTCCTACACAGACTTGCTCATATATTTATATTTCCCTTTCAAAAAACCCATGGGTTTGTACAACTAATATTTTGTATTTTGTGTTTTGGAACTGGAGACTGAATGTGACCATGAGAGCAGCTACAATTAACAATAGGTTTAGAACTATGAAACCCTAATGAACTTAAAGGATCAGAATAGAAATAGACTTCATTTGGGGAACAGTCTATTCTTGGGGTCACTCTGATTCTGAATTTCTGATGAGTCTAGCAGGCGTAAATCAGCTCAGGCTTCCATGCAGGGAGTCACAGGGCCTTTAGGGCTCAAACGAAAGGACCTGAGTTGTCTGACTTCTCTGATGGCAGTCTGCTCATCACTCTGAGCTAGTTTTTCTCTATGTCTGCTCATCCATTTCATCATTTGTTCAATGGGAATAACAGCAGTAACCCTTTTTACAAAGAGCTTTTTCAGATCAATGGATGAAGCATGCTGCTATATTCTAAGCTCATAAGCAGCCACATTTGTGAAAAAAAAAAAAAACAACAAACACAGCGACTCCCATTACAAGGATAATGATTAAATATTCCATATTAAGGCAACTACTATTGCTGCTGAAAACTGCAAATGATTCCCAGCTCTCAAGCAAAGAAAATTCCTGGGATGTGCTAAAGACATCACCATTATCATTCATCCCAATCAGCTTGATTAGACTAGAAACAAACAACAGGAAATTATCTATCTGTATGCACATCAGCCCCATTTCAGGAGTCCTTGTCACTAGGAAAGAGAATGAAGCCCTGTCACTTGTCCTGAAATGTATATTCTCCATAGTTCTTTCCCATGTATCAGGAAAGGAAGGAAACAAAGTAGATTACATTTCTTATTAAATTTATGTGTCATAACAACATGCAGTGTGCTTGGAAATAAATCACACAACAAAGGACAAAATTACAGAAGGAACTGGCACACTGTAAATCTTTAGGTGTTTTCAGATAGAAACTGAATGTCTTTCTGCAAGTTATGCATTAGTCAAAACACTATCGAGGTAAAGGCTTTCAAGTGATATTTTCAAGCCCTATTACTCGTCCTGTAGCTCTGCACTTCACTCGGACTGGAAAGTAGCCAACAAGCATGGCTTGAAATCTGTTAGCTTATGTCTTCAGGGATTTTTTCCAGCTGTATTAAGGAATTAAGACTGAGCTCCCCAACTCTCATTGCACTGCCTGCATGCTGAACTGGGGCAGAAAAGGAAACACAGGCATGGTGAGGTAAAGGGATTAATCCAAGGTCAGACTGAAAGTTAAATGTAAGCACAGATGCTTGCTGCTTGATTATTTTTAAGTCAGAGAAAACAGTGAAGCCCTTTTATTTTAACTTCAAAGAAATACAACTGTTTTGCACATGGAAATGCAACAGCATGCTGTTGTGGAAGGTTTTACATTATGGCAACTTCGACTCCGACCAAGAAAAAGCTCGCATTAAATCTGTCCTAAACTTTGTTTCTCCGCACACATATACCTGGTTAAATAGAATTAGACTGAAGAATTAAAAAAAAATTAGGGCAGAAATAGAAAACAGTGGCTGAAAAGGTAAAAATAAACTCAGAGAAAGCAAGCATAGCTGAAACAAACATTTCCAGAGGCTTACATTGCCTAAAAATTTGAATCAGGTTGTGTTTTGTCCCTTTCTACAATCTTTTTCTCCTTCTTCCTTGCAAAGCCAGTGCTAGTGACAGGCATGAAGAGAAACTGTATGAGGGAGACAAAGGTCAAGATAATGGTATTATTGTGCCAGTGCAAAGAACGCTTGACTAGATGGCAAAAACTAAAGGTCATTTGATAAACGTGTTTTTCATTTTCTCAATGAAAAGCTAGAGAAATGTATAGAATCTCCTGGAAATATAAGCCAGGAAGATCAATTTGTTTTTTTTTTTTTCTTTCTTTTTCATGATAATGAGGAAGAACTACCCAAGAGCATTCTGTTTTGGCTGTATTAGGCCAGAACATCCCAGTGTTTTCAAAACAAAACAAACTACACCCCAGAACATTTATATTTGAGCATCCCCTGTTAAAATAAAGACAAACCCATTGAACATATATTCAAAACCAGTTGCCTTGCTCCTCTAGAGCTCTCATTTTGATCCCTCTCCTCTTTACACTCACAGCTTTTAGTGAAGATACCTTGTACAGGTCCCAGGAATCAGCCCTCTCTTTCTGTACCTGGGTGTTCTGAGAGGGTGGGGGTGAGAACCTGTATGTGTGTGCTTAACAAGAGATGAAAACTCACCAATTACACAATTTAACACATAAATGACATGAAATTAACTTGAATAAAAATCTGCCAGTAAATTTCCAGTGGACACGTGATTTGTGAGGGCTAGAATATACCAGCATGCAGTGGATGCTTCCTTTAGGCATTGTTCTCTGGGTGAAAATGCAATGGTAAGGAAATATATCAGCATTTTCAAATTTCATTGTATAACAAGCCCTCCTTAATATCACTTTTGGCATCCCTGAATTCCCATTCAGGCCATCAGGTACACCTCACATGAACACATTAGTTACAGCATTGATAGACTCACAAAGGAAAAAATGCCAACAACAAAACCAGTGCATAACCAGGACAGTACAGTGATTCTGGGGGTTTGTGGAGGGCACTGTTGATGAGGACCTATTGTAAACCAATATCCCAGCCTTATCTGGTTATATGCGGTCCAAGACAGCAGTTAGTTCTGTCTCTTTCTAAGTAGTAATGAGTGTTTTGACAGCTAAAAGAGCAAAGAATAGAATGAAAGTGACTAGACAGGTAAAAATGACAATAATGAACTGTTTCAAATACTGCCTTAATTTCCCTGTAGAAGTTTTTTGTTCATATATTGTACAAGCTGCAAATGTAATGCTGTGGTGCTGTAGCCAGATGTGCTAAGATGTCTAAGTATTGCTTCACTTCATCTGCACTAAGGAAGCATCTCCACTGTCATATAACAAAGCTTTATTACTTAAAAAATCTTTCTATAGTAATGATATAAGCACTCAGATTGAGTAACTGTTACTGTAAATTTTTGTCCCTTTGGCACAGGGCCCTTCTAAGGTAACTCAGTCCCCCAGCCCTTCAAGCCTGTTCCCCCTATTTGTGACCTGGCAACTCTCTTCCTTTTTCCCTTCCAGTGCCTCTGAGTATTTACTACATATGACACAACAACCGTCCAATCAATAGTTGGGTTACAGATTTCTTTCTCAGGCCCCTTCAATTGAGCGGCTATGACTCAGCAATAGGGGTTTTTTGGTAAAGTTCCTTGGGAGATACCAGACAGAATCACAGGCAAAACCAGTCTGGAAGCTGTTCTTTTTGTAACCCTGAGCTTCTCAGAGTGGGTTTGACTCCAGGAGACCCTGAAGCATTTGCATGCAGGAGGCAGAAATACTTGAGGATAAGAAGTGTGTAACCATGCATCCTACGGAAACTGATGCTTCACAGTGTGTACACAGCAAGCAACAAAAATGTGCCTCACTGTATTGAATACTCAGTGAGACTATATGATAAATATGATTTATGTCACAAACATGCTGAAACAGAGTAAGAAGAAAGAGAAGCAGAATATAAAAGGCAAGAAACAGAGAATAAAAGTACAGAGAGAAAAACAGAAGAGAAATGGGAGGGAAAAGAGCTGTCAGGCACAGAACTAGCTAAGCATAAGAGAGGAAAACTTGTCGTGCTGGTTAAAATGAAATATAAAGTGGAAGTGCGATGCTTAAACATGCAGTAATCTCCTTTTATCCGGCATATAGGAAACAGTCAACCAATTAAAACACACGAGTAACCTCTGAAATATTTTACCTATTTTACACTTGAGAAAGCAGAAACAATGGGCTTATGTAACTTGTGCAGGTCACATATTAGTCAGCAGCGAGCCAGATGTGGCTCTCTGACCTACCTCCATGCAATACAACTTCTTCAGCGGAAGTAAAAGACATTTGTTCACTCTAGCTTTTTCACTATATGCAGCACTTAGGGCCCCATAAGGAACCATAAATCTTGGCAGTTCCTCACTTAAAGTCTGCATGCAAGTGGATTTAAACAGGTAGCAAATAAAGCAACCGCCTTCAGTTTCATGGTCAGGAAAGCCCCACCAGATCTCACTTTTCCTATGGCTTGACATTCAGTGCACATTGCTTCAGGTTTTTGGCATTGTATTAGTAGTTCAAGGGCCAAAGCCAAGAAATTTCCTAGTGTTACCTTTGAAACAAGCTATGTGCAGCATAAAACTTTTATTATAAGAGTCCACTGTAGTACTATATTCCCAATAAACACACAAATTATCTTCCTCTCAAGGTTCATCCACTCGCTCTTTGATTTTTGTCAGTTAAATGGCTTGTCAGAAGAACGTAATGCAGTCAATCCACATATGTGCTAGGTGTTGCATACTGTCAGAAATTACTGGTGCATGGTTTTGCAGGAATGACAGTTATTATTAAACATCAGCTGGCAGAGGCAAATTGCACCGATTTTAGTCAACTAGTAATGACCTGTAAAGCTGGTAAAAACTGTAGGAGGAAAACAATCTGCCACCACACAAATTAACACAGGGAGTTACAACCCAATGGAATACTGTGCTGCATTTGCTGAAAAGCTCAGCAGAGAAACAAAGCCTGTGATCATTAACAGAGAAGCATCAGTACATAGGAGGTATACGACATAGGAGGTATACGATACATGGTATATACATCATTGCTACCTGGGAAATGAAACTTTGCTACTACGACTTGGAAATGGGCTAAGTATCAGTACAAGTTGAGTACTTTAAGGTGTCACCTTACATGCTTTATCCATAACAAAATGACCACAACATAATAGCAATCTCATATTTGACCTTCTAGCCCCCAAATGTCAACGTTGTGCAAAAAACTTGTATCCTATCTGACAGGACTGGGGGACCTTGATCCAGAGGAATAAGAGACATTGGATAGCTTGGCATGTGAGTACAGACTTTCTGCTTTCTTTGAGCACCTACAAATGACTGAAGGAGAAAAGAAAGAGTTTTCTGAAGCTGTTTAACAAGATTCTGTAGCTTGTGAAGGCTGCTTTGTGCTAATGTCAGTGAGCAGCACACCCTGTGCAAAAGGATTCTGTGGTTTCCTTAGGTTTTCATAACGGTTTTTCCTGCCAGTGAAACCAGATCCTGCATGTTTGACCTTGAGTGAATTATTTAACCATGATTTGTGTGCAACTTAAACATAGACAGAAAACTACACATAACATTAAAAATCTGGATGACCCAGGGATTTAGCCAGTGGATTAGGCTTACATGACATTTTGGCATGCTGAAGGAATGCACATGCACTGTTGATAGGCATTGCTAAGTTATGAATAAATTTGACTTTTGTAAGGGTGTCCCAATCTCTGACCAAAAGTTGAGCCCAAATATATCAAAACTACCAGCGTAGTCTAATACCATATCCTACTTACCATTTTCTGAAGTGATAAGGGACTTAAACAACAAAAAACCATCAACAGCTTAAGTAGATTCCTTGTATGAACTGATTTTTTGCAATAGAAAATGTACATCCTGCACTGTTACAGACTGTTCCTTGCTCCTTTTTTCAGAGTATTATCAGTTTTTTTGGTAAAGCCAAGAAAACTTGCTATTCACTGACAGGCAAGGCAGCAAGTAATAGTGAGAATACAGGACAAAATGATTGATATTTCTAACTGTAAACACAGATTTTTTCCAACTAGAGAGCGGTGCTTCTTGCTGGAGATGCTATTAAAGCTTCTGCCACAGACAGTGACGAGTGGTGTGCAATGTCAACTTGAGATAAGGAGGTTACAACGCTGTGCAAAGGAATCCCCTGAACATGGACCCCATGGCACCAAAGCAGCACTTAACAGTACAGACCTTCCTGACTTGCGGGCAATTTCTGACTAAATAACTGGGAATAGCATTAATAAGTTATTGCCAGAATGTCAATAAGAAAAAAAAAAAGCCTAAAGCCAGGCTTACTGCCTACATTTTAATTTCTACTGCCAACAGACATAAGTTTGGATACAGGATTTGCTCTTTAGTGTAGAGTAGCAGTGGAAAAAATTCTTCTGGTCTTTGTACAGCTTGATTAAAAACCCCACTCTTCTGCCAAGTCTGTAGTCCTCTCAGTGAACTAGAGCCAGCTTCATCTATGGGAGAAACTGCTACTTCCCATCTTTTTTGTGCACCAGTCAATACATACTGGGACACATCTAATTCAGTCACTTTTGTGCACTGGTATAGCCATAGCTATTTTAAAGCTATTATTAGAAATGAAACTCCAGCAACTTGGAACTGAGCATGGGATGCAGAACTCCCCTAAGCAACAAGAACAAACAGTTCTGAAGTGACTCAGCTGCCACATACACTGGTGTGTTGAACTTTGCTTAACAATCACTGAAAAGGCACATTAGTTTTCAAATTAATTAATGCTCTCCTTTCATACTGTTTGTAACTCTTATTTTGTCAGTGCACTGCTGTATTTCTTCCTACTCCATAATTTAAGATTCCAAAACCAATCCCCACCTCTTAGTGCAAGTGTAAAGCACAGTAATAGGGCAGGGGAAGGTACAACCTCTGTTAAAGCCATGCAGTAAAAGGACCCCTAAGATGAGACCCTTGCTAGTATCAACTCACAGCTGGGGCCTCCCTCCTTCATATGGTCCAGTAAACCAATCTCAAGAGCCTGCATGGATGAAAAATGCCTACACAAAATGAAGCCTTCTGTATTGAGGACAAAGGAAGCTCAGAGGACTGGCTATGTCAACAGTAGGATCTACTTTGAACCTGGAAAATTTTTTTGAGGGTTTAACCTGTGCACAGATACTCCCCCTCAAAATACCTAAATGTAGCTGTACAACAAACCTGGGATCAACAAGTTGCTTCCTGGATAGGAAATATTATATGACTGGAGGCAAATAATAATTTCCTGCAGAAAAAAAATCAGATACATTTTAAGCATGGCATGGGTGAAGATCTGAGGAAGTGGCATAGACAGGGCAAATTTCCTGAAAATTAAATCCTGCATATTGTTAAAGTTGAAATCTTATCATGGCTCTTTATCACATAAACTGCCATTTGCTGTTTTAGCCAAAATTTTCACTTTTTTGAGGATTATTTCAGCAATTTACATGTAAACTAAAGATACAGACAATCCAATACAATTACACAAGTAGAGTGTGGAGTCATATAGCAAAGTTTAAAATCAATCTTCATTAAGGATCACTCATGGTTTCACCCTAAATCTTTCCTTTACAGTGGGAATACATAAAAAAACCCAATACAAAACCCACCAACCAATCAAAGACACACCCAGATTCCTCTGACTTCACATTGATTTTCAGCATCAGCTTATCTAAATTACAGAGCTTCTGGATTTGGATCTATCAATTAATGAATAATATGCCCTTGTTTGTGAGGGTTTGAGTAATAGTATAACCTGTTATAAGCAGAATTCATGTAAGATTTGTCCAAAAGTTTCTAGGACCAGAAAAGTCATAATATTTGATTTGTTATTCCTCTGTTGGCCTCACCATCTGAATTTGAGCTGCATCAGTGTCAGCATGAGCACATTTTTGTTGTTATCCCTTTGTTTTGAATATTTATGCAATTTGCTCAATTTAAATACATAAATACAGAAAAAACCTGCTCTTTGTCAATTTAACCTCAAAATGCTGTCCTCCTTGCTTCTACTTTCACTTTTTGCATTCCATACGTGGTCTAACCTAGAGCAGATGCAGCAGCTGACCAAAAAAATTCAGATATAAACCTCATTATAACCAAGAACCTTCTACAGTGAAAAACCATAGCATTTTGGTGACACACATAAACATAACAAGGGTCGGCTTGCTGAAAAATCCCCACATTAACTTACTTCTTTTTCTTGAAAAGTATTTCAATTCTTATATCTTAATAAAAGCATGTGGGAGTGATTGTTGAGAGGTGGAGGAGGGTGATTGCACCTATTCCTTGAGAGTCTGATGATGATTCCTTTTTTACCAGGGTAGGATGACAGCTAAGAATTGTTTAACTTTCTGAAACTCCTTTGTTCCCTGCTTGCATGCACGAGTATTACTCTATTTAATGTTAAGAAACAAAAGATATGGTAGTAAGGCAAAAGGTTGAGACTATGTCTCACTTATGCAGTCTTCCTGCTTTGGTGAAGGCAGCGGATGGACTAGCATTAGGATTTTCCCTGTTGCATTCAATGTTTTTCACTATGTAGCCCTAAGCCAGTTAACTTGGTGTATGCTGATTTGGGGATAATAAGGTTTCCTCTGGTTAAGTATCATCTGTAAAGAGCTAAGGTACCTGAATACCAAGTAAGCAGAAGGCACGCCTTTGTAGATCTGAAAACAAGCCATACCACATTTCTGTAAGCACCCTTGGTGCATTATGGGGGCAGGTAACTAAATTTGAGTAGCATAGGGCTTAAATATTAGGTGGCTAAGTAACCTTTGCATCTCACTCAACATCTTTGGTATATTTATCCTCACAGCACCACGAAGTAGCGCAGTGCCCTCGCAGCTGGATGGCCTTACCACTTCCTCATCCAGCTAATGCCATTTCTAACATTTTCTATAGGCCCTATCAGCACCAGACCTTAGTAACACAGAAATCTAACCATCACTACTCACACCATGGCTGCTACTGTGTATGAATCAATGCATAGCATTTTCTCAGTGTGTCAGTAAGAGATTAAACATGATTTCGGCAAAGGATATGTATATTTTTACATATCTGGGGTTATGCAGGAAGTTGCATTTCAACAGGACTCCTTTTATAAAGAAGAAATATTCACCTTCAAAAACCAACCCACTTGAATTTATGACATTATCAACAAAATGATCCTTATTTTCATTGAGCTCTTCTGGGTAAAAAAATATTTCCTGACCATTGCCATGACAGTCTGGGGGTGCCATCATGTGTGCATGTCTTTTCTACCTCATGGAGGTAAAAAGCAAAGTCTTTGTGAGCGAAGGACTTATTACCAATGAAGCTTCAAATGGAAGATTAAGAGTAGTGAAGAATCCAGTAACTATGCATGTCATTCTTGCACAGCGTTTGCAACAAGAATAATGTCACATCTAATCAATTGTGGTTTCCAGTTATTTTCTTCAGTGCAAATTTTGGGAGCAGTCCAAGACATGAAACCTAGCCATATTCAACTCAAAGTGTACCTGTAAAACCTGCAGATATTAGGATTTAGTGATCTAGTTCAAGTTCACTTTTAAATCTAAGTGCAGCCTGAAGTGAGTTTATACATTATAATATTTTACAGATTCTTATAATAGATATGACCAAATGACTTATTTTCAAAGCTGGCCTCAAGCAAATGATCTCCTTTCAGTTCCATACTTGTCTGAGGGCCAGGCTTTTCTCAGATCAACAGTTTCACCCTGACATCCACTGGCTTAAACTAATGTGTTCTTCTTGTGCATAGGAAATAAAATGCTCCAAGACAAAATTTACCACCCTTGTATTCCTTTCCTTTTCACTTGGGGCTATTTTTTATCATGCTGCTTCTTCAGCATGTTTCCAAGGTTAAATTACAAACCTGTGAAAATAAATATTTTCTGTATAAACGTTATTCTAACCTCAAATATAGGGGCAGAATTGAAACTTCTGTAGTACAGTAATATTTTTTTGTGATAAAACTAGCTTGTAGATCTATGCAACTCTGACACTTAATGATTTCTGATGTCTGGAAGGTGTTAGACTGTGGCTGCAATAATCTCTATAATTGTAACAGTTCATGCTAGCTAGACTGCACATCTACTCTTCATCTGTCCTTAAACTAATTTGTTCTACATATGAATATATCACACTCATCAATTTAAAGTGCCATCCTTTGGCTATGCAGGTCATTAAGGAGTATGCATTATGTATGAGTCAAACACACCAAACTTACTCAAATGATTTTTAGCAATGTGCAAAATAGCTGCTTTCCGTTAGAGTTCTAAAGTTATTATTCTAATCGAAACCCAAGTCACAGCTACAGCTAACTGGCAATCAATTATTTCTCTCCATATGTAATGCCTTGCATGAGGAGAGCACTGTGGCTCTGTGCTGAACTCTAAAAATATCAATGCATGCTTTAAAAACCCCAAAACCTTGAAAGTCAGGGGATAATAAGTTTTCCTACTTATTGCTGCCCATAAAGTTTTCATTGCCATTAGCGCAGTGCTGGGGGTCTTAAAATTCTTCTTTTCCTGGAAGGGAAATTCCATGCCAATAATGCAGCTGCATATGTAGAGGACATCTATTACAATGAGATCCAACTGTAACTATGTTTCTGGTCACAGGTCTGATAGAGAAATAAAGAAACTCTAAGGTAATGATTTCTTGCAGGATATGAAGTCTCAAGGCTATACTTGGCAAAAACTTCCCATAAAGATACTGAGGACTCTGGAGGAGACGAAGTAGCACTGTGCAGGGGTCTCATAGTATTAATCTGTATCAAGAGGGTGGCTCAGAAACCAACAACGTTTGATCTGATTGATATCTTGTTACTGACAGGAAATCAAATGGCTGCCTCAGATATATTTGAAGCAGATGGATCGTCAACACCAAAGTAACGCGCAAGCACCACAGAAATGTCAGCTCTCTGGGGAGTCTAACTGGAATGTAAAAAGAACCCCTTTATTTTCAGAGTCTTTGCTCAAGAGCCTTTGAAAAACTTATGTACAGTTTTGCCACATACTCTTTTATTCTGGATCCAATTTGTGTTAACCTGTAAGATACCCTCCTTCTTACAGACTCAATATGTAGATGAGCAACCAGACCTAGCTCTGTAATGCTTAACCCATGAAATGAAGAGATGAAACTTTGCTTGCCTTATCATCTTTCTGAACTGTGTTTGCTCGAAGTTACTGAAAAGGAGGATGCACATAGAAGCAGCAGATCATTTCTTGACAGTACAAGAGGAGTGTCTCTTTGGGGCAGTATCTCCAGGTGCGATTAAGTGCCAATCACTTCATTCCCACAGCTAGCTACGAAAAGTGAAACCTAGCCCTCACTAAATTAAAAAGGTTGACAGCACAGAATTCATTTTGCATGTAGAAGCTGTTAAGAGAAAGAAAAGGAAATAAAAGATGTGTGCATATGTGCATGAATTTACATGGGAGAGGCAAGGTTCTGCATGGGATGAGACAAGCACACCCCTTACTCTTTTGGCACATATTTTATATTGAAGTTTTTCAGTATTTTACAACTACACTAGACAAAAACTTGAGGAAAGCCATTAATAATGCCCTGTTACTGTGGCTGAGATTTTTTTTTAAATCCCACACATTACTACAAAATCCCTTTAAAAATTGTGTCAAATGTCAGTTGCCAAAATATATATACATTTCATTCTTCTCAGAAAAGGTATGTTTTGCCATTTTATATACCTTTGGGTAGGATACTAAAGCAATGAGTCATACAGATATCACATATACTTGCCTTTGTATATTGGCATGTATATAGTCTTTTGTATAGTAGCATGTGCATAGTCTTCATTTCTTCTAGTGTTACCTTTATACTGCCGTTGTATGGTGTGTTTTTTTTTACCTCAGAGAACAAAAAGAAATAAAACCATTTGTAGCTAATGAAGTTATTAACTACTGATTGGACTACTTTAACCTAATTCATCCCACCCTAATGATAATTGAAAAGTTAGTCTTTGAGGCTCTAGTCCAATGGGATGACTGCTATACTTCCCCATGAAACACATAAGAGGAGATACAGAGAACCAGGTATCTGGGAAAAGCTGAAAATACAATCCCTTTGCACAGGTGCCATGTTATCTCTAAAGAATAAAAAACAGTTAAGAAATTAAAACTCATACTCCTAATAATGAAGTTACTTGAAGAGTAAAGGACACCTTTTTTTTACAAGTGGAAGATTCTCAGGTTTCACCTAGTGGCATTGGTTCATATAAACTCTGATACCTAACAAATATAGAGCTTGCCTGAGTATTTCTGTGAGATAAAAGGATGGGGTAAGTTTTTGATGACAAACTCACCATCCATGTTGGAAATGGAAGATAAATTTGGGTATTTACAGGCACTATGTTCTTTCTGGCAGATACCTCATGTTTTACTTAGAAAAAAAAAAAGATTGGATTAAGTTCCCTGGATAAGATTTCTTAGGACTCCTTTTGCTTTTACAAAGGTAGTATCAGCTCTAATTTAATATGGCATAAGAGCATACGTTGAAACTACAGCCAAATTATTCCCTTCAGCCTTCCCTATCCCAGCCACTTTCACCTTCATTTGCTAATTTGGAAACAAAGGCTGCATATCAAAGGAAAGCTGGAGGCAGTAATGAAAGCTGCAAATGTTTGCTGTTTCAGCAGTTACTGTTTTGACTTCTGAAATAGAAGCTGTATTAACAAACAGTGGATGGAATTATGTGAATAAAATGAAAAGAAAGATAAACAAATCTCGTTCTTTGAGAAGTAGGTACATGTGAACATGTTAAGTAGAAAATGCCTCCCAATACGAAGTAAAGCATGCTGCAAATCTGACATCAGAATTGGATGTTCAACTTTCCTGCTTGAGAAACAATGCCTGCTGTGTGATGTAGTCAAAACATAGTACAGTACATTTTCCCCCATTCTGATAGTCTAATTAAAAGAATGCTACACACATTCTGAAATACAGGAAGACCAAACCATTGCTTCCTTAATCTTCCTGTTCTTCACAGTGATACCAAATAGCAATAAGTGGTGGCAATTTTACTTCAGGAAGGATGTTATTTTCATCAACATCTGATCAAATAACCCAATGCATTCCACCAAAAGAAAAACAAACAAACAAACACCCCCCCCCCCCCCCAACACAATACCATGATTTTAAGCTAAGGAAGTAATGCAAAGCTTAAGTAAAACCGCAGGTATTTCCAAATCTTTAAATATCATCCCAGGTCTGAGCAAAGACTGATTTCAGCAGACACTTTAAGACTGAAGAAGGCATCTGTAAGTCCACTACAGAACAGACTGCTATGATTTGTTTTCAGTGTTCATGTGGGATATATTTGGTTTGCAAAAAGGTCCCTCAAGCTGAAAGATATGTTTCCTTCTGTCATGATACTGCTAATGTGCCATAAAAATGACTTAGCAGTTGGGATCAATGTACTGCATTCTAACAACACAATGGAATGTCCCCCTGGTATCCCATCCTTATTAGGATCCTATTAAAAAAAAAGGAAGAAAAAATATTGTCTGTATATAAACTATTTAGTTGCATATATAACAAAGATATATAGCAACAGGCTAATTCATTTTAATAGCTTAGGAAATATCAATATGGTGCCACAACCCTGGTAGTTCTGAGTTGACTAGATGCTAGCATGGTGTTCTTGGAGTGTACATGAATACTGTACATGATTATGCGAAGGTATGATCATCTAGGTGCCACAATAGATTTTAATCTGCAAATAGGGTAAAAGACCACAGGAAAGAGAAAAATTGCACACACAATTTTCCATTGGAAATGCATATGATATTTTTACCTGTAGGGTAATTTTACCCTTGAAGTAGTTTTTCCATCATTTTTTTTTAACTCTGGCTGATAATTTCCTCTCTTTGAAGGTGCTGGTCATTCACCACCACCACCCACACCCTAACATATCAACTGAAATTGAGCTTATGTTTCTGGGAGTGAATATTTTCTAATAACCTACAACTCATCCCCCAGAAACTATATGGTACAATTAATGGAAGTCCCCACGTGCTCATTTAGCCATGGGCCGCTCTCCAACAAGACTAGTGCAGGGTGGAAATGGGTAGGATTGGTAGCAGCAGCAGCACACAGGGCACTGGAGGGCTCCTGACAAGTGCAGGATAGTGGTGGCCATGCAGCCAGCTCCCTGTCGGGACAGGGATGGCACGACTGCCTGTGCCTCCAATGTAACACCACCTTATAGCAGATAACACAGGACCAAAGCCCTGATCAGGGTGTTGGGAGTAATTAGCGAGGCCAAGCTGGACAGAGCGACATAGCCTACAGTGAGGTGTCCCTGGCCATGGCAGAGGGTTGGAACCAGATGATCGTAAGGTCCTTCCCAACCCAAACCATTCTATGATTCTGTGAATACACAGGGAACACGACTGATGATCTGAACAAACCCACTAGCCTCTTTGTACTGCCTGTCCCTGAGTACTTGAAGATGGGCCTGGGCAATGCACTCCTGCTTCTTCAGGGTTCACCTGAACCCTTTTGTAAAAAAAGAGCCTCTCTGTCGGCACCTGTCCAAAATATAACCATTTTCCATTATCATAGTTGATCCTGGTTGTGCAAGGAAATGTATGTATTATACATGTCTCTTCCTTCCCTGACAACTTACTTTATTAAAGGCTTTTTTCAGCCTCTTTCAACTCAACACACAATGAATATTTACTGCCTGTGAGGAGTCACCAGCCTTTCCCTCGATCCCTTTTTAAAATGAAAATCAAAACTATTGTAAATTGGATCACATTTTAAGAAACCAAAATGCCCAGGAAGCTTCCCTTGGTTTCTTCAAATTGCTCCTCCATTACCACAGTGCAGAACGGAAACATGGAAAAGTCATTGCTCTTGCACTCTGAAGGGCTCCTGTTTCTTTGGCTCCCACAAGATTACTTATAGAAAGAATATACCAGAACTGTAATACAATAAGCTATAATGTGAAACAACTGTAAGCACTTGAAGACTTCTAATACAGATGACACAATGGTCTTTTAAAGAATTAAACCATAATTTATAGAAGAAATTGTCAGATACACAGGACCTAAATGGCATTTGAGCACACAGCTTGATTGCTTACTTGTAGGGATATCAATCAATTTATTAAGAATTAATCTGCACCCCAGTGTTCTCCTAAAACTGCCTAATGCTTTGGCAAGCTACTTGAAAGGGTTCAGTAAGAATTTATAAGGGCAGCTTGGAAACAGGATTTTTTTTTTTTTCTGGCTCAACAAAGGGGATACTGTTTTCCCACTGAACGTATCTCTGTTATAGTTTAACACAGTAATGGATAGGTTTGCCAAAAATCACAGTTTTTAATGGCCTTCAGCGAAACAGTAGATTTGTCTTTGCCTTCTTACTGTGTCCTGCATTTATGCTGTTAGAATTGCTCTTAATCTGCCTGGAAGTATCAAATGGTTTTGGCCTTGAGAATACAAACTTGTGCACACACTAAAAAGTACAGTTTGTAGAGTAACTACATTTTTCCACGCATACAGAAGACTAACCAGGACTGAAACTAAAGGATCTGATTTCGAGTATTTTCCAGCTCTTGACACAAAAATGGCAAGAAGGCCTGGGCAAATTTAAAATGTGCTATTCATATTGCCTCCATAAAATGTTCTAAAATTGCTTCAGTGATGTCACTTGAGCAACACATCCAAGCTACAGATATTTTTGAACTCTGAGAACATTTAGCACTTGGCAGTGACCACAGATCCATAGGGTGTGGGAGGCTGCACACATAAAATCAGCTTACAGCTATCTCAAGACATTAGTAAACAATGCATGTCTTTGACTACAAACAGCAGAAAGTGATATCACACGTTATACAAAGTTATTGCAACTTCCTGGTTTTCAAACATTTCGCTTTGACAAAAGCAATCAATAATACATCAAAGTGGTATTTGGAAAACATGAACCCTTACTTGTTTGGCATTAAGTTCAAGGAGAAATTAAACAGATAATGGTTATCAATGGTCTATCAGTTCCCAGGACTTTTTCTTTCTTTCAACATTAACGTGTGAGGACAAACATCTATTTCAGAATACTGTATTAAAAACAGCTTATTTTGGACTCCACTCATAAGAAAGCTATTTGGTATGGAACACGAATTTTGTTTCCATTTTGTGTAAAATCTCAGGGGAGGATAAAGAAGCGTGGACATTTTCCCAACCAGCTTCATTGTTTTTCACTCCAGTGACAATGTCCTCTAACACATCAAGTGGAAATGGAGGACTTCCATTTATAAAAAGAGAAAGCAGAAAAATCTACAACCATTGGAAGCCTATCATCCTTTCTTCTCCTGTTAAATCAGTGGCATTCTGCCTGTGGTTCCACTGTGGGAATTTTAGTTTACAGGGTTTGTATTATTTTTATTTATTTATTAAAAAAATTTAAAAAATCTTATTATTCCCCTCTCTTCCCTCTTAGAATCCATCACCCAAGTGGCTAGTCCACTGCCTCCAGATGGACTGTTTACAAGGCTGGGGACTTACACTCTGCAGCAGGATTTTCTGGGTCATGCCAAAACTTCTGCAAAGCAAGATAGTTTTATATCCACAATTGTACTAAACGGTGGAACATTTTTTCCCTTCTTCATTTAAATTCTCAAGGTGCCATTTTACTTAAATAATTACTACATTCACCATGTGTTAATGCTAAATTATATAAAATACACTTCAAAAGTACTGATATTTATAGGAGAAAACAAACTCACTGCTTAGTTGCCTAATGTTAGACAGGTAAGACTGACCTGTTGTAGAACAAATTTGTCACTGTTGTTGACTAAAGCGATACAAGGCTACAACTGTGAAATCCTACCTAACAGCAGCTTTATTCTAATGTCAATAAAATCAGAATGGCTTCTTTTTGACAGTGTGTTTCAATCAACACATTTTTGTCAAACAGTACTAAGAGAATCTTCTAAACACAAAAGCAAGCAAAGGATTTTAAAGGTGAAGCTGCATCCTTGAAGAAAAGTGCACCCACTCTGTTTCCTATTTCTTCTACCTTATTAATGCAGAACTTTGCATGTAAAAAGTGGCAGTAATTAGCCTTGACATGGACTAGCGCCAGGCTTTTCTATCAAGTTTCTTTCCTGTTTATGTTTGAATTACGCAGGGGCTGCCTCTGTGTGCCCTTTGGTCTTAACAAATGTGGTTTTTTCCCTTACTCTCATAGTACAAAGAATGTAATCTTAGTTGACTGGAGTCTGCTGAACATCATATTATTTCCTTGCCTCTGTCAAAGATTCACAAGATGGAGTAGGAGTAGGGAAAAATGCTTCCTCTGAATGTAGGCTGCAAGTATAAGAGGATTTGCTCTCCAGAGAAGCATGCCTTTGCCTGAAAGGCTTTTGCTCTGATTGTTCTAAACTTTTGTCCACAAGAATCAGTGACAATGAGGCTTCCAGTTAGTGGTTCTTTCTCTATGCAAATTTGGCACATAAGGGATGGCTAATCCTGAGTGAGAACCGCAGTCTACCTGGTGTACTGTCTTATCTGCACCTCCTAACACATGGCTGTTCCCAGACATAAGAGTTTTACCTTTTTTGCTATAATCAAAAACTTTTCTATAAGTACACATCTAATTAAAAAACAACAGGCTGTGCACAAAACATTTGATTCAGGAAGAATATGGTGTTATTTTAGTTAATCGAGTTACTAACTTTTGTATCTGTGACTACTCAATGCCCATTTGAGTTGTTGGGTTTTGCCCAATGACCAAAAATTATGATTAATAATAAAGGATATTAATAAAATGATTAATAATAAAGGATAATAATAAAAACTAAAGGAAAACAGAAGGAAATTAAATTCTCTGTAAGCATGATTTTAAATCATAGAAACTGCAGTTGCATTACATTCCCTAAGCAGCTATCACAACATAATTTAAAGTAAGTGGCGAAGCCCAAAGTTTACAAGGCACCCTTCCCTGGAAAAGGAACTCATATACATAGGGATCATGATGACAACAACTGAAAACATTCTAAGAAACATGATGTCTCTTTTTTTAGCTTATTTCTAAATAGAAGACCAAAAGAGAAATCTGAAATTCAAGTTTTCCCTTCCTTATTTTTGCACTGGACATTTTGTACCTGTAAAGTGTACTGTCCAGTCTGCTTTTCCAAGAACCTGAGCCTACAAGGTTAACAGATTATGCATGTAATGGATAAAAAATTAATTGTTCTAACATGGGATTTTTCACAATACAGAATCATTAAAATTTTCAAAGAGTTTCTGAGCTGTATAAGGATGGTTAGTTATCCTGAAATGTTTTCAATGTCACAAAAAACCCTGAACCTCCTTGGAATGTCACTGAGAACTGTTAATTCTTGTCTTTCAGGATTTTGCTTGCCTAGGTCATGACATCTAACTTTGGAAGCTCTTCCTTAAAATATATTTTAAATTGGGGCCTAGCCTAAAAACATAAAGTTAAGTCATGGAGAAAGGAATTATATATCTATAGTACTGTTTCATTAACTCTTTATACTGATTGAATTGTAAATACATCCAAATCTCAGCAATGGCTCCTGAAACATGGCATCAGTATCAATGTAGTTATACCTAAGTGATGTTTTCAGTGCAACCACAAGCTGTTGTAGCAGTGTTCTCATCTTTACTTTGTTCCTGGTGTAGTTGGCTGAGATTTAGGTCTGGGATACAGAAAGGGCAGGAGTTGAGACATCCTGGAGCTCGTCTGGTTAGATATTTTCCTAAATGCGTTTTGATTGGATGACCTAATTGAGGACTTAACTAAAGTCTGCTGGCTTCTGTCTCAGTATTATCATAAGTGACTTAATGGGTCAACAACATGGTCTGAATTGTCTATTCCCTGAGCAGACACAATTTTTCTCTGTCTAATTCCTCTAGCCTCCAGCTATTTACATAGGATCCTATAGATTTTGTGTGTGTGAACTCTAAAACTATCCCTCAGCTATCATTCTATTTGTAGGGTTCACTGATCTCAAAGTTATCCCATATGAAGGCTACTCTGGAGAATATAATGTATGGAATTTTCTACACATACAAATGCATGCAATGCACAGAGATATCCAGCACTGAGGAAAGCGTATTTATGTATTTTTCCAGCCATACAGGAAACCATTTTGTATTTCAGAGAACTGGTTATAGCTAACTGAACTCTAAGTATGAATTTCAAATTAAAGATTGTGAAGGTTAAAATAATAATGATGATCACCAAAACTAATAAATTATCTTTCCAAGCTGAAACACCCAGACATTAGGACTTCCTATTACTAGGATACAATTGTCAGACTTCATAACAACAGATTCAAGACAGAGTGATTACACATTAGTTATTGTTATTCTCTGTTATTATTTTATACATTTTATTGTATTGTGGAAAGAAGGGGAGATAATGTTCCTTGGGAGCATCCCTGGATCTCATTAGAAATTAAATATATAGGAATTAAATATATAGAATGAAAATGTGAAAGAGAAAATTGTTTTTCTGCTTGCCAGTATAAATGGAATCGTGTATGACAGGGAAGGAATAAGTGGATGCTCTCAGTCCAGTAGCCTCTGTATGCACATCTCCACTACCTGCCGGAGAAAATAAAGTTTAATGTCATACACACCCACACCCTCACACCAAGAAAGGGAATGTGATACTGAGGAAGGAGAGTTGACTAGAATGACAATTTATACTTGGAAAAGATGGTAAATCTCTGCATTAGTTTTTTACCTTTGGGTTCATAACATAAATCAAATCAGAGGTTCTAGTTAAAACTAGTTTTATGGTTTCAGCTTAGTTCCTAATTGATGGCAGTTCACACTGCAAAACATGTAAGAATTCACTGCAGTCCTGCTCAGCTGGCAATTTCAGCTCAGAGGGAGCAAGAGAAGGTGACTAACGTGGATTCCAGAAACTGTCTTGCATTTTAGGCAAGGTGGTCCTTTCTGGGCAGCTGAAAAGTGGTCATCAATAGAGCATTAGGGACCAAAAATCAAAGCACTGCTCTAGAATTAACTCAAATGTTGAATAGTAAATGTACTTATTAGCATTTCTTTAAGAGTTAAAGCATGGATATCAAAATTATGACATCTTCCAAGGAGAAATCTGCCCGGTGCTTCTTGATCTTAAATTGTATAGGCTGTTCTCTTCAAACAAAATTTCCTGTTTATACTGTTCTAAAAACGTTTTACTCAGAATCACAAGAAATACAGTATTTTTCTTCCAAAAATGCCATCTGATGCTTTGTGTCAAGATGGTCACAGTTTTTGTATAGATAATAAATAGCAAAATATTAATCTAATACTAAACATTCTGATGAGAATAAGTAATTGCAAGTTCTAGTGCCAGCCAGTAGAAGGACCTTGTAACCAGCAGTATATATACACAGTGAAATCCACAACTCACAACTTGGTGAAAAAGAAACCAATTTTTACATTTGGGTTTGTTTTCTATGGGGAGTGATATACCACAGTTTTCCTGATTTAATCAGCTCTTTTTTTTAAGCTTCTTGATGTAAAGATTCCCAGAATGAAAGAGGCTCAAATAATCTGCTGTGCATTGAAACTGGCGCATTTATGCAAAGTGACATGGTCCTTCTTCAGAGAAATTTTATCACTGCTAATAACATACATATTCCCTTACTACTAATGATTTTGGATAGAACAAAACGGAACTGCTACCTAGACATGGAGCATTTTCCCTTGTCTTATCTTCACCAGACCTATAGCGTGCCTTTTCTTTAGAGGGAGTGTTATCTAATCTTCTTGGGGAAGCAGTAAGAATGGTCCCATTGGCCTCAAAATAACAGACTAGAAATCCAAGGCTTACTCTTAGTTTCCAGTTTAGATGCATTAGTCATGGGTCTCAGCTGCTGTGCCTCAGCTTCTTACAGAAATAATGAGAATTCTTTATAAAGAAAGACATATCCCAGAGAGGGGCACCAGGGAAACAGCCCAACAGGTACAACATAATAACTTGAATGTGAGTAATTCTAACAACATAGAGACAAGATGCCAAAGATGAGGAGAAGAATCTTAAGCATAACACAAGGTCTGCTACCCATGCACAATAATGACAAATTACAGCCAATAACTGTGTCTCAACTAATTAGAAATGTGTAACATGCCTCTGACATTTTATCTTAATGCAACAGTGATGTGATTTCATGTCATGTTTCTGAAGACCCAGAAAGCTCTGGGATGCATCTTCTGAAGCATCTGAATGCTTCGCTCTTCTCAGTTGCCAACCGCTAGAACTCCTGTGCTGAAATACCTGCAACAACCAAGTGTATACATTTGAGCACTTTGCCCAAAAGGAAAGAAGCTGTTATGTTGTGCTAGGTGCACTTTTTCTGCTTGGTGAGTGGTGTTACCTGAAGGATATGTCATATGTTCAGGAACAGTACCCATTTCCTAGTTGCCTCTGGACACAGCTCAAGCTGTTGACAAGGTCTCTATATAGACCTGGTCGTAAGCCTTGGCAGAAGGAAAATTAAAGAGGAATATTCCTGATGCTAAAATTATTTCCCCTTGGTAGTCAAGATTAATTCTTTGACTTCAGAGCTTTAAAAATCATTTTCCCAAGACTCACTCTTACATTAAAAAAAATGGATATGCAATCACCAACAAACAAAGATTTTGTGGGAAAATATTGCTTTTAGGGTTTTCAACATTGTTTTTTCTCAGTTTTGTTTTCTAAATATTTCTAGTCCTTGAGGTGACATTCACCTCAGAGTGGTGACAGTACATGTTATTCTTTATTTAGGCAACAATTTCTTTACCTGGTTTTAAGGACCTTATTCTAAGATGTTAAGTGTAAAGCAACCATAAATCCCTTATTAAACAGATACTGTACAGTATGAAAAGATAAATAAACTTAATTTAATCTTTAATGAAAACCTTATTGGTCTCTTGATACACATATCTGAATAAGATCCATATTTGCAAACTGCATGCATTTTGAGAAATAAATTGTGTCCATACATTATATGCTGTTTTAACTTGGCTTGTCATTTTAAAAACATTATTTTGTCTTACATTTGTGTTACCAAAAATAATATCTCAGTGCACCTGAATCACAAACCATCTATTCTAAATGGTATCTAGAGGGAAATAATAATGAAACAAAAAAAAAGGAACAACATTTCTGGTTGCGTTACCCCACTGCCCTGGAGCAATGCAGGGTCTCTCTGACATGATCTTCTGACCTCCAACTGCTCCAATTTACTACAGCATTAGCTGTACCACTTATATTTCTTTACAGTTATTAAGATTTTTTTCCAAAACACTTGTCCTTTACCAGCTAATCACCACTGAGTTCTTTTGCCTCAGCTTTTACCCGCATCTCACTCCTCAGTCCCATTTATTCCACAGGCATATTTCTATGCCTGGAATGTAATTTCTGGTTGCCACACAAGTGTAGCTTAATCCCTGAGGCAGTTCAGAGACCTATAATAAACAAATTAATGTTATCCATGGCAGGGGGGTTGGAACTAGATGATCTTAACGTCCTTTCCAACCATAACCCTCCTATGATTCTATGATGGTTAAGTACTGTCTACAGTCTGTTAACAGGGAGAAAACCTAGCAGAGCACGTGCTATTCTGCATATATGAGGCTGTTAATTTCCTGTTTCCCATCATGTGTTTTGTATCTGTTGTGAAAGTCTTGTAATAAAATTGGACCACTTCACTAACTTCACATCACAACAGGACTTTTGCTTCTGCAGATGAAGAAGAAAGGCATATGGTAAGATTAAATGACTTCAGTAGAGTCATAAAGTAAACTGAATGTGTAGCTTGATTTGCAGATAGTCTTTGTTTCAGCTCAGTGACTTACTGGGGTCCTAAATGTAATTTTTTTAAGGAATTGACACATTTCACTAATTCTTAATAATTTAAAACTTAAAATTACTTTGAAAGTTTCCTGAAATGCAGTTAAAATAAATTAAAAAAAAACCACAAAACCCCTGTAACCAAACACATGTGCTTTTTCTTTTTTTATTTGAGTCCAGTTACATTCTTTACTCATAAAATTCATAGAACTCTGGAATCATGGAATGGTTTGGGTCGAAGGGACCTTAAAGATCATCCAGTTCCAATCCCCTGCCATGGGCAGGGTCACTTTCCATCCGAAAATTCTGAATTAAACATGATTTTTTGTCTTTTCAACTGTTTCCATTTTGAGCAGAGTCAAAATTAAGCTTTGTTTTTTGCATGTTGAGCAAAATCATCCAAACACCCCCCAATGTAAAAAAAATATCTAATACTTAAAACTGAGTTGTAATCCAATCTTTACCAGCCACATGCAAAGCAGGAGCTGCTGTTTACCTAAATATCACACATAGCCTCTAAATTTGTCATGCAAAGCTATGACTTTTTATACTGCGTTCAGAATTAAAACAATCCCTCTTTTGCAAACATCAGTTGAATAAAAGCATTAATCTAAGAGGTGTGGGTATCAAAGCTATAAAAATCCTTCCTGGCTTTAGTCCCAGTGCTATACTAATATATCTAGTATTAGTACAGCAGGGGGATGGGGAAGCTAAGGGTTTTGGGTGGGATTTCTTTCATTTTGAGGATAGGAAGGCCATTTGTAGCATATGTCCTACATCTGGCAGTAGCGCACTGATAAACATGTGCAGCAGCAGGAACCCAATTATCCCTGTTGCCCTTTTTAGAATGACTATGAATTGTGTTCTTCTAGGCAGCGGAAATAGCACATGAAGGCAAAAGGCGCTGTTTTAACGTTTCCACGGTTCCTGGCACAAATCCACGAATTACATGCAATAACACTCTCCCGAAGAATCTTTTGCTACTTAAAAGTGGGCTAAGGCCTGCATCACGTGTCAGCTGTATATACCTCACAAACACTGCATGTAATGGTCAGCACAGAGAAAAGCCGCTACTAAGTAAAGTAAGTAATTACAACCATTTCAAATTACAAACTGTTTCAACTGCAAACCCCTTATTTGTTCCGAAAAGGGATCTTTTTCATTATTTCTCATTTTAGTTGCTTTTCATTTTTAGATCCTAGATTCCTGCTCCCCTCCAATCCCTGATCTTGGGGTGTTTCTAGAGCACTGAGACCACACTGCTGTGTGGTGCAGACAGGCCACATCAGTATGCTCAGAAATTCGGAGCAGGGGACAGGAAACACTGAGGTCTTTGTTTTTCTTACTCTTGTATCCATATCTGTAGGACAGTGTAGACAGGAGCCTGGGAGTATTATACAGATTCTGCTTTTATGCCAGATAATTAAAAAAAAAAAAAAGGCATCTAAACTACAGAGAAATACATAATTGTATGAGTTTGGTTAAATCCTATTCCTGAATGAATTGTACTTCTGCGCATTTTCAACTGAACAATTTTTGAAGTTTCTTCCTATTCAAAATGATTCATATACTGAGACAAAGTTCCAGATATATTGGCAGACTCATATAGTTATATTACTAAACATAACTCAAAATAATAAAACTCCATATTCCAGACAGTTACTTTATAATTAGCAACTGGCTTTTCAGTTTAATAAGTATTATTTTTATCTGTGTCATCACCCTGTGTTTTGGTTTGAGCCACGATAAGCCAGCACTGTGTTGCTCCATATAAAGAAAACATTCCCCCTAATGAGTTTCCCACTATGAAAACAGCTAGATTATTTTTATTAAGTATATGTCTATGTTTACCATCTACCTTCCTGTGAAGATGACTGAGTCGTGTGAGCAGCATTAAAACATTCCTTGTAAGTGGGTGTAAATCTAAAGTTAAGACTTTGACTTCATTGTTAGCTTTTTAGCAGATTTTCTTCATCACAAAAAGAAAACAAAGAGATGACCAGTTATAACAGCTTTTTACTGACTGCTTCTATGTGACCTGTACAAAAACTGGGGAAGCTGAGAATTGTTTTGAGCTTTGTATTAATTGCTGTTATCCTTCTTTGCTCTGATCATCTTGCCATATCTCCCCACCCCACTTTAGGAGCCCATTTATGTTCCCCAGCTGGAGTGTTTGGTAGTAAGGGAAGCAATTCTACACATAAGGCCGGAAGTGAATGATCCAAGGTGTTTAAGTATGTGCTTTGGAAAGATAAAGCACCTCAATATGTGCCCAGGGTAGCCTAGAGGAATAATCCTTAAATGATACGTACAAATACACGTTATTATCACTGCTCAGAAAGTCCCAACTGTAACCACAATTGAAAATTGTTATTCCTGGATATAGGAAGACTTGCACATACTGGTTTTCGTACCAGAGTTCTGTATCTGATCCATTTCCAAGTTTAAAATGAGAGAAAACCAGTTTCGGTTCAGTAAATCAGCATCACTGAATTAACACAGAAATAACGAAATTACCACTATCCCCTTTTTTAAGAATTTAACTGGATGCAAAGGACTTGCCAAAGGAGAGGTAAATTTCTTAATTCCTTTGAATGCGCTACATTTGCATATTCTGTACGTTCACGAAAGTTTGGACTACCATCAGGGTGCATGAAAGCACCGCTGAAATACAGCAACTACAATGGATGGGTGCCATTAGGGAAAGAAGTAAGACTTAAATGAAACGAGACAGAGATCTCAGGTACACAGAACATAAATATTTAATCTGGAGTTTCACCAAGACACTGAGGCTAACACCTTTAACTTGGCACATGCAAGATTCTTAAATGACCACAAATTTTATGAGGACCTCAGATTTCACCTTCCCTTTAAAGGATTTGTTCCCCAGTGGAAAAACACTGAGAGGCTGATTCTTTATTAGTTCAGGTGGGAACTTGGCCTCTGCTTTTTATTTCATTAACTTCAGAAAATCACACACTTATGTGTAGAAGTTGGTGGCAAACAAAACTGGTTACTGAAGATTTTACTGGGAATTCAGTGCATGAACCAATTAAGCCAAATACATCTAACCTATGAGGTGAACTGACACAAATCTTGTAGAGTTTTACTAATTTTTGTAGGAAAATGAAGAAATAGTCTTCTATGGAGATCCTTAACACTGTGGCATCTTATCACCTTAAGCACAGTAGGTTTTACAGAGATAATATGCAAATCTTGGCTAAGCAACTTCAGTGCTGCTGCAAAGAAGGCTAAGAAACATCAGTGCAACCTCTGTTAAAGAAATCTTTGCAAGCACTCATGCAAGAACTGTATATACATTCAGTATCTTATTTGTATAGTGAAATGAGGCAAGAAGTAAAATGTACATAATTAATTATATACTGTATGGTCTGCAAGTGGTTCTAGGAGGAAGTTCACACTTTTCTTATTAAGGCTGGCTGTAAATATCTGTATTCCAATTAATGTGACTTTTGTGTATTGTGAGAAGTTGAACATAGAGAAAAATGAGCTGGTAGGGGTTCAATCAGCAATTCAACATGCCACATGTGCATGTGTGAACATCTACGCTAGACAATTAACTTATAAATCAGCATCTGATTAAAACTTGGAGCCAAGTTTTTCCCAGCAACATGAGATAAAGCCATTTTTCTAAGGGGTGCGTCCAGATGGTGATTTATAAACTATAAAGAGTGTGATGTCATTTGGAAAACTCAACCACATCCCAGCTAATGTAACTGTTCTGGTATTGCAATAATAACTGCAAACACAAGTTCTAGTTCAACTGACATGTAACTTTACTATATGATTATGCAACTGAGATGACATAGGAAGTAACTGTTTGAATCTCATTTGCATATATTTCTAACTTCCCCAGTTGTTTACCATGATGTCAGAACAGCATAACAGATTGATAACCCAACCATGTGCATCCAGCCTAGTTCAGGAGGAAGAGAAGTTGCCAATGCCTGTACCAGACTTACAGAAAGATGCCAGAGATCTGCTTTACTTGCTTCTATTTCCTCTCTTATCTCCAGATGTCCTTTGATCTACTTCATTTTTCTCTACACCTGAGCTCAGAAGATCGTTTGAAGTTGTGAAAGGTGATCACCAGAGTTATTGGGTTAAAGCAACAATGAAGAACTCAAGAATATACACCATATATATTTCAACACAATGTTTCTTTTTTCAAAAATGTTTCAGATAATTAAATATTTCATGGCCTCTCAATATATTGAATAAATATATTATTGAGAAAAGATGTACAAGACCAACCAGAAAAGGGAGGACAGTTAGACGATATATTTTCTCATAGCTCAGCAAAATTGTAAGAACATTCTGTTTACTTCTTTTTTCTTTCAAAGTGGTGTCTGGAGTCGGGTGAACATGAAAATATACAAGATACCATCTGAGAATGCTAGGGTTATAAAATACCACAGCAGCAAGCAAATTCAAACAGCCCAATTTAAAAATGTTGCATACTTAATGGTTACATGTACATTATCATTAGAGTGTAATGACTAACTTCCCTGGCATAGAAATCCGACTAAATTAGCCACACTAAGTGAAATTCAGTGACAGAAGTTACTAACTTTAATGGTACAAGAATTGTGTTCTGTATGCACAAAACCAGTGGCAAAACAGGTTCTCTATAACCTTCCTTAAAACTGAGTAAACAGCTATTTTCCTTATTTCAGTATTGCATACCTGATTCTTAAAATGAGACTTTAGCTCTTGGGAAAGTTGATGGTATATAATTTTCTCTCATTTAGGCAGATTGCTTGGAGAAGCACGCTAGCAATGAAGATAAGCTTTATTTATCATAATTATAGTGATTTGTTCTTTTAATTAATTTTCCAGTGCATGCTAACGTTTCTATATTAAACAATTTACTTAGTGGAAGTAATATTGATATTACTCTTATTTTTTTTCTAAATAATCTCAATTTATGATTTAAACATACACAATTGTGTAATACTATTTAGGAAATCTTCTTTGTGTACCAAAGCAAAAATTAGCTCATCAAATGTGTTGTATTTGGTAGAGACTAAAGATTATTAGAAGCATCATGCCTCTTTCTCATCAATTTATCAAATTGTTGCCTGGCTGGCATTTCCTGATTACACACTATCTTCCTTATACATTTTCTTACACTTCAGTATCCGACTAGGTCAGAAAATAATGGCATCTTTAAATTAACATTCATCCATCTTTAAATTACTTGCATTCATAACTCCTTTGAGCCAGAGCCAAATTAAATTCCAAGGAGGCTAGACGGGGAAGGGCTTATATAGAAAGTGAGGATTGATGTTGTTTAAATACACATTTTCTTAATCTTAATCTCAAAGTTCTCTTGTCAGTCTTGCTTAGATGTTTACTGCTGTTCTGACAAGTTGCTGACAATTGTGACTTTTAAATTGATTTTATTGTTATAACAGTCAAATGAATGAAAATAAGAGTTACTACATAATCAGGACCGCTATCGGAAATAACAGTGACTCCTTTCCCTCAGTTCATACTTTTACCCCACCTCAGCTTATGATATTTGCAGGCGAAATGTGAATTTAATTCAGTCTATTCAGAAAGCAACATAGTATTTAGTACTGGATAACAGGAATGAGTCTGAAACAGTTGTAAAACATCAGTTTTCATGGAGCACGGGGTTCAATGCCTTGCTCACAGAGGGGAAGCATCAGGGAAACCACCTTGAAAGTGCTGGGGAGCAGCCATGGTGCTTGCAGAGAGAGCTGGCCCAATGGCGGCCACCTTGTCATCACTGCCTAAGGCAGGGCCATGGACATGGGATGAACTTCCCCTTCCCCGGACACCCCAGCCTGTTTTTTGTTTGGTTTTGGGGTTTTGTTTGCTTGCTTTGTGAGTTGGCTGTCACTCCTCCCTCCAAAATGCAGACTGACAGTACTCTGCTGGCTACCACACTGCCGACTACCACACTGCTGACTACCCTAATAATACTCAGAAGTAGAGAGTACAAACTTGTGAGTGGCTTATGGTTCACATCTCCTGTTTTCTCTGTGGAGCGAATGCAAACATGTTAGGTTTATTTCTATAATTATTTTTCTGCAGTTTACAGACATCTTCCAAGTAACATCCTTCTGACTGTTAAATTTATTAACTGTTCCAAAATGCACTCTGATCTTTATCACTGCCTCTGGTTTCAGTAGTTTATGTTCTCTCAGTTTCTGAGTGATAGGAGTCTCTGCAATATGTCCTGCCCTGAAAAGCTACTTAAATAGCTTTAACTAGACTTCACAGCTATTGTGTTGTTTCCCAGCTTCTGCTATTCCTTGCTCTTGCAAGATGTATTTATATTTCCCGTTCCACCTCCCTGCTAACAAACATCACTCCTTTTGAATTTATTTTTCTTTTAAAGGATGAAACCCGGTTCTCCCAAAAATTTACATCAACTTCAGTGAGTCCAGGATTTCATCAAAAGGTGTTTTTCAGCATTAAACCCTGAGTCATAGTAAGGAAACCTGTCCGTAATAAACCCAACTCAAGAAGACTGATTCTTGATACCTTTCAAGTCCTGTCCTTACTTGAGTCGCAGAGTGAGTGTGTGTACATCTATATAAACATACATATATGTCTGTATTCAAAATGTGCCATACTCATAATCACTTCCAAAACAGAATAAGATAACCTACATGCTACTGTTCAGCACCGTTCAGCTTACATAAGAAAAGTAGCATGAATGGAACCTGACTAAATATGGACAAACAAGACATGTATGTAATCATAAGTAACACTGATCATATTTTTTTACACTGTTGTGTTTTACTGTGCTTCTATTTTAGTGTATAATAGGAGCCCACTCTTTAGAGAAAGACAGGGATTGACAGAACTGGTTTCTCAGGGAATTTGCACTGCATTGTCCCCTTTGTAAGCATCCAGCCATCTCAAGTTCAAATATTACTCAAGAAATGCTGCTTCAAACCTGGAAGTAAGATAGCTCATCCCTCCAGGTCTGCCCTCCTATAAACCACACTGCCAGTCTGGTCTCTGCTTTCTCTTTTTCTCTGAGAAACAGCATTGTGCAGTTTTGCACACCTGAAATCAAATACTTCCACTGTCTCCTTAATTTCTTCTTCTATGAAAAAGAGAGTATTTCAGGAATAGATTTTATTCATTTTCTGCTGGCAAATTAGCAAACAAGAAATAGTGTTCCCAAGAGGTTTTTTATGTTGTTTAAAGATAATAACATACTTCAGCTTTAAATTTTCTCCTTTCAACCAACTCAGGGGTCACAAAAACAATCACTCAAAAAATGCAGAATGCTAATTCTGTCGCAAAACATGTAAAATAGCTAGCAATAACAAGCCACTGTTTTCCTATATCATACCTCAAAGGCGGTAAGAATAAGGAGCCCTTCTCTTAAAAGTAAGGGCAAATTTCATATTGTGAAAAATGTATTTTCATTTCCACCACAAATGAAAACTTTGATATTTTTCATTTATGTCTGTCCTTTAGAGCACTTTTTAAAATGTGATAACAATCACATGCTGCTTGTAGAGTACAGAAAACACTGGGGATATTTCCAGCAGGTGAAAATAACATGTTTTATTCAACCACTTCCAGGCCCTTGGGGTGGCACGCACTAAAAATAGTGTTCTGTGTTAGCACTTGAGTGAGAGGATGAGCAAAGTACAATGCAGTATTAGATTAAACATTGTTTAATTTTTTATCAGTTTGACTCTTGCTTAAAAAGTAATCATACCACTATGTCATGCTATTCAGAATTTAAAGGAAGAATATATATTTTGTTTAGGTGTGATAGCTTCATAATCAATGACACCTATTATTTAAGCAGTGCTTGCTCACTTCTGAAACACCTTATGCTATCATAATCCCATGCTCTAAAAAACAAGCAAAGCTCATTTCAGGAGGGAGGACAGAAGAACCAGACCCAGTTACATTGCTCCTAAGTAGCCTTGGTTGCTAATCAATTTTTGTCATCCTCCAAAACTGTAATTATGGTGTCACTTTCAGACTGCAATAGAATACCAGGTTTACATAGCACAGGGAGAGATAAACAAGTACTCAGAGCAATTTGAAAGGTTTTGACCTTTAAAAGCTGTTAATCTACATGTGAATTATAATTAATCAATTAAAAGAGATTCACTCTAGTACCAACATAATTAGATACAATTTTACTGCTGAGCAAGCCATAATAACCCCATACAAATGAAGACTGAGTCCACTGCTTTCTTATATTTTCAAATATCCCAGCTCTGCAGTTTTAGCAAAAATATGTAAGCTTCCCAAGTGGTATATTTATGGCTTTGGATAGCAGAAGTATTGGATGGCTAAACTGTGTTCCAAGTTCAATTCTGCGCAATAGTGTTTGGAAAGCTCTTCTTGCTTTAGCCTATATACTGTCTTTAAATATTTCCCCAAGAAAGAAAGGAAAGGGGAAAATGTGATCCAAGGCACTGCAGCTAATGAAAAGAAGTGATTGCTGATGACTGTTTTCTGGAGCCTTTGAGGCCAAATTCAGGGATAAAACAGTAAACAGAGACCACATAATGTGTGTTGTATTTAACCACCATAGCTAATAGCCCTCAACCTAAAGCCCATGGGAATATGCAGTGATTAGAGACACCTGCAGGTTAATAATTGGAGGCATCTAAGCACAGAGGCAATTAATATAGGAAAACTCTCCTGAGGTTGGAAAGGCAGCACTGTTAAAATAAATAAATAAATGCATATGTATGCATATGTAAAAGAGAATACTTCCAATTTCTCTGAATAGTCCAGCTTTCTGGAGGGACCAACAAAGTCATTGCTGAGGCATCTTTCAATGTCAATAGGAGCGTTGTCCCAGAAAAATGGCTAGAATAAAGATTTTGATCCATTTTCAAAACTTTAGTAGCCTGAAAAGTTAAAACATTTGTTTTGGATACATATCTTGGGATGATTTGAAGTTTGGTTTCCGAATATACGATTATTGACCCCCGACTTTGAAGCTTCCCTGTGGAAACATATTCATTTCAGAGGAAATTCATACCCTGTTACAATGCATAAGAAATACGTCCAAAATTCAGACATGGGAAAGACTAAGGAAGAATGGTTTTACAAGCCTGAATCTACAGAAATATGAACAATTTGAGATGTTATTGCTTATTGGAAGGCTTAACTGCTAGTTAAGTTTTATAGAAGAACAGGAAGGAGCTTGAGGGTTCCTGTTTGGAGGCTACTGTAACACTGTACTGTCCTGCTATTTTCTCAAATCTATAATTCCTTTTCTAGCAGCTTGAACACAAACACTCATTAATCTTTAGATTTAGAAGCCTGAACTTTGGTTTTAATATATAAAGTTAACATAGTTGGCATTTTAAGAAATTACATATAAGCCTTTTTTTTTTTCCCCCGGACATGTTTAATCTTTCAGGTAAAATTTCACCCCCATGTATGTATGATACAAGTAGTATTTCACTATTCATTTTCTCTTCAAAGCCTGCTGTTAAAGTAGATGTTTCAAGGGTAAGTAGCAAAGGCTAATGTATTCCTCAGCAAAATGGAAAAATGATAAAGTGAAAAAATACATTAAAGGACATTAAAGGATAACTCTGACCATGTGACCTGGTCATAAAATACATTTTCAGAGAAAGAAATCAAAAAAGTAGAAATAGAAAGGCATGAATTATTTATAGACATAATGGCCCCTGGGAAACATACAAGATTTGCCCTTAAATGATTTAGTTTAACAACTATTCTTGTTGCTTTTCCTTGACTTCTAATGAATAAATACCTTGCTTCAATATTCCTGAGTATCCCCATCCCTGATTTTGATGTGAAAACAGTCATCCAAGTTATTTAATACCACTCTGATTTTTTGGTCAGAAGACTTTGTAGAGTGCACATGCCTTTGAGGTTTAAGAGGGTCTGAATTCATATTCAGATTAAAGAAAAAGAATCCTCACAACTAGTCCCACACAAAACACAGAGTAATCACTGATTCCTCCTGCTAACCTGGGGCACTTTCCCTACACTCTCTTGTTAGTGTAAAGGGGCGAGGAAACCTTCTCATCTTCCCCTTTCCATATGCAGCCTTAGGGCAGCAAGGGTACAACCTCAGGTGCATCAGCTACCCTGCCCACATGCTGGCTAGTACTTAGCTGCTAAATAAGACAGAATAAAGACAGATGCCTACCAAGGAAAATGTATTTCCAGAGCAGTAAGAAGGCCTGCCAGGTATGTCTCCTTGGACTGCCAGGCCATATACAGACATACATTTTTATTGCTTCTTATAAAATATGCCACACCAATCGTCATTCTTCCAATTCAATGTAAATTTTCTTGGTTGAGTGTAAAGTTAGCACAATTAGAAACATATTGGAAAGAAGGGAGGAGACTTGCTTCCAGCTTTCAATTTAATCCTGTTAGCTGACAGTAAAACTACCCAGCTTTCTTGTACTAGATTTCCAGAACATTTTAGCTAACGCTTTCTAGCATGATGACATGTGCAAATGCAATCAGGACATGACAGAAAGGTCTCTTGAAGAAGAAGGGCAAGTAATTTTGTTCACATGACTTGCTCACTTTTGTTCTTAACATTGTCAGATTAAGTAGGCCACACTGAATTTAACAGAGAAGATAAGCTATTATTACACTGTGTTCCAAAATCTTCAGAGAAATACCAGAGATAATTGCCTTTAATGTTAATTTAATAAGCCACATTCTTGCATGCAGTGTATCTTCATTGTATTCCATGTATTTGGGAATGGAATTACTAATTCTTGAGTAGTTTCTGTGTTTACAGAAAGCCAAAATATAAGCAGCATATTTTTTATATAAATGTCCTCTTAGTACAAGCATTTTCCATGTAAAACTTAAGTTATAAACAAAGAAAGAAAAGGCATATGAATTCACCCACAGGCATGCAAGATGTGTATCAGAAATGGTGGTTAAGGCCTATCTGTATTCTTCCCTAAATGTCCTCTTAACAAAATTATTATTCTTTACAGATTTCTTCACTTCTTATTAGTAAAAAATATAACTCTTATTTACAGTGATGCACAATCTAAATCAGGGTAGAATCAGAAAAGCTTCAAGACCTCCTAACACGTGTTTAGTGCAAAGAATTAATTTTGTCAAAGGAAGTAGAATATTTTGTTACCTGGTCTGTAAGCTGTTAGGGTTTAGCCAGCTAAATGTAATACTTTTCAAAATGTAGATATTACTGAGAAAGTAAAATCTACAGATACATACCTACCTAATAAAACTTTATGAATAATACGGCACAGAAGGTAGGAATAATGATCTCCTGAACCCAAAAATCTGACTTGTATTATGGTTATGAGGTTGGGCAAATTAACCAAGACCAGTGGCCTGCATAACTGTTTTCACGTGCCTCTACCTTACCGAAGGGATTGAAAGACAGGAAATGATGTGGTGACATTCATAGGGGTGGGATTTGTTCTCCTACCTCTCCCAGGGATGACAGACGATTACAGTCTGTAGCAGAGATTTTTGTACTCAGTTGAGCTCTGCCATTGTTTCAAACCAAAGCTTTGGCTTTGTTTAAATCAACTCAACTGATGAGAAGTTGAGTTACAAGGTGACAAGTGAAGACTAACTGGTTTGTCCAGGACCACACAAATGAAGCAAGATTTGAATGGAGTATTAGTCCTTAGCCCAAAATAGCACTGTAACGCTAGGACATTCCTTTAACTTGCAGATAAATGTAACACAGAAACATTAAAAATGTAAGAGGCATCTGGATGCTTTCACAAAGAAAACCTCTAAGAAGTTGCTCATTTAAGTTATTTGATTGGGCATTGCTCATGCTCCTCCCAGATATCTCTCTGATTTATTTCCTTTCATCTTACCAATGGAATATCGTTTCAGATAGTATACAGTTTAAGAATTGCATGAATGCTGGTGGAGTAATTTATAAGATCCAAAAGATTTAAATATGGCTATTTTTTCAAGAATTATCACTCTCGTTGCCACCAGTATTGATTGCATTGTATGTACATCTCTAAGATCACTTTCCTCAGGACCTCTTGCTCAGTCTGAACCATAACATCTCAATAAGAAGAATAGTAAACGAGCAGAGCCTCTGCCCTGCGAATGGCAAGAAAACTCTAGGAGGAATTTACCTCTGTCTAACAAGCCTCCTGCCTGTGCAGAACAGGATAAAAGCACACTAGGTGAGCTTTTAGATAAGAGGCAAGATAGCAGTTCAAAACCAGGGAGAAACTGTATTTCAAGCACTCTACGCGAGTAGCTGAAACTTAATTAAACAGCAGGTATTAGGCAAAGACTCTCTCTGCCTAACAGTCATTCACATGCCATTTTACTCTGGCTCTGCCCTGAGTATTTTTCATTAATGGGCTATACACATTAACAGAGGAAACAGTAAACAGTAAACCAAATCTCTCTTACTCTCTACAGAGGATATAAAAACACCTGTCTTGGTGTTTTGCTGTCTTATGTGCTGCAATTTTGTTTGCTGTCCTACATCATGTCCAACTTCAACAAGCAAACAAAAATAACAAATCTGAAAAGTGATCTTAATATTATAGGACTTTTAAAAATGCGATATCAATCCCTGCAACCTATTTTTTGCCAAGAATGTGCAATGTGTAAAGAAATTATAAAACAGACATCTTAAACTTGAAAGAATAGACTACTTATTCCTAATAACAGTATCTGGGGTTAGAGCTTTTAAAATTAAAGTTTATAGAGCCCTAGAAACTGATGTTGGCAAACAAAACAACCTTAAAGTACAGATGGCTGTTTGGATAACGTATGTATTTCTCAATAAGCCGCTATCATAGGTCTCTAAAGAATGCATCCAAATTATAAAATAAACTTTAGCACACATTTTCTGTTCCAACTTTGAAAACTACAGGAAGGTTCAGTAAAATAAAAATACTAAACTGTTTCTTGAAGCCCAACTGTATCCTTCTGGTTCAAACCTAAACATTTTGTAGCTTAGAGCAAGTCTTTAAGAAAAGTAAAATAAAGTGTTTTCCATTGCCCTGGGAGACTCAGTGCCAGTCTTAGCAGAGGCTTAACATTTATTAAGTGACCCATCATCAATGGATATCAATTAGCCTACACAATGTTTAATGTGGACCGCAGGATATCCTTGTCTAGTATTGCACTCCTGTAAGGATTTTCTGGATGTTTGAGGTGATTCTACTGATTATCATGCCTATACTACTGAAAGATGGCAATATTAATACAATATGTCATGGTGATGTACATTGGTGCTTCTCACTTTGATGTTAAAAAGGAGCACACTCCTGAAGCTGCAAGGATCCCAAACCCACTTATCTATTCAAATTACTGTAAGATATGGAGGTAACACCAAATTACTGTAAGATACGGAGGTAACACCCTTTGATAAACACTCAGGAAAGAAAATAAAGAAAATGAGGAAAAATATTTAATACAAATTTTTAATAAATCTAATATTTTCTGTAACTCTTCATGATTCAGAACTTTCACAGTCATCACACTTTTTGTAGCCAGCAACAGAATGTATGCTGAACAGTGGAAGTAAAACCAGACTGGGGCCATAAAATGAATGGGTAGATTTATGGCATGAGGTTTCTCTAGTGTATTATTTACATGCAGTTCTTGAAGCAGAAAGATTGGTCATTTATACAGTCATAAAATAACCTGAGTGCTAATTTTGTAAGTAACTTGTTAATCTGCACCTGGATCTGCTGAAAAATATTATAAAGCTTCTTTTGATTTGTGGGATGCTTACAGGGATGTGATGTCTATGATAAGATATAAAACTATTGCTGTAATCTTGCTATCTTGAATGAAAGATTGCAACTCAGTTAATAACTTTAAAACATGTCATGACTGAGTTACGGATTTTATTTTTATCATGTTTGGTTATATACAGTTCCAGATTGTGATATTCAGTTAGCTCTTCTCAGATTTAAAATTAAGGTCATTTTTTAACAAACATTTTTAGCTCATATTGATCATTTTAAAAGCCGACGCATACGTTGTAAATGCAACAAAACCGCATATTGTAATACTGGAATTTACCTTTCATGTACCCATCATGCCTCACCAAGAAGTTGAATTTCACATCTACCTTTCTAATAAGAACAAATTTATTCTTTGCACCCAGGATGAGGTTCCTACAGTCATACCTAGCTTCCCTTTTGACACACTAATCTCTTAAAACTGAAACGAATGAATGTCACACTACTCTCCTAAGAGTGAAAACTTTTCCCTCTCTTTTCAAACTCCGAGCTATTGTGAAAATATATTCTTTGTATATATTGAACTTTTTCTTTCTGTGTAGATTGTCAAATGAAAATATCATTTATTAATTTCTTTTAATGTTAAATTTATAAGTCCTCTGTGTTTCAGAGGAGTATTTAGCACTTGTGCCAAAACACACATATATCTTGTAGAGCTTATCCCTACTCTGTTTCGTGAAAAGCATGCAGCTGAGCTCTACTTTCACATGTAATGATGGAAAATGACTGTCAGATATCTTATGTCGCTACTCACAAACATTTTCACTGGAAGAGATTATCACCACTGGATAGAAAAAGTAATTCCAAGTAATATACCTGACTAAACACAATTAAGTAAACCAAGTTAAGAACGGAATGTTTATTGAAAACTGTGTGTGATCAATTCATATATATAATTATAACAACATTATAATCCTCATATACTGAATGGAATTCAATAAAATCAAGACTAAATGTATTCTGTAAGGTAATACTAAGATCAAATTGATCTCAGTAAACACCTGAATCTTTAATCAAGTTTTGTTCTATAAATTATGCATTGCAAATGCCTTAAAAAGAAAATCTCTGTCATGGGCTCATACTGCATACTGTCTCCTCCTCTTTCAGATTTGCAATGCTGGAAATATTTGCTGTTAGCTGAAACCTGAACTGTACTATTTCTCTTTTCTAATCCTGTCTCCAGTTACCACTATTTCCCAGGACTATGTGGTGTTTCCAAGTCCTCTGGACCTGCATCCCCCTATTGCTGTTTTCTAAGGTTTGTTTGCTGTTCTTCTCTGCACTGACCTGACAATCCAAAATTATAATCTTTTAAATGTACCTAATGGAAATTGCTAGGAGACTAAAGGGATGGTAGCCTTGAAAATAGGAGAGATAGGCAGCAAGCTTTAAGTCGAATGCATAAAGAAGTCCATACAGACACACAATGCTTCTCCAGAGCACAAGAACCCTTTGCCCAGGAGATGAAAATAAAGTAGTCAGAGAAAATACCATAAAGAGTTACTAGCTGCTGGCTTGTCACTGGCTTGGCTAATTAGTTACAAACAACAGCTGAAATTGAAAAGATAATTCTGTCAGGTAATCAAATGTATAATGATCATTAAAAAGTGTGGTTTGATAAAATAATGTATGATATCTTATGGACCACCTCTACTTGTCACAGACCCTAACCCTAATTATAATATAAGCTTTTTGGATATGAGGTAATTTATTATTTGTGTGGGTCAGCATGTTTGAATGAGATGTTGGGATCCAAGAATGACAGCCCTGCACAACTTTAGTGGTTGCTGGCTGAGTCCCATAGTCATGGTGAGAATATTTACTGAATTGTTGCTCCACTGCAAGATTGGATAATAAACTGATTTCATAAGTTGTTTATAAATTGTGGTACGAAAATATATTTGCTAATTCTCTGGCCCAAAATGTTTTCCAGGTCCAAAACCTAGACCATTACAGAACGCCTAATTGAGAGACTATGAACAAAAGCTCACAGAAACAACCAAAGACCCTTCTGACCTTCCTGATCTTTAGACTGGACTCAGAGTACATCTGCTTTCATTTAACATGAGACTGAAGTGTGATAAAAAGAGAGATATTGCCTTTCACATTTGTTTTCTTGAAATCCAATATTATCTTTTGGTTTTTTATTTTTAGGTGGTTCTTTTAACCTTTCAAGCTTTTTGTATATGGTTACTTTAGTAAGGGCAGACTGCTGTAACACATATCCAGCTGATGAAACTAATGGAAAACAGAGGTCAAGAAAAGTGTCCTGGATGCCATCAGGAAAACAACAAAAAACAATGTTATTTTTATTTCAGTGCTCATATTCTGGGTGGGATACAGGGAGAAGTAAACTACTTAATCTACTATGCCAAGAAAGAATTCCAGTAGCATTTTAGGTTAAGCTAAGGCAGCTTGCAAAGCATGAATACATAAGCTCAAGTCATTACTTCCCAGACTTACCTCAAAGTAAGTCACTATGAGCATCTAGGGAAAAAAAATAGTCTGAAGCTCATATGAGGGCATCCATGAACTATTTAAACCTGAACATTGGTCTTAGAGCTTTAACATCTGCTTACATAATTTATAGGGGCATTCTATCATATATAAATGTCCATCAGACTCATAACACAGTGTTCAAATATGTAAATGGACATGTTCTGGCTCAAGAGGAACAAAGCTGAACATACATGAAACTAGAAAAACACGTGGACAGATTTTATCTGAATTCCATGTCTGGATTAGATACTGCCTTATGTCTACACATGACATGGTTCCACAGCTGTGCTTCAGGGAGAGTCAGATAAGATGAAGTATAACATAGTGAAACACAAATTATCTTTTATTTTATAAATCATTTTATTGAAATGCATTTTTTTTTAATGCCTGTTCAGCAACAGGTTTTAAATCCTAGAGAATTCAAAGTGCTGGAACTATGATTAAAAGGAAGCAAAGGGAACACAGTTCACAAAGAAACAAGTTGTTAATGAGATGTTGCTCTAGCTATATAGTTGAGGTCAGTTAAGTCAGCTTCTCTTATACAACCAGTAGGAATGGCTGAGTGGTTAAGTCTGCTAAATGACTGAATTACATCAGACTCTTGAGAAATTCACAGGATGACGAGTAGCTGTTCTGATGTGCAGGTGTTACTACTCAGTTTCTGGAAATTATCCTCTTCTGGCATCTATTTAATTCAATCTAATTTCAGATGCAAAATGCTGTTAGTGTTTTATACATGACTCATTTTCCAAAGTAAACTGTTATACAGGCTATACTGCATGCATACCCCAAATACCTTTTGAATAGAAGGCTAAACCTATTGTTGCTCACAACTTAAAAAAACTGTCTCAAAGATGCACTTTTGCAAGCACTCAAATCAAAACAAAAATAAAAATATCAGCAGTTATTTCAAACATATTCGAATGAAATCCTGTTGGTGTTTACATCATTATATTAAAATTTGTTTAACCTCTCTGATAAAAACCTATTGGATATTTATTTTCCTAAGAGCTGTTGGTCAGTTTTGGGTAATATGCACTTTAAGCAGCTAAAAATTTATGCATGATACAGTAACTGTAAAAGGTCAACCGAATGTAGTCAAAGATGAAGAGCATACATAATTGTGCTGGAATTAGAGATATATTAGATTGTCCAGGTCACCTTTCAGACAAAGAGTTGTTTCCTGGAGTTCAATTTCTCATGAGTTGTTCAGTTTTTTGAAGGACTCACAAAGAAAGACATCTGATCATTCATTTTATCTTAGAATCTAAAACAAATATTGTGAGCTGAACTTTTCAGTATATAGTTACAGTTTAAAATACTGTTCTAGTGTGAAAATCGCCACAGCTGTTTACCACTGAAGATTCATCTATTAAATCTAAATGTTGTTTGGAGTTAAACAGAGGAAAGCTTGTTTTCTACATTCTGTTTTCTTACATTTTTTCTTTTTGGCATCTTAAGGCTTCTCATTCAAAAAAGGGATACTGGATTAAAAAAGCCTCTTTTCTTTCAGATTCAAATACCTCATCTTCCTAGAGATGCCACAGTTGTTAGAGCTCTCCTAAGCATGACTTCCAAAGATATGCATACATATTAGAGGAAAAAGGGTAATTACTACTACTTCTCCTTCTATTCCAAAAAAAGTGTTCCATGATAATATTCAAGTTGGACTTTTACAGGACTAAAAGTTGCAAATGAGTGTCTCAAGCTAACAGCATTAGGAAGAGAGCACATCATGAACACATCTACTCACTGAAGTCTGTTCAATAGGAAAAAACTGTGCATAAACCCAGGATGTAATTAAAATCAAATCTGTTTGAACCTAAATTTACATGAACCTTGTTAAACATCTACAGAGTGTAATAGTGGACTGTCTGGGACAAATTTATAACCGTGCTACTATGGAAAAAATCATTCACTATTAAATGGAAGAGAGTGCAGTGACTAATGGGGTTCATACTAAATCTGCACTGCTTGTTCTGGATGGTTGAAATCAAAAGAACACTTTTCACTGCTTGGAGTCTGGATGTGCTTTGAAAACCCTAGACTTCCCTCTCTTTGATCCAATGAAATGAAGTGAAACATGTAGCCTCTAGGCAGTTTTTAGGTACTGAAAGATCAAATAGATGCTATTACAGTGCAATTTGCTTGGTGAAGCCTAATGGAACGGATCTGCTCAAAAGTTAGTGCATTTTGCAGACCACATGGAAGAGAAAAAAGTAACAAAAGTGAAATTACAGTACATTTGCAGTGTTAATTCAAATGTTGTTACTAAAAAAGTACATCCTGTACTAGCATTGGTAAGGTTCAAGATCATACATTTGGCTAAGAAACAACTCTGGGGTTAGAGATAACCTTGTACTATGCATAACACTACCTTCATTTTGACTCAACATGTGTTGACTTTTGTTTTTATTGGTTTTTTTTCTTCTTTTTTTTGTTTTCATTTTGTTGAGGGTTTTTTTTTTTGTTTGTTTTTTTTTTTGTTTTTTCCCCATTTTTTTTTAAGGAGTAGACCTGTTTAAATTGTTCATCAGAAGAGAGTTATATGCTCAATCTAGACCCTGCTTTGGTTAATAAACAAGTTCTGGCTTCTGTGCATGTATTCCTTATGAATTAAGTTTTTTCATGACTTTGATATCTCTCCTCTAATTTCCTAGAGTTTTGATGCTTTAGATGGACAATAATTCAGCAAGCTTTTAGGATTCACAAACATTTTCCTGAATGAAATGGCCAGACTTCCAAATAGCCACAAAAAAGAAGAACTCTAGAAACTTATTTATACAAATATTCCCTCATCATACTTTGCATTAGCCATGCTTTATTTTGATACAGAAAAACTGAGTTAATATAAGACTAGTAACTTGTCAATCAAGAGTAGCATCCCAACTTTTCATATAAAAATTTGATACAGGACAAAAGAGCTGCATTGTTGTTCACTGGAACTTAGCAAACTGTACAAGTTAGAATCGGAAATTACAGTTTATTTCTCTACTCTTGCCTAGACCTAGAAATATAGTTATATCAAAGTATTAATTTCATGCTAAGAACTGTGTCTTATAAAGGACAAAATGGTCTCAAATCAACTTCCACATTGTGATATAGAAAGCATTAATTTGGTCCATTACTCCTGAAAAATGACTCATCAAATAATGAGTACAGTTCTGCTTTCACAAGGTTAGTTTGAGAGTCAAAAAAACATGCTTGAATTCTGTAGAAAATGCTAATAAATTAGAAGGTATTCCATGAGTCTCAGGAGGTAACTTCTAACTGGCACTACTAGAGAATGAAGAACCAGATCTGACATTCTTACAGGCTACTTGGAAAACCAGAATTAATTGCCAACACATTTTAACTCAAACCTTTCCCTGAGCAAAGCCAGCATTCCTTTTGTTCATTACTTCAAAAATAAAATTCCATCCTGCTGGTAGTAAAAACCTGATTAAAAAAAATGGGCAATTTTACTTCACTAAGATAAAACAAACCTCCAATTGCCTTCCAAAGCTGTATGGAGCTAAAGATCATATTGTTGCTGAATTATCACCTTCCATGACAATCTAGTCACAGACTTCAGAAAAATCTTTCTGCAGAGAGTAACTTTGTCAACAGCACCAGTGCTCAGCTGGGATCAAATTATGTCATTCAGATAAATTATCTATAAACACCTTGACTTCTCCTATGATTCTAGGCATTAGTATTAAGCACTGCATATCTGACTGACCAAAACAGATACATCCAGTCAGATGCTGGTGTCAGTTTCCACCAACCCTGTATTTCCAGTTCTGTGCAAGCTAAATATTCCCCACATTATGCACAAGCAGAATTGCGTATTTTGCATTAATTCATAAACCTGTTTCTAGAAAATACATTATTATTCTTTGCAACTGAAACCTAAAATATAATACATACACATGTGTGTTCATAGTCAAGTTATGCAAAGTTGCGATTAAAAATTCATACAACATCAGCTGGATAGATTTGGAAGCTTTCAAATCCTGTTCCCTTGTTTCATGAGTGTAGTTTTGATTTTATAGATCTAAATTTATATCTAATTTTTAGCAATGCCTATGTGACCACGTAGCAGTAATCTTGTTTTTAAAACTGATTTAGCCTTCCAAACAGCTAATGATAACATTAGTTTCATTCACCAGCTGCCAGGTTCTTCAAGTTGATGAAGACGTGCTAGTGATCCAGAAAGAAAACTTCTTGTAAATTGTTTTAATTCCAGGCTCATTTAAAGCTAAGTGCTACTTATATTGTGTTAAAGCCAATAAATGATTAATAATCATAGTATCAAAGACAGTTAGGGTTGGAAAGGACCTTAAGATCATCCAATTCCAACCTTCTGCCATGGACAGGGACACCTCACACTAGATCCATGTTGCCCATGGCTCTGTCCTCTGAATTTACTTTAAATGGTGAATTCTGAGGTTTGGCTGAAGATATTGAAAATTCAAGGTGTAAGTCATGTCACACCTCTTTAACTAGGTAGGGCTAGCACAACCTGTGACAGTCGGAAGGCTCCCTTGAAAAATACAATTGTTACTTGGATTGCATTAACTTCAGAGTCAGAAGTATTCACTTCGACCTTATCTCTCCATAAATTAATGACAGTACCCATTTTCATGGCTATTTTACATGACTGCTTGAAGAAAAACAGCCTAGAATATTTTTTTATGTATGGAGCTTTCCTAAGATTCTCCCTTGACTCCTACTCTAAAGTTTGAATGGAAAAAGAGGGAAGAACCAGAGAGAAAAGGCTGAAAAATTAAGGTTCTTGCTCCCTTCTAAGCATAAATTAAAGATTGCTGCCAGGGTGGGGATGGATGATGGGGGACACAACAAAATCATTGCACACTCTTTTTTTGTCATACATGACCAAGCTCATAGAAAGAGAGGTATTAACTGTAGAAAGCAAAACCCACATACTAGGTCAGTAGCCGACATATTAGGTCAGTAGCCCAATAAACTCTAAAGGACAAAAATGCAACTTCCTAAACACAGCAGCCACAGCAGCCAAAATACTGGTTTATAAGGAGTTACTATAAATCCTCCTTTTTTTTTTTTTTCTGATGACTAAATAACAAAGCCAGTAGAGAATAAAACCAAAATAAACTGGAATGATAATTGAGACAAACTAAATTGAAATATTTGACTGCCTCTATTTTTTACCCCTTCTGTGTTACGGATAAAAAGTGAAATAATTGGGTACGTATTCAGACTGAACAGTTTGAGCCTTTGGCTTCAAAAGGCCCTAGTTATTTGCCAAATGTAGAAATAACTGTGAGAGGAAAGGTTTGTAGCTCTCCTTTACCATGTAGTCAGGCATTTGATTTTATTTTTAAACTGTTTCATGTATGCTTATATTCCAAATTAGTAGTTTGATGTCACCAATTACATTAACTTACTCAGCAGTACAATGCTGAGGTATCAATTAGAATACATTAGGAAATAAGAAGCATGTCTAAGTTTGCTCTTCTCCTAGAATCAAATAAAAATGTCAAAGTACTCCAATCAGACAGTTCATGTATGAATATTCATTGGCAACTGTTTGTGACAGATTCATGAATGCTTTCACCTGCTGGTGGAAAAACATTAAGTTGCAAAATAAAGCTATTAAAGTAAGTGAAAAGGAAAAAAAATGAGGATATACACAGATGGATAATGATCTTGGAATTATGCAATCTTGCAAGAAAAGAATGGTTTTATTTTTCATATTATGAAAATATTTGGTTTATATATGCAGATTGTCAAGGTCTTAGCATTTAACTCACTATCATCACACAACATTCACCAAACAGTATTCCCAGTTTATGTGAAATGATGCGCACAGCTATTTAATCACCACCTTGTGGTAGAAACACATGCAATGGTAATTTGTTGAGGATTTTGACTGCTATGCTGACAGCTATTTTCCTTGACTGCTTTAACAAAAGAGGAAATCTCCATTAAGAGAAGAGCATTTTGTCACCCACGATAAAGGATTTGATTATAAATATTCTAATAATAAAAACGCATAGCACTGCTAAAGTGCTTTCAGCCTGAGGATCTGAAATTGCTTTTAATATATGAAGTCTCAAGATTTTTAAGAGGAAAGCATTAACCCCACTTTATAGATGGGGAAACTGATGAATACAGAGGATAGCTGATTAGTTCAATTTAAAAACCAAAACATAAAACACAGGTTAGAGGCAAATAAACTAATTCAGTATTTTATTGATGGATTCAACAATTTCTGTGAGTTAAAGCACTATTTTCATGATTTATGCTGAAGAAGCATCATGATCTGAAGCCTTTTAAATGGTATGTTAAAAAAGTATGTGCTTGCTTTGCCATTTGTATAATAGGAGACTTTGTTGTGCATTCGTTGCATCGCTCTCTTAAATTTTGCTAATTTGACTCCACAACCTCCATTTCAATTGTTTATTGCAAATGTAAGTGAAGCATACCTAAGTTCAGATTACTGTAATAAACAAACATTTGTATTAGTATCTGTAAATACCATGCTCACCTCAGTAGATTTGTGTGAGGCCATCTGACATAGCTTTATAAAGAAAATCAGAAGGAAACAATGAAGAAAAAGAGATAAGGAATCATAACAGTTCTTAATGAAAGAACAAAGGGGGAAGCTACTGAATGGGGACTATAACACAGCCTTGTTGCAGTGTTTTGAAGAAGCTCATTTCATTAAGATGTTTATTAGCTTGCTGGTCTTTTGTTCTCTAGGAGACAAAATAAAAGCTGTCAAAGAGAGTCAGCCCAGGCAAGTTAACCTGTCTGGCTAACAGAGAAAGGATGGTGAAGGACACTTCCTCTTCCCCTGAATGATTTATTTACTCACTGGCATTAAAATAAGACATTTGCTGGAAAGATGTACACAGAGGGACTAAAAAGGGACCAAATGTGCTGCCCAGCTTTTAGACTGTGGAAACGATGTGTGATCTTGAGTAGTGTTCATACAAACCAAATGTGCCGTGATCTTAAAGTACTCTTTGCAATTTTTTGGCAGCCAGGGATTTGAGCTTTCTACCTTTCACAAGGGTTCTTTTTCCTAATCCCTTTTTGAGCCCCTTTATGCATTCAGCGTTAGCAACATTCTACAGCAATAATTTACATAATTTAAATAATAGGAGTAAGAAAAGAACTTCCTTCTGTTTTAAATATGCTACTTGGTAATTTAACCAGGTGTCTGGAAGATGTTATGAGCAAGATGAAGTGATTCTTCTGTACCTTTTCCCTACCAACCTTTCAAACTGCCCTCTGGGAGGGATCCTTCATGGTGCCTTCCCACTGAAATCCCAGAGGCTTAGGATGGTCTCATCAGGTCCAGGAACATACAGTAGTTTTTATAACATTTGTAAAACTACCGAAAATACAGACTTCTTGTAAAACTGCATTTTTCACACTGAGGAAGCCAGAAATAATGTCTGTAAATATATTTTCCAACTACAGAATTAGCAAATACTGAAGAACTTGTATAACACATACTTGAAATTTGTCAAATATTGGCAAAAACCTTGAGGTCTGGATGACAATGCTTATTTCATTTGCCATTCTTCAGTTTGACATGTATTTAATTCCTGAGCTTAATATGCATTCCTCAGTTAAATATGTAAATATTTAAATAAATCTTGCTAAAACTTTATAAGAAGTTCACTGAAGTTGCATTTCAAAGAAAAACCAAGGTGAAACCAAACAAGTCATAAAATCTATACCCTTTAGCAGATATGAATCAGGAGAGGAAGATTTGGTTGGGCTTTTTAATTATTATTTTACTTCTGTAGGCATACTAACAAATTGCTGTGGTGGAACTCTAGGTCATTTGTATTCTCCATACTTGTTTCCTGCAGGCAATATAAACCTAAGCTTTTAGAAAAAACTGCAGAAATAAAGAGAGCTGCTTCCTCTCTAATTAGGAACTAATGTTGTACATTTTACTTCATACCAAAAAGGTAAGGATACAGCATGGTAACTTAAAAAGAAAACTTATTCAAGGTGTGTAAAGCACTCCTAAAAATTCTTAATAGTATACCATTATTAAAACTTCATCATAGACTGCATGAACATTACTTTCCTGTTTATAAATTGGTTTATGAATTATTGCATTGCTATATTCTACGTTTTTCAGCTTGAATTTGCTCCCTTTCACTCATTTATGCTGCCCTAAAACCTGTTTTCCATTTTACTAAATTCAGTTTGTCTATATTCCAACCCACTATAATTTAAACCATTTAGTCCCAGATATTGTAATTTTCCCTCCCCTCAACAAAAGGCAGTTGTGGTAAGAGCATTGATGTTCATATTTTATTTCTCCAAATTAACAGCGTTAATGGTTTCCTTCTTTTTTCACATTAATTTGGAGAAGAACAGAGGGGTACTCTTTAATCTGGGTCATGAGCTCAGTTTTTTTCTTTGGAGTTTTAATCAAGAAACCATTGTAGGGGGCTAATATTTTCTTTATTTCTTACATAGGAATTTTAAGTAGTGTGGATGGAAAAGAGAGACGAATCTTTGTTTCTCTTGAAAACACTTGAAAACACAGAAGGAAGAAAAAGACCCCAAAATTTTCCTTGCCTTTCAAGACAAATTTAAAGGCAAGGGCCTGTACTGCATTCACACTGTGACTTTTACAGTAGTCAGTGAGTTTCTCAGTTACTATGCTTTGACCCTATATAAGGATATATATTCTACAATTTTTAGATTATATTTTGAGGAAAATAACCCATCAGTTTCCACCATTTCACTCATGGAAAAAAGATTTTAGTAACCTGATATGATTGTTGAATCTCTCAGTTATAACTAGGTACCTGTTACTTATTTCCTTAGTAATAACTTGACCCACATTACTTTTACTGTAATGTTTTCATTCTTAGGACTCCCATGTGAGACTGGTAAGCATTATTATATCTTCATTCTGTGAAAAGGAAACAGACCAAATTCTGATCCTATTATAATCACTGGCAATATTTTCATTGACTTGAGGTTCTTGTTCTAATTATCTTTCCCATTATTATTCAAGACTGTCAAAAAGCCAGAAATTAAACTCGGTTCTCACACATCCCAGCCTATCCCTGATGCTCTCTAATAAAAATAATTAAAAATAAAAACTCATATAAAGATTTGCAGAATAATTCCTCTCATATTTATTAACAAAGCAGAGTTTATTAAAACAGCCAATATTAGCTGTTTTATTAGCCAATTTAGCATGAGATGCATTTTGTTTAAGTTACAGTATAGAAACCTGTACATGTTTAGGCCTTTTTGTTGAATACAGCTAAATGAACTTGAGAAAAATCTCACTATTACGATCTTTTATCTTCAAGCTCTCCTGTCTTCTCTCAAAGTACATCATACATCTACTTGAGAGATTTAAAAAAAAACACAGGATACCATTCCTAACATTTCATAGCCGAAGTTCCTAAGCCACTGTCCATCATATTTGAAAAACCATGGTGGTCATGTGAAGTTCCCAATGACTGGAAAAAGGGAACTATAGCCCCCACTTTCAAGAAGGGGAAAATGGATGACCCAGGGAACAACAGACCAGTCAGCCTCACCTCTGTGCCTGGCAAAATCTTGGAGCAAATTCTCCTGGAAGGCATGCTAAGGCACATGAAAAACAACAAGATGCTTGGTGACAGCCAGCATGGCTTCACTGAGGGGAAATCCTGCCTGAGCAATTTGGTGGCCTTCTATGATGGGGCTACAGAACTTATGGATAGGGGTAGAGCAGTTGATGACATCTACCTGGACTTGTGCAAAGCATTCGATAGGATGATCAGGGGACTAGAGCCTCCAGGCTGCGAAAGTAGGAGCTCTTCAGGCTGGAGAAGAGAAGGCTGCATGGAGACCTCATAGCAGCCTTCCAGTATCTGAAGGGGGCATATAGGGATGCTGTGGAGGGACTTTTGTTGGGCACTGTAGTGATAGGACAAGGGGTAACGGGTTAAAACTTAAAAGGGGAAGGTAGATTGGATATAAGGAAGAAGTTATTTACTGTAAAGGTGGTGAGGCACTGGAATGGGTTGTCCAAGGAAGCTGTGAATGTTCCATCCCTGGCAGTGTTCAAGGCCAGGTTGGACAGAGCCTTGGGTGACATGGTTTAGTGTGAGGTGTCCCTGCCCATGGCAGGGGAGCTGGAACTTGATGATCTTAAGGTCCTTTCCAACCCTAACCTATGATTTTATGATTCTATGATCATTCAGAGACACATGGATGCATTATTACTAGAGAACAATTTGGTGTGTAATTGTATGTATGCTGAATGCACTCATTTTTTAAACAAGTTACATGATAACAGCTCTGACACATCTCTTTAAAGGTTTATTTTCCATACCATTCACTGTCTTGATGGTTTTCAGATGTATTATGTTACAGATGGATATGGAAATTAAAAAAATAAGCTTGAAACAGTGCTGATTCAAGGTATGATAAATAATTTATGTCTCCCAAATAATTTAGTCATCTAGTGGTGAATACTGTTACTAAGAAATCAACAAAATCATATTTATTCCTATTACTTATAACTGTTCTGGTATGACAGTTATAATTCAGGAATTTCAAACATTCTATTCTAATAATTTTCTGCAGCAGTTCCCAAAAGGAATTGGTTTGATACTTCAGTGAGCCATGATCTGTATCACTGTTTTTCACCAGCTTCTCTCATCCTTTTAATCATGACATGTGATAAAAATTATCCCCAGTAACAGTCAATCTGACTCTTTTGACCTTACACACACACACACACACACACACATACACACATGCTGGGGAAGAGACTGGAATACGGAGTCCAGAAACTGTGCATGGTCCTCACTGAAATCCAGCACACTTAAATATTAAACCCTATTCCCAGCCTCAGGCAGCTGAGGAGGACTGGGTGGGCATGCTGCTCCTTTTTCATGAGCATACAGCCACTTTCTGCAAAACAAGACAGAAACTGGATGAATGGAAATCACCCAGCTTTTGGTACTTTGCATCTGAGAAGTGGCTCCTAAAAAAGAAGCAGGCAATGAGATGAAAGCTTGCTAAATATTTCAGTAAACAAATCAAATTGTGAACTGGCCTTTATAAAGGAAAATTAATATTGACACAAGCTGTTGAAAGTGCTGTTGAAAATGAGCAAGATGATTAAGTCTGAGGGAAAAAAGAAAATGAGTAAACTAAACAGAACACAGAATCTGTAGCAACTTCATCACAAAAAACAGAAGTGTCGGACTTGAGTTTAACACACTGCTCAATCAAGGCCCACAGAACTCAGTTGACCTGCTGCTGAATCATGTTCTATGATGACCATAAACTACCGTAACTCAGGAGACAGGTAACCTGTTTGTTCATGTATATTGTGAAGTAAGTATCACTGTTATAAAGTTTTTAAATCTGCAATTTATCTTCTACTTTTTTATTAATAACTTGGAAAAATATTTTATCATTCTTTTACCTCATGCTATGTCCCAAACCCACAAATGACCACCGGGGTCTCAAAAGAAAAGTAAATGCTCAAGCAAATATCCTACTAATTCCTTCACAAAAAGTCTAGACAAATTTCTTGCCCTCATCCTTCTATTGACAATAATAATTTTACTTCACAAGTTATCAGTTCCTCTATCATGCATATCCATATGGATAGAGAGATCAGAGGAGAGATTGACCTGATCAAGGGGCATCAGTTCTAAAATGAGAGGTCAAGCTTGAAGGTATTCAGAGAAAGTGGCAGAGGTCAAATTTTGAGGACTGTAGTAGAAAACAAATGCTGTAATTGTATTTTCACAGCCACTTTAGAGGGAAGAATAGCAGTAGGCTTTTGTTGTTATATTTCAGTTAATGCTCATTGTCAGCTGCTTTTTCATATCTTGAGACTCTTTAAGTAAGGACAGTTGCAGGCTCACAGAATATCAAGGAAGCTTTACATTTGTAGTGAGGCTTAATGAGGAATCACAAGTGAATCTAAAGTTGCTAAAAGTACTCAATGGTTAACTGTGAGAACCGATGAATTCTAGCCAGAAAACAGGTACTATAGAGTAGCTTCCTCATGCTGCTCTGCTTATGTGTTAACTCAGATCTGGAAAAACAATTGCAGAGAAAGCAGAAGATTAATTATTATAGTAATTTATAGTCCTGACCTTCTACTTAGAACTTCTGTTTGTACAATGGCTACTCAGAAGCTGAAAATTTCTGCTCAGGTGAACATGAAAGCCTCTTGAACTGAGGCCACTTTATCTCACTGTCCCTCACCCAGGTTATGACGCAACTCAACAGGCCCTAAGAATGGTCCAGATTTCAGGGCTTTCTTATTCCAGTGGTAAAACTACAGTTGTAATTTCTGCTTCAACTTCCCCATTTAACAAAAAGAAGATACAATTTAACACGCAAGTATCTTCAGAAGACTTGACATTAGGAGTAACCACTGACTCGAAGAATACTGTATTTTAGATCAGCTCTTTTTTTTTGTTCATATTAGTAACCTAGGTACAGACACTCTTCTCCAGCATTCTGTTAACCTTCACAATACTCTTACACAGGTTTTATCCTAAAATCTCCATTCATAACTGTTTAAAAATTTAATATCGGTAAAAGCACAATAGTCAGAAAATTATTTGGTATCTCTGTGATTTAGAAGTAGTCTCCTACCCCAAGACCATCTCAGTGATGGTCATTACAGACAGAATAAGACTAAATCTGAACAGCAAGTTATTCTGATCACAGTATAGAAATGAGATAACAAAACTCAGATTTTAGTGGGCTGAAACTTCTAGATTTCTGGGCATTTCTATGCTTTCTCTCATCCAGACAGCACCAATCGACTGCACACTCTGCCCAAGAGACAAGAGGAAATAATATCCGGACTTTACCTCCTTAAGGAAAATATTGCTGCTGCTGGGCATTTTTTTTTCCTATCACATCAAATATTTATATTAGTCCAACATAGCTGGACATCTCAGGAGAATGATGTTGCTTGACTGTTTCATATTTGCCACTCATATTGCTTTGACATATCTTGACTTCTTGGCCTAATTTTATCCATGTTACTGTTCTTCATTTATTGTCTAGATGCACCTAAAATAAGTCTGGAGACTCTTGAGGTCATTAAGAAGTGTAAATCACAATGACAAATTTACATAATGTGTCAGTATGTATCTGGCATGCCCCCATGGAAAAAGTCTTGCTAGAAAGCTCTAAGACCCCCACACTTTCTACAAGTTTAGTTTAAGAAGTCAAAGCACAACACGTTCTTACATATTCCTATGGCTGTATAGTTTGCAGAAAGTTTGCAATGTATTTTATTAGGAATAAAATCAATCTGTATATATAGAAAAAAATTTCTATCAAGTGTGGTTTAGGATTTTAACATGATGAAATTATGTCAAACCAATAGATGAAAAATGAATAAGCTCATATCTTAGCTCAATAAAATAAGTGTATTAAAGAACCACTTGCTCACAGGCTACATTATGGTTAAAGGAAAATGGAAAAGCAGAACCGTCACTGAATAATGAGAACAGACTGACTACATTCCTTCTCTCCAGCTACAGCAGTTGATTCCAATTTGCTTTGTTACCATGAGAAACATAGACAGAAATTGGTCTTCATATTTTCTGAAAGAAAAAGCAAACTTATAACTCCTCCTCCCCCTGCCCCCTCCCCCCCCCCAATTTACATTTATTCACAAAAGAGTGCCTTGGCATCCTGTCTTTAAAGGCTTTTTCTTACTATATGAAAAAAATAGCTTTTTTTGTTTTTCCTCACAAGAAATCTACATTTTAAAAGGAATTGATTTAGAAACCCAGATGTTTCCTTGCAAGTTTAGAGCAATTTGAAAAGAATCAAGACAGGGAAGAGGAACAGCTATTTGTGCTGAATGATGACCTACTTCGTTGCAGGAAAGAAGAAAGATTACAGTGAAGGCAAGAATGCATGCAGCGATATGTTGATCTTCAAGGAAAGTATTTGCAGACAGAGGTAAAGTTGGGGAATATAAAACTTAGAGCAAAAGGCTCCAGGGATGTTTTTCTAAATGAACATGTTCAGTGTCACTGTTATTTTTACAGCAGCCAATCAGTGAACAATAAATATAAAAGCAGTGGAGAGCATTATTCTCTTCCCAAAGGTAGTGAAATCTTCCAAGTATGAAGTTATATACGCCTAGAAATTCCCAAGATAGCTACAGGCAAGAGTTAACTGTCCTCTTGTGTCTCCTCCATAATTCAGGTGAATAATACTCATATTAATGCTTTATATTTTTCATTATAAATGTATAGTTCTAGACTATTTTTAGTGAATATTCAATTATATAATGTGTCAGAAATAGAGTGTTTGTTATTAGTTTCAAAAATATTTTTTCCACTTTCCTGTAAGATACTTCACTGCCTATAACTTCCAGGCCAGAGGTAAAATAATTGTAATCACATAGCCAAATGCAGCCCTACCAGTATCAGTGTAAGAATCCTTCTAGAACACAGCCAGTCCAAATATTTCTGTTAAGCAAGTGACTACATGATTTTCTCAAGTCATGCATGCCAAACAACAATCTTTCACTACTTGTTAATCAGCACATGAGACAGAATGTTACAATGTGCATTCAGTAAAGAAGAATGTAAAATGAGCAACTAAGTAGGTGTGGATACTCGCAGAGATGACAGTAATGAACATAATGTTATTGAAGCAGGATAGTCTTTTAAGTAAGGTACACTGTCGATACTCAAAAGGCCCAGGTTCTACTCTTGCCTTTTGTACAGTCTCTTTGTGTCTTATTGGTTTATGTAAAATGAAGAGTGCTGCAGAAATCCCACAGCTAGGACAGATCTAACAGAGCACTCCTTACATCTTGTTTCAAGTATTAGTCCCATTACTTTTGAAATTCTAACACATTTCATCAGCAAACACTTAAAAAACCTCTTACTGTTACATGCATAGGTAAAACCAATAATAACAATAACAAAAAAAAACCCCTAATCATGGAATCATACTGACTTAACACAACAACAATATTGTTTAAGCACATCTTTCTCCCATTCCCTGCCAGCTCCTAAACAATAAACTATGTTTTAAGAAGTTCTCCTAAGATGGATACCTACTCCACTTCTGAGTCAGCAAAGATATTCTACTGCACTACTGTTTACAAAACAGGTAAATTTTTTGCAATGGTATATAGTAAAAAAAAAAAAACACACTGTTTAATGTCATATTATTGTATGTCTTAAAAATCTACACATATCTTTCCTCTGATTGTGAACTCACCAAAGAAATTAAATTCTTATAGCACTAAAAAAAGCTTAAAGAATGATCATTACACTAATAGAAAGACATACTGGAGAGCTGCCTTAAAGATATGAGATTGATTTGTCTAGCTAGTCCTAGGAGATACAGATTCTGCACAGACTCTGCAATGTTTGAGAGGGATGAGGCTAGCCATAGAGATGACATATTTGGAAAAGTCAAGGGTCACAGAAACAAGCTGTTTGGAGCAATAGCAATCTTGATGCACTATGGTTCTCTCAGCTGTTGCCGTAGGATTAATTTGGAGAATTCAAGAGATTATCCACCTACAGGAGAGGAATTGATAGGCCAAGAATAGCATTAATATATACATAAACACTTACAGTGTAACTGAGCTTTCTGCTATAGGAAGCACGTTGCTATAAGGATGATAGATGTGAACTGCTGCTTTGGTACCTTACACGCCAAATGCGCAACTTCCTTATTCTCAACAAAAAGTCATTTTGGTTTGTCAAAGAGTGTTGTGCCTGTATCAGCTATTTAGATTTATGGCATGCATCTGCTATACTCAAGGTAGTATAGTTGACACCCTACATATACATGATTTTGAATAGCCCAATGGCTGTAGATATCCACCAGGAAAAGACCTTCAAATTCCTCCGCACACACATCACATTTGCTGGAGTCCAATCCTGCCTTCAGCATTTATTGCAGTAATCCCTGAGCTAGTGGCACAATTTACACAACCAAAAATTGTGAGACTGCTCCCTTCTACAAGCTGGATCCTAACAGCTGCTACTAATAAATGCAGTAACGCAATAAAGACAGCAGAGAGAGAAATCTAAGATGCAGGCGAGAAAGACAAGGGCTGTCTTTATTTGTTCAAAGAATTGACTGGAGGCTCCTGAAGCTGCAGGAGCTAGTAACACTGTTGGGTTCTTTTATTATTACTATTTAATACTGACTAGCAGGACTACGACCCCACAGTTTCCTTGAAAACCTAAGGCTGCCTATTTGCTAATGAATAGTTCCTTTCAGAGGCATATCCTGCCCATACATTTTTAAGTGTTCTATAAAAGAAATGTATTTCTATCCCATAATGCCTCTTGAGGGGACCAGTAGAGAGTGCTTAGGACCCTATGTAGCTACACCACGGCTATTTGGACCCAATAACACCGTCCCTGCTTTGCATTTGGCTCCCTGAATTCACATGTAGCTCTTGGCTAATCCTCACTCCCTGAAGGTGAACTGAGTTGGGCATGGCCTGCAAGTGATACTTCTGGACATCCATTTTCAAAAGTTGTGGTAGCAAAGGTTGTTATTATTACCTATCCCTGGTAGCAGGTAAAGTGAAAAATCAGCCTTGGAAACACTGGCCATTTTCAGAAGGCTCCCAACTAGGGCCAATCTAAATTGGATGAATAAATTTCCACACTAGTCTCTAAAACCACTAAAACCACACTATTCCCTTAGTGTTAAAGAGCAATATTTAGCATTGCAAAAGGTAAAGGCTGTGACAATAAATGCCTGAATAAATGCTATTTTCACCTGTAACTGTTTTAGGGAAATACCACTTTGAAACTTGCAAAACAAAAGCATCAGCTGTAGACACAGATATGTGTTTAGCATTTACACACTATTGTGATGTTCCAAATTATCAAACTGGAATTGCTTAAGAAGCACAAATAATCACCTAAGAACAACAGTTTCCCACAAGAGCCTTGTTCTGCATATGCCTCCTCTCAGTTCTGCCTTGGTTGTGTGATGGGTTGCATCACCTAAGCGTGATGAGGCTGGTAAGGGAGAGCCACTGCTGTTAACACTGCTGCTGCAGCTAATTGCTGTATGCAAGGAATGTGCAGCAATTAGCTGCTCCTACTTTGGCTGTGCTTTGATGTGGTGCCCGTTTTGATCTTCTTACCCACCCCCAGTCTTTTACATCAGATGTTGGAGTTGTATACCTTTGAGCTGGGCAGGATACCACTGAGCTGAAAACGCTCAGTATCTTTTTCGGGCTCTTTTTTTTCCCCTCCCCCATGTCGCCAAGAACCAGCCTCGGCAACATCCTTTTGTTTGCACAGACAGGCCCAATAAATATGTTGATTAGTTTGGAATATTAATTTTATACTGTTACATTGCCTTTTCGCATCAGTAAAAACTAAATCTGCACAAAAAGCGGGATTATTAATGGGTATTTACTACAATTCATTACCTGCTGTTTCTAAATGTATGCAATTTTGAATGAAAAAGCCATCTCGTAGCACTTCAAAATTTTATGTGTACTTTCATACATAATCAGATGACCAGACCTGCTAAGCATTATTTTTTGCCTTTCAATGACTGGAGTTGCTTCACAAGAGTGACGCTAATGTTAACTGGCAAGGCATTAGATGTGTGAAAATTCATAGTATGGTGCTATCATCGACTTCATGTAGATTTTCAATAGGGGAGACAAAAATATTAACAACATTTAACAAATGTATGATCTCATTTTTAAAGGGGAATGAATTGAATTTAAAAGTATGCAGGGGACAAACTTGTCAGTCATAGCTAATAGAGCAGTTATATTTAAAAACTATATTTCTGTTGGTACAATGGCAACATTTTTCTGAGCTCAGGGCATAAAAATAGGTAACATTTGGATGAAAAGATGCCTGGAAACAGAAAAGGTACTTTTAGGCATGGGAAGTTAAGTCTGAGATAAGATGAAGCAAAATAGTTATTTCCTATTTTAGAGAGAAAGTGCAGTCATCCTTTCTCAGATTTTTTTGTGACACAAATGTATAAATAGGATATCACGTGCAAAAATTCTGTCTAGATTCCATGAATTGAATTTGCAAGTAATAATTCAAACTTTCATTTAAATTTTTTATTATGCGTCTAGTTTTATGCTAAGACATGAGAGCAATCTATCCCATTCTCAAATGCAGTCATTTTTGTCTCAGGCAAGTAATCAATTTCATTAATTGACTAATGTTACTAGTTGTAGTAACAGTTCCTATGAAAACCAATCTAAAAACAGCACAGTGTCCTGGAGATCCAGATAACACAGACGAAATACAAGATGTGGTTTGCTGAATAGAAACAATACAGGCCAAAGGGTATGTGCCCTAAGTATGTGAAGTACATACTTCTGATATGTACTTTTAAATCTTATACCAAAGATAGGTAGGGATTCGAAAGCTGAATCATAAAAATGCCATCTTAGAACATCCCAAATCATGGTGGCTATAACTGTGTATAGGAATAGCATAATTGCCCTAACAGCAGATGCAATTATTGGACAAAAGTCAGTCAGAGAACCTGTTAAACCTTCTGCCACAGGAAAACAAGAGTGACTTTTGGAGCACTGAAGTAATTGCACTAATAGGTAAGAATTCAAGAAACATTCCTTGGACTTCATCACCTTACACACTTGAAAGATGCCACTTAAGTTTAATCTATGCTAGCATTTTCAATCTGATCATTATAAACCACCACTTCCTTTTTCTCCTTTGTGGTCTTGAAACAAGTCTCAGTCTAGAGAAGAAATGCACTATCGTATTAAGTGGCCAAAGTCTGATAAGAACAAGACCCTAAAAATTATTCCACAAAACCTCCAAATAATATAACAAATTATTGCGATTTAAATGGTGTTTCCTTCTTTCTAGGATAAAAAGGAAACAACTTACCTTTTTTATATCATAATGGAAACTGCAAAGTGTATTTAAGGCTCGAAACAGAATTGACTGTTCTGATAGCACTATCTGCTTTGTTCCTGTTGAACAGCAATTTGGAGCAAGCTTTATACACTTCCTTAATCAGTGAGCACGGTTTTAAATGCAATCCTTCTTAAGAGAACAGATCAAGCTGGTGTTACCATGTGTTAATCATACACTTCAGGGTTTTTTTCTGGTTTAAGTACTATTTTCCTTCAATGAAGCAGCAATAAATTTTTTTTTGTGTTTCCCCCAAAAAAAGTATTTTTGTGAGTGAAAACTATCTAAGTAGTGTTTTTTACCATGTATGTATTTTTCATTTTAGAGAGTCAGAGAAGAAAAATAGCTACCTGTATATGAAATCTCTCTAAAAACTAAAATCAGGCTAATTCCCAAGGTTCCTAATGTAGCAAGTTTTTAATGTACAAGAACAGAACGTTTATGAAAGCCAGATTAAATGAACACTAGATTACCAATATGTGCATTGTATAACCACTGAGAAGCCATTCATTCTGAGGTAACAGGACTCCCTTTCTACTACTAACCATAACCCCATTTCACAACCATTTTAAACAGATAATCACTTGCAATTATCTGTTAAAAGAATGGATAGATATGAAAATCAGAACTTAAGTCTGCAAACACGCAGAATATATTTTATGATGTGCATTATCCAAGGATACGCTATCATGGCATGTGCTTTACATATCATTACCATGGTATCAACCACTGCATGACATACACTTTAATGCTTATGTATTCCGATTGCCTCAATCATCCATCTCACTGTAAAGGAATGAAAAAATATTTTTAAGGCTTGATACCTAGATTTTAAAAGTCTTGAAAGCTTTTTAAAATAGCATATTTTCTCCACAACATGTGTGGGCTGGCCTCCCAGGCTAAAGGCAAGTAGCACAGAAAGAATATATAAAAATTTATGTATTCCTGAGAACATGACTACCTCATCCTACATCCGCATGCATGAAACATAAATTAATCTCAAAAGAAGAACAAACCTATTTGTCCATTTTATGCAGAGGTAATCCAGCTGCTACCTACAGGTTCTGCTTAGTGTCAGCAAACTGGTTAAATATATTTATATCCTTTTCTGAACTTCTAGATTCACAGTCACTGCAAGCCTATATAAAGGCTTTGATACAAATCAACTGCAACCCATAAAGCTTTACTTCAGTCTCTACATCTACACCATTAAGGGCTTGCTTTAATTGTATTTTAAATTAACAGTAACTATACCTTAAACTATTCTGTTTTCATTACCTCGTTGTTTCATTAGCACTGATGTTTCTGGGTTCTTAGTGGCAGATCAAATTTGACAAGTTACATTTTTCTTCTGAATTCTTGAAAGCAATCCTCATAATATTAAAGAATTTGCCAAAATCATAGAATCATAGAATCACCAGAACTCATTTTTGCCTGGTTTTACAGTTTGAACAAGACATCATTGAGCAAAGCAATCTCATTAAGGGAAAAGAAACAAACAAACAAACAAAAAAAACAACAAACCAAAAACAAAAACAAACAAACAAACAAAAAAACCCCAAAAAAACCTTAAAATGTTCTTTTCTTCACAGGTTTTGTGCATATTTGACTCTGCTAGGAAATGACTTACTATATTTACCCAGCTAAGAAGATGAGGCATAGCCTTTGTTGCTGCTTCAACTAACACAGGTTTCTTCCAAGTATCAGAAGATGACTTCTGTTTCAGTACGAATGAATTTCCTTGTGTTGTGTCAAGTATGTTATTCTGGCAAAGAGGCCTTAGGCAGCACTAAAACCTTCTAAAATCCCCTCATGTACTCCATAGGAAATGGCTTTATGTGCTGCTTTATACACTGCAACCTCACTTTTAGTTTCAATCCCTTTTGCATCCCATCCTCTACTTACCACTCATGGGTATCTTCTCAATAAATACAGGTGTACAAATGCAGCGTGTCTGCCTAACTACTCACAATTATGCTAAATTAAAGTTAGATAAGAGGGAATTAAAGCATTTAGCTCTGGAATTAGACAGGTGTATTACTGACTGATAAAAACAACTGCAACAAGTATACTTCCCAGTAAAACTCTGTCAGCTGAGCTTGTGCTTGCAGTCTGCATGCTGCTGTTGGAGCTATTGTGAAACCACCCACAGGTGGAAATCACTCCAGTAAGATTAGTTAATGCAGCAACTCTGCTGTAGCATATACAGTAGTACAGCTTTCGTTGTCAGTTATTTTTATTTTTTAGGAAATAAGGCATGGAAGACAGAAGATACTGATCTTAAAATAGCCCCCTTTTCAGGGTAACAGTTAATTCATCAAAGGTGAACATGAAAATATTTCTGTTTAATATTTATACACATAAGCACAAACATACTGCACATGAGAAAACAAATGCATTATGCAGTAATTTTGAGCATAACTGCAGAAATCTCAGGGATTCAATAGGGATACTGAGTTAAAAACCTTTCAGAGCTCTCTACAAAGCAAAACCACACAAAATAATCTGAGACAAGAGGGGGAAAGATGCTTGCAATGAACAATGATAAAGATAATTAACTATAAAACAAGAAAGATATTTGCTGACTTTTACACCTCATTATATAAGACAGACAACAACAGAATGAAAAGTAAATGCAATTATAAATGCTGTTTTTTCCTTACGCTTACAAATATCCAAATAGGAAAAAAAGAAACTCATCAACACATATGAAGCTCACACTTGAAGCACAGAAGACAGAATGTTGCGGTAGTTTGTACACTGTCCAAAATGAATAAATAAATAAATAAATTAAGAAGTGTACTTTTTCTTTGGCTATTCTCTTCAATTGCCCATTTTCCTTCCTACCTTACAGAGAACACTCCATACAACCTCAGTTTCTTGTTCACAAAATGGCAATAGTAATTCTCACTCCTCAAGAAGAGACAGAATGCATAATTATGAGCTCAGCTGCTGCCATGAGCTGGGAAGAGATAACTGGGCCTATGAAGGCTTTAAAAGGACCAAAAACTGGCTGCAAACAGATTCAAGGTTTCCTACAGCTTTAGCTGCCAGCAGACTGAACCAGCAGCAGAAAGTGATGAACAGAGTGAAATGGACTGAGACAAGTGGTGGAGCCAATATGCTCTTTACTTTGTCAAACTTTAATTATTCATAGAATCATAGAATAGTTAGGGTTGGAAAGGACCTTAAGATCATCAAGTTCCAATCCCCCTGCCATGGGCAGGGACACCTCACTCTAAAGCATATCACCCAAGGCCTCGTCCAACCTGGCCTTGAACACTTCCAGGGATGGAGCATTCACAACCTCCTTGGACAACCTATTCCAGTGCCTCACCACCCTAACAGGAAAGAATTTCCTCCTTATATCCAATCTAAACTTCCCCTGTTTAAGTTTTAACCCATTACCCCTTGTCCTATCACTACAGTCCCTAATGAAGAGTCCATCCCCAGCATCCCTATATCCCCCTTCAGATACTGGAAGGCTGCTATGTGGTGTCCATGCAGCCTTCTCTTCTCCAGGCTGAACAGCCCCAACTTTCTCAGCCGATCTTCATATGGGAGGTGCTCCAGTCCCCTGATCATCCTTGTGGCCTCCTCTGGACTTGTTCCAACAGTTCTATGTCCTTTTTTATGTTGAGGACACCAGAACTGCACACAATATTCCAAGTGAGGTCTCACGAGAGCAGAATAAAGGGGCAGGATCACCTCCTTCGACCTGCTGGTCACACTCCTTTTGATGCAGCCCAAGATACGGTTGGCTTTCTGGGCTGCAAGTGCACACTGAAGCCGGCTCATGTTAGTTCTCTCATCGACCAGCACGCCCAAGTCCTTCTCTGCAGGGCTTCTCTGAATCTCTTCTCTCCCCAGCCTTTAGCTGTGCCTGGGATTGCTCCAACCCAGGTCTAGGACCTTGCACTTGTCATGGTTAAACTTCATGAGGTTGGCATCAGCCCACCTCCCAAGTGTGTCAAGGTCCCTCTGGATGGCATTCCTTCCCTCCAGCGTATCAACCGAACCACACAGCTTGGTGTCACCGGCAATCTTGCTGAGGGTGCACTCAATCCCACTGTCCATGTCAGCAACGAAGATGTTAAACAAGACCGGTCTCAACACCTATCCCTGAGAGACACCACTCGTTACTGGTCTCCAGCCGGACATTGAGCCATTGACCATAACTCTTTGTGTGCGGCCATCCAGCCAGTTCTTTATCAAGATTATTCAGTGATAAGAACTATGTAGAAATATTTAAGAAACTTTGCAAACTCACTGGCTACGGTGGATTCAAGGCTCATACAGGTTTTCTAGACCCTTTAATGTATGTACTCCATTAAAAGGAACTTAAATCCCCTAAATCACAGTGAAAGGAAAAAAAAACAACCATCAATTGTAATGTACTTTGGCAAACCAACTTATAATTGCTGTTGTTCCCATTATCTTGGAAAGGCCTGATGTTAGGGTACTTCCCATAAAGTGAGTGCTGTTCCAGAAGTTGCATTTGAAGTCTGTCAAAAATCAAACGTGCATTGTAGGTCTGAAACTCTCTGAATCCTCTCATAAAGGTTGCCTTTGACCTCTGCAGGAGGTAGTATCTCTTGAGGAAGGAAAGTTGTGCAACTAAGTCAAACTAAAGAGAAACACTGGGTAGTGCAGGGATGGGAAACACATGACATTGTTAGAGTTGATGCGCAAACACCTTTAGAGAGGATATTCAAGACCTTTCGTTAGGTATATTTGCTTCCCAGGCTTCAAAGAGGCACCTGCCAGAGCTGCCACAGCTCCTGCATGCAGTTGCAATGAGGCTGGAACCTGAACACAAGCAAAAATAATAATTATAAGGGAGAAAGGGAAGGAAAAGGTTCCCTTGTGATTAGGGAAACAAAGCCTGAAATTTAAACTGTATAGCTAGACAAAAGAGGAGGAACGGGATTGACAATAATATTCAGCAACAGAAAACCTGGCTTTTTGACACTCTTGGATAAAAGGAATTCGAGTATTTTATGACAAGGTATTTTTGTTTTCAAAGTAAAATTTATATGACACACGTCAGATAAATACAAAGAAAATAGTGTGAAGACATGACAGACAAGTGAACATAACCACAGACTGGTAAGAAACCTGAGGAGGGACAAAAACCTTCCCCATGTTCCTTCCATAAATAATTCTTCCCAGAGAAAGTTAAAAAGTAAAGAGTAAGTAAATGGTGTATTTTTAACAGCAGGCTTAACATTCCACTGGGCAGAAATTCTTTTATACAAAAATGCCTCTTTTATTGGCCCATTTGATTACAAGGTATATTTTACATGCTGACCAAATGACAGTATTTTATGTCAAAATGCTATTTCATAAAACAGCAGACTACAAAATATCTTTAAAATATTAGAAGACTATAAAAACTTGAAAAAACTTGGCATAATTTCAAGACCAGCTACTGGTCTTTTTACATATTTTTGAGTATAAGTGGTTACACAAAGGGGGAGAATAATACAAATCCTAATTTTTTTCCTCATGTAACAACAACAAAGTATGTATATCAAAGCTTACTGTTACATACTGTATATTTCTTCAAAGAAAAGGCCAAGAAGATCTAGTCAGTAACTGCAGCTGAGCTTTATACTAAGAAAGTCCTTGATAGGAATAATCAGTAAAAACATCTTAGTGTACAGCATTTTAGCCTCAAGTGAGTGAAACTCCCAGTCATTATAAGCTTATGATTATCTTCACTGTGTTTCAGGTAAAATATCCATATAGTAATCCAAATATGGGCTACCACATAATTTATAATAAAGCACATGCTACAATGATGCTTACAAAGTTTTCATTGTAACTCTCTCATGAGTGTCACATCTCTTAGCATTTGCTTGACTGCAGTGAATCAGAAGCACATGTGCAGAGAAGCTCTGAGGATTATGATGTAGGGGAGGAGGAGCTACAATAGCTTCTTCTGTGCTGGCTGGATGTCTGCCTGGCCTCTGTGTCCTTCCTGCTGGCTTTGGAGCTGTTTCCCCAGACCTCATCCTAAGATTTGACAGACGTTTCAGGGTTCAAGAGATCGGATGAAGGATGACTACTTAAGGAAGTATGGGTAAAAGGCGGATGGCTTAAGAAGCAAACTGAGACAAAATGATATTATCTTACAACAATTCAGTTGAGAAATACTCCTCAAATTCCTATACGTACATCTATTATTCATTGTTAGGGAGAAGTCCAAGCGAAAGCATCAACCGAACAGCATAAATGCTATTCTGATTTGACAAAGAATAACCAGACTCCTGACAATTTTGGATGAGGATATCTTATTGTTTCCCACTGTAACACATTCAAGGCACTGGGATGGTGAATGGTAAAAAAGTAGGAGGAATGAAAAGGAAAATGTTCATCTTTCAATGCTGCTTTCTTTCTTTCCTTTAATATACCTTAAGTGGCTTAAGATATATTTACACAGTTGAGCGATAAAACTCTCAAGCTGATTCGTACCTTGTCAGAAAACATGCAGTTTCACACACAAATTTACTTCCAGCTTGAACGTGTAAAATGACTCCCCACTTGATTCCAGCAATGATGCTTTTCTCATCTGTAACTAGTGATTAGTAAAAGTCCATGTCTACTTTCATGTTCTGCTTGAGCCTTGAAGTCCTTGTTGACTCTCATGACTGCTACTTTTTGCATGCTAGATTTTGAACTTGTATAACAGAATTTTGCAGGCAAAGTGGGGAAGGCAGTAGTTTGGGCTTGGCAATTGATTGAATAGGTGGACAGCTATAATGCCATTTGCTTGTAAGATAGAAAGGACTGCTGCTTGATATTGCTTTTGCTCAGTTTTACCAATAACACAAATCGTTATTTTTTTTTTGGCCAGAGGAAAAAAAAAAAAACAAAACAAAACCCAAAACAGCACAAAAGGTGAAAAGTTTTTTCCATAATATCAAATACAACATCTGTAGAACAACCTTAAAGGGTGGATCAGCTCTTGGGGATGAGTGAAAGAGTGAAATGACTGCACCAGATGCACATATTAATGGAAGAGTTGGGGTATCATTCTGATTGCTCATGCTGAATTACCCAAGTGTACAGGGCCACTATTGCTTCAACGTATTAATAACTGAATTAGATTCAGACCTCAGTTGCTTGATTGAGATGCAGACCCATATATTATGGCTAAGGCCTTCTGTTTAGGAGTTTTACCTAAAACTTTACTACAAAATTCTTCACAAAAGGTGCTAATGCAATAAATCATGATATCCAAATAAAATATTCCAAACTACCCTGATTAAAAAAAATAAATAAATCTGGAGGTTACATGTTCTACAGCATGATGTTGTCATTCCCTTAGCTAGTAGCACAATAGTTTTCAGATCTGTGAGAGGGAATGAGAGATAGATGAGCTGTTTCCAAACAAAGCTGAAGGCCTTGGGTATTCATTGCCCTTCTGTTTAGGACTGGATAAGAAATATTTGCAGAAATAAACTACATTCTTAGCAAATGAACCTTTGGATCAAAGAATATTACTCAAAATAAGCCATAACCTTTTATTTTAAAATTAACTACCCCCAAATCCAAAACAAAACAAAGCATAAAAACCAAAACCAAACCCCAAAAAATAGGAAGACTATCTCCCACAGAAACCATATGTTTGTGTTTCATTCATCCCTTTCTATGGCTTGCAACTTGCCGAATTTAGGTGGTATTTCCAGAAACCATTAGCAAAGAGGAATGAATCATCTGCTATGAAAAGTAGGCCAGAGAATCTGCCCAACACAGCCCAAAATGAAGGATGCAAAAAGCTTTGCGTAGAGTAGAAAATAGCTAACTAAAGAGGGACAGATTTAAGATGGAATTCAATTACAAAGCCTGTGTTTAAAACAATAACCAGGAGACGGCCAATATAAACACCCCCTGCCTGAACCCAGCATACCTAGGATGGAACTTGTAAGTCCAAATGTACAACATCTGGCTCATGGAGTAAACGGGGCTCAAGCATTAACTGCCCTTTTCAAACTTCATACTGGGTTTGCCTAAACCTCTGGGAATGTGATTATTTTGTACAAGTCATTCCTGGGGCCAGACATGGAGCCATTATTGCATAACTTGAGAAAGAAATTGCCTGCTCTGGTAAAAAGATGATCTTCAAATTAAGAAAAGAAATTAAGTGAACAGCCAACAGGTATTTGTCAAAGACAACCCCTTTTCCTTTTAAGACACAATGATATGATATATGGCAAAGAAGCAGTAAACGCCATATGCCTCGAGTTTAGTAAAGCAGCATCTTACATGCCCATCTTGTGAACAAGCTACGTAACTTCATCTAGATCATCTAGCACTATGAAATAGTCACCACAGCATAACAAGCCTACATAAGATGCAGATAGCAACAGCTTTCTGGTAACAGTCTACTCAAGTGTGTAATTCTCAGGGCCTCACTTTAAATTAGAAAGAAACAACGCCAAGCTTGGCTTCACTGGAAAACACCCCAGTGTTTGATACTTCACAGAAGACCGGAATTATAGAAAGGAAAGTTTGCTTTAAATTCACTTTGGCCTGCAAGGGGTTAATGAACTCTTTGAAAACAGGCTTAAAACTCAAGAGGATGCTTTTAAGATTTATACCAGCCTCTATAAGAAGCAACACAGTTAAACTGAAGTGTTGTAAATTTAAGGTAAGAAATAAGCATCTAAGGTAGGAAAATGTTTCTAGTTGAAAGAACTGTTAAGCACTGGAATAAATTTCCCAAAGAAGTTTTTAAGAATGATTTGACAGTCATGACTGTTTTGGGACAGGGGAAGGACTAGCAGCCTCCTTTCCTGAGGGCCAATTGTCTACGTAAATACAACCACCTAAATATTATTTCAAAATAACTTTTGCATTATAGCAATAGATATTGTCTAAGAACAAGAAATAGAAACATTTCCAACAACATTATAAACTTAAGTTTGATTCAGAGAAGAGTGAAGAAGTGTGCCACTATATTTTATTCCATTGTTTCTAATAAGAAAACTGAATGCTTTTGAAGATAATCTGCAAGGGTACATGGTTACTAACACGAACATATGTCATCTGCTCATAATAATGATTTTTACTGAAGTTTCTTCCCTTATTATGCCAAAACCCATTTGATTTCCAGATTGCATAGACAACAATAAACTTGGACTAACGTCTCCTGCACATTCTACATTAGATTGTCAAATAATTTACTTCTCTGACAAGATGTTTGTGAAGTTCAGTGCAGAGGGAAAATTATTCTCTACTTACAGACATTACATTGTATCTACTACCACCTGTAAACGAGACCTTTAGAAATTTGTCTAAAAAGGTTTCTGGGCTGAAAGCTCAGTATCTGATTCACATAAAATAATCTATGCATTTCTTTGTTTCTTTTAATGTATCGACTTTCAATTGACTTACCAGCACCCATTACCGCTGTTTGCATTATGCTACTCCTGTTAGGAAATTTGTTCTTACTTTGCTTATTATTGATATGAATCAACATAGACTTAAAACAATTTATGGAATTCTTAAAAAAAAAAAAAAAAACCACAAAAAACAAACCCTTTTCCCTAAAACTTCACAGATGGGGGAACCAGTGAATTTTCACTTCCATTTATAGAGAAGAAACTGAAAGAAAGTGTGTGTTTCTCCCCAGACTGCAAGGAGATCATGGAACTCCACGGTGTAAACATTTATAAGACAGTGCTTGGATACCTATCCAAAGTACTGATAGTAGAAATGCAGAGTTTAAATTATATTACATGCTCTAGATCTTATACCAGCCTCTAACAGACATAGAAAAAGACCAAACATGTCTCAAACCTGCTTGCGATGAAGATCTTGGATATTTCTCTGAACTATTACTGTCCTCTGTCAAACGCAGGATGCTAGGGGGAGCAGAGCTGACCTACAGTAGTGCTCCCAGTGCTGGCACATGGCTGTCTGTAATGGGCCAGCACTGTCTCTGCCCTTGGCTGGAGTTCCTGAGCGGAAGCACAAGTTCAAAAGCAGGCAGTGACTGTATGTGGTGAATAAACCCACAACAGCAAAAGGAAAGTTACTTAAACCAAAATCCTTGGTAGTGGAAGCCTAAATCAAACAAACCAATATTTAATAATGCAAGTTTAAATCACTAAGGTATTCAAATTTTTAGTTTATTTTTTGTTTGTTTTCTTAACCTCTCTCTGTTTTAATTAAAACTATGTTATCTGTAAAAGAAAGGCAAACACACCCAATTACACATTCTTAAAATGCGACTATGCCTCAAAAGGTTGACTGAAAACTCATAGTAAACCCAGGAAAATTCTTTCTTAACACTTAGTTTCTTATTCCTCCCCCAGTGACAGGAACCAGCTTCTCACAGAAAGATTTACTCTCGAACTCTGATGCTATCTCCATCAATTTATTTGCTATTTCCAAAGAACCATGCCATTTGGGGGCACATTGGTGTGCTTGTGGTCATTTCAACACCCTTTTCATATAGCTTTACAGGAAAATAAGAAAATTTAAAGAGAGTCGAACACATTTCAAATAGTAAAATAATGACTCTTGTTCCTTTTTCATGAATACTGTAACTCAAGAGAATTGTGACAGGAGAAATCAATAATTCATCAACAGCTGAAAGTGGCACATAGTGAAAAGGGCATGTGTACATAAAAGTGGAAATTTGTGTGCTTGTAAAGAAAGTCTGAAAGGTAAATGAGTGCACTGCAGAGAAAATTACTTTAGAAACAGCAACAGGAACAGTTGCTCTTTGATATATGCTGTGTTGCAAAGACCTTATATTCTGATTAACTTATTACTCTTTTCCCACCCGTAAATAAAACATTCTGCATGCGGATTAGTAGGGATATTCAGGTCCCTTACAGAAAGATCTATATGTTATAATTAAGGTTGATCTTAAGAGTATGAAAAATCTACAAAACAGAGTTTGCAAAGCTTTGTGTTGATAGAAATTAAGACTTCACAGTGAACAGAAGAGGAATTATTTTTGTATTCAGGGAGACATGACTCTAGACAAATTCACACTCCTAAAAATTCAACAAGATATTTCACAATCATCCATATGGTCTTTGTGCTAATGTCACTTCACAAGCTGGCTTATAGATCTCTTACAATTATTAAAATGTGTTACTAAGCTCCTGAAATTGTGAAGACAAAAAGATCAGCTACTGAACTTGGTGCACTATGAAGGCACATCATTTTAATTCCTTTACTCTAACTTTCTGATTCTTGACTTTGTCATGTAATTTGAGCAAGCAAAAGATGCTACCTTACAGTTTGAAAACTTGTGCCACATGGGAAGAGCTTTATGCTGCTTCCTTCAATAAGCAAAACAGCCTTTTAAGTGCTCACTGAACTGGAATTGACAGGAATAAGAGGGGCTGAATAAAAACAGAAAAAGTGTTAGGAAAGTAACAGACCTCTTTCAGCTAAGGGATGGAATGGAGGTTGTGGCATGGACATTCCAGTGATTTAAAACATCATCAGGTAAACCACAATCTGGCCACAGTCCTAATGGGGTCTGTGAATTTATACACTTTGAAGAAACAGCTCCATTCCTCCTATCACAGGAATCCCATCTCACAGACAAGAGATAAACTGTGTACACAGGCATGGCCCTAGGGATTAATACAGCAACCTGCAAGGTTCAAGGTGATGTGATACATGTGTACCACTTACCTGCAGTACCTGCTACCCTGCAGTAGCTGCTGCAAGTTGCAACACTGACCTGTAGACTTTCTGTGAAGCCCTTACAAGGATCACAAGGTTCTGTTCAATTTGCTGCATATTTCCTAGGGCTAATTAGTGCACTGAGATATTTTAAATGGTAACAGAGCACAGAAAAACAGATGAAGGGCATCACTTCAGTTGTGCTACTTCTGAATAGAATTTAGAAATGCTGCTCTTATATGGAATAAGATTTTGATTTATTTAAGGACTTTTACTGGTAACTTACTCGAAATCAAGACACAGATTGCCATGTATTGCAGCAAAAGTACCATTCAGTCATATACTCTGGGTTTTTTTTCTACTTGGGGCTGTTTTAAGCACCAGCCTCTTAAACCATGCCTACTCTAAACTAATTAATATAAAATGCAAGTATTCTATATGTCCTTTAAAATATTTTTTGTGCTGTACAGTGGATCCTCACAATTGCAATGTCTATCAATTTGAGCAAATCAAAACAAGCAAAGGCTACACAATGGGATTCAGTCTCCTAAGAGCATGTATGGAAATGGACAGCAATAGAATTGGCAGGAAGAGGCAATAAAACAGTGTCAACATCAGACATAAGCATCCTGAAGAGTACTTCCATCATCCACCCCGCCAGCTTTGTCCTTTCATGGGAGCAGAAAGCTCCGTAGCAGCAGCTACACAACATATGATCTCATTAGAGTAATTCCTTGTTTTCTGGGTATATGTTCATTCTTCCCATTAGTATCACTAGCTATTGTCCTAGTGATGTTTTACAGTAAAATATTTTACTATATTGACAGACCGACTGCACCACGCTCACATCCTGAGTGACAAAGGTGGAGGAGGGATGCAGTTAAATACATGGTCATATTCCTACCCACCATATTATGGTTTGCAAAAACCTTATTTGCATTTGTCCTAAACAGAAATCAGCAACATACAAAATTGAGGCAATGCAAGTAAAACAAAGAATCTGAGAGGGAGGCAACGAGGTTTCAAAGGATTTTAGACACAAGTGTTGCGCAGATGTTTAGTAAATGAAACCACAACGCCTAATCAAACAAACATTTTCAGGCAGTTTATAGTCATGGGAAGAAAGTGGAAGGAGATGGGAATTCTAGCTTTGATCATGAAGCTCGTATCAAGCAAACAGCTATTTTCAATTTCACTGGATATTTGGAAAGTGCTGTTTAATAGTTATACCATCATCCTTACTGCTCCACCCTTTGTGCAAAGTCAGGCTGTGATGCACTCAGGGATCAGGCTTCACAAGACATTGAGTCTCAAGAATAACTGCATAGTTGACTCAGAAAACAAAAAAACCCACCCTGTTTCACTTTATCCTCTTTCATCTTAGTTCAAATGAGTATACAAAATTATCAGCTGCAGCACTGAGAGCATCATCCAATCACTCCTCTTTACAAGTTTTGCTTTCAGCCTCACAAAGTATTTATGATTAATTTCTTTCAGAATAATAATTTTCATCATCTGATTTTCTTTTTTTCTGACAATACAGAACTTTTTTTTGGAAATAAGTGACAGATATTACAGGGAAAAGTTTTGAAAGCGCCTGTACGTAACTTGGATCAGAATGATCAGAAGATTCGTTCAGTGCATTTCACATTAAGGATAGAGTTATTAATACCAAGTTCTACCATGCATTTGTGGTGGAGTTTTTGTTTGCAACTTACTGATCAACATGTGCTGCACATCATTAGAAAGTCAGATTCACATCCTATCTGTCCTCTACCTTTATCTTTTTGAGAAGCCTAAGCATTCCATTTGGTCAGACCCATATCCTTCTATATGCATATATCCAGGTATCATATGCAGCCATCACATCTATCAGAAAGACAGAAAACAAGCCAGGGAGAAAACAAGATGGATATCATGAATGAATACATGATACATGAACACTGTCTCTCTGGATTCAGCATACAAGCTAGAGATGAAAACCTCAAACAAAGAAATCCAGCACCCTTTCAGACCTTTAACTGCAGCACAACTCTTTCTGGTATTTCAATCACAGGTAAAAATTCTTGAAGATTATAACTTATTTTAAATCTATCTATATTTGTATACACATTGTTCCAGACCCCCTCCTTTATGTTACTAATACCTAAAGCAGGCTGAGGAAAGCTTCCTAGAGGCCAAAAGGAAAGACCATTTTACTAAGACCATTTACCATTTACTAGACCATTTTACTAAGCAAGCCTTTGCTGCAGCAGTAACTTACTGGGACATTACAGAACAGAAATGCAGAATGATACCTCTCTCTGCTCTTTCAGTGGTCACTCTCTCTGCAGAGCAGCAGATCAACCTCCCAGCTCAGCCCCTAAGAGCCACATTCAAACTGTGGTGGGTGCTAGGACAGTTTTCCATGGTTTTCCTGTCCTCCCATATACCATGGGAAACCGACAAAGGTGGTAACATAGCAAGCTTGTAAATTACAGTCTCCATAATTTATCACGATTAAATTCTGCACAAGAAGAATTTCAGACACTTAAATATATATATATTTAAAATGCCTCTCAAGCATAAGTTAAGGCTAAACACAAAATTCCAGATTTACAAATGGAATTGACTTGATTTTTCAGAGTGGTTTCTAAACTTCATGCTCTAAACATAGCTATGGAAAACACATTGTTTTGGATCAAAGTTAAAAACATACCGCATATGGGACTTCTGAGAAGCAAATCTGCAAGTAATATTTCTCTGATACAGTAAAACTAATACTCGCTTACAAAATCCTGCAGGCTTTGACTTATTCACCCCAATCTCCAACCCAAATGACCTTCTTTTAAATAACTTCCATGGCAATTGGTGCATATTAATGTCAGTTACTGCCAAGAACTGTGAAATACAATTCACCATTCAAAATCAGTGAAAATCTCATTTAGAATCTCCCAGTTTTCAGTCTACAGGGAATAAGATGACATGGAAGCTTAAGAAGGTAGAAGGCTGTCTCATGGCCTAATGCCACAGCAGTAGGGCTGCTATCCTACCCAATTATTCGCAAGCTTGGAGATCTTAAAAAAAGTAACATGTGTGAGTTCTTAGGTGATGAAGTCAAGGTATCACAGAAATGATATGAAACAAAATGTTCCTTTGCCAGCAGAAGCATCAGAAGTCAAACATTCCATCATCATGGTAAGAAACCAAAACTCATGACCAGGACAGTCTTTAAATGGTTACCAAGATGAGCAACATCATCCATTTCAGATGTTTTCCTTTCAAACATCCTACACAGAGAAACAAACTTATACACACACACACAGAAGTGTTTCACTTCCATCAAATCATCATTTGTCAGTTTGCAAGCATTTGCTCATAAGATTGCTAACCAGCCTTAAGTGATCAAAGCTAGTATGGTATAAGGAAAGTGAAAAGGTAAGTGGAATATTACATTCTTTTGCATTACATGTGTGACCTTTAAATGTATATTTACATAGCACTTATTAAAAAATAGTTTTCATTTGACTTAATCTGAGTTGACCTGAAAGACATTCCAAGTTACTACACCTAAGCAAACAAATAAAAATGTTGAAGTTCTTAAGCAAAACATCCAGCCCATCTCTGAAGTACTGAGCACTGCACTTCCATTTCCACAAAATTCTTTTAAGTGATCGTTTGACTTTGTAAATGCACTTTATTGAAATCAAAGGGCTGCTCACATACTTCATGTAAGAAGGCACATAAATAGATGCTGAGCTGGAGCCCCACAGCAGAATTGAAGACATTTGAGCTCTACAATAACGAAAATCTCCTGTCCTTTCCTCACAGAGATCCTAAGCAGGTCTGCAGTGCCAGGTGTATTGGTCACTAAATACATACTAAAAGTGGAAAAAATATTAATTTTGTTGACAAAATTAGTTATGGATTATAGATAGCTAAGCAGTCTATAAATCATTTATGCATTCAGAAGTATTTGTGTAAGAGCACCTTTTGCTATTTCCCAATAAATAACAGGCATTTTCAAATTGCCTTCTAAAAAGATTGCATGAATTCTTTATTCTGCTGATGCTATCAAGTGCAAAACCAGAGTTTCCTTTTGTTTGAGATGTGATGACATTCATTTTTATTTCCTTATTTGTGATACTCAGCTTATCAAAAATATGAACAAATTATATTCAAATTATGGGGATTTTCTTCTAAAGACTACAGATTGCAAAGTTCTACAGCACAAATCACAGAAGCTAATAAAGGAGAACACAAGTAGTAGGGATTGATTTAAATATTTGTTTTGTAAGCTTCTGAGATTGTTTTTCAGTTTAGAGCAAAGCCAAATTTAGTGCTGGCTTAGGAAATCTTCTATGCATATGAGTCATAACTATGCAGCTGATCAGCAAGAGAATCCCAAATGGAAAGGTGATCAAGAGTTCACACATCAGGCTCTTGCACACTGTGCAGAAGTAATTTCAGAAGAATAGTATCTCTGAGGGTGTTTGCATCCCTTCTCCAACACTTTTCTTCTTAATGCCACATGTGCAGACTTGAGGTATCACCTCTGGGAATCTAAATTGCTGCTTCCAATGCTGGAAAACACTGAAAAAAGTCAGTGAGTGCTTAAGCCTAAAGGGGTGGTTTAGTTTTCCTTGTCTAATCAGCCTTTCTGGCTTTTTAGTGCACATAAGTTGCTTTTTTACTCTGATAGTTTGCAAGAATATTAACAAGAGAACAGGAATGTATGGCAGAAGCTTTTGTAAGGCTAAAAGAAATAAATTAACTTACATAGTTTGAGGAACACACGGTTGAAATGCAGCCCATATGCATGGTGATTATTTATAGGCATACAAATTATATTCAAAAAAGAGCCAGATGGCTTTAGCAACACATCTGCTATCTTCAAGGCAGAACTTCTGAAGCAAACTTGGGACATTAACTCCCACTATAGAGCAGTCAGTAAGCCAGCAAGACTACATTTGCTTTGTAGTCTGAAAGAGTTGTATCTTCCTACACAGAAGTTGAATTTAATCTGAAGTCAGCATCAAAGACAGGCTGCAATATTTTACATTTTAGCAGGGTTATCATGCTGTTACTAACTAAATGCAAGGATATGAAGGCAGGTCATCACTAAGATAAGAGCCAAACGAAGCCAAACCTCGCACATGCTAAGTACTGGTTACATAAATCTTTGTGCCAAATAGCAGTTCTGCATATTTTGCACTATTTTGCACTAATTTTAAGCAAAGTCACAATCCCTGAAAATAAATAAAGATCATAAAGATTCACACTATGCATTTTCTTTTCATCATGAGAAGGTTGTCATTTAGCAGATAATACTGGGTCAGCTGAAAGATGCCTCAGACACAGATATCAGAATTCTGTGATGTTTGATTAAAAATACTGATTTATATTACTGAGGCAGGGTGGGGAGGATGTCAGACATATACAAACTACATGTGAAATGCCATTTGAAAATAAGAAGATCAATTTGGAAAGAGCATTGGGAGAAATGCCTGCTCTGCTATGGCTACTAACCTCCACCTGGACAGACAGAAGTTGTCACAAATGCTTGGTTTTGCTGTTCAGCCATTGCATCTACTGCTTTCTGTATTACCATGTATTACCCTGAGTAGTACTATTACTTGTTTTTATTTCTATTCAGCTTTTCAGAACCTTCTGCATAAATACAGCCCCTCTTCTTCCCTCCTTATCCTCCTTGTTATAAAAAGCATCTTTAAAACAAACAAACAGAATATCCTAATAAAAAAAACCTACTAAATTGGCCTTTTCTGCTGGAATGGATTCACTCAGAGTGCACCTTTGCCCACTTTAAGATGGCACTTTTGGATCCCCTCTGTTTTTCTGACAGAGGAGATAAAACTGGAGACTTGTTCTACTGTACCATGCATAAGTCCCAGTGATGGCTGTTTTAAGCCTATGTCTTGCTAGAAGGAGGAAGGCCAACCTCTTTGTGCTCTGGCACTAACTGTATTCCTGTCTAGGAGTTAGAGGGCACATGAAGGCAATGGAAGTTGCTCATTGCCTATCAGTATGTCCTAGGTGAGATTCAACTGTACATGCATCTTTCTCCCAGGATAGGTAACTATTGCAGCACCCTTTTTTTACCAGTCTCTCAACCAGCTTATGCTACCTCGATACTCCCATATCAGCAGGGTGGCCAAAGGCCGTGAAGGTCTTTGATCTGGAATATACAGCAAGATGATGCTGCTCCTTTGAGCAGAGCATACCAAACCCCTGAAAAGCATGGCAGCTCTTCAGGTAAACCCCTGTAATGCCATTTCTCCTCTTAACTACTTTAAGAATAAGGTCAAAAATAATCACAGTTAAGCAAGACTCAAAAGATTGTCTCCCAAACATCAATAAACATGACATACTTGAAACAGAGTGAGTCCCATTTTTATGAACTTAACACTTCTGCAAGAAATAAATGAAATTATAATTTTTTATTAAAGCATAAAAGTTAAGGCATATAAAAATACTTTTCCAGATTTAAAAGTTGTTCTAGAAATCTGAAAATTCTAGATATTGATGCATTCACTTCTATAAGGTAAGGCACTACTGTTGATATTTATAAATAACCTGTTCCTCTAATTTTCAAGAGCTTCTAGAATGATTTTAGGGCAGCATTTTGTATTATATCACAATAAAACGTTACCATCTCTTTCTTTATGTATGCCCCTTAATTTTGTTAGGCTAATTTCATCAAGGCCCCCAATTATCCCAAATAAGCTAGTAAGAACTTGCTATGAGAGGGAGTGAATCTGACCCCTTTGAAATGCTAATTGAATTCCTTATCTGCAAAACCAATATTTATGGTATACAATTCAATAATGAAGGAAAAAAAAATCCATAAGCCTGATGAAAAGATAAAATGCATTTGTTTAAGTCACTAAAAAAACCGTTTATTATAGGTTCTTATTTCAGTTCACATGAGATAAGAGAAAAAATGGAAAGCAAATGCTAAGGATCACAGGTCCCTACAAAAATTGAACAGCAATGCCCTTTCAGTCTAAAAAAAAAAAAAATCAGCCCAAAACTTACTTGTTCAACTTTTATATGTGTATTATTCTCAACCGTGATATTACTAGAATGACTCAGACTATTCCAAGTGAGTTACCCTGGCAGAACTTTGTCCTTTAAACAGTGTATTCTATTAGCCTTTACCACTAAAGTGTTCTATCACACACACACAAACTGATTCTTCTTACTGCTGTTGGAAAGGGCATTTTTGTATCATAGATAATAGCACTTTGAAAGTAAATAGAAGTTTCAGAATTGCTGAGGTTTCCATATACCATATGTCAAGCCTGTTTCTCTATGGACTAGAGTAAAGCAACTGCTCTGCTGTTACTGGCTGTCTGCTACAGCTTCAGCTGCGCAATGGTAATTGGGGAAGGGATTAGCTTTGGTTAAACATTTGACTGCATTTCCTTTGGGAGACTATGGAAACACGCCAGAAAGAGTGATTCTTCACAGTAACACTTGCACTAATCTCTAGACCTTCCTCCATCAACTGCACGTGCCAAGTCTCTTCAGTCCTCTGGGAGAGGAGCTTCCACAGGGCTGATGTTTCTTTTTTAACATGTAAGACCAGGTCTTAATGGTGTTGGCTTTGTCCACCACCCATAAAAGCAAAGATGACAATACTGGGATTAGTTTGTTTTAAATCAATGAAAGCACATGCCAGAATTGCAGCTTTATAAAGCTGGAGTTAGAAGTGCATACTCCATGAATCTTAATATAACCAGTATTATAAATCACACATGCTCAGTCATTCCTTTGCTTCCACAGACATTTAAGTTGAAGAAGAAAATCTTGCATAGGATTGGGTTCATTCTCAATGAATACTGCCCCTTTGAAACTATCAGCTGTAGGCAAACTCTAGTTCGACTAAAGCACTGTTCTGTACAATTTAGGCGACAATATACAAGCCAATTTCTGGTTAACATACCTGTGGTAAACTCCCAATGAAGTAGTTAAAAGTAAAAACAATATGCTTATTAAGGCAACAACTACAAAAAGGTCATTTGCTCAGAAAATTACTGCTATATTTGGATGACATAATGCATATTTGGGGAAGAAATGAAGATGATTTGGATACTTACTAGGTTTTCCCTTCAAGAAATACCTAATAAATCATGTGAGGGATTATTTTCCTGTGAAAATACTATATTAAATAGAAGTCCGTGGAAAAATCTTGCTGTTAAAGCCATCTGTTTCACTCCCTCATGCTCACAGAAACTGTACATGCATGTGCATGCAAGAAAAGAAGAGAATGGATTAGATACAGATAAGTATTCTGAACTAGAGGATTGATTAAGTTGAAATTAATTTTAGATGCAGTGAGATGGTGTCAGCCAGGACCAGATCTTTGCAAGTCTCACAGTGAACAGCACCATGTGTGGAAGAATATAAACGCATTTTCCTCTTGACCTTAGGCTCAGGTTAGTAAGCTCCTGAGCAATGAATTTAAATCCCTTGGAAGATTTTAAACTGATATAAATTCTAAATATGCAGGCAAATCTTGTTGTGAAGTGACAGATTATCACTGCCAAACAATTAAGTATATAAACCAGCAAAATACAAACTTCAGAGTTTCTGTATTAATTGTAAAAGTGAATTATAAAAGTAATTGCAGAAGGCTGTATTTAAGACTATTTAAAAACTAATAAGGTCTTAGGGGAGGACGATACATAGAATCAACTGTTCCTATTCAAAGCATTCAATCACAGATTGGTTAAAGACACATCTGTGGTTAAAATTATGAAAAGATTAAATGATGGGACTTTTAACACGTAAATGTAATTTATTTTTACACAAATATAGCTATTTTCTAGCAAAATTATGTAATAGTTTAATTAATAGGGTGAAATATTAGAAATGAGTGTGAAAAAAATCCGATATTTTCTTGTTGCTCCTGTCCAACTGTTATGATAACTGAAAAGTTTTAGCACATGAATATCTTGAAGTAAGAAATAACACTGATGTTTTACTGTTTAAATTATCTTGAAAACTTGTGCTGTAGATAGTATCAACATAGAAACATGAATGGATGCACATAAATAGTCACATTAAAGTAAAAATCTTTTACAAAATCAGTATTTTTCCATTTCAAACTGAGAGTATAACCAATAGTCCTTACTGAAAAGGCCCATGAACAAAGGGACACCCCCTCTTATTTTAGGAATGTATGCTCAGAGCTTCTGAGCTACAGAAGTAACTCCAGCTCAGAGGATGGTTCTCAGCTCAATGTGCACAGCTGACTTGGGTCTCCAGGTGAAATTTAGGTGTTACAAATATGCTCATTCCCAAAGTACTCAAAGAATTAGCTTAAACCACTGCTAGGCAAAGCCACAGATATGTAACCCCACTTGACTTCGGGTCAAGTCAAGCAGGGTTAAGTGCAATATTTTGGATATTGGTGTAATATGAATAAGATGGGTTACAGATGTGAGAGAGTTGGTGAAAAAGCACAGAGAAGGAGGTTGAAGCAGAAGCTCTTTGGTTCCCCCCAGAGACAATACTGGATACCCAAGAGTCTTCCTACCTCCTGCTGAACATCTACCAGTCTCCTCTTACCCTGTACAAATTGCAAAAATTATCATTGCATACATGGCCAACTTTAATTTTCATCTATAAGATTTTGAGAGTTTAATTTCCAGAATAGGCTTAATATTTCACACTCTCATTATTACATATGTTTCTATTATATATTGCCATGAAATCTATTGTGTGTTTTAAAGATTACAAAGTGTAGCATCCTTTGCCCAGAAAGATTTCATTAATAAAATCCCCACCAAGTTAAAACAGGTATCGCACAACTGTTACTGTCCTGAAGTTTAGCTTTAGCTTTGTTTAACCCCTACAATACTATTCAAGCTTCACAATCATATAAAATCCAATTAGGTAATTCCAGAAGGGGTAATATTACATGCAAAGAACTCAAGCTGGAGATCAAGAATATTACTATTGAGCATGGTTTGCTATTCCTTAAGACAAAGTAAAGAGCAGTAGTAACTGTTCAGTACTACTAAGCTGTAGTTGAACTCATTTACAATACAGATGCATTTACAATACAAGCTATCATGTATAAGTTTACAGTTCCTTCATAAATATGTAAAGCTGATATATTGTTGTGACAGTTTTATACTTTTTTTCAGTTCTCTTTAAAATGAATTAATTAAATAGAAATGCAAAAATCTATTAAGTTTTAATAAGTTTTAGACATGGTCCAAAGTGAAAGGAAGAAAAAGTAATGGTGAGGTTCTTGGGGTGGAATAAGGTAATTTAGCAAACCAAGTAAAAAGTTGGCCTTGAATAAAGTCAAAAGGCAGAAGTTAGATGACACTTAAAACTAATTTGAAGCTAAACAAAACACTGAGCGAGAAGTGCAACATGTTCTCAAGCTGGAGAGCCAGTGGAATAGGAAAGTTAAATGCCTCTAAAAACTTAGAAACAAATCCAACTATTTCTCTTATGAGTCCATAACCTCTGAATTTACACAGAAAGTATTTTATCCATCCTTTAACGTCTAAAACCGTAAGATAGATGAACTTTACTGTGTCAATTGTGAAGCCAAGTTTAAAACCTCAGCTCTCCCTGCCTTCCAGTTCTGAAAGCTATTAATATCACAGTATTGTTATTACTTCCTTCTTTTCCTTACGATGAATTCAGGATTAATTTCTATAAACAGTTTGATAATCTCCATCTACAAACTTAAAGCTAATAATTTATAGTATTTTACCAAACTATTTCTATTAACAAGTCGACCTCAAGACACACTGCTCATGTGCAGCTCTCCTCAAGAAGATTTAATTCAACAGAAGTCCCATGAGAGAATAGTTATGGAAAAAACAACCGTTTAAGAACTCTTCATGGCAGAGTCACAGTTTCATATAAACCAGTATCCAGGCGCTTCAAGTTGCATTGTCCTGAATATATTTTTGAGGCAGAGTATTCTTGTCTTTTTCATCCTTTTGTTGCTTAAATGTAGCTGAACAAATCTAGTAAAATATAACCCAGTCCAGATGCATTACTGATGTGTTCTGGAAAAATGCACTGATGTTATACAGTGTCCTTTATCCTTTAAGGTTTTATGGTATTTTGGCCTCATCTATCTCACCTAGTGAGAAGAAGTTATTGGGTAAAAAAAAAAAAAAAAAAAAAAAATCTAAAAAAACCAAAACTTCTTTGGAGGTTCTGTACCTTTCAAACTTCAAAGAGTTACACATATACACAAAAGTCACACGCAGAGAAACAGCAGCTCTCTCCGCACATATGTGCAAAACATACTGCATATCACTGGGGCCCATCTTCCACGTATACTGAAACAGGAGAGAGAAGGAATGTGCAAACAGAACTCAGGATTTGTCAACCAGAAAACCAAAGACCAAACCATGAGTTCCTGCGGACTGGTGATGATAAACAGGCTCAGAAAAGCTTAGAAAGCAGAAGTGTGTCCTCCCTGCTTATGTAACAGTAGGTTGATGAGATTTTACTAGACTTTCCTCCCCTCCACAAGTTCCTTGGATTTGTTCATTTAATGAAGTGGCTGACAAGTACCAGGATCCTACTTTTCTCTCAGTCTGAGGAAGATTTTGATTCAAAGATATCAAAGCTGGGATGCTATTGCCAAATATCTTTATTAATAAGCATCAGCCCTTTGTCTGTATTTCACCAGCATGAAAAGGCAATTATTCCTTTGCAACAGAACTCCATTTTGCAAAAGACAGTGTGTCTATAGATTTGTAAAGTAGGAAGGCAGTAGGAAGCCCTAAAGCTTGGGCTCAGATAATCCTGCTTCCAAGGAAGCTCTGTGAAGGGAAAGGGAAGGCGTTAGGCAGCCAGAGAATTTACCAATTTACACCAGAACACAGCAGAGCACCAGGGCTTATTTACAACTGTCTCAAATGGTTTTCAGTAGCTCCTAGCTCCTTAATGCCTTTCTATGGTTCTCAAATTATGAGAAATACACTGAATTGAAAATAGTTTAATCTATTTTAAGTAAACATTTCATATTTCTTCCCCTCTAAGATGGGTTGGATATCATGTAGCCATTCTGAAGGATCTTAAGGAGGAATTATTAACATTACAAAGCATCATTAGGAGGAAACAAAGATCTGTACCTTGATTCTAAAGAGGTAAATATATATATATATGTACTTTTATTGAGGAAAGGAGATTTAACATCTGTATTCCTTTTAAATCAAAGCAGAAATTTTAAGGGCAGTGATTGTACAAAGAACCATGAAACAAGAGTCCTTCAAGAAAGCAGAAGAAAAAAATGAATAATTTTTGTAGTCTTATTTACTAAGAAAACTCATTAACTTATATAATTTAATTGTACACAGCTGAAGTGGTAAACATCATGATAGATTTTTTTGTTATGGGTCATTACATGTGTGGCTAAGTGATTACAGAAAGAGATATGAAGCCTGTGGTGGTATTTAGCTTTTAAATATTGACTTTCTTTGCACCTCTAATGCAACATGGAAAAAGATGATGCAGATTGGATTTTTGGCTTGCAATACAACATGGTTAAAGTATCACTTGCAGATCTTTCCCAGACACAGTTCCGCAACATGAGTATCTGATAAATATGTTTTCGTAGATGATTTATTACCCATTGAGCACCATTTTTTCTCTGTTTCTTTTGCTCTCTGGATTGCAAAAGTCTTCTGCAAGAGGAGCAGTAGGTTATTTTGACAGCAAAGGACAAAATATAATGCTGGATATGAAGAAGGACAAGATAAAAAAAAGGAGATATTGCTGATATTGTTAGCTCCCTTGCTCACCAGAGTCATTCAATTTAAGGCCTATCAAAATCAAACTACTGTAATACTCAGTCTTTATTCATCTTTTAAGGATATGCATTCTTAAAATAGACATGGTTATATAAAAGGAAGCATAGAAAATCAAGCTAGCAGAAAAAAATGCAAATCTATCTATTCTTTCCTTCCTTCCATTCCTTACTTAACAGGCAAACAGACAGCAGTGAGAAAAATCACACGTCTTTGGGTGTGAAAGTTGCCTTATCCTCATGTTATCTTCAATAACAAAATATCATCAATAGTTGCTTCTGCAATGGCTACTAGAGGTGACTGATCATTTGCACCACCGGTTTTAGTGGAGACACACCTACTCTCTGAAACAGTGCTGCTAAGAAGCATTATGAGGGGTTTCCAGGTACATTGCAGCAGAAACTACATGTGAGGGAATGCAGTTTTGGTCACGCCGCAATAAAGGCTCATGCTAAAATCTAATATTTGGGAAAATACATTTTCATATAGAGAAAACAGAGTCACGGTGCAGAAAAATGTGGTTTCTTAATGTTAAACCAGAACCTTAAAGTAGTAACACTGAAAAATTAATAAACCCTGCTTATATATGATTTGCCTGGGGTTTTTGAGCTGTTGTGATGTATTCATAGGAGTCTCTAAATGCTGTAAATCAGTGGGAAACAAAATTCTGTGGGAGAAAGAAGTCAGAAATAAGGTAACTTGTAACTCCCATTTGTTTTCTAAAAGACAGTCCTTAACAAAAAAAAATAAATTACCTACTTCCAGCACTCTAGTGAGCGCTGTAAGAGTGTACTAACAGTGAACTATATTGTACAACTTGCATGAACTCCTCAGCAAAATGAGACCATTTATTAAGAACCACCATTTTCACCCTCCCTTCTCCCCTTTTTAATTTCTTTTGGAAGAAACTGGATCAATCTGGGGACAAAGATGAAACCTTATGTTCCATGAGAAATTATATAATATCAAAATTAGATTGTGACAAGTATCACCCACAGTGATCTGTTTGAGCAAACACTTCCAACTGCTGGACAAATTCAATACTAATTCAGTATCTTTGCCTGACATAAGGACGCCTGCTAGATTTGCAGCACTAAACTGAGAGTGTCCTAGAAACAAGTCCTCCATGACTCTTTCTTTCTTGTCCTCTTTTCCCAGTGTGATTTGGAAGAGTGTTATGGATGCTCAACTGTTCCAGTAAAGACTCCCTCTCACACTTGGTACACTCAGTCCATCAAAAGGCTGTGCCTGTCAACCTAATTTCTACTTAAATGAGTTACCTAAGTATTCTATATCACTCTCTTCCTTGATCTAGTGAGTTATGTTCTTAGAATCTGTTATTTTATTATATTAAATTTTCTTCCATTTCTCTGGCATCTTCTCCTTCACAGAAGTACTTTAGAATTCATCACATTTTGGTTTTTTGTTGTTGCTGTTGTTGGTTTGTTTTGTTTTTACTACTTAGTACTATTTCCAATTCTCTCGATGGCAGCTATTCCCATACATAAATACACATCTGCATCTTCTCTTGTTTCAAAACCTTAGAACAGTTTTAAACTATTATGAGCTTTTCTTAAACCCATGAGTTGCTTATTATATTGTACCCAGTTGAAACAAAAGAACTGAGTTACAGAAAACCTATTCTTTTGCTGCTATATAAAGCATTCCACCATCAAGAGGATATGAAGTGTTTCATGTTCCTTTATCTTGTCAACGCTCTTGGGTTGAGATAGAACATTATAGGGAGGTGACAAGGTTAAATGATTTGACTAACATCCAAAACAAGGCTCAGGATCATTATGAGCCTGCCTCAGCTTTCTAATAACATATGTAATGAGGGAGAATTGGAAGCTTCCCACACCAACAGCTCATCCAGAAGTGATTTGTTTCTCTCTATACCCTTGCCACAATAGGCATCCACATATTTCTTTTAAGAATATTGTCATGGCCCACTAAATTACCTTTGGGCAGTGCTATCAGTGGTGTTCCACTTTGCCCCTTTATTTCTTTCTGTGACATTACTCTGCACAAGGGTTACTAGAAAGACAGATGAAGTAGAAGTACATGGGTCTCTAAGGGGTGATATATAGCAGGTACATAATAAGAAAAAAAAAAAGCAATGATGGTGGTGTAACAGGAATTTTTGTTCCTTCCTCCTCATTTTCAGAAGAAATTTTGGGCACTGGGAATTTATTGTGCTATGGTTATCAGGTATATTTTTCCTTAGACTCCAACTTCTTTTCAGGGAACTTGATTCCTAACAGTCTTATACCTTTTCCTCCTCCATTCTATTTCCTCTTTCACAATGTCAAATCAAAGTTTTCACTGAATTAGAGAACTCCTGATTAATTCTCTTTTCATTATATTAAACAATATATTTATTGAAATCAAAATAAAATAATTAATAGCATGTAAAAAATGGCACAAGAATATTTGAGCTTGACTGGTAGCAAAAGCACTGTTCCAGCAGCTAAGATGCTGGAGAAATGTCTGACATTTCTTAAGGTAGATCAAATTTTTCATGTGAAGTTGCTTTTGACCTGATGAATTTAATAGTTCCTCAGAGCCATTATGGTCTATCACTTCTATGAGTATTAAGGGACTCCTAAATCCATGTAGAGATAATTTGGATGCCACACTTGCCCTGCAAATCCACATCCTTAAAGCCTTCATTAAAATTATGCAGTTCATTTCTTAAGTGAAACTAACTGTGCAGTTCCTCAGAAAAGTAGCTGATTTGTTTCCATCTCCCATAAACCCCATTATGCCCCATCATCCTTCTGGAAATGAGGATATATCTCTTGAAACTTGTTTAAAAGCATACCCAATTGTTGGTAATTGGAAATTGTTTCTAACTTTTGCACTCCATCAGCACCACTACTGAGCATCTTCTATAGCTGGATACAGATCCTAGTTTGGTCAAGCTGATACATAGCAAGTTTATGAAATACTTGTCAGGCACATCAGTTAGTGGACAGACTTGTCCCACTGATTTATTAAATCTTGCACTAAATTACTTCGTTTCATCTGTGACAACATAATCAATCCACTTTATTCACTATTACTAAAACCCATTAAAACCTATGGAAATCTGTGTGCTTCAATTCATCATCAAAAGTGACATCACACCAACATTTAGTGATCTTCTTATGATCACTAAAAAAACCAAAAAATCATTGTTTCTAAAACTTACTGAATAGCCACTGGAGAAATATTACTGAATTTCTGCTTTGGCAATAAAAATTCTGAAGTAAAGCTACTCTGTTGGATAATACCCAATGATACATTTTTTGAACTTGGTTAAGTCTACACAACATAAATTCATGACTAAAATAGCAGTATCAAGATATTTATTGCTTTATAACATAAAGCAGTGTTTTCAATAAAATATTGTTTGCACAAATACCTTTCATTAAAGTGGAATAAGCTTGCATAACTTGCAAGACTAATGAAAGGAACTTAGATACTCTAAATTTTTATTGCTTGGGAAACACTCTGCACCTTCCAGAATCAAGTGCTTACACAGCATGTACAACTATTTCATGTTGGCTTTGTGGGAGGAAGCTAATTTGACTGCATGAATAAAATAACTTACTTTCTTAATTAGACATTTTAATCAGAGATCCATTAGCTAATCAGAGCTAATCAGTTTTCATCAAGACTGTAAATAGGCAACTTGGGATAAGACAGTCAGGACTCACAGGCTTGCATGTATAAAAGAAAGCTGCAGGTATTGTCTTTGGAGGTTTATCATTGAAAAAGGCCCTGAAAAATTCTATTAATTTTGATACATAGAAAAATCAAGAATAAGAGAAATTATTCCTTCTCACCAGCAGCTCATTACAATCATTTTTGAAATGGGTATATGAGAGAGAAAATTGGGATTCTTTTCATAGTAATGCCTGGCCACCGAAAAGTGAGCTTTAGAATTCAAACTGATCTTGTGTTGGGAGGTCAGCCACCAATATTACATTAGCATTTACGTTTAATCTCAGGTTTTTAAAAAGTTTCAACCCTAACTGAATCTCTGTAAATGCCAACAGACCATTCCCACAATGCTTTTCAAAGCTGGGCATCTTTCACTCAACTGGCTGCTCAGATTTCTTATGTAGGTGATTGTAAATGATTTCAATAAATTAGTAAAAAACAAAAGAAAAGCTACCTTAAGAATAAGATTTACTATCTTGAATTATGGATTGCCAGATGAAATATCTACAACCAATTAAGCACTAAACTGTATTATGATATCCAGCAAAAACACGCCTGAACAGCTTTGAGCATAAGAAAACACATCTTTTAAGAGTACTACTGGAAACAAAAATTCATACAATTACTTGTAGTCACATGGTGCTGAAATAGTTCTGTGCAGAATTACAGCAAATAGTAGCTTTTTTTACTTTTCACAAGGAATACCTTAACATCTATGACATTAACTGTAGTAATAAATGTGCCATTGGCTGGCAAACACAGTCTCTTCTCCTCTGATACCTTAGTCTATCCAGAATCAGGAAAAAAATAAAGCATGAAAATTTGGTGGTCAACGATATATATGAAAAGACCCACTGTGACTGCTTGATATTCAAATATCACTTACAAACTGGACTAAAATCAGGATTTCTTCATTTAGCTTTTTCTTATTTAATTTTGATTCAATTTCAATTAAACTTGATGCCAACGCAAATCAAATTTTAACTTTTTTTTTCCTCCAGGCAGCTGAAGTTCTTTTGAAGGTAAATAGGAAAGAGAAAGTCAGATGAATCTGCTCCCCAGCATGGGACAAACTGAGCAAAGATGAGAGTTTACAAATTTTCCAGCCTGTTGGGGATCAAAAGGAATCCTGTAATGCAGAAAGGGGGATTTCAGTTTTTGCCTCATCACCAAAATAGAAAAACTGCTAACATTTAATTCTCCAGTTAGTATTTGCAAACTAAAACAATCTAGTTACTTCAACAAGATGCCATATGGTCTGTGCATTTATAATGTGTCAAATTAGAAGAGGGCTTTATTTATTTATTTATTTATTTCAATGACTGTGTAGCTCAACAACTGTGATGCTAAAATCCCACATGGAAGTTCTGATTCACCAGACTAAATTAATGGAAAACAAAGGAAATGATAAATAAGTTACAAGGAAGACAAAATGGTCATAGAAGAAAATCCTCATCAGTTAGACCTCTGACACTGAAAGAAAATGGTTCTGTCAGACTCTGCCTTGAAGTTGCTGCTGAACATCACAGAAAGGGATACAAAGCAACAGAGCTTACCTTCCTTAGTACTCATATCAGGTAAGTTCCTGTTTACACTTGAATTGATGAATACAGGCAACCGCTGTGTGACATTGATTCCTGTTACGTACTGGGCATATTTTTCACTGGTTGGAATGGTGGAAGCAACACTTTTCCAACTTTAGATAGCATAGATGTGTTATAAACCCCAAAACAAAAAAAAATCCAAACCCAAACAACATCCACTAACAGCCTATTCTTCACCCCCACGTTCTGTTATTTCACCTTTAAAATGAGTAGGGTAATTTCTGACAATCTTAAGGCCTTTCAATTGGGCCTTTTTTTTTTTTTTTTTCAGTTTTTATTATCAGGTTTTATCTAACATTCTTACGTGGGCTTTACTGAAAGGTAGAGCAGTATATTATCACAAAACACTTCAACAACACAGTTTTATTGTGTACTGTTCTGGAAGACAGAGAGAACACCAGAAAAATTACTCAAAGAGCAATGAGGAGGCTGACAGAGGGAGGGAATAACAGGGAGATTTGAGGTCTGAGTTTAAAGGCTCATTGAATTTTCCTCAGCAAACAACTTTAATTTTTTTTTTTTTTTTTTTTTTTTTTGCTGATAAGAGCAGTTTTTTGCCAGTAGGAACTACATAGGCTACTACTTCATTTATTCTAACCCAGCCAAAGAGCTTTAAGAGGACAACATGAATCAGATTTGAACTAATGGCCTAAAAAAATCTTATTCATCACTGGAGCCACCTAGTTTCATCAGTCTCGTTGAGAAGAAGCTGCTTGTGCTCTTGTCTAAGAATCTTCCTGGACAACTGGAAAATATCAAGCCTTATCTGAGAGGTTCAAAAAGTGCACTGCATTTAAAGGACATCAGTGTTGCTGTTAATCAGACTTTGTAGACTTGCTTGGTGAAGAAATTCCTGAAACTGCTCCTAGTCTCCTTTCCTGTCATATGAGAAATGCTTACTTTCCTAAAGGTAAGGTGGGAAAGAGACATACCGTAACGCATGGGAAAAAAAAAATACCTATTTCTATCTATTCAGATAGATTTTGCCAATTCACCTGGAAAGCAACTCAGAAGTAACATAGATTTGATGGGTTTGCATAACCAAAATGCATGCAACAAAAGCGTACAGAGAATAACAGTCAAATTAACCACAAAATCTCACACAAAGAAATAAAATTCCTCCTCCAGACCTCCTTTCCAATGGAGATAGATGAGTGCTTTCATATATAAAATTCTCCCTTCTCTCCAAGCTCGGATATCACCAATACGTCTTACTTTAAAAATTCCAGCTTCCTTAGCAAATACGGAAATGCAATACTCACGAGGGGAATGCTTTTGATCTTAAAAGGTGATCAAATACAGATCAGGCCAAGAGAACTTTTAAAATGTACAACACTAAATACCACATACCTATTACCTATTGTTCTTCCACCTGCTAATGGCCAAGGGAGTGTATACTTCTCTAATGACTATGGACCCAGTCAATCTAGACCATGTACTTATCCTCTCTGTACTTCAGTACTGCATTATAACACATGAGAAGATGAAAGGAGCTTGAGTTTGTTACAGCTCATTACTTAGAGGCACACAGCCTTTCTATCTCATCACCTGATGACAGCGGACGCTATATTGCCTCTTCAATAAGCACTAAATCAATAAAGGTTCACTGAAGCTGGCCATTCTACCTTAAAGATCATCTCTGACCGAGATCCATGCTTCCCAAGATGCAATCCCCAGAAATAAAATATCAATGAATAACCAGAGATGTAGGAACAAGATGAAGAAATTCCTTGGCAGCAGGCACTGCTGAGAGCTCTGCTGGTATTTATGGTTCCACGCCCACAAAAGCCTGGGCATATTCCAACATCCTGCAGCAGTAGGACTCCCCCAGGCTCAGGGGGAGTGCCATTATGCAATCAATTTCATGGCTGGAATCTCAATACGTATAATTTAAACAAAATAAAATTAAATTGGTGGGTCACCAGGTCATTTGGAAAGAACGCTTTTCTGACAATCAGTCCAGCCTGCTCTTTCCTTGCTACTATAATCTCCACCCTATAAAGCAAAGAAGTTAATGTCATTATCTGAGTTTGCATTTTATTATGTATGGTCCCAAGTTAACAGTGAATTTTCTTCATAGGTTATCATAATAAAATATTACAGTGGTGTCTGGTTGTGCTGCTACAATAATGTATCTTATCATTTTCATTCCCAGCCCCTGATTTCATGGGTTTATAAGCTAAAAATACAAATGAGATGTAAGTTAAGTTAGCAAACTTCTAAAGCAGTGTTTTCTTTTAAACTGAGTTAGTAAAATATTATTTCCCCCTTTACATTTCCAGCCATTTTGTGTATGCATATATAGATATGTAGATGAGATGGACCTTTTTTTCCCTAGACCCTTTTTGTCATATTATCTTTGGAAGACTAGTTTGCTTTTTGAAAACAAGTGGAAGTGAGATTAGTTTAAACTACGATAGCTACTTTTGGCAGAAAAAATAAACAAAGGCAGAAAGAGGATATATCAAGGAGGTTTTAACAAAAGTATTCTCAACATATTCTATCCACCATATCCATTTATCTGAATTCATGGCCCTCAGACTACATATGAAATCTTTGTGATTAAAGATTTTTATATCCAAGTCTTTTCATAACACTGTTCAAAGGTGAAAAAGTTTATTTCAAATAAAAGTTTGAGCATATACCACACTGCCAAGTTCTCTGTATGTTAATAAGCAACACTTAATATTCATGTCACTGTTTTCTAAATAACACAAAACACCTTTTGTTCTATAGTAGCTTATTCTCACACATTCCATGACATTTTAGCAGTAATTTATTTGAAGCTTGCTTCCCTCACCTTTCAAAGAAACACTGCATCAGAGGATGTGCTTCAAAGCATCCATTTTAAGAAAGAAATATGTTGAGATCAGGCCAAGCATCTCTCACGTGTAATGCACTTGAGATTGAAATATTACTTAGAAGAAGCCAAATAATAGGTAAGTATTTATAAGTACATTTTTCTTATATATCTAGTCAGTAAAAGTCAGGTAATAAGTGCCATTCATTCTTTTTGGTGTGATACTAATTCACATTTCTCCTGTTGCAGAGCGGTTGTTCCAAAACACAATTATAAAGTTGAAAATTACTTCCAAAACAGTTTTAAAATCCTAGACACCTGTAATATAAGGAGATAAATTTTTCTGTTTCTCTAACTGATAGCGAAAGGTCTGGATAGATTGAAGCCCAGATTCAGCATATGTCCAAGTAAAGAGAATAGACTTTCAGTCTTATCCCCTTCAGACCCAAAGCTGCCTGAGAGTGAGTTCAGTTCTTGTCTTCCAGAGGATCAAAGATTAATGAAATGGCAAATAATCGTGGCAATGCACCCTAACCACTAATACAAGACTGAGAAATACATACCTAAGAAACATTCCAGATAAGCCAATACCGTCGACTAGAATGAAAACCCCAGTGACCAACAATGTAGTCCTATTGTCTTTATGTCCATGCAGGAGAGAAAATATTTGGTCTGAATACAGAAATAACTCATACAAAGTAGCACTCATTGAGTAGAGAACACTTTCCAGGTTTTCCTGAATTAATTATATCCTAAAAAGACTGTAAACAAAACTAACAGCTAGTATGAGACTAGCAGAAGCTTAAGTGTGCAGGATTCAGGCAGTGGTCTGTCCAAGCAGACCCGGACAAAGTACTACACATGCAATAATCACTAAAGGCAGCAATGAAATCAGCATGAACTAAGAGAACAGTTTAAAATACACATTTTTATAACCTTTTGTAATCTAACTATTTTAATGATTTAATAAGATTTCAAAGTGGGAGGTTAATAAAATTTATCAGTAGGTGTTCTTATCAATGAGCAGAGCTGTTAAGTCTCCATGATGGTCTATCAATAAACCAAGAGGGCTGAAATTTTTCATTAAATTGAAAGAAGAAACGTATGCATTTCAATCCAAAATACTTGTATACATTAGGCTGATTTCAAGGGCAAACACAGTTGGGGCTGAAAACATTACAAGTGAGAACTAATTTTCAGCAGAAGCCTGTGGTGCAAAGACAACCAGAAGTAGAGATCAATCAATTTTCATAGCAGATAAAAGGTGTCTTCACTGGCAAAATGAGCTAGATTAATTGAAAAAAATTGGTTTTATTGGCCCAACTGCGTACCTCCCACACAAAGGAAATTTATTTTCCAATACATTTTACTTTCATTTACTTGTATATGTTTACACATTTGTCACTCTTATCAATAAAAGTTCCTGCAGGTTGATCCAAATAATATGAATGTACATATCAAGTTTGTCGATAATTTGAGTTTTAATTCACAGTGCATTCAGTAACCAAATACCTTTCAGAATAAATGTAAGATGCTCATCAAGTGACACGTATTGTTCCATGCCAGAGTGAATGTATCTTGGTGTTTTTATTGTATCTGGCTGTCTCATTATTTTCTCATGGCAAATAATTGTATTGTACCATTTTACAAGTATGATTCCTACCTTACATAGAAAGTTCATTCAACATTACATTTTTTTCCAACATTTTATTTTTTATTTTTAATTAGAAATCAGGTCTAAGACACAATTCAAATGTTTGGTCAGGGTAGATGACAACACAGCAAAATGAAGATTCATATATGATTTTAGCCTTCAGATTTTTTATATTACATTAGTAATTCTCCAGTACTAAAACATAGATTTGAAGAGATGTTACATGCTTGTGGGAAACTAAGACAGACACTTTACTTTGTTCTCAGGACTCAAATACACTACTAAACAGTGCACTAAGAGTTCTCATCCTTTATTCCTGGAAATTAGAACAGGAAAGAACAAAAACAGCCAAGAAGCAAATCTGAAATTAGTACTATGAGACAGAACTTAAACATTTTTTACTCTCTCACTCTTCTCACTGTTTTATTGTTGGTGGGAGTACGTGTGTGTTTGTTTTGGATTTATTTTTTGTTGTTGTTTTGATTTGGGGTCTTGTCTGGGGGCTGGTTTTGTTTTTCTTTTAGGGCTATTCTTGCTTATGCTTGCAACTAGGAGTTAATATATATGCCACAAGAGCTATATCAAAATATTGCATTAGGATGACATTTCAGATTGCTGTACAGCTCTTCCAAAACGATTAAAGCTAATTCTAAGAAATCAGAGTAATAGCTGCTATTTAAAACCAAACAACTCCTGGGCTTCCTGGAAAGTTTGACATGACAGATATCTGCAAGACATTAATAAAACATAATAGAATTTAAGAGATATTGGATCTGTTCCTGGCTGTGATATAAATTATTTGTATTCTCACAGGAGTGGGTTTCAACTTCTGTGTATTTGGGGCAGACCTACATGAAAAGGTACAGTCTTCTATGAAAGCCTGTAGCATGTGTAAGGTGAATGTCTAAGCATCTCACCTTCTAAGGTAGACAAATACTGGTTCCTCATCTGTAAAAATGAGGAAAAAGCACTGACTTCCATGGAAACCATAAAAGCTTCATAAAAACATATGCTTATGCATACATTCAGGGTCTTGAGTATGCATACTCCTGTGAATTGTGCGGCAAGGTTTTCCTTTAAAGAACTTACTGCTCAGGTCTGGGAAGACAGCCAGGTCTGGTGTAGATCTGCACAGTTCAGTGCTGAAACTGTGAGAGAAGTGGAGGAGTGGCTGCCTGCAGCCATTCTCACAGATCCTCTTTGTCCACAGCTGAAAAATTGTTGGTCGGCCTTCACAGATATTGCCAAGAACACGGGAATAAAGCAGAGAAGTTTCCAAAATAACACATGGAAGTGTGCATTTTTTGTCCTCTGCTGAGGTGAATATTGCTTGCAAAGTACATTCTACTTTTTTCTTATTCAGGAACATTTATATAGTAAGTGAAGCCCCATAGCACTAATTTTAAGGAAGCTCTTTCCTAATAAAATACAACTAAATTTTGACAGAAATGCACAAAAAAAAAAAACAACCAAACACAAAAACCCAAAAAACCTTATGCCACCTGCTGAAGTTATTTTCTTTGCTTTCCCATAAGTGTTGTCCTAAAATTAACAGCATTTTAACAGATGCATTGGCATTGGATAAGCTCCTCTAAGTGTTTCCTTCCAAGCATCATCTCCTTCCATCTTCTGATAACCTTATTACTTATTTTAAGTGTGTGATTTTTCACAAAATCCTGAGCCAAGATGTGGTTATAATAACAGAGAAGCAACTTTACAGATGGATGTTATGAGAACAATTGTCACAGCACAAGTTCTCCGTTTCTTTATGATTGTGACCTAATTTGGGGGAGATACTTGTTTTACCTTTAAAGATAGAAACACCAGTAATTCTCTGGTGGCTGTGACATTAACTGGTTACAATAGAGCAACAGCCAAATTTTGTTCTCGTTTTCAGGCAGTATATTTCTCTATTGCCTATGTATTAGAAAAAAGTAATGAATTTTGAGTCATTAACACACCAAGAGGCCATCTTACACCATCTACTCATCTTTTCCACATGCTGCTGTTTCCAATGAGCATCCATTCAGCAAACCTTTGAAGATCTTTTACAAGCATACCAGTAAAAAGATGTATATCACCTAAAAGAATCAAAATTATACCAAAGGCATGCAAGTTTAACAAACCACTCATCCTTACTAAGCAGTCCTTCCTCATCTCCCACCAGCAGAATAGATTCAATCCCTAAATCCTGACTCATTCTTTCCCTGTTATCAGTGGTGTGCAGAGAGAATACAATCTTTCTGCTGGTGCAAAGGGTTTCAATCTGAAATACGTTAGCAGAGATCCAACAGCTACAAGCTGAAAAATTAGATGAGCTTAGCTGCTAAAACAGTTAAAATCACAGTAAACAATTTCCTAGGGGCACAACAGCAACTGAAATCCCCAGAGTCATTATCTTCTTGTGGATGTACTTGGACTACACAGGAAGTTATTGGCCTGATGAAAAAAATCCTTCGTGAAATTATATAGCTTCTGCATTGCAGGAGTTGTCAGCATTGTCAGACTGCTCACTCTGACATGAGTTATAAATCTATGATTTCAAAAATACAGTTAAGTCACTTGTATTTTTTATGAGTTTTATGAGGAACAGATTTTCTGTGTGCTGTGGTGTAAAATACTCCATTTAAAAGTTTTGGATAGCAAAAACAAGAGTTTTCATTACCATGTTGTATTGTAAGCAAGGAAATCAGCCAAAAGACAGACTGCACAACCTATTTCCTCCAAACACTGGGAATGTTATTGCCATCATTTCCAGATAGGGACTCTACATAACCAGCATGGTGTGTCAGGGGTGGGGCCACCCACAACTCTTCCCTTAATGGGGTTTCAATCTTTCCCATAACAGAAGAATCCCTGGGAATTCAGCAGTCCACCCATTTAAAGCAAAATTCACACCTGGGAGCTGTACTGAACAGGATAACTTTTAGTCATTTGCATAAGAAACTTCTATAACACTTCTAGAACATTTGTCAAGAAAGCAAGCAGACTGCAAACATGAAAATTAAATCTACTAAATTTTTGGATGAAGAGAGAGTGATAGGACTGGTTTCATGGCTCTGACTACTTCAATGTGAAGTTAATCCTATGAATGTTTAGAATATTAGCGGTAAGAACTATTCTGTATTTAAAAGTTCCAGCAATTGGGAAAAACAGTGAGCAGAACCTAGGCAGCGGAGCTATTTACTTTGCATATCTATTTGTTACCTTATTTAAAAGAAAATAAAAATCTCTCTTCAGGGTTTGATTTTATGGACATATACCCTCTGAAAATACAGGATTGACATACCTTACACCAGTAGAAAGGCTATATGAGATTAGAAGTAGATGAGCAGCTTTCAGGTTTCTGCTGAAAACTGAAATCAGGTCTAAAACCCATACTGACAACAAATCACATTTCCCAAGAACTAAGAATATTCATTCTTGTGAATATTCAATATTCTTCATTCATTGGAATATTCCAGAATATTCCCACGAACCAAGAATATTCCCATGAACCAAGAATATTCATAGCTATTACAATAAGTAACACAGGTAAGATAGTTGGGAGGTGGTGGTCACATATCAGTATCACTTTCATGATGCATAGGTGGGAGGGCTTAAGAAAGCATCATTACCTATAGTGTCTTCCATGCACTTTAATTCAAGCGCTACCCACACTGAAATGTTTTTTTATATTATTATTTCTACATCCTTTATTTACTTCCTGTAAATCTATTGCCAGCTCCTGACTCTCTTTCAAACTCCAAATTATTTCAGAATGTGGCAACGTCATTCAGAAAGTGATGTTTCATTTCAACAGCTCTACATGTGTACAAGTTCAGATAAGCTTAGCGGATACCTTAAATTCCTTTTTCAAAGTGATCAAACGTGGAGCACCTATGAAAAGGTTCATATGTAAAGTGACTGAAAGGTTTTGGGGCATTAGTTAAGGGAAGTAACGTTTTCCAAAGACTGCTGCAAAATTCTCAAACTTGCATAACATGGGATCCCTGCCCATGGCAGGAGGGGGTGGAACTAGATGATCTTTAAGGAATCTTCCAACCCAAACCATTATATGATATCCCCTTAACCCTCCTATTAATCGTGACTAGCATCCAATGCTATTTTTACAGGCTATTTTGAAATACATTTTGCTCCTGGACCACTTCCTCCTCTCAATCATAAATTCTCCCTAAATTCCCAGGATTTGGGAGTTCAGAAAAAGAGCAAAGAAACTTTTATACCAACCTAATTTAACCAGATTCTCAGTGTACAAACAACAATCTCTGTATTACATACGTGAAAGAAGCAGAACTAAATCTGACATTACAAGGGGAAAAAGAACAGATTGCATGCCTTTGTCTATATTACATCCTGTATATGCAGAGGTCTCCCTGATAGGGCTATTCAGGTTTGTAGAGAGTGTATTACCACTAACTAATATCCAAGGAGCTCCCTGAAGTGTCACTAAGATACTAAATGATGATACTAAGTATTTGGCCCTTTATACACATTTATACAAAAAGTGAGTTATATTTTAAAAGAATTGCTTAACATCAGAAATGTTTTCTGCAAATGACTGGATTTGGTATTTTGGTACTCTTTAAGGCAAATCACCCTTCTTGTGCATTAAAACTCCCTTCAAAAAGAAAACCAAATATTTTAAGCATAATCGCAGTTGGCAAAGCCTCAGGGTAGGGGTGGTGCAGATGAGGGGGAGGCAGGGTGTGTGTATGAGTACCATAGCAATTTGGGAGGCATTATTTCCTGAACCTATGGTATAGTAATTTACTTACCCATCTGTAAACAAGTATCAAAGGACAGGTATGAAAAAGAAACTGAGGAACTTGATTTTATCTAAAGGCTCTACACTCCTTGAATTAGCAGCCTATTTCATCTGCTATTTCCACTCCTTAATCAAGAAGCTGTCTCAAAGGCAGGCATTATCACATGTCATCAGTTTGTCAGCTGGGGATCAAAATAGTAAACCTTGTTTCTCTCATATCGCCAATGTCAACTAAGCGTATAAATCAGAAAGGAGCAAGAACATAACAGGGGAGAAAAAAGCCATATAGAACAGTGCAAATAACTGATTTTTAATAGTCATATGAGAAGAAAATATATTCTGTTCAAAGCAATATTTTTATTGTTCATTTAAAAAAAGTAATAGCTTTGACAGTAAATTATTTTGAGGTTTGAAATAGATTATAATACTGCACTTGAAAATGACTTAGCTGTGGTTTTTTTTAGTACTCATGGTGAGAAACTTGGTGGACCTAATCTTTATTCTGCAAATTGCTCCACTTCCAACAAAAAGAGGCACCAAATTGTAATACTGCCCTGTTTTTTATTACTTAAAAAAGAACAGCAACTAGTAATATCTGTGTTCATCACAGTTTCAAGTTAGATTCAGGAACTGTGAGATGGCCTCTTTGTATACTCTGCATTATTTATTTTGAAGCCAAGAACAAATCACTCATCTAGCCAAGAGCAGATAATAGAGAGCAATAATGTGTTACTAGATATCCATCATGCTTTAGCACTGCTTTTAGTACCTTAGACACTGACACTTGTTGGCCCAACTTCAATATTTTAATATCAATGTGAACATACTGGAAAACTGAAGAACCCAAAATCAGCTCTTTTAGTATTATATTGTCACTGAGAACACTTGAATTAACAGCTAGCCATCTCTGGGCTACTCTGACACAGCCCTGTGAAGCCAGGTGTAGTTTCCTTTCAGGAGTACAACCAACAAGTGTTACAATACCACCTTCTGCATATTTTTTGTGTTCTGCATAACTAAGATAACAACCGCCAAGTTCCACACATAAGTGTTCGTTCATAAGAAAAAAATGGTTTGTTTTTTCAAACATATCATACAACTCCAATTAATCCTCAAAGATTTGAGCACTAACTTCAGTTAATATTTCTCAAGTAAGACACTTCGTAAGACACTTCTCTATCTCAACACCTATTTCAAGAAACAGAAATTAACTCAAGCATTTCTGCCTCCACGCTGTTCTTTAAAGGCTGAAGCAACTACAGAGACTTATTTGCAAGACCTAACTGTCATCAACAGGGAAAATGAGACTCTTCCCACGACTCTTTAGCTTAGCTTCCTTAAAAGGCTGTTAACTGCTGGGGATACTTGTCAGTGTACTCTTAATGTCAAGAAAGCTAACAGTCACAGAGCACAACTTTGATTTTCTTTGCTACTTTTAACAGTGAGATGTTACACACAGTACATCCACACATACTCAAATATGTGTTTGAAATTCAGATGATACCTTTGTTCAAAGTGTACTAAAAAAATTCATGAATGATCAGTTTCATTTTCAGCTTCAAAACCTGAAAAGTTGTTTCTGATAACTTCATCAAAAAGCACATGGGTATTTTAAAATTAATCTAGTTTATACATGGATTAATGGTTAGAGTTATTACTTATCTCAAACATTTTTCCAATAGCCCTGGTTAGCAATTGCACTCTATAAGATCCCCTAAGAAGTCAGCAGTCTTTTGATAGCAGATGGTAAGTTACATAATGAATCTGAAGAGTGAATTCAATTCCTGTATGTAGTAACTACTATGGCCTTTATAAAATAAGTGTTATTTCCTACTCATTGAAACTAACAGCCAGCAGTTAAATACACATTAAAAATCTGTTCACATTGCTCAGTCAATGCAGTTTTGCTATTTTATGCTAAAACTGCGATAAATTTCCACTAGAAGTCCCAATGCCTCACTAACTTATCTTGCATTTGCTTAAAAATAATACCATTACAATATATCTTTGAGTTAAAGCATTATTTGTAAGGCTTAATTTCAGCAGAAAAGCTGAGCAGTTGATGTATCCTGAATAAGGCAAGCAACTTTTCAAATTAAATAGTTCTGCAAGCTTTAGCAGGTGATTATCAGTCATAAACACACTATCTCCCAAAATACATTTACAGTTTTAAGAAAGGATTTATTTTGGTTAAGTAATGGGGAGAAAATTTTAATTATACCAGATTACCGCCTAACTTTTGATGCTGAAATACACAGACATATAGTGAATATATTCTCCCCTCTCTTTACTACATGTATTTATTTATGTTTGTGCAGGCTCACTTAAGAGTTTTGCCTTGAAATTAAGAAAGAAATATATGAAGAAAAGGGCTGTCCTCAATGTACAACTATAAACAACTATTTATAGATATATATATATATAAACAACATGTATTTATATTGTACAGCTACTTTGCTCAAATACTTTTGCACAGACTAACTTTAAACAAAAGTCTTAACCTGTAATTACTTCATTATTTGTGGTGTTTCCTAAAACAGCAATATCTGAGACAGGAAAGACATTCATAACATGAAAATAATTTTTAAGCTTAACAAATCATGTTTTAAATTTAGACTTTTACCTTCCCAGTACATCACAAATGACCTTTCATGTAATAGCAATAAAAGAACTTGAAGAAATTCTACTTGCCTCCTAAAACTGAAAGTTTATTTCACTTCTTTCAGGACTACTTCCCTGTAAGGAGCTAAAAAATTAATACCAACATTGAGCAATAGGTATTGTTATATCATGACAATATGTACTTTATTTGACTTAAGGATCATCAATAACTAAATTTCTGATGTACCAAGACCTTCAGCAAGGCTCATTGATTTTTATATATTCTTGATGCATGAGGAAATCCTACATTAATATTTTTTGCTCTACCCACTTTGTGATAGGAATCTTTGAGCTGTAACATTAGAAAAAAAATCACTATATTCTCTTAACAGAAGTATGTAAGATATGCAGCTATAAATTTCCTTAAGATATTTGTCCAAAGTCAGAAGATAAAAAAATAAACTTTTAGTGGGCTGTATAGGACACTTAAGGCAAGAATAACCCCAGGAAGAGAGAAGGGTTTCTCCAAAAGTGGAGCACATTAGCTACCAAATAGACACTATGTGGAGCCCAGTTAACACTATCTTTTTGTGCCTTCTACAGCAAAATTGGCTTAGAAAAAAGGTACAGTGCCCAAGGAGGTCAGCAGCCTGCTCACTAAATCCCAGTGTTTCAGAATTCATTCCTGGATCTTGGTTTTGCTCCCCAGTGTCTTAATCAATGATTACTTAGGTTTGGCTGTGGTTTTGAGCCTATAGACTATATCAACCAATTGTTGTGGCTGATGTAGGATCAAACATCTGCAAGTCTTCAGCAGAACTGGTACAATGGCTTCTACAAGAGGGATCAATAACTTCCATCAATATTATTTCTGCAAAATGTTAATGATATGAATGACATTAAGCCAAATTGATCCAAACAAAAATAAACACGTGATATTAATATATAGACTATATTCAGTCCATGCTGTTGCTATAGTAAAGGAAAAAGATCAATTCAAGCATTGCCAAGTAATAAGCTACTAACAATCGAACAAAAAAAAGATAGATAAATATGCGTAAGATGTCCTTTATCAGCTGCTTTGCTTTGGTGAAATATCATGCAGAAAGACACCACACAAAAAAACCCAAACATAGTAACAGGGGAATAAGGGTTTCGCTTCCTGCTTTAGAAGTTGCGTATTACTTCCAGTCTGGTTTCTGCATAAACGTGACTGTGGTCATATGACAACAATTAAAGGCTCTTGAAAGATTCTGCCTCAATCTCTTTTTCTAAAGTCAACATCTAAAATGTTCCAGAGGTATGGTAAGTTTTCAACATTATGGAATAATTTTTTCCATTAGGCTCATTCACTGTGTAGTGCTTCCTGGTTGGCTGCTGTTGCTCATCACCAAGACTTTTAGAAATCCTAGAAATGGTTAAAAAGAAATAGGATATGCTGTTTTGTGTCTCCTGCACTCCAAAATATGAGCTGGGAGGTTCACAGCAAGACGGTCTTGTGGCTACAAGTAAAACTCAAGAGAACTTACTGCTGGTTTTGCCAAAACCAAACCTTGACTAACAGCGATATCTCTTAATTACTTTATCCATGAGATTATGAAGGTGAACTGACAGACCATCTGCTTAATATTCAAAACAAACTTCAGCTTTCTCAGATAAGAGAGTCCATAAGGATGATAAATCGTTATCATCAGAAGGCATTATAAAAATCATAATTTTTACTGCCGTAACACAAGATCTCAATAATGAAAAATAAAGATCTCATTTTACTATGCTAAAGTAAACATTGCAACAAAGCAAATGACAACTAGCATGCAGTAGTACATAATTCATCCATGGTTCTTTACACTGGGGTCATTATTACATTACCCAAGAGCCTGAACAAGCACTCCCTACACACACACACACGACATCCACTGTAATCCAATCCCAATTTTATATTTAAAAGCATCATTTGTGGGAAGGTGAGAGGCAAATATTTTTTTTAATACATAAGTACTCCTAGAAAATACATCTGTGCTCATGTACATCCATTTTCAGAGGTTTATGTCTAGATTTGTGTCATTATACATTCAGTATGTTAGCTGCAGAAGAAAATTGCAACAAGATCACATTAGCATAACCAATCTCAAGTTTACCAACAACAAAATATCCAAAAGAAAAACCCAACCCCAAAACTATTTCCAAAAAAAAAAAAAAAGGAAAATGTAAGGAAAGAATACCACAGGGGAAGAATAAAAAGGAGAAGACATATTGCTATGGTCTGAATAATGTCACATTCTATTATTGATTAAAATGATTTTACCATGACATTTCATTCATCAGATTCCATTTCTCATTACACAGAAACCCTGAATATTTATCAAGCTTACATGAGGCTTTTCTTCTCATCAAGCAATGCATTTCTTCTCTACCTTTTAAAGCTAGGTTATATTATGTTGAAGGGTCTACACTGTCTTTGAACTCTCTCCTTCTCACACTTGACCTCACAACCATCACTTTTTATCTCATTATAATGGATGCTATTAAGTATTTATATCTAACAAGGTGATTTCAATGGTTCACCCTTTTTAAACAATCCTTTGATCATTTTCAGTTAGCAGGAAATAAAGACATTTTATTAAATCAAGATCTATCTGCTTCCACTCAGTATTAATACTCGTTCTAGTCGGGACATTTAAGGTCTTCACCATGTACAATTGCAATACATTTCTGGAAGTTAAGGGTTGAATTCTCCAATCCTCAGACATCTAGTATTCATATTAATTTCAAAGAGTGATTTTGGATTTTTACAGAATGTAGGCTCAACACCTTCATTAAAGAAACGGGTTAAACCTGGAATGCATTATACTGTTGTTACAGATGACAAGAGAAAGCCAAAAGAAACTCCAGGTACATAAGTCTGCTCTAGATTAAATAAGTCTTTGTAACCACTCTCTGAAAATGCATTTCACCAATATAAACTGCATATCAATGTTTATTATTTCTGGAAACACATGTGAAGCTAATTAAAAAGAGATTAGCATGGCAAAAAGTGGTGGCATGTAAAAGGTTATTCTGCATTCTATGCTTGTAAACCTTCCCCAAAACATCATGCAGTGGAAGCATGCACAATACAAGTGAAAGCATGTAAAACCTCATTTGTGATATATTGCAGCTCATGAAAAAGTTTCTGTTTATTCCATTAGCTTTTTGAACAAATGTGACAGAATTAGCAAAAACCATTTCACCTTACAGGGGGGTTACCTGAAAGACAAACTACTACCTGCTCCTAATACCAAACACAGTACTGCTTTATCTCCACACTATTATACACAATACTGGACTTTTTCACTAATAACCAGTTGTGCTTGCAGAAACTCATCAAAACCCCTTCACTTTTTCTTTTCCTATATAGACTGGCATATTTTTAAACCTTAAAACAATTCACAGCTTAGAAATACTCAATTCAAACACAATATAATGACACAAAGATAATATCTTGACAAAAGTCCCAAACAACAAACCACCAAATCAAAAGCCACCCAAGATTTGATCCATATTGGTTCAATGATTAACTATTTGAATTGTCAGAAACATGTTTTTCTTTTCTAAACAATGTTTTGTTTCAGAATCTAAAAATGCTAAATGACAAAGGATTTTTTTCTAATGTTTGCCCAGCTTTGTTAAAGAACAACCCCCCCATATTATAATTTTTTAAAATAGCAGTTTAAAAATTTGTAAACTTAAATATGTTGCTCTATCTGAACTCAATAAATAAATTAGCATTTGGCAAGTATCAGAAACTGTCATCAGAAGAAATATTTTTTAGAGTTTGGCCTCAGAAACTCATGTCAGTTAATATGTCTTGATCATTTCCCATATAGGCTGAACTTTAAACTTCGAGTTCACTGCACCTGGCCAGTTTCTCAGGTTTCTCAACACACAAAAAAATCACAGCTGGAGTATGATGAAGTATAACACAACATACAAAAAGCACATGGCATGTAAGCATATGTAAAAGATACTGCACAAGAATTTGACACTAACAGCTACATTACTTCCACTCCCAGGAACTAAAACAATCAGTTGTAGGAAACTAGCCACAGTAAAACAGTGGTCGATAAAAGCAATCATGCCAGCTAAATTGTACCTGAAGCCAGTGGCACGATTATTTTTATTTTTAAAGCAGTGACATACCAGTGAAAACATTCCACTGAAGATGAGGAGTCGGGGAAGTATCTATAAAGCAGATCCATCTGGAAGAGCAGCTGAAACAGTGAACAGAATGAATTTCCCACATTTAGGTGTCTTGCATAATTTCTTAACCCTTGCCCCTAGATTTCAACAGATCTCTTCAGTCTAAGGCTTTCATCACTTAACTAGAAGCCCTAGACAAATACCTTATAAAGGGGGCCCCAGTTGTATGAGCCTCCTTATCATTATACCTTTCTTAGAGAAATAAAAACGAGCCATTTTCCCCACATACAGTACTTCTGTTCTGCTTAATCTTTACCTTTCTCTTTAGCTGTCTTTTGGATTTCATCTGTTGATATTGCACTTTCTGTCTTCAAAATAGAAATTATTTGTGTGCTATTGCATATTTATGAGAAACAGCAACGTGTAAGAACTCAAGCTGTGAGGAAGTCTTTACCCTGAGATCCCCGTGGTCCCTCCAAACTCTCCTCAGCTGTTGCAAACCCACAGGAGACCTATTTGTTTATGGAAGTATGCCAGGTGTTTCTCTTTCATAAATATTTAATTAATCAATCTTGTGAGGAAAAAAATGCAGCCTGCATAACACTCATGGTAATGAATATGTGTTAGCTGTCTCCATTTTCCCCCCTCAGAGTCTGATTAGTTATGTCATTTGTAAAAGAAAGCAGATCTATTGTATTTCTAACAAGGAAATAGCACAGTGGTTTTGTGGGGGAGCAGCTTGTAGCAAATAAGGCACAATAGAAGAACTAGTCAAAATGGTAGCTGTTCTGCCAGCAGAAAGGGGATGCCACAGGCCAGTGGATTTTAAAGCAAATATGGGCTTTTTGTTTAACTTGCCATGAAAAGGAGTCAGTTAAAAAAGCTGCATTTGTACAAAATCTGCTTGGCTGGGTATCAGGTCACCTCAGTGAGGTCTGCTACTATGGCTAGCGAGCCCCTTCTGTGGTCTGAAATCCTTTTCCCGACTTTCACCCATGAGAACGAAGGGATCGCATCTCAGTAGGTGTGAGTCACAGTAAATATGAACTCATTTGTAAAAATAAGGTGTTTCTGAGAGAATACTGGACACACTGATCTTGCAATTCATATGGATTATCAAAGATTTTAAATTGCTTTACATTTGCTGAAAGTGCAATTCCAGACATTTGGTTAGGAATATAATATTCCAATATAGGGAGTGGGAAGACAATGTTACTATCAGAACACCAAGGACCCAAGCTTTATACCTAACTCTCCATCGTAAAAATCTACTTAAATAACAACAAAGAGCTTTCTCTGTCACTGATCAGATGCTCAGGGTTTGTCTGGAGTTGTGGAGAATTAAATCGTAAAGCTGAGTACTCCGGTCTTAATGTTCATGGAAGACTTAAAATTGTGAAAAAATCGAAAGGAATTTTAAAGTCTGGCCAGTGTTAATCAGTACATTAAAAATAATTCAACCTAAAAATATATGGTGTCTATCACAAAACATAAGAAATCTGAAATGGACTTTGACTTTAGTTTCACAGTCATCTTCAAGCCAGCTTTCCTCCTGGGCAGCACACAGTGGCTTCTGTGTTTAGACATGGTTACTAGATGCCAAAAAAAAAAAAGGAACGTGATTTTTCTTTAAGTGAAAGTGTGTAGCAGAGCTATACCAATATTAAATTTTGCCTACATGCAAGGTTATTTCAAGGCATTCTCCACAGCATTTCTTTGTGATCTAGGTGACCTAAAGCGGCATCTAATTCCTATGGAAAATTCAGTCATTACATAGTCAAAAGAACAATTGTGCAGAAATACCTTCACATTTAAGTGACTGTAAACCTTCCAGTATGTGTTAGTACAGCAGTCAAAGCATAGAACACAGCAGGTGAAATTCTGCATGCTGTCTGTACTGTCAAATAAAAGAGGACGAGGGGGTGAGGTTGAGGTCTGAGCCCCTGATTTCCACATTGGTTAAGTTACTCACTAGCTCTGTTTGGGTCACTTAAAGGATTTTCAGCCCAAATCAAATATAGTTTTGAGCAGGGCATTTTAACAGCAGGTTAGTCTTTGGCGGTGTGAATACAAGCCAGTCAGTATGCTCAGTAGTGCGATCAGGGATTTGTTCCTTACCTTCTTCTTTAGCAAAATATACAGAGCCATAGTGCCTTGCATCATGTTTAAAACAAAATAGACAGCTGAAACCACAGCCCATACTTTTTGGGGAAAAATCTCAACTTCGCTAATGCCAGCCTTTCAGTTCTAGACTGTTACTTAGGAATTAATTAAAAAAATGAAAATGAAAAAAAATAAAAAACTCAACACACAACAAAAAATGTATTTTGGATTTAGCAAAAGCCAGTATTTTAGCTCAGTTAAAAGGAAAGAGAGAAGATGGAAAAATCAACTTCAGTGACAGAGCAAGTGTGAATTTTATCCCTCCTGTGTAAATCAAATGAAATATTAAATGTCTTCCAAAGGTCTTTCCTTTCTCAGTTTGAGCTTCTCACTATGATTATATTTTAAAAGTGAAATATTCAAACACATGATGTATTTATGTATTGGTAATTAAACAAATACACTACATATGCATCCATTATGCTCACTTCGCATAGAACATGTCATACCACGCTTCCTTACTGCCCTCTGCTCCTCTGAATAGCACAAACCAACATTTCTCTTTATACAGATATATAAACTCTTGCTCATTACAGGTGTGTTAAGCATCTCTTCTTTAGCTGTTTATTGTGATCTGCTCACATATATGGAGATATACTTCTTATATCTCCATATATGAATTACAATCCAGATAGCTGTATAACTGCATAGCCCTAAAGGACGTGTGGGAGGTGACACAGCAGTGCAGGGATGGAAGAGGTTTCTGGGGACCATCACAATATATCTCCTACTCCTGCAGGCCAATTTGGTACTCATTCTCCTTGCGACCCTTCCACCTATTTAATTCCTGTACCTATTTCCGACCTATGTACGGTCCACTGTCAAACACAGTTCCATCAATGAAGATTAATATTTGACCCAGTTATTGTAATACCTTTCTCATTTTTAAGTCTTACTATTAAAAGTCTAGAATAGTTAATACTGCAAACACGTTGTAATAGCAATATTATTTCTGTCTAAAATAACTAAGCATTCATAATTTGAAAGAACATTTTCTTGCAATCCTGTTGACCTTGATAGCTCATGGTATAGAAAATGGGAGAGGCATGCAAAATTGTATTTACCTGCACCTAATAACACAATATTTTAATCTGAATTCCCACAGCTAAGTAAAGATATGTGCTGGATTCAGCTGTAGCAGTTATTTTTCTCCTTCTTAAAGACAAAACAGCTCTAAGCTAAAGGAAGTTATAATTACTATATTTAGACAGACATTTACTCATAAGCAGATTTGTTCAGATGATGGTATACATTATTTAGTATTTTATAACAATATATACCTATTTATAATTATTAAAATTAATATAATTTAAAGCATACTGCATATTATTTTAAGATCCATGTTGAGCATTGTGCAAAATAGAAACAAATAAAATTTTTCAAGACAAACTTTATTAGGAAAAGTAAACAAGAAATCATAACTGAGACATCACCAAAAAAAAAAACCAACAGAAGCAAATATGACAATATACAGAGCTGTATGACATTGATATTATCTAAACTGAAGGTTATCAGGTTTCTAAGGTTTTGTAAGAGTTATTCATTGAGACATCAGTCAAGACCTGCCTCAGCAACCTGAAACTTCCTTATTGTGTATGTATCCAAGCTGCAATCCACCATCCTGCACTCCATTCCTGCCCCCTGCATCTCATCCGGAATATATTTAGAGTTTAGGCTAAACAAAAAAGCTGACAGGGGTTTTCAATGGCATACAAAGCAGTATCTAGTACCGAATGAGTTCACAGGCAAAAAGGGTACCTGTAGTGTTACAAACCTTATTACAAGTAGACAGTCTTACTAGAAAAGCATGGGTATGTTTATGTTCACATCTGACCATATTAATTTAGAGGAGTCACATAAGAATAGGAAAGGTTATTTGGTGACATATGGGATCAGTTTCCTTAATTGTTATTCTCTCTGACTTTATGCTTCTTGACCTTTTTCAGCCATCCCAAGAGGAAACCAATATGATCTCAAAGAAACATTCAGGCATTGGTATATCATTACTCTGCAGCTCAACTACACAAGGATTCAGTTACCGTATTTACATGGTTGAGGGTTATTAAGGGAACTTCTGTTGCTGAATGTAACTTCCGCAGAAATCTGTGTGAAGTAGATATTGTTAGCTAAAATGTAGCCCAGGGATTCTATATTTAAATATAAATTCCTTTTGGGAAAGGCCAATAATATCAGCTACTTAACAGAAATGTTCACAGATAAATATCTGTCCAGCATCAGCAATGATTATCATCTCAAAGGGTGCAGTTGTATTATCTAGCTCCCCAGTGGATAAGCTGCAAGGTCGGTCTTCCTGAGGAAACTTAACTGCTATTGAAAAATAACACAGCACTAGTTTTGAATCGGTGTAACCTAACATTCTTATGTAATTGAGGTTTTCTTCCCATTTTTATAACTTTTGACAAAATTAAGAATTAACAAGGAAAAACTATCACTGCTAGCAACAATACAAGAAAAAAATACATGGAAAACTAAAGGACAGATTTGGAGGGAGGAAGATTATGAATAATAGTGATGTATATAGCAATAGATCCTCAATCCCACGTAGGCTCTGATTTAGCATCAATGACAGAAGTATTTGTTCCTTTATGTAATGTAATAAAACCTATTTTAGAGTATGTCTTTTTGGAGTTACGTTTGACCATGATCAGATTGAGGACAGAACTCAAGCTACCTTATTCCTTCTTTAAGTATAACGAACTACCAAAAAAGCCTTATCATACCTTAATAATGTAGTATAAAAGAACATTAACTGAATACTGTAGTCTATATTGTCATTATTCTTCATAACTATCAAATAAACAATACTTTTGTCTTAAAACACTGGTTTCAGAGTCAATTGTACCTACTCTCTACTGAGATTTTCTTTGTAATTAAAACTTTGAATACTTTTTTTTTTTATTAGGAAAAGTTGATTTTTATTTATCTTTTTCCAGAAGTTGTTCAGATCATCAGCAGTTCCCTTTCCTGGCATAGTAAGAACATTAAAAAAAGGTTATAGTAAGAAAAGTAAAACAATGTAGCTGTAGAATGGATTTTTTTTAATCTTTGTGAAAGATTAATGATAGTTATAAAAAGCAAAGATTACTGATCTGTTATATGACAGACAGCAGCAAATAAAAAAGCAGATTCAGGACTATTAACATGTATAATTATATTCATTCATTCCTTTTAAAATTGCTTAAAGCTCAGCTGGATTTAATATTTCCTTCAATCAACAACATGCAGGATGTGCTGAAGAATAAATTATGATTAAAATACAGACAATATGAAGCAAAGATATGTAGACCATTAATTTAATTCATGACATCTTCAACACTTTTATGAAAGTCATGGATTTTATTCAAATGGACTTTATAGAGCTTTTGAAGTAAGCAGTCTTTGAAATTCCTTCTTTATTTGTTGTTACACTTATCATGAAATGTCAAAGAAAAATGGTTTATTACTATCAGAGGTGCTTTATTACTCATTTTAGGGGGATTATCAAAATGAGAATCTCCATCCAAGGACAGATTTATCAGGTCATAAATTTTGCACATTATTTTGATAATAAAAATTGGCATTATAATTATCCGTTTTCCCCAGATACTTCCTCTGGAGGAATAAAATCTGACAAAAACTCCACCTTCTTATGAAAGTTTGACTCAGACTATATTCATTTTTCCTGCATGAGGAGGCAGACAAATTGTTAAAAAAAAGGCTTGAGATTCACATGATCATTACCTGTGAACTAGTCTCTGTTATTACAGGAGCTTAAATAAACTTACAGAACTGTTTTGAATCTCAAAGAGTAAGGGCTTTTCCTTCTTGCTATCACTATTAAGAAGGTTTTGAATTGTTTTCATAGTATGATATTTAAAAGAGTCAATGAGAATCCTGAGATTCTCAGGATTTTTATGATCAATGAGATCATAAAAAAATAAAAAATATCTGGGCAATTAATTGTTTAGGCAATATTGATCTATTTCTAGAATGGTTTAGTTAAAAGAAATATTGGAAGAAAAGAAGATACCACTACACTAGAATCAGAGTTTTATACCTCACTTTTGCTTCAGCATCAAATGTCAGAGATGTAGGATTCTATCATTTTCTGTCTAGGGATGTTATATCATTATTAGGATAGAAAAAATAAGGAAGATAAGCACTAATTTGCACAGCATTCTCCTATGGGATTAAAAATTCAATTCTGCATGACATTTTACTAGCTCCCTTACAGCAAAGATGTAATAATGATGTAAATATTACTGAATTTGGACTTGGACCCATATGTATGATTTGTATGCATGCCTAAGCACAGAAAACTAGTACATGTATACTCTAGATGTACTCATATGAAATTATACAGGTAATATTGCCAGTCCAATACAATGTAGACTCCTAGCAGTAAAAGGGAGGAATGGGAGAGTGGGTTAACTTCTAACAACCTACAAATATGTCCCTTTCAAGTGCAATGTTTCTGCAAGAAAGAAGATGATAGTTAAGAATTCTGAACTTTATTCAACCTGGGCAGAGCTCTATTCTGTTGAAAAATTATTAAATAAAGCATTTTATAACACTGAAAGTACCAATGTCATAATTAGGTTATTGTTTGCTGGTGAACATAATATATACCCCTCTCTTCCAAAATTAATGTTTTTGTCTTTGTTTTCTTTAGGAAACGAATTGTATGCCCATGGAGTTTGCATTTCATACATATATTTCTATGCTCTCTCTATCGAAACTTCAAGCAGAAAAAAATGATATTAACTCCCTGTTCATTTTTTTTCAAACAACTGATGTAGATCAGAATCAGAAAGCAATGTCTGAAGGCACATACTGACATGAATGTCTTACATTTAAAGCGTTAAGAATAATAAGAAGATTGGATGTTTCCATTAAATGGAAGAGCTATTAATGTACGCCTGTACCTTTTATCTGTTGGTGCCCCTGAATTGTAAGGGATGACAACAGAAAATGGTAATAGAAGTTCCAGGTGTAACCCTGCTCCCCAGTCTCTTTTCAAAATCAAGTATTCTGGGAATAGTCTCAGAGAGCTCTGCAGTCTTTTGCCATTCTTTAATAGGAACTTGAGTAGGAAAGTTTCAGAAGTGAGAAGTGAGTGCAGAACTTGAAATTTCTTGAAAAAAGAAAGCTTTCAGATATGGAAATTCAAAACATTCACAAAGCCAGCCCCCTCAAACTTCGCAAAACTTCATCTTTACATCAGATTGAGACAAAATTCTCAATCCTTACAAATATCTGTGGGCAACCGGAAAAAATATTGTGGCCTCCTCAGTCTTTGGCAATTCAAGATTTTTGAATGATAGCTGAAGAATGTAGACTCCCAAATTACACATGGAATATTTACAACTGTTAACAAAGTACATTCCATAAATGATTGCTTTGTGCCTCACACTGAGATCAGAACAAGAATGTGATCATGATGAGCAGAGATACGCTTAATTTCAGAATACCTCTCTGTGACACTGGCTATACAAAACACTGAGCTCAGGGGGGCCTGACCTGGTGCTTGCCTGCTACCGCTCACATGTGAGGACAAACTCCTCCCAAAATCCTTTTTCTAAAAGCTTGGCAAAATCAGTATGTTCTTAGAATGTAGTAATTGATGAGGGATTATTTATCTTTTTCTTTTTTTTTTTATTTTTAATGTTTAGTAATAACAAAAAGAGCATATCTGGTCAATCTTGATTCTCATGGGAAGACTACACAGTACCTAAGTTTTCATTTTGTATCCTGTGGGTTCAGGGGGTGAATGACAGCATCTGCAGTGCAGCAGGAATATATGGTCCCCTTTTCATTAAAAGAGGCTCAGTCCCAGCTCTCATTGAAAATCTGAAGTTTAGTGCTTACATTAGTCAGATATTTTATAAATATTTACCATTTATTTAGTTATTAAAGTAAATACTACATTGCATAAACCAGATTCAGAAAGTAGATATTTCATTCTCTTGTGCCAAATGGATGTCAGTCATTATGAACAATAGATCAATGGCCTCTTTTGGCTCTAAATAAAAGAAACATTCTAGAGTTGTTTCTAATTAGGACACCATAAGATAAATGCACTGCTGACAGTCAGTCTTGCAGATTTACAGGGTCTTCCATACTGAGAGTGATGATGAAGGTGCAGAAAAGTATGTGTTACAGTAAAGACAGTCGATAATGCCTTTTAAATGTCAAGAAATAAACCCTTTTGTAGGAAAACATTCTGTCTAGGCTTACCATGGACTTGAAAATGCACCAGCGAAATCAACAGAAATATTTGTGCTGCAGGGTTCTGCACACACACACACAAAATCCCCAGGTTGCCTTAATTAGATGTATGAAAAACAAGCACATGGATGTGGTGAGTAAATGTATACATATTTTGTGTTGTAAAACTCAGATCTCCATTTGGAATGTTTTGAAGTTTCAGATGGTCCATTATAAAGTCATAGCAAAATCTGAACAGAGATTTTCTAAACAAGACAGGGTATGAAATTTAGGTCCAAACCTACACCTCCCATTATGTTTAGCACTGATCTTCAGATAAACAATTCTCTATCTTCCCACCACTGCCTGAAATTTCACTGGGGACATAGAATAGGGAGGAAAACAAACATCCCAAATGTAAAGTCACAAAGCACTCAAGAGGCTTCCAGTTGAAACTTTAGCAAACATGTTGTTTGCAAACATTTATTTTAGCAATATGCAAAAATATTAGGGATTGCTATATGAATTCTGAAACTAAAAATTGACTTGAAATGTGAGTAAATGGAATTTTAGATCATGTTTGTTATCCTCTAAATAATTCATTGTTCCATTTTATACATGCAGCCTTTAATTAACTTACTGACTCAGAGGCATGATACTACTAATCCATTCATTTCCCCAAGCCCACAGAAAAGTATAGAACATGTGTGGGCACAAGAAAAAGACTGGGAGATTATTAAGAAGGAATTTTTAACCAGAGAACCTCAGACAGCTGGATCCTCTTCTCCCAGCTATGAAGACCAGATTGAGGAGTGATTGATAACACTTGTTAACTACTGGCTTTTCCCTGAAGCTGTTGAGTCATGAGCCCATACAACTATTTTTTTCTGGAAGACTAGTCACACCACCACAAAACAGATAATAATAATTTTGAGTAAGGAGTTTCTTTGTGTATCAAACATCCAATTTTTGCTTTACTGGAAAATATATTTAGTAAAATAGTCTTTAATATAAAAAGTAGAACTTGGATTATTTGTTCTAAAATCCATATAGATGTGTATATATACTCATATACAGATGAAGAGGATGAATGCTTGTTACAAACCTATTGTGCCTTCCATATGTGCAAAAATGTCCAATCTCTTTTTTCAAATCAATCTCACTTACTTAGGTGCTGTTTGGCTTCACAGATGTCTTTGTGCCTTCCTCTGTAGCGAAGGACAGGGTTTTTTTTTCCCATGAAATACAGGACAAAGGGAAAACTAACCACTTGAAACCTCACTGGCTTCCAATAACATCCAACTACATGATAGCAGCACATAAAAATTATACACTAAAGTGAAGTATTGGTAATAAAAAAAAACTATTACAATGCCATCCAGTAGCTAATAATTTTACTTTTCTGTGTTTCAGACAGGGTAGTTCATTTTGCTTGAAGGTCTCTTTTCACTATTTTATGCAGACCTAAATTTCACCATGCTTATACTGCCTTCTTTCATCAAAGAAAGGCTTTTAATATAAAAATTACCAATAACTGTTTTTTGTGGACATACACCATAGGAGTTAGAGACAGATGTAATTCCTCCATTTTCTCCCTCGATCCTAGTCTACATAATTAAGTATCAGACTAGATAATCCCTTAGGTCCGCTCATTATTCCAGTCTATTTAATACCAGCATATCACTCTGGGATAAATTACCGTGCTTTCACAGGCCTTAAAATGTATAGGTTAAAAGATTTACAAGGTAACTGAAGTTGTGACCTCTTTCTTGGGGGAAGGCAAGGGGCATGAAAGAAAGGATAATTCAGAGAAATGTGGCTTAAGTGCAGCACTAGAGCTATAAACCCTGAAGTTATTTAAGCCTTTGTCTCTTACCAGCTTCCTCACAGTCCCTGCTGGGTGAAATCTCCAGTTGGCCTAAAAGACTTAATCACCTCTGGCTGGATGAGTATTAGCAGTTCATTTGCATAAGTACTTGTCATTATCATTAAGTGTGTTTGCTTTCAGATATATTTAAGTCCACATTAACTCCTTCTTGCCTGACATTAGCATCTCTCAAACTGGCACAGTGTCTTCATTGTATTTCCTCTGAACCAGTCTTCTACTTAAGACATATCTGGGACAGCTGGTTAACTTAAATACTCATCAAAGGGAAACGATTCCATCTAATGCATTTAAGGCACATAATTTCTATATAAAGTCAAGATGTGGTTATACAGAGATGAAAATACGGACTTCAAAACATAATACAGTAATAGTAAATGGGACAGAGTAACATACCTGCCTAGGTCTCAGAAGAGGCTAGTTGAAATCATAGCTCTACAAAGTGTTGATGGTTTCTTTTCAATTAGTCAAAATTTAGGAAGCTGCAATAAGCAGAATTTTAAGTACCTGCAACTCAATGTAAAGCCGAATCCTAGGGTTAAGGCATCAAGACACTGAATATAAGGCACAGATCTACCGAGAAAACTCAGGAGGCTGTTGATAGCCCTGTAACTGAACACATTGCATGGGCTTACACTCCCTGTCATGCACTGTTGAGCTGCTGAGGGCACTTGTGTCTCTCACCTCAGGAAGAAGAACCAGAGAGCTACAGCGGAATCACAGCACTTCTGTTTAACGCTGGCAATCCCACCCTTCCCCAAAGTTTGAGTGAGCATAGAGCTTATCAAGCACCTACCTCCTCTAATTGCAGAACATTAACGTTTTGGACTTTCTAAAAAAACGAAACTGCCCTTGTGATACTAGGGCATTGAAACCTAGGGAATGGAAGATGCTCCACAAGACAGGGAGAAACATCATTTACCTGCTCCATATAGTAAATAACGTGGAGGAGATACCCACCTATAAGACTTACTTTCTGGACAGATTCTTTCTGGATAGATTTCTTTCTGGACTTCTATACATTTTAAATTGCTGAAACCAGAGGTAATCTTGAGACCTAGAACTCAAATCCAGAACCTCTCATGAACATGAAATATTTAAGCACTTCCCTTTCACTTTGGTCTTGTTCAGGGCACATGACTCCTGAAAGCCTTTTTTTTCTAACTTACTCTGGTGAACATTCATCTTGAAATACTCACTACTCTGGATAGAGCTCATTTTCAGAAGCTAGAGACAGGGGTTTTAACTAAAAGAAAAACTAAACCTTGGTGGTCTATTCCTACTAAAGCAGCCCAAGAATTAAGGTACTGATACAGGACTTACAGACTGTTAATAGTGGTTTTGCTTTAAAAGTACTTAAACATAATTTTAAAATAAAACACTTAAAATTTATTTAAAATATATATTCTATAAGCATTTTCTAATAAAACATTTTCATCTGACATATTCCAGAAATGTTTAAAGTTTATGCGTATGATGGATATTTAAGTATGAATCTGTGTAGTTTCTTAGTTTTTCAGAAACAGAGAACAGTCCAGTTCTGACTGCCTTAGACTGCCTAAGACTAATACTTAACTTCTTACTGATGCAGACTTAAAAGAAACTTAAATTAATGCTTCTTAGTAAGATTAGACATTTCTAAACATTTTGTCTCAACATTTAATCAGGTTTTGGGACCATAATTTTTATTTTATATGTCATATCCCCAGTTCATGTTTCCAAAATAACTGTTTACATTTCCTTGCTCTCCTCTGACACTGACCAGAATAGTGAGGAGTCTGTTTCTGTAATGCACACGAAATAGAATTTCAGAACATTTCTTCATACCTCTTTAAGTCAAGGATGAAGTTTTTTCTTCTTAATTCCTACAAACCTGGGTTGCAAAAATGGGTTGATTGTTAACTCAGGGAGTTTTCCTTCCTATTGCAGTGAGAAGCCATATGGCAGTGACAGCCTTGGGCCTTCCCGCAAAAAAGTTAGGTAATGAACGTCTTGAAAACCTTTCTTGCATTTCGTACCTTGAGACTTCAGGCAAAAAGACGAATATCATCTGTTGTTGTATCAAACAAACATATTACATATTCAGGTCACATTAATAATTAATATCCTACATATGGTATAAAATTCACATTCCTGCATCTATTATTCTTCTTGAGAATAACGTATGTGAACTGTATTTTGCATCCAGCTTTATTTATATCTTAGGTAAACTACATATCAATACATGTTTATGCACGGGAAATGGATGTTTTTAATAAAAACTAGTCACATTCAGGATTGTTAACTCACTGCTTTCTATAGTCTCACTCTAAGAATTATTTTAGAACAAGAGAAATAAGGCCCTTTAACGATGTATCTTTTATTATTTTTAATATCTCTTCCTCCCTGCTGCAACACAGAAACTAATGTTGGAGGGCAAAGGAAACCAGACTTGTGTAGAAATCTTCAGTGGATAGGATAAACAAAGTGAACATCATTTGGTAGAAAGCTATGAAGTGGTTTCATAATCTCTGGAGGAGTTTTACCAATGTGTGAGTTGGGCATAATATTGATTGCCAAGTTTTCACATACTTATTTCCAAAATGGAAAAGTCCTCACCTCTTGCAGTATTTTCCTGCAGGCAGAAAGGCTGAATTACGGCTTACATTAATGTGCGCTAAGTCATGCACGCTTTCAACAATTTATATGAAATCCAAGTTATCTCTGCCTGTACTTGTGATAAGCCTGTAAACCTGTAAACAACCTTCACCAGCATATTCACAGCTGAAAATAATTTTGCACCTTTTCCACTAACCCTCTGTTTCAAGGGTCTTGTAGAAATAATTTCCTGATAATGTAGAAATGTCAGTCCTATTTCCCAAATCTTAATGTCAGGCATAGCCACCTCACTGTCTGAAAATATCACAAAATACAGTTTTAAAGCAAACAGGATTTAACATTTATAAAAGTGAAATCAATGTGGTGAGAAATAATACTGGGCCAGATAAATTGCCAGCACTAACCACCTTTGGTAACTGAGGTAGCATGAATATTTCTACTTCCATCATTGTTCACAACACAGACAGACCCCTGAACTGAATGTGCAAAACTCTTGAGAAAAGCCTCCTGAAGTATTTCCTACTTAGGGACTGAGAACAATTTTTCAGTTATACTTTTGTTTCTTAAGCTCTGAAGGTGAAGAAGGTATGATGGCATGTTCTATCTGCCATTCCTAATATAATCTAAACTAGTCAAATGCATCCAATATAACTATGAATGTGTGATTTATAAAAGATTTTATATTAGGTTATTTTTTATTTAAAAATATAGAAGGGAAAATGTACATTTTCCTACTGTAAATATGAAAAACATGACTGGTAAATACAAGCACATCTGAAAGCAAGCAGTGTATTCGAAGCTATGATATTCAGAATAGAAGGCAGGTAAAATTTAAAAAAAAAACTATTCTGTTCTGTTCTATTCTATTCTATTCTATTCTAGTCTAGTCTATTCTATTCTAGTCCATTCGTTATTATTTTACAGGCGGGAGACTTAGCTGTACAGAAACTCCCATTTGGGAGCCAGACACTTTGTTTGCTGCCGACAATCCTTGTTCTATTTCCTACAGAGGAGACTGATAAAAGACAGTGCTAACATTAAAAACTATACATTACCACACATATGTGTTTGTCTTGGACACAGTGTCACCTCATCCTACAACATGCTATACGCAGGTAAACAGTCTAAAACACAAACCAGAAGACAGCAGAAAGTTACAGCATATATTTTGCCTGATCCCTTTAGGCTTGGAAAGGAAAATTCTAAGCTACGAAGTATATTAATTACCAGTAGGTTTCTCCCCAGAATGCTTATGTACTTCAGCTTCTGTGCACATCAAGCACTTCAGGATAATAATTAAAAAAGCTATTTTCTAGACAACAATAGCAAAATAAAAATAAAAACAAAGCACCATTAAGTAAATGGGTTTTTACCTAATGGCAGTTAACTCCAGTCATTAGGTAAACTATATTAATGTACATTACTCCTTATGTCAATAATTTAATATTCCCCAAAATAATTTACACAAACAGAGATAAGGATTTAAGAAAATAGAAGGAGGAATTAATCTAATGCTCCCTGAGTCAATAAAGGGGTCCTATGAAAGCAGTTCCAGTTGTTTCAAACACAAGCGAGATGGGCTATGGTAGGCACACATGGATTTCCAGAGGGAGAAGGGAGCTTAAAGTCTCCATAATTGGCATCACCAAGTGCCGCAAATCATAGTGACAACTGCCAAGCTTATGAGTTAGAAGCTGGAATTAAGTCCCTGAAATCTGGACCTTGCTGCCATTAAATATAAGATTTAAACTCCTAAATACTGATGATATGTGTCATCAGATACCAAGTTTAGATGCATAAATAATAATGGCATATGTGGAATAACTAATACCAGTGAAAGAACAGGTCTGTAGAGTTTTCCATGCTGTATACATAATTTCTTAGAATAAATGAAAATTAGTGCTATGTTCTCCATTTGTCTGATACACAGTGTGGTATGATAATGGCTTGTACTTTGTCTAAAAAATACTGAATGGCAACTGAGGATGGAGTGATCCTGCAGCTGTTAAATTACCATATTTACTGCCTTTCTAAGTTAAAATAAGAGCTTTCTGACAATATATTTTAAAAATTATTATATATTTATCTAAGTTTTTATTCAGGGCCCCATAAGAAAAAAGTATGCACTGATCAATAATCTCAGTTTGCAAATTCTGAGCCTCTCATTCTGATTCATGCCAAAATGCTGCAAAGGACCATACCAGGAAAACACGACTGCAAACCTGTACTGTTCCTCTCCACCTGAAAACTTTTGCAAAGGTGTGCAATTCCTTCAGTTACTTTAATGAAAAGGCTCTATAAATCATACTAACTCTATAAACCTCACTCTGTCAGGCTCCCGAGTTTTAACAATTTGGTTTAATTGTTTTTCAACAATGTCCCCTTTAGTATGTATTAAGTACAAACAAATTTTCTTATGCAGCAGGGACTTTTCCACTGCAATGTTTTCTTTCTTCAGTGCAAACAGAAAGCCACTTTTCCTCCATGTGTTTGATGTCTCTGCATTATTTATTAGTACACAATATAGAATTGATGTATTGTGGTGCAAGCATGATCTAAACATCCATTCTTATTCTTTCTTTAAAACAACTCATTTCTGTGTCTTCCATCCTTATACATGTCCCAGAAAATGCATGTCTTGGTAACCCTTCAAGTTCTCTAGCCAGTAATTAAAGTTTTGGTTTTAAAGTAACTGAACATGCTGTGCAGAGTCGACACAAGAGTGCAACAGACAGCTTTTAGCACACAAGGAAATGGCACCATATTGATCATAAAAGGTGGTTCTTTCACTCTTTTTACTAGGGAAAAAAAGGAATACAACATTATGTTCTCCTCTAACCTACTTTTGACTTTTCCTGTGAAATCTGTAAATGAAAGGAGACTTAATTTCTCTGATGCAAAACAGATACTGTGATGTTTGAATCCAAGGGACTGGAAGAATAAATACAGGTGTGTATTAAAATTCAGAGAAACATCCTTGTCTGGGAGTCTACATCTTCCAGTTTCTTAGTGATACATCTTGCATTCAGATCTAAACATCAGATTTTCTACAGCACAATGACACTTCAAAGCAGCACTTGTCTCTGCTCAAGTAATGTGATGGCAGAATTAAAGGGATGATCCACAATCTGGTATAAACTAGAGCTCATTAAAAATAAGAACATTCTCCATAAATTTAAGGTGAAAATATATCTTTTATCAGGCCTTAAAATTTGCATTAGTTTTACAGCAAGGCAGCATCTGAGCTGTTAAATAAGATGGTAGCTGTTTGGACGTGCATAGCATTCTCTGACCCTGCTTCTACTAACACATGTGGGACCATGTGTACAACCATACCTCAGTCTCATGGCAATATTGAGAAAATCACCCCAGAGATACTGATAATTGTCACAAGAGGTGACGACACTGAACCTAGAATTTTATCCAAGGTTATTGCCTCTAAGAGATCAAAGAAGCCACATGAGGCAAAGCAAATCTTCATGTGATTCTGAGCAAAGCACAGTGCCTCTGGTTCAAGATGAAGTTACTGAAGAAATACTCTGAAATACTCTAGCTATTGTTATTTTCAAAGAAGATAAAACTAAAAAACACGTAATTAGTTGCATGGATTCAATAGTACTCATTTACCATTTCTAAAGAAATGTCAAAATATGAAACTACTGTGTGCTGTATTTCATCTCTTTCTAAATCACAGATTCACACAGAATGGATGAAGCAGGAAGGCAGCCCCAGAGATCCTCTAGTCCAGCTCATAACAGGGTCAGCCAGAGCAGGCTGTTTAAGGCCATATCTAGTCTTGAGCATCTCCAAAATGAAGACTCCATAACTGCTCTGGTCTGGGTGCACTCTGTCCCATCGTCCAGGTCAATAATGAATTTAAATAGTGTTGGCTCTAGATTAATTCCCCTGTGTGCCCCAATAGGTAACAGTGTCCACAAGGCATTTGCACCACTGATCAAAATCCTTTCAGCATGACAGTTCAGCCAGCTTTCAATCCACCTCACTGGCCACTTTTCTAGTCCATATTTCATCAGTTTGTGCATGACGATGGTAAACTATGTGAAAAGCCTTAGTAAAGTCAAACAACATCCACCTCTGTCCTCATCCACTAGGTCAGTTACCTACAGTAGAAAACTATTAGGTTATAGAATCATAGAATCATAGAATATTTAGGGTTGGAAAGGACCTTAAGATCATCAAGTTCCAACCCGCCTGCCATGGGCAGGGACACCTCGCACTAAACCATATCAGCCAAGGCCTCGTCCAACCTGGCCTTGAACACTGCCAGGGATGGAGCATTCACAACCTTCCTGGGCAACCTATTCCAGTGCTTCACCACCCTAACAGGAAAGAATGTCTTCCTTATATCCAGTCTAAACTTCCCCTGTTTGAGTTTTAACCCATTACCCCTTGTCCTATCACTACAGTCCCTAATGAAGAGTCCCTCCCCAGCATTCCTATAGGCCCCCTTCAGATACTGGAAGGCTGCTAGGAGGTCTCCATGCAGCCTTCTCTTCTCCAGGCTGAACAGCCCCAGCTTTCTCAGCCTGTCTTCATATGGGAGGTGCTCCAGCCCCCTGACCATCCTCATGCTTCTCCTTTGGACATGTTCCAACAGTTCCATGTCCTTTTTATGTTGAGGACACCAGAACTGCACACAATACTCCAAGTGAGGTCTCATGAGAGCAGAGGGTCAGGATCACCTCCTTCGACCTGCTGGTCATGCTCCTTTTGATGCAGCCCAGGACACGTTTGGCTTTCTGGGCTGCGAGCGCACACTGAAGCCGGCTCATGTTCATTTTCTCATCAACCAGCACCCCCAAGTCCTTCTCCGCAGGACTGCTCTGAATCTCTTCTCTGCCCAACCTGTAGGTGTGCCTGGGATTGCTCCAACCCAGGTCTAAGACTTGCACTTGTTGTGGTTAAATTTCAGGAGGTTGACATCAGCCCACCTCACAAGCGTATCAAGGTCCCTCTGGATGACATTCCTTCCCTCCAGCATATCAACCGAACCACACAGCTTGGTGTCATCAGCAAACTTGCTGAGGGCGCACTCAATCCCACTGTCCATGTCAGCGATGAAGATGTTAAACAAGACCGGTCCCAACACCGATCCCTGAGGGACCCCTCCTTACTGGTCTTCAGCTGGACATTGAGCCATTGACCACAACTCTTTGCGTGTGGCCATCCAGCCAGTTCTTTAGCCCCCGAGTGGTCCATCCATCAAATTGATGTCTCTCTAATTTAAAGACAAGGATGTCATGTGGGACAGTGTCAAACGCTTTACACAAGTCCAGGTAGATGACATCAACTGCTCTACCACTGTCCATTAGTTCTGTAGCCCCATCATAGAAGGCCACCAAATTGGTCAGGCAGGATTTCCCCTTAGTGAAGCCATGCTGGCTGTCACCAAGCACCTTGTTGATTTTCATGTGCCTTAGCATGCACATCATGATCTCCCCTTCATAAATTCACACTGGTGGCTCCCAGTCCCTGAGCCTTAAAGAGGGTCCTACGCTCACTAAAGCTAAATCCCTGCTGTAAATATCAGCTGCCTATTAGGTGTTGACCTGCAGGGTCCATCCACTCCTCAAGCCTTCCCCCTCACTGGCAGTACTGAGGAGACAACACCTGGTCACCTTGCCCTAGACCTTCTCCCCAAAGCCATGCAGTCTCAGTTGACATGTCCTTGGTCTTCCCTGGCTGTACTCCTAGTGTCCACATGGAAGAGCAGCAGGGGAACCACCCAAGAGCTGGACAAGACTGAAGCTTTCTCTCTGACTTCCCAGCAAGCAGTAAACTTCCCCAGAAGGTCAGGTTGGCAGGAGGGAGTTCTTTCCTCTGCCTCAGGTCATCTCCCACCATGATATATAATCACTCCTCCCAGTCCTGCTTCGTGGATGGGGCCATCTCCCTCAAGCCTTCACTGTCAGAGGATCCCTTCTTTGCAACCCCATAAGCACAAATTCTGCTTGCTCCCCCTTGGGTATACCTGGGGACTGAGGCTCCCCTTCTATGTGGGGTCCCTCCTCCTTGTCACCTGTGGCACTGTGCCCTTCTTCCCTGGTCCCTCTGCTTAGCCTCTATACCAGAGCCAAGGAGAATGGGGACACGACAGCTGATCTTGAGGAGGGCTTCAGCAATGTCTGTGGAAGTACATGTCCTACTTACATACGAGGGAAATCAATAAAAAGCATTATAAAAGATTAGACTCAGTAGATGAAAAGATAAATTTAATATATTAGGGAAGCAATAACCACCAGCTTTTATGGAAGGAAATAAATCTTTAAAAATCTACTAGAATACTTTGGAAAAAGCAACTGTGAATAGATGAGCGTGATGAGGGCAATATAGAGCACATGGATTTCATGTCACTTTTGACAAAGTCCCTTACTAAAAATTCCTGTAGAAAATAAGCTACAAAAGAGACAAGAGGTATGGCCAGGTCATGAAATAATAGACATTTACATACAAGAAATGAAATAGCCAGTATTTACTGTGAGGTGAAGTTTACTACTGGAAAAGCCCTGAAAAGCTCTTATGTAAACACATCTTAATGTTCAGTACACACATAAACAATCTAGAAAGACAAGCAGATAGTGAGATGAACAAACTGGTATTATTAACAGTGGGTCAAAACTAAAATGGACTACCAAAAAGTCAACATAATGTTCTCATGATACTGTAAATGGTAAACGTAACAGAAACATGAAAGAAAACCACCCCAGTGTCTACGTCCAGAAAACAGGATTTGAAGACCTTGAGGATATTTGCCCATACTTGCCACTTTAACATTCAGATGTAATCTGATGGAGAATATAATATGAGAAAAAAGAACAAACAATAAATAAAGAACAAACCCTAAGTTCATACTAATGGATAAGTCTCTTTAAAATATGAATATTTAATGCTGCATATTGCTCTAGTAGGCCAGCTCAAAAAAAGGACATAGAAAAAATAAAGAAACTTGAATGAAAGGCTAAATAAAAGGATAAAGAAGTTACAAAGTGAAAGTCTTTTTAACTTCAGGGGGAAAGAGGGAACTTTTGGAAAAGAGCAAGAGATATGTACTAGCATAATTTCAAATTTCAAAGAAACCGATAATATTTATGTGGTGAGTAAATATGACAGATTTTCTCTTCCTCAGAATATAAGAACCATGGGCATCAAATTGAGTCGTCGCAGAGCTGTTTGAATAAAAGGAAAGGACAGTACTTTTCCCAGGGGATAGATAATTAAGCTGCAGAAACTTTTGCCACAGGATGTACAGGATGTCAGAAACCCAATGTATTCAAAAGCAGCTAACAGAATTTACAGAAGAGTTTGTGTGTGAATAATATAAAAACACAAATATGGACACCTCCACTTCAAATATGAACCTCTGCTTCAGGAAAAATTGTAAATACCCAAGTCAGAAGGTTATAGCACAGGGAATATTGTGTTTTTATACTCTTTTCCCTAACTGTCTGCTACTGACCACACGCAAAACAGAAGGCCAGTCTAAGTGGACCTTCAGCTGGAGCCAGTACAACTGTTCCTGTAGTCTTTAAAATTAGAAATGGACCATTTCCCTAAAGTTCAAAATCCTGTAACATACCAGAGTTCTTGCTAAGATAGCTCATTATGAATTAGCTTTAAGACTGCAGAGAATAAGAATAATAAGAATTCTGTGGTAACAAGCATACTTTATGTATTTTTAAAGAAGAAAACAAACCCTTTAATTAGTAGCAGCAGGGGATGTAAGATGTAAATTCCAGTCCTGGGTTGTTTGGGTTGTTTTTTATCTCAAGAACAAGTGGGAATTTAAAGAGCCAAGCAATCGATTAATTCTGATCTATATTTCTATTTGAAAACTATGAAACTCTTCTGGCAGCTTTCCATCTGTCATTCCTAATTATCAAGGTGAACTTGTTAAATTTGCTTTATCTGCTCTTTACCTTTAAAACAGAATTCTCTCACTGGATTTCAGCTAAAGACAGCTGGAAACTCTAGATAAACGCAGCCATTTCTGATGAAGACCAAATTGCCTCCCTCTCAGATGTTCCCTCAAATGTGCTAAAAAAGCTACAATCTGAGTCACTTCCACGGTAATGGGATTAGAAATAGCCTGCAGGGAAGCATGTGCCAAATGGTGCCAACTAGCAAGGATTATAACAAAAAAACTGTGACATTATAAATATACCTCAGAGTGAGGCTCTGGGTGGTGGAATTGCAACTTGCCAGCTCAAAAGAATGTGCCTCATTAAAATGACGGGAGTATGCCGAAGCAGTGATTTGTGCAGAAACATGATCCTCCTGATAGCTGAGTAGCTAATATATTTCAAAACCCTTGTCAAGTTGGCCATCAGATTCATAAATGTCAATTAGGGCTGAAAGGAAAGAAAAAAAAATATGAAAGGGCATGGTGGGGAAAAGGAGGAAAGGAGGGAGAGTTGGGGAGGGACCAAACTCTTAAAGTTTGGGGATTTTTTAAACTTCATATATGTGCAAAAAAAAGTTGCATTGCAATATACAGCAAACATTAAGAACAAGTAACAAGTAAGCTTTTTAACCCTGTAGTCTATTATGGAAACATTTGGAGACAATACACGCACATTAGCCCTTAGGTTTCCAGGGACTTTCAAAGGAGCTGAAAGCCCCTGTCTGATTGGGGCTGTAATAAGCATTGTGGGTGCTCAGCATTTCTGAATTGTTTGTTTTACACATAAAACCAGAGAACACTGCTTGCAGAGAACAGTTACCCTAAACCACCTTACTTATAATTAAAGCTATGTATGAGTTTGACTCCCTCTTCAGAGAGGTTTGTACCTTGTAAAATGCCATTATTCCTACAATGCAAACCAAATGTGTTGTTGAGATTTCTGAAATCTGAAATCTGTGTTCAGGTACCAGTTACTGTCTGGAAAAGTAATTGACACAGTCCTCACCTGTAGAATAGGAAAATTAACTAGCTGCTATGGTAGCACAGCCTTTGGATAAGCAGCTACTCTCCTTCTACCATGAGCTTTCGCTGCTTCAGGCTGAACACTCCTCGCTCTCTCAGCCTTCCCTCATAAGACAAATGCTCCAGTCTCTTGAGCATTTTTGTGGCCCTCCCCTGGAATTGCCCCAGTATGTCCCTGTCTCTCTTGTACTGGGGAGACAGTCTGGATTCAGCACTCCAGATGTGTTTCACATGAAGTAGAGTACTCACTGTCTACTCACCAGCGCTGAGCAGAAGGGAAGGATCACCTTCTTCAACTTGCTGGCAATACTTTGCCCAATGCAGCCCAGCCACCATTAGCCTTTGCATCAAGAGCACATCACTGGCTCAGGGTCAACATGGTGCCCGCTAAGATCCGTAAAGGCTTTTCTGCAAAGCTGCTTTCTAGCTGGGGGGCCTTCAGAATAAACTAGTCTATGGGGTTGTTCCTCCCCAGGTGCAGGAGTTGGCACTTCCCTTTGTTGAACTTCATGAGATTCCTGTCAGCTGGTTTCTCCAGCCTGTCGAGATCCTTCTGGATGGCAGCACGACCCTCTGGCACTCCTCCTGGTTTTGTGGCATCAGCAAACTTGCTAAGGGTACACTGCCCTTCATCTAGATCATTAATGAAGATGTGAAACTGGACCCAGCGTTGACCCCTGGGCTACATCACTAGTTACTGGCCTCCAGCTAGACTGTGATGCTGATCACAACCCTTTGATGTGACCAGTTTTCAGTTCATCTCTTTGTCTGCTAATCCAGACCATACACCAAGGTCTTTTCTATAAGGATATTATGGAAGACACTGTCAAAGTCCTTCCTGTATTCCAGGTAGACCATATCCACTGCTCTCCCTTGATCTACCAGGCCAGTCATTTCATCGTAGAAGTTTATCAAGTTGTCAAGCATGAAATTGCAATGTAAAGCATGAAAAAAAGAGGGATTTTGCTCATGAAGGGCTTCTGAAACATATTCATTTACTTTACTTGAGTCAATAAAGAATGTATATGTATATTTTCATTAAAGCTTCTTTTCTATCACAATGAAACACACTGACATAACACTATTCAAACCAGAAGTGACTAAGAACACTTAGATTTTCCATGGTAGTTAGAATTATAAATGTGTATAATCTAAGGTTTGAAAATATTTTAAGATGACTTATTTGGACTTAAAATGTATCTATAGAATTTTTCAATTTGTTGAACAGCTCAGAAACAATTGGTAATTCTTTGTGGTTGTATATATGCTTTTTATCTGTGTATCAGAAATCCCTTTACTGAATTATTTAAGACTCACTGCTCATTTAGAATAACAAAATAACAGAATTAATGAGGATAAGAAATAATAAATATAATAAATCAAATAAAAAAAATATGTTTAGAAGAAATTTAATGTAATCTGATTTGAGCTAGAAATATTGAGCTGTGAGTACTAAAGCCTCTAAAAAAACACCAATAAAAAGCCCCTGAAGTCAGAAAACACAATCAATAAAATTCAAACAAAACAAAACAAAAAAAAAGGAAACAAACTAAAAAACTCCACATAGTGAAATGTAGCAAACCAGAGTGTGGGTGACATGAGCCGTATCTGCATCACAAATTAAAATAACAAAGGTTACCAGGACAGGACTTCAGTGTTCCACCTGAAACAGTCAACAGCACTAAATTCTGCTTGTTAATCATAGAACACTGGTGGAGTAAAACCTAATCTATGGATTAGATGCTTTCAAAAAAAAGAACAGAATGGCTTGGCAAATGTTTTATTCAGCATTAGATTTCTTGAGTTTTAAAATATGTGCTGTTCTTAACCCTCATCTCACACCTTTTTTTTTGGGTTGTGTCACTATTTTCTCTTCCATTTCTCTTTCAGTCAATGTCTAGCTGAATCTTAAAAAAGCTGATGCTTGGGCTCAGACTAATTTAGTTTATTAAATATTTTGTGGTTTTATCTTTTCACCTCTGTAAATATGTTTTCTGTCATTCTCTATATCCATGCTGGCATTCCCCATACCCATTGTATTTATTTATATTTTTTAACATTGTCTGTTCCTATTTTTTTCGCAATTAGCATCAGTAACAATATTAGTTATTAGTTCTGATGATTGCCATCCTTTTTTGTCATAGATTCAAATCAAACTTCAAACATAAATGAATAAATCCAGAGAGTCAAAAGGTAAACTAAGCCTATGTTTATGATCTTAATAATCAAACAAGAATGTTGAACCTTGTTTGCAGTCAACAGGCAGCTAAGTACAAAGTCATATAATTCACTTAGCACTCCTTGGATATATTTAGGACCAAGCAATGCCATTTGGTCTTGTATTTTTAAATCCTGGAATTCTGGCTAATGTACGTTGCAGTATTGGCTATTTGTGATTTCCCTAAGCTTCTGGGGTTTTCTTTCCTTTAGTTAATCTACCGGAAAAGTCAAGCTCAATTAGTAGCTCTGGGAATTCAAGTGAAGTATTGAGGTGGATTAATTTGTCAAAATACTACATATGTTGGCATACATGCCATTCAAGATACTTTATTTTTTGTTTTTAAGCTAAACAACAGTCCCTTTTTATATAAGGTGTTCAATAATTTTCTGCTTATTTACTTGAAAGTTTCAGTATACATAACATGGAATACTGTATATTCCATTTGCCAGCATGTAAGTGCCCTAACAGTAAAATTAGATCCTGTTCCTTTATCTCCAGAAACATATGTAACACTCTATATGAAACCAAATTCTATTGCACTGCAGTTTCTTCGTAGAATATCCTCAGTGAACATACTGTGTTAAAGGCAGCCAACTGCATTAGCGCACTGTTCCCATTCGTTTCAAAGTCATCTGTTCCTTAATGTACTTTGCCTAAATATTTTATGAAATAGATGTCAGGCATCTTAACTGGCTTTTGTTCTCCCTGTTGTTCTATGATTAAATACTTCCTCAGTAAACTCCAAGGGGAAATAAGCCTTTAAATTTATGTTTGAGATAAAGAAATAAACTTCAAGTGTGAGTCACCTGCCACACTCTCATTCAGGTGCTTCAAGGCATATCCTGCGCACTGGTAGTTAGAAAATCCAGGGCACTGACTGACTTAAGCAGAACTATGGCAGCTTATGCCAGCCTCCCAGGAAGGATATCAACTACAGATTTCAAAAGCGTCTTTATTTTGAAATATTCATGACCTTTAGGAAAGGTTCCCTAGATTATTTTTCATTCTCAAGTTGGAAAGCATTTAAAATGGACTAAGAATTGTTGTGTCTTATTTTTACATAAACAACAAATAGAAATAGTTGTATGCTAAAAAGAGAACATTTTTTATTTTCACTAGCGTAAAAGAAGTAACCCATTAAAAAGCTGTGACTGGCTTTAACATGCACAGGGTGGGGAACGGATGCTGGGAAGCACCCTTCACTGATGCCTAGATAAAACAAGTTCACTTATTTACTAAATTTTTAGGTCAGCTTATTTTCCACATCAGAATATCAATACCCCAAATTGTTTGTTAGTTCTACCTAAGCCTTAGTCTTTCTGATTTTTGAATCACCAAATCAGTTACAATGTGGTGGATCCTTTCCAATTTCTGGAGTAAACAAGAAGAAAAGCATTTAGAGGTCAGATGTGTCCTGTAACCATACATCTAACATCCCTAATTCAAGATCTTAAGTCCTTCTTATTCAGCCATTCCTGCTTAAGTCTTTGTACAGCACCATACACAGCTCATCATAACTCTTGGCTGGCCTCTTTGGCCATTCTAGTACAGCCTGTAAGCTGAACTTTGCTATGTGAATATCATATTGATAATAATTCAAACCGACCATTGGAAAACATATCTAAATTCCATGATGTGGCAGACAGAACCAATAAAATTGCGATACGGAGCTCAGATTCAGACCTCTTAAAAGCAAGGCTGTTTCAACTGAATGTGCAAGCAGATATTTCTTTCTCCTCTGCAAAATAACAGGGCACTTTTCCTGTGTTTTGAGTCAAGCCCCAGTGAAAGCCAATAATAGGGTTTAAGTTTTACTGTTTTCAATTCTTAGGTCCATGTGAATGGATTAGTACTTTGTCATACCCTGTATCTGTTATGGCTATGAAGGTAATGAAAACTTACAAGCATGAGTTCCAGTGTGGTGTGCTAGATGATGTTATGTATGCTGTAGTATCTGAACACGCTGTGATTTGAGGATCTGGCCCCATTCTCTGCTATCAACCGGGTTGCTGAACTCCTGAAAGAATGAGTGCTCAGGAAACTATATTACCAAAGTACTATATGGGTCAAGGTGATACTACATTCCATTTTTCTCTTCTCCATGCTGAATGATGGATTAAGAACTTCACACTATTTGTAAGTTACAGGAACAGAATGAATGTATGCTGGGCCAGATACACCCTGATTTAAAAATGGCACTGCTACAGTTGCCTGCCATGAAGCTAGAGCACTATATTTCGATTGATGATATACTACATATCTGTTATTATGAAATAAGAAACTAATTGTGCAATGACCCAAATGCTGCTCCTTAGACATGAAAAACATTTTCTTTGATGTATAATCCCAATTCAGTTTATAAAATCTGGTTACATATATTCCATATATAAAATGACAATGGTAGTTTTAATTAGGACTATATGGAATCTTGAGATATGGTTTTTATCAGATAAATTCAGAATCCCACTCATATCCAGCAAGTTGGTACGTACGGGTCTAGAAAGGCACATAAAGCAAGGATGCAGTGGGCTGTAACTGTGAAATATTACTGCTTGTTTCTGCCTCACAGATTTTAGATTAGCCTTTACTGTCTAGAAGCACTGTTGAATAATATGCCACTGTGAAGTACTAAGGATTGAATTCTTATTCTACAAATTCGTCCTGTATAGTAAATAATACATCACCTCATCTCTCCACTCTCCTCCTCTCTTTAATCTTTCAGATATTATTTCATCTCTGCTTGCACACATATATGAAAAAATATACCCAGATTCATAAATTAATCGAAGATGCAATCACAGTAGCATGAATGAAATGGATGAATAAAAATTTCTATACGACTTTCAGAAGCTAGTAACACAATAGGTCCTCTGGCACAGCTAATTTCTACAGCTACAGATGAGAATAAAAAAGATTGAAAACCCCTTTTCTATGACTGATTGGCCAAAAACATTACTAAACACAGCCCAAGCTCTGAGGTTTGGGAAAGCTGGAACCTCAGGTGGGTTTTGCAAATTAACCTTCTGTGAATAAAGGACACACATGTAGCTCCTGTAAAACAACACTGGCTTCTTAAGCACCCTTCTAACCATACCTCGTGACCCCAGCTTGAAGACCACCCCTCTTACTCTCCCTGGGTACCCTTGAGGTGGTGACAACACAGTCAGAGTTGGGCATTAGCATCATTTGTGGTACAACCTCTACCCAAAGCCCAAGTGTCCTTTCACTGCTGTAAATACCTTTTACATAGGGAGTCAGGCCAGAGATCAGAGAATAACCCTGGGGGAAACATGCATGTATCATTTTGTCCCCAGCGAAGTGAGAAAGTTATTCAGCTGTTATTGTAGACCTGAATCTGCTAAACAGCTCTTGGCGTATGGAAGCACATTAAGTTCATTCAGTCTGAAAGATTTCACAGATAATGGAGAGATCAACTCAATTTTTAAAAGGCAAAACTCTAACCGTATTTGAGGCTGAGAAAATGACACATCTAAATAGCAGTCACAGGATACATACTGGGTTTTCTCCCTCCCAGACCAGCGACTTTGTACTTTAAAACAATGCATACATTTGAAACAACCTTGGTGTAAAAATATTTTCCTGTCTAGCTTAAACTGTTTATCCGAACTGTCAAAAGCTCCTGTCATGAGTAGCCAGTCCAAGTATAAAGCTGGTGAATCCTTTCTTGTGTGTGTGTGTATAGAACACTAAGGGAAAGATGGAGAAGAAATTATCACAGATTCCAGGGTTTCATTTTAGATTTACTGTAGCCTATTAGCAATTCAAGTGCCAAGAAAAAATCATAACTGTAAATGAATGTAATCCTAACCATATAACCAAAAAAAATGGCTATGCATGCCTCTTCAGTATAGTCTGTATTTTGTAACTTATTGTATTGCTTGGAAGGGTCCCTTCATGTCCCTCTACCCTAATGCCTTGCCTTCTTTCCAGATAATAGTATGGCTTCTCTCTGAGCAAAGGGAGCAGGAGAAGCATTTGGAAGTAGACCCATATCCTGCCATTCCTTCCTTCTTCATCAGTGTGTCTCAATAGAGCAGAACTGCTCTCTGCCTGTGCCTGTGTGAGCATGACTATGGGGGCTTGACTATCCAGGGCAAAATTTTACACCCTGGATGAGAGAAGCATGTCAGAGATGTGAGGTTTTGGAGACACTGTCATTCACAGCCTCTCCACTGACCCTGATGAACTTGTCCACAGATTTTAGAATTAAAATACATTTTCATATTCTTTTAGGAAGGTTTGCAATGTTTTTGCCCACTGCCTTCATGGTCCTGACCATATAATTAAACATGATAAGACAATCATTGTGCATATACACATTAAATGGTCCTAAGAGAGCTATGTTTTCTTCATACTATGTCTATGGAAATTGAAGATTTACCTAATAATTACTGTAATAGATAAATTGGAACAGATTCCTCTGGATTTGGGAGCTCATACTTTTTTCCTTTCAGGATGAAGTTACACAAAAGTCTCCCAAATATCCTTTTTCTTGCCAGTAATTGAAAAAGCCCTTGGGATTTCAAAAACCTGTGGAGTGGGATTTTAAAAATGGTGCAAGGAGAATCTCTCATGTTGTGCAGAAAACAAACCAGTAAAACACACACTCATGCAGGTCAGAGGAAAACATTCTCTGTCTCATCACTGGTATTGATTAACTCTGCCACAGACATAAAGCATCTCAGGAAGCCATGTAAAAAAGAAACATCATTCATACACCTTGTGAAACATTTATATTCACTCTACAAGAAAAAATACTATGTACATACTTAATGTAAAATAATCCATATATCAAGTCTAAAATAAAAATCCAGCAACAAATTTTCCTGTGTGAAACTGTTTCTGTAGTCCTGCCAATACCTGGATACTACATAATCCAAGGAAATCTGAGAGGTTGGCGTTTCTCCTATTCTGTTACACGTTTACAGCATACAACCCTGTTTAACATTAAATTCCAGGCTGGTTAAACCTGGATTATTGAAAAGTAACAAAGTGGGTTCCTCTAAGTGAAAAGGTTACTAGACTATGGAGCTGCGTGTTTGGTTTTCTTTTTTCCCCTTATAATTAATATCATAATCTTCTTCCTAAAGAAAGCACTCTTTAAAGAAAAATCCAAACCAAACCAAAAGCAAGACACAGAGGTTTTTTTAAAGAAGACAAGAAACAACTTTGTCACATTCAAAGAAAAAAAACAAAACCAACATAACCCACAACTCAAATAACAAACTGGTTTGGGTTTTTTCTTGGTTTCATTAATCTCCGTGTTATACAAGGAAGGCAGAACTACATATTGACAGCAGTTCCTGACAATTTTACTTATATTTTTACTATCCTTACTTGTTTTCTCTGTGGATGCACTGGATGGATACACTGGCAACGCATGCATTCCAGTGAGATTTTCTGTTTCAATAAACCTGTTTCTGTTTTCAATAAACCCAAATTTAACACACAAAGTCTGCATTATGAAATTTCTGACATGATGTACAGCAATGCTGTTGTGGAATTGTAGGAAAAGTCTTGTCATAAAGTCATTAAACACTCTGCTTGTGTACTACAAATAATGCTAAAGAACTCCTGGTCTAGTTTCAAAAGAAACATGTACTTCTATCCTCTTTGATTGTCACTTGGCAACTAATCATATTCTGACCCGAGGATTGTATTTAATTAGAGGACAATGACACATGAGCATTTGCAATATATGCATCTAGGCATTGTGTCAGTAGGCATTTTCTTATGTTACAATGTTCCCAGCCCTGACAACATCACTTCCTAATGTGCTAATTAGAGCAGGGTGTACAAAATTATTTAGCAAACTCATCAAAGAGTCAATATATTTTTGAAAAATAAACTACTACAATGAAACTCTGCATATAGCAGGAAATATAGCGAAACACATCCAACAATCTATTTAAACATATAAACAGAGGAGAAATTATCCAGCTAGTCTGATTATGTGGTCATATTTCTGCACATTTCTTTGTTTTGAAAAAGCAACAATAACTATAGAGTACTCGAAAGAGCTGGAAAACTGAATGTTCCTGCTCTGTCTGGGATTCACATCATTTGGGTCAATACTCTGCAGAACCAAAAGACATATTTACAACTTGAGAATATGTTCCATAAGACAAAAATGTACATCCACGAGTTTGTCTGGCATGGTAAGTTATCTGACAACATCCTTTCAGCATTTGTACCTTTCTAAATAGAACTGTATATATAGATATGAATACGTAGGTATGACAGAGTCAGAAGAGTAGCTCAGAGTTCCTGAAATATTATAGAGTACCAGATTTTACTTCATATCTATCAGCCTGATTCAATAACTATTTAATTCTGATATGGTTCGATGTATCTCCATATTGAGTGCCAGCCTTGCTAGAGATACTCAGAAGTTACCTGGAATCTGCACTAATGAACACCCACCTTCAGGGTTCTTTCTATAGAGTCCTGATGCTTTATAATTTCAATTCTACTGTGACAAGCAGCAGTGGGTAACCTGCTCAGCTAAATGGTTTTACTGAAATACTTTCAGTCACTGGAACAGTGTGGCACATGTAAGACAGCTCACTGATTCAAACAGGAAAAGTTAAAGCCTAACTTGGTGCTATAACATAGGAAACTAATAGCTTTTATTTTTTAGGTGACTGGCTTTTAGGACATCAGTGAGGGAAGGAGAAAATGATTGCTGGCAAAAAGGGCAGTGTGATCGCTGCTCTGGCTAAGAAGCAAGCTACGGTTGCTTTTATACTCCCAGGGCAGTTACTGAAATTATGAGATCATTGCCCTGCCTTTCATTCATCTCTGTTAGGAGTTCACAGTTTCTTCTCTTGATCCAGGCAAAGCCCTGTTTGGAGTGTGAGGATGGGACATAGCTCCAATGTGACTGGCCACTGGGCAGCAGTGGTAGGAACGATGTGGCAACAGCTGCCTGGCTTGCTGCTAGCTTCTCTGGCCAGCTGCACTGGGGTGGGCTCCTAAACTAGAGCCCTTACTTCCAGCCTCATTTGAATTGTGTATCAGAAATAAGCCTTTTACTCACCAGAGAGAGGCTTTCCTTAGCTTACTTCATAATCCTTTGATTTTATTTCTGATTAAGTCTTAATTGTTGGTAGGTATTATTAACCTTAATTCGCTCAATTTAACCTTCAGTGCAAAAACTCATTCCTTCCTTGAATGCTAATTTGCAGCATTTTCTTTCGACTCCAGAAGTCCCAGAAAATAATCCGTCTTCTTTTTATTGCATGCATAAATATGGATTTCAAAGTAGACACCTTTGTCATTTGAATTAAATTTTTGCATAAACTAAAAACTGTTGCTCCTAGGGACTGCTTGTTGAAGAAATAACTCTCCAATTGCCTTTTCTTAAAGGCAAAACTGTACCATACACTTTTTCTTTGCATAAAGCACCTTCAAAGGTATACTCAAAAAATGCTTGTTCCAAATAAATCCCCCTAGAAAGATAAAGGAAGGATCTTGCTGGGTTGCTGTGAGATAGAAATGAATATCAGCACACATTTTTTACTCTTCTTATCATCAGTCATATTCTTAAGTGCAGGCAGAGAAAAAAGGAAAACCCAATTATAAAAAAATCCCAAACAGTAGTGCATGATAAACTTTTAACTAAAGTTTTTGGAAATAAGATTTATTTGAAATTAATGCTCATAACTTATACTGTGATAATTAAAGTACCCTCACATATTTACTCCAAAAAATAAGATAGAAGACAGCAAACCAGCAAGTACTTTGTTAAGCACATGAAAAAGATATTTAATAGCAAACAATGGAAAAAGGATTTAATCCCTTTTAAGGGATTAATTTAAAGATGCAGGTAGGTTGAACGTTTAAAAGACAGTTCAGTGCACATGAATGTATTATTATTATGACTCTGTTGAGCTGGTATCACATAGCTCTGTATATCATAAAATACAAGAAATGTAAAAGACCGAGGAAATAAAGATTTACCTGTGCGCACCATCTACGATTAATGATGACAACCAAGATAAAAGACAAACTGAAATACATTTGGTGAGTTTTTTCTTCTGTGTCTATGTACTTTATGGAGTATTAGGAACAAGAAAGTGCTGCCAAAGTGTCAAAAGAGTACTTTATGGAGTATTAGGAACAAGAAAGTGCTGCCAAAGTGTCAAAAGAGAAAATGGTGAGGAAGAATCATATGGAATCTAGGGGAAAATTTCTTTTAGCAAAACACCTTAATCATTGGAGTACTGCCAAGACAAAGAAATGCAGAAATGGAACAGCATACTATTCTGAGAAAACATACAATTAATTCTGAAAATTCAACTTTAGTGTTGTGCTTCAAAGGAGTCTGCTCCTTGTTCTGGTTCTCAAAAGCAAAAAGCAAGAGTAAAAGCCACATCTTGAAAACAGAAAACTGTGTTATAAAACACAAAATCTACAGAGTTGCGTGGTTACAAAACATCCTAATGCAATCAAAAAATGTGATGCAGGTGCAAGAAGACAGTAACACACTCCAGAGCTGGGGGTCTCAACCTTATATTCATCTTCATATAATGCATCTTCATGTCTACATTCATACATATATTGAAGCAAAGACAGTTTCTCTGAAATTAGGAAATGTTTCAAACTTAAGCTATAGGATTCTCTCTATACCCATAGCTTGCATTTTACTATCAAATACTACATTTTCTTGACACTGGCTGAGACGGATGCGCTGGGCACAAATTAGGACTATCTAGCTGTAGCACTGCCCAGTTTGTCTTACCCACTAATTCTTGGAAAAGCTGAGAGATAACACATGAAAAGGAAATATTTTAAGCATAGATAGGAAGAGTTTAGAACCTATCCCTGAAACATGCCCAGTGGGAAAGAACAAAATGACATTTATTTTCTAGCCTTTCACTTTGGCACCTGAGTTAGCATATTTTGCTGTTGCTGGATTATCATATTAAGATTTGGATTACACTGTTTTGTTGAAGTGTTCTAGCTGCTCAGATCGGTTTTTTTTTTTCATCTAGAATTGGGGATTACCTTATACCCACATGAACTACCTGCTTAGCTAGCGTTTTCTTCTTTAGTTTTCTTTTTTCCCCCACTTTCTTTATCTCTTCTTTTAATGAATGATGGCAGTGCTTTTGATGATATTGATTCCCTAGGTTGTCATCTCAGCCATGCAAAGAATTTTAACTAGACTAATTTATCACAGGACAACATCATTTCTCATCCGATGCTCATCACTGTGTGTGACTGGGCTTCTCTTCTAAAGTTGTTTATCAGGCACAAAGTAGATAATTGTTCCAGTGAATCAGAACTGTCTGTATTTTGATGTTTTGACAAGCTATTTTAATGTTACTGTCATACATGTCTTGTATAATTACAAGATCTTTTCAAAGCAAAGATATTTATTTATCGATTATTTCACTCTTGTGTGCCATTGTCAACTTCTGTGATTTATTGTGGCATGTATGTTTCTGTTACTCACAGGGACTTCAAAATACCTGTGGGCAGGAAAAACATGGAAAATCTTTTGTGTAAATAGTGTTCTGGTTTTCTTCCAACTCATTGCTCCCGTTTCATATAACTTTACAATACTTTTTTTTAGAGCTGAAGGAACATTCCCAAGAATTGACTACAATGTGCAGCAAAGAATGTTAGTGATAAACTCTGGATATAAATTATTAACCTCTATGTCCCTAAGGAAAAAAAAAAATTAAAAATAATTCTGAAAAGCAAAAATCTGTACTACGCACAGACACAAAGGAACACAAACCATTACTGTATCTGAATTTGAGGGTTGGAGTAGATGAACTTTGAAGGTTCCTTTCCAACCCAAAGTATTCTACGATTCTATTATTTTACCCATTTGTGGCATTTACTCTATTGAGTCCTGGTTATGAGGCAATGCAGCAAGCTCTGCAATTACATGAGGAACAGATAAGAAGTGGCAACTGTGTAAGGAACCCTCATTCCTGTCTCCAAAGTTTGCAAATTCTTTTATATTATGCTAGCCATTGACTAAAATAAGCCTTCACTTTAGACGAGCCACTTGTCTGACTCTGGATGTGATGTAGAAATGTCCCTATGATTACTTCCAGCTCTCCAAGCTGCCAACAAAAACAGACCATGGGGCAACTAGCATGGCCAGTTACTAAAAAAATGATGGTAAAGAAGGAATTAGTGACCTACTGCCCAACTTTGTATTAGCCTGGCTAACTAAAGCAAACTAACAAGAACCATTTATTCTTTACCAAGCATTTTTACCTAGTTTTCTATAATCAGACAAAATACAGGTATCTCTACTGCTTCTCAAAATCACGCATCCATCTCACTGTCAGTCAATTTTAAGAGAGGAATAGGAATTTCAGGAGGCAGTCATTAAAATCAGCAGCTGGTTAGAGGCACTATCAAATAAAGGCAAGGAGACTTCAGCTACCATGTTTTCCCTTTGTTTTTATAAAAGACATTTCACATCACTGAAAAAAGTAACCATGGCAACACCTATACACAGTAGGTCAGTATTTGTAATTCATCGTGAGGCGAGAATGCTGAATCATACTAGTAATCTCTGATACCCACCACTCATAATGAGTAGCCTATGGCTAAGAATTTTACCGAATCTTTTGAGTCAATTCTGTATACCATTTGGTATATCTGATTTTGACTGACATGAATAAGGGATAGATTATAAGATTACAATCTAAGAAGAGTCCATTATTAGAATAGAATATTTTCAACCTTATTCTCCTATTCAAATTCCACAGAATTTGCATATGAATGGGAGAGAAGAGATAATTTTGTTGATAGGAAGTATTAACATGCATTTTATAATACGACTATCTCTGAGGATCCTAGAGCAATTTAAAAGCATCTTCAGTCTTGACCTATTACTATGCAAAAAGAACTAGAAATTATGTTGACCACTGACATCCTGCTGATCTCTCTTACTTTCTTAATCCTGTTTTTCCTCCTAGCAGCATTATACTATATTATTTGGTGTACTTCAATGTTTTGTTCCTTAAACTGATGTAAGGCTCTATTCAATAATACTAATTTTGAGCTATGTAAATTAGGAAATAGGTAATTCTGACTCAACAAAAGATCAACAGGCTCCTGTGGGATTTGCTAAACTGGAAATACAATTGGAAGAAATTGATGAGAGCGGGATATAGGTGATCTCCCAGGTAAACACTGAGCATGGTGATAGGAAAACCTTGTAGAATAAACTCAGAAACAGTCAAACAACTATTTTGAAACAAACAGGTTGAAGTATGTTAGAACCACGTGTATCTGCCAGAGACAGAATGAAATCGGCACATTTAAAAAAAGGATTGTTCCAAAGAAAGGCCAAGAAGACTTCCTCAGCTCTGTGTATGTGTGTGTAAGAGTGGAACAAATTGGTTACAGTTAATTCTGAAGACTGGTACTAGAAAAAAAAGACTATCAATGCAAAAGTCTATAAGCTGGTCTGTGTCTGTAAACTTGAGCTTGAGAACTGTGTTGAGTATGGGTATGATTTGTAACTTTATTATGAATAGAAGAGAGAAGAACAAAATTGGATTACTCTTTTAAAATATACCGATGTCGAGGAATTACATTCATACATTCTGAAATATACTTCAGTTACCTCAGTTATTCATTCTTGCTAGTTCACAATATTCCCCTTCCTGCTTGGCTATCTGGGGACCTGTTCAGATTTCATATTGAAGGATCAATTCACACAGCAATGAAATACAACTGCCTCTTGAGGAGGATGACATCTGTTAAATAGCACCCAGCAATACTACACAACACTTTATAGCATCAAATGCAGAACAATTATGAATTTAATTAGAATCAGAGTGGGATTTTAATGAGAAAGAATGCAATTATGTATGATGAAAATTTAGGGCTCTGTTCCTTTATACTCACCCTGTGTTTCCTTACTACATAAGTATTTCCAAGAATTTTACTACCAGCAAGGGGGGTATAACCTCCCCCTGAACAGTTTAGGATCCAGGCTCTCATTTACCAATAAAGATACCAGTAAAGTCCTCATCTGCTTTGCACTACCAGTATGCTACAGAGATAGTTCATTAACAAGTTGCAAACTCAAAACACCATCAGCTAAACTGATCTTTCACCTTTTTTTTAATCTACTCCTGAAAATAGCTGTTCTTCACATATTTAGTTGAACAGGCTACATGTCCTCAGAAAAAAATGGCACATTGGTTTAGATACAAAAGGATACATGACTTTGGCCTGGAACCTAGTAGCCTAAAATGACATAGATCGGCAACATCTCTGTGTGTGTCACAGGTCTACAGAGGAGAGAGTTTCATGCCTGTACACAGAGTAATATTACTGGCTGGAAGAGAGGGGGGGAAAACTAATTGTTACTTTCTTCAATAGTGCTGTAGGCAATAGCCTGCTGCTTAACTGCTTATGAATAACTACCAAGCACTGTAATATTCCAATAATTGTTTTTAAAGTTGATAACAGAGAAATTATAGTATTGTCATATTTATAATGATTATTTTTTTTATTGGAAGTTGGTAGTAAAATCTAATTGGAAACAGTTTGAACGAAACTATAGGATGTATTTTTGTGTGTGACTGAGGCACTTTTGTATCAAGCAGATAGAAGAGAAGGAGTCTATCATATTTTAATGTCATTTTCTCAAAGAGAGAATAGGGCTGTCCTACCAGATTCTAAGTCTTGGGGAATCTCAGCTGCTTCCTTCAGAAATGCAAGTTCAACATGTAGGATCCACTTGTTAGAATAAACCTCCCAGTATAACGATGATGATGAAAATATAATATAGTGAACTTTGCTAAACTCTGTAATTTTTTTTTTTATTTTAAGTTATTAAGGCCAAAGATAAGTAACAAGACTAGAAAACTTACACTGCACTACAGTGGCCATTTTGCCTCCTTCATGATTTTTGAGGCACAAAAGTAGAATAACCAATACGTTTCCATGTAGAAAAGGAAAGTAAGGGTGCAAGGCTCTGAAACAGTGTATTAGTATACATTTCCCAGAAGCTGAGAGGGAGCTGCTTAACCATTCCTCTAGCTGCAAGAAACATTTGCCAATTACAAAAGAGAATGATGATTGCTACTCTTTGTCTCCGTTGGAAATAGGACAGACCAGCCAAAGGTCAACAATAGGTGTATTTTTAAGTGTTATGCAACACTTTCCCCTCAAACCTGTGGTTTAATCTGTATTACTCAAACACTCCACTATAACTCTAAAATATAATTTTAGGGTGTGGAAATAGCTAAATGCACTTCAACGCATTTTTGTTCAGAGTTGTTGTGGATGCTGTGTTAAAATTCATACTGGGTATTTGGAAAAAATGATTAAAAAATGAACACAGACAACTGTTCATCACTGTAGTATTTGCCTGTCACAAAGCAAAAGTGAAATCTGCATAATGATACCCACTGTTTTCCCTGTGGGTAAAGTTTCTTTCTCAGGAAGCTTTGCCCAGAATGAGATTTTCCTTGTTTTTATTTAAATTCATTCTGGCTATGGTCAAAGGGAAAATTCTATAATAGCACCAGCTCATACACACCTGTGACAGTTCATGGAAAAAAATGTTAAACAATAAAAAAAGACAGTAAAGAATGCCAGCCTTTTCAACTACTATTTGTTTTGATCCTTATTGTGATAACGAAAATACATCTAAATGAATGTAAATGTCTTTTTATATTTCAAGAAAGAGTTTCAGAGTTATTTCATCATATTCCAGGAGTCTGATCATGCCTGGCTGAGTCTTCTAGAGTGAATTCAAATTTTCTGTTTAGTATCATAAAAACAGATATATGTCCAAGCAATCTGATGATAGGATATATATGTTTCATAAAAAAAGTGAATAAAATGTGCAAGGCAGTCTCTTTTAGCTCTTAGGTAAAGCTGGACTGTACAGTGTGATTTTTATTGCTTTGCTGGTATTCTCACCAACCTAAATTTTTGTATCTCTTACAGCACATTGATCTAATTGCCTCTCCTCTACCTAAGAGACACAGAATACATGTACTAACTTAAGAGAAAAGCTAGAAATGCCATGACCCAATCCACCATATGAAGAAATATATCAATTTTTGATGTTGAGCAATATAGACTTAGTTCCCATGGTTTGTCTTTTCTCTAACACCACACTGCTAAAGATACAAATACATTCTTCCTGAGGTATTAGTACTTTTTGTAGGTCACTGGATGTAACATGGCAAGAAGAAAAAGAAAAAGCCCACAAACTTACATGCTTTTCTTTTCTGAAAGGGAAAAAAAAACCAATAAAACAACCACATGTAAAAGAATTTAGCACCAAATCTTCTGGGAAAAGGTGAATTAATGTTACTCCAGCCTGCCGAACTGCAGATTTTAACTGTCTGTGTTAACTTACCCATATGGCTTCAATTTTTGTCCTATGTGTAAGCTGGGATGGATAAAATAAGATCATTCACCTCATTCAAATCAGTCCTTGCTTTATATATGTGAGAAAGCAAATGATTAGAGCTTTTGTTGAGATTCAGACTAACTTCTCCTAGCCCTACACTGTTACTTTGAATTTTAACGTACTTATCAGGTTCCAGAAGATACAATGCAAGATCTCTTCTTCATTCCAAAAATGGGCTAGAAGAAGCACCTCCAAAGTGCTCATACCTCTTGAGATTTCCAGGACAATTGTACAGAATCAATAAATCCAGAACACTCTGCTGACAGCTTCAGGTATATACAAGGTTTCTAGCTTTCAAGGCTCATTCGTCACTGGCCTCAAAGTATCCTTGCCTGGAGAGAGCACAGGCAGGACAGCCAACTTTAAAAACTAAGGGAGAGCAAGGGAGAATTATTATCAGTACTGAAGAAATAGTCTTTGGGATATGATAGGGAAGCGACCAACAGATTATGACAATGAACTGAGGATAATGAAAAGGATGGATAAAATGTCTTTAGAGTAAAAAATAGCTACAATGATTCCAAACATGTACAATACCTCTTTTGGTGGTAAGAAAAAGATAATAAAAGAAACTGTTGGCAAGCTCCCTAAAGTCACTATCTTCTAAACATTGAATCACTATCCTTATTCCTAATACTAGATAGCACTCATCTAAAAATAAAGACTAAGGAAAAACAAAAGGAAAGAATTTTGGCACTGAGACACTCTCCAGGTGTGAGAATTGCAGCTAATAAAATGGAGCACTTGGAGTAGGATTTTTCATTAAGGTCTCTGTTGTTGCTTTTGAATGTGAACTGAAATCAAAGCCAGAGATTAGTTATGGGTCAGCAAGGAGGAAGGAAAGGAGGTGGAAATAGGGCTAAGTGCCAAGAACATCTTTAAATGCATGATCCTTTTTCTAAGAACATGGGTTATTAACAAGAAAGAAAGAAACGCATGGCTTAAACAACATAACGTTCTTAGAGGAAATCCTACAACTACAGATAATTATATATTTGATTTAGTTCTCCAAGCTGCAATTTGAGTAGTTTTATTATTCTAATGCACAATACATCATCAGATACTTTCCACATTATAGTCATTTAATGTCTATAAATTATAGTCTGCAAGCCAGAATTGGGGATTTGGTCTAAGTAACAGAGTGGTAACTGCAGGAAATGTTGTGATGGATGTCAAGTGTAACAAGGTTCACTTTGCTGAACCAGACAGTAAAAAGAGAGATGTTGTTACAGTTCTAAAACTTTAATCTGTCCACCTCCTACTGTTTGGACATGAACAACCCTTTGAATGTTATGTTAATAATAGGATTGCCTTTCTTTTTTCACCTTTTGCTTTCCTCCCTTCCTCTTCCCTTCTCTTTTTTTTATCTTTAACTGCAACAAAGCCTGAGTACCAGCTGGCTGGAAGGTTACTTGGAAATGAAGAACAGTCTGAACATGAGATTCATAAAGACCTGATAGGATGCTTAATAAGCTTAGCTTGGTTCTTCAGCTACCTTTTAGTCTCCTTAGTTTCAAAGATGACTAGATGTATAAGATGAGGAAGTACTCTTGATGTTGCCAGAGAAACCATGGCAAGCATCTAGGTCTTGCCAGTGAACAAAGAGGTTAAGAAGGGGTCAAATCCTTGACGGCTTTGGTCTGCAAGCCAACGGAGCTATCTGGGAGAAAGCTCCAAAAGTTCTTCTTTACTAAAGAAAAACTCCCCAGGTTCACCGGAAATTAAAAAAAAAAAATAGAAAAAAAAAAGTAAGGCTCAGAATTTATAGGACACCAAGTAAAACTAAAGAAAAACAACATTCTTTTTAATAGAGGAGGTAGTATTTCTAATTGTTATTACAGCTCAATGTCCTTTATTAGGAATTTCTTACTACATCACACTAAAGTTAGTATTTGGAATCAAGCCCACACCTCCAAGTCCCCCTAATGCAAAAATGCGTTAATGTAAAAATCATGTATTATTAACCCTGAAATGTGACCATGTCTATAAGAGGAGAGCAGGAGACTGATAAAGAACAAGTTGCCTTTGGTGAGGGCAAAGGACATGAGTCACTGCACACACTCAGGATGCAACAAGACCTTTAGAGAAAAAGTAATGAACTAGCATTCAGGAGGCTGCAATTACTGATCAGGAGCTTTCAACAAACCCACAAGGATTTAGATGCTGTGTTTCCCTTCTCTCTTAAAAATTGAGCACAAATCTAAAAGGTTTTCTTTATTCAAATGCAGAAACAGAATTCTTCCATATCCCCTCACCTTTAAATTGTTGAATCCAACAAAGTGGCAGTGAAACAAAGATGATGAATAAGAAACCTGCAAAAGAAAGATGAAGAAAACTGCCCTGGAAATTAAAAGGATCCCAGTTCTTACATAGTAAGCAGAGACAAACAGCTTGAGTGCCTTCTGCTTACTGCAGTAATAATGTTATACTAGGCACTAATGATTGCTTTGCACTACAAAAGAATGTCTCTGGGATCTAGCATTTCAAGTGTCAACAATAGCACTACAGACATCTGGGTTTACCCTCAAAATATAAAATTACTAATACAATACTATGTTTGAAATGTTCCCTGTGAAGCCAAACAAAAGGCAAACATTTATACCCATGAGTTGTCACCAGTTAATAGAATCATAGAATCATAGAATAGTTAGGGTTGGAAAGGACCTTAAGATCATCAAGTTCCAACCCCCCTGCCATGGGCAGGGGCACCTCGCTCTAAACCATATCACCCAAGGCCTCGTCCAACCTGACCTTGAACACTGCCAGGGATGGAGCATTCACAACCTCCCTGGGCAACCTATTCCAGTGCATATATATATTTTTTTCTTAACATTGGCCTGAAAAGAAATGATCTGACTTCAATGTGTTACAAGTGGAAGTCTGAGAATAAGATTAGATATAGGTACAGAGCCCACAGGCACATCAGACTAGGAAAGATGAAGAATACAAAATTCCATAGCATCTCACAAGGGAAATATATTGGGTATACCTGTCAAGGTGTGGGCAGCAAAGAGGTTGCAGGGGTGACCTCTGTAGGATGAGGTGAAGGGCTGCCTCATGCCAGATACGGCTGGTTCCAGCCAGCTCTGCAATAGACCCTCAGGACAGAGCTGGACCATTGGCAATGCTGGTGGCAACTCCAGGAAAACATATTAAGAAAGGGCAACAAGAGTGAAGGAGGGAACAGAGGGACCAACAGAAGGACTGAAGGAATAACAAGACAGAGGATTAGGAGGTGTGACATGTTCTTCAAGAGCCAGAAGTCTATAAAGAAGCAATGTGGAAACAGATACTTTCCTCTAGGGACTGTGGATGAGAACTTGCTGGAGCAGGTACACCTCACAGGGACTGCAGCTTGTGGAGAATCCATACCATATCCCATGAAAAGAATGAGAAATTAGGAGTAGTAGAGAGAAATCACTGCACACTGACCTGGACCTCCTGGACTGCTTGTAACTTCACTGGAGGGACTGAGAGTAATCTGGAATTAGCAAGGTGAGAGGAGAGGTGCCTGGAGTGAAGTAGTGAAGGGGAGACTAGAAAGGAAGAAGGAAAGGAGCCTGGAGTGAAGTTGAGCCTATGGATGTGGGAGGAAAGGTGTTTCAATGTTACTTTCTTTGTTTCCTGGTACCCGAATCAGTAATTATTTATGCTAATTGGCAAAAATTTAACTGAAATTCCCCATTTCAAGTCAGTTTTCCCTGCTGCACTTCTTTGCAGGTGATTTCCCAGTCTTTGTATTGATTTGTGAGTTTTCTTGCTCTCATTCCTCCTCTTTTGTCTCATGTCCCACTGGGAGGGCAGAGAGAGTGTCTGGTTGTGTGGATGCTTCGCTATTAGCTAAATCCACCACAGGAATTTGCAATGTAGCTGTGCTACAGCCCAAAATATCAGCTGTCTGCTTCATCCTTTATCTGAGTTAAACTGACTTTGTTGCTCTTATGACAAAGCACCTTAACTGCTCTAGCAACTTGCCCTTACAGGAGGAGAAAGCAGCAACATATTTAATAGTAAGGGAGTTTCTCAAGAAGTTGCACTAGGACTTTGCTGCAACCTATTAATTCAGTGCCATTAATTTCAACAATCCTCTTACACTGCTCCAAATGAAAATCCCAGCTAGCTTGCTTTATCCTTTTGCTGTCATTGCTAGAGATGGGCTTTTTCATTACAGTCAAGCATTTCACTTGTTTTCATCCTGCTGAAAAGCTAAATTCCCGTGTTTCTGACATCTATCTGGCTGTTAAAAAGACTGCCACAGATTCAGCACTTCAAAACAGCAATGTGGAATTCAAGCAGAGATAAACAGGAAGACAAGCAGTAAGCAACATTCAAACCATAGCCACCTTCAAAAGCTGATAAATAGGGGGTGAAAAACAAGTCAGTAACTTCAAACATAGCTTGAAAGTCTGGAAGTTCTAGGAAGGAGTATGCAGGAAGGAAAGAGCCATGGGAAAGTGCTGAGCTGAATAAGGCAATCAAAGTAATAAACAACTGAATTGAGTCTCAGGGGTGGGTATCACTGATGGGTCTTTCAGATTCTTTGCCAGAGTCTACAAACGCCCAAGGCAGGCAGTCTCTCGGCAAAAAACATCTTTAAATCTTCCTCTTGTATTGCTGAGTGGAAACTATGGATAGGCACACTCATTCATTTTTTAAAAGCAATACTTTGTTCAATAAAAACAAGAGAAATGACAACAGCTATTTGGAGAGCATCTGCCACATTCTGACAGATAGAGCTATGCAAAAAAATATTATGATCTATTTAAATGTTTTCTGGGATTTATGACCTCATTACAGACAGCAAACTAATTCACCAATCACACTGAATCTTTTTCTGTGGTGAATTTACAGTCTTTTCATTCTTAATATATATTCAAACTGCATGGGCAATAGCAATAATGTTTTTTTACATTCTTCTTATTTGGTGTTCTATCCCAATTTCTGCTCTCAGGACACCCAATAATTGTATTATGCAGAATATGTTGACATAAAATGGAGTCAGTTTCACTGGGCTCATAAACAGCAGTAATTCAATGATGCCTCTTCAGTTACGAACCCAACCCCAGAGTGCTGGGACAAAGAATGTAAATAATGACAATCCAAACAGTTTATGAATGTCTATTTCAAATTTGTTATCCACAAATAGGAGCACACAGTCTGTCCCTATGAGGGGAAAACATGAGAATGCCAGGTAGATACCAGAAGTGCTGCACTGGTTACCTCTGCATGTAGCTGACAGCTGGTAGCCTCATCGCTGGGGGTGAGGGTTATTCATAGGTTGTAAATTAATGGAAGAAAAAAGAAATCAGAGTACCTTTGACCAAACTAGGCATAAGGGACTATAAAAATGGCTACAACCAAAGCAATTACAAAAAAGTGGGGAAAGTCAACAGGGATCTGTAATGTGATGAAATACCATTTCTTAAATCAGCATTTTGTGTCCCAACTCAACTATGTCACACATTATTTGCCATGTTTTCTTATTTGAGAAAGTGGAGACAGAAATACCTGTCCCTCTACACCCAGCCTGCTATGCTCCACATAACAGAATCAAATGAAAGAAAAAGAGCAGGGCTGACTGGAACCAATTACACCGCACGGCTGAAGGAGAATTCTTCAATTTAGAGAGAACTGCGTAGGAAGCTGCTTTGAAATCCAGATGAAAAATGTCCAAGTTCACAAGAAGTAAACTAATTTCTTCTGCAGAGTGAGCAAAGTTAAGTGTTTGTCAATATATATTTAGGTGGGATCTGAATTGTCCAGCCTAAAATTAAAAAGATCTATATCCCATCACTAATCTCATGGGCTAAGAGCTCAATCTGTTTGATACAGCAGTGAAAATAATCACCAAACCCACTCAGATTACAGTCTATCAAGTTTTCTAAAGCAAGAAACTGTATTTGTCCTGCATTACTAATCACATGTACTGTTATTAAACCTGAAATCCTGGAGGCACTGGAGGCAGTGGTACATGAAGTTTTAAAATCTGCTCAGAGATTCTGAGTCTTATCGGGGGAAGCAATACTCAAAAAGCCAAGGAATTTTAACAATAATTTTACTGTAACTGAACATAGCTGAGACATCAATCCTACATTTTATATATAAAAATCATGTTCCTATGTTCCATATTTTCAACTTTCAAGGACAACAAATATAAAAATAGATGAACTTAGAACCAAAATCACATTTTGTGAAGATTTATCATTACTTTATAGGAAAATGGAAAGCTAATTCAACTGAGATTCCACAGATGCAGCTGTGGAATTCTGGATGCAGAAATCTATTCTGGATGCAGCTTTATTTTACATTTTACTTTACAGCAGAGAGCCCTGTTGGTACCTCTAGGTCACAAGAACTCTGGGTAACTGAAATGAGTAAGGTGGAATTCAATAATAGCAAATGCATCAAGAGCTACTCTTAGGAAAGACAAAGTAAACAACTACAAACAAATGCACAAATACAAAACAAGTAGAATTGGAGCAGGGAAAATTGCTGCAGAAAAGAATTCTAGACAAATTGCAGACGCATTAAGAACCCATGATGTAATGTTTAGGGGAAAAAAGGTAGAACTTATGTTAGGACATATTGATAGGAGTGGGTTTGGGAAGATGCATAGGTAGTGATTCCACTGGTGAAAGCTCAGCAAGAGAACTGTGTTTCGTTTCCAGCAGTACCCTAAGCAAACTGGAAATAGTCCAAAGAACAGCAATAAAAATGATAAAATGTTTAGAAAACATGACACACAAGAAGGCTGAAAGATTGTCTTTGTTTAGTCTAGGAAAAGGTATATTTAGAGGGAAAACAGTACTGAAACAACTAAAATTATTGTCTGTATTCACATGGAGGAAGTCAGGAAGCAATTGGCTTGATCTACAACACAAATAAGAGATCTCCTTAGCTGTAAAAGGGCTAAGTCTAGGAAAGGATGTCAAGGAAGCATCTCAAGAACCCTTGAAGGGTTTAGGAACAAAAGTCAGTGTCGATATCAACATCCAGATATCAGCACTGCCTCACTGATCACTGAATCATTGATCGCTAAACATCTAGCGCTGCTTCCTTTGATTCTCTAATGGATAGCTGCAATTTTTTGCAATGGTCTCTCCCCAGTTTTTGCTGAGGGGCTGGAAAGGATGACCTGATTACCAGGAATAGGTATATCTGAATGCTGGCTTACAAGTGTGCATTGTGTTTGGAGAGGATGAAGCTGCTCCTTCAGCATCCAGCCCTGAGCTTTGTTACAATAGCACAAATGCAAAGCTATCCCACTCTACTGCTTACAGCTGCAAGCAAGACCAAAATTCAGCCCTCATAATGCTAAGTAATTGGCTGTGAACTCAGATGAGGAAGTGGCTTGTTCACCAGGGTCTAATTCTGGCAAAATCACCTTCCTGCTTTTCCAGAATTCTTTTTTTTTTTTCTTGGAGAAATTCATTAAAAATCCTGAAATATTTAAAGGCCTCCTGGAAATGTTTAACTAAAAATCATAAAGCCCAAAATAGAAAAAAAAAAAGAGAAAAACTCAATGAAATATAAAACATATGCTGAGATTCAGGTGTGATTTTCTTTCTTTAGAAGCATAAAAATGTCATTGGCACGTGCATGCACAAATCAGAGGTAAATTGCTGTTAACAACTAAATACTCTGCAAAAATACAATGGTTCCAGTAAGTGTCAGAACACATCTGCTCTATTTAAAAATTAACCATATCATTAAAGTTATATTACTAGTTAATTTCTGAAAAATGCTTAATTATTAGAAAGTTATCTTCCCAGCTTCCAGGGAGGAATTGGAAACATTGCATTTCTGAGTTTCAATCTTCCCCTGCCAAGTGCTTTAAAGTTTTAAGAGGCATATATTTTAGGTTATTTGGGATATATAAATATAATAGCTTTCATTATTACACTATAAAGTCAACGAACCTTGTGTCATGGCAGATTTTACCCAATCTTGTGAAGTGTCTTGAAACAGAGTCTTTTTTTCTCCCCACTTTCTAAGGGAGCTGAGACTAAGGGAAAGCTGCCACTTGTGACAGCAGCAAATCTGGCCCAGGGTGTTTCTTGAGAAGAGCCTTGCATTTGGTTTCATCCTCCTCCACATCATGTGTCTCACTAGCTCTGGCACTGGCTCAGCGTAACAACAACTTTTAAGTCAGGAATGATTAACACAGCCAGACTAACCTGACTTCAGCCTTCTTACCTGTTCTTAAATGCTTGCAGACTTAAGTTACATGAGGTTTCAGTTTGTTGTAGCTGCCTGTAGTTTAATTTGAGTGATTCTCAAATCTGCAATAACCAAAGCCAGAAGCATTAAAGGCAAGCACTTACAGGGGTTTCTATGAGCTTCCTTTATGATTTCGCATAAGCTCTCCAATACATATTTTTCCTTCCAAGACACTCGCATATCAGCAGATGCAGGATGATGGTTATATAGAGTCAGAGCAACCTTAATCCAAGCAAATCAGGCCCTTTTAGAGCCAGACAGGTATTATAATAAAATTTTATTTTGCTATCTGTGCAAATACATTCAAACAGTTAATTGCCTTTTTTAATGCACATAGAAAACAGACATTACTCGTAACTGACAGCACCAGGTGGACTGCACATTTCTCATTCAAACCAGACATGCAGCATGAAACCAAATGCAGAAATAAACATAAGAGATAGTGAGGAGAAAAAAATGTTTCTTAATTATGTGGTGTCCACCTTCTGTAACAGATTGTCTCCCTAACTCACCCCAGCTCAATCAACCTGCCAGCTTGCTTGGGAAACAAACCAGAGCTGCACACCCAGAGCTCTGCTTATCTAGTGTACAGGTGTCCTTGTTTGCATGTTTTAGCTATCCAGTGGTTCACTTGGGTGTCAGAGAGGAATGCAAAAGAAATCCTCATTTCAGAGGAAGAATTCTGTCTGTTGTCAAGAATGACTGCAGTTTCAGGTTAAAGGAATCAAGGTTGTTTTAAACCATTCACCGTAAGCTTTGTGAATAATGAAGTGACCTCAGTTCCTGAAAGCATCCGACCCAGATATGCAGCTGGCAGTACATGAGCTGAGATGTTGCATTTTGAGGCACTGTAAGGGAAGAAAAATTAGGTTCTGTGGCCATGCCTGGGGGAGATGGTAACAGCCTCTTCCAAGCATCACCAAAACATATAGGGAGACTGAGACATGCACTTCAGTATGGATGATCAGTAAAGTAGTAACCACAAGAAAACCATGGGTCAAATAACAAGGATAAAGGTAACTCCTAGCTATAGCAGAAAAGCAGTAACTATTTACTATAAATGCTATAGAAATGAATCCTACCTGGAAACAGAGCCAAATTTTCATGGGATGAAAGATCTTGAATTACTCAGAACTCATTTGTCCACAATGGGGAATTAGCCTGACCCACAGAAATAGCTCAGCAAATACTTAATCTCATGGATGGCAGTTGCACTACAAATGTAAATCTCATATCTGTCTGAGTTGAAAACACAGGTTTGATTAATTTGAGACAATAATCCTGGATTTACATGATCTCACCTAGAAGTCAAGATTACCTCAAGATTAGAAATTAAACAGGTCATCTATTGAGACACAGCTGGAAAACAAACTTTCATTTTGTCTTGTCCTTACTCTTGATTCAATAAGCCAATGCTTTGCCAGAGATTCCCTATATGCCTCTTGCCTTTCCATGTCCCATGGTCTCCATATTGGGAGCCATCTCCTTATCACAGCATGCTGCTTAAATATGCACAGTTACTGCCCTATGTGAGAGCTTTTGTTACTTCTGAAGGAGGTCCCTAGGACTGAATTAAAAAGCTTTACAGAAGATCTATTTGGATGACAGAGGTTAGCCATGCAACAAATATTGAGGGTGTAGAAATAGCTATAGTAAAGAAGAATACAGCTGGATGAGCAATGTTTCTTCGAGAAGTAACATGTTTCTAAAACTGTAATAAAAAAGAAGAAATGAATTGCAATAGGAACTTGAAGGGAAAGCAAAGGAAAATAAGAAGAGCGGGACAACAATTTTAAATGGATTTTTCAACTATTTGGGAGACTAAGTAAAATATCAAAACACCTTGAATTGTACAAAGCTGATGTCCTGGAAAACTGTAATCCTTCATCTAGATGAGGAATTCTGCTATAAAATGAGAATATTTAAGTTTGAACAGCATAGTAGAGAATGAGGTCAGCTTGGCATGTTCAGTAACAATCTGTCTCGTAGGCAGAGACTACAGTTTGGAAAGTGCTACTCTGAACTTACTTACTTTAGTTTAAGACTCAACTTTAATCCACTTGTTTCTAAGGCAAGACCCAAACTGTGTTATTTCATTTCTAATCCAAACCACAGTGCTGCTCAGCCAGTATAAAGAGAGCTAGGAAAAAGTCTGATTTATATTCAGGTTTTCCTGCATACCTGCCAATGAGGTTATAAAATATCCACATGCGCATACACACATGTACGGGTATCTACTGTTTATACACAGGCATATGGTCTCTGTGTCTGTGCAGCTGTGCACACATATACACATCTCTCAGGAACACTCGATGTGTCTAACAATGGCTGTGCAGTTTGGCTTTTTATTTCCTTAGTTACATTGAAAGCTATTTCTTGCTCTTTTAAATTATACTTGGGATGTAGGTCTGCTATAAAAAGTTAAGTGTTATTATTAAGTGATCATTTGGGAATTTTTCTTTGTGTTTTCATGACATTTTTCCCTATACTACTTGATTAACTTGCAATTTTGTTTAGCCTGAAATTAAATGTTTACCTAAATGTGGAAAAAGACTTATTTTATAATTGAAATTCACCTTGCACACATCCTGTACATTTTCTTTACAAGTACAGTGACTTGCTGGAAACCACTTGCTTAAAAAGGATCCTCTATTGGGCCAAAACTAGAGTAGAGGTTGATATGTATTACAATTGATATCTGAGGCTTGGGTTCTGAAGGTTAAATATTTGTTGGCAGTGCCTTGGTGGGAAAAAAAGGTGTAAGAAGGAGGAGCAAAATTGTTCCTTTCTATTTTTTCACTTTATACAGTATTGCGTTTTTAGACTGGAAAATATGGAGAAAAACTATGCAGTGGTTTTATGATTTAATTGTAGGCAAGCTGAAAGGAATGCAACAAACTACTTTTATTTCTTTTATTTTTAGGGTGTAATAGGGCAAAATGTTCTCTAAACAGAATGAACATGGCTTCCACGCTTTCAGAGTGCATAACCAAACCCACAGATCTTACCCTCTCACATCCTGGGATAAACTTAAGATAAAATGTAAGTACTTTTCAGTTAAAACCAATCTCTCCTTTGTACATATAGATTTGTTTTAATAAAGGCTTCTTTCAATAATACAAATAATGATAAAAATAATGGAGTCACCAATATTGACTTGGTTCAGTATCTGGGATAAGTATTCCTTCAGGTAAAGCTGGTAAGCCTTCTGAAGTCAGCTATTATTAATCTCATCACTCATAAAATGCTTTATTCCATTTATTACCTATGTCAGCATGCAGTCCACCTTCACACCTCAAATTGGTGATCTAACATCAAGCACTCTCTAATAGTGTTTAAGTGCAAAGGATTTAGTTTGCTTTACTTAGCCTGTTGGAGTCTCTTCTACATGATTTCCCATCCTCAGCTGCGTACATGGATTGAAAAACTTTCCATATGGCTTGGAGAATAAACTGTTATCTTTGTACTTCCCAATATGCCACTTGAGAATATCTCAATTTAAAGTTGCAGCTTCTAAAGAAGTTTTTTTCTTTTTAAAGAAAACTGACTTACAGAAAAGCTCTCATTTTCTGGGACAACACCTCTCCTTGTTGTGCTGAGGATAAAGCATTAAACTGATACCAACATGGTCTGAGAAAGGGCGATTTGTTTCTAGTTAGCTTTTCTGATACGGACCTAGAGAGGCTTATTCTCTAGATCTTAAGGAAGATACGTGTTACGCATTGAGCATGAGTTCAAGTAGGGCTCTGTGAATATTTCTAGTTAGTAATTAACAGAAACAAATACATCTCTACAGGGGATAATTTAGTAGGTGAGCAACCCTAAGGAGAATCTGCTCCCAGTGTCATGGCAGAAGAAACATTGCTTGATTCCCCTCCATGCAGCTTTGTTCCTGGGAGACAGGGCAAATGCATCAGATGGGTGAGATTATCGGTTATCTCCTTCCTTATGATAACATTGATGAATCACCATCCAGCAGTTTTGGTGGGATTTATAAAGGAGTTTTTATGATAGGGAATCACTATCAGCAGAAGCAGCCACCAGTGCATCCGCTCTCAACCTTTGTTCTGCCTGACTCCAGGCTCGCCACATGCCATATTTTACAAACAGTACTTCAATGGGAAACACAAATGGGCGGCAACTGACAGTAATTATTTTGTGGTAGTCATTAAATTCTTAGCCATAAAGGAAGTGGTGATACACTGAGATGTTTTCAAAGAAAGTATGTGGACACACAGCCCTGCAAAACATGTGGAAAGGGACGTTTGGGCAAAAAGAGTGAGTTTGGCTAAGTAAACTCACAGACAATATGCAGGCAAAGCATTTGCTCCCTAAATCTGCAAGGCTCGAATACCTAAAGACATTATCTTGCTTCAACAAATTAAAGGTTTAAGAAAATGTCAGCAGGGAATGTGCTTATCTTGTTCGTTTTCTGAAAGTTAGCACCCCTAATATGCTTCCTGTGCAGGTTTGAAGCAGAGAACAGATTTGTTTGAAATGAGACTTCCCCAACTCCATGACAGCAGCAAAGACAATGAAGTTAAAATGGGTTTACAAGTATTTAATTCAAAGCAGAATATTTTATTACAATTTTGATTATATTTCAGGGTTTAAAAGACTGCTAAAATATGCTAATTCAGAAGCTCAGAATGACAAAAGTTTCAGTTGTGAAATCTTTTCATTCTCTGGAAACTACTTAGATTAAAGCAATATTTGGTGTCTCCTGATATGGGTTTAGATAGTTAATATCAAATGCTAAATTAAACGTCAATAATCCTTAAGGAGCCTATCTTAGTCACACTTTTTTAATCAAGGTTTTCAATGTGATCTTAAGGTCCGTTTGTTCCCAGAATATAATGAGAACTGTACAAATCTCATGCATTTCCAGTCAGAGTTCATTTATAGGGATTTCAATTATGCTTATATAAGCTACATTTTAAATGCTTTGTATGAAGATTTTGGTTTCTAGAAAAGAAGAAATAGAAGGGATAAGGGACTGTGTATAGTAAAAATAAGGGACTGTGCAAGCTAAACAATTCTAAGTTGTAGCTTTCAGAAAAACAAACAAAGCCCCATGAAAAAAAACCACCACCACTCCACAAGCTAAAAAACAATCCACAGTATACGTTTTAAGTATTTTCTAGAAAAGCAAATGCAGGCTTTATTGTGTAAAACGTGAATCCGTTAATGATCGATGTTGTAAGCAGAGTATCCGTTTTGGATGACGATTCATTAGTGCTATCTAAGGGAAGGAGGTTATTGATAATTTGATACCGCACATCCACTATCCTAATCATTATTGTCAGAAAGTCTATTAAAGATCATAGGTCATGGATCTAAAATTAAGTATGCCATAAAAAAAAAAAAAAGAGCAATGGACAAGGACAGACATTCTTATAGATGAAGGATCACACTAAAATGCATTGTATCAATTAATTACTTTAAGAAATTATTTTATAAAATACAGCTACAATCTTCAATGAAACATTTCTTATTTAAAATGGTGGAAGTATGACTATTAAAGCCCCTCCAACTCTGACTGGTTTTTGTCCTTCTGTGTGTGAATCTGCCTTAAAAATACATTTCTCCTTCATATTACACTGAATTACCCAACAAGGTAATAAGATACACTTTTTCTTTTCTTGTTTGGTCTTAAAGCACTCTAGTTGTTTAACAACCCCGCTCACTTTTCTCAGTATTTTGCTAAATGAGAAGTTGAGAACTGCATTGCTAAATGGCATTTCAGATCCATCACCATAAAAAGTGATGCTGTTGTCAGCATGAAGAAAGGAACTGTGCACCACATTCCAGGCTGCTTGAAGGAGAGCTTCACCCTAAGGATTGGCTAGCTGCACCAGATTTTAGCTTGGCTGCTACAAGTGCAAGCCAAATCACACTGTCACTTTATGCAGTAACCTTAGACTGGGTCAACAGGCTGTCAGCAGGAATGCAACAGTCCCAGAAGCATCTTGGCAAGAACTACTTCAAAAAACCTACTGATGCTCGGCACGTGTAGCTTGCACATGCCTTTCTTGTAACTTTCAAAACTGGACTATATAACTCCATGGAAGTATGCTGTTTGCTTTTGCATATTCTGAAGAAAGATATTGGGAAACTGGGCATTGCTCAACTGCTCCTCTAAATTCCTTTGTAAGGGTCACCATGTCTGTATACCCTGCTTGGTCTAAAACACTAATGCTTAACGTAAACTAAGCTGAAGGCAAAACCAAAAATAAGGTGTTATCATTTATTTTAAATAAACTGTAGAAACAATATCATCATGATGTCTTTCAATGTCTGGTATTTATATTCCAGCCACTGTCCTATATCACTTATTTAACTCACTTAGAATGGGACTCAGTCACAAACCCTTTTCCACAAGCTGAACTCACAGAGGACATTTTCTACCAACACTGCTATGGCACTGCTTTTATACACCCTTCCTTCTTGGAATTCACCGTGGTTTCCTGTCAGGTCTGTATCTCCGCTCATCCATCCTTGCCACTATTCCCCTATTTCTTGATCTCTCTCCTTTAACATTCTGGAGGATGTCTGAGCTCTCCTCTCACCAAAAGCATGGATGACCACCTGCCTGGAGATAAGGAGGAGATGGATGCTAAGCTAGGATTGGTCAAGCTGTGACCAGCTTGCCTGTTCTGAGGCTGAGGGAACAGCTGAAGAGGTGGCACAGCACTGGCATTTCTGAACCAAGCATTTTCACATCATGGCCCTGAGCTTCTATGTAAGTATAAGAGGGACCCTTCATCAAGGACTGTAGGACAAGGGCTGATGGGTTAAAATTTAAACTGGAGAAGTTCAGGTTAGGTATAAGGAAGAAGTTTTTTACTGTGAGGGTGGTGAAGCACTGAAACAGGCTGCCAGAGAAGTGGTAAATGCTCCGTCTCTGGTGGTGTTTGAGGCCAGGTTGGACAAAGCCTTAGGGAACACGGTCTAGTGTGAGGTGCCCATGCCCATGGCAGGAGGTTGGAACTGGATGATCTTAAGGTCCCTTCCAACCCAAACCATTCTGTGATTCTATATACAAATTACAGATGTTACACAGTCACATGTCTGGCATTAATAACAGCAGCTAATGTCTGATTGCAGGCTATGTAGTAAGTAGCTTTGGGTATTAATACGCTTGTGCATGAATTAATTCAGTCTTTGAAGGGAACTGCGATAAGGTTCAAGCAGAGAAGAGGCTTAACTATAAAAAAATCAAACAAGATCTTCTGTATTTCAACATGCAAACACTGTAAAAATTGTGCTAGAGCACTGTGCTTCTTCTGTTTGGTGAGATAAAGTAGCTCAAATGCCTGCCAAAAACCACCAGCAAAGGTAGTAGGAGCTGTGGGTGCAGGGCTAGTAGAAACAAAGGAGATTCAAGCACATGCTTGAAGGAACAGCTGGAGACATAGAAGTAATAGGGAAACCAGCACTTTTTTTAGCAGCAGCAAGCTATGAAATCAAGCCTAGGTGACTGCAATCCACCTTAGGGGCGTGATGACAGGACATTACTAGCTTGTGTGACTACCTGCACTGGAGTCATCAGGAGTTACTGTTTGGGCAACTATTATCACCATCCATTTGGCTAAGGAGCTACAAGTTATGACATAATTAGGAAATGTCTATTTGGGCCCTAAAGAGCCAGTTTTGCAGAGATCTGTTGTGATACTAGGTGATGGTGTCAGCAGCCCAGTGGAACCCCACAGATACTGAGGATCTGTGGGGTGTTACAAGCCCACAGAGCATCATGTTCAGCTGAGGCTGGACCTAGATGTGTAAATCATGCAATGTTAAAAAGGTTTTTTTTTTCTCTATTAATGTGCTTTAGAGGGACTTCGGAAACTAGGCTATAGTCTCTGCTGCTGTTTTCTCCTACTTCAGTGTCACAAAGGTTATTGTTCTTCAGGGTGATAGCTGCTTCCAGCACTCACTAGGGAATGCCAACTGTAATTAAAGACTTGGAAAAAAACAATGCATTTAATGGCTTATTTAGGGTGACAAGTGCTGTCTTACCTTGGGAATGTCTATGAGCCTAATAGGTGTAGCTTTCCTTTTGGCTTTCCCTTGCTGCATCATTTGATATTAGATTTCTTTTGCAGGTTTTTCAGACCAGTGTTTGAGATATGCACTTGCAAATCTTGTGTTGAAATCATAATAAAATGTCACACTAATTTATTCGCTGGGAATATTTTGCTAGCTTCTTGTATTAATTCCCCTCAAAGCTAATTTAGATGCTTGTTGTCTGTGTAGTCTGCATCTGTCTGTATTAATAACTGTGAAAGTGTCTGAACAAATTAAGACATTTTACAGCATTTAAACATCCCAAAGATCTTACATTTTCTGTGAAAGTGAAGAGGTTGTACTATAATTTATGGATGTTTTCCCGTTAATCTCTGAATTGTTTTGGCAGTTAATGCCTAAAAGCGGCAGCTACCTGGCAAGGACAGAATATCTGTCAGACCACGAAGGGTGCCTGCATTCACTGGAGAGATAAATGGGAACACTGAAATAGAGTTAAGCCTAAAGAAGGAAGCTCATCCTCAGACGGACTTGCCAAGCCTGTTTCATTATAGCTTATAGCTTTCATTGTAGCTTAGCAAATGCTGTTAAGTATTCTGTCAAAATAAACTTACTTTTCCAGACAAGTAGCACTGCAAAACCCTAAGGTGCCACTGCTAATACTGGAACTCTATTTTGCATTAAAAAATACAGGTACTATAATAAAAAGTCCAAGTTTTCTTAGAGCGTATTTTCTAATCCAAAACATGTATGAGCTTTTTGTGATTTGTACCTTTTCTGTCCAGCCATAATGGAGACAGATTACTTCTTAATGTGTACCATTTAGGAAGCAGCATTCTTTTTCATGTATTTTGAGGTCAGAAAAAGAAAAAAAAGAGGGGTCTTTCAAGTTCCTATGGTTCTGATAATGTTACGCTACAAAACCATATTTCATACTTTTCACTATGGACACACATCCTGGAAGGTCTTTCTGCAACTTAAATCACAACTATTTTAATTTCTAGATTATAGTATCTATTCATGTATAGGAACTATTTATGGTAGGGTGTTGGAACTACATGATCTTAAGGTCCTTTCCAACCCTAACTATTCTATGATTCTATGATCTGAGAAGAAAAACTGAAAAACAAAACAGAAGACTGTCTTAAAAATATAATTTCAAATTTTTTGTACCTATTTATTTAAAATATATTCTTCTAGTTTCTCGCCTATTTCCTTCAACTATGTTCTATTAGTAAACTAACTCTCGTTCAAGCCAGAAGACCAAATGAAGCTTTATAGCGTAATTAGAAGTCTTTGGTTAAAAAAAAAAGAAGGTTAAAACTTAAAGGAATGTTTGACTAACATTTTCTTACAGAGAAAGGAGAAAAACGAAAACAGAACCCATGACTGTTTTAAATTGTGCATTGTCATTTTTTTAACAAATTATTAAAGTTTGACATTAAAAAAGGAAACTTTCCACCTCTGCCTATTACACTTCTAATAAGAACTGACTTAAAGACCTTCAGTTCTAATTCTACGCAAGACAACACTATACCTTTAAAGCTTCAGTATGTCTGCATGCAAGATTTTGTATCATGCTGGATAGATTTCTTTTGGCTGAACTTCAGTCAGTCCTAACTGGAAGTAAGTAAGCATGTTTTCTGTTTCTACTGTTATATTTCTCTGATCACAACATAATGATTTATGCTCAAGGGAAAATAAGACCACAGGTTCTATTCATATGAATCTTTGTGTAAGTCACTGTGCCCAGTTATGATCATATTTTTCCAATCATAGTTAACTGGGCTTTAGATGTAGTATAATGCACTGACAACAACTGCCTTAAGAGATTCCCTTCCCATACTCATGTGTTTACAATCCATATGCTTAACTGGATTTCACTTAACAACTGTATTAATGGTCTCAGTTACTAAACATTTGTGGATCATGTAACTGTTCTTTCATTATACACTAAATGAAGCTTAGTTGTAAACCTTAGATCTTTAATTCAAGAGCAACTCCACAGAGGTGTTATTTGCATTATTTTTTGTTAGGATTGACCTGAGACTCGACTACAGACCTAACAGTCATTTGCTTTTAATTACTCTCCCTCATCACTTACAAGGGACTTCAGATGCCTTTTTTTTTTGTTCACTAGAAGTCAGTGAAAGTTCCATTGCTTGATTCACATTCACTATTAGGCAAGTCCAGGATTACTTTTTCTCTGATACAGATTCGCCTTTCGAGCAGAGAATGAACTAGTTGACCTAAGAGATCTTTTTAATCTTTAATTTCTATGAGAAAAAAATACAAAAAGTACATTAACATTGTCTACAATGTTCTCTGTCAAATAATCATCCCGTTAGAAGGTCATTATATAAAATACTGAGATGCACTGTAATACTGCTTACAAAATTACACAATAAGCTATTTGCGTTTGCAAGTTATATTGAACAGTACACTGTTTGGATGTATTTGTATTTAAACAGCTGACTCAAGAAGGCCCTATGAATATAATAAGTGCTTTGAAAGCCATTACAATAATCACTCTCATTATATACCATGTAGTAACCTCAGACCTATCAAAATCTCACGCATGGGTCTTTTCCTAAAGCAACTGTAAACAGAAGTATAGAATACCACTGAAGCTTGTTTTAGTCACTATTTTGGGGACAAAAGAACCCTATATGGATCTAACAATGCTCCTTAAAAGAAAAATAAAAAAACCAATCATTGAATTAAATCCTGTGATTGGAAATTGGGGCAGAATTGATCTGGATTGCCAAATTTATTATTACATGCAGTGAATGTACAATGAAATGTGATTAGAGCAAGTGTGCCATCAGTCCTTTTTGCAAGATCGAGCACAGAAGAGTGCAGCCTTGATGAAAGGAATCGATAGCATTGAACGCAAAATTGGAGGGCTGTCAAATCATCTTAATTCCTATTTTCTGAATGAGTGCAGTGAGATCGCTTGATGCACATGCTAATAGCCAAATTAGTGTGCTTTTGACTCAGCACAGTCAAGCATCTATAAAACTTAAATAATATTGCTAAACAGAAGAAAAAAAACCCAACCCCTATGAAGCAGAGTTACCACGCAACACATATGTTTCTCTTTGAATTCTTAATTAACAGAGCTGTATTTCTCTTAATTTTGTAGACATTAGCATATGTAACCTACAACTTCACATTTTTTAACAGACAACCTTTGTTCTTCCATGACTGGAAAGACAATCTACTCAACAGGCACAAATACGTATACAACACACACAGCAAGGATCGACCTGTGAAGTCTCTGAAATCAATCACTCAGAAGCGATTAGTAAAGCTTTCCATTGTGATATTTCTCACAAATTTCCCTCAGAAAGAGTTGAGGGTGGTTTCAGGGTCAATTAAAGCCAACCTAAGACTCAACAACCCTCAAGTGCTGTCTTCCAGCCACTCCCTCACATTCTCTCTCAGCCTCATGCACAGCAAGTCATCTATGGATGCAGTCAAACACTGTGGAGACAAGGAGGTAAAGGTTATGTGCCCATGTGTCTCACACCAGACCTAGAGAAAAACTCCAGCTACACTCATAAATCTACAGATACTTCCGTAGCAGTATGAGTTCAGTTTTGATTTTAGTTGCATTGCTTTTAGTAGCTTTTTGGTGCCTCCCTTAACAGACATTCAGCTTCATGCCTTGTGTATGCAGGACCAAATCAGAGTGAGAAAGCTCAGAGGAACAGAGTGTCTCAGCAGCTACAGGTTAATGAACTTCAAACTTGCTTCTGACATAGTTAAGGACATACTTGAAATAACATGGTTCCCTTTCCAGCTTTGACAAGTACTATACTTTCACAAGTACAAGCTTTGAAAAATGTATTAAGTACAAAAAATCAGCTATGACTGCAGCACAGAAAAGTGTTAGGGCAAAGCCAAAGAAAGAACATATCAGCAGGAGGTGAGGGGGGTGTCTCTGCTTCCCTAGTTGGCTCAGAACATGAGCACCAGAACTGTCACCCAGCAGCAGTACTGTATTAACCCCCACCTTTAAAAAACAAATCAATAAAATGTAGTGTAACAAGAGCACAGGCAGTAAAGAGTGCTTTGTAGGGAATCTATTTGTATAGTTAATTAAAAGGCAGCAAGTAAATGAATGGGTCAGGACAATTAAATAACACTAAAGCCTAACCCAGCACTTCCATAACAGTTGGATCCAGAAGCATAATGGATCCATCACCATTGTGCTCTACTCTTAAACCACATATTGAAGCACGTGAGGCCAAAAGCAATTGTTACTCCATCATAGCTAAGTAATACAGATGAAAGCTCACTGTGACCTTGGTAAGCAGATTCAAAACTGCAGGCATTTTATGATAGTCCATAAGAAAGCAAAAGAACCTCATATGTACAGTTGCAGAAGACAATATGGGCTTGATTCTCCTTTTTGAAAAACTACAGGTTTTGTTTTCTCCTTACACGTGAGTCACTTCAGATCTACGATCTTCATTAACTGCTCATGTTTTATATCTTTGCTATTTCTTTTACTGCTTGTTATGTGAGCTTGTGGGTAACCTACTGATGAACTCACACATTATGAAATCTCTTTTCACCAGGAAATTGACTTTTTTAGACTGAAAAACAAAATTCCTAAATGCTATTTGCACCCATATGCCAGAGGAAGTAAGGTGTTAGAGCACTAAGCATAGTAAGAGTCCAGCACAAGTGGACAAGACTGTTAATGCTAAGCTTTTTGCATGCTGAATCCAGTAAATGGACAGACTATACTGGAATTTATGAGATAATGTTGCTGTACTGCAAACCTGGAAAAACATAAAAAACATATGGAGCACCTTCAGCTTTAACATTCAGCCTTGGCCACCAGCATGATGTCTTTGATGTTTACTGTGCGCCAGGCACTTGGTTTTAATTTGTTGTTCCTCTGTAATAATGGATTGTTGGGGATGGTTAATAATATGTGGCATTAGCCTAGAAGTCTGTTAGCTGACTGAATATGGTTGGATTCTTAGGGTTGGATTGTCAGGAAGAAAAGCAACCTATTTATTTATGAATTTATTTATTTATTTTTAAATAAGATACGGAAGCAAGCAGCCTCACGTTTGTTGCATTTAAAGTACAGCAGTGTACTTGTGACCTGTTCAGCTGCCTCCATGTGGGCGTCTAGTGAGAATACCAGCTTGTCAACTATCATGCTTTTAGGGCACACTTTATACTCATTCTCATATATGAAAGAAAATTATGCTGTATACATTAGGCATTTGCATTCCCACTCATCCAAGTCCTTCCTTATTAGTGTTAACATGATAGTGGTGGTATATATATAAGCCTGCACAAAAATATTTCTCCATTCTACTTGCAGTTTGTACAGAAGCAAGTACGTCCTTTTCTCAGTTTCAGCAGGTGTGTTTGATGCCAGGATAGTGCAAATTGCTTCTCCAAAGACTTGAGGTGATAGGACTCCAAACCTGAGTCACTGATAACCACTGCTGGTGTATTGGAAAACTTTCACCAGCTTCAAAGCTATCAGCATCTGTGGTTTCACAGTCTCCTCATGGATGGACTAATTCAGTCCAGAAGTTATACAGAACACGCTTAGCTAGGAAAACATTTTCTGCATCAGGATGAGAAAAAAACCCCAAGTTATTATAAAAATTACTCAGATAAAGTTTTGTTAATTGAATTGAGGCCAGTGGATCAGATTTTAAACCTGCTAGAAAGTGCAAATGATGAGAAAATAACATCTTTCCTGCTTTCTGCTGGCCATATCAAATATACCTGGTGAGCTATCTAAAACACAGTATAACTATTTGGATAAACTCTGATTACTGAAGAACAATGGGCGTTACTCATCCAAAACAACAAGCGGGTGTAACTCCCTATAGCACAACATCAAGTGTTAACAGTTTAGCATGATCATCAACTGACATCTGTTAGGTTTCTGTGTTCCTTATTCATATAACTTTTATTTCAATTTGTCTATTAGCAGAAAAAGCTAATAGACATATAAGCTAATAGACAATATAAGGTAAGAAATTACTTTATAGTTCTACAATTATGTAGATATGTGAGCAGATAGCTTTTAACTGTTATGATGTTCTTTTGTTCCTTTACATTCAGTTAAAAATTACTGTTATCAGTATTGTCATTCCTTGCATTAGACCCATGAAGTCATTCCATGACTTCACTAATTTAATTATACAGTACTTCTCTCAACTCTATTTTTAAAGCATTTCACACTGAAAGGGATGGGTGGAGTAATTTCCGTTCTACAAAGTAAAATTTTAATCTTGTGGTCAAAACCTTTTCACTGAATAAAATAATTCCTTGACTGCATCTCTTGTGAGAGCTGAAATTAAAGGTTGCCTTTTAGTAACTTCTGATGGTACAGAATTTGGGCACCCTCAAAGCACGTACATGTTTATTGCAGCAGACTGATAGTGATGCCTAAACAAGTAGTAATATTCACAATACAGATCTCAATATATATGCAAGATAATCATATTCATATTTGCACATAGGAAATGACAAAAACAAATGTTCCCTCTAACTAGCTCACCATATGTAGCACGGACTCAGTGAAAGGAAAATCCCTAAAGGATTGAAAATCAACAGATACAGGTAACATAGAGGTGGCAGAAACCCTGTCCAATTAATTGGCATTTGGCTATTCTGCTGGTGCATCAGAAATAGAAATAGTATAAATTTTTGCAAGCTCAATGTGTTCTCAGTCACAGGCAAAGTGAGCTGCTCTAGGGAAGTAACTTCAGGTCCCACTTGTTTAAACAGAGCATTGCTAGAGCCCTGGGGAAAAGGTTCACTTTCTTCAGCTAGTTTGCAAGAAAATCTCAATGAAGTCTGCTGTAATTTGCATCCTGGCATGTTCTCAGATGGCAGAGTTTCAGTCTGACCTCTGGCCTTGTGTTTGCAATATTATTGTTTTTTCTGTGGTTGTGGTTACATGGCTTCAGCAATGCCCACAGTGCTCTGATTTATATGTAATTTTTTACTCTGTGCATTGCTCACGCAGTTCAGTTTTGACTAGCTGTGGTGATAACCTGTAAAACTATGCCTGACTGAAGCAGTGAACCCTCTCCAAGGATGGAAGAAGTTGTTTCATCTGAGTTCTGATGTCTAATAATTTCTTCTGCTGCATTTTCAAACTTAAATGTGACAAATGATTCTTCTAAAGTAGCTACCTATTATTTCATTAATTCACAGTTTTTTGTAGCCAGATGACCAGTTTTGCCATACAGGAGAAAAAGCCTTAGGAAGTGCCGGTTGCCTGTCTTCACCAAACCTGTCACCTCTCTGTGCACTGAAATAAGCATGTATTAACAAAAACCAGCTTACCCTGTTTGTTAATCTAAATGACCCCTGGAATTCTCAGCAAGAGGAGAAAAAGTTTCAAATGCGTACATGTTTTGTGTTCTTTCAATCAATATTCTGAATTGCTTTAATTACCACACCTGCCTGGTGTCTCAAGCTTTGCTCCACTGCTGCTGTTTATTGTTACACACATTTTATGTAGGCATCACAGTGACAACACCCAAAGTTAATATGACCACTTATGCTGTCATTCTAAGAGACTGCTAATAATATGGTATTCTGATAAAAAATAGCTTTGTTTGGTTAAAAGACATGTATCCAAAATAAACAGAAACTATCCCTATTTTCTTCTGTACTGATTCTTCAGTAGTATGGTTCAGAAAGAATATAGGTCTTTAAATGAGACCATTGGTAATGCACACACCTGTAAATATCATTGTCCTCTGAATTTGCTTTGCTTCATTGGCAGGACAAAGATCCAAGATCAGCCTGACTGCTCTTCCTTGGTAATTTTATGAGAGATTTCAACTACTGGCAGAAGAAAACTAATTTGAAGCAACTGAAGAAATGGACTTGGCTTTCATAGTCAAGTAAAGATCTAACCTCATGAAATGAGAGCACTAAAAATATCATGCCATGGTTTTCATTCTTGCAGTTCTTTAAGGCAGATATTGTGGAAATCTTGACAGACACTGTAATTTCATTATCTACAGTCTCATGAGCATGAGCCAGCTGCTTTGGTCTTTAGGTTAAGTTTACGTAACTGAGAAAGCAGCTATTCATATAATACTCTTTATTTTCATTTATATTTATCATCATAATACAATTTTTCTTTCCTGCTTGCTCTTAGGCTCACTGATTGCACTTGGGATTCGACAGTCTTTGAAAATTAGAAAATCTCTGCCTTAGGACAGAGATTGTGCTTATACCTAGTGCCTTTGAGCAATAAGAAGTCCTACAGTTTAACAATGCTGTGATACAGTTTCACTTCTCTGTTTTTTTGTTTTAGCCAAGCCATGCAAAGATTAAATATTCTTCACAAAAACAAGGGCTGTTTGTCTCCACTAGCACCCTTACCTAAAGTAGTTTATAACTTAATGCTACTGTTAATTGGTGAATATGTCAGGACAAGTTTGAATAGGAGGTATTAATTGGGATTTGTCGCATACGGGAGTCGTCTTGGGCCTGCATGAACAGAGAGACAAATGAAAAGGCTTTTCTCCCGTTCGAAACACGACCTCTCTGGGCTTATTTGGGCTCTTGATATAACAAGCACTGAACTAGCTAATTAGCTTGGCTCCGTTTCAGACAGCTGGATTAGAGTCAGTGATAAAATGCAGCAGAAGGCACCCCCTTGGCACAGGTCCCTGTAACTCATCCCGCCAGCCTGGAAATCCAGCGGAGGAGAGGGGTACTGAAGGCTGGGGCTGAGGCTCCTTCTGAGCCTAGAGAGACGGTCCCATTTGTTAAAGCTGCCTTTAACTATACGTGCTTCTACTGCAAGCACAGAGCAATATATCTAGCAAAAATAAGTCACAGGACCTGGCCAAGCTACTGTAAGTTACTCCCTTGTGGGCAAATACTCTTTCATTCTTTATAGGAAACAGAAAGTTTCACAAATCAAAAGCTGCTTTACAATCCATGGACATAGCTGTAACTCATATCCTTTTAACTAGGACCCTCACCAACTACACTTACATCATGGTGCATGGATTTTGTATGGAGGTGCTTTACACTACCTGGGAAATACTCTTAACAGTTTATGCTCCTGACATGATATGAGCAACCAGCATTACAGGGAAATGTTTCAAAACAAGAGGAACACAATACTTGGGTAACACACCAGCGTGAGATGTCTCTACATCAGATAAGAATAAATAATAGCAATGCTCAGAAAATTAATCAAAGTAATTAAAATAAATAAAATTTTCTACCAGCACAATTTCTTTGCTGGCTTCATTGTTGTGTGCTACATCACAGGGACAAAATTTGAAAGAGTACTTTTAAACAGTGGTTTCAACTTGACTACAGAAAGCCCTTCAGCTATGGAGTAATTACATGCATCATTCTTATATATTTTGTAAGATTCTTTATTAATTTTAAATAGTTACAAATGTTATTGGAGAAATACGATATCATATCAACAGAGTGTGAAGGAGCTTATTTAGTTGCTTTATACAACTGAGTCTACTTTTTACATTCTCATGGTCACATATTATTCTAACAAACCCCGAGCAGCTTTCTATTCCCTTTCTCTCTTTCACACCCCTTCCACTCTATAACCACCTTTGAAAAATGATATTAGTATGAGAGAATGTATTTGCAGATTTTGTGTATGTAATAGCAAGAACATTGAAGAGTGTATTCCTTCATTGGGGAACATGGTTTTTAACCTAATTTTACTGTTATAGCATCCCTAAAATATATGAAGAGAGTTAAAACTACTTGGAATACAACTGTGGCAGGCTTGCATCGTTTCCCATCCACATTACATTCTGTATGATGTGAAGGGATTCACAGAGCTTTCTTTTCTGTTCTCATTACAATCTTTGTCACTAAGAATGAAACATTCAAATTTTAATGCCTCATATATTTTGTCAGCTGTAGTAGAGTGCTATACTACTCTGACCTTTTTGATTCGCTTGCCATTTCACTTCTTCCTACTTCCAGGTTCATTATCCTGTGGGGGAGAGGTGGACCAGCTAACCAATGAATGGATGGTGTACTGAAAAGGTCAACATAGTACAGTGTATTTACAATCCCTTCACAAACCACATGCAAGCTGAAGATGTAGAGTTCTCCATTTGGTATGCCAAAGCTGCAGCTTTAGAAAACCATAGTGAAATGAATTCAATCTGAATCCCAGACATTAGGGAAAGGAAGCAGAAAAAGTCTTACAACTCAATTGCAGAGAAATGCCACATTTTTTCAACTTGCAGTTCTTAACAGAAACATTTGATATCAACTAAATGACACTAGCCAGATAAGTGAAATACAAAATTATTACTATTTCGAATTAGTCTTCAAGTCAACTCTAAAAAAACATCTAATTGCCTCTTTAATATAATTCTGGGAAGAAAGAATGGAAACTGAATAAGGTCTTTTGCACAAAGAGCTTTTTAAACAGGAAATACCTGAAGTTTGCCAACATTCTTTTTGATATCCTTCACTAAACATCATCTTCCATATGAGAAAACTAATGATAGTTATGTAATTAGTGACATTTCAAGATAAATAATTAAAAAATGGTTCATAAGACAAACTTCTATTTAGACCACAAAGAGATAGGGCAAAAATTAGACTAAACATGGAGTTTGATAGCAGAGGGCATTGTGCTATAGAAGGCTCTGTCTTTCAGATAAGAAGAAAAACTAAACTAATGACCACTTAGGATCACTGACGTTGTTTAGGCATGTTAATCTAAGTGACCTGGACAGATTCCAGCTTCTGTAATTACAGGTCTCTCTGCATACCTAATTTTTCCTAAGCCTAATTGTTTTGGTGTGGTTGTGGGGTTGTGGAAAAGACTGCCTCTTGTGCCAAGTACCTGAGTGCTCCTACATGAAGCAGAACAGCATTTCTGTGGTGAAAAGGAAATAATTTTGCATACAGAGGTTTGAATTGTGGTTCAGCTTGAATACTGAATACTGAGACTATCTGGGAAAGTAACATGCAGCAGGGAAACTTTACAAAGATTTCCACCATGTTCATAAGAATGAATAAATAATGCCAGCTCTGACTAGGATTTTGTCTTTCTTGCAAGAGACTACTTTTCAGTTCATGTGCTGGTTTCTTTCATATAATGATAGGCTGTAAGGTCTAAGGAGTGAAATACAAAGACAGACATTTTTACCACCAAAGCAAATCGACTAAGAGACCTTCTTAGAGTTACACAGGATGCTTGTGGCAAAGGCAGAAAACAATGCAGGCCTCCTGAATGCTGATGCAGAATGATTAAACCAGTAGTATCAGCCATAACAGCCCTGCTAATGGGTGAATTTCTAATCAAGAGACAATTCTGAGGTCAAAAATAAAGGTATAAGTAAAAATGAAATGTCTGAAAAATAGCAGAGCAGTATGTAAAATAAAGCATGAATTAAGTCAAACATTTAACATGCATAGTTATGCACCTGCTCCACTGTGCTTAGTACCTAGATGTGGACCATATGCATGTGATTTCGTGCAGCTGAAGAACTCAGTGAGAGAATTCAAATGATTATATTTCACTTCATGTTAAACATATTGAGTGTATTAAGATCCCACCCATTTTGATACTGTTGAATATACTTCTAAGATGGCAATTATCTCCTTTTCACAGAGAAACCAACCCACCTTATCATAAGGAAATTTCACATTTGCTGCAAAAGACCATGTGAAGAAGCAGAGCACAATAAAAACTGACTAATCTTAGGAGAGTGAGACTGTCAATGCAAACTATAAATAAACAAAACCTTAGATTGTATTGCTCTATCCCTTATATACATATACACACCAGAATTTGAACAAAAATCTTGTCATTGCCTGACTTCTCTTCAATGTGTTAGTCACACAAAATGTTTTTGAGAAGTGTTAGAGTAAGCGGTCCTTTTCACTTTATTTACCGCAAAATGAAACCGCAAAATTAATTAGATCTTATTGCTAATCAGAGGGATCTGCTCCAAAGAAATACTCTGACATATTGGTAACTTGGTAATGTGTTAAATTTCTGTAGGCCAGTAATTTTTCTTGGCTTCCTTTACATAAACATCTAATAATAAAAAAGAGTAAATCAACAGAGTTGTATTGAAGTCTGTGTTGATTTAAACCATCTGAAGTTCTGGCTCAGTACTGAGAAAAGATTATTTGTTATTGCAAGCAAAGCATACGTAAAATCTAGGATATTTTATCTTTCAAGGCTTGGCTGGAAATGTTGTTCTTGGGTGCGTGAAGAAAACTGAAGACAAACATTTTGAACATGAAAAAAAATTTCCTCAGATTTTATGACCTCTGAAGAAAAAAGCTGATTGATTTATATGTTAATTCTACATGCCTAGTTTTATTTGTGTTGTTGCTTATCAAACATGCTCTCTTCCATTATAAAGTAAGCCAAATCCTTGCTCAATTAATTTCTGTAATGTATCAGCTGATGCCATCATAATTAAGATTTCTTTAATTCCCTTGATCACTATCTTCATTGAGTTACAGAAATGTCTTGAATAGATCAGAAGCTCCTGAACCTACCCATCTGTCTGGAATCCAAATAGTAGCCAGTAACAGTAGACTCACCAAAGAAAAGTCAAATCAAATCAAAGCAACAGGAATTCTAATTGCTAATTAAGGCAAATTTTTGCTCAGCTCAGCAAAAAGGAGGTAACCAGTTGCAAAGGACGCCACAATGATCTTTGGTTCTTTATTCTTACTACTGCAATCCTGAATGCTTTAACTATCACGTGTTCACTATTTTTTGCAGGATAAAACTAAGTTAAAAAGAAAGAAATGAAACATATACAAGAAAATAAATGGCATACGTGTTGCAAACAAGCATGTAGGACTGCAGCTCCATCCTGGTACGTTTTACCCATTTGATAAAAACGTAGCTTTTACAAAGATGAAAATTGAGCTTTCTTCCCTATTGTTATGTAGCATCTATATAAGAAAAGGGAAACAAACATTCTTTTCCCTACATTATTATTTTTGTAATAATAAAGATAGGTGAAGTGGCTCTTGATTCAAATTAATATTGTAAAAGCTACCCCTGTTCTGACTAAATTAACAAAGATGTTGGTACCTGACAGTAGCACTAGCATAACTTTCTGCCCAGAGTAACTTGTGGAGTCTGAGGAGCCATGTGCCACAAGGTGAAATTCTGTAGATATTCTTTGGTCACAGTTTGGATTGAAAGGGAGCCCATTCCCATTCACATATTCCCATCCCTTGACCAGGTTTTCTTAGAACTCACTTGCTGACACTCGTATCATCAGGAAAATGGGGTGAAAGTTACATTTCCAGACAGATACATGTATAGTTAGTATTTCTATAGACTAACATAGTTAGTTAACTATTTTATATTTGTATATAGTTAATTATAAATATATGTGTAAATAAACGTACAAAAATACAGGTACACACTTCTGAAGTTACTCTGAAGGAGTTAGAAACTCTGAAGTGAAACACCGAGATAGAATTATTTCACTGACTTTGCTATAACATTATTTTTTGAGAACGTTCCAGTTTACTATGTAGGATTTTCAGGTCTAAGATGTCATTTAGAATGAAAAAGAATAAAAATACTGCCACTGCTGTTCAATTCCCAAGTTCATGAGCTGTCCAGTATGGCCTAAGATCTATAATGGGAGTCAAACAGTTTAAAATGTTTGCTTTATAAGTCACAGATGCAGGAAAACAAAGTTTAAGCTCCCACACTCCCTTTTTCTTTATAGTATGTCTCCCCATCACTCTACTGTGTATTAGAATAAACACTCAGTAGGTTTATACCAGTTCACCACCCACCAGAAAAGGCACAACACGGCTTATAGCCTGCTGATGACAGATTCCTCCAATCTGAAACACAGAAGAGGAGATTCATGTTCATAATTCAATTAAGTCATGCATAGGGACCTGAATGTGAATTCCCCAACTTGCAGCGCTTCTGAGGACATCAGAAAGCATACAACATCAGTAGGTACTTGGGTACCTTGGAAAGACAATTGTTGGTGTTACGTGTTCATTGTGATGAAACACCACTTCTACCTAAATTATGAAGAAATTAAAACAGTCTTCAAACAGCCAGTTACTTACTAGGGGTAAAAAGGTTTCTTCCTAGCCCATGCAGGTGACTGAATGAAGTTGTGAAGCATGGTTTCCATTAAACCATTATACAGGTTTAAAATAAACCTTTCTTTGTGTTTTATGATCACCCCAAAAGCCAGGCCAGAAACACCGTAGTTCACACAGTGTACCATGAATAATGCAAATGAACATGGGTATTCAGATTCCAAAGTTTGAAAGAACAGCATACAGAAACCATTGCCACATAAATGTTTTGTTTTCTTTTCTACACATACATGGACATAAAGAGATTAATTAATAAATACACAATTAAAGTTGACTTTTAAGAATAAATCATTTGACCATAGTAATCAGGACAGATCTTTAACTCCACCTCACATGCTTAATTGTAAAGTTCTCTGTCCTTGATACACAAAAAACCCCAAACCAAACCAAACCAAACCAGAACTATACTTTTCCGAAATGCTGGGTTGAATTCTGTTTGCAAGCACCTACATATTCATAACTCCTGTGAAATTGACATATTTTTTTCCCTGCTGAGATGAATAAAGTCAGGTATACTAAAGCAAACACCTGAATATCAGACAAAAAATGAGTTTCAAAGTGAAAAAGCTACTTAATTTCAGGTGAAAAAAAACCCCAAAACAAACCACCTTACTGATTTAAAGAGCAAAGATTTCCTTTAAGTACACCTACATATTGCCAGGGCAATGTTACTAGTTCTTGAGATTTTGCTAAAATAAGAGTTTTTTACATAGAAACTAATCATATTTACCACTTCAGTCTCTACCATTGCCAACTGTGCACTCTAAATTTTGGCAGAGTTCTTCTATCCAAGAGCTAAAATAAGGAATGCAAACACAAGCAGTAAAACAGTGAGAGATTTAGTCTTTGATATAGGTAGGTAGGAACTGTCAGGTTCAGGTGTAAGAGTACAATTTTCCCTGGAAGAATAAGTAGAGGAATCTCTGTCTCCTCTCTTCTTAGGAAGCATAGATACGAATTGAGACACTGGAAAATGCCAATGAAAAGAATACACTGCACCCATGAACTGTAAAAGATAATGCCTGTGTATGACTGCCCACATGCCCATGAGCTTACATACCTATGCCTGCACACACAGACACACTACAAAGTACCTACAGAATATCTTAATAAAAAAGAAGGCAAACCTAAAACCTGTAAAACATAGGTGTAAAAGGTATACAGACCAACTGAGAGATGAAGGTTGTGGTAGATCTCAGATGACATAAAGCACGTCTAAAGTAGCAAGCAGGATGAAACAAAGATGAGCTCTCATCTGGTCCTGTGGACCTTCTGGGACTCCTGACAGGAGCCCAGTTCATGTGCTCCAAGAGTGCTTTGCAAAGTGAGATGAAACACAGTAATCGAAGCAACAGGGAAATTATTTTCCAAGAGGAAGCCTCTGCTCTGATCTAAAATCAGAAAGCACTGACTTCTGGATTGTACATGGTAGAGAAATAGCAGATACTCATCCCTCTGATAGTGACAATGGAATTAGTTTACAGGTTTCTCAAACAGTCCTTGCCACATTCTTTCAATTTCAATCACATATATTTGGATGAAATAATGCCTACAAAATGCAATTTAGACATACCGCTTTGTACAATGCTAAACTATTGCTTTTTTCCTTTGGTGAACAGTTGAGAGCACCTTCGTTCAGTAGGTGAGCTTTTGAAGAGGCAACAGAAGTAAAATCAGTATCACTTAAAAAACAGACATCCTGGGGACATTTTCCTACAATCCACAGCAAAATAAAATGCTGTGGGAGTTTCTCTTAACTGAAGCATTTCACCAGTTCATTTCTTGGAAAAGGATTTTATTTGAAAGAATGAAACATAGCCACCACTTAAACAGTTTGTCTCCAGGCCAAGGAACAATCTCCGTGCTGAGTGGGCACAGCACTTTACATGGTTAATGATTAAATGATAATGTCAGCATTTCAACAAAAGGAACATTAGCTGTTTATAGCAAAAGCAGAAATCATGTGAGAGAACTAGAAATCGTACCATAGATTCCCACAATGTTAAAAGCATTCTGCTCATACTTCTCCATCACAAAGATGAAGTGAGAGATCACTTAGCCTCTGTGTCTTCCCACTTTCATATTAATTTTTGTCTTCCTTTTTTTATTGATTTTGCTGTTTCTTGCTCTCTCTTTTTATGCACATTTCCTTGAGAGGGCAGATGTTATTTGGGATTTGTTAATAGGTAGATGTTCCTAGCCTTAATAACATCATGCCTGAAGCATCCAAGTTATTGTTAGAGAGTATTTTTACACCAAAGTATTATAAAAAAATGCACCTCTGAAGGATTTCACTGGGAGACTGCATGATAGTGGTAGTTTCTGTTTTATTTCACTCTACATTTGTATGTCCATTTGATCCTGAAATATTGAACATGAAAATCAAAACAAGCTTCAGAGAAATGGGAGAATAAATACCTGCCTGAAACTGCACAAATGCTGCACATGAAAGGCAGCATGAGGCTGCATCACTTGCATTTGTGGGTAAATTCATGTGAGTTCTGTGCCACACAGGGGACAGAATGGTGGTCATAACATCCCAAATCATAGCGGAAAAATTGTGTCCTAACCTCAGTATCGTACAAAAAGTACATTTAATTTAATTTCATCTTGGAACTTTCTGAGGCTTAAAAAGTGTATTGTTTTTCTGGATAATGCTCCACAGATAGATTTTCAGGCTGAGGTTACCTGTGAAATAATAGATATTTACCAAAAAATATGGGAAGACAGCAGCAAGGAGTGTGGAAAAACCTTTCCACAGATCTATCTTTCTCCAAGGGAAGAAAGTCTAACTGTGAGATACTTGCAACCACTTCCTTCACAATCAGCAAAACTTGTCTCTCAAGCAAAGTACCAAACCTAGGAGTCAGCAGCAGAACTCACTTTCATATTCATATTAATAATGCCTTGGAATAAATTCAATTGCAACATCAAATTTCTTTCCTTTACTCTTTAGTAGCTAACTAAAAACATGCTGAGATGTAGGCTTCATACAAAACTTTATGAGAAGCAAAGAAATAATCAGCTGAGAATTAATAGATATCCCCAGTGATGTCTTACAAAGACAAATAATTACTAAACCACTTATTTTTGTGCAGTTCATGATCTTACAATGCAAACGAATGTGAACTTATAGAAAAGAATATTATGATGAAGCAATAAACTGACAAGATTTTTTTTTAGTGTAATCAGGCTGTACACACAGGGAGATATTATATGCCCAGATTACGGTTATTTCTAATGCCTCCTGCCCCACCAAGTGGACTAATAGTGTTATTTTTTATCATAAATGTGTATATTCTTTTTCTTTCAGGACTAAATGAAGTATATGTTCCCATAGCAACAAAAGCTAATTCTTTCCAAATTTAGGTCTGAGCCTTTAGCACTGAATTCCATGGAAGCTTACTTTCATCTGAATCTTTGAAATGTGCTATTATACAGACAGTTTTAATCTGCAAAGTTTAAAGATAGAGGGTGAAAAAAATCAGTCATCTACACATGTCATAATATCTACACATGGCACTTCCATAAATGTACCATAAACTTCAGTTTCTTAATCCTTTACATCCTCTGAAAAATCTGTTTAACATGTCTGCTGATGCTTTTTACAATTTTTTTTGTTCAGAACATAACAACGGTTGACAGTTTACTGTTTCCTAGCAGAGAGCCTTGCAAAATGCGGTATAGGGTGAGTTCCAGCCTTGGAACAACAAGAACAGATATTACAAATATTTAATTTAGATAAGCAACTAAATACTTTTCCATCACATGAAATGAATAGCACTAAAGAAGACTTCCAAGGACAGGAGCAACAGCACTAAACCAAATGCCAACTCGGGCTCCTAACCCTTAAAGAACAACTTACTGCAGTATGTCTAGGATGGGGAGAGTTCCAGGTGCAGAAAAAGTCATAAATTGAATTAATCAAGAACCTTAACCATTAATTCGTGTCCCCTTTTTAAGAAGGTACAGTCCACATCACTTCCACCTGCCGCAAAGCAAGTCAGATTTCCTTCTCTTGCAGGTGAAGGTGTCCCTGCACACGTTTCATAGGAATGCCACCTCATAGTTTATCCTTTCCCGCTCAAGTTTTCATTCCAAGTTTTCAAAGACTAAGTTAACTCTTTAATGCAAATTACTAGATGCTTGGCTGCATTTATACTGTTCTATTATAAAATTTTAAAAAGGCTCAGAAAAAGGCTAAAGCATATGCTCAAAAGTGACCTTAATTTAGAACTACACAAGTCAGGGAGCAATTTATTTTTGCAGAAGCTAAAAGGAAGGTTAAACCATACTAAGTCCCAATTTTTTGGCTACAGGGTTCTCATTAATTTTCCATAACCAAGCGATTTGCACTATACTCATAATAGATAAGTTTTATAATACATCAGTACAACACAGCATATGTATTAAATTTTCATGATTTCTCAGAAAAAACACCTCCTACAAACTATTTAGATTGTAGTGCTCATCCTCCCCAGGGACACCCAAAATCACTACAGTTTTATCTAATGACTTTGCTCCATTGATATTTGAAACAGTACTGACACTACAAAGCATCAAAATACTTTGAAAGTTGTATATTCAAATATGTATTCAACCAGAAGATAAATTATCTGCTAAATATTCTGGTGTCAGTGTAATTATGCCTCAGAGTAACTGGACAGTAACACGTTCATCACCAGGAACCTAGAAAGTGCTTTGTTTTATTGAGACTGATTTTGCTTAGGCTGGGCCAACTGGGGAAGCAACAGATCTGGTAACAACACAAAACCTGCAGAGCACCAGTAGATAGAGCGACAGATGTAGCGTCATGCTACCAGGAAAAGACAAAATAACACAGTCCATAGGAGGAAAATACCAACAGCAGGCTGCTTCACATAATTCTCTGAAACAAAAATATTTCTTTTCCTTATTAGGGAGAAGTGTAGGAGCATAGCCTAGTCAGCAGAAAATACAAAGCAGGATTCCCATTGTCATGCAGTCTGTCTACAAAGATGGTGTTTTTCCAGCAAAGTGTGGAATCTAACCAAATTTACTGAACTGCAGTCCAAACAGCTGCTGTCCTTTATGAAATTCTGAGATTTTACACAGCCAAAGGAAAAGAGAGTAAGACAAACTGTGTTTACTGCAGTTCTGTAGAAGCAAAACATATCCCTTTTTTTGTATATTAGGTATCTCATACCCTGAAGAGAACATACTGACTGAAGGCTCACCCTATTAAAAATAATCACTAAGATGTATAAAAATAACTTTCCATCTTTTTCTCAAGATATAAGAGTTTTCATCTTCCTCTATATAAGGGTACTGCATTCAAGTGACAGCTGCTAAAGATGTACATGATACCCGCTCTCACGGTCCAACATATTAGGAATGATGGTCGGTCCCAGTTCTCATCTCAAGCATCTAGATAAATGTCACCATTAATCACATAGCAAGGCCCCAGTGTTTTTTTTACAAGGTATTCTTTATTATATGCTTGCATTTCGAAGACTGATATGAGTTTATATCAACATAAGTCTAGAAGACATCCTGGATATCTTGCAGGGTTATTTGATTTTTAAAAGTCATCACTAAGTCAGGCTCACGGAATTATGCAATAACACCAGGAATGGCCATTGCAAAGCATCAGCTGCTTTAGCTTACACTACTGTAATCTTTTTTACATATCACAAGGTAGCAAATCCTGAAATAGCGGCTGTTATAAACTGGAAGCATTTTTGAAGAGTTTGCAATTTTTTGAGACCTTAAAATTGGTATAATCCAAGCTATTTCTCTGGTTACATTTCAGCTACTCTGTGCCAATTAAATCTTCCAGACAAACCATACAGAACTGCAGAGATACACTGCTGAATCCTTTTACACTTTACTCCCTTTTCAACATTCAGTCCTGAATTATGCATCTAATGCGAACTCAGAAACTCTAAATATCTCATCATCTTTTATTTAGAAATAGCTTAACATGAAAAGTCCTGTTGGATTTGTTTTACATTTTTAAAGAGCAATATTTCTTTTACAGCCAAGCCTTAAGTGGTCTTACTTAAAAGCAGTCTTATCCGCCTTCAGGAGATTCTACTGGATTTGCACTAGTGATAGCAAAAGCTATGTCTAAATGTCTAAATCAGTAGCAATACATTTTCTTCATCTGTGTTAGCCCCAATGTTAATAATTCTACAAGCTAAAAAACCAGAAGATACCTCCTCCACCACCACATAAACATTTATTTCTATAGATTTCTCTCTGTTTCTATATACAATGTTTCCAGAGATGATCAATATGGCAATTTCCTGCCAACCCAGAAGGCTAATTACCACTCATTTTCAGAGACTGTGAAGGCACTAGTATTAAAGTGTTCTGAAAATAAGCCAAAGAGAATATGGGAATATGGAATATGGGGAGGCTTTTTTGCCTCTTCCTTGGGAAACAGACACATCACAATGCTTTATATAAAGAAGTTGAGTGGTACCAGTGAAATTCAAGTAGCTGTGGTGCAAAGGCAGTGACTCTGGGTATTTGGTGATGTATTTGAAAGGTGATGTCACATAATCACGAATATATTTTGGTTTGCGTATTTGTGACTAATTTCTCTTAGCTTGAAATAAGTATTCTGGACTGGATTTCTGTGGCAGGGCAGATGTCCCTCCAATGCATATATTCAGGATATCCCTTCCCACAGTACTTGTTAAGAGCTATATAGTTTAAAGAAGGACTATTTCTTAGTGCTTCATAAGCAGAATAAAAATAAAACTGTCCTGTCTGCAGTAAAACCATATTGGATGCACATGTTCATCACATCACCCTCTCAAATCAGATGGTCTGTGCTAATCTGTGGCTTTTAAAAAGAAATCTCTGCCACCTGCACAAATCTGCATGAGCTAGAAATACTCCTCATGGCTGGAGTAGCATCCGACAGCAGATTTTTCTGGGCTTCATTGTTGCAGCATCCTTAAGAGAGAGAGTTGTTCTCTGACAGCAACTGATAATATTTTAATTAAGTGTGTGTTGGTTGTCCCATCCTTGAAAGAAAAATGTGGGTGGTGTGATGGAAGAAAAAAGGCATTTTACAGAAGGAAACCGACAAGGAACAGGTGAGGAGGAGGTTTGTAAGGCAAAGGGAAGAAAAAGAAGTCAAACAATGTTTGGGGAGGGAAGAAGTAAAAGCTTTTACTATGTCATTAGAATGAAAAAATAGCCTGTATAATTGAATCCATGATCTTTTGACATTGTGTTACAAATTCTGAAGGAAGAAGTTTCTTGTGTTTTCCTTTAGTATCACAGACAATAAAAGATGATTTAGCAGAGATGTTTGCTACTGGCAGCTGAGCACTTTAGTGTACCTTAGATTCTTGCAGAGCTTCTTCTGTCACGCAAGTTTTCTTTGTGTCATGTATATTGATATTCAAGGATCACCTGCTACAAGCTGAGTAGTGTTGTGCTCCAACTAGAAGGAAGTGCAGCAGGAGGGCCAGGAGACCTCCTTGAATGGATAAGGGGATGCTGAGGAAACTTCGAGGGAAAAGAGAGGCTTATAAAAGGTGGAAGCAAGGACAGACAGCCTGGGAAGAATACACGGTTGTTGTCCGGGAAGCTAGGGACCAGGTTAGGAAAGCTAGGGCCCAGTTAGACTTAAACTTGATTAGGGATGTGAAAGATAACAGGAAGGGAATCTATAATTACTGCAAATAAAAGGCAGATTAGGGACAGTGTGGGCCCTCTCCAGAAGCTATTAGGAGAACTGGCTACCCTGGATTTGGAGAAGGCTGAGGTTCTTAATGGCTTCCTTGCCTCACTCTTCACTGGCAAATACTCTGATCACACCACCCAAGTCTTGGAAAGCAGACGCAGGGACTGTGAGAATGAAAACCTTAGGCCCACTGTAGGAGAGGATCTGGTTCAAGGCCATCTTAAGAACCTGAACGTGCACAAGTCCATGAGACCTGATGAAATCCATCCAAGGGTCCCGAAGCAGCTGGTGAATGAAGTTGCTAAGCCACTGGCCATCATATTTGAAAAATCACAGCAGTCAGGTGAAGTTCCCAATGACTGGAAAAAGGGAAATATAACCCCCTTTTTCAAGAAGGGGAAAATGGATGACCCAGGGAACTACGGACCTGTCAGTCTCACCTCTGTGCCTGGCAAAATCTTGGAGCAAATTCTCCTGGAAGGCATGCTAAGGCACATGAAAAACAACAAGGTGCTTGGTGACAGCCAGCATGGCTTCACTAAGGGGAAATCCTGCCTGACCAATTTGGTGGCCTTCTATGATGGGGCTATGGAAGTGATGGACAGTGGTAGAGCAGTTGACGTCATTTACCTGGACTTGTGCACGCGTTTGACACTGTCCCACATGACATCCTTGTCTCTAAATTGGAGAGACATCAATCTGATGGATGGACCACTCGGTGGATAAAGAACTGCCTGGATGGCAGCATGCAAAAAATTGTGGTCAATGGCTCAATGTCCAGCTGGAGACCAGTAACAAGTGGTGTCCCTCAGGGATCGGTGTTGGGACTGGTCTTGTTCAACATCTTCGTTGCTGACATGGACAGTGGGATTGAGTGCAAGCTTGTTGATGACACCAAGCTGTGTTTCAGTTGATATGCCGGAGGCAAAGAATGCCATCCAGAGGGACCTTGACACACTTGTGAGCTGGGCTGATGCCAACCTTATCAAGTTTAACTATGCCAAGTGCAAGGTCCTACACCTGGGTCGAAGCAATCCCAGGCACATCTACACGTTGGGCAGAGAAGAGATTCAGAGCAGCCCTGCTCTGCAAGAAGGACTTGGGGTATTGATCGATGAAAAACTTAGCATGAGCCAGCTTCAGTGTGCGCTCAAAGCCCAGGAAGCCACCCATATCCTGGGCTGCATCAAAAGGAGTGTGACCAGCAGGTTGAAGGAGGTGATCCTGCCCCTCTTCTCTGCTCTTGTGAGACCTCACTTGAAGTATTGTGTGCAGTTCTGGTGTCCTCAACATAAAAAGGACATGGAGCTGTTGGAACGAGTCCAGAGGAGGGCCATGAGAATGATCAGGGGACTGGAGCACCTCCAGTATGAAGACAGGCTGAGAAAGTTGGGGCTGTTCAGCCTGGAGAAGAGAAGGCTGCTTGGAGACCTCATAGCAGCCTTCCAGTATCTGAAGGAGGCCTACAAGGATGCTGGGGAGGGACTCTTCATTAGGGACTGTAGTGATATAACAAGAGGTAACAAGTTAAAACTTAAACAGGGGAAGTTTAGACTGGATATAAGGAAGAAATTCTTTACTGTAAGGGTGGTGAGGCAGTGGAATAGGTTGCCCATGGAAGTTGTGAATGTTCCATCCCTGGCTGTGTTCAAGGCCAGGTTGGACATAGCCTTGGATGACATGGTTTAGTATGAGGTGTCCCTGCCCATGGCATGGGGGTTGGAACTGGATGATCTTAAGGTCCTTTCCAACCCTAACTATTCTATGATTTTATGATTCTATGTAGTTATGCAGGCATATGATCAACTGGATTAAGTGTATTTCAGGCTCTTACAGTCCACCCACAGATGTCAATTGCTCTGTTACATGTGATATTTGATGCAGTGCTACCAGAAAGGTGTTGGCAGATTTAGACCATTCTCAGACACTGCCTAAATCCACTGGGTATGTTTTAGGAAGCAAACTAGAAATTAGATTTCCAGAAAAAATTGTAACACCCAATGTCAGAAATCTTGCATAGCTTTCGTACAGAACTTCTCTATTGCTCAGCTGTGCAGCTCATTACAAAACAGCAAAATGAAAGGCAAGTTTTGCCAAGATAAGTGAGGTGGATGATCTCTGCTTTGAGAACAGCACTTTGGGTGTTTCAGAGAAAATAGTGGACAAATTGGTAGGAGAAGAGTCTGAAGCAAAGCCCATGGGGGGTGATGAGGAAGAACACTTCTATGGATTTTCTCACAAGAGTATTAAAACAAATTTTCTGTTTCCATTCCGGTTTAATCCAGCATAGGTCCTTGTTCTATCTGACATTACAGAGGCTCCTCAATGCAATGGGAACAGCGTACATAAATAAAATGGAATTTTCATGTAACATTAACTATTTAAGGCAGTATTATTGCTGTCAAAACATGTATTTATTAGAAATGGATAAGTGGAAAAGAAATCCTTCTATTCTTTTCATTTTATCCATCTCATAATTTCTAATTAAATGGAGCCTGTATCTCAATTGCTCTGGCTTTTGGAATTAAAGAACTGCAGCTCCTATGATAAGCTCTTCCCTCATCTCAAAATCCAAACCATTTAATTTGCTTAATATACTGAAGTTTATAATATTTAAAATTGTAATTTAAAAATAGTAACACAGACCTTTTTTTTTTTTAATAATGTGATCTGAAAATAAGGATACAACATATTAGCAATTTTTTTTTTCCTAAACTGCTTATACTGCTTGCAAATTTCAGTACCAGTCTTGTATTTGATTTCAAGAGTCCAGGAGGAAGTATAGCAAAATGGCTAGATATGTTGTGAGGTACAACTATTTTTTAAATCACAGGGTAGATTTTACTACAAAATAAACCTTGCTCTTTGAATAAGACTGTATTTAAAATACATAGATATAGCTGAGGTGAACAGTGAGAGATCAGCAGGTACTATGGAGAAATTCTTCTGCCCTCTTATCAAAGCAATGCCACGCTCCGCATCTTCAAGTCAAGCACATCAGAAAACAAGTACCTGAAAATAGCTCCATCAGTACCAAGTCACCAAAATTCACCTTGAAACAGAATTTTTTGGAAGATTACCATAATCTTTTCTACCTGGAAAGCTTTAAAAATATCTTCTCAGCAACTTCAACAGCTTCATTTGAAAGACTAGACTTTGTATCGCACTTGAATTTGAAGGATTTGCAGTTACATTTCCATGTAACAGAGTTCAGTAGAATATGCCTAGTCCAATATATAATAGGATTTTACTTCATTGTTTCTACTGAAAAACCTTCATTAAAAAAGCAGAACTGATATTGCTAGGAAATGTTAAGATTTCCAAGCATGCTAACACCTTTGAAAGTAAACTAAGAGAATTTTCTCCAGTAAGATTTTTTAAAATCACCATATAAATGTGAACTAATCATATGGCAATGGAATAAGGTGAAACACTGAAGGTTCTGAGTGACAGTGCTCTTATTAATGAGCAAGTGTGATACCTCCATTAAATACTATGGTATCAAAATGAGTATCCAGTACTTAAAGGAAATTTGAGGGTTTCTGAGGTATACACCAGGTGACAGTGTGCCTGAAGAAAAAGGAGAAGGTATGTAAACTTGCACTATAATTGTTTTAAAATGATGTTCATCTGTTCTAAAAGATTATGCCCAGTTTTGATCAACAATTGCTGCTTTTTCTAGAAAAGTGCTGAATTTAAAGTCTCAAATCCTATTAAAGAAACATCATCATGTGAGGGTCTCAGAAAGCTTGTATACTTCTAGTTATAAGTTTAACAGTTTCTCGTTTTTACTGATGCACACTAAACTTGTTTACAGGTAAGCCCCCCCCATAAGAGCTCCATCAAGGAGAGCTCGAGTCCCTGCACACCGCTGGGTAAGTACTGCTTCGCAATTCTGTGCAGCTTTAGGGTCACAGTTTATGAGTATTTGGGAGCTGTTTAGTATGCACTTTCATATGTTGAGGTAAAACAGCATGCCAGCAGCACCAGTCATCCCCACAGAGATGAATATAAGGCAGCAAGATAAACAGATCTTTTAATCAAACAACCTTGCACATCCATTAGCAGTCAGATAAAAAGTATAGAGCAGAGGAAGAATTACTGTAATACACTCTACCTGTAATACTGGAATAAGTGTCAACAACTTGATGACATCTCAGATCTTCAATCCCAACACAATAGCATGTAGTTTAGGGTATAGGGTTGACAGGATAGGACCTTTCAAATTCTAACAGCAACAATCCTTTGGGGAACAGGAGATAATGGTACATACATAGGGCACTCTTTTGTTTGTTTTGTTTTTTTTTTTTGGGGGGGGCATTTTTGTTTTGGTTTGGTTTTTTGACTGAAAACTGGCTTAATACACGTCAGTCCACCTGAGTTTGGATAGAGTGAACCACTTCTCAGTCGTACTAAACACACTAAGAGTACTTTAAAATACTCCTCTGAAGCTGCTGCTCTTTGGGCCGGGATGAATAGTGGAACAAGAGCTGATACCTACTGAACTCTGGTGAGCTTGTCACATTGTACTTGCTGGAAAGCAAGTTGTTCTAAAGATGAAATCATGTTCAATTGGTTTGAGAAACGTTTTTTTAAAAGGGAAAAAAACCCCAAACCCTAGTCTATGGCTTAGTTTGCCAGTAATTAGGTAAAAAAAAAAAATCCTAATTGTACATAAATGAGTATAAAGTATACAAATATGAGCCAATGAGATTTATGGAAAAGTTACGCTTATCACCAGTACTGTTACAACAATTCTTCAGTTTATGAATTGCAGTTCAGAAGAAGTCAGCTACCTAATCCAAGCTCCATGCGGTCAGGATGGCAGGATTTGGGGTTAAAGTTATTCCTGGTTGGCACCCAATCATTTGCTGTGGACAAGGTAATCCTGTGAGTGGCTGCTGGAGAGAGTCCACACATCGCTGCTCCTCAGCCTGCCAGAGAAGCATGCGACCCCTGGCCCTACAGACCCTGTGCTGCTCAACCATCACAGTGAACCCCGGTAAAGAGCAAGGCTCTCCCTGTGCTCAGTTATCAAGGTTTATGCAATCCTGTGGATAAGTTAATTCTCAAACCAAATTTGACAGATTGAAACACTTCCATATACTTTCCTAGTCTTCTTCCCACTTGGGAGAGGGGGACAAAAGAGAAAGTGTTGAAAAATATTCTGCCACTTTGTCCATTTTTTGCGTGCAAGAGTCCCAAAAGCAAGGCTATGAAATATTTCATGGTTGTTTTCTCTGTGTTGAAAATTATTGGGTTTAGATTCAAAATACAGCAGTTAAATCGATTTCTGTGTGTGTGTGCTGTGCAGTAAAATTTGCCATTTGCCATAAATGATAATTCTCTCCCCCCCTCCCCCCAAGAATACAGTGGAAAGAAAACAAACTCAGTAAAATATTTACTGTCAATAAAAGTCTAGTGACAAATGAGTGTTACCAGTTTATTCTTGTTAATTTAGCACACCAAAAAGGAAAAAAAAATCTCTTTGGTAGCAATACTTTTTCCTGGTAAAAAAAGGCATTATTTTAAACCATACATTTAAAATGTGTAACAAACTTCTGGCAAGCATATGGGCTCTGATTGTCAAACATATGCCATAAATTCATAGGCAGAGTCGGGGCAAATCATTTGACCTTCTTGTGGCTCAGACAATCCAGCTGTAAAATTAGATGAAAGCAGAACTGAAAAACAGATGCTGCTGCATCCAGTTTGAGCTTTCTTGAACAAACAATAAGAGAGCAGAATTAATGTCTGGTATGAACTGCAACATTTAATCTAATGCTTAGTGGCACAATCTGTAAATTAATCCTTTCTTTCTTTTTAATGAAAAATTGTGCTGCAGATATATTCAATTTTCTAATTTACAAATTCCTTACATGTTCCAAAGATAGGCAGTAGCTACCTGGAGAACTGAGCCTCTGGCCTTTGGCAAGGAAGGTTTGCCCGGAGTTGGGTACTGCAGTCTAAACCATCTGTCACATCCGCTCTGGACCTGCAAGAGCTTAGAGGGGCATCCAGAGAGAAGGCCAGGCCAAAGCACATGACATATGCATTGATTTAGTTCATTTTCTAGGCAGTCAGCCACCCCAGAAACTCTAGCTGGAATCTGAAATTCCCTTTTCCTCTCATTATGACATAGGAAAATCTACTTTTTGCTCACATCTGGGTTGCCAGGTTCTACAGGACTCCAGCTTGTTGGCAGCCAACAATAGTGTACTGCAATGTCCAATTCAGCAGGCTCTGCCTTCCCTGCTAGGACGAATCAGTCACACCTATGCTACCACGTGTGTGCATTTCTTGTACCACATCTGTGCATTTACAGGTGGTGGAACTCTCATAAACCTTGAAAACAGAGTTTGCTTGCAGGCAGGCAGGCGGAACGTGAGCAGTGGCAGCTGCAGACACCCATGAGGGAATACGAGTTTCCACCTTGCTGGGTTTGGATTTGCTTAAAAGTTTTTATTGGGAATGTATTTAAAAATCCTGACGGCAATTTGAAAAAGTACAAAAAAAAACAGCACCACCACGACCACCACCAGATCACACACCCACAATTCAAGTCTGCTTGCTTCTACTTGAACTTTGAAACATGCACTACTCTCATCAGTACAGCACTGAAGATTTTATTGCAAAGGTAAATGAAGCAACTTATCTGAATTTGCGCCCTTTCTGTTGACCTCACTTTTTGGAGGAGAGGAAACTTGGAACAATCAAATAAACAAAAAACCCTGGGAAGTTTCATTTAATGGAGAGAGAAATTGTGATGCATGTTTTTTTTTTCCTATCCTTGTCCATCTACTGACTACATAAAATACTCAAAGAATTAATTCAGAGCTGCCTAACTCACTTTTCCAAAGCAGAAAATATTCCCTGTTTTGTAAATGAATTGCCTTCCCCTAACCTTGCTGGTGGAAGGTGCTTTCTTAAGCCAAGCAACCATAAACCAGGTTCTGCTGTCACAGATATTTCAGAGCTCTAAGTACAATGGTATGGGCTCCTCCCTGATGATACTGGGTCTAGGACATACTGTAATTAAACACAGTTGAGCCAGAACACTAAAATATGTTTCAGGTTTGGTTTTGTTTTGTTTTTATAATGCTGTCCAATTGTGTCGACAGTTGTAGTTCCTGTTACAAATAAGGAAATCTCTACTGGGAGGTATCTGTGCCCATGGCAGGGGGTTGGAACTGGATGCGTTTTAAGGTCCAACCCAAACCATTCTGTGATTCTGTGAAATGCTAGTAGCTAGTGTATTATATTTTTGGTGGCAGAAAAGCAAATAAATTCTTCCTAAATATATTAACCCTGTTTTTGCCCTGTAGGATTAAAGCTGATAGAAACACATTTCTCCTATAAACACCTCCTCATACCTTTGAAGCTGTTTATGAGGAAAAAGTTATATTAATTATCCTGTCATTCTGAAATTTAATTCATGTAGTAATATGCAGAATTACGTCCTAAGGGCACATTATATTTTCAGATAAAGATTTTGTATCATTATTTCAAAAAAAGCCCCTTTATTTTTAACAAATTTGCATGAGTTCTTGTCATTTTATCTGATCTGGTTCTTTCACAAAATTAATCCATCATTATGTTACCAAGATAGGTTCTGCAATTGAACACTGCTTTGCTAGGGAATGTGTGCATATTTTATATCTTCTTGAAAACTGAGTTTAAAGAATAGTGTGAATTCCCTAGAAAGCAAGCTGTAGAAAGATGAAGCCAATAATTTTCTTTCTTAATAAATGTCACAATTTGATCAAAAAATAAAGAGAGGAAAAAAGCAAGCTATTTAACAGTAATCAATTCCTTCAGAAGGGCAAAGAACACATTAAGTTTCACTGATGAGACAAAATACTATGCACTTGCTTTTGCCTGTTTGGATTATATAAACTCTCACAAACCAACTTTATCTACATCAGTGTATGATGTTACAAAATAAGCTTTGATAAAATATGATTTTTATACTAGATGTATAAAGATACTTTTTAGAGAATGAATAAACAAAAAGACAGCATTGTTTGGCAGACAAAAAGCACTGCAGGAGGTTCAAATAGGATTAAACCCAGCCGTAATTCCCTAACACTTTGAGCATTGTGGATAGTTAATATTTGCATGATACTAGCAATCTGTGAATTTTAATTAACATGAATGTCTCCGTTAAAGGTAGTGGAACTTCATTCGATAGTCAACACAATCTTAAACTCTTAATCATCAGGTTAAATGTTTTAAAGTAGTTCAAGGGTTCTCTAAGTAGAGAACAACAGAATTTCACTTCTTACTAAAGTGATACTTCAGTAATGGGAGCAACACATCAAATAAGGGACAGACTAAAACAATGAAATTCTACTTCAGATAATACAGAGCTGCCTCTTTTGGGGAGGATTCTTGGATTCATGGTGCCAGCTCAGCTATTTCAGCCTCGATAGCTTAGTTCCGATACTCACCTGGACACAGCTTGTTTGTGTAATAGTCATTTCTAAGACACTATTTAAAGCCCTTAACCCAAAAGCTTTATTGTTCTCATCAAAGCAGTTTAAGGTCCAAAAGAGGTCACACAGTTCAGTCATCTTTTTGGAAGGCCAAGAAACAGCATACAGATGACTGCCTAAAAAGAGGTCTGCCATGGCAAACACGGATGAGTTTCATTGAGTAAGGGGTGATAAGGAATCAAGTGCAGAGTATGCCTACATTTCTCCCCACAAGACATTACAAAGTGGCTTACACACATGGCAGGGAATACCTCTTGTGCTTGTGCCTTCTGGGATAGGGTAGAAAACACGCTAAAAACGGATGAAGTGAATAAAGAGCAACATCCTTCTAAAAGTCAGTACTGTTCCCTTTCTTCCTTTGTGGCCAAGATCTGTTCTGTACTTGGGGTCTGACACCTAGTTGAATGACTATGTCTGAGAACAGTAGAGCAGCCTGGTGGCATCAGCTTCAGCTGCATTTTTGGTTGTTGGCTTATCCACAGGAACTATAAGTCTATACAGAAAAAAAAAACAACACCAAAACAACTACATGAAGAAAGAAGTTAAGATTCTAAGGCTGCTATGGAGTACTGCATAATGCTTACAGAGCATGTCTGGGGCTACACAGCACTTCAATACTGGCAAAGCTGTGGGCCTGTAGCAAGATGGGTATGGACATCCTATCCTGTGCTGCATGTAAGAGAACCGAGAAAAATCCTTTCTGTCAGCACTATTTCAGTGTAAAACATTAAGTTGGCAGTTAATGCATTTCTTATTCCTGACAAAGTTAGCCAATAAGCAGACACACACACACACAAATAAATTATAATCCCCAAATCAGGAATATAAATGGCTCAAGAGTGCAAGTTACTGTTTTCATAATCTAAGTCATGGAAATTCAGTAGCCCTTTTATGTCCATATGGGAGAGAAGAACATACAAGAAAAGGTGAAGAGTAAGGAGAACCTCAGGAGTATCATTTTTGATAGTAGGTGCAAGGTTTCTTCAGGAGCCTCTGGAAAACTTCCAACTTAGAGAAATTTCAAACTCTTTACTTTCATATAACCAAGCTGTGTTCTTGCACATCCCTAGCTCCTTAGACTCCCCACTAACAATTTAGGGAAATTGTAAATTACTATTAATTATGAAAGTTATTCTCAGAATATGTTATTGTATACTATTACAATCATTTTTCCAGAACATTAGTACACAATATTACAATAATTATTCAGCTCCCCAGAATAAAAGGGAAAAAAAAAAAAAATGGACAAATGGCTAATAGTTCATGTTGTGTTGGTTCACCTTTTATATAAAAATGAAGATGCAGCAAAAATAAATACAAAGTTCAAAAATCTTTAATTCAAACTTATGGTTGATTTCCAATGATATTAATAATTAATAAAATAATTTCAAGAAAAAACCTGTGTGAGTGCATCAAGGAAAGGCAGCTCAAAGCCATCCTGCATTAATAAAATATTGAGCTACATAATACTCCTGAACAGAGCAGTGTTTTGTCAGGAAGATAAGTTAATTGGTATTCCGACCTTTCACTTTTAGTGCTGACCTGAGGATAACAGGAAGGACAGTCATTCTGGAAGTTAAGTGTGTGACAGGATCTTAAAATCTTTATTGTCTCAAACAGTCATCTACATTCTCAGTCAAAAAGCCCACAACAGCATCAAACCTGTCTGTGACTGAGGCAGTATCAAGGGCTTCTTTTATTATTTATATTTTTTTTGTTCAATTTGGCTGATGTTTGTTTTGCTGAGATCTGACTGATTTCACTGGAAACTGTTCCATTTATCCAGCTACGACAAAGTTCAAAGACCATACACACATGAGGGGTGGCAATCAGTCAGCAGAGGAGAGTTTCCTGCCCAATCGATACCTCTGGCCCTGTCCAGTACGCACCGACAAGCAGGATAAGCGTCATCTCCCCTTCTCCCGTTCCCCATTAAATGTACTTGCAAAATGTCACATACTGTGCACTCCAGAGATGGAAATGTTATCACAGCACAGGTCAGTAAACTATTGATGGGACTAAGCTATGTCTACTGATGTTCCGGGGAAGGTGTGCGACAGTTTGATCTTGCAAGGGGGCTATTTTGTATGCCAAACACGGCTCTCTTCTCTCCGCTGTCTTTTTGGTTCACTTTACAATGCTTCAATGTCAAAGCTTCAGCAAACATGGGATCATTCCGTAGGGATGTCTACAGCACATGTTTAAAAAACAAGAAAAGAGAAGGGGCTTTGGTATGCTGCAGTGTTCTAAAAGATTAACTTACGGATTGTTGCTCCTTAAAGTGTCAGAGCCTTCGTACTGCTATAACTTCATCATGTACACAAACGATGACTTGCAATGACCAGATAGTCAAGTTTACTAATGTTCTAATTATGTCACTGTGAATTAAATGTACAGTAGCTGAAATTGCTTTGATAATGCCTGTAGGGTGGCTACTAACATTGAGAGCGATATCAGGTCAGACATTTGGGTCACAGAGCATCAACCTTTCCTAACAAAGTTGGACTTCTTTCATCTGATTTTAGCTTTGTCATAACATAAGGTTTAGATCAGAGGTGCAATTTGTTTGGGGGAAGAAAACAAAAAACAGCAAAACCAGTGACAGCATCTATGTAGTATAGCATTATCTACTGTATAATTTAATAACAGGTTTTTCCCTTCTCTCTGTATGTCTGTTTTTGCACATGTTCAGCTCAACTACGGATAGAAACCACTTGAAACTGCAGACTTAGAGAGTTCACCCCACCACTGCAACACAGTACAGGCTTACAAAATCTTCTTACCTCCTCATGTATGGGCCAACAGCTAGTTAAAATGGAAGTGCATATTCTTGCTCATGTTGCTCTGAGAGAGAGAGCAAAAATGATTCTGATGGATTTCTGAGGAACTGGTCAACACTGAATATCTCCTGCACAGTAATGAATAATGCAATACAGAAAGTCATGGGACAGTCTGTATTATGCACACAGATATTACAAAGCCTATCCACCATATGACACAAAGAATTCTGTTCCTCCCAAACCCCTCTCTTCAGAGCAAAGTGATTTCACTGCCCTCTTCAACTAACTTTTCTGCAAATGGTACAGTCTGCACTTCCAAAAATGTATACTATCTACAGTATAAATATCTTGCTTTTATACATACATGTGTTTGTAAGCACATGTGCATGTGTATGCATATACACTTAGAAATAGTGTATGCTAGCATTTTTTACTACATACTTCTGATAAAAGCTATGACAAAGATAACTTTATTACTTTATTTCCACCGATTAATAAAATTTGGCCTCTGAGGCGCATTCACCTGTGCTGGTATCAAATTGATCAGGCAACCCAAAAAGAGGTTTCTGGGGCAAGGATTTCACTCTGTGTAAACCACACATGGCTATAGTTACTAGATCTGCTAATGAAAAGCAAGAAGCAGATGGTATTCTCCAGACAGATGCAAGCGAGCTATGCCTCCTCAGCTAATAGAACATTCGCCAACTTGAAAACTAGAAGTCCTGTGAAAATATGTGCAATCTTGAGTTTGAAATAATAAGCCTTCAGGATATTCAAAATATATTCATTTTGGCTGCACCAGGATTGCACACTTTTCTCCTGATGCTTCATCTGTGGCTAGAATTGAGGTTGTGTCTACTTGCAGCCTCCCATATGGATACAGATAACAAAACTGTTTAGCTATATCCAGGACAGCAAACCAAACAGGCCAGCACTAGGATGTGATCATACACACTGCTAGCACTCTCTTGACACATGTTTGGATTGTAAAAACTAGTTTAATCCAGAAAATGCCCAGGAATACTATGGGGAACTATCATGGATCAAACACCGCTCTCAGTAGGTAGAAGAGACCAAACCACTGTTTTGTGAGGAAGGGGACAAGAGAGGAACGGAGAGAAATTAACTATATGGAAAAAGCTGTGCTATGCCTTTTATCTGCAGGGCCGGATGACAGGATTTTCTTCATCTTGCTACAATAGCCTCTGAGGTTTACCTTCCAGACTCTGACAAAGCACTTCCAGTGAAAGTATGAGGAATATGAAGATTCAGCAGTACAACAATCTGCTTCCTTATAAATATATTTGAAACAGTTAATCAAATGAGTACTCATAAACTGTGCCAAAGGAAATAAATAAGAAGCGCATACAGGAGAAAGTGACTGGGTCTAACCATTATTTTCCTTCTGGATCCCAAATGTACCTTATTTTGATTCTCTGATTTTGAAACTGACACGTCTCAGCTACTATCCTGTGTAAGGAGAGGCTTATAAAATGACCCATTGAAAAAAAACAGTTGAGTTGGTTTATTGACTTTGAACAGATGGTAAAAGGGACATCATGAAAACATTTAAATGCTCAAAAGGATATTGATTAAATGTAAACCAGATACTTTTGAAGTGTTCAGATAGCCCAGGCTGATTTTTAGGGAACACAGAGAAAATAAATTCAATCAGAATATGTATTTCATGGAAAGAGTGGGAAACATTAAACTCAATTCGAGTAGAAGCAGGCAGAAATAACTTCCATGATATGGTAAATTTGCTGACTCTGTGGAATTTTATAATAGCAAATGTGCTACTGCCAGATTCCACCACCTGAAACCTAGTGCTTTAATCCAGAACAGAAATTCTTCTGCATGTTCAGTTAAATGGCAATGGTAAGAAGCCTAAGCAGTGTGAAAAAAAATTGTACAAATGTACTTTTGCAAAGAAAAGCTGAAGAATTACATTGGAAAGCAGAAAAGTGGCCTTTTCTGTGAGTCAAAATGTTTTTTTGCAACTATGCTCTTTCTGGTCTGAAACTTTCCCCCTCCCATCTACTTCACTGGACTGTCTAAATCTCTTCTTCTATGTGAATGTCTCATTTATGTGGCTAACTTATATTTGGGAAAAAGTATGTGTCCTTCTCTCAGAGAAACTGCAAATTCTCTCTTGAATTTTACTATATCTGTTTACTATTTACTTTCATTTATCAAAAAATAAGAGAGCGTGTTATCAAAATAATTCTAAGAAGCTCAAAGAGAGTTTTGTTCAGATATTCTGACTCGTATAGGATGCACATCACCTTCGGATGAAGAGGGAGTTAAATGTGCTTTACAACGGAATACAAACCCAAACTAAACAAAACCCCCCAAAAACCCAAACTCACCAAATATATTACAAAATCTCCTGAGGGAAAGAAGGAGGGAAGGATGGAAACTTACAGTTTCTGTATTCATTCCTGGACCTCAAATAATCTGAAGACTGTTTCAAAATGAATTATGCTGAATTTGCATCTTTGAACCATCCACTCTACAACAACTGTAGGCTGCTATATACATAGGGGAATCCCTATGAAAACCAAGGTAATTTATCATGCTGTCTTCAAGCTATAGGTTTTATATGTTTTCTTAAATAACTGCAAAGTAGAACTAGCAATAGGTTTACTTGCACAGGTAAATCCTTGCAGGAAAGGGCCTTGGAGGCAGAGAGGGAAAGAATCACAACAATAAACAGTTGCAGCTATTTTAATCAATATGCTAAAAGGAGTTCTGAACTTGCTGTAATTGTCCATCAGTTGGTACAATGTAATTATGATTACTAAGAAGATTTCACTAGCATATCTTTTTTTTTTCAACTAAGTGGTGCAAATCTGCATCTTGCATGGGGATCACCTCAAAATAATTTCAGTGACTATTTCATACTGTACTGTTATTTGCTTCTTGTTTCACACCAGTCCTGCACAGGGCTGCAAAAACCAGGATGCGATTTATACACTTGCCATCTGTGCAGGGTATGACTATCATAAAAAATGCACAAGCACCTTCTGGGGTGAGATTTCTTGGTGGTTATTATATAAGAGATATGTATTTAAATGCACACTTTAATCTATATGGGTCTAATCCAGAACTTCTGGAAGTCAGTTACAGAGTAACCATGTATTTTGCCAGGCCCTTGTGTTTAGTTAAACTTTGCCTAGTCCAGTGATTTTGAGACTCTGTTCCCAGTCAGGCCCTTCTGCTCCCTCCTTGCCTTTCAACAGTAATTATTAGGGCAAACTGTTTAAGAAAAAAGAAAAGAAAAAAGGAAAGCTATGTAGAAGAAACCCCTCTAAAAATACACCCCCCCCCGCCAATGCCACCAGCACCATCACCAAAAAACCCCGCAACTCTCCTCATCCTAACAATAAACTACAGAATGTAAATACACATCAGCATTGATTACATGAATATTGAATAAGTTGCACTTCAAGGGGGAAGGGAGAAGAAGTAATTGTGCTGAGTACCTGGTCTTCTACTGTTTACTGTTTAGTGTAATGTGGAGCTAACCAGAAATTAAATTTAAATATAAGAAATAATAATTAAAAAAGACAAAAAAAAAAAAAGAGACAAAAGAACCCCAAACAAACCAACACCAAATTCCTGAGAATTTCAATATGTCATAGGCTCAAGATTTGCCTTTTTTGTTGGAGTGACTATAAAGGGATGTGGTGAGGCAGTACCTTGCACAACCTCCCCCAGAATGACCCTACACTAAGGTATTTACTGTCAGCCAGAGCATTGCTGGGTAAATATGGTGGGACTGGACTGGTCTCAGAAAGTGGAATGCCTTCTATAATTAACAGTTAAATTTTCTTTGATAGCACGCCAAGAAAATAACAACTTTGCTACAGCAAAATTTAAAACTCTGAAAAAGGGAGGCATCTATCTGTTTCCACAAGTCCCATGGTGATGAGTTTGGCCCTAATTAACAGTAGCTTTCTAAAGTGAGAGATAATTGCTGGCACACATAATGTAGATTTCAAGAGCTAAAATGAGCAATAACGAATATTCACTTTGAAGTTTGCCTGACAAGAGTGCTCAGACTACAAAAAGTTGAAGTAGTACCTTGAATATAGCTGATAAATGAGATTCTTTTTCAGTCCTCTACTTTCAATCAGTATTTAAGCACTATCACTCTTAATGCTTCAGGTCTGGAGCTTTGTCTCTTAAAGTCGGAGATTTATGGCAAGTGAGAAATGTCCATACTAAAAAGGCAAAAGGAGATTCAGATTATATCCTTTTCTGACCATTATAATTAATAGCTGGATCTTCAGTTGTAACTAATTGAACGGAGGTCAGTGTGTTGCCATGGTAATGTCCTAGCCAAGCAATTTTACCCATTTTCCAGTCTACTGCCCCTTTGCATAACTGCAAGTTATAAAATGTTTTAATTGCAAGATTTGCAAATGATGCAACATCTGGGCTACAGCTTTACATATAAAGGAAGAAGATTAATGGAATTATTAACATATCTGTGCAAACCCTTCAAGTGCTGAAGATAATTACTGAACACCAGCATTTTTACTGATCATCTGTGTGACGTGTTGGAAATCTGTGCAAATCAGGAAGAAAACTGCAGATGTGTATTTATCTTCCCCTATGCCACATTAGGAGAAGTGTCATTCTACAGCGGCCTTGGAATAACAGAGAAAAAATACCTTTAGTCACTTCACCGAAACAACAATGTAACATTTTTACATATTGTTTCATTTGATGAGGTTAAAAACCAAGTCACTTTAGTGAACTCTTACAAATTCTGGTTAGCGATTTTGACCTCATTATTCCAAAACCAGACACCAACAAAGAGCCAGAAACCAGGCATTCTCTTGTGTATGTATAAGCATATTTTAAAAATATAATTTACTTCTTACTAATCAAAGTCAAATTATTCCCTGAAAAAGTCATCCACACATACAAGTGGGGTTCTAAGATTACTCAAGAATCCTACAGTGGTTGCATGAGAATAATAACATTATCTATAGCAAAACAACAACAACAACAAAAAAGAATTTTATATACACAGCTAGAAGCAAAACCCCAAAAATCTATATACATAAATAGAAATAGTAACAATGAAGTATTTATATCCTGATGGACTGATAAAAGGATAGGTTTGCACTCTGGTTGTTCTTCAGTATGGCAAAAGAACCAAGAGCCCCCTTGTCATGATAGCTACAGATTCTGTTCCTCTGCAGAAGGAGCATGAAACTGGTTCTCCTTTCCTCAGAACGCAGCAAAGTGGTCATGCAAAGGGTAAAGATTACTACCAAAAATGTCTCAAAGGCAGTGGCAAGTAGATGCCTCATTACCTAGCTTTCCCCACGTGCCTTTATCTACTGAAGGACTCTGGGCAAAATTTTCGTCAGAAACCACATGATTTAGGAATCAGATTTCCACTATTAGAAATGGCTTAGATCATGAAGTCATTCCATTTTAGCTTCCTGAATAACTATTCAACAGTCAATTTAAGAAAGTATAAAATTCAAGGCTTAGTTCTGCAACAGATTTAATTTTGGGGTACTGTTAACTCATACCTATACAAGGTACAGCTGGAGAACCTTGCTGGTATGCAGAATTTATTGTCTATATCAGATTTTTAACTGAACTTACCATATACATTGGAAATATTTTTTTCCATGCTTACTGGCATTAAAACTATGGGGCTATGAACAATACTTCTACCAGATTTAAACATTAGGACTTTTAAAATATTTTCCACCCATACGACTTCATATAAATGTCTTCTAATACCAACTCATCGTAACTAAAATATAGAATCACTTCTGAAAAGTTTGAGGTGGCCTCAGATTTACTAAGTTATCGTGAACTTCTCTTGGTACAACATCTTTGTGAGGGACATATAATCACTCTGTTCCCCAGATCTGGAAAAGAGCCTCCCCTTTCATCCTCCTGACTAGACATCTCTTAAATAACATTTTTTTTTCCACGATTTTCAAAAGAAATAATAATTTCTGAACCCTACAGAATAATAAAACCATTTTAAGCTTCCTGAAATGCCCACTTGAAACTGACCCACTAATGTAGCTCTTAGTCAAAATATTTGGAGGTTTCCCTGATTTCAACATGTAGTTGGTTGACCCTGGCTGGACACCAGATGCCCACCACATCTGCTCTATTGCTCCCCTCCTCAGCTGGACAGGGGTGAGAAAATATGACAAAAGTTTTGTGGGTTGAGATAAGGAAAGGGAGAGATCATTCACCAGTTACTATCATGGGCAAAACAGACTCAACTTGGGGAAATCGGTTTAATTTATTACTAATTATATCAGAGTAAGATGATGAGAAAATCAAACAATATCTTAAAAACAGCTTCCCCAACCCCTACCTTCTTCCCAAGCTCAACTTTACTCCCAATTTTCTCTACCTCCTCCCCCCAGTGGCACAGAGGGATGGGGAATGGGGGTCAGTTCATCACATGCTATCTCTGCTGCTCCTTCCTCCTCAGGGGAGGACTCTGCACACTCTTCCCTTGCTCCAGTGTGGGATCCTTCCCACAAGGGACAGACCTCCATGGACTTCTCCAGTGACGGAAGAAACATATGTGTCTGAATGGCCTTCACATTATCTGTCTCTTTTTTTTTAAGCTAAATTTTTTTCTCTCCCCAGTTAATAGTGTGATTCAACACAAAGTCTAAATGCTGCTGCTGCCAGTACATTATAAGCATTATTTATCATGCACATCTAGAGACATAAGTGTTCTTAATTCTCAAAAAAAAAAAAAAAAAAAAAAAAAGTAAAATGTGGTGTCTGCCCCAAAACCCACAAAATACACTTTTAATATCACCAGATAAGACACAACCTCTTCCACCTCAGAAAGCCACCCAGGATATGTCCCAGCAGATGGGATACATATGCAAGAGGGAAAAAAATAACCAAAAGCCAAAACAACCCCAACAACAAGAGAAACCAAACTCCAAGGCATGCTTTTTCACACTGTGCACCTCTGAGGGTGGTACACGGATGTACTGCTTCTTACACAAAACCCAAAACAACATACAGACCATAATTATATCTATGATTTACTATTTTGCTAGACTTTTAAATCAGAAAGTAGAAGCCTACTCAGAAGGCAACAATCTATATCCCATGCTGATATGTCCATAGTAAAAACAGAATCTTTTCATTGAGAAAACAATAGATTGAGTGCCTTTTACCTACCTCCACTTCAATGTGAGGATTTGGGCAGGTTCTCTATTCTGTTAATTAACAAGTTGGAAATCATTATGGCATCGAATAAACTGCTTATAACCAACGGGGCTCTAAATATAAACTAAATCTACAAGAAAGGGTGGGAAACCAGAGAAATAGTATAAATATCTGTAGGCTACAGAATACAGTCTTACATTCCTTTATTTTAAGGTTCTATTGCTTGTTGAGACATCTGGAAATCTTGTTTGTGGTATCTGAACCTTGGTATCTAGTAACTGAAACAAAAAATAAAAAGAAGCTCTAGAAGAAGTGTAGCTTAAATAACTTTATCCAATAGTTCCCACATGCAAAACTCTCTCTTCTCACCAAAAATAAAGTTTGCTAATTATATTTATTTGAATGCAGTGTAGGTTGTTTTAGCAGTTTCAGTTAACTTTAAGAACTAATATGGTGATATGGGACTTGGGGAGTTGTGAAAAGTATGGATGAATGATACTGATGCTATTTAAATGGTAGTTAAGTACTCAAGGTTTTTGGTTTCTCATACTACTTCTTAAAATCTTCTAAAATTATATAACACAAATGAATCTTGATCTTATTCTCCCAGGATACTTTGAGTAAGATTATCTTTTATAGATTATTTTGTGTGTGTGTGTGTGTGTGTGTGTGTTCTCTTAAAATGCTTTTGTACAGAAATGATAAAAAAAAAAAAAAAAGAGAATGATTAATAAAATATCACTATTTTCTCACTGGCATTTCTGGCCTTGTCAAACATGTCTTTTGGGGGTTGGTTGGGCTTTTTTGCATAATAGATTGACTCACACTTGAAGTGTGAAGCAACACTTGAAATTACCCATGCACATACTGATACATGTCCATATGTTTTTTCCATAATTTCTCAAACAATAAACCAGAGGTAAAACAATTGTAGTCTAGGAAACCTTCTAAAGTAACTCTTACAGGCGTATATTATAACAAATGTTTGTTCCACATCATTTAAGATCACTGGATAATAAGCAGCATACAAAGAATATCTCCAAAACCATACCTTTATTATCATACTGTAACATTTAAAAAAAAAGTGAAAAAAGAAAGTATGAAGTGTAGTCAACAGATGCGAGAATGTTAATTTACTCTCTTTGCAATTCTAGCTTTGGACCTTTTCTGATGTATTAAGACTTGCTGGTTATGTATTTCACACTACTTAACATCAATTGAAAGTGACAGAATAAAGAAATCCAACAGCAAAAAAGAAAAGCATAAAAATATCTACCCCATCACCTACTACAGCAACTTCAGTGGAGCAAGAGATGTAGATTGGCTTCAGACTCAAATAGGAATGGAAAATAACTTTGTCTATTTATATTTATGCAATACCATGCTTGCCAGGTATCTAACAGGCGAGGTGTGATATTTAATGATTTAGCAGTAAACATATCAAAAAGTCTATTCTAACATTCATTTAGCAAAGGAACAGCTGGCAGTACAACATCATGAAATATATACTCCAAACACATTTTATTTTGAAACAGGGTATATTCAGACAACAGAAGCAAACCAAGATTAAAATTAAACAGTAAATTAAAAGTTGAGAACACGGCCCATACATCAGTGCCTTGAGTATTAATTGGGAAAAATCATTTACTCCTAAGAGGTCCCACAACAGATTAGAATGCTTCTTTAGCCCCATTTCTCATCCCAGTTTTCTGGACTAGCATTTGCTAATTAAAGTTCACAGTTCAACAGCTTGGCTGCTTTGCCATGAGGCCAGGAGCACCGTTTCTAACAGGCACTGCAAGGAAACCCATCAGCAAGCAGCTTGAGGCACAAGCTTCCACTCAAGACAGGCTGAAGGAAAGCCCCACTCTGGCCAAACATTGATTTGAAGGCAGCAGGGCTGCCCCAACCCTATGGTCTGAGCCTCCCCCTTCTTGCATCCATTGTCTGCAGCAGGCCCAGCACCGCTCTCCTTAGGGCATGGAGACAAGGGGGAGGTGGCCCTTCAGTATGTTTTTAACTCCTTCTGCAGCCTTTGATGTACTGCCTTAATTAAGCTTCTGATTGTACCGTACCTCCTTCTAATGACTTCATTCTCTAGGGCACTCATCTTAGAACACTCAAATTTCACCTGTGGTGGCATATAAATTTCAGTGTGTGCTTCTTATTCTGCATAAATGTATACTGTATAGGAGAAAAGGTGCTGCAGTGATCCTTTCATAAAATGGGAGTCACTGCAAAGTAGTATCCCAGCAGTATTTTGAGGGTAGTGTAGGTTAGATCAGAAGTAACAGGGACTTGAGGTGAGAAGGAATTCCAATGTTAGAAGAACAGGAATGGAAATAGGAAAAAAAAATCTTTATCTGAAAAGACTAAAGAAAGAATGATGATTCAGGAGATTTTTTTATTTTTTCCAGCAGTTTGTCCACTTCTGTGTAGTTATTTCCTAAGGAAAGAACCAGCCACCATCAAAAGATACAGGCAAAAGGGTTCATATCTAGAAGCTGAAGTAATTTCCTACAGTTCTCACGTATGGGAATCTGCTCTGGTGTGTAGTTGTGAATGTTAACTAACACCAAAGAAAGAAAGGGAGATAATAAAATACATGTAAGACTTTTGTAGTCACACCAGGATGGGCAGCAGCAATATCCTCCAAACCGCTGACTGGTGAGAACTAGGAAATCTTTCTGAAAAATGTTAGCCCTTTATATTTAAGACTGACTATATCTCATCTGAATGGTCATTTACTGGAAAACTGTCAGCCTTGATTCAAGATTTTCCAGAAGCTCACTGAGACTAGGTCATGCAGAATACAACCATTTGAGCATTAAGAAAAAAAGAGAATACAAAGGAAACTGGAAAACAGATGTCCTACTTCTCAGTAAGGCCACTTACTTGAAGTATTTTGCAGAGGAATATGTAAGAGCAAAGTACAGATTTGAAATACCAGAATAGTTAGTGTTTTTTTTGCATTCTGCTTCTGTGTATTATAAGACTACAGTGAGTGCTATTCCTATACTCTGAAACTGATCTACACATAATAGTCACTTTCTCATAGAAAACAATAAAACACAGTCAACTAAACAGATGAACGTGATACAGATCTCACTGTTACTGTTAAGAAAAACCTTGTGAGCACTAACTTTGACCACAAAATACTGCATTTCCATGACCTACACCATAGACATGCAAAATATAAACCCCTACAAAAGCACGGGATTTCTATTATGGGGAAAACTGATATTTTTATAACCCTTCAGGGGAATCATGGAAGTCATGAAAGGTTTATCCTGGATTTCCAGAGACCCACCCACTTCCCCTTCCCTCTTCTCCTCCCCAGCATTTACAAAGTTTAGTAATTTCCTACATTTTGAGCTTGGGACTTAAAATTGTCATTTATCAAAGTTAGATTTTTCACCAAAGTGGTACAAGATGGACTATATCCATGCCTGCATTGCCACGCCTGCTTCAGTCTCCCAAAACTGGTTTTATTTTGGCTAAGATGGCAGACCTACAACGGAACTATAAAACGTGTGTTTGGTCTAGGACAATGCTGATCTATTTTTTCACTGGGTATATCAGTACCTACATGCTCATACGCTCAAATTTGCATGAGTGCCAAGTAAAGGATCTTCCCTATACAACTAGTTCCTTAGGTATGTAAAGGGAGTATTTATGTATGTTGCACTGTCTATCACTTAACAAGCGATGTACAGACACATCTATAACATCAGAGTAACAATTGCCTCACTGGGTCAATGCCCATTGTTTCCCACAACAGCTGATATGGATGATATAGAGGAAACTGTTATCCATTATCACAAAATGCTTTTCTGTACATAGTAGACTATACTTTTTTAAAAATCAATGGAGGCATTTAAAAGGGGGCAAGTAAATTGACCTTGTGCTTCTGGAAGTGCCTATTTACCACTGCTGACTAGAAGTGGACTTCAGGTAACTAGCTCAGACATAGGCGTCCAGGTTGTAGACTTGTAGATGCAGGTAAGAGGAATCCCAGCCAAGTCACTTAGATACAGTCAGCTTTACCATTTCTGCTCCACAGTGTATATCAAAGTTTGGTCATGCTCCTTTCCCTAAAGGTACAGTGCAAAATTAGTTTGTTTTAAATCCCTAGTGAGACTCTGGTTATGCCAGTAATTAAAGTTCATGTTACAGTCTCATAAATGATAATGAACTTTGAAGGCAGAAGAAAATGAAGCAATATTGGGAATGCAATAATCAGACTGCTTGCAAAATTTATTACATTGAAAAATAAAAACTAGGCTATAGTGTGGCATCAGGGCTTCAAGAAATGGAAACATCACAAACTATGTTTTGTGGAGGAGAAGAAAGCTGTGTTTTTAATTCTCATATCACACAGCCCTGAACAAGCAGCACACAGAAATACGATCTTAACATAATGACTGCAGCTGGACAGTGCAGTGCAGTACTCCCCCACAACAGATAATGTCTTTATTATTGCAAAATATCTAGGATAGGAGCTCTTATTAAATAATGTCTAGCATGGGGTTTCTTTTATTTCTGTTTTGCGTGTTGGTCTAGGGCTTTTTATTAATGATTATTCAGAAGCATTACCAGAGAGTCAGCAATATTGCCAGATGGAAGATCACTAGGGTTACCTTTACTTGAAGATAATTCTGCACTCAAGTGCAGTAATGTATTATACTTCCTATCTGCAAATAAAATATTCTTAAAGCATCCTCTTCAGTTAGTGTTTCTTCAGTCCTCTTTTGAATAAGAACTCATTTTTGAAAGGGGTCTTAGTGCCTTTCATTGGATGCAATTATGTTTCATATCAGATCAACTTCCTCTTCTCTTCCTCAAACACAATTTCTAGCTACTGTAACTTGACAGTTCATCTACATACTTCTCTTCCTGCGTAGTTTAAAATATATCTATTTTAATATATTTTAAATTCCATTAAGAGATCCATTTAAGATGGTAGTGACTGTGGTTCTCCTCTTAATCTTCTATTATTTAAAGAGTGTACTGTGAGAGAAAATACTTCTCTCGAGTTCTTTTCTGGCTCCCGGCTTATAGGCTGAGAATTTAGTTACACCCAGACTTCAATAAATGCTTCTCTTCAAAATAAGAGCTTGGATCTGTCTCTAAACACTCTATTACAGTTCAGCAGACTTACTGATTTCACACCTGGAGACAACTGATGGGATAACTGTCTCCATGGCAAAAAGCTCCATTAGCTCCATAAACTACAATGAAAATTTACTGAGCAGAGTTAGGATCACCAAGCAGAATTAGCTTCCAAACTGAAATTAAGTGAACTTTAAAACCTCACAGCTTTGCTTGCCTTAGAAAACAGATACTGTGACTTGTATGATAAGGCTGATGAACAGCTAGCATTGACTTTAATGGAAAAGAACAGAGGAAATGTGCTGTTAGCCAAAGGAAAAGTGAACTGTGTCATATGTAGGTTTTAATATTTAATGAATCTGTATGGCTGCAATCCATTATGTGACAATTTAATTATATGACAAAAAAGTTTGATAAATAATATTGTGGTAGGACATCTAATTCATTATTTAACAAAAAAATCAATACTTTCATAAATCATATTTCTACACACACATATTCACACACACACAAGGTTTTTCAAGCAGGCAAAAATCCGGACTCCACAGGCCATTTATTTTCTAGTCAGGAGAAGTTCCAGTTGAAGTTTAATCAGGCCTAGATGGGAATAAATTCAGATCAGAAATGGTGGTTGTTAGGTGTTTTTCCTCTGGTAGTTTCCTGAAACTGTTGTACAAGTAGAAGGACTATCTATTGTATTTAACGGGCAAAGATGAAATGCCAAATTTCACTATTTTTACTCACATAAATCTGCTATTTGAGTCAACAGGATCACTGGGGCAAGTAGAAATGCAAGCAAATAGACGTTTTCAGGATTAGTGCTCAAGTTTAGAGACACTGTTACAATCAGTAATAGGCAACAAAGGAAGTTCTCCTGAGGAAAGAACCATGGTAGTGATTGACAGTAAAGGACTGCTTTTTTTTTGTCTCTACAAACCATTCAGACAAAAGCAGTGTACAGGGAGTCACCCTTCTGGCATATCAAACTTTTGACAAGAGAAAACAAAGAAAATGAGAAGCAGAAGAGGGATACCAGCCACATGGCAGGGGAGAAGGAGATGCACCATGGAGTGCAATGAAGTCCAAAGTCCTGCATGCAGGAACGAAGTGTAGATGGAAAGGAGTGAAGAGAGCTTGTGGAAGGAAATCAGGGACCAGGCACTTGGAGAAGGGCAGGCAATCAGCAGCTTTCCAGGATCACTTTCTATGGTTCACATAATTAATTTATTAAGACTGTGTAGAACAAACACCTCTACCCCAACTCTTCAAAGTCTCTCCATGCTTCCATGTGTCTTACGCTGGTACCTGTTGGTTTGTTATACTGTTCCTCACATTTTGCAACTCCAGCCCATCTGGCATGATTCAAGGCCACAATGTTTTCAAGATATGCAAAATAGTCCTAATTCGATTTGGCAAAATGATAGCCTCTAACATTTAGGCCCAGTTCTGCTAGGCAGCTCTACTTGCTGGCCATCTTTGAACTTGGATACCAACAATTCACTTTATCACAACTGTCTAGTGCTACCTTAGTACTATGACAATTTTGAATGACTACAGCAGGGGTTACTGCTGCCTTGATAAGGATATCAGTTTGCCTCAGTGGCTGAAGTATCCATACCTCCTGCACTGGGAGCTACAAAGAAGGTGTCCCATACTATGGAATGGAATAATTTTCCTCTAGCTTGTGGTGGTGACTTTAAAAGTAAGTTCTGCTGTTGTTACAGTGTATAAAGGTTCAAATAAAAGAATTTGATAAGTTTTTTTCCCTTTTTATTTGATTACAAACAGAAAACACTTTCTTACATATACTTAGGTTGCTGTATTTTTGTGTTTTTAATGAAAACACTTATATTTGGAAACAACAAAACACTTCAAGTTTATATAATTTATTTCCTGAATCTTTTTTTTTTTTAATTCTTTTCAAAATCTTTATGTCTAAATTATTTTTTCTTTTTAGCTTTTTAACCTATTTTTGACTGGATAATACATTTTTCAGTTTTTTCTTGAATTCTCTTTTACAGCTTAAATGTTTTAAATAACAGAATAAAGAAATCATTGAAGGTTTATTGAAGTGAAACACTTCACTCAATACAGTTTTGACTTTTCATAATCAGGGTTTTTCTTCTGTTCGTAAACAGTTTTCTTTGATTATTTCTTTGTTTATTCATTACCTAGTCTTGATCAACTAAATTGCATGGCTCCTAGTATCTGGCTGCATCTCTAGAATTTAATTAGAAAAACAAAAATTAACTGGAAACAAAGGCGGTATGAGAATTTGCCATTGCAAATGTATCTGAAGTCCATAATTGGAAAGTTTTAATCTCTTTTCCATTAACATATGTAATCTCTTTTCCATTAAAAAAAAAAAAAGATGTAGGAAAGCTGCATTCACTTGTAAACAAATTGTCCTGTGTGCACAGTATGCCAATATGGGTATAGTTCTGCTGCATCTCCAACCTCATAAACAATGTAAGATGTTGTACACATTAACAAAAAGTTGAAGTACACTGAAGTCTAAAACTCAGAAGTAAAGTATGGGTTTGTTGTAGTTCTGTAAATTTGGAAAGAATGATTTTGAATCTCATATTGAGGAGAATATTGTATGAAGTCACACATCACATCCGTAACATCCCTACAGGTGTACTATATCATGTATGTAAATGGATATACTTCAATAACATATTTTACACTGGTAGAACCCATTTCCTTTTGCACCTCATCTTGCTCAAAGCAAACAAACACCCTAACACACTTGTGCATATGTACTGTGACATTAAAAATTAAATTAATTAACACCAGGAAAGTTATGAAATCCCACCCTAGAACTATGGCACAGCTGCACTGCATTCTTTAAGAGGGACAGCACTGGCTTTCCTGCAATCCAAGTGCTAGTGGTTGATGAAGCAAGAGGAAGGATAATGATTGTCATCAGACTATTTGGCTGAACAGTGAAAAGCATTACTAAAGGCATCAGACTTTTTTGTTAGGGCAGGAGCATGAAAGCATTTTGAAACATACATCATCTGAAAGGAAAAGACAAGGCCAATACGAGTGTTTTCCCTTGCACCTCCAGTACTGTTCACATAAGCTACATATCAGAGAGAATAAATTGGTAAGTGACCCTGGCAGAGCATATTTTATAAGAAAAAAGAACAAAGGGCAAAACATTAAATTCACTGTCAGATCTTTCAGGAAGTGAAAAGGCAAATTCTAATTCTGAAGTCTCTTTCCCAGGGAACAAATTGATCTGACCACATAAGCTTCACCAGTCAATCAATATTCTCAACACAAAAAATATTTACTGAATTGAGCACGCTGAGCTAGTAGAGCGTTGTATTTACTTATTTCTGGAGGTGAGTTGATCTTGGCACAAGTTACAATCCCACTGACATACATAAAGATCCAAGGCACAAAGGCTTAATTATGATTCCTATGAAAATCACAGGTGATGTGAGCCAACAGGGTGTGCCCAGATTTCTGTTAAGTGAAGGCTAACAGTCCCCTGAGTAGTATACAACCCATCATAATAGTATGGATGACCTGTGAAGAAAAGAGTTACTTTAAGAAATGTTACGTGAAGATTATCTGTTGCTCCTAATCAGGAATATATACTCGGCTGGGTTTGTCTGCTGAACTTGCTGATCTCTGCATACATATTGATCAGTCTGGGTGTAGGTAACCAAGATTTGCCTTCCCTCTCTGTGCAGGGGATACGATTGGTGCCCTACCCTTCCTTCAGATTTGTATAATATGAGGTAATTTTGCATTAAACTAAATACCGAAATAGCCAGAGGTCATTAGTGTCTGATGAAGATTGGTATCAAAAGGCCATTGGCCAAAATGGCAACTAGAAATCTAATAGCAAAGTCCCTCTGAAGTATTTGAATGGTGCTCCACTAATCAAGCTCCACAACTTCAGGAATGATCTACTGACCACAGAAATGCTAAATATGTATGTGTTTCTGGGGTGCCCCATAAAGTACTAATCTCTTTCAAAAGAGGCTTAATTGTCTGAGACAGAATCTGGGTATACAGCATAAGAGAAATCAATGTGCCCACACATGGGAAGGCAATCAAGTCCAGGGTCCCAAAGTTCAAAGCCAGTAAAGTGTTGAGCATGCATTTCTCCACCTGTGATACCATGGGTGATAGCAACATACAGCAGTTTCTTTTAAATACTGTTTCTGGATTCTGCATTTAAGTGACCTAATCCCATTACCATATTTTTTACTCATTTCCATTGAAATACAAATTTTCAGTCTTAAAATAAAACTGAGTTTTGTACTGTAACTTTTTGCTTTTTACTTAGAATATTTGAAAATCTTTCCCCTGCTAATTAAAAGATATTCACCATAAACCTTGGCTGCCTGCTCCTGCACAGAGAGATAATGCAGGACTTTAACATGAAGAAGCTGGTCAATTGGGACCAACTATTCCAGGTACTCTATCAGCATAGTAACTGTTTTGTGGAAAGTTTTGTGGAAAACATTCAATTTGTATGCTTAGCAGGTGAATATTAATTTATACTCTGAATAGGCAGTCTGGGTGCATTTCATTATTTCCTAGGCTAAACATTTCTTGTGCTTAATTTGGCTAACAGGCATATTTGGAAAATCCAGTTTCTATTTATCAGCTTTTGAAAACATTCTGTGGTCATAAATACACTGCAAAGTTAGCAAGACAAAACCTCAGTTCTGTGTCTGTAAAATGGCACTAAGGTGCACTATCCCTCATTAAAAAAAAATTAAACAGAGACAATATGCTTCAAAGACAGGTATTGGAAAAATGGACATGTATTTAAATGTACTCGTGTCTCCATTGTCAGACGCTGTGGTAATGAGGAACATATCAGTACCCAGTGAGGAAAAACAACACCTTCAACAGCTACATATTAATGCTGTTAAAAGGCAGTAATGCAAAGCTGTATCTCATGTTTCATAACTCATTTAGGATTGGTCCTCAGAAATCCTGTATCATAGACATAGTAATAAAATTATATAGGACTTATTTCTGTTTCTTTTTTTAAGGACTGGGGATATAGATCACCTTTCTAACAGTTAATACTTTATTATCTCATCTATTACTTGTCCCTTGGTTTCTTGCTCTTAATTCTTCAACTTACTTTGCCATAAGGAATAGATAGGAAATAGCATATGGAAATACTATTTGTGTCACAAAAATTTAGTAGTAATGAAATAAAATCTAAAACTGATTAAAATGTTGCTTCTGATAATAAGACATTTTATTTTGGTAATTTCTTTTAGGCTGTTACAGGAGGATTAGAAACAGTGGAAGCAACAGTGGTTCAATTAACTACAATGAGATTGCAAAGGACACTAGATATTTCATTTGGGATTTAAGTCTTGTATGTGCACCTGAGAAGCTGACCAATATGAAGGCCTTTCACGAAAATTACTGTATGTCTCAAAGTTCTAAATTATTCATATGAAGAAATGAAATGATCAACAAAACCACTTGATAATTAATGAAGTTGTCATCTTGACAAGACTAATAATAAGCTTCTTCTCGATAAATCGTCAGTGATTCCCATGCTAGAATCACAAAAGCAATTCTACTGCATGTTTACAAGCTAGTGGAATAGAAATATCAAAACTTAAAAGCAGTTGGTTGAGTTTTGCCAATAGTTCAATGATTTTACATGATTACACATAATTGGTTACTAACTCAGTACATAGCTGCTATGGATGTGAACTGACAAGCCAAAAACTGTCATGGTTCAATTTAGATGGAAAAAAAAAATTCCTGATAACATTTTTTAGGAAAAATACTAAGAATAAGAAGCAGCAGCACTAATAAGATGCTTATACCTGCTAAATCTAGTACCACAGTAATAGGTGAAATTATCAGTGGACTTCTTATTCTTTAATTAAACTTTTTGTTGGTTTAATCATACAGTATCACAATAATAATGCTGCACTGGATAGATGAAGACAAAGGACATTAGAAAAAGGCTATAAGAAGTCAGATGATACAACACAGACACGTCAGATCTCATCTATATCACTCCATTCTGTGCTGTTCTTCACTATTCCTCGGTAAACTGTTCTTTGTTCACATTCAGCCAACATTAAGAGTTTCCCATATATATACAGGGAGCAGTATATATTTCTCAATCACATACTTTTTTACTAGTCCTGCAGGGTAGTAACCATGCCAGCCAGCATAGCTGCCTTCCCCCTTCTGTGACTCCAGACCACCTGGCTGAGGCTGCTGGAGCACCTCATTCCCGCAGGAGCAGGAGGCAGTCTGAGTCCTGAAAAGCCGAGCTTTGGGGTTGGCAGCAGTCTGTTGGGCCCAGTATGCCCTTACTGGTTTGACTATTTTGTAGCCACACTGTGCCTCTTGGGAAAATCAAACAGAGCCGCAGCTCAGAGCAGCTCTGACAATGGGGGGCAAAGCAACACCCAACTTCAGGTGCACAGAGCTGACTCACTCTTGCCAATATCCACACATCACCCTTTTAATTTGAGTGGAGTGACAACACTGAAACAAAGCAGTGGTGAATCAAGCTCTGTGCCTTTAAACAATAAAGGAAAATAATTAAGAAATGGTCCCAATATTCTGTTAGTTGACTGTTGGGTACACACTTTCACACAAAATCTGAAAACCATAAACTCTCTAGGCTTTCTATTCCGGTATTTCTGTTTTGGTAATGGAGACATTTGTTGTTACAGATAGAAAGGTTTGGAGATGAGAAACAGCATATTCCAAACATTTCCCAAGAAAAACCCTAAAACTTTGCAACCTTTTCTTTAAAATAGCTCATTAAAAATGCAGCTTTATGTGTTTCTCATTTGCGAAAGTCATGCCAAAATTTTAACTCCTTACACTAAACCACCTAAGATAGAAGTCAGAATTGCAGAACCTATACTATCACTACAGGCGCTCCAGATACTCTCTGTGCTCTCAGGAACATCTGCTACTTTCTTCTGGGTAAAAATATGTTGTTTGTAACTTGTCTTCTGTCTACCCAGAGGCAGTGATGGTTTTCCATTCCCTTTTAACTCTTACATGGCACATTTCATGCCTTTTCTAGTCCATAGCAATAGATGCACCATAGCACACTCACTGTGTGAGCAGTTGCAGGCCCCCTTGATCTAAGCATGGTTTATTGATGCTTCTTGCAGCAGAATACGAGGTAGACTTTGTCAAGATTTACACAGAAGATTCATTGCTTATTGCAAGGGAAATCCCCAACCCTATCTGGGTGCTCTTGGAGGCTGAAGGAAAAACAGGTTCCAACCAAGAGTGGCTCTAACTGGGGAGAAGAGTGACAGGAAGGCTGCTGCATACACGTAGCAGGATCTGTGCACCAAGTCCCTCATAATGCTTTAGAAATTGGAGTGGGAGCACAGATGCATTTAGCTTCCTACCTGGGAAGTTGCCATATACTATACATATTAACAGCTACAATCCCACCATACTAGAAAAAAGCAACACAGGGAAATTTTGTCGCTGCTTTATGGAAAGGATCCCATTCCTCAGATTACTGGCTCAGTTTCTGTTCTTGTGACTGGATCTCAGTGTTGGGCTTTGAAATGAGCCTATTATCAGATTCTAAAGCAGCATAGATTTTATTTTTGTAAGCATACAATAAAAATGCTGATGGGTACATGCAGGCATGATGCTTATTCTTCTGAAACCTAAATATGCAAATACACTCTAATGCATTTTAGATAAAAGGATCTTAAGAATATCATTATGTTGGTCATTCTCTGGGGTATCAGGCCGTCTAGTTGCAACTGTGAAACAGTAAATGCACCTCTTGCTTGGACATTTGTTTGTGAAAACATATTCCAAGCATGCACGTTAAGTGTGCTAACTTGGCACTATGCTGGCAAAGCTGGTTCTGTATCATGTAGATTCCAGATTTCACAACGTCTTAATGCTCCGCTCTGATGAAAAGCCAAAGGCAGTGTTTTCTTCAAGTGAGAAGGAATGATATGCTGGGAGATAAGACGATGAAGAATGCATAGCTGCCTGATTTTCTTTTTTGGAGGTATACTGCAGGGATTTGGGTGCGCGTTTGTTTTTTATGAAGTGCAGAGGGCTAACAAACCCAACCACTTCAAGCCTTCTTTCTTGTTTTGTATAAAATAATAGTTTCCTGATTGCCATGAGACAGCACACTAAAGTGTGAAAATACTGTAGCAGCTGTGGTGGCAACACATGTCATTTCTGTGCATACGCCGAGATTTTTCTCATGAGACTCTTAAACATATGCAGTGAAGCATTCAATACACACAGTTAATATCTAACAGTAATTCCTGCCTGTGTTTGTGTACTACACTGACATTGTCTGAAATAACTGCCAGATTTTACAAATAAAAGTTAGGTATGAAAACATCCTGCCAGAATTGCTATATCCAAATCAAAATAGAGGGCCTGATTTTGGTTTTATAGTCATTGTTTGGCATTCCTTATGGAGGAAGTAATTAATACAACCAGGAAGGAGGAGGACTGTCTCATGGGATACACAATCCTTTTGTAACTTGATTCAATTATTTTTTGCTAGCTATAATTCTCCAGTAAGTGCTCCACCTTTAATTCCTTGTGTTTCTATCAACTAAAAAAAGGACAAAAGAGTGAAATAGAATGACAATTGTATTGTCGATATGACTGTTAACTTTATATTGAAAATTTAACCTGCTATGAGTTAAGTCAATTCCTGCTGGAAAAGGGCAGCTGATAGTAGACATTATTCAACACTATTCCATTTGTATGTTCTTTCACTGGAACATGTGATATTGAGATGGATTATTAAAATCTTATAAACGCTAGAGCTCTCCCTCAAACTCTGCTTTTGTTCTTCAGCTTTCACAGCATTTTAGAACAAAACCAAACCAGTTGTGGCAGAAAGAAATGAAAGCTAAACCATGTGCTAGTGCTACCCTCTCTTAAACAGGTGAAAAAGAAGATGCTGGGTAACTATGTGGCTCACATGCAGCTCAAGGCAGGACACACTTTGACTCTCAAGGACTAACCATATCCCTGAACTCAGGATCTGGCTCTAGCACCACAGCTTTTTAATCTCTTTTTAGAAATCTAATAGCAACCCTTATGCTCTGCCAAACCAATTTCTGATTAAAAAAATCTGATCCAGCATTTAAGATGAAAAAAACCTAATCAAAACTCTACCCCTTACACTTATTTTGCTGATTCTACTCAGAGATTTTGCTGTTTACAGCCATATTTGACTCCTGTAACTTAGCTGGTCCCACCACGTCCAGAGTTAAACCTGAGCCTGTAATCTACTTAACTGCAGCTGATTTTAAAACAGAAAAGTATCGCTGGCTTTAGTTTATAATGTCACCATATATTTCAATCTATTTTGCAGATGAGACTAAATCCACTTCATTGTCTTAAGTAATTCAATAGTATTCTTCTTTTGGTGTTTTTTTTTTTTTAAGAGAACAAAAAACTAGTATTCAAATGACAGTTATGAAAACCCCCTCTAAAATATTTCTCCTGTACCAAAGAGCAGGCTTGTAACTGCTAAATCTGAAAAAAATAATAAATGTACCATTACGGGACTGAACTGTTATTTTCCTGATGTAAATTTATAAAAAATCCCATGTAATATAAATGCTTATCATGTTGAATTTGTGCCATTCCATTCAAACCATAAAGATACAGACATCTTGATCACACTTCTACTACCCTCTATAGATATACATATTTCATATGACTGAAAAATAGAGAGTTTGATACTAAACAACCAAGTGTGAGAGGCTCATGATCCAGAAAACAGTAGTTGTTTTAATAAGCTGCTTTAATATTTGACATTAATCTTACAACTGGGACCGCACAACAGAATCCCATGCATCTATTTTGAGAGCCACTAAAATCAGGAAGGCTCTGAGTAAAGTGATGTGCAAGAGTATTCGCTTTTGACTGGTTCAGGCTGTAAGACTTAAGCATTCAGTGGTAAAATCACAGTGAATACCATTATTATAGCTACACTTATTTAATAAAAAATACAGTTTTATTGTATAGCTTGTCTGCCAACCATCTGTGAATTGATGTGTGCTACTGAAAACGGAGAGGGAAAACTGAGCTGTCTATGAAAGCCCATTTAAAAAGCCATAAAAATAATGGGAAAAATTTTGGTTCTGTCTGATTTTTAGAGCTTGAAAAGCCCCCGTGGTTTCAGAGGAGCTCCACCAATTTTCATCTGCTACTCATTGATTCCTCAGTATATACAAAACTTTTCATACAAAACTTGCTGCAACAGATGAAACAGTTTTTAAAAGTCACCCCATAATCCAAAGCAAAGACGTCTTGCTGAAACCACTGAAAGTGCAATTACTTCTTTACCTTAAATCTGATTATCTTTAAAAATATAAATGCTATTATTAAACCTTACAATAAGGTTGGATTACTATAACCATACGTGTGCCTAGAAGGGTGTTTTCATCTTTTTAATTATTTGTAGGTGAGTCATAATTAGTAAAGGACACTCAGTAAAGTTTTGAATTTTACCCATGTGTTTTTGGGGGTTTAGTGGGCAGCTACAGAGTAAGATAATATTCTTTCTTGGCACTTCAGTCTTGGAAAAAACCTAAGACATTTCGACGTAAGGATGCCAAAATAAACAGCTCAACCAGAACCAACAGTGGTTTTGTAATCATTCTGTGTATTTTATTGGCATGCTACATTTCTGAGGGGTTTGTGAGGAATGCAACTCAATGACAAATGGAGCTCTGCCTATGAAAAATCAATTATTTTTACTGGATTTTTAAAAGGCATTTCAGGATGGTACCATTGCTCATCAATTATGAGACTTGAAACGCACCGGAGCACAGCATTTCCCATTTAGCAAGCCAAGAATCTATCCTACAGACTGTAGAAAAGTATTTCACTGCATATGCAACTACAGTTTTCAGCTGGGAGAAAAAGGATCATTGATCTGATTCACAGCCGTCTCCTTGGAATGGTTCCATCCTTCTTGAAAGGTTCTTCCTCAAGCCTGCACATCTACAGCTCACACGAGCTCCCAAATCAGGGCCATAATTCTGCATACACTTGCATAAGTGCTAATTTTCCTGTCAGCAACCTTACTGAAATAATTTATTATTCACAGACAGATTTTTCACTGGCATATACTCGACATGACCCATGTAAGTTTTTGCAGGAACAGGATCAAGGTGTAAATAGTTTGCAGAGGGATACATTTCCTTTTTGACAGAGATTTTGAGATTAAGGGTAAGCTGAGTCAACGTAAAAGTAGGAGAGGGCTAATGAAGGTCAAGCTCTGAAAAACCCAGCCTGAAGTATATATAGGAATTGAAATAAGATGTCATAGACAGTATTTGATTGTCAATTAAGAATTAGCATTCAGATTCTGCAATTTACTGTCTCCAACTCCTAGATATTGCTGCAATAAATCTTGCAAATATGTAAATGTGGCCTTATTTTCTTCATAGGTATTGCACCCTTGAAGCTCACATTTTCAAGTTCACTGTAATCACTAAGAGTAGGTATTTACTGAAAGACCAGATTTTCACATTGCCACAAGCCCTTAGAGGTTTCAGGAAAATAACCAGGTTCTGCAAGACTCATGATGGAACTTCTGGAACCTGGCTTCTGAAGGAAGCTAGCAGAACAAAGTCCAATCCCCTGTTATTTCAGGTGGCCGTATCATAGAAGCTCTTTAAAAACAGGATTAATCTCCATCTTAAAACTAATTAACATTTTGCTCCTGTGGCTCCCAGGGGGAGACTCTATCTCCAGCATCTCAAGTCTCTGCCACTTAAACACTTCATTTTCAGCATACACTTATCTGGAGCCATTTTATACCTAAGTACTTCCCTAATGATATTTTACCGTAGCTCTTTTCCCATTTTTTTTCCTGTTGTAGCAGTCAGAGAGCAATATTAAACCCTCTTTTTCTCTATTTTGTTTAAGACAATATCCTTAATTTTCCCCTCTTATAATTTTTGGTACCCCTAGGCACTCTAATGGCTTTACTGTGCATCTCGCCTACTGGGTGAAGAGGACTGTACATTGTGTTCCAGTAAGAGCCCACCATGTCCTGCACAATGGAAGAAATATCTGTCTTTTCTACTATGATACCTAGTCACATCCTCGGGTCACATTTCTATTCTCTACAGGGATACATTATATTTGTAGCTCAAACATCCTGGTGTTTCTCAGAGGAACCAGAGATATCTCTTCCTCAGATATTTCTCATCACAGATCATGCAGGTCCTTCCATGTAATAACTTCGTTAGTAGCAAATTTTGACAGTACATTTTTATATTTAACACTGGAAATATTAAAATATTAAATAATGCTGATCCTAATTCCTGAAGAACCCCACTAATGAATGTATGACTATTCTAATTTACCCATTAATATTTGCAGTTTCTAACTGCTTTATGATTGCTCTACTAAATCCCTCTCTTCTCAAGCTTCACTAATTGTATCAAATGCTTTAGTGAATCCAAATAAAGGATGCAAGCGTGCAATAGAACTCCATTTTAAAAATCATTATGTACAATACATCCACACAATTTTTTTCATCTTTTCCCCTTACTGTTTTGGATTTCATACTTTGTAATCTACATTTGTTCCAGAACCTTTAGTACATTGAGGTGCAACCAGCAGGCCTGTTTACTTTCACATCTCTCCTATTAAGGTCTTGGTTCTTCATGGTTCATCTGCTCACAGAAGTTAATTTCTTTATTTTTTCAAAGTTTGTCTCTCTGAAAATATTTATCCATTTGACTTTGGCTAAATGAATTAATGACTGCTCAATTAGATACTACTGTGGCAACAGCCACTGAAAATAAACTATATTCAAAATAAAACCTATATAACTGTCTGACAGTTTAGTGAAGAAATCTCTTGGCTGCCTCGTGCAAGCATAACTTGGTTACCATTACTTTTAATAGCAGCAGGATGCAATATAATCTAGGGAAGCCAAGATATTGCAGTGACATATTGGAATGAAACAGTTCCTAATATTTATCTTACTAATAACACTACAAATGATTCATGTCTGTATTCAGATCTATCCTGTGAGAAACACAAAAAACCTTCATCCCACTATGCTTCCCCAAAGCAATCTTGGTGTTATAGAGATTCACTCTCATTCATCCTTCCTACTACTCCACAATCAGTAATAATATTACTATTACATTTCTTTATTTTTGTCTTTGTTAAGAGCACACCAATGCCGTATCTTTATTTTCCCTAAAGATATCACTACCACACAACATGACTGGGACAAATCTCACTTTTTCTGGCATTGAGACCTGAATGGGTCACTTACAAACACAACTCAGATACACAACAACCCTTAGCTGCTTTTTGCAAAGAAAAAAAAAAAAAGAAAAGAAAAGAAAAGGAGAAAGTTGCCCCCTTAGCAGCAGAATTAATGAAGCTCCATTACTTAAAAGATTTTTGTCTTTTACTTTGCCCCCCTTTCTTTACTGCCTGAGGACCAAACACCAACTAAAAAAGTACTGAACCCAGAAGGGCACAAATAAATGAGCAAGACAACCTCCAATACCCAGTACATCCCATTTACACTCAGAGCATGGACATAACAGTCCTTGAACACATAGTCGACCTCACCCTTCTGATCCTGCATTCTAAGCTCAAGTTTAGTCCTTTTGTTTTTCAGGCTTTGATCAGAACATATTTCTGGTAAGATTTTCTGATTCAGTTTTCCAGAGGAAATAGGCAGAGCACTTTAACTCTCTGTTTTATTTATCCAGCTACTGATCTAGTAGATTTAGCGCTTTCTTTTATCTCTTACACTCATTTTCTCTTCTTGCACCCTAAACTAGATGCAGAGATGATGCAGTCACTGCTGAATTCCTCCTTATTCCTTAAATTAAAGCTGTTCTTATCAACATCACAGAATTTTGGCAGCAATGCTAAATCTTTAGACATCCATCAGAAATTATCAGTTTAATCAGAGATTAAGAGAACTATCTTGTAAGAGAATATCGTGCCATTGGGATTTACAAGCAAGAATTAATTATACTACAAATTGCGTTAAATGACATTGGGAGTCCTAAACTTTGTATTTCTACATTGAAAAAAAATAGTAACACCAAAAGATTATGTTCTTAAAAACTTTCATGTGCATAAGAAGAAATAGCAAGCTCAGAAATATGTTAGAAGTATATCTTCAGGAGAAAACATATTAGAAGTGACTCTCTCTGAAAGTTACTTTCTGAATGACCTCTGGATCACATCTGCTACCCAAAGCAGAGTTAAGTAAATGTCATCTAGAAAATGGAACCATTACAGAGGGACATTATACACACGGTGAGACAGATGCATACTAGTTGCTAATACTACACCCCTATTTATAGCTTCAGAGGTCAGAAGATTTCCCATGCAGAGTAAATGTGCCTCATCTTTGCTGAGTGCAGCAAGGACCTCTCCTTTGCTCTACGGACATGGAAATGGCTTCCATAAAGACAGCCTCATTGCTTGCACCAGCTTTTCCCCAACCTTTTCTGGAGTTCCATAGCTGTGATAATATGGGTGGCAGAAAGTAGCTCTGCTACACATCTTTTGAGGAAGAAAAAGTAAGCTGTTTAAGAACTGTCTCATATAAAGATGCTTAAATTTCTAGGCCCCAGGGTTCGTGCAAGGGGTGCAAAGTTATATGCTATACTGTGAAGCTAATTTGACCTTAATTTAATCTGCTATGGAAGAGGAATATGTACCAACTCTCAAAGTATGTTAACATATTGGAAGACACAGAGAAATATGAGTACTAAATATTCCTTATAATTGTTCGAAACATGAAAAGCAGTCTGGAAAAAATGGAAAGGAAATCTGTAATTTGTTGCTGAAACCTGTCTGTTTGGTATATTTTGAAAATGAACAGTGGCTCCATAGACCACAGTGCTCCCAAAAGAGAAAACCATAGTCAGGGATAAGTAACTGTATGCATAAAGAGATTTGTTTCTCATTTGGACTTGCCATCACATGCTCTCTATACACTGTGGTATTTGGAATTGGTATGAAGATCATGTAGCTTGCACGTTTTCAGGCTCTTCCATATGCCAATATATGTTGCAGAATACCTACCACATCCTGATTGTGAATTGTATCTCAGTTCTGACACTCTAAAGGGGAGAGAAAATGTCACATTATATGTAAAGCTGACTGAAGCATCTGTGTTTTAATCTGCAAACCAATTGTCACCAAGTGATTCTTGTTAAATAAGGAAGGCATTTATTCAGTCCTATTCACTGTTCATATATACTGCAAAGTTGCTATAGTAATGGAGTTATGAATGCTACCCTCCAGTATTCAGGCCATGGTATAAGACGAAGCCATTTTAAGTTATTGTGTGCAAAGGAATAAAAGCAGAACAGAAAATATCTGAACTGGTGTTTTATTATTGTAAATTAAGACGGAATGTTTTAAAAGGTATCTTTTGGATAGATTTTGCTCTGCTTTCCTGAAAGCAAATTTTAAAATAATACATTTATTACACACTAGTCTTATTCACATACTTAATTAGAATTCCAATTAAACTGTGCTGTGGAAAATGCTGTGGAAAATGCACCCTCTACTGGCTCTTGAAAACATGCTATGGAACAGAAATTTTGAACCTTTCTAAAGTTTCTTCTCTAAAAATACGCACATTTAACTCTTAAACTCTCTTAATTCCTTATCCAGACACAAGGCAGAAAATTAATGACTTCACTTATAAAAGTATGTTCTCTTGTAAAAGAGTAGTTAAAGATATTTTACATGTTAGAATTTCTGAAAGGACACATACCAGAAGAAAGTATTTTAAGAGTATAAAGTATGCTGTTTTAATGAGGAACAGCATATTGGTGCAAAATAACTAACACTTATTATGAATATAGCACAATGAAAATGATCATGAATGCAGATTGATAAGAGAAATGCTTCCTGTATCTGTGATAGGAAACACACTTTGCTTTGACACAGTATACCTGAAGATAGGAAGCCAGGATCATATTGTCAAAAGAGAAAGCTAAGTGTGCTTGGAGAATATAAATTTGATTCCTGAAATACAGGTGTGACCTTCCTACAATTTCCTATTTTGTATGTTCGGTACCTACTTGATTTCCACCATGGTACATGCCCCTTGCAAAATCCATAAGCTATGTGCTTATGGAAAGATCTGAAGTATTTCCCTTTCCAGCTGTCACCTTGGCACAGAGGAGACAGGTCTGAACCCTCTGCAATCAAGCAGTGATTCTGCTGAAAGGAGTACTCCAACTCTCATGAGAGTTTTCTTTTTCAAGGAGCCCTGAGGCTTTTCCTAGAGCAGCTCCTTCTATTTAACAACTGGTAGCTAAGAAAGGATGCCAAGAGGAATCACTGAGACATAAGTAACCCCTGCTGCTATAAATGGCCATACTGACTTAAGTCACTCTAAAGAGCTGTAATGTTATGACTGTTCTCTCCTCAATGGGCTCTGCAGCTTAAGATACTGTCTAATGATGTGTTGCCACATAATGATAATGGTCTTCATGGAGCTTCCCTTTAATGCTGTGTGTTACTTTATAATGATAATGGTCTTCTTGGAGATACAGACTATAACTTTGATATCACAACCCCACTGAGGAGGGTATACTCAAGACATTACAACTCTTACCCATGACCTCTGTTAGCAGCCTGTTAGTCAGCAGGTAGTCATCAGAAGGCAGAAAGAGCTTACAAATGAAAAAATTAGAGGGTATATGCCTCCCAAAATGATGGGGAAGATACAGAAGATGCATATATATTTATATATATATATATACATAACAAAACCCATCTTTCCTCAACAATGTTTGCTTGTTCTTCCTCAGAAAGTATTTAATGAATCTTAACTTCTTTTTTTTGCAACAGCAACACAATGATAGGTAGGAGATGAGAGCAAATTGATAGGAGCTTCACAGGGAACTTGACCTTTTGCTTGCTGGAAAATCATAAAGTGACATAAGAGATCTTTTCTGCTGATTTCTCTCCTCCCTTGCTCAGTGAGCATTTTGGATGTATGTGGAGCAAGTCTCAAAAGTTCCTAGCACTTTTTGTAAATTCCTAGCCTCAAAAGGCACAAAATAATTGCAATTAGCAGAACTGACCTCTTAGCTATGATGGTAAGATAAATCACAAAGACTCTGAAGTGTGCTTAATTTGACATGAAGCATGGCCTATCATTATTTTTCAATTTTTTTATTTTTTTTTTTTTTATTTTTTTTGGAAAGGAAAATCCAGCTCAAGGACACAAACAAAATCCCAAAACAGAACAACAGACAATCAAGCTACAAACAATACAAAAAAAAACCCCACATTCAAGTCAGAACAGTTAGCTAGACAAAAGAAGTCTTGCAACTGAGCTTTTCCTAAAATCTAACTTCAACTTTGAGACTGAAACCCACCCAAGTTACCCCTATACCTAAATACTTATTTTCTGATATTTGTAGATGTCTTCCCTCTGATAAAAAACTGAATTATTATTATAGTGCCTGAAAAGACTGTTTCATGGCATTTCTGTCCCAACCACGTACAGAAAAAAAAGTATAATAATGAATTATTTATATTTATATCTATTTATATATATAATATATATAATATATATTTATAAATATTTATATTATTTATAATGAATTATAGAATCACAGAATGGTTTGGGTCGGAAAGGACCTTAAGAAAATCTAGTTCAAAACCACTGCCATGGGCAGGGACACCTTCCACTTGACCAGGCAGCTCCAAGTCCTGTCCAACCTGGTCTTGAACACTGCAAGAGTTGGGCCAGCCACAGCTTGTCTGGGCAGCCTGTGACAGTGTCTTATCACCCACAAATGTCCTGAAGAACACAAGAAGTGACCTTAATTTTTGGCTTTGTCATAATTTAGAAATAGTGTAGTCATCTAATTATGCATTATTTCAGTTCCATGTTAATATTTCTCTTACAAGGATGTATTGATGACTTCTTCAATATGCATAAACGCTGACGGAAATTTCACAGGTAATCTAGTAGATCCCACAGTTCAATCAAGACAGTAGTATAATGTGGACATGTTTTTCATATTTTAAATAACTGCTTATTCAAAGCAAATTGTACATCTCCTTATTAGAAAATGCCTTTACTGTACAGAAAATGTGCCCAAAATTATTTTCATATGAGGAAAGAAAATACCTGTCTCCCTTAAAATAGATTCTGTACCTTGTTTTAATTAGAAACTAAAAAGACAGGCACTGGAATCCCAATGAAATTATGAAATAAGCAAAGACAATCACTAACCTAACTACTTTAAGAATTTTTCAGGCAAAACCAAAATACATCGGTGGGCATCAGTGAACATCTGTTCCATAATCAGCATAAGTCCTTCTCTGTCAGTTTGGGCGTAACTTACTTATCAGATTCATTTCTCTTAAATTAGGAAACGCACCACAGATATCTACATAAGAACTAGTTGTCCTCAGTTCCCTGATGGAGATATAGGCACAGGTATTTGATATACCTGAGATGTCTGTGTTGGGACTACACAAGTCCTCAAATGATAAACATGGTACGAGTGCATGCTTGATCACATAGCCAAGCAGAAAGAAAGGGGAATCATATCACAAGTACTGGTTACATTAATTTTCTAAGTGATTTACAAATATCAATTTAACAAAACAGGAGACAAACTCCCGAGTTTCCCCTGGAGTAGACAAAGAGTTTGTGTATGACCTATTTTCTGGAGGCAACATGAATTCCCCTAGAGCTTGGCATCATGCCCATAATAAAATTAAAGTTGGTGTTAAAAACCATGAAGAAGGAATTCCAGACTGACTTTTTTCCCCCCTCAAATATCATCCAGATAACATACCTTTATTTTGCTGAAATATCTTACACTTGTTTTTATCTCATGGTGTCTCTTTTTTTTTCTACTTGAAACTTGCCTTTCTTTGGGTATCTCCTTAAATTCCTTTATGCTTCATCAATGTCAACTTCATCCTTACTTTTATTTATATTTATTTATTTGTTTAATCTTTCTGTATTTAAAAGACTGTCCATACCATATACAAACTACTTACCTATAGCAAACACGACGGAAAAAAAAAACAAATTTCACCCAGAAAAAGGAGATTTTTCACTCCTTTTAATGTTTTAGGCATAAGAAGCTCACTTGAAACTTTGCTTTCTTTCCTGTTAATAAAGTGAGAGGCTGAAGTTGTGTGAACTACAGTCCTCTTCATGCATCTGTCTCTAAAAGTTTCAAATACAGTTGAGAATGAAGCCCCAGCTAGATACAACCTTAAGAATGCTTCAAGACTGTAGATCTGACAGCTAGAAAAACAGTAGCATCACTTCAAAACTGACCAAATTAAATCAGGAACTGATGATACGTAATAGCTGCATATCATTTATTTTTTATTTGGACACCCACAGAAGCAAATAAATTCTTGAGTATGTTGTTTCGTTTTGTTTTTACTCCTGCTTTTAGTGTATCTTTTGTATAATCACATCACTCCCTCAGATGCATTCTCCAATATTCACTGTAACTATTCAGGCAATCCTCTAGGAAGGATTTCACTATCTAGATAGCTTATTTTCTAAAATACAACAAAATGCCATAATCAGTGGATGAGATACCAGGCTTCTAAACTTCATGCTAATTTTGAAGAACTACCACTGCTGTGATTAAATGCCAACTAGTTTTGACAGATTTTGGATATTTTAAGAGATATTATAAGCAGTTATGCATGAACTATATTAAACTTCTTGTACTTCAAAGTGATCTTTTGTTGCTGCAAGCAAATAGCTTCAGAAATAGAGATTCGTAGAGTTAAGAATTTCATGTCTTATCCTGTTGCCTCCTAGTGCCTTTCTAATGCACATCACCAGAGGGAGCTACATTTTGCAAAATCCCAGCGTTGCTTTGATGCTCTCTGAAACATAATCAATGTCTCAAAATATTTTCAGTGTTTTTTGGGCAGAACAGAGGCTCACAGTCTTACTCTCCATCAGGTCAGAGTCAATATGTGCTCAATGATATGAAGATCACTGACTTTTCACACACATTTTAGGTAGACATCCCTACAGCAGTGATAATACACCAGTGAAAAAAATACCACCCTTTCCTGAGTCACTGAGTGGTGCCTGTTCTTAATTCTCATGAGAGGGTGAGGGAAGCGTGTGGCCAAATGCTAACTTCTCTGGAGGTAACATAGTCACAGCAAGGGAAGATAGGGCGGAATAGGCTTTGTTTCAGGATGGATCTACTTCCTCTTCCTACCCTGCGAATAACTTAGCTCTCTTATTTCATCCTGGTACTCAAAAGAACTCCAAGAGGATTTTCCAGGAAAACACTGCTTCAGCCTCTCGAAACTTTGGGGAAAATGGCCTTCTGGAACAAGATAAGTAAGGCAGAGGGACAGCAGTGAACTGGGAAAGCTAAGGCAGATTAAAGATAGTGGACCAGACAGGTAGCGCAAAATTCCTTTTGAATATATTTCTGTCAGGTATATTCATTTCTATCCATTCAACCAGGTATAATACTTTGTCATTTTTTCAGTAAGGAATGTCATTATTCTTCCCCCTCCCCCTTTATTTTTTATTAATTCATTCGTGTTTTGGTGTAATAAATACAACTTATGTCAAAATAGTTCCAGAGAAACATTACAAAATCACAATCTAGATCCTGAGGCCAATAAGCATCTGCATAAAGAGATCAAGGTTTTGGTCCAAAAATGTTCCTAACCTAGATAACTTCTTCTCCGATGTGGGACAGCACCCACTCGCCCTTTTTTACCTTCACATATTTCTTCCTGGGTTATGAATTGCAGAAGTGGTTCTTTAAGTCCCCTTCCACTATTAGCCCCCCCTTAGAGTGCCTAGTCTCTTTAGAGAATTATTATTTATTTCAAGACAGTCTCGTGCTTTGTTGGTTTACCCTCAAGTTTTATTAGATCCCATTAAAAGTTGAGAGGAAACAATAAATTCTCTCATATGACTCCACTGGGATTAAGCGACACTACACAAACACGGGAGAGAATCTACTTACTCCCAAATACAAGAACTGACTCTTGCCTCAAAGTGACTAAAAACTGCTTTTCCTCTTTTTTCTCCTATATGTGCTATAATTTTTTTCTTTATATTTTTGGCTTGCATCATGTGACTGGCAGAAAGGAAATAGCATATGCAACTTGCCAGAAATCAACACAAATACACTAACTAAATTGGCATAGAACACTGGAAAATAAAGTCCCATGAACAGGCATGAGTTGCCATAAGATAGGCTAGAAACAGGTTCCAAACTAAATCAACAACAACTATGTCTGAATATTGCAGCCTTTCAGAGCTAAGGAAGGGCAAAGTTAGAATTAATCTTGTTACAGCCTCTTTACATGTAGAACAAGCGATCACTCTTTACAAAAGACTTACATGCATCCTAAAACTATGGCCACTAACACAGTTCTGAAAGGTGATCTAAACTTTCTTTCTTCGAGTTTCTTCTCAATAACAATTATGGAAGACAGGCCTACAAAGAAGATATTGCATTTTGTCCATGTTCCCTATAATTTAAAATAACTAATTACTCGAGGCACTATATTTTATGGCAAATAAAAGGTAGTCTCCACTAACTTTGCAAAAAAAGATGAATTCTACAGTTGAAGCTATATAGATATCATAGAACCACAGAATGAACTAGGCTGGAAAAGACCTTTAAGATCATCCAGTCCAGCCTTTACACCAGGACTGCCAAGTCCACCACTAAATGGTAAGGGCCTTATCTACATGGGATCTGAACACTGCCAGAGACAGTGATTCCACCACTTCCCTGGGAAGCCTACTCCAATACCTGACTAAACTTTTGATGAAGAAATATTCATTATCTTCAAGTTAGACTTGCACAGGGTAGGGATAATGTTTGAAATGCAATGTTTCTGGTGACATACTGTTACCTGGACTGCTGCCCTATACTGAGGTCTTCAGTGAGCCATGAGCTACTTCGGACAGACAAATCCATGGTAAAAAAAGAGCAGATCAGAAACTTACTACTAAGAAAGTTAGCAATCATTTTCTTAAAAGCCTCCTGAGAAAAATTTAAAATGTCAATCTAAAACTTGCAGTTCCACAAATACAGATGAAGACTTTTTTCCTCACAGATGGAAAGAATTAAACCAAGGAAATCAAACTAAGCCAACAATTAAAACAACGTTAGCAGTAAATTAACAGTTTGTTCAGTAATGAAAACCATCAATTGCCAACTGTAATGAAATGCATTATTAAAAACATAATGAGGGTGTAAATACACAATGCTGCATAAAGATATCTGAAGGAGTTACCCGGAGTAGGAAATAATTAACCTAGAATAACAGCATCAATACTAAACAAGTGAGACCTAGCATGGGTTGTAGAGGAAAACAGAATACGTGTTGAATTTTTTTCTATATACTGCCCCAGTGAATGCAGGAAGAGGTCTATTTTTGGGGTAGCTTCCAGAGAAGTGGAAAATCTAGCCAGTACAGGCAGTGAATGAATGATAGTGACTAAACTTTTGCACCCACAGTTCAAATTGTGAAACTTAGGCTGAGAAGCAAACTTCTTCCCAGCTATCCTGTGTGCTGTAGACCATGATGTCTTCCATTCTAGCAATCAGCAATTCCTGTTGGTTCAAAAGACTAATATTTTCCCCACCGAGAAGGTATCAGATGGAGGGCGGACTTGCCCTTCTATTAATCAGAGCTCTTTAAAATACACATTCTCCTTTCCTTTCCATCCTTCACAGGTTCCAACTAAATAATTGCAACAAAAAGCTATTGTATTAAACTGGATCATTGAGCAGAGCTATATAAAATGCCATTCTAGCCATTCTGCTATAATCATGATTATGCTAAGGCCTGTGTCCTTTACATAGGAGTAGATGTTGAAAGCAGATAGGGGGAATGAAGTGATGTAGGAGGTAGCATGATCATTCATTTGGATAGAATGCCTCAAACAGGTAGCAATGTTAATGGGCTACAAAGTGAACACAGAAGAGTGTCAGCTTGAAGTTAAAAGGAAGATTAGAAGACAGGAGAGCAGAAATATGTGACAAAGTGTCTGAAGTGGGTGAGAAACGGTATGTAACGGAAATGAAAGAAAAAGAGAAAGGAAACGAAAAAGTTGAATCTAACACAGTAAAGGTGGCAAACCCAAATGATGGAGACTTTAAAACCCTTTTGCTGGATTCTGAATATATTCAAATTGAGGCACAGGGTAAAAAAGACATAATTAAGAACACACCCTGTTAAGAAGTTTATGTTTTCATTAACTAGGCTTATGTCTCAGCCTGGTTATACGGATCTGTTGTCCTAAGGATGAGATAGCAAGCCTAGATTTGAAAGACAGCACTAGAAAATGAAAGAGTGAAGTGTCACGTTGAACCTAGGTAAGCAATTTCCCACTAAACAGCAAAGCATAATTGCAGAGCCTACAGCTAAGCTCAGCCTGAAGCCGGCTGAGAATTAAAAGAGGTGGGGAAGAGTGCAGAGGTAAAAAAACTTTACAAGATATGATAGCTGAAACAGGAATAGGTGGACAGATTTATGAACAGACTGTGTCACCCAAATATTAACAGCTTTTGAAAGGTGGAAAGAAAACGAGTCCACAAGTGGCTCACCACTACAGGTATACCACATACAGTCTTTCTTAAACCCATATTATTAAAGGCATGGTTTCCCTAACAAACTGTGTAGTGCCAAAGTGACCTTTGGTAAAGCAAGGTATTAAACAGTAAGGTAGGTGTTAACTGTGAATTAAGCCTGCTGATGCAATCATGATTAGCACCCAGCCCCAGAAACTGTGTGGAAGAACAAACCGTGTGATCCCATGCTGGGTGCTCTGCAGCATGAGGAAGGCAGTCGAGAGAAATAGCAAATTCAAAGTCACTAGTATCTGGATAACCCTGAGAGCAAGAGTGCTGTCTACATAAATTCAGATTTGCATCTTTGCGAATGTGCTGCTCTACGAATTCCCTTACTACACAGAACCACCTCCACCTCAGTAATTTTCATCCCAAGAGACAAGACAAAGGTTCAGTGTACGAAGACACGTTCTAATCCATGTTCAAGCTGCACTGGCAACTTGCCCACCACAGAGGGGATATTAATAATCTATGACAATAAAGGGGTAATATTGTGTACTTTCATAGCAGCATATTTCAAAATGCTTCGTGTTATTTATGCACAGTTATAAACAAGCCACTAGTTAGTACAGTTAATAAACCATGACAAGTTTGCTTTAAATGAGTGGGATATCTAAATCCAACATTATTTATTAGGCAATATGATTTTTTTCTAGGCATTTATCCATCAAACATGGCACCCTTATTGCACATGCATTATGCAAAGTGTCAAATTAAACTATTGCTTATAAAAATAGACATTAGTTACTGAAATGATCCTAATGCTTGAATAGAATGTTATTTAGGGTACATAATAAATATTAGGTATTTCTCTATGTATTATATGTTATTATATATAATTATAGATTAGGTATATCTCTATGCAAAACAAACCTTTGCATAGAGAAAGTGAGAAATCATGTAAGAAAGATTACTGAGGTCGCACCTTGCTAGTACTTTCTTCAAGTAAACAATGAGATAAAGAATTAAAGTGTAAAGAAAAAAAAAAGTCTCATGGGAGCTAATAAACCAAAGACCACACTAGCTAATGTGGTATCCATCTTACAATGAGAAAAAGAATGCAATAACAAGCAAAATGCAGCAATTAGAGTGCAGAAAGTCATGAATGGAGAATGCAGGATCTCTTTGGTTTCATTCTACTCATTATTTGACTTGAATCCTGCTGCTGTTTTCAGCTGAAGCAGGCACAGTCTCCATAAATGCCCACTCATTAAGAACCGAGACCAGCAAAATGCTGAGACTGATTTCATCCCCACAGGATTCAGCCAGAAATGATGACAATGACAGTCAGCGACCTAATGACTTTTCAGGGAGAGAGCAGGATCAAACCTTTGAAAAAGGAGTCAGGGGAGAGACAAATTACTGTATATTCATAGCAGCAAATTTATCTCCCTACAAGCTCGACACTGTGGAATGTGTGTTGTTTTGGCTTTTGCAGCAAAAGAAGACTACACTAAAAGGTAACATGTCATCATGGCTACCCAGTAGTGTCTGATAGCCCTGGGCTTGCCACAGCTGATGAGGAAATGTTAGTTGTTGGTCAGTTCCCCCGAAGGGATTAAATTCCACACCTACTGCCTTTTATCCACAAGCCCACCTGATGTTCTATTTCTGGATGCCCATCGTGTTTCACATGGAAGCTGTACACCTGTGTGGAAAAAAAGATAATGGAACTTCTCGTCCAGCCGAGATAGGGAACTCAAGCCTGATTTGGTTGTGTTATGGGCAATTAAAAAAAACAAGAGGTCTCCAAAATTAATATCCTGTTCTCAAAATTTTGAGTGTATTTTCTCTTCACACTGGGACAAGGAGAAGGAATTTCTTGCATAACATTAAGCTTACAGAGGATATTAAACTGGATCATAACAAATGAAAAAAAATGAAACAGGTAATTGCAGGCATAAGCTGAAGAACATACACAGTAAGTTTATTGCATATAAACCATTTGCTACTGTGATTATTAAATATATTTAGCTCTATTAAAAACAAACAAAAGTACTTATGATGGGAAATTGTATAGTCCTTGAGCCAGGAAAAAACTTTTTCTTTTAAGACTATCAGTTATAAAAATAGCACAGTTACTTTATTCAATCAAAAAATACCAAATTATATGGCAGTGGGGAGATTTTTGTTCAAGTTAAATTTTTTACTTGGAAAGAAAAGAATTTTATGAATTAACAAGCAACAAGTTTTACAGCAGAAGAAAAGGGAATATTCCATTGCCAGAAGGGTTATAAATATGCTCCTTGAAAACAACAAAGTAATAGACCAAGCACAATCTGGGATAGTGCATCAGTATAGCCAGCTAAACATGCAAAGATCCAAAAGTAAGAACTGTAATTTTGTGACTAAGACAGCTGTCAAACTGCTGACTAGCGGAATGTGATCCAATATTGCATCAGGACTGAAAATGAGTTGGCTTAAATTTTTAGAAGTATTTGCACAACTGCATTTTAAATTTCTGCTTTTAGCAGTTAACTGAAAAAGCAAATAAACTTCCCCTTCTTCACACGCATATTTCTGTAAGACTTTTGAAATGACTTAAAGAATGTAGTACAATAATACAGCACAATACAGTGAACATGCTTGGATACAAGCTATGGAAGAAGTATAATAAGCATTTCTGGTCCAGTATCTCAACAGACCAGAACAGCAATCTGGTCTATGCAAGATTATCTGTTAGACTGCTTATTGTGCTGGTTAAGATTAAGTAATCGGTTCTTAGACTGAAAATAGAAATAACCTTTGATTTCCTGACATTTATCCTGCTTGAAACATAATCAGGAAGTAGTTAATGAAGATACACATTTCCTACTGATAAAAAACATATAAAAAAATCCAGAACACATTGAAAGATATGCATATTTGAAACAGAGCTCAATGATTTAGCCACAGTTCTCATTAAAATTAGCTGCAGGCAGGCTCTTAAAAAAAATCATTGCATACTATAGGAAAATCTCTGTAAATCACTCAGGTAGAGAGCAAGGTCTTACAGTCAAATAGGCACTCCTGAGATCACTACAGAAAAATAAATACTATTTTGGAAATTTGAAATAGGGCAGCTCCATTCATTGTATAAATATTAATTTTAGTGAAGCTATGCGAACTTACACCGTCTGAAGATCTTTGACACAGTGATGAACTTCCTTTCCAGGAAGACATGTGGGCAAGTGTGTGAGGTTACGAACATGTTATTAATATGCAAGTCAAATGAAATTTAATGAAGAGTCCTAAAAGGGATATTCTTTACACAAACCATATTGACAGAAAACCCTGCCTTACAGTCAGTATTTCTCAAGTGAGAACCAGATCTCTGTGTTAAATATTTCTCAGGGATTATCTCAAATCCCTGTTTTCTTGCATATAGCTGCCAGAAAATCTGTGCTCCACCATTCTACCCTCATTTATTAAATCTTATGAAAGGCAGAACACTACCATAGACTTCGTATTTTAGAAAGCTATGGGCAGTTCAACAGACAATGTACACTGTGAGAACGCAAATACCACACAGAGCAGACAGAAAAGAACAGGAATTACTTCCATCCTGCCTCACAGGTTTATTAGTTTAAAAAAAAAAAAAAGTTCTGTAGAGAAAATATCCCAAATTTTCCACCAATCATACCATGGGTTTTGTTTCTGTAAAAGTTTTAGAGAAGATCAAAAAGGAAAATAGATATGTTCCACAGAGGCTGAAAAACATAAGAAAGGGTCTAGTACCACAGTATACCAGGAACATAGTTAATAATTAAAAAGTTGTGTTTAACACTTTTACTAACTATTGTCTCAAACAAAGTTGATTTTACCTGAAGATAGTATTTTTATTTACAGTAACACAGAATGTGTACTTGTTTCTTATAATTAAAAAAGTAACAGAAATTAACGGCCTGTAGCTCAAAAAAGAGGCAAAAAACAGTCAACAGTGTTTACTAATAGCAAAAAATTTGTAAATAATAGCAAATATTTGCTAACAACAAATCAGTGACAACCAGAAAATATGCTTACATAGTGGTAACAGCCATACATACATAACCTATCTTTTATCTGCCGTAATTTCCCTATAATTTGCTCCTTTTCTCATTCCAGAGTCCTTTTCAGACAGTATTCGTAGACTTTTTCAAAACAAATTGAAATACAAATAGAGTATTTTCCCCCTCTGCATGCATAGCAGTTGCAACTGAAGACTGCCCTTTAAAACACTGGCTCAAAATGACATTTGGCTTTTAGAGTGAGCACAGCACAGGGCTGTCTGGGAGAACATTAATAAACTGCACATGGCTTCATTTCAAATATGATTTTAAATACTTTCTTTACAGGCTGAAAATTGGGGTCTGATTGTTTCCTGTACTGAAGTAACACGGATAGGTATGGAAACCTCTGGCATCCTCAAAAAAATGGGTTCAATGTGAGAGAAAAATCCTAGCTCTACTACTCTGGTGGTCAGCCTGAGGATGAGTATGAGAAATTCAGCGTAGATGAGTCTAACTCTGACAAGACCTTCGCTACTATAAGCTTACTTTCCTGATAGAAAAAAAAAACTGTTTTCTCCCTCATTTACCAATCCTTTGACATAAGTGGCATTTGTTTGGTCTTCTGCAAGGCAGAACTGAAGAGAATCTGATCCTTTAGACCTGACTGTTCTTGGCTTTGAGATGATTTTGAGATATTCTAGCAGCACATATTTGCTCTAAACTCATTTTGACTTGCAATGGAAACTTCTACTTCAGATAAATCCTCAGATGACTGATCTAGTTTCTTAGTCACATCCAGTATGCCGAAGGCATGGTCATAGTATGATTTCTAAATAATACTAATTTTTAAATCATACTAATATGAAATACTAGTGGGTGCAGATGCTACTATTATGTCCTACACTGATGACACTGGTCTCATTCACTGCTCTGTCTGGCCTAGCTGCAAACCGAACCATCTTTCTTTCTCTGCTATTTCTCTTTTCCTGGCAAATATGGCCTCCTCTCATTTTTGGCAGTTACCTCCACAGCAGAAGGCATGCTCTGCTCTTTTCCTGCCCCTTCTGCCTCCTGCCATGCTGTCAGGGTAGGAGGCTTGCATACTTATGAACCTCCTGAGCTCCAGTTGCTCCTGGAAGATTTTTCTAGTCCAGATTAAGACTAGCAGGGGAGTATGCTCAGGGAAAGGCATGTTGGAGAAGTGTGAAAGTGCAGCTTTAATGCTAAAGATGATTTCATTGGCTCCAGAATGGTGCAAACAAGATCTTTTTTATTTCTGTTTTTTAAAATTCTCTGGTTATATGTTACAGAACTTTAATTTCACCCAGCAAACAAGCCGAATAGCTTTTATTTTTATCACAAGAAGTCTGCTTTGTATTTTATTCTAGGCATGCAAGCAGGGCTTGGAAGTATTACCAGTTGTCTTCTGGTCTTGCTATACTAATTTTTTTTTATCATATTTATTTTACTAAACCCATCATTTTAAAGCAATTTGAGATTCTATCCAATTTCTTTTGTCCAGATGACCTGACTCACATTCAAGACTATGTCCATAGTTTAAGAATGAAAACCTTTTCCGAGAAACTGTGGGTTTATCTTTTGGGCAGGTGTTTTCAACTCAGAGCAAATTTTTATTGACTTTAAAGCTGAAATACCAAAAACCTATCTTTTATTGGATTATTTAGAATAAGACTTTCCGGTACATAATACATTACAGAAATGTAGGGAAGCTTTGCAGGACTACCTGTTTTATTGTCATGGTTTAATCCCAGATGGTGACTAAGCACCATGCAGCTCCTCACTTACACCTGACCCGCTTCCTGATGGGATGGAGGAAAATCAGAGAAGTAAAACTTGTGGGTTGAGATAAGAACAGCTTAATAATTGAACTCAAGTAAAATATACTACTACTACTAATAATAATAATGGAAAAGTGAAAGAGTGGAATAAATCCCAAAAAGACGTGGTGCACAATAAAATTGCTCAACACTTGGCTACTGATACCCATCCTACCCCGAGCAGCAATCTGGGCCTTCTGGGTGACTCTCCCCAGTTTCTATACTGGGCATGATGTGCTGTGGTATGGAATACCTCTTTGGCTAGTTTGGGTCAGGTGTCCTGTCTCTGCTTCCTCCTGGCTTCTTGTGCTCCTGCTCACTGGCAGAGCATGAAATAGTGAAAAGTCCTTGATCAGGGTAAGTGCTACTGAGCAACAACTAAAACACTGACATGTTATCAGCGTTACTCTCAGAATAAAGCCAGAACACAGCACTGAACCAGGTACTAGGAAGAAAATTAACCTTATCCCAGCTGAAACCAGGACACTTGCTATGAATTTTTATTGATATATTAAAAACGTAGCAGTTCAACTTTCAGGATCTCAAAGAATATTTTACTTCAATGCCATATGCTAACCTCTAAGTGCTACTAATCCATTGTGACTTTTAATCCCCTCATTTGCTTGTTGTAACCTAGTGCTGGATTTCTGAAGATCTAAAATTGCAGATAGGCATTAGTTAAAAAAAAACATAAAAATTGGCATTGTGACATATTTTTAGTATGGACAATATTAACACCTTAATGTGGCTAAAGATTATAAGCTTAAAATTATGTCAGGCTTCAAACACTACTAAATTTGTGTATTATTTTTGTATTATTATTACTCATTCTGATTATAAACCTGGCAAGACCACAGCAGTACTCTTCACTATGCTGATAACAAGGTAATCACGCTTCATGCTTAAGTGCTGGCTATGACCTAAACCACCTGTACTGAGATACCTCTGAAAAGACATACTAAGGCATATAAAAAGCTGCCTTCTATCTCACCTTCAACCTTCAGAGGGCAGTGCTCCCTTTGTTTACTTACAGATACTCTAGAAAGGCATGATGCTTCTGTTGCCCAAGAGAGGTAAAAGTTAGAAGCAACAAAAGAAATTTTACAGGACATGAAAAGGTCTTGCTTTGCTGATATGGGGAAGGGACCCCATGCATCATGTGTCACACACCGAGTGAACCCTTCACATTTTGAAGGGCAACAGGGACTAGAGGACTTGTCAGTATGTCTTTGGCATTGATGCTTTAGAGGCTGCGGAGAGGATACCTACAACTGAAAGGGCAGGGGAATAGTCATAAAAATGAAATGTATTATACTACATTTTTACGCAGCCATTAAAATCCTATCAAGGCCAACATAGTTTCTATGAGACTTAGCAGCATACTTTGGAGAATCAATACTGTCTACAGAGTTCCAGCTTTTCTTCTGCAAGGATGCAGAGATTTCCCAAAACCTGCCTCATAGTGCTATGGAGAGCAATGGTATGGGATAAGAAGCAGAAGAAAGGTCAAGAATTCATCTAGTGGAAGACCTATACTCTCTTTATATATTTCACCCTCCAGTACTAACAGTAAACATTATGAATAACTTTTCTGTCATGATCAGATTTGTAATTAAAAAAACCCTGAACAACTAACACAAACAAGATCCAAAAGGCAGAAAGCAGTACTGAGCCATTTAGATACTCTAAAGTCCTGAGAAGCAAGTAAGCTGTTAAAAGTATTATAAATACAACCTAAAAACTGCATCTCTTCTCCTCCTGGCTGGTGAAGAACTGCACTTGCATATTCTGCATGTTTCCTGCTGTGTATTTTCTTGCTTAAAAGTGCTGACATTAGTCAGGCAGTCTTACCCATGCCAGAGAATTTCCAATAGTAAAGCTACTCTCTCCAAAACAGGCCTGTTTGGAGAAAATTTCTATTTATCTCTCCATGTAGCTTCCTTTCTCAGGTGAAATCACTGAATTGAGACTTCATTAGGTTAGGCTTACATTACAATCCTAAGCCTACACCTGGAGCTTGGGTCTGGTTCTGGCCTCCCCAGTACCATACAGACCAAGACATACTGGAGAGCATCCACAGAGGGGCCAAAAAGATGATATGGGGACTGGAGCATCTGTCCTATCAGGAAAAGCTAAGAGAGCTGGGGCTGTCCAGCCTGGAGCAGATAAGGCTCACAGGATCTGATCCATATCTATAAATACCTGATAGGGGAAATAAAGAAGAGAGAGCCAGGCTCTTGCTAGTGGCACTCAGTGACAGGATGAGAGGCAATGATCATAAGCTGGAATACAGGAAACTCCATGCCCAGCCCTGTGTTCTCATAAGCCAGATACCACCTCACCCCAACCTCAGTTTCATCCCCATTCCATCCCAGGGGCTGCCTTCCAGGAGAGGCCAAGGGCATGCAGCAGTGTCTGGGGATGGCCAAGCTGTGATTATGATTCACATCCCATTCCAGCTCACCTTGCTGGGGCTACAGGAGAAGGCTGTCTGGGGAGTGATGGCACTGCACTGCACTCTGATACCATCTTTCTTGAAGTACTATCTAACCAGCAGTATTCCTCACTCCAGCATGTTTGAATAAGGTTTTATACCCTGTTCAAGTTACTCTTAGAAGTCTTTTAAGTGTGTCTTTAGATAAAACAGATGTCACAAACTTTATGCTTTGTCCTTATACTTTTTCCAGCTGACATCAGGCACATACTAAATCCCATTTTTCTAATGGGTTCATCTGAATGGTCACTGCAAGTAGAATCTGTTTTACATCTTTGGATTTGATGACAACTACATTCCACGGCCTATGTTGCACAGTTTTACTTATAAATGACATAGCTGGAAACAGTAGTAAGTTTAACTATGATTTTAAACAGGATTCGGGTAAAACTATGGCCTTTTTCATACTAGAAACTAATTAGCAGACAAATCCGTCTTTTCCCATCACCCACACAAACTATATGAAATACCTTAGGGATACAACAAGAGGCTGCAAACTTCACTGCTAAACCGTTCTTTTGACATCATCAGTGTCTTTTCCCAGAGACATCACGGTTGTGTGTCTGCCATTTTGGGTCTGGTGTTCCAGGCTGAAGGAGGTCTATAGGGTCTATATTTTGGGTGCTAACATCTGTGATAGTCTTCTAAACCTATTCCATATGCAGCAGAGAGAAACAGGCACATCTGGAGCGTATGTTCCAGGAGAGGAGGAACTACACCAGCAGGTGGGCAGATACTTCATGCAATGAAAGTGACTATTTCAATCTTCTGACTATAATACCAGCAGAGACTGTTCATTCAAGTATAGGTAACTACAGTCTTGAGTTCTTAAGTCAGATGGGATGAAACTCAACATAAAGTACATTCAGTACTGTACCAGGAATTTATAATTGGGGGATATGACAAAGATTACTCAGGACTACTTGCAAAGATGTAAGTCAGACTCTTAATTTCTTTCACATTTTATATCTGAGGTCTTGTGTCTTGGGTTGTTTTATTGTTCTTTTTTTCAGTACTAAGGTATTTTTTGACATCTGATATGGCCCAGTAAATTAATCTGTAAGAACAGCAAGACTTAAGAAACTAGACCTAGTAAGCTTGTGCAAAAGTCACGTGCTAGTCATTACCTATTGTCACTTACAACCTATTTTCAAGGTTAGGGTCATAGAATTACAGAGTGGAAGGGAGTTCAGGAAGTCTTGTAGTCCAAACTCCTGTTCAAAGCAGGATGCTGGCATTGACATGAAATGCAGTGCTTTATTCAGATTACTTAGTAGGTAAGCATTATCCTCACCATACTTGCTGGATGTCCTATCATAACCTTGATCCTAAATGCATTTGTACCATAATTGCTTTCGCATTTGGGCTAATGTCTTTACTTTTTGAGCATCCTTTGAATGTCCTTCCCCAAGTTAACAGCCATTCTGGGTGATAACTCAGTGATTTAAACCAACAGTCATGAAAGCAAAGCTATTTTGCTGGCATAAGTTGTGGCCAGAGAGCTATTTTAAAGTTATGAAAAAGTTCTACTAATGTTTAACTTGCTAAGTAGCCACTAGCTATGACCTCCTGTTCAGCCACAGAAATTCACATATAAGATCAAAATGCATTTTTAAGAAAAACCTGTTTACCTAAGTATAATTAGATCCATAGTTTCTTTGAGGAGCATGAAATTTAGTGCCTCTGGGAATACAAGCATTTAAAAAAAAACTTTAGAAGATTCATGGTTGTTATTTGTTCTAATAGACTTCATTCAAAACAAGTGAAAGTGAGGCAGTGTGTTTCAAATCACAGCACATTTTAACTTGTTGTGCTCATTGACAGAACATTGAACACAATCCATTTATTCATTAGAGTGCCAAAAATAACTTAGAAGTTTCTCTTTTGCTTCTATTCATAGGTTTCCTCATTTTATGTTAATCACTTCTTTCAGAACTTGGCACCTTGCAAAAGAAATTTAGAACATCTTGAATTATTAGTTGTTTATTACATTCTAAAAATAAAAACAAAAACATAATACCAATATCACTGTGTAGCATGTTTCATGTAATGAGATTGGGGCATTTGAATGTAATGTACCCTGCCATTTTGATGAATATCATGAATGTTAAAGTAATTTCAAGCTATGGCAGTACATGCACAGAGATGCACATTCAGATGTGTGAAGACAAGAGTTACTTTAAGGATTTCTTGTTTAAATGTACAGTTGGAAAGTCTTAATTATTATCCTACATTAGCATGATAATAGTCGAATTTGGTTTGCATAGTGTATTTCTTGATTGAGCCCCAAAGGTGTATCCATTTGCAAATTTTTAGGATTCCATTTCATTATTAAATGACTGACATTTCAATAAGAGGCTGAAACTAAGCCACAGCAAAAAATGAAACAAAAATGATAAGACTGACTTCCAGAATAAATCCTGTCCCCAGGGTCTTTTTGAAGAGTACTGTAGTTGTTGTCTCCTAAATTGTTTATTGAAGAGGTTTTAGTGTAATGCAACAAATGAAATCCCAAAGACAGCATCCTATTTCATACAAATACTGAAAAATGATATGAATATTTCCAGTGTCACAGTTTATGGTGATCTTGTCCTGAATAAACTCATAAACACTTTATTCTGTCATTCAGTTTATGCGTTGCTGTCTCACAGTTGGATTGATGGTTGACAGCAACGATGTATAAATTATGCATGCCAATTTACTGAACACCGTTACACCAAAAAAGTATGGGTAATTTCAATAATTATACATATAAATAGTATTATTAGCTCTGTCAAATTCAGTACCTGGATAGCATGTCACTATATAATATCCACTAGGGATTCAAAAGGTTTAGGATTTTGCATGAGGTTGGTGGCTGGAGAGGTTCCAGCTACCATTTCTACCCAGCTAGTATCTATAATCTGCAACCAGACATCATGCTTACAATTCAGAACAGCTTTTTTGATGGCTGATCTGTCCAGATCCATGTTATACTTGTAGAAGAAAGAAGGTAGCAACAGAAAAAAAAATTACTTCTAGTAAATACTGCACCAGTGGCATTTATAGTACAATCATCAAAGAACTGGAGAACCGTATGTTCTGGTTCATGGCAATTTTTGGGTACATCTTATCTCACGAAGCTCCTCTCAGGTGATATGCCTGGAAACAGCTTTCCACCTAAAGAGGAAAACCTCCACTGTACTGCTGTTTACCAGCTTTACTTCAGTACTGTGTAAAGGCCCAGTTTGGTAGATATTGTACAAGCATGTAATAAGCGACAGCCACGGAAAACTAGTTTAAATAGACAAGGCAGACAAAGGACTGGAAAACGTCTGCCAATGTTTTTGTTTTCAGTGTCTGGTATGCTTTAGATGTACTGCACAAGCAAAGCAGAGTCAGCCTATGTACATGCAATTCAACATTTATGAGGAATTTCCACATCAATATCTGACAGATACTGCTGCTAAACTGGACAACTACTTTCAAAAGCAGTAGGCTGCAACAAAAGTGCTAGAACCAGCACATATGCCAAAATTATTGTTTTAATTTCAAAACTTAACAACTCAGAGAGATCAAGTTATTAATTTTTCACTCTGAGTGAATCTGCCTGACCACTGATAATAATGGTACAAAACAGATTTAATGTAAGCAATATTGCGGTTATTAATCTCTGATTTAAAAAATATATACCTTATGCAGCCATAATGCTGGAGCAGTGTTCTACATATCCTAATTGTAAATTTGCATTAAATGCTTATACCCAGACAGTATTCTTATTTTGCCTTACAATAATCTTTAGAAATTCATTAAACCATTTTTTTTGTGTTATTCAGTACAAAACTAATATGCTTTTGGTCTTTACTTTTGCTATTGCTACCAATATTTTAGTTTCACTTTCATTCGTTTTAAGACAACATGTAGGTAATAAGACTAATTCAAATTAAGGAGTATAAATTATTAAGCATTGAAAAAGAAGAAAAATATATAGTATGGAAAGCAATATAAAATGTAGCCTGTAAAGGGAAGGTAAAGGTTTAAAATATAACAACCATATAGGCTGTGTTACAAAACAGCAACCAAGTGGGAAGAAATTACTCATAACTTAAAGACTATCAGTAACCTTGCTCTAGTTGGCAAGTACCAGGGCAGCAAAAGCAGCTTACTTTTTGGTCCCTTCAGTTTATAAAAGACCCTTTTAGAAAAACAGGGAGGATTTCTTGCTTTGTGTGACCCTGGGGGGGAAGCATGGTAATGGATGGTGAAACAAGTTCGCTCCCATTTCTTTCTTGACAGCAGACCTCTGAAGTGTCTTTGCACAGGTGCCTAAATTGTTCCTTGGTTAACCCATGCACTGGAAAATTCTGGACAGCACAGAGCTGTCCAAACTATGTGCATGTGACCCCACTCTACTGCTGCTTAAGCAGACAATATATCTCTCCCACACTGTTTTCCTTTTATTTTATTTTTTTTCTTGGTCATTATTTTACTAATTCCTTGGCTATGTTACACTGCCAGACAGAATATGTTAATGAATTAAAACAACTCAAACGTTAACACACATTGTCACCTAACAGCAATCACTAAAAATTACTACACCAAATGGATTCATTCACTTGCACCACCATACACAGCTGAACTAAATCAGCTAAGCCCTAGAGCCACAAGAACTATGCTGAATGACACCAGCTCCTTGTTTCACCCTACTTTTTGTATTTCAGCCTGTCATGCTGCATGTCCTAAGCTGGTTTACACTTAGAGAACCATCTGCAAGATCTGCTTTAGAAGGACAGAAGTAATTTAAGATAAAATTCATGCATCTTAAAAGATGTCTTTGCAATATGCCAAAGCACAGGGCTAGAAGCTGGTATTGCAGTGCGGATGAGCCCTCTCTCATGCTGCCAACCATAGAGTTTCCAACCAGAGCAACCTGTGCATATCACATGTCTGTCAAGAACTTCATACACTTACAGAACCCTTTGACTCAATGTTTACATATACAGTAATATAGTCATGTACATGTGTGTATATATATATAGGTATATAAGGAAGGCAAATAGTTTTGACTAAGTAAATGAAATTTCTTTAGATACATGAAAATCGGTATGTTCAGCTAAATGACAACAGCTAAACTCAAACTCTAGCCAGCAGACACAATTAATGTTTAAATCGATTAGTTTTTAACTTCTGATTACTTTATAATTCTTGTATGTAACAGGTAGAATTTGGTAGAGAATGAGCACAAACCTGACTCTTATTCCCAGTTATCAGTTGTGGAAGTATGTGGACAAAGGAAATGAAAAAGACAGTAAAAATCGTGTTTAGAAAGATAGGGGAAACTGTAAATGACTTGGAAAACAGGAAGGGAAAAACTGATAGGGAAAGAAGTATCTGCAACTTTAAAGAGAGAAAAAGACAAATTTAAAACTATAAAAAATTGCTTGGTATTGTGATGTTAACAAACATCCTGAACTATTCAAGAGGTCACTTCAGGTAGGTATACACACACTGAATTTCCATAGGAAGAGAAGATTCTAATTCGAAAATGTCCATCAGTGGTTACCCTAGATAAGCAATGAATAGAGATTAGGTCCCTTTATTAAAAACATGCATACTTCACTTGACTTGAAGGGGTTTCCCTTGCCTCGTAGCTCTCAAGATCATGAAGTCCTAAAGAAAATTTAGCACTCGAGTTCCACTTCATTTGTGAAAGCAAATTGGAAGTTGCATTATTGATGAGATTCACTTCGTCATTTGTGTCCTAAATTAAAATCTGGTAGGGTAAAAATGGTATTTTCCTTCCTGTGGCAATTTTTTACTACTTCTTACAAATCATGGGTCAGAGCTCACTCTAGATTTGGCCCTGTTTCTTAAATTTTTGTCTTCAAAGGAACAATTGGGCAGGAAAAGAAAATTCTAATTTCTTTCTTGTCTTACTAGTAATTAATCAACAATCTCTATGTAGATCCATAGGACAGAAGGAGAAAGAGAAACTACACCTAAGGGAAACTGAAATACAATGTATTGCTCAAGTAATTTTTCTAATAAAATTATAAATTGTCACAGGAGAGAATAAAAGGAGTTTCTCTCATTGAAAAACCAAGATGCTTTTATAGCAAATCATGAACTAATTGAAAATATCTGGGTGATAAAAGAATCCCTATATGTTCTGTGGTTGACTCCTGATCTAGGTCTTTACCAGCAGTGATAGTCCTGATCCAACTGTTAGGACTTGGACCTGGACTTCAATTAACTGGTTAGTTTTTCAGACTAAGCATTGTCTTTGGATCTGGATAAGAGCTATTGTCACTGAGGGATGGAGGTGAACTGGAGTTCTGGCATAGGAAGCATTCTAATCCAAGAGAATTGTTTAGGATTGATTTGAATCATGTCTCATCTAAAATCAGAGGAGTGATCAAAACTGAAGCAACAAGCACATGGGAAGGCTTCTCACAAACTAATTCCACAAACAACCACAAACAAGCAGCATATATAGTGGGTCACAAATTACCTGTGAATGACTGAACAAGCTGCCCCAGTTAAAAAAATAAGAGTAAAGACCTGAATTATGCCTAGTTTATTAAACAGAAAGTTATCCACTGCTCACATATAGTCATTGCTGCAGGACATCAACTCTATAACTCTCTCAACTCCTACTCTTTGATGACACATGGCCATCATTCTCTTTTATTTCCCTCATGGACTTATTCAACTTCTACCCTATAGCAATCCTAAGCAAGTGCAGGATTAGCTCCAGGTTAACACAGAACAAAGATAATTGGCAGTTTTATGCAGTATGACTGTTAGCTTCTCTGACAGTCATGTAACTCCTTCCACAGGAGGTTGCCTCACAACTTGTGTTTGCTCTAGTTCATTACATCTGTTTTCCATTTCCAGTGTTACCCCCTCGAGGGTCTATCAACCTGTCAGCTCCTTGCTCAACCTTGCTATTATGTCTTTTATGATACAACCTTCAAACTTATTACCATCTGCCTGAATTCATTTCCCATTATCTAGAAGACATTTCTAAAAATACTTGATTTCTTATAGTCCTAAATTTAGTCTTCCTTTGTCCTTGGAGGAACAGGTGGTCTCTATACCTTCCTGAACATCTGGAAGTACCAAGCACTGCACGAGCATGCCATAAATGGGTGAGGGAATCATCACAACCACCATCATGTCAAAGTGCTCTTCTCCCTCTCCTGTTCTACACTTCACTTAACATTTTGACACCACAGCTTATAACCAGATTAACATAAATCCTCATCTGACCACATACCAATATTTGTCTCTACTTTGTCCCCTGTTCATAACCCCTACAAGCTGAAAGCTTCTGTATAGCTGTACGTTAATATTTATGCCCCTGTTTCTACCTTTATGCTTATAGATATGAAAACAAACAAACAAAACCCAGTTAAATATGACTGTACTATTGCTTTGAAATAAAAGCAGTGACTGCAGTAGAAAAGGAAGCTAAACAGGACTGGAACCCTAGTGGTATATGAAAAGACAAAAACTGTCTGACTACACACCAAAACCAACCTCATGTGCAACTACCTCATGTGACAAAACTTGACCCTCATCTTTGAAGAAAGTTGAACAGGACTTTACATGGGTTCGTGCTTTATGTACCAAGGAAAAAGTGCTAGTGGGAGGAAAAAAAAGGTAATTCTTTAAAGGTAATTCTTTAAAAAGGTGCATGAACCCAGTGGAGCTAAATTAAGGGTTAAAGCTATCTACAACAGCCAGAGGCTTCACAGCTGCTAAGAGTATCTAATTGTCAGGATCTCTCACATCCAGATTTATCAAGGAGAACACCAAGAAAACAGTTTTTCCTCCAGGGAAAAACATGCACATCCTCTTGTGCTTACATATATGTACACACACATATACACATACACATAAGCAGGAGGCAGCCTTGAGTGTGAAGCAGAAGACGATTTTACCCTCTTCATGGATCTGTGTTTGACTTGTGGTTTTGCATAGGCTTCTTTCATTTTTACAACCATGATAATATTTGCTAGCCAGCATATCTCAAAAGACTGTTATGCTGACAGTTACTTACTCTCTCCACAGAAACATGACAGACTAACTATGCTTGTCAATAAATGGGCTGAACTCGATTTACCTTTTTTTTGTTTCTTTATTTACCAAATATTGTTCCCCAAAGTGTCTTTAAATACCTCTGGCTGTGATATTTGAATTCTGAATTTACTTTATACAAGCACAGTATGTTTTCTGGTACTCACTCATGAGAAAGCAGCTAAACAAAATACATTAGAAGCAATATACCAGCACCAGTGACCTCACCTAGCTTTCAGTCTTGGGAAAAGCAATAAAAGAAACTCCCTTTGTAGCTGCAAAGCATTATTTAAGAAAGTGGCAGAGGTCCTACTATAGATTCCTCAGGTGTCCTCTGCAGATATACACCTTGTAGCTATTTTTTACTGGTCCTCTATTAACCTTTGCTTGGAGCTAATGAAAGGAAGGTAAGAAAATGTACCATTTTTTTCAAACTGAATTCAAAGTAGTTAGTTTTCTCCCTCTGATTTTAGCTGTAAGTCACTACTCAGTGTTTGGACTTCAAGATCAATGTGGGCAATTGGGAAACCTCACAAAAGGATAAACTGAGAAAAGAAAATATCCTCAGAAACAGGAAAGACTAATAGAAAAACATGCTAGAATTTTGCAGTCGGGGTCATAATTGACCTGAGAGAATACCTCTGAACTGCTTCTGAAGTGTGGTAGAAGAGTTCACTTGATTTAGAAAAGAAACTGAATCCCAGATCATACAACACCTGATATAAATGTTTATTTGCTGGTAAAGGGAAAACTTTCCTGCAGGGCGTGAATCAGTGTTGCCAGTTCCCTTCCTCCCATACATCCAGCTGCCACAGCAAGCAGAGTGTAGCAGCTTTCTCTGCTCAGAAAAACCCCTCCTAAGAAAAAATGCAGTTGAAATTTAGCCCATGCAAGAAGGAGCCTTCCACCTCCAGGAAAACGAGTTTTGCTGCAGTGTTTTAGGTACACCGAGACTTTCAATTTGTCTGGAAATGGAGGAAAAAGCTTGGAAAGAGTACTTAATATGCAAGAAATTACAGATGGAAAATACTCATAAGGTCATTTAGCTCACTCATTTTCCAGTGCAGGATTGTTCTCTACGGTAACATAACAGCGATTCCATTGCAGTTACCCACTTAGTCTCACTAGCCAATGCTTATCATTCCAGGGAGCGTTAGCACTGGCAGGAAAAATTGTTCCCTCAGCCATCATTATCAACTGCTTTTCAGAGCAGACACAGATAAGGGTCAAACATTTGTGATGTTACACAATGGTGCTAGAAAAACAAGGGAGATGGTTTTGCTTTTTGAACCGTGTTTTTAACATGATACAAAAAACCTACACAGACCGTGCCAAATGCAGGTACAAGGTGTCTGGGTTAACACAGAGCCTGCTGTAGCTGCAGTCTCAAGTTGCACATTCTGCAGATTAACTGAAACTGTAAAATGAGAAAGGAGAAAAAAGGAACAAAAAGAAAGATTAAGAAAATAATTTTGGCATTCACTTTCAGGGGCTCTTTCATTATATGTGGGAGGAGCTTCCCATAAACCTCTTGATTGCTTCATTAAAATTCTCCCTTGTAACTCTCTCTTGCCATGAAAACAGCATGGCCACCGATACAACTGCCTGTCGTCCTGACTAATATTCCATTGTTTCCCTTGGTTCCCTTTGTGATTACTTCCCTTTATTTATTATCTTGCCTTTACTTTCAACTCAGGATATAGGTCACTTTTTGATTCTATGTTTGAGCAGACCTCTAAAACATAATGTTCTGGTTACTGATTATAGTGTCTAAATTGTATAGTAATTTGTATTGCCCTCCAAAAATATATAATATTACCCAAAAGCACTACTAGTTTTCCAGTTTTGCCCAGTATGATGAACAAGCTCAGATATGTTTTGAAACTATAAACATTAGGGATTTTGATTGCTTTTAGAACTCTTTTCATCAGAAGAGGAGACTTTCAGTTTTATATACTAAGTAAAGCATTGTCATCAAGACTTGATTTCACATTTCCAACAAGTTTCAAAGGCTGCTATCAAGCCTCCAACTTGAGGTGGCTACCTAAGCCTAGTCCATTTAAAGCAGTTTTCCCAAATGATTAATTTTTCATTACACTTGCCAGCTAAGTTTTAAGGCAAATCTGTCCCCTTACATAGTTGTCCTATTACAGAGAAACAAACAAAACAAAACAAAACAAGGTGGATTTGGGAAGCTCAATAATTTTCATTACAGAAGTCCTGAAAGCAAAAGATGTCATTGAACATGGCCAGAGTGACCCTGTTGTTACTGAGAATCTGTTTCTCAAATATTTCAGGACCAAGCTGAAGAATTTTCAGCCAATGAAGCATGATTTGAGCCCTAGAAAACAGCACTTTGTTTGCTGCAGGTAAGGCACATTTGGGGCAATCACAAGTAGATGGTTACCAGTCTATGTCCATAGGCCCTTCTGCCAGCTGAGCATCCAGCTGCTGCTGCTGCCTGACCAACTTTGCTTTCCAGAAAGACCATGAACTCTAATGATACCTGCTTCATTTTGAGATTATATGTCTGGAGAGGATTCTCTGCCCTTGCAAAACTAGACGAAGAGAGTTTTCCTCTGAAATATGTAAAAGCTAGATATTTCTACAGGGAAAACAATGTTCAGAACACTACTTTTCATGACTGAGTAAAGGTGTAATCTCACAGTAAATTTACAGCAGGTTAGGAACATTGTTATGAATCTTGTGGCTTACCTTTAACCTAAGGCATTAATTGCTTCTCTTGCCTCTGGTTATTTGTAAAGCATATTGTTATGAGATTTAAATTAATCCACTTTTTTTTTTCCACTTACGTGGAACGGACCTAATTCATTTTGTAGATCAGATACAACAATGGAGTCACACAAGGAGAGAAGCCTGTGCAACATCTATCTCAGTAAGAAAAACAAACATGAACAAGAAACATCTGATCACTTTTCTTTTAACCATAAATCCTCCTCTCTCTTTCTAATCTTCAGTAAAAACCTGAACAACATAAAAACTGCTACAAGGTTTTATGAGACTCATGACAGAGCATCACATGGCACCATAGTAAAACTGCTTCATCTTGACCTTTCCTTTCACTACTACATATGAAAATCCATTCTAATAAAACTTCTATTTACACTGCATGCTTTCTGAAGCAACATGCAGAGATGCTTCATATAGCTGCTAAAATGACATTAAAACTAATAATTTAAAGAGTGTATGTGATCACTTCAATCTTATGGCTTTTATCTCACATTAACAGATTTATAGCATTGATAAATTATTCTTTCACTCAAATATGATTTTGTGTACATTAAATGTAAAACATTATCACTGAATATTTTTGTATAGCCTTGTAAGAGAAGAGGAAGTATTGTGTGATGTCGCTATCAGTGCAAAGTAACTAATGAACGGGTACCTCACTACCCTTCATACACAGCTCTGGTAGCTCCTGATATTAGAGGTTTTACTTGGTTCTCATTTTGGTTTCATTCTCAAGGTGCACACACAGGCAGCAATTCTGTTGCCTGGTATATCCATGGTCTGTACCTCAGCTTCAGGGTTCTAACTCCTTCATACAATATGCCCTGCTTCTCTGCTCCAGTTAGAAAGAAAGATCAGAAATAGCAAATAATTCATACAGAACTAAATAAACTTTGAGTGCTGACATTTACCATCCCCTCCAGCAAAAACCCAGAACATTCATCATGACCCCAAGCTTTTTTCTCACCCTCTCACAGCTAGTGAGCTGCTTGGCTGCCACATACCTAGCCTGCAGGCATTGAGCAGATTTTCAACAGATCTAGAGGTTTCATCCCTCTTGCTGAAGCAGCCCTAAAGGAATACTAGGGACTCTTCCCTTGCTCAAGAAAGACTGACATGAAGAGCATCGGTACAGAAATGGGGGCAGGAAGGGCCACAAGCATTAAATTACTCACTCTACAGAATAGAAAGTGCATGAATAGCAAGGCAACAAAAGTGGAATATAATAACAGAGTATCAAAATGTCAAAGGAGTAAGTAGGGTTCAGATGACTTTAGATCAGGTTATGTAGGCAACTTTGCAACCTAGAAATACCCAGACAGTACAAAGGGAATGGGAGTGCTATAAACTCTACAAATTGGCACACAGTCTCAAGATATACTCACAGATCCTTTTACACAAAGAGAAGCTCTCTAAGATAATTGCAGGCACCACACTGCCTGCTTGCTTCTTGCTTTGTATCAGAAAGAAAGCCAGAACAGTCTAAATTTTCATATGAAACATTTCACATAACTAATTTCTTCAGTCTTACTACTCCTGCACTTAGAGCCACAGAGAACTGAGCTTTTATCAACTAAATCATGTTCTTCATAGTGACTGACCAAGAATTAATTCATCTTTTCAAAATGTATCTGCATATATTAGGAATGTCTCATCAGGGCCATACTAGGTTGCTATCATTCAATAATCCCCATTTACAGGCTTTTCATGAATTCAGGAAAACCTGTAAATCAAACATTTTAAGCATACAACAAGCTCTATATGAGTTTTGTCTATGAATCATTAGCTCTTCAACCACTGCAGTCTTATCAGTGACTTAATAAGAAAGACAAAGTCAGAAACAAAATGGGGTGGATGAAAGAAACAAAGGTTACAATCTTTAGTAGAAGGAAGGTCTTGAAAGCATGAGTTCCTTCTTGCCTTTGGGAGTTCAATAAGACCAACACCAAAAAAGAAAATATAAAAATCCCTAACCAAATTTGTTAAACAAATGGCAGGAAGAGACAAGATGGATTTTTCCAAGTCAGATTTAACTTTTAATTTCTCCTCAAGTGATTTTATTCTAGTAAAATGTATGCATGCACTTCACACAGCAAACACAGATTTTGGGAATACTTGTAGAAACAGGCCGTTACTGTCTCCTGCTTTTAAATGACTTCCAAGCACTTTCTGACATGTAACATGCAGTTATTATAACCCAGAAATGCTCCATTTAGAAAAAATACAAGATATAGACCACAAAGTTGGTAAGTATTATGTGCAACAGCACAAAGAGCTTTTGCACCTTGATTGTAAAGTGTTTTACCATGAAAACAAAGCAAAGGGACCAAACAGCAGTCCTGCTGCCAAAGTCATGACTGACAAGGGGGTTCCCTTTAAATGGGGGTCAAGAAGGATCTTCACCATGCCTAAAGAATTAGATTCTTCCTCATCTCCTGAGCAAACGCCAACAGATGCTTTCCAAAGACCTTTATAACATCTATATAGAAGGAAAGAAGGAACAGGACTGCTTTCCAGCACCTTAAAACCAAAAATCACTGGTCCTTCCCAGCATTACTCTCATGTCCCTCACTATGGCTGACTGGGCTCACATCATAGATTCACAGGATGGTTTGGGTTGGAAAGGACCTTAAGATCATCCAATTTCAACCCCCTGCCATGGGCAGGGACACCTCACACTAAAACATGTCACCCAAGGCTCTGTCCAGCCTGGCCTTGAACACTGCCAGGGATGGAGCATTTATCACTTCTTTGGACAGCCTGCTCCAGTGCTGGACCTGTGAGACATGCTCAGTTTTGTATCCCTCTCTGCAGCAGAACATTAATGTTTGTACAACAGGTTTTGGGGAGCAGATTCTTCTTTGCACACATTAAGAACTACATGGGGCAAGATGAGGTAATTCTCCCAGAACAATGCATTTCATAAATTCTACATTCTAATTATCTAAAACCATCAAGTTATAGAATAACTAGATTAGAGACACAAACCGTTCATTCTGTAGTCAAGCTTTGCCAGCTTAAGGGGCTATAAAGAGATAGAAATTTTATTAGAAAAACAGATGATATATGGGACTATAACACCACTTTATAAGCTATGCAATTTGGACCTGATGTGATAAAATACATGTATGTCATGAATTCCATTTCCATTGTGTAGTCAATTTTTTTGTCTTTCTCCCCCTTATATCTTCACTCTCTAATCCGTACAAATCCTACTGAATTCTACCAATGTCATTTGGATTGTTTGATCTTAAATGCATTTCATGACACAAGCAAATCTATATTGTGCTCTTCATCCCATCTTATAAGTCATTTATAAGAAATGACAGTGGCCCTAACACTAATCCCTACAGTTTGGCCATTCTTATTTGAGAATGTTTGAGAATCAAAACACTGCCTCTTTTTTGACAAGCAGCTGGTTTTGGTTTTAAATTTCCCTTTAACCCTAAAATGGCTTCCCAACATCCTTACTTCCTTAAGTACCACTGGGGATTCTTTGGGAAGACACAAATATTGCCATCTGCAAACTGTGAAATACCATATAAATTAAAAATAGCTTTTTCAGGTGGGAAAACTGACAGTCCCCCCTTTTATTTTTCTACCACAAACAATTTTCATTTATTTTTTTCAACAATCAACCCAAGTAAAACAGAAAACAGGTTCTTTCTTACTCACACCTCTTCTCCGAAAGACCAGAAATCATCCTCAGTTAATTGCTACATGCATTTTCAATCTCTTAGCAGGGAATTAGTTTCTTGAAAATGTTAGCTTATTTGTAGTGATAAGAAAAAAAGGGCTTATTTATTTATTTATTTGCCTGGTAGTATTTAGGTCTAATCCCAAAATCTTTATGTCAGCATAGAAATCTTCTGAAGTTAGTACTGCTGCATGTGGCTACAAGTATTCTGTCATATGGAGGCAATTTATATTGGCTTCTTTTAGAAGAACAGCTGTGTGCAAGAACTATTCTTTGGCAATTAATTACTAGCAGTGTGCAAAGTTGCCTATTCTCCATGGGTGCTGACCTTCCAACAGGAGAGTTTAATGTTGCTCTTTCACCATTTTGCCATGAAATAGCTTCCAGAGGTGAGTAAAAAATATTATGGCCACCACCCCCCCACCCCCCCCCCCCCCCCCCCCCCGATCCAGCCATCTTTTAAAAATATCTTCATTTTGGCAGAATTTATTTTGAAGCAGCATGGATGCACCTCCCTTAGGTAGTGTTGAAGCTTTATCACCAGGTCTCTCTTTCTGCATTTATAACAAATAGACCTTACTAAGGTAAGTATTTTAGAAGTAAGATGACATGGACCTTACACTTAAATTTTACACTGATACTTTGTGAACCTTTCTTTGCTGGACACAAAAAATCCTCAAATTTAGCCACTTCAGTGGTTGATAGCAATGAAAGCAGTACTTGAACACTCAAAGACATGAGGAAGTTGGAAAGCTGGACCTGGTCTCATGTGGGCTTCTACGAAGAGATAAAGTTATTAGAGATGGAAAAGGTAGAGTATTTGTGACTATCCACAGGTAACCTTGACACTGGGTGACATGAAACTGACTGGTCATTCCACATTTAAAAGCACTGTGACAAAACCCCTCAAACTCTATTTTCTGGACACCAAGGGATGCCCACCCCAAACATATTTTGCTGACATCATGTCAGCCCATATACTCAAATAATGCCAAAAAAAGGCCTTCTTAGATGAAGGTTTATTCCTCTCAATTCCCCAGAGTTTTCATGTTAGTTTTCTTCTTTCCCAAACAATACTAAATGTGTTACCAGCACTCTGCAGCAATGTCGACACTCTGAGCCAGATGCTTGCCCTTCACCAGTGATACTACCATAACAGCCATCATCCTCTACCAGTTGTCTTCCTGGGGAACAGGAATATGTACCTCCATGGCTGAATAGTACATGTGCACACATATTGCCCATGCTACCCATTTAACATTCCGTTAACCTGTGACAGCTCATGACTTTTTAGCAGAATTGCTTTAACAAATTTAGTAAATGAATAAATACATAATTCTAGGTGCAACAGAGACATCTGGATTAACTGGAAATGGTTGGTATTAGTATATTTACAGAAAAAAAAGAATGGTGAAATACACGTTTAACCTTTCTATATGTTGTTTAGTACAGTTAAAGAAGATATTTGCTCACAGGCATTTATATAGACACATTTTCTATGTTTTGAAGAGCACTGTGTTAATGGTTGTGCATATCTGATATTCCTTTTCTTTCTTATCTTTCAAAGGGAAAGGTTTTCCAGAAAAAAAGAAACTGATGGGGTGCTGTGTGTGTACACCAGTACCCCCTGCTGAATGGACATTGACCTGCCAGATCATTTGGGAATGCTCTAGCAGATACTCCAGAGGCTCAACCTGGTAGTATATAGCAAAACAAATCCCTTACTGAAAACAGTTGGGCTGTGACTTAAAGAGTGATAGTACCACCCACAGAGTCCTGGAGGACAGTGTTTCCAATATGGCTGTATTTTCCCTGTCTTACAGCTTCATGGAAACCAACAGTGTTACCCTGAACAGAAGTAGGGGTGACCTTTGGTATGGGGTTTTGAAATAATTTTTAACTTCTCTAAGCTATCTCAGTGTGCTGCCTTTTAATCTTCTTTTAACGCACACAGTGAGAAGTTTTGTCAGACAATGCTAATGATGATATGAGATTGTCATGTCTGAATGAACATCAGCATGGAGTTACAAAGGTACACCTATTTTAACCACAGCTGTCGTGTTGCACATGGTACTCTTTGTGATGAACTGCCTTCAATCTTAGCTTTTATTTTTTTCCTCCTTCTGTTTCTTTCCTTTCCTGCTGTGGAGTGGTTTTTATTCATTACTAGTGGCAAACTTGTCCTCATTTTATTTTTTTGCTCCTGCTGAGGTGCAGTAAAATAAATTAGTTTAATACATTTGATAAAGGTAGTTGATTTAATTTTCCCTTTGGTATGTCTGAAGATACAACTGCTTTAATAAATTGGTATTAAGATAGTTGAGACTAAATGTTTCATGATTTTCTACCTGCTGTGGAAGACGCTAAGTACTTTAGGCAAATATTTTTAGAAGTGCTGGAATAAAATTTTTTTCCTTAATATTGCTGCCCTGAAGATACACATTTGGCACACCAAGGATTTATTTCTTGAAAACAGAAGAAAAACTGGAGCCTGGTTGGTCTGATTGCTTTGATCCTAAGCTGTTCAGAGCTTTGAAGTAAATTTCAACTGGGAAATTTATGAATTTTAAATCATTCTCTTAGAAATAAAGCCTTTCACATCAGAATATCTATATCTGTGTCTAGTTATGATTTTTGTAAGAGTTTTTGCTTACTTATAAGAGTAATGTACAACTAGATCAATAGAAGCCTGACACAAAAAAGTATATAGGAATCTAAGTCCTGTTTTAATCTGGATTTACATGATCAGAGTAGAGAAGTAAGCAATTCAGATCTGAAAGCTTTTTAGTTGTCCAGGTAAATCTTATAGTCCACCAGCTCCATGTACAGATGCTCAGTCACCACTCAGAAATACCCACAGCAAACAATGTTTTCAGTGACAACACTGCTATGAACAAAATAGTTGTTCATAGCATACAAGAAGTCAGATACCCATCTGGGATAATTATAGCTTCTTGACTTTAATGTGCCTGTGAGCAGTAAGCTTCCTGAGTGTTTGTCCTGGAGAGAGAAGCAAGGGTGCTACAAGTATTCTACACAGCAATTAATGACCTTTGTAAGGTGTCACAGGAGAAACGTGTTTAAAATATAAGAAGAAAAGCAGAGAAAAAGAAATTATGGTCTCCTTAAATATTTTTTTCTCAAGTTCTCACAATGTGTACATTCAGAATAAAATACACAAAGGTAGCACAAAGAGTTATGCTTCTTTTGAGTAAACAGGAGTATGTTCTGCGTCATTTAATAGTCTCATTACAGTTCTTTGTGTGGTGAAAATAAAGCCATTCATGTGGAAAAGCAGATAGTATGGAGCATAGGTATATAATATTTATGCTCAAGCTGATCAACAGACAATGTACGCTAGTGATGAGCTAAATGATGTTGGCAGTCAACTTTTATGCTCCACCATCATTTAAATTTGAAATCTGTAACACAAGAGTCCATGAAGAACCATAACCAGAGAAAAAAAAAAAAAAGGGGGAGGAAGAAAGAAATCTATTTCAGCATTGTTGCTATTTTCAATATTCTAAGATAATGCAAAATGTAAGAGGAGTCTATAAAACAAAAGCCTGATAGAAAAATCCTATAATGGAAGTTTTCCTGAGAAAAAATAGAGAAAGGTTTAATCATAATGGCTTAGCATCCAAAATCATCAAGTTATTGTTTATTTGGACCTTCTTCCAACAATCAAATCTAAGACACTTAAATGTATTTACAGCTGGATGATGGCTACCAGAAATCCAAGCCATAAATTAATTGGGATGCAGTCTGAGGTACAAGGTCTATCAGCAATTAACTGCATCACCAGAATTCCATTGTCATGCTTTCATCGATGCCACTTGTTCTGGTAAATAATGGATGCAATTACGTAAAAAAATACAAAATCATGATGAAATACTCAAGACCAGACAGTGACAAATATTATTCATATATAGGCATGCAAATGTGGGATGATTCTAAGCATGATCCAAATTAACTGCATTTGATTATTTTTTGACAGCCATGTTTATTTATATCAAATAAATAATTCTAGATGTGTATGTGCAAAAGACACAAATGTCATACACTTATGTACTTGTTTTAAATCCTATAGGATAAAGATACCATTTGCTAAATGATTTAGCAGGGCATAATGACTTAGCAGTTATTTCAGTTTCTTTCGGAGAAATAGAAGGTATTTCTCTCCTGAATATGATTTCTCTTCCCCACTAACAATCTCCCGAGACATTTCTTTGCTGTCAGTACCAAAAAGTCATAAAGTTGAAGAGTATATTCCAGATTTTTCTACATCATCTGTCACACAGATCCTTTTCTTGACCTTCCCCTCTGTGTCATGACAAATACATTACACTGATGTTTTATATGAAACTGAACACTCATGCTGTCCTGTCAGTGTTTTTATCCTCTTTAGCTTGTCAAGGGCAAGTATCTGGCCCATCACTGCTATCATCTTAGAATCACAGAATCATAGAACAGTTAGGGTTGGAAAGGACCTTAAGATCATCAAGTTCCAAACCCCCTGCCATGGACAGGGACACCTCACACTGCTCTCACCCAAAGCTTCGTCCAACCTGGACTTGAACACCACCAGGGATGGAGCATTCACAACCTCCATGGGCAACCCATTCTAGTGCCTCACCACCCTAACAGGAAAGAATTTCCTCCTTATATCCAATCTAAACTTCCCCTGCTTAAGTTTTAACCTGTTACCCCTTGTCCTATCACTGCAGTCCTTCATGAAGTGTCCCTCCCCAGCATCCCTATAGGCCCCCTTCAAATACTGGAAGGCTGCTATGAGGTCTCCACGCAGCCTTCTCTTCTCCAGGCTGAACAGCCCTACTTCAGCCTTCACTCAGGGCATTCATGAGCACTCCCACAGTGGAATCCTCCGCCAATGGGAGGCTGTGACTCCCAGTAGGAGGAGGTCCACTCACTTGTGGGATGACCTGGTGTGCACTGCTGTGGCTTTAAAACTCTGTGGTATTTGTGTGCCGTTTGAACACTATTACTATAAGCAGAAGATAAATGCCATTATACTCAATTAAAAGCAGATAAATATCATTTGCCATCATTAAGTTTAACCCTAACTGTCTAACAAAAATATGTCAACAAAGCAGATGAGAATTTTTAGCAGCAATGCATGCTGTCTCCAGCTCCAAGTGCATGTCTGATGTTCCAGCTCTTCATCTCTTCCCCATTTCATTCTCCACTCTACCATTTCTCATACAATAAGGGAAGAGAAACTGCTTTCTGGCTTCTAAAGGTGAACAAAAGAAGCCTCTGAGGCATGTAATTAACATAATATATTAATGGCAAAAAAAAGTGCATTGTAGAAGAGGTCTATTTTTCTCCAAAACAGTCAGATTGCCACTACTTCCTAAAAAGGCAATGCACAGATAAAATCCCATGCGGAAAACTCTATCCCGCCTCACCAGGTACTCAGCCTTTTCAGTCAATGAAACAAATAGACCTTAGCCAGAAATCTAGCATAATAGATAATAAATCTAATATAATAGATAATACTATAATATGAAGAATAGTTAAGATAATGTCCAGATAGTAAGAAAACAACCAACCTTCCCCGCAAAAAAAAAAGAAAAAAAAAAAAAAAAAAAAAATTAAAATCTCAGTATATACTTATTTTCTCATCAAATTCTTCCTTCAAAGCACAGTATTTTTCAGCTGGTATTTTGGTAACAGTTATTCTGTTACTCTGAATTAGTAGTTGCTTATCCCTGGGCTTTAGCTGTGGCTTAATGGTTGGACTGAAGTTTAGTTTAAAAATGTATAAGCAGCATAATAAGAAAAAAAGGTCATCTGGGAAACTAACATCCAAGGAACACTTTACTGAAGATCAGACAGTTCAGTTTTCCTTTTGTAAGTCCAAAAAAAGGGCTGCTGATGATTTTCTAATCTGCTCTTTTCTCTAAAGACAGTCAAGGTCTTTTTAGATAAGTGCTGCAGCACAGAACAAAATTACCTTAGATGAACAACAAGAAATATGCAAATTAATTTGGTATTAGCAAAGCTTTTGACACCCAAGTAATTAAATGTGGGCTTTTTCTTTTTTTTAATGTGCAAGTGCAAAACCCAGTGTAAAGTAGTCTTCTTTTACTTGCCCCAGATTTTAAACATAAGGTACTCTAAGTGGTACATATGACAGTGTGTAATTCACTGATCACTTTTCATTCTCTATTCTTTCATTCCTGTTAGCATCAGGGAGAAAGAGTGTAAGTTTAAAATGACTCATACTTTTGGGTAATTCAGAATGCAATTCAGGTCAGTTTTTACCTTTAGTCATGGTTGAACCAGAAAAGTAGAAAATAATCTCTGGTTCATTTTACTTAAGGAAAGATTCAGATCTCACATTTAGTTTATGAGACTGAGAGAAACAAAAGCAAATCATAAAATTCAGAGCCAGGTCCAGGTTAAAATATACATCATATTGGGTCATCTGTCTATGAAAATATTTATAACAAAACATTTGTTAATGTAACAAACCAACTACACTTATCATAGAATCATAGAATAATTAGGGTTGGAAAGGACCTTAAGATCATCAAGTTCCAACCCCTTTGCCATAGGCAGGGACACCTTACACTAAATCATGTCACTCAAGGCTTTGTCCAGCCTGGCCTTGAACACTGCCAGGGATGGAGCATTCACAACTTCCTTGGGCAACACATTCCAGTGCTTCACCACCCTTACAGTAAAAAACTTCCTCCTTATATCCAATCTAAACTTCCCCTGTTTAAGCTTTAACCCATATTTTTCACTACAGTCCCTAATGAAGAGTCCCTCCTCAGCATCCCTATAGGCCCTCTTCAGATACTGGAAGGATGTTATGAGGTCTCCACGCAGCCTTCTCCAAGCTCAACAGCCCCAACTTTCTCAGCCTGTCTTCACAAGGGAGGTGCTCCAGTCCCCTGATCATCCTCGTGGCCTCCTCTGGACTTGTTCCAACAGTTCCATGTCCTTTTTATGTTGAGGACACCAGAACTGCACACAGTACTCCAGGTGAGGTCTCACAAGAGCAGAGTAGAGGGGCAGGATCACCTCCTTCGACCTGCTGTACGCGCTCGTTTTGATGCAGCCCAGGATACGGTTGGCTTTCTGGGCTGCGAGCGCACACTGAAGCCAGCTCATGTTAAGTTTCTCATTGACCAGCACCCCCAAGTCCTTATTGCAGAGCAGGGCTGCTCTGAATCTCTTCTCTGCCCAGCCTGTAGCTGTGCCTGGGATTGCTTCGGCCCAGGTGTAGGACCTTGCCGCACTTGGCATAGTTAAACTTCACCTTGTAAGGTGGCATTAGCCCACCTTACAAGCATGTCAAGGTCCCTCTGGATGGCATTCCTTCCCTCCAGCGTATCAACCAAACCACACAGCTCGGTGTTCTTGGCAAACTCGCTGAGGGCACACTCAAGCCCACTGTCCATGTCCATTTGTCATCTGTCTTCTTATTCCACTGGAAATAACTACATAAAATACTTTTAAGACCCCTAGGAGAGCATTAGGAAGTCTTTCTGCTGGGTTTTGTGCACACTTCAGGAGCATTACAAGCACAGATTAGTGACCCTTTTCTTAAGTGCTGTTTGTGGGGGATGCTCAGATATAACATCTAAACCAGCAGCTCTATGAACATTCATAAAGCTGATAAACAAACAATGAATTACAATGCATAAGGCAAGGCAACTTGCATTTTTTACTAGTATCTAGCTTTGTTATTCATTATGCCAATATATATGTCTTTATTTTATTCAGACCTCTTTTCCTTGTAAGATCCAGTAAGAAGCAGCTGATCAAGAGTCACAGGATGTCTTGACAAACAATACAAGACATTATCGGTCCTGCTACCATAGTCACTGTGCTGGTGCAGAAAATACTGACTCATGTATAGTTTGATACTGCATAGGCAGTAAAAGAGCTCACAAAATATTACTAGTTTTCTCAGCACAGTAACTGTACAACAGAAATGTTCATCTTTTATTCATTAGTTTTTAAACAACCTCATCTATAACCCCATAATTTCTCTACCTGCGTGTTTCCTACCTACCTGTGCATTTGCATTTTTCGCTGGATTATAACCAAGACAGACCATTGGCTTTGACAGGATTGCACGGGTTATAAATCAGAGGCTGGGGTAATTTGTGGATGTGCTTCCTTCCAGTGCAGCTAATGCTGCTTAACCCAGGCAAGCACATGCCTACATTTTGCTTCCTTCAGTCTCTCCCTGCCCCAGGCAGAAACAAACCCAAGATGAATTCCCTGTTTAACATATAGAGATAGGGAAATTTGCTGCTAATTACAGTGGTTAGAATTCCTAATGGGTAGGAGGGGGGGTCTCCTGAGCCCATCCCATTCCACAGGCAATTCTCTTAGGTTGTTAAGTTTTCCTGCTCCCTTTCAGAAAATTTCTTAACAAAATTACTAGCAGCCTTTATCAAGCTGATATTGTAATTACTTTTGGGAAACAAATGGTATCTGAGGAAAAAGAAAACCACACTTCCATGCTTAATTTAGTAATGAGAAATTTTTAGAGAGAGAGCTCATAATAAATTCTCATCTCTTTCACAAGCGGGATGAAATAGGCCACTAAAAGCTTCACTTGGGAGGTTAATATTAACAAGCAGAACTGTGACCTTAAATCTTAGTGCCTTTACTCTTATGAGTCCTGAAAACATTTGACCACTCACAGAAATCTGGGGTAGATTGTATGTGCTCAACTGTCCTCTCCATCTCTTTGTAGAAGTAAATTACTTCTCCTCATTTCATGTAGAAGCTCCCATTATGGCTGAAAAACTGTTACAGATAATGAATAAAAAGAGCAGAGGCTGAACTCCTGTCCTAACCTTGTCCTCTCTTCTTATGCTAACTGTAGTTAGCATGAGGAATTAATTCTTTGTTTTCCCACAAGCTTGGACAACTCTTAATGAGGAAAACTGTGTAGTTAGTCCTTGAGAAGCAACCCTAAGAGCCAGAAAGAGAGGATCCCACTACAAAGTATAACAGAAGAATTCCGCCTGACCACTCACCCTTAGAGCGGAAAGTCTGTTAATCTTTCCTTCCCTTCCTTCAGCTTTGAAAGCATACATATCCTGTGACAGACGGAATTTGTAATCATTTCCATAACCTCCACCCCTCAGTACTTTTCAACACAGAAGCAGTCAGAGGCTTACATCCTTAGAATTTTTTTGTTATTCTAGTATGAGCTTCAAACTCCTGAGTAGTTGATGTACATCACAATAGATGTAGTATAAGACAATGCAGACTTCCTACAAGGAGGTGTTGGACTTTATAAACTGTAAGGTTATTGACTGGCAATTACATGTTTAGAGTGGGTCTGAGTAGAGTCCCAGGTCTCCTCCCTCTGTCATTAACATTCTGGTTTCCATTTCTTTCATATGAACACGGTCTAAAACTTAGAGTTTTTACAAAACCCATTCACAAATTAATTCTGCATGCATGAATGCAATGACTTCATGAAGCTGTATTCTACCAGAGTACAATCAAGTCAACTCATGCAAACTCATCCACACTAAAACCAACTGAGGCTGTAGCTGCAAGCCCTCTCATTCAAGGAAGATGATGCTCGATAAGTGCCAAATACCAGTTCCTAGTCCTTCCTGGCATATATTTAAGATTCTGACCTCATCAGAGCTATGGTGATTCACAACAGCTGGGGGGCTGGCATTTGCTGGTATGAAGAGCTACACAGGGAGATGCCTGGTAACGACAATTGCATCTCACTGGCAGTGCTAAAATTAAAATGGGACCACATGCGAGCTCTGGGAAAGTATTGACCTTACATTTGCAGTTCACAATCCTATAGAAATGCTTTAAAATGTGCCAGAACATGACATTTCTGTACTACAGTATTTTCCAAAGATCCTTCTTAATGGAGCTAGGATATAGTTAAACTATTTAAAAGAACAACTGAAATTACCAGTAATAAAAACTGCCCAATTTTAGGGACCATCCTATTCAGTGCAAAATGATCCTTTTTGTTATAAAACAACCACTAATCTTAAACATGTTGCTTTTGGAGGATAACTACTCTTAGTTTAGTAGACTGTTACATAAATATAACAGAAACACAAGTCAAAGCATTCGCATAGAAAGTCCGGGGGAAAAATCCTATAGTTACGCATCTATACTGAAAAAAACAATTGCTTGCAGACGCAAAATGTATGTAGGGCAGCAAAGTGGAGCACAGGAAATTGGAACTGCAGAAAAGAGAGTGATTTTAAGGGTTATTGTCAACATACACTGCAGCTCTAAGTACTGACAGGTGAATTTCTAGAAACTTGGTTAGAATACACAGTAAATCTAAAAGCTTAGTCAAAGATCATAAGTCATTTCCCAAAGTGTTTTGCCTGCACAAGGGGTTGGAATCCTTACACAATTTGCTTTTTGGCTTAATCTGCAGAGTGTGAAGTCTTCTTAACTATTAATTTTTTATAACATATCACATATTCTCCGTATGTAGCTGGAAGTCTAGAAACATTCAAAACAGTAAAAAGATAAACATTCAGAAAGCTGAGCTCATGTTTTTATTCTCTAAACATTTCAATGATAAAACTATTCATGCTTTAGAACACTGAATAACGTCTTTGAATCTCTTCAAATTTCTTCTTTAGAAATCTTCTGAAATGCCTTTGGTATAAATAAAAAGGAGCATCTTAAGAGTCTATCCTTGCTTAAGGGATGAGATTATCTTTCTAAAATAATTACTAATTTTTAATAAAAAATACTTTGTGTGTGTTCTATCATCTTAGTAACGGTAGTTTTAGAGCATTCTATCATCATAGTTGTTGAAAATGATCAAAGTAACATCATAGCAAACCATTCTGAAAGTATTTTCTACTAAACACTCATTATTACTGTTCATTATGACTATTTGAAAAGTGAAGATCCGAATACCTCTTGTGAACAGAGCGCAGTAATACCACAGAATTTCAGCGAACACGACAAACAAATCTAATTCTATGAACCAGTGCTATTGTTAGCTTGGGCTCAAAGAACCACTAATGTCATGATTTCCTATCACCCATCATCAGAGTATAATATCAATCTCAAAATACTTTTCACAGTCTCTGAAGAGTGAAAGGTGCTATACAGACCACAAATTTATTCCACCTTAAAAGCAGAAGTGAGAATTCTGTAAGCCAGTGTTCAAGCAAATGAAGTATGAGCTTAAGATATTTTGTTATTCTCAGCATATTCAAAAAAACCCTTTACTTGTTCCTTTTTCTTATTAATTTTAACATCACACTGTATAGAATACCATTAGTATGCATAAAACCAAATCACAAAGACATAAAATTATCTAGAAAGTAAAGCCAGCATTCAGTAGTAGTTTCCCAATTAACTGCTTCTACGTTATTGGAAATAAGGAAATTGTAGATATAAAATCCAAACATAAGTTATAGCAATAATCACAAGAGAGGAAAGTGGATGAAAGGTTAATAAGCTGTATTTGAAGTTACTCTAGAGTGCGTTCTAGATGTAATTTAGCTTTCATTGCCTATGCAGTCACTGGTGAAAGAAAAGCGTCTCCAAAAGGCAGTACACAGCACCCAGTAGACTCTAAAGTATCCTCCTATAGATGAGAAGACATCCCATTTCACCAAAGTGATACTGCCAAAGACTCTATTAACCATAGCCTTTTGTCCACCATTATGAGTGTTATTAAGAAATGCATTAAAATTGATATTTTAAATATATACATTTCTACATGTTAATTGTTATCTTTATTGAGTCCCTAGGGTATGTTTTTTGCTTTCTCCCTACCGCAGTACTATAGATGCTAAACTACTCCTGTAACTGAATTGAGAGAGGAGAACTCAGAAGCACTGAAGCAAGTAAGGTGTTTCTCAGTGATCTTAGTGGCATTGGGATCATCCATCAATACATGACTTTGCACCCATTTAGTACAGGCATTTAGAATAAAATGTGTCTAATTGCATTAATGCTAGGACTTTATTCCAGGTTATTAAAAATACTTTTAATTATGGTAAAATATAAATATTTTTTTCAGTTTTCATATAGGTGTACATTTTAGTTACTAGTGGTAGATTTTACCAGACAGTCAGATACAAGTAGCAGTAAACCAAAGACATCTGTTTTATGTGCTCTTGGGGCATTTTTATCACTGAGAAATGGAGAAAAGGTGATTGATTCTCAGAATATGAAATGCTATTAAGGAGATTCTGATCTTCAGCATGTGACTTATTTCGCATGACATTAAAACAAATAATCCAATCATACTGCAGCTGTAGCAGCAATCATGTGATGTCCATCATAGTAGATGTGAGGTTCCTATCCCCATAGCAACATCTGTAGTGCTTATGCTAATCACTTTAAATTAACCTTGCTATGAAAGAACGCCCTAGGGATAATGCTGCTGTTGTGGCAGTTCAGATGAGTAGCGTGATTTTCCAATAAAACTCCACAGTAAAAATAAGGGTGATAATGAGATGTCCTGTTAGGACATTTTTTTTAATATGCTTTGGTTAAACCAAGAAATTGGTACTAGCATCAGGATAATTATAAGTACCATAGATAATGAGCTGTCTTATTGATTACTGCCCTCTCATAACCTACAGTGGTTAGAGTATGCACACAAAGCGAACAATTGAAATGTAGGAAGATGACAGGGTATCTAAAAACATACTTTAGATTTTATCAGTTCACCTCTTCTTAAACTATAATAAAATAAGTCCAAGTGTGTCTACTAGTTTCCTTTGGTAAGATCCACTCACTACAAGTACTAAGGGTACAATCTTGTGGGACTTCAGCCTACTACAAGACATCCTTATGTTTTGAGCTGAACTTCTACAGTGAGAAGCCAGTTTAGAAAAGCCAAGTATGAACTGTTGTAAAAGGTGGTTGTTACTCCTTGAGTTAAAGACTTCAAAGCTCTACTGAAAATTTTATAAGAAGTCTTTGCACAAATGAATATATCTTTACATGAGAAATAGGTAGCAGAAGAGTCCACTGGAAGATGCAGGCTCACATATAAGACAAGGATGTCAATAGTAGAAATACAAGAAAGACCCTCAGAGCCCCAATTCAGAATGGTTTCAAACACTGAAATCCGAGGTACACAGACAGGCAAAAGGTAATAAAATATCAGGAATTAAACCTGAATTTCTTTATGTGCTCTTTAATTGCCTTAAATTGATCTAGTGTGGGTTTTTTCTTTCATATCCTACAGCATGCTACCTGCTGTCTGGTAAGGGTAGTGGTGAGGGGAGGACCATCGGAGGCAAGTCAGCCAGGTCTGTAGATCCAGGAGAAAAAGCTAGAAGGAGCCTGCCTGGAGGCACCCCTGGGCAGCCATGCTACAAAACCATGACTGTGGTAACCCCAAGTCTTGGGAGGCTGCTGCGGTCTGAGCCCCATCCCTCACCCCAGCCTTTCCTGTTTTTTCTCTCCTGCCTTACAGTTATATTTTAGCATTTATTTTACATTCATTTATTGTTACTACATGAAGATTACAGGCCTGTATTTCACAGCAGCTTTTAAAAGATCTTGCTGTGGTACCCTACTGTCTTCTTCTATGGTGACTAGTTTTAATTAGAGAAGGAAAGTAGCAGCATCATTTGTCTACCAGAGGTAATAGCAACATTCCTTTCCATATGAAAAAAGTAGATACTGCAAGTAACAGCTGGCTAGCAGGTTAACAAGGGAATCCAGTATAAGGTAGGCAAGTATGTAGGCAAGTAAACCATGACAGTAATCCGAAGTTTTTTCTTTTCAGTTCTTCTTCCATGCCACTAGCCTTGGAGCAAGGCGGGCTATATAATGTCTTCTATTTCTACCTCAATAATTCCATCCTGTGGAACTAAAATTGATTTTCTTTTAGGTCACGAAGATCCAGTGTTGGCTCTCTTCTCTCTGATGTTGAGCTAAGCAAGCACTGTGCAGTCTCTCCACAAACTTCACTGGACATTTAGTCAACACTTAAACATGTACCAGTGATAACGACAGAAAACAGGGACAGCAGCATTTTGATGTCAGTAGGGAATCTCAGTATAAGAAAGCAGTGCCAAGGTCTTTTTATATTCTAGCTATTGAGAAAACAAGAGGCACACTGTGACTTGGAGTTACTTGCTCTTAACAAACCATCTCTGTAGCTTAAAACACAAACTTCAGTAGTGAAACTACACAATCAGCAGCAATGCCTAGAGCTGCTGCCTGAGTAAACTTGAACTGCCGACCAAGACCCCTATCCTGTTTTCCTCCTGCTGTGCCAAAAGACTATTGAAAAGACTGAAGCCCACACTGTCCCCTCTGCAGAACCATGTCACATTAAAAACTTCACGTTTTCTCTATGTCTAATTTTTCTGGGTCATGCAGGGAGTCTCAACAAACCAAATTCTCCATTAAAGTAGAAACACCAGAGCGTAAGGCCTTTTTCATCCATACACATATCAGCTAGGAGTCTTTGGTGCATCAAAGTGGCTGCATGCTGTGACTTGCACCATCATAAATTAACTGCAGTCTTCCATATTTATTTCACAACCACATGGAATGCCTCACAAGCCTTGACAGGGATCACATACAGGAAAGGAAAATTCCAAATGTTCATTTTTGATTCTTACTACATACAAATAAAAGATTATATATTTGATACATAAAGCCAAGCTCTGAGATTTCAACTGTAAGCTCCTTGGACCCAAGAACTGATCACATCTATCTGTAAAGCACCAGACATACTTCCTATGTTCTATAAACACCAAAGGAGAAATGGGATCTTCTAGAGGGCTTACAAGAACGGTTTTGTTTTGATAGATTTTTCCCTATCAGCTTAAGACAAATGGAACCTAAACTAACTGAAATGCTTCCAGATAACAAAGTGTGTGTTCTCACAACACAACATGCTTTTTAATAAACTGCTTTTTAAAACAGAAAAGTTTTATGTTTGCTTGTTTACTTGTCTGGATTTTCTTAATAAAATGCTTCAAATGATTTAAACTCCTTCCTGCATGTGGGGACCAACTCCAGTCCCACAGAAGACTGTGGCAAAAAATCTTGTAACTCTGGCTGAGGCCTGGATCTAAGTAAGATAAAGAATAACTTGTATTTGGCAAGATTAGAATTGTGTGGATGCTGATAAGGTTTGTAAAATGCAAAAAATCAAACTGTTGTTCTTAAGGTATATCAGCTCTTTGTAGCATTTTTACTTCTCTGAGAATACAAAGCAGCCTTCTTTCCCTCCTTCTTCATTATCTACAACAGCCACTCCATGATGGATGACCTTTTAAAAATATTGATAATGCTACCATGGCTACTGTGACCTGACATGGGGACAGTCTAATTTGACAGGAACGAGAGATTTGCCATGACTGAGATAGTAAAATTTTGGGAGAAGAAGGTGAATGTATGTTTACTTTAGCTTCAGGCAGATTCTAGTTTCAAATGAATGCCATATGAAGCAGTACTCAGAACTTGTGGAGTTTTTACTGTCAAGTCCTTCCTGAGACCATTGTGCCCTGGAAAATATGCCTGTGCCCCAAACAGATGTCAGCGACAAGGCACAAATTATGCACAAGGCACAAAATGCAATTTTGGAAAAGCCATCAAGCCACACAATGGTTTGGGTTGGAAAGGACCTTAAGATCATCCAGTTCCAACCCCTCTGCCATGAGTAGGGACACCTCACACTAGATCATGCCACCCAAGGCTCTGTCCAGCCTGGCCTTGAACACTGCCCAGGGATGAGGCATTTACCACTTCTTTGGGCAGCCTGTGTCAGTCCTTCACCACCATCTCTACTTTGTGTGTATATTCTGCTTCAGTCTGATGCTGGAACTGTTTTCTGCTGGGTGGTCAGTGAACTGCTGACAGAGCAACACTTAAGAAGCATTAGTGTGTGCAAAAGATGGTCTCTAGAAGAAAACATTACTGCATGCGTTGTTGGCAGTAGAGTGAGAGAAAAGTACATGTAGGTGAAAAAGTAGGACAGGAGTAAATGTAGGGTGGAAAAATAGGAAGGAAGCCATAGACAGTCATTTTACACTGATATAACTGATGTTAAAAATTAACCCGTCAGGTTTCCTTTTATGTTTTTCTTTTGCTTTTCTTACCACCATGAAAGTAACATAGGCTGTTAAATTGTTGATCCTGATAGAGATGAAATGAGAGGTAAAGAGTCTGTCAAGAGTACCCGGCAACCAAAGCAGATGATTTGTCAAGACAGCTAGTACAATTTTCAATAAATACACACAACAGAAGATAAAACCTCAGGAGATTCTGTATATACAGGGAATCATTTCAGTTTAAGTGCATCTTACAAACCCTTTCCTGAACTAGGACTAATTCATACTGAGAGAGTAGAAATAGCAGATCATTACAGTAAGAGAGACTAACAGAATAGGCTCAGCCTCACTTTAAATCCATCTTTACAAATACTAGACAAATCACTTCTGTATGCTGCTGTTTCCTGCAGCAGCCCTTACTGCATCAGCTTTGCACTACCTAAGGCTAATCTTTTTGGACAAGTAAGGCTTTTTTATTTAGTATGTACTAATAAAACCATTCAAAGTTAGACTCAGGCACTAAAAGATCTGGTGATTTTATTCCTAGATCAAACAAATTGATATTACATAGTAATTATTTATGCTTTGCTCTGAACTCTACATGGTGCATACTAATCACATATGCTCTTGCTCACTTGAATTAGTCAGCGAAAGGATGGGTCAGAAATAATATAGTTAGAACTAGAAATGTATTTGTCTGTGTCACCTTCACACCATATGTATGATTTTACTACAATTCATTCCACTTTTCTGGTTCTTGCTAAACTCCTTTCTGCAGATGTTGGAACTGCTGTCAGAAGAAGAGCAGCACAAGATTCTTATGCTCTCCAGCCTCTCCCACCATCAGCAAATGACAGCAGTTACTAAGTAAATGCCAGAATGTTAATTTTATCCCTAATGGAAGCCCCAGCACGTTTTCCTTTAGCTTCACATTTCTGCAGATGCAGTGATCAAAAGAGAATCTCAATTTCTAAGCCTAACTTCCTTTCTTAAAGAAAATCAACCAGGAAGGCAGATGATGAGATTATCAAAGGAATAAATAACTAGGTCTCCAAAATGCTTCAATTGATTTCCTTTGATATGCCAGCATGGACAAAAAAAAACCCAAAAGTCCATATGTGGTAGTTCAGCAAGTTACAGGCCATTTGTAGGGCAAGGATAAAATTTTATTTTAAAACTGTTGTTCACTGTAGAAAAGGTCTATTTTATGTGGTAAATCTTCTTTTGTCATTCTTGATAACCAAACCTCCAAAACTTTTTCTTTGTCCTTGTGGTGGGTTGACCTTGGCTGGATGTTAGGTTCCCACCCAGCCGCTCCATCACCACCCTTCTCAGCAGGACAGGGGGAAGAAAATAAGATGAAAGAGATCCTCATAAGTTAAGATAAAGGCAGTTTAATAAAACAAAATCAAAGGTCACATACAGAACCAAAGGGAAACAACAGATTTATTCTCTACTTCCCATTAGCAAGTAATGTCCTGCCACTTCCCAGGAAGTAGGGCTTCAACACACATAGCAACTGTGCCAGAAGACAAATGTTGTAATAACACATTCCCCCCCCCCCCTTTCTCTGAGCTTTTATTGCCGAGCAGGCATCATATGATATGGAATATCCCTTTGGTGAGTTTGGGTCAGCTGTCCTGCCTAGGTCCCCTCCCAGGATTTTGCCCATCCACAGCCTACTGGTATGTGGGGGGAATGTTGGAGAGATCGCTTTGATGCTGTGGGAGCACTGCTCAGCAGTAGCCAAAACACTAGTGTGTTATCAACACCTTTCTAGCTGCAGCAGTATGATGGCTTCTATGGGGAAAATGAGCTCCACCTCATCCAGACGTACCTGTCGGATTATACCTGGAACTACTTGGAAAACAGCTTTTTGGGGAAAAAAAAATGAATAAAATCAGTGCCTGGGGAAAAAAAAACACCACCTTCTAATTCATGTTTACAATTCAAAGATGCTTCTCAAGGGAAAGATGCTGCTTAAGGGAAAGAAAGAAATCAGTCTGTCTCACTGAGTAAGCCTCCGATTTTCCCTGGGAAAGGAGGGATTCCCACGGACCAGGACTCACAGACAGCCTCACCAAGACCACAGGTTAGTGATCTCTAGAAAGCCTAGAAGAGCAACCCTGTGGAGGTCATTGGGCAGTAACAACCAGTGTGAGGTGGCATTATCACTTCTATCAGAGAGCTCTAGTTGAAAAGAGAACTGTTTGCAAAAAGGGAGTTTTCTGCCAGCATACTACAAGATGGGCAAAAGTCAGTTTTATATATGCTTGAGGGACAGCTAAAAACTTTGAAAGCTTCTAGAAATTGCCAGTTCTCAAAGGAAGAAAGTACTCATAATGCAGCAAAGACAGGCCTGCTCACTCCTTTGCTGACAGGGCTGAGTAGTGATCAGGTAGGGTCCCTTCCCATTCCACATCTGCAACAGAGATGTAAGGAGAAGGAGACTGAGAGAAAGCCTGTATATGAAATCCTGTAATGATGGATATTATGCAGTAAACTAACTGTTAATTAACTGATGAGAAATATGAACATATTTTTTATAAGCACAAAGTAATCAATAAACATAAGCAGCTCCTAGTATCTCACCCTCACTTCAGGTCAGGTGGAGCCCAGTCCTCTTACCCAAACAAAATGGGTTGAGTTGGACTAATTTTTACATGCTACGCATACACAGTGTGACCCATCACAAAATTAAGAAAACTCTAAATGCACAGTTTGATTGCACAGGTCCTTACTGTAACACTGTGTGAAGTTTTCTTCATGAAGAACTCAGGTATCATCTTCCCATTTGTCAAAAATAGCTTCAAAACAATTGCTAACAAAACTCTATGTCATATTGCCTCACTTTCACCCTCTATCTTAGAGCTAATTGGACTACTCCGTATTCCTTTTAAAGGACTGCTACACTCCTAATTTGGGACAAAAAGCCCCAATAGAAATAGGTTTTCAAAAATTAAAACTCCAGAAAGTTTTATGTCACAACACTTTGTTCTGATTCAGCTTAGTACCATTTACAGAATGCCAAGAGTTTGGTGCTCATATGTTTCCTCATATGTTAGGCTCTTTGATCAAACATTATCTCTTACGCTGCATCATCTTATGGCAGATTAATTTCCCCCTGCCAGAGGACAGATGTAGCATAGCCAGAAACCTTATGCAGAATTGTATGAACATGAGGCTCCTAAATCGCAGTTCACTGGAGACATGCTGGCACTTCCAACAAGTAATGACTGCAAGTGAAACTGACTCAGACAGAACTTCTAACTTCAGTTCACATGAAAGAAAAAACAGTCATGTCAAAATGGTCATTCTTCCATAGAAAGTATCAAATTAACAAGCAAACCACATATCCACAGCAGAAAAACACAAGTTTTTATTAGCTTTACTAATGACACAATAGAAAAACCTAAAAACATAATGTCTCACTTTTCCTTCAACATAGATACATACAGGCATCCTACCAGATACATGTGCGACTGACCTTTTAATACAGTCCCAGTTTCTGTTGGGACTATAGCATAAAGTTTATTGATGTGTTTAATTTCCTAGTGATGGACTATAAATACAGTTATAGGCATTACTATTTCTCCTCTTCTTTGAGGAAGGACAGCTTCACATAGCTGTGATTATAAGTAGCCTTTTTGTTTGCTAGTTGCAGATTTAAGCTTGAGCTATCACTAGGAAATACACATGAAGAGTCATCAAAAATAAATGACTACCTACACTAAAACTGTGGCTACTTTCAGATTTGTAACACAGTAATTACAAATCTCTTCAAGACTGTAAAAGTACTAAAGTATCAAACCAATCATAATGATTTGTTTACTTAATTTAGGATCTGAACTCTGTAAGTGCCAAAGGAAAACGACCCTTGATCTATCCATCAAAAAACATTAGCTCTGGGAATATACCTTGCTGGACTCACTCCAGTTGAAAATTATGGACTATATTTCAGCAGACGGACTTACTCAATGCCTGTGAACAGATTGTTTCTGTATTTTTCTATTTTCTTTTCTTCCTCCCTACTCTCCCCCTGTAGCTTGATGTATCTTTTACCTATCTTTTTAATAGGATGATAGCATCTTTTCATTCGTATTATACTGTGTTTTTCATCTTCCTTAACTTCAGAGCACCGACCCCACATTTGCTTTCTGGTCAAGACATAAATGTGTATTTCAGATGTGAGAATATCTATAATGCAATGATGCTCTGGCTCTGCCTTCTTTTGTCCTTGCACACAACGACCTACCTAAGGATTAAGGAATCATCAACAAATTAGTTAAACCATTCTTTAGGCTATCTTAAGACACCACAGATCTGATGAAACAGTATGGACACAGGTTAGGGAATATGTTTAATAGATAAATACATATAAAATGGATGATAAGAGGGAATTTTCACGTTTAGTGGGTACTGTAGTTAAAAAAATTGGGAGAGGAAATCATTATTTTGCCTCCTTCTTTCCAATGGCAGCATGACAGAAGGACAAGCACATGCTTTTCCTCAACTCTGAGCATCCTCTGGACCAAGCAAGAATTTTCAGTGAAATGACAGACAAACTGTCCTTGCTCCCACAGAGCATGACAGAGGAAAACCTCCAGTAAAGTCAGCAGAGGGCTCTGTATTGCCTCAAGTAGATGACAGAAGAAAGATGGTCAGACAAACATATCTCTCCCCCCCCCCCATTAGTTACTGTAGTAACAGTTTATTTACTATGCGCGTGTGTGTGTATTATATATATAATGTGTATATATATCTTATATGCATATATATGTATATATATCTCATATATATCTTATATATATATTTTATATATATCTATATATCTTATGTATATATAGGTAGGGGAGGAAGAAGAGAGCTATTCAAAATTATGAAGCCAATGATTTTTGATACTGCTGATACCTCATTTTATTTTGCTGTAGTCTAAGTTTAAAGTTAATCTTAGAAATACATTAAACAGGAAAAAGAAAAAAATAAAACCAAAACACTTTGATCTTAATGCATGTTTGATGCTTAATGGGTTTTACTGATTTTCAATGAAATTCTTTTTTTCCATATTCTAGACATTCTTTAAGTTAAATAAATATAACTTAGGGGTGAAATACTAGACTTCCCATTTTGAAAAACTTTTTCATCAAAGTCAATATTTGGACTCTGAAAGTTTGTTGTCCTGATTTGCAAAGATACTAAACATACATTTATTCACCTTGGAGCCAGAGGGCAAAGTCAGAATCAGCTGTGAATAATAAGCATTTGTGAAGAGCAGACCACTTATTTATATGCCTAAAAATAGATAGCAATTAAAATTAAATGTAGGTACCAACACTTGAAAATGTTGGCCCTGGATCACAAACATGAAAAAGACTCTAGGGATGCCATTAACTGTATTGAACTCTTATGTGCATAATTGCCACTAAGGCCAAAAAAGCCAACAAATGTACCGTCGGAAATTTAATTTAGTAAGGACAATATATGATTGTTTTGTTATGAACCTCTGATTATTTTGAAAACACTGATTGCATGCCCTGTTTCCTTAGAAACTAACCAAGAGGTGACACATTCTGTCAACTTTCTATTATACATTCATAACATCATCTTTCAATTCTATGTCATAAAGAATTTATGTAGGACATTAATCATGCAAGACCATTAAACTGTTATCTCATTTCAGTGATAATTGTTTACTGCTATAAATGGTTCATGTTTTGTTCCAACAGTTGGACTGTGACTAAAATGTATTCTCAGAGCAGTGTTGGCAAAGAAGATTAACTTCTTCAGAGAGAAGGAGCTATGGAAGTAGGGGAGCGTCTTATTATTGTGTATGATAAAACATGACATAAAAACCGTGTAATTCGATCATCAAATGGACCATATGAAGTGGCAGTAAGAACCTAACCTGCTCACAGTTATGTGCATCTGGTCAAGAGTGCTAAGGAAAAAAAATTTGCCTAATAAAATGTACCTGGCTCTTTTCCCAAAATATAATGAAGAGAATATAAAACGTTCTCCGTTTTATAATTGCTTAAAACAATGTAGCATGTAAGCTGAAATGTAATAAAAGTGAACTGTGAAATATACATGCAATTATGAGGAAAATACACACTGAGAAAAAACATCAAGTATTTACAGAAAGGAATGTTCATAAAGCCCAGCAAACCTACTCCCCAGTATAACTCAGCTAATCAGAGTTATGCTGTGCAATGTAATGATTTGTCACCTGCTTTTAGATTTCCCTATTGACTCCTGTGTGGAATAAGAATGGGATCAATTTAAAGCAGCCCTTTAATCCCTAGGGTGCCATCACTAATGCTGCTGTCTGTTACTGCTTTCTAAATGGAACCAAACCATATATTTTTCTGTAGCAAAGTGTCTACTTTATGAACATAATAAATAGCAATGGCCCTTTAATGACAACTTTAGCTTTGGCCATTACGGTACATTTTAAGTGCTTAGAAACACTAATGGGAGCTATACAGTGTTAATTATACTTAAGATATGAGTGCTGTATACAAGAACTACTGCAACATTAAGTAAAACACTTCTGCTAATCCTAATTATAGCCTGTATAGAAGAGATAAGAGAAATCAACTGCTCCTTTACAGCAAGTTCTTAAAATAGCAGAGACAGGAAGGAGGAATTGACTGGAAAAACACTGGAAGCACCTTCTAGTATAGGACTCGGTCCTTATTTACACCATTTATATAAGCAGCTACTTGCATGAGTTCTGCAGAAGATACATACATATACACATTCTGGCCCTATAATCAGCCCTGTACAGGACTAATCTCTGCCCTGTCAGAGCCAGCTGGGCTCTGTATAAACATGAATCAACACACAGACATTAATCTGAAAGAGCAGGCTGGAGAGTTTAAGACTGCAGGGATGAAGGGCAGGCTGAGCAGGGGAGTCCAGATTCACCTTGACTAACTCTGTGAGTTTAGTGCCTTAGTTCAGAGGGAAATTGCTGGATCATTTTCACACCTGTTAAGATTTCTAGGAGTGATGCAGAGTTTCCTGTAGCAGCTATTTGTGCCCGTTTATCTCCACAGGCCACTGAAGAAATCTAAGGTGACTATGCCCCACTTTAGGCAACTCAATAAAATGCCTTAAACTAGGTAAGGGATTAATTTGGCCTAACTGGTTGCAGTAAACAGTGCTCACATTTTAACTGAATGTTTAAGCAAATAGAACTCCCTGCTGTCTTATACAGATTAGAGACTGCATATTTTGACTCTTTAGAAGCATTTCAGCAGGGGAAGAGAGGGATAAGAAATAAGAAAATCTCCTGAATAATGCAAGTAAAAATAATTCAATAAAGTCTGAATACACAAGTATTTTAGATTTGGGCTCTAGTTCTAATGTTGCTCAAGTTAAAATGGCTGTATGGTAGCACTGGCCTTTGCCTGTCTGAGTTATGGATTGCCCCTGGTTGATTCTCCAAGGTATCTAAAAGGAAAGATCGACCGTATGAATGTCCCTGTGTTTAGATAACTGCTCCCCCCTTTTCTGCAGACATTCTCTCCAGCAGTTTACATTATAGCACTGTCAACAGCTTTACTCCAAGCTGGTATACAACCAGTCCTAAAAGTCTGTATCCACCAGGAACAAAAGAGCCGCTTTAACTACATCAGGTAGATACCAGAAGCCAACATTTTCAGGTGCATGATCTTTGCTTGCTGTCAAAATTACAGAGGAAGAGAAGCATGAATGAATAGCAGTTGCCTGGAATCATTACAGTCAGTAACATTTCTCAAAGAGTGACATCTTACCTAAGCTTGTGTAAGGTATTTTTCCTTGGCATAGAACTTATGACAATGGATCACAAACAGTTCAATTCTGGCAGTAATCAATCACATCTAATATAAAACAATAGATAAGGCTAATTTAATTATAATTACATACTGTGCTAATAGTTCTAGATGCATAGAAAGTAATTTACATGATCTGCAAGAAATAATTAACAGCTATTGGTGGAACTAGGTAAAAAAAACCTCATCTTCACTGAGCCAATGGCCATCCAGGGATGTATGAAAAAATGATACAGCTCCACAGAGAAAATTATAAAGCAATCCTCTTTCAGAAGGTTGTGAGCATCTAACAGAAATAACTGAAAAGGACAGGAAGGGAACATGTTAGATGAAAGCACAGTTTACAATGTATTGGGTTTTTTTTTCTCACAGTACAATCCAAAAGCTTACTGTTTCAACACACTTATTTTCAGCCAGCTGGGGATGGAGCTGACATCAGAAAGAACACAAACCTAGAAGCTTCCTATTCTTTAAGTACTCTGAGCCTTCAGCTACTTTGTAAATGAAGGAGGAGAGGAAGCGACAAAAGACTTCAGCATACTGCTGAAGGACTGACTAGATCACTAGCAAAACCCAATCTGTCTCCTCTATCATTCAAATATATCTTTTCTAAGATCCATTTCCGTTCAGACATTCCATAACAAATAGTAAAAATATTTTGTTTACTATGGCTATATTCAGCACTTAAAGTGTTATCTTCAGGGTAACAGTCCCTGTTAGGCCTCTTTTACAAAAGGCTCCCAGAGATTACCAGCAGCTCAGTCATCAGGATGAGCTGGGACTTTGGTTCCAAAATGAAAAGAGAGAAAAATGTAATATTCTGAAAACAGCCATGTTGCTTGGAGCTAGGCCACTCAGGTTTTCATGGCTACAGCTAAATATTTTATTCACAAGTTTGCCAGCACTTGCTTGAAGGTGAATTACCAAATAATTCTTATAGTCAATCATTGCTTAAATTAAAACTAGTGCAATAAACAAGATAAGCATGAAAAGAAAAGAGGGGAGGAGAGAAAATGTATATGCAACTGACGGCATCTGATTACTCTAGAAATAGATTGTGGTTTCCTGTTTTGTAGGTTTTATTTATCCTGCTGTTCCCACTCTGCTACTTCAGACAGAGCTACGTGAATGTCTGAAACATTATGCTTTTTAAGGAAAATATAGGCAGATCCTATATGGTCATGAACATACGGTCATACACTGAGGTTGCACCTGACAGGTTCAAGGCTGCCAGACACAAATGCAGCCCCATATCCAAGGATTCAAGTCCTAATAACAATATGCAACAGGGGAAGAACCAGAAAAGCAGCAGTTCTGAGGAAGACAAAAAGACAATAAGGATGGATGCATATTTTTATTTTTACTCTTGGTGATCACAGTAGTGACCTCTTGGATAAAGCACAGAAAGTCTGACAGAGCATGTACTGCAATCATAAATTAAGTCTTTTAGAACATTTTGAAAACAAAGCCTTTTGAAGACAGAAAGCACATGCTATCATTCTAAATAATAATAAAAAATGTTCCAATATCCTGCAGAGGTTGCATTGCACAAGCCTTGAGTTAACAACGAAACACAATTCATTTGGTTCATATCTTACAGATTTATTCACATTAAGTATTCAAAATAATGTTTTTTGAAGAATCCTTATCAACTCAAAAATAAGTCTTTTATTAACTGCAAAAATGTAACAGCTGTTCTTCCTTTGCCATCTTTATAGATCTGTGCTTCAAATACACTTTCTCTTCAGATGGCAACAGATTTTCTCATCGCGACTGAGCTACAGCACAAAAAAAAGTGCAAATGCTTTGACCACTGCAATTTGATATTCCACATTGCCCTGATATGTCAGAAATCATCCTCATAATTCGTAATCTGTCTAGGACTATTTTTGTAAACCCCTTTTGACACATGGCTTGTTACTAGTCTAGTTCTTTCTTTGGTACTATTTCTACAAGACTGACATTATTTATTTCATCATGGGTAGGTAACTATTCTCATAAATATGGAGAATATATGCTGATTGCATAAATTGACATTGACAATCCATAATATTAAATAGAATTCATACCGCCGATTTTCACTGTCTACTCTGTGGGCCTTCTGCAGAATGCAAAGGATTCAGAATAATTAGCATATAAAGCTACTCTTGCCATTTTGCTCCTCTATTTATATTAGAACTCATTACTTTGCCATCATATTTCAGAAGTAGTGATGCAGAATTTGGATTTGACAATGATTCAGGAATGAGCCAGCCAGAAAATTATCTGCAGGGACCCACAGACCTTTCTATAATATCTACCCAACCTGGGCATCATTCCAAATGACTGCATTTTTATGTCACTCAAGAGTGCTGCCCGCAAGTTGGAGTGCCAGCTGATCTGTATTGCAAATGATACAAATTGTTTCATTCATAAGAGACAGAATTCATCCCAATAAATTCAAAGGCACCAAGGGAGCAAGGGCAGTCCCAACCTCCACCGCAGTCCTGACCCAGCTCAATGGGGCTGTGAGGGAAGATGGGAGCCAGGCTTGCTGCAAGTGGACTTAGCACTTCAATGGAGGAACTGATAGACTGATAGATGCAAACAATGCAGGCAAATCAAGGCAACAGACTTGACCATGGAACTTCATCAGGGGTTTTACATATAAAGAAGAAATTCTTTATGATGAACGTGATAAGATAGTGGCACAGGTTGCCATGAGAAGCTGTGGCTCCCCCATTCCTGGAACTGTTTAAGGTCATGTTGCAAGGGCCTTTGAGAAACCTGGTTTAGTGGAAGATTTCCATGACCATGGCAGGGGGATGGACTACGTGAGCTTTAAATGTCCCTTCCAACCTAAGCCATTCTGTGATTCTATAATGCTAAGTTACACCCCCTATATTGTGAGGGTAGAGATATGTTATCTACTGCTGAGGTAATCCCAGTTTAAGAGGTTGCCGCTACCCATGCTCTATCCAGCCTTCTTGTTTCATTCTCAGTCTAGAGTTGTAACTCTATCATTTCAGTTGTGTTTAGCCATCTGCAATGCTGAACAGTAAACTGAACAATGAATACCTGTCCTTTAACTTGCAAATATATGTACACACATGTACACACACATACATGTATTCTAGGGGATTATTTCTATACAGATCATTTCAGATTGTGAAATGGCACAACTAAAGGAGTCGTGAACTGCCAGGTCTGAAGGTGCATCCAGAGAGAGAGATAGGATGCTGGCTTTCCAGCCAAAAAAAACATCTATGCAATCAGTACTTTCACAGCAGGATGACAAGAAAATGGGAGATGGAGAAAATAGGAATGGCATATCAGAAGAAGAGATAAGACTTCTTATAATCAGGATTTCTGGAGAAGGAAGACTTGAAGTTTCTGAAAATTGAGACTTCAGTCTACTGCTTGCTTAGACTAAGATCAGAGAAACAGGTCACATTTGTGCACATTCTTGTAAATAAAGATGTGCCCCAAATATTCCTAACCTCTGTTTTCAGTTTGCTTTGTTTGATATCACAGCTGAGAATTAGTAACATCTAGGAGCTTTTTTTAACCATAACTCATTGAAACAGGTAGGTGTATAATAATAATCTCTACCTGGTCTACACCACTGCAATGTTCTTTTGATCACTACTCAGGGGAAAAGAATTCCTCTCTCTTTTCTTTGTCCTAAACCTGACTATTACACCCATAGTATTGCAGGCTTGGTAACAGTCCTATACACAGTTGCAAAAGAAGTAAAGTCTTTACTCTTCCTGGAGAAGCCACTTCCTTTGGAATGTATGTGATCTCAAATTGTATACAAGAAGTTCAATTACTCTGACCAATTTCAGGTAGAGCAAAGAGATTAATCTCTCTCTTTTCTACAGTAATTCCTCTGTGTCAAAATGCTGGCACATTAATAGCTTTGGACAGAAGTGTTGATATGATGTACCTATACTGCAGGCAAAAGAGAGGACTTCACTTTTCAGTGCAACCAGTCTCACAAGGACTGTATTTACTTAACAATTTCATGAAAATAAACATAATGAACAGAGACCTCTTTTCTTGGTAAAACTCCTGTGAGAATGGCATAATAAGCCTATGAAGTATTCAGTATTCTCAGTGTCTTCATCTGCCCAAGTCAATTGGAGTTTCTGGCATGAAGTACTACACAAAAATTTCACAGTACCTTAAGGCATTCATTCTGCACAAACCAACCTCAGGCTGAACTCTTCCCCAGATAGACAGAGCACTGCTTACACCCCTCATAATTAAGATTTTTACTATGGCTTTGAATTATACTATGTTCAAAATTTCAAAACTCTTAAGTACAGAATTTACAAATTCAAGTAAAAAAAAACCACCAACAAAACAACAAAAAGCCAATGACAAATGTTCTCACAGATCTGAAATCAATCAAAACGCCCACCTTTTCAATACTGAAGGGGAAGGGTTGATTTATTACAGCAACTTTGCTTACAGTAAATTAGGAGCATAGAATGGCTGCTTTCTAGGTGGGTGGCCTACAGCACGTACTGGTGCATGGGGCTGTCTCTTCCTAGGTGCAGCAGTTGGCATATCCCATTGTTGAACTTCATGAGATTCCTGTCAGCCAGTTTCTCCAGCCTGTCGAGGTCCCTCTGGATGGCAGCACAACCCTCTGGCACGCCTCCTGATTTTGTGCCATCAGCAAACTTGCTGAGGGTACACTGCCCTTCATTCAGACCATTAATGAAGTTGTTAAACATGACTGGACCAACCCAGCGTTGACCCCTGGGGTACACCACTAGTTACTGGCCTCCAGGTAGACTGTGATGCTGATCACAACCCTCTGTGCCTGGCCATTCAGCCAGTTTTCAGTTCACCTCCCTGTCTGCTCATCCAGCCCAAACACCGAGATCTTGTCTCTAAGGATCTTCTGGGAAATGGTGTTGAAAGCTTTCCTGTACTCCAGGTAAACCATATCCACTTCTCAATCAATACATTTCTGCTAGTAAATGTTCTGCTGAAGTTGATAATAGATTATTCCCTGCTCAGATGCCCAGGCAAAACAGTGTTCTTGCCTACTGAAATTTCAATCTGGATTACATGGAAATGGCTGATGGACCAAATTTGTTTACTAGGATGAAGCTATAATAAAATCATTCTTCACAAACTAGTTGGACCTACTCCTTCTCACTCAAAAAGGTAATTACAAGGCCTGGTAATTAACTGTTATTTCTCTTCATACAAATGGAAATTGCTAGGGCTTGGAGTTCTTTCCTCTTTTTGTAGTTTTACAAATGGAAGGCATACAACTTTGTATCTGGAGAGATCAGAGGCATATACTTGCCAGAGCTCTAATCTTGTGTATTATATTTTCTGTGTTCAGCTAAGCTGATTGCATTTTTCTCTATTGGCATTAGCTTACATTTCATTTTCCCCATCATGTTAAGATACACCACTGTGTCTACAGGGCAACACTAGATTCCAAAGGCTTGTTCAGTTCCTCTTTCAGCTTTCTTAAATATCTGATATCTGTATCTTGTAAAAAAGATCATAGATGATAAGCTCATTCTGTAATCTTCTTTACTCATTCATAGCTATATAGCCAATGAATTTCCTCCTTTGTGTAGTTCTATCATGTGTCCTGCAAGGGATCGTATAGTTTTTTCCATAGTAGGTAATTATTTACTGTTTGCTATATGTTTGTTTGCTGTTTTCTTCTTTTCCATCACATACTATGGTGTTGTATCTCAGTTTAAAAATTTAACGTGAATTTTAAGAAACATTTGAAAAGGGAATGGGAGCCCCACAGTAGTTTTCATAATTTGCACACTGGTACCTTGCAATTCAGGCACTGCATGCATTTTCGCCTTTGTGTTAATTGCATGCATTCGCTGAAGGAAAACCATGGGATTTTGTTTGCTGCTCCAGGTCACCTTTGGGTAGTATGGCTATTGGGTAATTTAGCCTAATGTTAAATTTAGACTTCTATACATACTTTATTTACATGCATCAGGAACAACTAAGAATTAATTGCATATGTTCATATAGTAAAACTATCTTTAGCCTATACAGGGAATGAAGCTTTGCCAAAGGTGGTATTTTCAAAATAACCATTGTAAAGCTTATCTATATGGGCACAGAACCAAGACAGAAAAACAAACTGTATCATCCAGAAAAAGCACCATCATCATTCTTACATTTCAACAGTTTTGTTTACCCTATGAACTCTGCTAAACAATTACAAATGGTTATGGTGGAGGATGGACGGACGGATGGATAAATGGATGGATGATGAGCCTATAGATGGACAGCTAGTGGATAATGGATTATACCCATCTATAATAGAGCTTAGACAGCATTTTAATAAATATGGTATGCAGAACCTGTACATTTCTGAAGAAAGAGAAGAAAATAATCAGCTGGCATATTGTCATAAGTCTGTTGAGGTGGAACTGAATGGAATGCTATAACCGTCATGCACTGGGCACACTGTGACAGGTTATAGACAGTTGATAAAATGAAATTTTAAATAAAGGAGCAACCTTGTTCTATTGTATCCTGCAATTAAAGCCATTAGGCAAAGGAATAACCATTTTGATTTCCACCTTTATGATTCTGGATAGTATCTCTTCATTGTGCTGATAAAATCTTAATGTGTTATATATTTCACCATGGTAAAATATAATTAATGTCACGAACAGGTTTAAATTATTGCTTGTACAATGTATGCTTTTAGCAGAACTGTATTTATTATTGTAAAACTCCTGAAACTTGCTCTAAATTACCATGAAATGCATCAGAGTAGAAGAAAAAGATTTGTCAATGACAGAACCAGTTATTTGAAAGATTCCAACTTTTGAGTCAATTTCACAATACTTTCAGCTTTTTATTTTTTTTCAGGGGGAATGAGGATAAAAGGAATAGAAGTTAAATACCCACTAGATTTATGAAACTAGATAAAAGAGGCAATAAATAGTGTTTTATGTAAGAGCAATAAAAAGTTAGATGCATGTAATTTCATGAAAACCACAGTTTTTAAAGAGCAAGAGGTTATTTTTAAGAAAGAGTATGATTTTCGTCAACAGTATCAATGTAAAAAAAAATAATCAAGCCACTGAAAAACTAATTAGACAGTGCTACCTTCTACATTCCTAGATGTGCCTAGCAATGACAAGTTGTCACTCAAGCCTAAGCACTGGATCATTAACCATGCAGAAATGCTACTTGCATTTGCGTATACAAGATTAAATGCTATACATACTTGCAATGTTCTATATTCTATCATTTTAGCCACTCTTTTATCTCTCTGTCACTTTCAATGAACTGTAAATTTGATAGCATGTTTACAGATATTTTTCTTGCACTGACTAAACTATCAAAAGCCTGTATGATGATTGTATCGTTTCCTTGGCCTCCCAGAATTACAGTGTACAACATACAATGCCCTAAAATGCATTTGGTACAGAATACCTACTCAACATATTCCACAAAGTTCTTTTGTCTCCCTTAGAAAGACATTCCCATACCTCTCAGACTGATTGCTCTTGACTAGAATAACAAAACAACACAGAAATTCATCACAGATCATTCCCACATGGAACAGTGTTTCAGAGTGGGCTGGGCTGCAAAAGCAAAAGAAGGGAAAGAGGTAAAAAAAACCCTCAAAATATTTTCTCCAAATCCTCTAAATGCACTAAGAAGTGGTAATTTTAGAGATGAATGCCTGCATATTTATATTCAGAACGCGAGATCTAGTGATAGCTGCAACAGCACTAGACAATATTGGTTTCCAGTTTAATAGAAGTCTCATAGGTTCTGCCATGATTTAGACAACCACATGAAAAATATTTACAAAACACATGAATTGAAGTATGCTTTACCACTAATTCCAGTGTTTTGCTGGCTCCTGAGCAACTCAGAAGTTCAGAACTACACAGAGAGGAATTTGCCCACTAGATCTTACCCAGGAAACTGAAATTGTCCTATTCCATACACACCTTTCTTGTTTTTTTTTTTTTTCCACTTTGCTCTAGGATATTCTGTGGAGGCAATCCCAGACACCCAGGTTCACAGTTTAGTGCCTCTGCAATAAGGGACAGCAATGACAAATGAAGAATAAGATTAGCATCCCCGGTCTCAGGAAAGCAAGAGCTTAGCCCAGCCAAAACAGTTACACTCTTGGGAGTGTGAGTCACCATTTTCAGATACTGTTGTGTGAAACGAAGTACTCTTCCACACAGAGCACCCCTCTTCTCCTTAGTGACTGATCACAGGACCAGCCATAGCAATTCATTATCTGGAAAACAGATACCGGAATGTATTTAAACTAATGTAAGCTTCTTTTTAATCAAATTTAAAGCTGGGAATTAAAGAATCAGAGTTATACTGTGAGGCAGATTCGCAGACCACCAGAGAAGTCTCCAGAGATCACACAGATAGCCCTTGTTTCAGCAAAAAGCAAGAAAGTAATCTAGTGACCACTACAAAGATTTAAGGGCTAAATTTAGCCTACCATGTGCACTGCAGAGTAATGAGAAATCTGTGAAACATGAGGGAGAACAGCAGGCAATAAGATCCGTCCAGTACAGGTTCATCAAGTTAATAACAGGACAGGTACTATTTACTAATAAAATGTTTATGGTTTAGTATTTTTATATGTGGCAAAATATAAAGCTGTTTAATCACATTTAGATCGGTCACAGAAAAGAGGCTCGTCGCTGCCTACACATACAACTCACAACCTATCTTCAGCTTCCCCTTTTATGATTAAAAAGCAGTATAATGATGATTTTAAAGAAGACTTTTTAACTTGTATTTTAAAAAATCATGTTCATTCATTTTGGAACATTTTGTAAGAAGTTTTAAATTTTGAAAGATGATTGTTAGCATTATTGAAATGTTTCTTATAATCAGTAAACTTCATGGGTTAACAAAAGAGAAGCTCCATACCCCAAGAAGGCTGCAGTAAAGATTACGCACCTTCAGCGACTATCAGAGACACTTACGCTTCATGTGGCAAATCAGAGCTCTAGAGAAATGCCAAGGAAAAGAATTATTTTACCAATCACTATGAAACATTTTAAGCTGAATATTTTGTATTATAACCTAACTGTATTCATGAAGAAAATATCAGAAGGTAACAAACAGAAGTTAACAAAATTTAACCTGCTTAATACTGGTTTCCAACATATATCCAGATCTTATTTTCACTGGATGACCTGATTAAGATCTTGGTTTTTCAAAACTAAAAGGCGTTAAAAGGAAACCTAATCAAACAGATACACGAAATAAAACTAATTAAAATACTGACATTAGAAGATGTTAATTAGAAGACATTAAGAGTTCCAGTTGAGATGTAACTGGACATATTTAGTTTCAGGAAGTCTTTCCCTGATTCCTCATGAACAGACACTATGTTCACCCCTGCCATTTTAAGGGTTGTCCTAGAGGTCTTGTCATTGTGATCAGCTCCTTAGAATTAACCAATTTTACATGTTATTGGTGATACAGTCAGTCCATCCTATTTGCCAAGACTACTTTCTCCCTAGCAAAGTCCATATCCTCTGGCACCATACTGTTCCATATACATAATTACATAGAGAATCTTTTGGAAAAGGTGAAAGAAGCAGTATCAGTGTGTCACAAACAAAGATGCCAGGGAAAAAAAAAAAAAGGGAAAAAAAAAGCTGAAAAAAAAAAAAGCTGGAGGAGGTAAAATTATTTTGCCCATAATGAAAAACTGAAGCAAATATGAAGAACAGTCACTATGAGGGTGGAAATACTTCCCATGGAGATTCTTTAGCAGAACATGCTAAATTTTACTCAGAAATTTAAAATAGAACTAAGGACACTGACTTTTATCTTCCAAAATAAATTTCTAAGCATAATATAAAACATTTTTTGGAGGAACACAACAGAAAAGGAAAGCATATACTTGCTCTGAAATACATCCAGTCTTTCCAAGCCAAATCTTTGGCCCTTGAACAGTCTGGTGCTGACGAAAAGCTCCACTGCTGTTCCCAGGCTGGGGCCACATTAGGAGACTGCCAGTGGGGCTGTGTAGTTATGGAAAAGGGAGGAAATCCAGCTCCTGAAAAAGCCAGCCAGACGGCTACTGCCTATTTGGGCAGGACAGAGCAGGAAGCCCTGGGGGCCAATATCAATTCCATCCCTCTTGGGCTGTCCATAACATCCTCACTGTATCAGGGGGCTCACAGACATAGATTTTGACATGTACCTAGTATTTTCAGGTGAATGGCCATTTAGATGAGGCTAATATCCACAGAAGAATAAAACAGAAAAATGTATTGCATCTGTTCTGATGTAGACCAGTTTTGCAAAAAGTTAGATAATGCAATAGGATTATTTCTCGCATCTGCAAACATTCTCAAGATCACAAACTGAATAAAAAACAGCTGTTCTTTCATTTTTTTAATATCCCCATGGATCAGGTAATTCTGAAGGTTTTGAGTATTAAATTATGAAAAGATTTATAAACAATTCAGGGAGTTCTAATAAAATCTCATTAACAATTCATTGCTGATGAGGAAATTTATTTTTCATCCCCTTATTCTCATGATGCAGTGACAAAGACAAAAATATTGTTGAATGTAATGGACATATCTTCTCTCTCACATTAAGTTTTTCAGAATATGAGTTATTAGAGAAAGACAAGGTAAGTTTATTATGTATCACTTCATTTCTCTGAAGTTATGATAAGTTCTCACTCACCATCATGGAGAAATTATGAAGGTAAAAACAGTCAACTCTAATGAAAAAGTAGTATAAGGAGACATCTATTAAAGTGGCTGCATTTTCATCAGTAGAAGAATCAAGGGATTTCAGTGGGGCATATGGTTACAATTTACTTAGCAGAAAACTGGGCTGAGTTGGGAGATATCTCCATTTTCTACCCATACAATCATGTAGCTGTACTGGGTGTGGATCCCCCGTGTCTGTTGGGGGGCTGCAGGGTGTCTCAGTGAGGAGCAGCCAGGGCTGCCTCTTGCTAGACACAACCTAGGGAACACCAAGGTCAGAGGAGGAGCATTTCCTTCCATTTGCTCCAAAGTGGAAGTGCAGACACTCAGGAGAAACATAGTTTCTACTTGTTTAATTCATTTAAAGGTTGATGAATAAGGACTAAACCTCAAAGCTTTTCACCAATTCCACTGATCACACTGGTGAGAAATATGCAATTTAGTCTTGCTTTCTGTTATGTAGCTACACTAATGCTACCATCATTTTTAGACCTCTTAATTGCCTGGTGCCAAATCCACACGACTTCAGGCATCAGGTCATTTGATGGAAGGAGGTCTCTGCAGCGGTGGGTCGTGGTACCTGTACCTTTCATGCACAGACTTCTGTACCTGGAGCTGCTTTTGCCAACAGTATTCCCCCGGAACGAGAAACCCTGGACATGCTGGCTGTAGCACTGCATAGCCTGAAGGGGCCTCAGTCTGTTGGTCTTCATGCCAGACACTGATTGATGGTGGATCTGCATTAGGCAGTGCTGGCATCTGCCACTGGAGAATTGATCGTAAGAGTGGAGAGAGCCCTGGAGCTGAGGCAGGCAGACAGGGAAAGCAAGGTGGAGTCAGGACAGTGAGTCTCACGCAGGTATGTGTTTTAGCAAAAACCGTTCCAATCCTTAACAAATCCAGAGTTGAATTCTTCAATGATAGACATATCCCTGCAGCCAAAGTTTTGCTGTGCTGGATCCATGCAGATAGCAGATATGTGTGAAATATATCAGACATGCCCATTCTGTGTATTGATCAGTTGGTTTTTTTTCACACTGCTAACTGGAGAGTCTTGGAAATATATCTTGGAATGTAGTACAATATATCTTCAGAAGAGCATAGCTGATTTTCCATTGCCTTGTATTTCCTATGATTAAGTATGTTTAAAATACTCCCGAATCAAGCATTTTACAGATAGAAAAGTCTTAAAAGCTTAAAAGACTATAAAGCCTGGGAAATGATAGAAAAATCAATCCGAATGATGGAGAATGCATGGCTTAAAAATGTAAACTTTAAAGAAATCTACTCTAAGAAGAGCTGTGCTTATACGTCCAAGGCAGAAAGCCAGGTGGTTTGTGCAAACTGCAAGCCTGTTTCTGTACTTCAAAAGGAACTTGAACCAAAGTAAAGTTTGGAGTGCATAAATTTTCAGCATAAATGCTAAAGAAGTGAGAAAAAGTAAATGTTCTGTCTAGAATTATCCAACTAAATAGGTTTATGGATTTCTCAATATACTCATAATTCATTGGGATTTTAACATTTTCAGCAGTTGATTTTAAATGCTCCTGTGATCTTTGAAGGACCAGGGAAACAAAATCCTCTTAAATAAGAAGACAGCTGCTGTTTAATATGGTTTTTAAAATCACTAAGTGAAACTATCTTTTTTTTTCCCCGTGTTAGCTAGAACATCTTATAACAGCTTTCCTCAATTCACTCCTAGGGCTTTGGGGTTGGGAAGTTCGTTATTTTTTTAAGCATATCTTAAGTATAGGAAAGACTTGCCAAGTTTTCAGATTTGACATACTGCTGTACTTTGCAAAGTAAATGATGATATTTCTGACACACACACATAACAAGGTCGCATATTTAACAAACTTTGCGGGCTCAACATTTAACCCTAAATGTTTTCAGAGGTCTCACTAGGCTTACACCTAGACAAGGACATAGTACCTCCAGTTTCTGCTGTCATGACAAGGACATAGTACCTCCAGTTTCTGCTGTCATGAGGCACTGAGCAATCTTTATCTCACTGAATATTTTCTGATGTACATATTCACAATAGTGCCTGTAAATACACTTTGACTAAAAACGTGAGTGTGACGCAGAAGCCAGGCTGTTCTGATTTCTACCAGACACAGATCTCCTCCTTCACTGGCTAGAACACACTGCAGTAATACAAATATAATCCTGAATAGCAGTAAACTGGCAAAAAGCAAGAAAAGTTTGCAGACCCAAGGGCTCTATGTCTCTATCTGTATGCAGCAATCAAATTATTTAGTTTCCAAACACGAAAAAAGGCATGAAAGTCCATCCAGTGCAACTTATTTTCTAAAGCACTAGCCACTTGAGGCATTAAAGTATACACGATATTAGGCAATTATAAGTTGATAGCTTTCCAAATCAAGGCAGTCAGTCTTTAGATGACATGCTCACAAGAAATTACACATATTACCTTTAAGAGCTAACACAAGTACTAAGTAAGAGTGGGTTTTCTTAGCCCAGTCAGGAGTACTTAGGGCTTTGCCTTTTTCATACATAAGCTTTGACCTTGACTTAAGCATCTGTGAGAATGAAGACCTTGGGCCCACCATAGGAGAGGAACTGGTTCGAGACCATCTTAAAAATCTGAACGTTCACAAGTCCATGGGTCCTGGTGAAATCCATCCAAAGGCCCTGAAGGAGCTGGCAAATGAAGTTGCTAAGCCACTGGCCATCATATTTGAAAAATCATGGCAGTCAGGTGAAGTTCCAAATGACTGGAAAAAGGGAAATATAACCCCCATTTTCAAGAAGGGGAAAATGGATGACCCGAGGAATTACAGAGCAGTCAGTCTCACCTCTGTGCCTGGCAAAATCTTGGAGCGGATTCTCCTGGAAGGCATGCTAAGGCACATGAAAAACAGCAAGGTGCTTGGTGACAGCCAGCATGGCTTCACTGAGGGGAAATCCTGCCTGACCAATTTGGTGGCCTTCTATGATGGGGCTACAGAACTGATGGACAGTGGTAGAGCAGTTGATGTCACCTACCTGGATTTGTGTAAAGTGTTAGACACTGTCCCACACGACATCCTTGTCTCTAAATTGGAGAGACATCAATTTGATGAATGGACCACTCGGTGGATAAAGAACTGGCTGGAGGGCTGCATACAAAGAGTTGTGGTCAATGGCTCAATGTCCAGCTGGAGACCAGTTACGAGTGGTGTTCCTCAGGGATTGGTGTTGGGACTGGTTTTGTTTAACATCTTCGTCGCTGACATGGACAGTGGGATTGAGTGCGCCCTCAGCAAGTTTGCCGATGACACCAAGCTGTGTGGTTCGGTTGATATGCTGGAGGGAAGGAATGCCATCCAGAGGGACCTTGACACGCTTGTGAGGTGGGCTGATGCCAACCTCATGAGGTTTAACCATGACAAGTGCAAGGTCCTACACCTGGGTTGGAGCAATCCCAGACATAGCTACAGGCTGGGCAGAGAAGAGATTCAGAGAAGCCTTGCGGAGAAGGACTTAGGGGTGCTGGCTGATGAGAAAATGAACATAAGCCAGCTTCAGTGTGCGCTTGCAGCCCAGAAAGCCAAACACATCCTGGACTGCATCAAAAGGAGCGCGTACAGCAGGTCGAAGGAGGTGATCCTGCCCCTCTACTCTGCTCTTGTGAGACCTCACTTGGGGTACTGTGTGCAGTTCTGGTGTCCTCAACAAAAAAAGGACATGGATCTGTTGGAACAAGTCCAGAGGAGGGCCACGAGAATGATCAGGGGACTGGAGCATCTCCCATATGAAGATAGGCTGAGAAAGTTGGGGCTATTCAGCCTGGAGGAGAGAAAGCTCCATGGAGACCTCATAGCAGCCTTCCAGTATCTGAAGGGGGCCTATAGGGATGCTGGGGATGGACTCTTCATTAGGGACTGTAGTGATAGGACAAGGGGTAATGGGTTAAAACTTAAACAGGGGAAGTTTAGATTGGATATAAGGAGGAAAATCTTTCCTGTTAGGGTGGTGAGACACTGGAATAGGTTGCCGAGGGAGGTTGTGAATGCTCCATCCCTGGCAGTGTTCAAGGCCAGGTTGGACGAGGCCTTGGGTGATACGGTTTAGAGCGACGTGTCCCTGCCCATGGCAGGGGAGTTGGAACTTGATGATCTTAAGGTCTTTTCCAACCCTAACTATTCTATGATTCTATGACCTGGCTCTCAGGACCTAAGCTAGGGAGCCACGAGAGCTGCCATCAGTGAACACAGGCGTACCTAAAGCCAAGTTTTGGCTGCAGTGACCTATAAAGCAATTCACATAACTTCTGACCTATAAAACAATTCACGTAACTGCTCTGCTGTGGAGAGATAAAATAAGAAATTAAGTCAAATTCTTTCTGCCTGGCAACTGTTTAATACTGGTAAAGGAAGGTACTTCAGCCTTTATTTAACTGGAATGCAGCAATTCTTTCTATGTAGAGCCAATAAGGAAGAAATTGAGCCTTCAATCTTTTATCCAACATATGTATTTCTAGTGCTACTATCACTGTGGTATCCATGCACATTTTAAGGCACATTTCATCATATATATTCCCCACTACAAATGTTAGCATTCAAGAACATTGCATGGCTTTGAAACCATGCCTGAATCATTTACTTCTAGATATAGCCCTACTCTCAATACTTTCTTTTCCTTAGAAGCAAATGTTTGAGATTTTCACAAAGGATTTTTCAAATGCAGACTCCTAGTTAATTAGAATTAAACTCAAGTATTTGGGCCTGATTCCCAATTTCGTTTCAAGTGCATTATTTAAACTAACACTCCTTTGTACTGCTGAAGTGGGCCTTTGTATAAATGAGAAGCAGCCTCATATTTTTGTCTAATGATATATTCATTACACAGGATATTCTGACATTTTAGATTTCTATATTGAACAAAGAGGCTTCCTGCTCTTTGGTTTTAATCCAGTACGTGAAACAGTATGTGAAAGCATGGAAATTGTGCATGAAAAATTAAACAACTGCAGCTTTTTATGACAAATAGCAAGATACAGTTGAAAAGCAGGTACGTGCCATGACTTTTACATTACTGACATGCATTTCTAGTGCCATATGCTGCAGACTGTTGCAAAACATACTGCTTTCTTTCGGGACATTACCTTGTTTTGATGGCAAACATGACTTGACAGATGCCTCAGCAGAGGAACTGAATGGTATCTGACCTTTCTGTGATATGTCATTTCTAGAAAGCCTTGGTGCAGGTGCTCCATCATGGAATGCATAAAACACCAGAGAATTACATGACTCAAAACCTTTTATCGTTTTTTTTACTTTCCTGCATTATATTTGTTTTAGAGCATGTCTTTCATTGGCCTTTGTAAAACGAGATGCCAAATCTTAGGATATAAGTTTTAGGACTGCATTATCCTAAAGATTTGTATCTATTCTAATCCAGGGAATAATCTCTTAGGTTTGTTTTTAGTTACCTAATGATTTAATTCAGGCAATGCTGGGCTTGAGTCTCAATTACTACACTTCAGACAGAGATGGATAACTTTAAACACCTTTAAAGGTCACTTCATTTGGAGCTGTTCAAGGCCCCATCTGCCTGCTGTACGCAAATGCAGTGCAAAAGCATTTCACATATCCAAAACCACAGTATATAGGGAATAGCAGTACAGTAGTGCACTTATCACCATACATCTCCACACACCTTAACCGAGTCCTAGCTTTAATCAGGATGATTAAAGACACGCTTTAGACTATACCTTTACTATTCACATCCCCAAAGTAGATTGTCTCTTCTCTTGGTGACATCTCTGGCTCTCTTGAAATCAGATTATATTGGCATGAAGAAGTTCAGTGGCAAAAGAATAAGCCCACTCTTTCTGCTAGCCTTGTACACATTGGCCTAAATTCTGTTCATACCACGTATATATTCAACACGTTGAAGAGAACATAATTACATGGTTTTGTTTTACCATGTAAAATAGATAATTATGGGTAATTCACAGCTCAATTAAGTTGCAGGATAATTAGTGTTAGAAGTAAGAAACACTGCCTGGAGATTATGGGATAATCTAAAAGCAAATAAAACGATTTACACTAGTGCACTCTACTAACTGGCTACTTGCTATATATATGCCTTGATCAAAGCTTAAAATATTGAGAAAAAGCTTGGCATACCTTTATTATTATTAAGAAAGAGTAGATAGAGAAAAATAGCCCAGGAGATATTAGCTTTTTGCGAGTTATCAGATCCCAACCTTTTTATCTATAATATTTCTACATGAAGTACACCACCCCCATTGTAAAAATGCTCCAGGGAACACACATAAAAAAAAAAATGCTGGCTCGGAACTGGCTTTCTAAAACTTTCAAGCTCAGAAAGAACACCCTACACCACCATCTCCAGAGTATGGATGTGTGCGCTTTGTAACATGGTCTACCATCTTGACTTGCATGAGAAAGCAAGGCAGAATGTATTGCAGAAATCGAGCTGTGGGTTGGTAGCTGGCATGTCCCTGGATGCTCATCAGGGCTTAATGAGATGGCATTACAGATAGACAGACTTTTCAGGTCTAGAGCAGAAATGCCATGGAAAAGAATCACTCAAAGGCTCTACACAGATTTAGCCTACAGAAAAACACCTGAATAGACACCTCAATATGGAAGAAAAAAGGAGCACTGGTCAAGCCCATCTTGAAAGTTTAGGCTATATTATTTAGACATGTCTCTTATGTTAACAAAACAGACTGTAGGAAAACTCCAACGGCTGCGCTGCAAACAATGTGCTAATTCTAAGCAGTCAGTGAAGTATACAGAAAATGCATATGCAAATAAAAGCAATCTGGTTTTATCTGTCCACCAGCTCATTTCTGCAAATCAAATCCTATAAATGAACATGGCTTGTATTCACTCCTTTTGATGATGTACTTCAATTCATGTGTAACAAAGTTGAAGAAAAGACTACCAAGTTTCTTGCTAAAGAGGTGTGTATTATAGAGCCTTTTAAAGTGAGGGGGGTTTTGTTACTTGGCAATTAAAACATTTAAAATGCATGTCCACGATATTGCAATTATTATTCCTATTATGTTTTGTTTTGTAAAAAAAAAAAAGGTTAGATGTGTGTATATTTCATGCTGTGTAGTCCAGTTGCGCACACATTCATCTAAAGAGGATAACACCACTCACCCTTGGCAAATGACTTGGGCAACAGCTGCTAAGAAAGGCCTAAACATGTAAGCACCATAGGAGAACTGAATACCTAGAACCACCTAAAAGGACATCTGCAGACAATGATAAAGGGAAAGCCAACAACTAGCCGACGCAGGGGGAATGAGTGAGTTGCTGGCTGGGGTTAAACTATGACACGCTCTCCCAGTTACTCTTGTGTACAAGCCAGGAGTTAACAGGGGACAGGTACAGATGAACAGACAGTTTGCATGCAGCCAGTCTCTTGTGGAAGCTAAAGACAGTTAAAGCACAGAGGGATATGGGCTGCTGCTCATCAGATGCCCTGAGGAACTGGGCAATCATGTTGCAGCCATGTTTAACTTATCACTATTAAGACAGAAAAGCTTTCATAGCATTAAGACGGAGTTTTAGATCAGAATTTTTTGCCTCTACATCTTGGAGACAATCAAGACCTAAATGTAATTTTCACCTCTCTGACAGGGAATTACAAATCCCTCCATGCGCAGAAAACTTTGTCGCATGGGGTTGCTCTTGGTCTCCCACACAGATGGGAAACCCCAAAGGATGTGGTGAAAGAACAGCCTGCAGACGGTGGAGCCAATCCCAGAAGTGAACTTGTTATATTTAATTAGCCTCATAGTTGTACTGAGAGAGTTAACAGTATTTTAATAAATTGCCATTGTATGCATGCTGTTTTAAAATGATAGTGTATAGCACCCCAAGTTATATCTGAGAAGTTGATAGAGGCGACTCATTAGCAGCACTGTTGCAGTGAAGAACAGCGCCCTTTAATTATATAACCACATGTAGTCTTTAGACAGTTTGTCATGCACATGACAAACCAAGGACTTTTTTTTTAACCCAAATTTCAAGGTAATTTAAAATGGCCCACTATAAGTACACTGCACATTCAGAAACTGTTGATATGTCCCCATTAAAATGACAACATACATCACATGTGATACCTTGGTCCCTAGGGTATACCCACTTGTCTTACTTCAGTTCCCTCCATGTACAAAAATTAAAAGTTGATAAAAACATTTTGCACATTTCCACAAGGATGAAAGCCACCTATGCAGAGAACACTGGGGTTAATAATAAAAGACCTTAATACCATAACTCTGGAACTCACAAAAATAAATGGTTATTGCTTCAGTGTAGCAAATGGCATCATTATGGAGTATTTATGCAGTTTCCAGAAACACACAGACTTTCTTGAAAGAAATTAACTTCACAAACTGATCTATGTTGCTCATACATTATTGCAGGATGGCAAAGGAAGCAATATTTTATAAGACTGTATGATATTAATAAATTGTTGCTTTCTATCCCTTTTTCTCTATACAAAGTAAGAAGAAACAGAACTGCCTGAAATAGCCTAGAAGCATCAGCCTGGAGATGTGTGATGGAGCATCTCATGCATCACAGGGCCAGAACTGTGCTGTTGACAGTGCCAGCACCTCTGCAACAATACTTGTGTGGATAATGCTTGCAGATCTCTTGTTTGTGGCCTATGGAAGGAATAAAAAAGCAGTGTTTGAGGACAACACATTTGCAATAAGCAGTGGCAAATGTTGCCCCTCAAGCCAGTTCTGTCAGCTGGTCATTCACATATGGCAGTGCTATTTTAGTGACAGCAAAATGCTGTGTGTGGTTGTGCACGTGTGTGATGAACAGAGGCAGGTATTTGTGTTTCTGCTTGTCAATAATCTTTCTCATCCCTGACACTATTTAGTAAGGTATGCACTGCCAACCAAATTCTGACATGATTGTTTAGACTGATAAAAAGCATGGCTGGTTTGACTTGTGCTAAATAGGAAAGAGAAAGAAAGGCATGTTTGATTCAACAGTTTCATGTACATTTAACACAATTGGGTTTCATCTGCCTGTCCTGATCTAACTGAAACTGGACACAATGACATCTGTTTCCCGCTAGGCTCGAAACAGAAGCTGTGACTCCTTCAGGACAGCAACTTACATAGCTGCCTTCTAACCTGGGCTAGTGATCCAGCTGGCTCTCCTATTATAAGCAGTTAAAAGTTCTGAATACAAGTAATTCTGTTCACTTCGAATAAACTGGATAAAAGAGTCAACCTAAACCCCTGCGCCAGGAAGGCAGGATGTGTTTGGTAGCGGGGAGAGGGAACATCCCAGCAGCTATTACGGGTACCACCCGGAGCAGCATGTACCCACAGCCTCCTCTTGATGAATACAGCCTCCCTGCAGATTGCACCTGCTCAGGGAGTTTATTTGCTAGACTGAGAACACCTCCCAAAGCACTTCCTGAATTGGAGTATCTGAACCATTACAGCCTGATGCAGAAAACCAGTATGAGCCTTGAAAAACTACAGCTTCAACTGCATACCTCTCAAATTGGCAGAATCAGTGACATTCAGCAAACTCCATCAATACTACCAGTTTCCTTTGCTTATTTTTCCTGTTAAAAATCTGAGTGTAGCTTCAAGCTTTCTACTCACTCACTTCCTTCAGATCACTACTAATTACCATTTACCATGACCTTGTCATTATGAATGGAACCGAAGACCTAAGGGAGAATTTGGCATGTATATATTGCATCCAACAACCTCATTTCGCTTTAAGAAAGGTGATTGTCTCCAGGATTCTCTAGAGAGACTCCAGCTACCATCTGAATGTGCTGGGGCCAGGGCATAAGACATACCATTAAAAAAAGAAAAAAATCAGAGACAGATGAACAAAGAGGGAATTGGTGTCATTCAAAGAACAATTTCTTTTTCTCTGGGTGAGCTTGTCGGCAAAAAACTTACGTACACAGCACTTTCCTGTCTATTGATGAGACAGGTAACAGCAGTGATATTATATCACTGACAGAGTAACTACTGAAAGAATCTTAAATGACCCGATGATAGTTCTTGCTGGCTTGCAGGTACCTCCTAGGGTAGGCATGAATGCTTCTTGTTTTCGTCAGATAAATTTCCCCATTAAGCCATCAATCTTGCAGCCTTATGATATTTAACAGCTTGCAGATTACCAATGGAAGCAATATTTTATGAGTTTGTATGATATGAATCAAGTGTTAATTAATAGTACTTGAGAATTCATATTACATGTTGCAGATGTGCTTTTTAAGCACTTCTTGTAAAGGCAATGAATGACCTATCTCACACATCACATCAGGAAAATCGGGATAGAGTTTGAGCATGGCCCAGGAGGAAAATGGCTGACTCCCTCACTCATACAGTCCTTTGTTGAGTCCCTTACTCCTCACCACAGCCGGAAGTTTTGATCTCTGGCACCTGGTAATGCCTGGCCACTCGGGAGGGCAGTCAACAGGACCAAGGAGGCTGATGAGCCCAGAGCTTATTGTAGCCAGCTGGGAGGCACTGCCTTCCAACAACGAGTTTTACAGGAAAGTAACAGTAAGGTTCTCTTGGATCCTAGTTTTCAAGTTCCCAAAAAGCGCATATTATTAAACACTTTTAATTAAAAAATAAAAAAAAAAAATCTGAAAACCCCCCAGCACTCAGCTTTCAGTGGCTCATGATAGCAGATACGCTGACTGGAAAGATGTTCTTTTTATTAGAGACTGATTCTTTTTGTTGGTTTTCAAATGCCTGCAAACTGAGGAAACAAGAAGGCCCAGGCCTTCGACAGCAATTACTGGAATACTCTGCCAGTGTCATCCAGAAAAAAAATAAATGGCAGGTTTTTCTGCTGCACACTTTATAATATGCAAGCCCCAGAAATTCCTAAAAGTAAATACAGTGTGGTGCTCCTTGCCATGGAAAGGTATTCAATTTCAATATAATTTCTATCATGATGACTTTTGATGGGTTATTTTTGTTTTCATCACACCATTAGTAAAAAGTGATACCTCTTTAGCTCTAATTAGACCACTATCATAAAGCCCATTAATAATTCAATAACCCCTTTATCTATTTTCTTCCCCTTCAAAGCTCTTCAATCAGAGCTTATGCAGCAGGTTGCATTCGCTTTGAAAATCCATTAGCCTTCTGCTTCACTTGTGGGCTTTCCAAGGGACACAAATGGATAAATATGCAATTTTATTTATTTATTTGCTATGCTTTTGCTTTTAGGCTAGATATAAAATGATGGTGGCAGTGGTGCGGGGTGGGGGGAAGGGGCACATAATAATCTCTGGTGTCATAGCCTTACAGCTTAATTTGTCATCTTATTTTTCACATGCAAGATTCTGACATCATTGATCACCTGAATCTGTTAAACAATTTTTTCATGAGGCTGACACACTGCCCCAGTGCTTGCATCTATCAACATCTGCCTGATTTATTGGCTTAATAACAGGAAATCATTTGGTAGCCCAGCTCTATTTTGCCTGAACACTGACCTGTGACCTTAATTTGCTGCCTTTTGAGATTCTTTGTTCTCCCGTAACAGGTAGCTGACTAATCAGCAGAAGCAGCTTTATAAACTTAGATAAATATTTAACTGAGATCTAGAAACATGAACGTTTATAGTACTCCTTGTTGGAAAAGTATAATTAAACCAGGCTAAACAGAACTACTGAAATCAAAGGCATGCTTGCAGAAAGGATAGGGTTTGGCACACTTTTAATATTTCATGTCTCTTTCTGTTCCTATTTCAAAATATTGACAAACAGATGTTATGAATTTCTGAAATGCAAGGAAGACATCCCTTACTGCTGGTCTTTAAAACAAAATCCAGAAAGCAAAATCAGTCGTTTTCTCTGTTAGGCACCAAAATTGAGCCTAATTGGAAAAAAGGCAGTACACATTAAATCAGAGGCAGTTATCTCAGGTTATGTTAAAATTTTGGTACTTTTGCACAACAGAAACCTAATTTAGAACATATCCTTACATTTTATTTAAGTAACAATAAAAGAAATGCTTTGCTGTAAGAACATTTTCAGCCTTCTTAGCCCTCCACCCACTGACCAGTTGCGCACATAATATTGCCAACATTTTTCTTCAGCCATTTGGAAAATACATACTAATGTTTGGTAGTCCCTGAAAAAGCACTCTGTTGAGAATGGCTTGAAAAAATGATTTATAGGGCAGGGATATGGACCTGCTCCTGGTGAGACTGCTTAATTTCATGTCTGGTTTCTTCCCATCTCTCATTTCCATGCTCCTAAGCTACATTCAAAGTGGGCACAGTACAAAATAACCTGGCTTAAAGCAGGGAGCCCACACTCTCCACTGATGGTAAGAAAGGGGCAGAGAAAGCTATTTCCCCACATGAATTTGGAAGACTAGAAGAACCGTGTGAAGAGACCATAGAGACTGCGTGGCAGATCTAGCCCTCTAAGATGTAGGTAACCAGTGAAATATCTGGAAAACTAAGAGAAAAAGTCATCCTTCACTTCAAGATGAGATTAAATTCTTATAAATCACCCCAGGAAGAAAGTATCTGGTACTAGTTTCAACAATGCAGAATTTCTTTTCTAACAATTTCAGAGATCTTAATCCAAGGAGAACAATTGACTCAATTATTTCAGTAGACTGTGATTTATATGGCTCCTATCTTAAGAGAAAGAACACCTCCATACACTTTAAATGTTTGATAAACTTGATACCAACAGTAACTATTTTCAGTATATTAAATATATTTCCAGTGCTGAATATGTATTTAGTGCTACAATTTTTATTTAGATTATAAAAGCATGAGAGTGAAATAACAAAGCCTAGCCTGTAGAGTTTAATAAAGGGAGACGATGATCTTGGCTGTGGATTAGTACTACAGCCACCAGACCTGAACATACTTTTTGTCCCCATAGAAGTCTGGCTGACATACAGGTCAGTGCTCAAGTCTGGGCATTCATTTGTTATAGTACTTAAAGGGGAAAAAAAACTTCTAATAATGACATCTTCAAAATCCTTCATACAGTTTATTTCTGTAATATACAAGTATCATGTTCGTGGTCTGCTGTCAGTCAAATTAAGAGCATGTTATTTAACAAGTGTCCTCTAGACAGCAAAAATAACTGAAAACATCTTGATTTGCTTCTTTCGGTGTATGTCAATTGTGTGCATAATATTTGAAGGTTAATAGTGTGACAATGATGTACCAAAACATGCAAACAATATCTTTCTAACAATGGACAATTTCACAGTGAAATGGATTGGAAAGAACGTGATAGCATACAGAAGTCTATATTAAAATGATGGCCCTTCAATCTGATGAACAGTGCAAAAGTTTTCTTCTTAAAGGCACTATTAAAATTAGAAACATCTACCCACAGACATTGTCTTGATAACTCTACATGCTCTACACACCTCTGCACACACACTCACATGTATATTATTCTGTTTGTGAAGTTGTCTATAACCTACTTATAGGATCTGCTTAGGTAAGAACCCATAATATGAAAAACCTGAATCCCTAGCATCAGTAAGGCTGCAGTTGTTCAAGAGAAGCCTGTAAAAAAAAAGCCTATGTCAAGTAAGTTGCTCTGTAAGATTTTCATTCTTAATAAAAAATGCTATTAACAAATGAAACTTGCAATACTAAAGTGACAAAACATTGCTGCAAGATTGTCTTAATTGAGATCCCAACCTCTGCACAGATTTTCTGTACTTAATGGAATCGGAAATATTTTAAGATCAATTAGCAATTATAAGAAGTCTGTTTTGCTCTCCTCAGGATAACTTTTCTACTTTCAAAAAAGGCCAAGTACTTTGGAAGAGCTTCGAGGAGCCTTAGTGTTACACTGTTGATAGAAAACTTCAATGCAATTTTGCTTATTTCAATGCACCTTTATTTTCATTACAGTTCTCCTTATATGTTACTGAGAAATGACATAAAAGTTACTTTTCCCTCCTCCTGAATATGTACTTGCATCTTCCTAAAGATATCAAAATGAAATTATGCTCTTTAAATGCAGAGGCTCACTGAGAGTAGCATTTCATTTCTACATTAAAAAAAAAACATTCCACCAGTTGCTGATTAATTCTTACATTAAATCTCTAAAAACTCTGCTCCCGTATTACGGAAATTGAGGTCCAAATTTGAATGCAGAAATCAAAAAGGAGTTAACAATCTGTTACTAAAAAAATCAAGACTTTTGCTATCAACTAAATGTCAAGACAAACTATTATTGTTATTTACAACAAAGTGCATTAGCTGGAGGTCTTAGGAGGAAAGAAGGCTATACTATTCAAAATAGCTCTCTAAACTATTCCATTGCAGAAGCAAACATTTTAAAGTACATTTATTTGTGGGCAGCTGGAAACAGAAACATTGCTGCTGCTGCTGGACACAACAGCAGGATGAAGTTCCAAAGACATGTGGGGTGCTATGATTCTAGCTCAACACTGCCTTTAACAGTCACATTATTAATCATCTGCAAGTGGCCTAAATGACAGTTCAGTGCTACTGGTGACAAAGAAACTGAGGCAATATTCCTACAGTCATAGAGTCGCAGAATGGTTTGGGTTGAAAGGGACTTTAAACATCATTTAATTCAAACCCCCTGCCATAGACAGGGACACCTTCCACTACAGCAGGCTGATCAAAGCTGAACATTAGATTTAAAAATTAAATACAATGAAAAAAAACCCCAAAACAAAAGTAGCTTCAAAGCTATAACATAAACCTAGGAAGTTGAAACTTCACAAGGTGTTTCCCAAAAGATAGCCCATATATTGTACAAGCAGTATTAACAGCTAGGTAGAAACAGCTCTTTTTTTTTGTGCTCGTACTCCCTGCCCCCCCCCCCCCCTTTTTTTTTCTGTTCCATCAGCTGAAATTGAGGTAAACTGTGACACTAAAAGTTCAAAGTAATACAAACGCAGCACCCAGTTCTCACAGTCCCATCAGCTCCTTCCCCTGAAGATTCCTACCATGGAGAGATGACAGAAGTGCTTTTGTCATTATGTACTGAAGGGAACCAGAGTAAAACCTCAATCTTATGTTGTAAATGGGTTCTCCAAGGGGTGCCTATGCTTACAGCCTTTACCAAACATGTAGATTATTAAAAGTGCTCCTACAAAGAGGAGGATGGCTGTGCTTCACGAGCACACCAGAGACCAACATATTCCAAGCATTATGGGTGTAAGGAGGAGGGGAGAGAAGGGAGCAGTGCAGAGGGGATTAGCCAGAGAACACTTTAGAATAACTATATAAAGCATAAGAAGAAACTTTAACTGCATGTGAAAGAGGAAAGCCTGCTCAATAATTTAGGGAGAACTGTGATCAGAGAAAAGTCGTTGATAATGATGTCAACATTTTGGATGTGTAGGAAGGGAGAATAAGGTACTGAAAATGAAATTAAAATCTACTGTAAAAAATGCTGAGATTTCAGCAGCAAAGAGTATTAGTAGACAAGACAGGGGAAAAATGTGAATAAGCAATCAAAAAAACCCAGAGATTTTAGCTGAAGCTACTAGTGAACAATAGCCATAACACTACTTAGCTTTAGTTCATTATTGATTTCACACTCAGAAAAGACCAATTTTTACTTAAACAAAAATTGTGTATCTTTCAGTATAAAAGAGAGCCATAAAATATTCATTTCTAATTTTCAGAGACCGAAAGGAAGAGAAAGTGCAAGTGAATTGATTTTTTGAGTATCGACACCCGAGGGCTGGATCACACACAGATTACAGTGAACCTAGGCCCATACATAATCGTGCTTTGTTTCCTTTGCTCCCCTCAAATAAATCCTAACTTTTATTGTGGTTTAGCCCCCATTTGATGGTGATAACACAAAGCTTTTCTAAAACACTTGATTAAGTAAGCCCAAAGGCCATTGCATAAAAGATCCGATGCTCCCAAACTACTGAATGTCTCGATGTGTTAGAAATAACAAGATTTTACACTGAAAAAACCCAGCACAGCACAACTGATACAGAGTAAGTGTGTGCTGTGCCCTTGGCTCTGAACAAGTTCACGACTGGTTCACTCTCCCTTCTCCTCCTCTGACTACTACCAGGAGTAAATGAGAAGCAATAAAAGCAAAGCCATTTCTGAGCATCTATAGACTGAAGCAAACTTTTTCTTTTACACTTTTTCTGAGTATGTGAAATTAAATACATTTAAAAAATTCACTTTTCCCCCCAACTATTATAGTCTGGTTTACTTACCAGTATGTATTGGTAAGTATGTATATCTGCATTGTATTGCATACCCTTTGTCTTTCTGAGAGAGAGACAACTGACCATTTTTTCTTTTCTTTTTCTAGCACATTTGATAATGTAATTGCTTTTATATGCTGCCTAGGAAAATTCCTCCTTCCAAATATTTACTGACCATATACATCCAAGGACAACACATGTTGTGGAGACTATGTAAAGGAACACTAGGGATCTAGGAAAGACAAAGGAAGACAAGGGAATCTAAGGATTCAGAAAAGACCATATAGGCTTTTTGCAACCCCAAAGGGTACTAAAAGTTATGGGACCAAGTAAAGCTGAAGGAAAGGATTTTCCCTGAAAGGAAACAGCAAGCAGGAAGAGATTTGTTTGTTAAAAGCTTTCCATTTAATTTATTCTGTTCCACCCAGATCTGGATTTATCAATTTAAAAAATTCTCAGGCTTATTTTAACATAGAGTTAAAAAGCCCTTTTAATGTTTTTTGAATACTTCTGTTTGGAAAAATGAAAAGGTGGATACACTTTACAGCCTCGTTAGAGCAGCACAGGCTGTGTCAACATTAGTAAGTGAAGCAATGCAATGGGAGCAGATTTACAGAGTGCTGCTGAGAGTTGGGCATGGTAAGACTAGCTCTAACCTGAGTGCCCCCAGGTCAGAAAACCAGGTGTGCTCAAGGAGTGCATCGTCCAGTTAATTTTCATCCAAAAGCAATCTAGTTTACCTGCCTAGATTACAACTGCACAATTCAAACCAAAAACTCGCAAGTCAGACGCCAGAAAGAAGCTTACTCAAAAGCAGACTCCTGCTCCAAACTGAGATGCTGATGTAGCTGCACCCATCAATGCAATCTAGAATTCTTTTAGCAGAAAATTCTGCTGTGCTGCAGCAGGAGCTGATGTTCTGGGAACAAACTCATGTTAGGTATGACTCAATGCAAGGCTGTAGAAATCTGTCAAAGCAAAAAGGCAAAAAACCCTAACAATGCAAATATATGAGTTCCATGAAAGGGCTTTAGAGTTATCATTAGTAACATAAGAAAGGAAATTCCTAAAAAAATAACCCCACCAAATAACATTTGGGTTTGAATGCAATTTTATCATTGCATATCTTGGAAATAAGAGTGAAATATTTCTCTCATCAATACCTGTTAGTGGAAGAAACCCTTAAATTCTATTTTTGTCAAAAGAAAGAACAATGTGCAATCTTAATAAGAAACATTAGCTTATGCATCAGTGCTGATTAATGCAGCATTCACATGTGATGGAAAAAACAAGGCAGACATCCAGAATGGGAGTTAATCAGCACTGCTGCAAAGTCTGTCCTATCTCATTGCTTAAATAATGCATTTTCAGCTCTCAAAATGAAGTGACAAACTAGACCAATTTCTTGCCATGCTCCATTTAGTGCATCACAAAGTTTCAACAGTTGTACTAGCCCATGAATCTGCCCCAGAAAAAGCACTTTAAAAAAAACAAACTCCCAACCAGCTTGTAATATTCCTGTGGAAGTCTCACTGAATGCAAACAGGTTACAGAGTAAATGAAAACCTTAGGAGAGTCAAACTTTGTTTCATTTACTATGCAGTGTTTGTAAAGAGGCAAACTAATCTGTGGAATCCAGCAGCTGAGATTACCAATGAGAGACTAGATAAGGCTGGGTTGACAAACTAGATAAATGGCTGACCTCTGAGTATTCCTTATCTGGTGTAAATAGACAAGCTTTCAAGCATATTAGCTTTCTTCTGATCTGAAGAAACAGATCAGAGAGCTGAAGTAACACTGTTGTGCCTCCCAACTTCTAGCAAACCACACATAGACGGCAACTATCATCAGCCCTAATATAGATTAGATAAGGAAAGGAAAGTCAATTTGTAAGAGGGGATAATACTACAACAAGTCATGTATTACTGACTTTTTAGAAGACAGATATATTCTTGACTACCATATTCCCTTATATAGAAATCTGCATTGAAAAGAGCCCAAATCATAATGCACCACACAACTACTTCTGTGATTATTGAACGCTCTCCTTTGTGAATACTACATTTTCCATAAGCAATTTAAGTTTATACCATCATTATGGCATCATTAAATTGTGACCTGGATTTTCCTGCACTGCTTGGAAGAAATCAGCACTAGGCTTCTTTGCTTTCTCCTATCTGTCCACATGATTTGACATATCCTTGTATTAGCTGGACTAGTAAACAAAACACTGTATGTGAGCAACAGCACAACATCAGAAATCCTTCAGTTTTGACTCAGTTCTGACTTCTCTTTCTCTTTGGTTTGCTTAGCACTACTTGAAGACCTTACTATTCAAATATCTTAATTGGAAAGGTAGCTGTTGAGTTACATCAACAAAAGGAATTGCTTCTATTTTGAAACTTCATTTCATATAACTGCTTGATACAATCCATGGTATAGACTGCATATCTATATCACAGACTGTTTTCAGTTTACCTGTGAAACATTTCCATTAGCCAGAAATTATCATTTAACTTCAGTTTGTGCTGCTGAAGGTTAAAACAACAGACACTGGGTAAAAAAGCAGTTTGAACAGGAGAAATGTGGTATCTGTATGGACTATGCACCAAAGATGCTCTCTGAAAGGCTCTACACCTTAGTCTTTATTTACTTAACAACCACTTTCCTCATTTGTTAAGCCTCATGGTCCTTCCACCAAAACTATTTCTATGTAATACACCTAACACCAAACTCCCAGCTCTTACAACATTACATACTCCATTCAGCTGGGCGTTTTTGCAAAGACCTACCCAGAGGGGCCAAGAACTGCAGATTACGGTTCATCAAGTGTATAATGATCATGGAGAAGAAGTAGCTATCATGTATGTTCAGTTTCCTTCTGACTATTGCTGCCCAGAAGATTAGATGCAGTCAAAAGCTTCCACAAAAAAAGTCAACCCCCCCCACCCCGAAATCCACAACTGGGCATCATCCACAGTAGCTGCTGATGAAACCAAAAATGAGGAGACATTTTGAAATAAGAATGCTGTGACTCTATATGTACCCTAATCCCAACTGCTGTAAGACTTCAAGCCCATGAACCCCTATCCCTTCTCTGTTTCCCTGTCCATTACATGTACTCTCCCCAGGGACAACATGGCATATGGAAGAGCAAACCACTATTCTGGGCTTGTGTGAGCTACTCATGTGAGGGCCTGATTTTGCTTGAAGCTAAGTAGAAAAATACTACACTATAACGCTAAATAGCTGACCAGAGCCCACTGCTAACTCCTCCTGTTGGCCACTTTCATTCAGAAATCCAGTGGGGTATGACATCTGCCAGTAAAACTTATCTATGCTATATGGACTGGCTGTTCAAATACCTAGTGAACCTCACATTCACCACCAACCTAGAAAAACCTAATAGGTGTGAGGACAAACAACCTGCAACTGTTGAATTCAGCAAGATGATAATGAAACACACCTTTACAAAAAACTGAAATCTAATGGGGAGATGTCATAAACCAGTCATTTGTTTGTAGTTGTATCTGTCTATGGCTACAAGTATAGTGCCTTGTACCATAAACAGATTTACAAAACTTGTACAGTGATCATCCCAAGAAAGGCTTTGCAAAATTTTTTGTATCAAGTCTGTTTAGCAGTCTCACCCATAATGTACATAACTAATAATAATGTTAGTCATCCATCAGTACACATAACTGCTGGCATAGCTCACAGTGTACTTCATGTATCTGCTATGTTAAATGTACAGAAAGACAAATACATCTCAATGAATTTATGAACAAAACAGCTGAAATTTGAAATTGATTCATTTTTCCTCCTCACATACACAACACCCATGGCTTTTTAACACATTCATTTAATACGTTACATAGGCTGAAGTTGTTCCTTGTGTATTTGCAGTGAATGACATAGAAGCACAGACTTCCTATATAGAAGGACTTCCTACAACTGCTAGTCTCTGGCAGCATCTAGTTTCCTATGTCATCCATGCAGCACCATCAGGACTGCACTTCAGAGGGAGCTCCACATGTATGTCACTATAATTATCTAAGGGTTCTTACTAAGATTCAGGGAGTAGTTAGAATCTCTTAATGTCATGTCATTATTAACTAGTCAGAATAACATGAAATTTCCTCTCTTTTCTTGTGTTTGCACTCTTCAGGTGGGTGTACACTGTTATCAAGCCTTGTCGCATTCTTGGCCAGAATGTGTCTTTAGGCTCCTTGAACTTTTGTCTTTAAAAAGGAATCCCATTAGCTCTGTTATCAGTCACACTGCTGTGATCTTTCAGTTTGTCAATATCTTTTTGATAACAAGCCTTAGTGATATCACATTTGAAGTTAGATGCTGCACTAAACCTTTTGATACAGGAAAAAGCCTGCAGGATGCAGCAGGATTGCTTCCTACAGTCCAAACAGCTAACACAATTCATTAGAGGGGAAGGCTGCTGTGATATTTATTTAAGTAATGGATTAATGAGAACAAGAAAGACACTCCAGGGATTAGGAGGTCTGTGTAAGAAAGAGCCAATATTTCACAGCCATTTAGAACTCCTTCCAGAAAAAGGTCCTAGTCTAAGGTTTCTTTTTCAAGTCGAACTAAGGCATATGTTAATATAATGTTGCATATTCTTGTACCTTCATTAAAAACATCACTGGAATGTTCCTACTTTATTTATTATTTTAGTAAGGCAAACTTAACCCCGCTACGTAACGGAGCGATATTACCTAAGTCAAGCTTACTGGTATGTGCCAGTCATGCACAAAACACCACTCTTGTTAGCTACTACTTGTTTCATTACTTCTATTTTTATTATTATTTGTAATTATGATTTCAGTTTTGCAACAGAAACAACTTTTCCACTTTGACTTATCTCTTCCACAAAGGTGATAAATCTTTGAGAAAAATAATAAAAACCAGCACTCTGGAGGCTAGAAGGCCAAGGCCAGGCTAGGGAATTCTATGGTACAGTACCTTTTCCCACCAAAGTGTGAGGGTTTGTTTGGAAAGCAGCAGCTCTGAATTGTCAGCATACAGATGGTTTGCCTAAACCTGTGCTAATCAGAAACTAGACAGTGGCAGGCCTGCCCAAATGGCAAGTCCCAGTGCATTTAAGTGATTGGTTTCTCTAATGTATCAGCTTCTCACTCCCACAGAAAATGGTTCTGAATTGCTGTTGGTCTGCACTTACCTGTTCACTTTACCTGAAAACAGTTTGTTTTGCTAACATACATCTTAAGCACAATTGTTTGGAAAAGACTTCACATGACAGCAGAAATATCCATTACTTAAGTAGGTAAGTATGACAGGTATTTTTGACATACTTTCTGAAATTTGTTCCCCCTCAGCCTCCCAAGAACCTCATCTCCCATTTCAGCAAAGAACAGAGCAGGTTCTCTGAAAGGCAACCTAGGATGAGACATGAGTTGACAGGGGCAACAAAAAAACAGAGGCATCTGTTTTTCAGCTGAACATACTCAAAGGCTTTAAGAGCATATGCAAGGACTTACCTGAACATCACCCAAAACAGGGAACTTTCTAAAACAGAAAATTCAGACAGAACAGAAATAACAGGCTTTGTAAATACATGTGCTCCTTACCCATTACGGTCATTACAGTCATGCAGGATAGACTATTTCAGCTGGGCTTCATCTTAGTCCAGCAAGTGAATAAATGCCTACTTTGCAACTGCTCACCTAGATTTCTGTTGCCTCTGAGGAGAAGGACTCTGGCCACTACTTGGTGAGTTTTCATACCATCATCCTCTTCTGTCTTGCTTTCTGAGGTGCTCTCTCCTGCGCCTGGGACTTGACAGGGAAAATCTCTTTCCCTGTATATGATTTTCCTGACATAGCACAGACCAACCAGGACCAGGGAAACAGCCTTCTTTCCTCCTGGCTCTGCAGCCAGTCACCCTTAATGAAATGCTACCACCATATCCTGCACACAAACAAAGAAAATAAATGCCATCTGCTACACACATCATAAATCTTCCCTGGATTGCTAGCACCATTTAAGACAATTAATTAAAAACTAGTCAGGATAATTATTTTAAAATCTATGATTTCTAAATCATTATTTAAAAATCAAATTGAAAAATTACCACTTAAAATAGCCATAACATTTTGGAACCTGTGACTATGTTTTATTCCAACCAGTTAACTTTCTGGGATTTTTTAATTACATGGGAGATGTCTGATGTGAAGGAATTCTTTGATCATTATTAGGAACCTGTCTTCTTGCCATAAATTAGGATTGTTCTTTCATTCATCAGAATAGTTTATTTAAAAAATGCTACAACTTAATAATCTGCCAGAGAAATAGTTCTATTCTACACATGCAGTAAAATAGTGAGCATTACCTCAGAAACTTGATGCAAGCGCTTTCATAATTCCTTGCTCTTTCCCAAACACAAGGTCTTTATGATGCACTGAGGGTTCTACCTGGTTATCTGATACTGATCTATTCACGTTTCCTTTGCAAAGGATGATGCATGAGCTGCAAAAGTCATCCAGCATAAAGCACATTACACCTCAAGTAATATTTCCTGGCACATTGCTTGAAAAGAAGCTTTGGGCTTCAGCCTCTTGAATACCTGACAATGATGAAATTGAGAAAAGAATCTTCAAAACAGTCATGAATACTGTAGCTTTATTTCCAAACAGAATCGTTATTACTACTGATGCAATCCCCACCTCCAGCCCATCTTCTCTATAGCAGTCATCCATTAACTCATATTCTCAAGTCCAAGCCATGTTCTCACTATCTTGTGTTTCAAGTTGTGTCCTTTTTTTTCCAGCAATATTCCAGGCAAACCCATTGTAAAGCCAGGAAAATACCCATTGCTTTCTGAGTGATATGAGTGATGACATTGAGTTAAATGTATCACATTCATAAAAATAACCCAAACATTACATTTGTCATCTTTGTTAAAACATTTCAAACACTACATGGAATAATAATACTCTCTCAAGACACAGTGTTGCAGGTAGACAAGATGTTTTTCTGTTTATTAAATATGCTTACTTTTTCCTGAACTTCATCTGAAACACAGAAACTGCTTTATATGTCTTAGTATCATGGCTTTTACCTAAATGGAAGTGACCATATCATCTTGGGTAATTCATACTCCTAGTAAGCCTTCACACACGAGCTTCTTAAAAAATATCACATTTTCAATAATTATTACTGAACAATAATATAGATATCAGAAATTTGATTTCTCAAAGTCATAAGAATTGTATATCTCTTCTGCATCAAAAACAGTCTGGAAGACTAACTTACTAGATGATAGCAATATTTTTTTCTAAACTCAAAATACATTCTTTTTAGATGTAAATCTGACTTACAGCTTTCCAATTTTGCTTGGTGAAATTGGCTCAGTTTAAAATGGTGCCTTAAAAGAATACATCACACATGGCACTAAATGAGAAAATCACTTGACTGAGGCCTGTAGTCTCATTTCAGGCTTGTTAGACTATTCTCTTATACCTCATTGGAAATACTGCTACAATAAACCTTTCATACAAACAAAACCATTTGGGCGGAGCTATCATTCAATGTTCTATATCGCACAGCATTGGAGTAGTCTATATATACAATTTATAAAATAACTGCGTTTTGACACATCTTTAATTGTTATACTGAAAACAACTGCTATAAAATAAAGAACATGAACGATTAAAAGTGAAAGTTGCCTTTCCTTGTCAGATATCAGAAGTTTGTTCTTTGGATTTACTCATTGAAAAGTTATGCATCATTTACAGTTTCTTGGTTTTTATGACTCGAGAGGCAGACCAGCATCATGCTCATACCATAAGCTTTTGCTGTCCATCAAAAAAACCTTTCACCCCATGAGTAAGTGGTTTTATGCTGTGCCCCAAAGGTTCTTACAACCTAAAAAAGCATGTTTTGCTTGAGGAAAATATGACAAGAAAAGGAAACTGGATCTGCCCAAAAGGGAAATGGCACAGCTACAACCTGTGGCCTTGTCAGTTAAGTAACTTTAAATAAATGCCAACTAAAGTCATTAATATTCAGTAACAACTGCATGTCATGGGGATTGCATACAATCATTTGCATGTTGACACCAAAATGTAAAAGCTATTAATAAACAAGTATATGTGTGCTGCTATTCAGGATTAGTCAAATTCTGTAGCTGTCCAGAAGTTCTTGACTAGGACGTATTTCAGTTTTTTGTTAAAAAAATAAACCTTAAAATATTTGATTTAAAATATTTTTTAAAAGTTTGATCTAGAACAAATAGAACCCAAATGTACACATTTTAATATATAGAGACTGAAATGCTGCATATGTAATCTGAAGCTACCAGCTGTTAAATAAATAAAAGTGAAAGTTTTTTTGAAGCTGAAGAAGTAATATCCTTGTGGATGGATAAGAGTGGCTATTTGTAAAATTACCTTTGTTAAAGTATATAGAGCGTATGCTATGTGATATGTGTTTAGTAAGATCCTAGAAGTTACAATCCTACAGTTAAGAACACTGATACTGACATGAAAATGCAAGTAGACCATACGAGTACACCCAAACCCATGCACATCCAGCATGAAACACAATGTGTTCATTGCAGGATATTTTTTAAATATGCCCTGAAAAAGGTATTTCTAAGTAAAGCTCAAGTAGCTGTCCTTCTTTTGTCTCATTCAAGCACGGGATCTTGGTGCACCACAAGCTTGACATATATCATCCTCAGGCTATATAAAACAGCCAGAAAACAGTGACCAGGAAAGATAAGTAGTGTCCTTTTGAAAAAGAAAAGAAGAAACAAGATCCACAACAGAGAAAAAGCTTTGCGTACAAGCAATTCAGATAGTATGTATTGTAAAAAAAAAATGTTATTCCCTGAACAAGGAGGTTTTGTGCTGATCAAATCTGTAAGGAGTTAATTCGCAATGTGCCTGATGTCTCTGTCCTCAGGCCTGAGGAAGGAAATCTGTCAGTTTGAAAAAAGATCAATGTGCATACCCAAACATTCAGTAGTCAACTCATCTAACACCCCAACCTCTGAAGGAAGGGGACTAAAAAACCCAACAAATTAGTCATAAGTAGGTGGCTTAATGGGACTCTCCTTTGTGTTTTTCATTCCTTAGGGTCTTGGGATTTAGGGATCTGCAGAAATAATTAAGAAAAACATGCCTATTGCCATGCAGTGGCACCGTAGTGCCATGTAGTGGCACTGTCACTGTAGTGACAGGACAAGGGGTAATGGGTTAAAACTTAAACAGGGGAAGTTTAGATTGTCTATAAGGAGGAAATTCTTTCCTGTTAGGGTGGTGAGGTACTGGAACGGGTTGCCCAGGGAGGTTGTGAATGCTCCATCCCTGCCAGCGTTCAAGACCAGGTTGGACAAAGCCTTGGGTAGCATGGTTTACTGTGAGGTGTATCTGCCCATGGCAGGGGGAGTTGGAACTTGATGATCTTAAGGTCCTTTCCAACCCTAACTATTCTATGATTCTAGGTATCAAGGAACCAATCAAAGAACAAGCTGGAAAAATACTGGAAAACTTTGCACTAGGTAAAATTGATTTCTTAAGGAAAGAAGCTTAAAATACATTTTAGAGTTGTTTCCAATAAATATGAGCTACTATATCACGGTTTAATTTACAGTTGGTAAAGAAAGTAGTTGAGAAGGTCTGAGTTGAGCCACATTATGTGTTTCCACTGCAAACATTGGCCTAAAATACAGATATCCAATGGTTTGAGACAATCCAGATTTAACAGGTTATATATGGAAAAACTCAGCATTTACAGATAAGAGACATCTGACAGCAGTTAAAGTAATTTTACTTGGCAGATTACATTCATGTGTGGAAATTCTGATTTATCAAACAGCAGGAAAGAAGTGGTACTTCATTGGATTTCTACTCCTGTTTCCAATCCATCTGATGGTTTAATTTCTCTGACTTGTAACTGTAAATTCTTATTTATGGTAGAGCATGAAACAGTGTTAACATTCAAAAAGCTGCTTTTTATTTTGTGTATCTACTATGCTATTTGGAAACCCAATCTAAATCATACCAGAAATTGAGCATTACTTTGGTCTGTATGTTATTTTGCTAAAATATGAGTGATAAATTTAACAACATGTTGCAATGCTTACTCTTTAGAAATACCTTCCAAGAGCTATGGCTACCAGAGGTCTTTGTCGACTGGTAATTTATAGAAGGAAAAAGTTCTCAGTGTCTTCCAGTGAAGGCCCCCACAAGGCTTAGAAGGAAGTTGCCACAGTGAGTTGGTATGTACCTGTGGTCTCTCAAATTCACCCCAATAGGATTGCAAGGAATGACCATAGCACAGAAACCTATAGAAAAATCACAGATGCAAACTGTAATCCAGAAAACTATATATATATATTGCAGTTCAGTTGCTCTTGCTTTAAGGAATTAAAGCTGCTTACACACCCAAGATTCACATCAATAAAATGATACTTGGCCTTTGAAGCATGGAATAACATGTACAGAAAGTTCACTCCTACATGTATACCAGTATTGAAGTGTAGAAGAGTAACCTGTCTTTATATAGAGATTGCATGGTCTCTTTAAGCATATGCAATGAACGACCACCACCCTCAGAAGTTTGATTGTGTTGGCACTCTGTGGATTTGTAAATGAAGAGATAGTCAAGAAGGGGCACTTCTGGAGAGGAATATTTGGAAAGTGAAAGGAAAAGTATGTAAATGGAAACTAATTTCAACTTTGACCAGAAGAAGAGAACAGAAGACAGGCAGCAGGCAAAGGTTAGGGTGGCAGAGTGGAAGGGAAAGTCAGACAATGAAACAAAAAAAGAGTCCAAAATCAAAGCAGAAAAGGGAATTTCAAAATAGCAGAAATGTGGGACACCAGATGTGAAAAGCCAAAGACATCCACTTATTATGGATGCGAACTAGTGGACTAATGGGTTTATTCAGTCCATGAGAGCTGAAAATACAATTTGCATACATTTTCCAGGATTTTACTCTGCATTCTGGGAAAACATGCCTGATCAGTGCATTTGAAGGACAGAAACAGCTTTATCAGTGATCCTAAGGTTTTTTGCAATTCTCTAAATGAATTATCCACTCCTCCATGAAAACATCTGAGAACTTGTCTTGTTTTGAACACCTGTTTAAGCCAGATTTTAATTTCTTCAGTTTGTTTAAGGTATTCTAATAGAACTTGGTATCTTAGCAGTCAACAGTGCCTAACTTTGAAAGCTTGCTTTTTATTAACTTCAAAAAGAGTGTTTTCTTAAACTTATCATGTATTACAGTTTATGCTCAAAGTCCTTTCTTCCACAATTCAGTGATAGAAAGAAATAATTATTACTGAACAATAATATAGATATCAGAAATTTGATTTCTCAAAGTCATAAGAATTGTATCTCTCTTCTGCATCAAAAACGGTCTGGAAGACTAACTTACTAGATGATAGCAATATTTTTTTCTAAACTCAAAATACATTCTTTTTAGATGTAAACCTGACTTACAGCTTTCCAATTCTGCTTGGTGAAATTGGCTCAGTTTAAAATGATGCCTTAATGATGCACATGGCACTAAATGGGAAAATCACTTGACTGAGGCCTATAGTCTCATTTCAGGCTTGTTAAGACTATTCTCTTCCACCTCATTGGAAATACTGCTACAATAAACCTTTCATACAAACAAAACCATTTGGGCGGCGCTATCATTCAATGTTCTATATTGCACAGCATTGGAGTAGTCTATATACACAATTTATAAAATAACTGCATTTTGACACAACTTTAATTGTTATACTGAAAACAACTGCTATAAAATAAAGGGCATGAATGATTAAAAGCGAAAGTTGTCTTTCCTTGTCAGATATCAGAAGTTTGTTCTTTGGATTTACTCATGTATTACAGTTTATGCTCAAAGTCCTTTCTTCCACAATTCAGTGATAGAAAGAAATTGATACATGAAATATCTGAGGAAATAATCATTCAGATAGCTGTCTCCTTTAAGATTGTCATATCTAATTGCATTTAAAAAAGTAATGTTAAAGTGATTTGAAAGTATTAGTAAATCTATATGTTTCTCCTTAAAATTAGTCATTTAGAGTTTACATTACCACAAGAACATTTTGGCAGCTTATTTAGTTCAATGATGTGATATGTTTGAAAAACAGTACTAATAAATCACTTTACAGCACTTAAAGCACTATGCAAATAGGATCGTTTTATTCTAATTATGAATGCAGTACCATAAATAACAACACACAATGACCAGGTCATTAAAAATACAAAGTGTAACTAAGATGACTAAAAGAAAATTAATGGTCTTATGTATACTTTCATTTGTGTGTGTGCTACAGAAACAAGTACTTACAACTCCTTTGCCTGAAGCATCCCATAAATTCCAGGGAATTACTAAATGTTCGGGAGAGATGTGTTTATCCTCTTTATGATAGTAGCCAAAAACCTTATAAGGGCAACTTAAGCAACACTTGTAAACACCCATTTTTAATAGCTGTAAATTTTTAAGCCCCTCCACATAGAAGAAAATATTTTCTTTTTATCGGGGTTGCATTTCTGTTGGACATGGGCAGTTTGCATGTTTTCAGTTTATCTGTCACACTAAATGCAGACTGCACCCACATTATTTCATTCTTATCAGAGACACTGTCTGGCACCACAGAAATGAGGGTTGGTGTTTACCCAGGACCCAGTGTATTAGGTACCATGCCCTGATTTGATATTTAGTGTGAAGTCTAAGTAGGAGAATCTGGGTCTGAAGTTCTCGTGGTGTTGAATTAATATGTTATTAATATGCTACACTATTCTGTACTCATCCAAAGTGTACAATTTCCCCAAGTTTTCATGACAAGTTTTCTATGCAGCTGGGCACTGCTATAGTTCAGCTGATCTTTGCAACAAAATTGTGCTTATGGATATAAGTCAAGCAGGGCAGTCTCCCAACTAACGCATGGCAGGCGTTCTGTGAGATGGAAGCAGTGTGTCATTACAGCACCTGGACTATTAAATCTCAGTAGCGTCACTAAGCATTACAAATAGATCTACAACTAAAGTACATTTAGAAGCTAACTCATTTCAAGTTTATCTTTTGAGGATGTTTGTAGGACAGAGCCTTCATTTGTACTTTACAGCAAATATTAAAATTACTTAAAACATTGCCTTGACTGAGAAAGTCAGATCCAGAGTCTGAGTTTTCCAGTGTTTGAATGCAACTGGCTGTCACAATCCACATTTGACAGAGCTCCAGCCCTTGCTTGCAGCGTGCTGACTTCTACTGGCCATTCCCTTGATACTGCTTTCAGTTTGTCTTTTCATTCTACAAGGAACATTGCTCCTCATCAAAGCACCTCTCCTTTCCTTCGCAAGGGTACTGATTTATGTATAGTTACACACAAGGGCATTAAACCTCAAAACTTCCACTGGAACAGAACAAAAGTAACATGTCATTAGGGAAATCAAGAAGATGGAGTAAAAACCTTTGCTGACTTTCTTGGTACATACAAATAATTAAAATATTCAAGTTATGGTACACAGTGAGTGCTTGAAGTCTAACACATAGGAACTTCATAAGATCAGAGTTATTCAGTGTCAGAATTATGTAAATTCTCAGTACCCTGTTACTGAGACATTAATTACAGATTATTAACTTGACAATGATTTTTAATTAATCATAATCAAATTTACACAAATAATTTAATCGATAATGATTTACTAAAAAAAAAAATTTAAAAAATGGCAATTTCACAGTTCTGACTGAAATAATGTCAATATAACTCAGTCTATACCCAACTTTTCTCTGGGTCATCCACTTCAGGTATTTGAAAGCCTGAACAGAGGAACATGTTTTTCTAGTGAGTTGCCACTGGGTATACTGACATCTGGCATCTTGAAATACTACCTTTCAGATAAGATTGAAAACAAAATGAAAAATGAACAATAAAGAGCATGCGGTACCTCTAAAAATAAAGCAAGCAAATATCACATGAAAGGATAATCCTGCCCCCCTGCCCTAGGGGACACTCATGCTCATGTCTTAAAGCATACCAAGGCATGTAAACTATTGCTATGTAGATACTGTCAATTAAGCATATACACTGCCTTATAAAATGATAAAGAAAACCCTGCAGTAAAAATGTAAACAAAAGCTATTTTATAACATTATAGAAGCTCAGTCTTTTTCTATCAGTTACCATATAACAGCGTGAGATTTGGTTTTGTTCCATTACACTGGTGACAAAGGAGTACATTAAAGTCAAAATGCTTGCAGCCTTTATCTAGGCTTTTACTCATAGATTAACCCCCATGCAGCTGTGTTGAGTAAGGCTTGAATGAAAAACACAAAAATGTTTGCAATGTTAGATATGACATACATGGTTTGAAAAAGTATTCTGTGTGAAGCTTCCTACGTAATAACATGCTGATGATGTTTTCAAGGAAAAATAAAGTGCATTTGAATTCTGTATGGATACAGAAGCCTTTTCAATGTTCAGATACTTATCTAAACCTTGACAGATTCCTTAATACCCACTGACATCTAGGCTTGAGCCCATGGAAGCCAAAAGATTTGCAAACATTTGAGGTCAAAGTTAAACCTGGAATGGTGGAACTTTGAAAATGTTTCTGGTTTATACAAGGGCAATAAATTGGTGCTGCTGCAAACCAGCCAAATCTTTCGTTTTCTTATATTCTTACAGTCCTACTCCCCCACGTAAGAAGATTTAGCACTGTTTTATAGGAAAATCCTCTGAAGTTAAATCTGGCTTACCAAAATCAGGTGGTATCATTCTAAAATGGTTATTCTATGTATCTCTTAGCTCAGCTTCAGATTTTTCTGAAAAGTACTACTGTAAAAGCACCCTTGGCTCCAGCAAGGACACTGTCAATATCAATGTTGAAAATATTTGTGTTTAAAGACATATTGATCAATGCATAAACTAATATATTTAGAAACAATCAGTTTATATTGTCTATACAAAGTCTTGATTTAAGGAGGAGCACAAGCTACTCAGAAGAAACAGAAAGGGAGATACACCCTTCTCACCGCATCTTTCCACCCAGTCCTGGAAGAGAAGGCAGTTTCCCCTTCAACAGACAAAGCTGCTTATGAAAACGATGCCTAACCACATCTGCTGGCCATAGTGGGAAAGACCTCACTAGCCCTGGGGTTAACTCAAATCAACCTGAAGACCCTTAAGACCACCTTAAGAGATACACCTCTTCACATAAAAATCAGGCAAATTCTTACAGGATGCAGATTTCCTAACATATCTGACCTAGATGAAATTAAATTGATTATTTTATCACAGAAATAGTGACTGGAATATTTTTAGCTTTAATGAGATTCCACACCATATTACCAATTATTTTTCTAGCAATAGATAACCCTTCTTTGGACAGATCTTGTGATTTTCTTTCCAAAGTGTTCTTTAGCAAATGTATTTTTCTGTTAGTAGTCTTACGTGACATATTTTAACATTCTGGACTTCATAAAATCATTAGTTAGGTTAATGAAAGAGGGAATGAGTCTGTGCTGAAGTACACACTGTATTTTAGAAGAACGATCTAATTTAGATATTTTAATGAGCACTTTGGGCAGTGAGCTTGAGTATTCCAACATGAAAATTTTTGTGCTCACTTTCAAATCCTATCAGGTACCAGTGTACAATGCACACCAGTAACACAGTCTTGTTTATAACTTCTTTGGACATTATATAGAACAAATATTCAAATGACATGCAATCACTACCTATGTATTTATTTCAGAAGGACCATGGTGAAATATATTTCTTAATGAGCCATCTTGATTTTGCAAAACCACATTTAGCAAGTAACAGTGACACAAGTTCCTTGCCAAAATAAATCCTATGTAAATATATGTCATAATCCACTGATTTTCATATCTCCATCTTATTCATAGATTGAAAATACATCATTGCAATCTGAAAAAGTATTTCATAGAGAAAGCCATGTATTTCAACACAGAATCATAGAATCACAGAAGAGTTAGGGTTGGAAAGGACCTTGAGATCATCCAGTTCCAACCCTATTGCAGTGGCAGGGACACCTCACACTAGACCATGTCGCCCAAGGCTCTGTCCAACCTGGCCTTGAACACTGCCAGGGATGGACAACCTGTGCCAGTGCCTCACCGCACTCACTTTAAAGAACTTCTTCCTTATACCTAACCTGAACTTCCCCTTTCAGTTTGAACCCATTCCCCTTTGTCCTATCACTACAGTTCCTGATAAGGAGTCCCTCTCTGGCATTCTTGTAGGCCCCTTTCAGACATGATTTTAATGTATTATTTTAACTTGAGTTAGAAAAACTACTCAAAAGAAGTTACTCAATAAAAATTGCTAAATATTGCGAGGTGCAGTTTTCTCTTGGTTATCAGTATTATAGTATTATTATGGTAGCACCATTGCAACTGAAAGCAGTATGTGGTTTAAAAGCATAGGGAAATTGAATGTGAAATCTTTCTTTAATAGCTTACTTTAATAGCAACTGTTAAACTAATAGGTTACCATATGCCAGAAAGAGCCAACATTCCTAGGACACATTTATAAAAATAATTTATTATTGTTATTATTAATTTATTAATAATAATAATAAATTGTAAGAAATAGAGGAAGTTGTAGGAAATAGTTGTAGAAAAACTTCTTGCAGTAGAAACAAAAACTGTGTGGTTTTAACTGGTGCAACTTCCACTGTTGCCCAAACAGCAGCGTGCATACATACACACACACACTCGTGGATCAAGACAAGTTTCTACTTGCTCTGTCTCTCAAATTAATAAAAACTTACCTGAAAAAAATCTGTATTGTGACCATCCCTGAACCATTTAAATAAACTCTACTTTTTTTGTCATCCAAACTGAAAATTATTTTCTAGCTCTACGACACTTCATTTCAGAAATTACTTTTTTTTTTTTTAATAGCAACTACTCAAAGTACACATTTGCCCACATCTATAGCTTTCTACCTGCTTCCTAAGTCTGGTCCTTATTCTTCATTAGCTACACTAATAGTAGACTGACAGTCTGATCACAGTCCATATATTGTGTTTCTATTTTACCTAGTTGCTCCATCTCAAGTTGTCACTTTTCAATTCCTTGTCTTCCCAGTCCATGAACTTTATCACTTATTACCATTATTGTTACTTGCATAACAGTCACTAATGTGACATTTTATTGACACATAAGTAACTATTTCATTCTAAATACTGATAATCCCAGTGGACAGAATATAAACCAAAATGAGAGAAGAATGCCAAGATGCTATTTTCTCTAATCTCAGTATTCTTCAGGATTTTTTTTCCCCGTGTAAATGAGGTGCAGCTGGAAGGGGAAAAACGAATTGTTGATATTACTTCATGCCTGCAACTGCATGCTGTGCAAGCATATGAAAAGCACTAGGATGTGTTCGGCCATCAGATGGATTTGAAAAGACCTGCTCATTGCTCAGTCAAGTTCCCATTCTAGCTATGCACTAAGCAGAATCAGGGGGCTGGCAGTTTGGAAGAGACACTTAGAGTCACTTCCACAAAAATGACCTCAGAAAATTTACCTACAGTACCTGTTTCCCAAACGAAAGAACCTGTCTTTGCGCTGTGGAGAAGAATTATTTCTTGTCATAAGCTTTATTTACTGCCTTCATATACACAACAGTCATGGATGAATGCGCACTCCTACCGAATGAAAAAAGGAAAGTAACAGGGACTTTAGACCTCTTTTGAAGGGTAGATGTAATTAATGATGCACTTCTAAATATATACATATGCAGGTGTGTATGCAGATGTGGAAACACACAAGTACCTACCAAATACTTCTTGTTAAGGAACAGAAATTATTTAGATTTTATTCTATGTGAAATGGGTTTCCAAAAGCTGCTCCAAGTGCAGCTACAGTTATTTTAAAAGGCCACAGGACAGCTGCAACTGATTTATATGCTCCATAGATTAAGGATGTATCTTTACATCTAAAGATATATCTTTAGGAAACACAGCCATTTTTATGTGCATGTTTACATACAGAGCATATATGTGTATATAAATATATATAATGCAACTTAAAAGGCAAATATACACAATACTGGGAGGCTGCTAAATATTTAGCAGTTATACCTATGATAAATACGCAGTATCCCCACTTGCCTGCCAAACTTCTTACCAGGTATAAATTAAATATTGAGCTTTACTGCAGCCAGTGCAAAATCTCCTGTAAATAGCTACCACAACCAGCCAATTTTAAAGGGCGTTTCTATTATATATTATTGACCCAACTTTTCTTTCTGTATTTTGTATTAATAACTGCAAAGAAGAAACCCCCTGTGTGCAAATGCTGTATCTCAGGCAAACAGTATAGGAATGACAAGACAGAAAGAATGTGTCTGGAGTTGGAAGAAGTAAGAGCAAGCAGGAGTAGCAGGATGACTGGTGGCAGGTGGAATGGATGCACAGCTTTAACATGGGAAAGGAGCACTAGGATAGGAAGGAGAGAGAAGACTCTGGAAGGAGGTCATGCTCTCAGGACACTTCTCTTAGCTTCTCCAACTAGCAGCTTTCTTTTCTCTTGCATGAACTCTACTCTAGCCTGTGCCCAAAACAGACCCATCTTCTTACTAGTCCAGTTTGTGCGCCAAACATTCCTTCCTTTGCAGCCATTCCCACAAAATACTATAAAATTAAGTGCACCCTTTCAGCCCCTACTGATTGATGCTATTCTTGGTAACATTTACCTGGGAATGGACATGAAAACTAAGCAGCTGCAACTTCCAACACAGCCATGAGTTTGCCCTAATGTGATTCCTCTCACAGTCCCTTTATGCAATGCAGCTGGTATAAAGACAGGAACTCTGTAAACAGAGGGAGTTGCATCTCCTCACTCAGCTTCCACAGCATCTTTGCCTCTAACTAAAAATACCTGCCAGTGATCTCAAGGAAACCTCCATAAATCATCAGTCAAATTTGACCCTCTAGGATAAAGGAGTCAATTATGCCACTGAGACTTAAATTTACAACAAAAGCTGTCTTTGCCTAACTGACATTTCTCTGTGAGCCCGTTCTACTGCTTGTGCCTCTCAGCTCCCCCTGCACTCATGGATCACTCAGGCACCTGTGAACCCTCCACTCTACTTGCCCACATTTGGCATGCACTGCACACATCCTGCAGTTATCTCTGTATATGTCTTTTTTTATAGGAGGCATTACTGTCCCTCTCGGCATTTCTTTATTCAAGTGTAAGTTCAGCACTGTGATGAAGAGACCTCATGTGAGCTGTTTGCAAGTTACCTGCTCAGCTGTAGCCTTTCTTAATTTGATATGAAAGCTTTGGAAATCATTTCACATGAAATCACGCAATTTACTAACAAATGTGGAGGCAGTGACTTGGGGAATATGTGAACGTGTTGTGAGTTGAGAACAAAGCAGGTTATTCAGGTTTCACAGGCATTAAAATATCAGGAATTCAGAACAGAAGGTTAAGAGCAATGCATGGGGGCTCACTAAAACACCATGAATACTCATCATTGTCATCCCCAAGATTAAGAAATCTGTCTGGGAGCTTCTACAAGAGAAAGTTTGTATACTGTTTTGTTCCAGATACACTGAAGGGAACATCAGCAGGGACAGATTGTCATCCAACTTTCAGGGAACACAGAACAGTGGTTGTCTCTCATCCTTTTGTGGCCAAGTAAAGGTTAAGCCAAGCTTTGTGTTTAAACTATGAAAAGACCAGCTGAATTTCCAGTACCGTTAAACCTGTGGAATTCTTGGTCATCCAGAAATGGCTGAAAACTGGATGCTCAGAAAAGATTTTGGCAAATGGGAAAAAGACTGTGGGGAGCGAAGGCGGTAAGATTTGCAAGAAGAATAGTTTGGGAACGAGCTCTGAGGCCTTGGTACTTGACAAGCCCTGGAGTGATGAGTTGGAACACTGAAGGACAGGAAAGGTAAACAAGCAAGCCTTGGGAGGATGGGCCAGGATGTAGTTGTGGCAGGAATCTCAGTTGGAGGCTGGAGGATGTGGGGGTTGTGAGAGGGTCTGCAACATTGTGATTGGACTATTTACCTGGAGAGTTTCACAGTGGCCAATGAGACTGAACGTTGTATGCATGTGCATTTTGGGAAAGTTTGGAACAAGGGGATAAAAACGGCTTGGTGGTAATAAACAAGGATTTGAGTCTGTGCATCAACATGAGTCTGTGTCATGAAATGCCACAAAAGACTAAGACTGAACTATCCATCATGGTTCCAATGAAAGCATGCAGTGATTGTGCTTGGAAAACGGAAACCCACATCAGAAAGAATAGCTGTATATTTTCAGGGTTTTTCTAGAAAGCAAGTCAATACTTGTACACAGCAGAAAATGAAACAATATTTCCTAGAGTGGGCAAAATGCCACTCTAACAGATGGCAGAAGTGCAGGCATGCAAGAGAACAAGTTTATGAATTGATGCATGGGCATGTTTTCTGTCCAGGAATGTTGAAACAGCAGCTTTTGGAGAATTATTTCAACTCCTACATTTAAAGAACTGTATCATTACCAGCCTAGATCCAGCTTTCTTAAAATAAGTATGGATTTTATTTCCTGAATGACATTTTATTTTTAGGTATTTTGATAGCTATTTAAAGATTTCCCATACTAATATTTATTTGAATGAAAAAGAGTTGTATTTTGTTATCTTATTATTATATTTATTTATTATTTTAAGGGATGTTTGTTTAAACACCATTCATTAGTTTTTTACCTGTATACAGGTTGTTTTACATGTGAATCAAAGAATTTGCACTGACTTCTATGGCATTTCAGAGCTGAGTATTATTTAAAAAACATCATATTTTTTCTGTTTATTCTGCGCTATAAATGTTGCTCTATACTCCTGAAACACATAAGGGGACAAATCAAGAGACAGCTTCATTGTCTCCCACCCAGCACACCTGCATTAAGATAGACACTCCATCAGTTCATTCTTTATCACAGTATGAAGGAAATGATAATTTCTTTTAATATTTAAGGTATGAATTGCCTTTGGCAATCTTCTTCAGCCCACTGCTTTTCTGATCTGCAGCCTTAAAATCCCGCTAGACAGATGCTTTATTGCTCTGATACGCAAGAATTTCTGCTCAAAGAGGAGAAAAAGCAAAACACTTAAGTTTCTCTGAAACGAACTGAAAACATGCTCTTTTGTCTATATTGAGGCTTGTTTAATTGCTCACTAATTTTAGTCAGAAAAGGAGACATTGCTAAAAGGAATAATACTTGCTGCAACATATGTCAGATTCAAGTGCTTAAAAATCAGAAGTATATTTAGAGAAGAAAGAGTTATAAAGACACATGTACATGTTCCTCTGAAGTACCCTTACAGCATGTCAACTGTAGGGCACGTTTGAGTTCAGCTGAACAGGCACCATTTCTTACAAGCTTTGCTTAACTTACTGAAGATCTACCTCCACTGCATGTGAAGATGGACATTACTGTCTTAACCTAAATAATATCCTACATCCTTAAGCTACACAAATTATGAAAGCTGAAGATGGGCATTAGGACGAACAGTACACATGTGAAAGCAAGCCTGTTCCTACAACAGAGGCAGAAATACAAAGGTTGAAATTAAGCGCTGAGAAAATGGAGTTTAGTTGTGAAAATTGGAGATGACCAACAAATCCTGACAGATTAGTATTTTGGGAGAATGCAAGAGAAAGAATACTGCAGAAATACTGCTTTCATCTGATCAAATAATAAAATAAAGTAACATTTTCCATATGAGGATTATATGGCAAGATGCCACATGCCAGTTTCAAACCCAGTTCTAACTTCCTCGCAGTCCCCCTCATGAGGAGTAAATACAGATATGGAGGAAAAAAACCCTGTTATTTATGCAAGAAACAAACACAAAATGTCAGTGCAATCTCTGGTGTGTATGGGTTTGGTGAAATAGGAAAATAAAAGAGTTAGATATGTGGCACAGACATCATTAAGCAACATTCCAAGAACTCACCATGTTGACCAATGGAGGCAACAGTAACTCTATCCCTAAAAGACTGCTAAGCAAAGTAAATCAAAGAACAACTTCCCACTTGTCTTTTAAAACTCTGAAAAATAATATTCTATTGCTACTTCTAACAAGGTCTGTTTGCTCCCAGTAACATTACTAAATGAACAAATAATCATCTGAAAAGACAAAAAAGAAAAAAAAAAAGGAGATGAAATACAAGAAAATGACATTTGTATCTAGCTAACTGACACCATGGAAGTTGCCTTTTGAGAGCTGTTGGTGTATCAAGGAAAACATGAGTGGTAAAATCGTGACCTGTTAGCCATTCACCTGACCAACAGTATCTGCCTTTCTGCTCTCTGACAAAGCAAGGAGCAATCATACAACCGGAAACACAAAGGAAGATGCCTAGAATGGGGGCATTGACTTACTGCATCCTGCAACTTCTCTGGATGTACTTTAAGTTAAATAGTTACTCCAGGAGATAGCACGGTTGAGTATTTCTTCATGCATAGTGAAGGTGGTACAAAACTATAAAGCTCAGCAGAGTGAAGATACTTGAAACCCAGACCAACTTAGTAACTGGCAAACAGAAAAATCAACTGGAATATGTAAGTAGAACTCCATGTTCAGAACTGATCCAAGGATTCCCTCAAAGGCCCTTTTATATCTTCTAGTCTAGTTGCCTCCAGCTGGTGGGCTTTCTTGTTACCCAAGCTGGCAGCTGATCAAACCAGTAACAATAATGGGTACCAATCTATGTCAATTTATGGTGGTAATATTTAAGCGTGGAGAATTTCGGTTCCTACTACAGCTTGAATACCTTTTTCCTAGAAATTTCAGAGTTGGGTGTTTTTTTCTCTCTCTGAGCTTATTGAGAAGTCCACCACTGGTATCATTCACCTTTCTAGCTATACTGCCAGCATGGCAGGTAAGACAATTGATCTCAAGCTACCTCAAGATTTTCTCTGCAAAAGAAATCTTCCTGGTCATTTTGCAACAGGTTTTTCAGCACTGTGCTACAGCCACATTAATAATGAATGAATCCATTATGATCAATGGCTCAACAATGAATATCAAATGACTTCTCCATTATTAAGATCATTACAGGATGCTAGAGGTAACTGCTCAGTGCCATTTACAGGGGTTTAGCTGTATGCTCCCTTTCTCTCTTAATAGGATTTCTATGACTAAAACATCCCAAATCACACTAAATATTTAACCTGAGGTTCAGTCATTTTACAGTTTATACTATAAAACACCTCATGAATCAATAGAGCAATGATATGTATCACTGTCTCTTTGAGCAATTTAATATAATCTTGCTGTGTAGACAGTGCCTATCAGTACCATCAAAAAGTGTGCTCTGGAGATCTGCAAAGTAGATACTAATTGCCCTAAATCTAACAGAACTAGCAACTGAACAGAACCACTCCACTGTTGCCTTAAAAAGCCATTCCTTTTAAATTTGTTTTTATTTATTTGTCTTCACTTTTCCAACAAATAATGCAACTGATTAAGTAACAAATATAGAACATTAATCATATTGCTTAACTAGGCATTTCCTAAGAGTCACCCCACTCTGAAACACAGAGCTTTCTCATGTGCTGCCCACACGCCCTTGATTAATGGTGCTCTCCGAATACACCCTTGGATCCCTATTCTGCACTTCTTCCTAGCTCCCATGCGAGTGGCAAGCCTGTCAAAGTGACATGAGAAATGACTGTGTAACCTTTGCTGACGTCCAGCAGTTCCCAGTCTTTCACTTTTCACTCTGCACTGCTCTCCAAGAAGTCTGCTTTAGGTTTACAGTTTCCCAGGCAGAATTTGCAATGACAGAAGAGAAATGATTGCTCTAGATTACATTGCCAACAGAGCTTTGAAAAATGCTACACAGCCAACAGATCTTGCCCAAGATAAATAGGTATCAGTGGATACTGTGGCTAGCTCTCGCTCATGCAATCTCAATTTTAAATCTATGCTCAAGAATCAGCTCTAGTAACAGTATAGCAATGGAATATGTTCAAAATCATGGCAGTCAGGTGAAGTTCCCAATGACTGGAAAAAGGAAATAAAACCCCCATTTTTCAAGAAAGGGAAAATGGATGACCCAGGCAATTACAGACCAGTCAGTCTCACCTCTGTGCCTGGCAAAATGTTGGAGCACATTCTCCTGGAAGGCATGCTAAGGCACATGAAAAACAACAAGGTGCTTGGTGACAGCCAGCATGGCTTCACAAAGGGAAATCCTGCCTGACCAATTTGGTGGCCTTCTATGATGGGGCTATGGAACTGATGAACAGGGGTAGAGCAGTTGATGTCATCTACCTGGATTTGTGTAAAGTGCTCGACACTGTCCCACACGACATCCTTGTCTCTAAATTGGAGAGACATCAGTTTGATACGTGAACCACTCAGTGGATAAAGAACTGGCTGGATGGCCGCACACGAAGAGTTGTGGTCAATGGCTTAATGTCCAGCTGGAGAGCAGTAACAAGTGGTGTCCCACAGGGATCGGTGTTGGGACTGGTCTTGTTTAACATCTTTGTCGCTGACATGGACAGTGGGATTGAGTGTGCCCTCAGCAAGTTTGCTGATCACACCAAGCTGTGTGGTTCAGTTGATATACTGAAATGAAGGAATGCCATCCAGAGGTACCTTGTCACGCTTATGAGGTGGGCTGATGCCAACGTTATGAAGTTTGACCATGTCAAGTGCAAGGTCCCACACCTCTGTCAAAGCAATCCCAGGCACAGCTACAGGTTGGGCAGAGAAGAGATTCAGAGCAGCCCTGTGGAGAAGGACTTGGGGGTGCTGGTCGATGAGAAAATGCACATGAGCCGGCTTCAGTGTGCGCTCACAGCCCAGAAAGCCAACCATATCCTGGGCTGCATCAAAAGCAGCATGACCAGCAGGTCGAAGGAGGTGATCCTGCCCGTCTACTCTGCTCTCATGAGACCTCACCTGGAGTATTGTGTGCAGTTCTGGTGTCCTCAACATAAAAAGGACATGGAACTGTTGGAACAAGTCCAGAGGAGGGCCAAGAGGATGATCAGGGCACTGGAGCACCTCCCATGTGAAGATAGGCTGAGAAAGTTGGAGCTCTTCAGCCTGGAGAAGAGAAGCTGTGTGGAGACCTCATAGCAGCCTTCCAGTATCTGAAGGGGGCCTATAAGGATGCTGGAGAGGGACTCTTCATTAGGGACTGTAGTGATAGGACAAGGGGTAATTGGTTAAAACTTAAACAAGGGAAGTTTAGATTGGCTATAAGGAGTTCTTTACTGTAAGGGTGATGAAGCACTGGAATGGGTTGCCCAGGGAGGTAATGAATGCTCTATCCCTGGTGGTATTCAAGGCCAAGTTGGACAGAGCCTTGGGTGATATGGTTTAGTGTGAGGTGTCCCTGCCCATGGCATAGGGGTTGGAACTAGATGATCTTAAGGTCCTTTGCAACCCAAATTTTTCTAATGATTTTATGATTCTACATATTGAGGGAGGAGAGATTTGATGGTCAAGCATGATAGGGGGATTGAGGATAGCAAGGTTGAGAATAACCCAGTGTTTGGATTTGAGTCCTACGTGTTGTGGGTTAAATGCTCTTTCTGAACAAATTCTCCTGTGTGGAATGGAGTAGACTACTACCGCACATACACCTGGGTCTCCACCTAGCTGTGCATCTGCAATTTGTTTCTGAAATGGATGCATCAAAAAAGTGAAATAGTTTCCTTTCATCATGAATAGATTAGAAGGATGGATAAATACAAAACCCCCACATGTCAAAGTTATTCTTTTTTTTATATGTCATTATGCACTAAAACTATTTTGCAATTTAGAATGTCCATTAAGAGAGACCAAAACATGCTGAGGGGGGTATGAGGTCTCCCCCTTGAACCCTGGCTCACAGGAAACTACCATTAAAAAAGATCATGGATCTTTGCTTCTACTGGAAACAACTCACTCATGCTCCTGGGAAATCTGGCCTCTTCTCCCACTACTTGGTGATCATTCTTGTGAAGAGGAAACCAGAAAAATGGAAAATTATTGTGAATCCTTCTGACCACGCAGGAAGCATATGGCAAACCCATTAACGTAGCTGGGAATGCTCCTATGCTCAAGGCACATAGAGATGGTTAATTACATGCAATAGAGTTCTTTTGATGCTAATTATTTAATTTAATAAAATAGAGATTATGCCATTAGCAATAACTTCCCCATCAACCTTTGATGCTGAATAGGGGTCATGCAGGATAAGTTCCCTACCAGTCTTCTTATTGTCAGAGAAAGACATTTTTTTTCTCAAAACCATATAATCTATCACTATATTTGCGTGATGAAAAAATAAAAGCACAATTCCTAAAATTCAAGTAGCTTTTTCTCCAGTTGTTCTACATAATTTTATAATTCTCAGAGGGGGAAAAAACACTGAAATAAACCAAAAAACAATAGACAATTGTAGAGATGTGTGCCTGGGAACATCTTAGATTCTGGTTCACAAATCATCTCACTGGTGCACAGCAAATGTATTAATGAAGTCAAGAGCAGTGATTTTAAGGAAGAAGGAAAAATGGAGAATTATTGGAAGTTAGCTCATATTGAGAAATACATGTGCAGAGAGCACCTTTACTTCAATTCTTTCATTGTGTTCAAGTTTTATAATATGCTGCATGTGAGTGCACCTCTGTGAATGGTTAACTTGACAGACTTTACATGAACTTTCTACTGGTGCAAAGATGTCACCATGGAGAATATGCTTTTAGGATTAAGTATTAAGTGACAGCTTACTACACCTGCAACCTCAGCTCTGTAATTTACCCAGCAATGCAGAAAAGAAGAATTAAGGCCCCTACTTTGTATAAGGTATGAACAGAGATTCATTTAGAAAAATTAGCCTCCATCACTACTGTAACATGGAAGCCCTGATCTTGAGCCACTTTACATGACACAGGACAGGTTGAACCTTGCAGTCACTCTACAGTTTAACCCCACAGTTAGGTTAAAGGTTATTCCACAAAGGAGGTAATCATGGCATCCGTTACTAAGAAACACACCCTAGGGAACTGTCCATGAATAATATACTTATGATTTAGACAACCTCACAAGTGTTTCTCATCTCTCATTTCTACAGGCCAAAGTCACAGAAATACCAAATGCCTTGGAACACTTACAGACGTTACAGGTACTGGGCATTATTAGTGCCTTTACCTGTGTTCATATACAAAGAGTGAAAACAAATGATGTCCCAAAGCACAATCTGGAGGATTATACTGCTACTTCTTCATGACGGAACATTCTAAAATGATGCAGTTACTACTAAATTAGAACCTGGACTAGTATCCATTTGTTTTCCAATATAACTGATCACATTTAGAATGTCTGTAAAAAAAATGTATTCCTAATTGAAGTTCTGTTTTAAAAACAAGCAACCAAACCTTCTTAAATGCAAGATATCTTTTTTGAACATATTTTTAAGGATTTTCAATTTCTGCATTTTTGAAATTCAGTTCAACCAAAACTCTCTTGGGCTTAAGCACACAGGATTATGACTTGGAATCACAGTACAAGAAAAATGCAAGGAAATCAATGGTTATAAATGGAATACTCCAAAGATTTCTTACAAAAGACATTTTCTAAGGACAAGAGAACTTCCTATTTCAGCATGGAGAATGCCTTCCAAAAGCTATAATATTAGCTATGCACAAGAGCTTTATTACACAACACTGAAGTACCGAAATACAGGAAAATTGTGACTACACAAGGATTAAGTGTGCTGCTGCTGCTGCAATAGATAGGATACTTGTGCTGTATATATATATGGCCAATATAATTTCAGACTTCATTTTTGCCAACAAATATAAATTGTATTTTTAGGAAAAAAATGTTCTAGCACAGTAAAAGAAAAATATTAATTTTTTTCCTGAAAAGATTTCATGTATCAAATCTTGCATGTTGTTTATATGCAAGTTTCCTACACTTTGCATTGCTGAATAATTGAGAACATTATCTCCCAAGCCATGAAAAATTCATTTTAACATGATGTATTATTAATCAATTTAATTTACAGTGATCTGATAAGTCCCACTTTCAGTTACGGTGCTTGAAGACACATTTAGAAAGTGGTTGGTCTGTATTATAGCACTTTATGTAACTCTTTCTCATCTGATACACTTTGCAAAGTGGGTCATGCAGCATACGCGTGATAATGGATAAAATGGATAAAAGAGAACCAGTTGGCATTATTTATTTGGACTTCCAAATCCTTTTGACAAAGTCACACATAGAAAAAAAAAATTAAGTAGCTGGAGAACAGAGCAAATTATTGGAAATTATCAAAAGCTGCTTAGCATACAGAAAGGAAACCACTACATTTTAATAAAAATATAGTTTTTATTATATAAGGATATTTTGCTTTCACTATTTAAAATAAATACTGTTTTGGACATATTTTTACTATATAAAGTGTATATTACACAAAGTTTCAGCAAGTCTTTGAGTTAATGTTAGCTAATATTTCATTATAAAATAATAAAAAAAATCTGTTTGGAAAATAGCAACTACTGTTTTAATTTAGGATTTGTTTATCTAGGATTAAAAGAATGCACTATGGCTTCCTGGCATTTCTCTCCACTTTAATGTAATAAAAGGGAGATTTGAGTGATATGGCAACTCTTGCCACCCCGACTTCTTCCTCAATATTTTGTGAAAACTCCCTGGTTACTGAAGTCTTCACTTACTATGTCAGACATGGTAATTGTATCATCTGACCACAAATATAAATCATTAAAATACAAACTATTAATCAAGAACTGCTGATAAATGGTGGAAATATGTATTTTATATATACATAAATATATATGATTTAATTTATATTATTTATATATACTTATATTTTTTCTATATAATATATATTTATATATGTGTATATATACATATATATGTAGTGGAGGCTACAAAGCTGTGTAGATTTATCAGGATGAAAGATTATTACAAAAATCAGGTAAACCTCATATGTAAATATAGGTTATATGGAGAAAGAAGTCTATATTTAGAGGTAGAAGCCTGAAACCCTTGTTCAGGTTAAAAGAGTTTAACTTGGCTGGGATGGAAAGTGAAGTGCTTCTGCATTGGTGAACACAAGAATGAAGCCTGCTTAAGACGAGTTTGGAAAAGCCTGCATAAAATTCCATGTGATGAATACTAGAGGTAACACTGCAAGATGCTATCAGCCAGTGAAGTCTCACCGGAGCAAAGCATGACCCCTGGATGCCTGACTCAGATGTTGAATGGCTGAGAGAATGCAACACGAATGGGCCAGAACATGCATGAACTCTCCCACAAGGAACAAATGACAAAACTGGGATTATTTTGCTTAGAAGGGAGTTACATTTAAAGTGCAGAGGTACAACAAAAAGGTATTAAACCAAAAGGTTACACTGATCCATATAATTTGTCGACAAATGGCCTAACACATCCCTCCACCCCTGGAAGTAACTCAGGCAAGATTAAAAAATGCACAGTGTTAAAATATTTATACACATGGGTTGCGACAAATTTCATCAAAAAGCTGACAGTTGACCAAAATAACTGCTTGAATGAAGTCAGTAGAGAATTTTAAACAGAAGTGTCTGCAAGGATGTGCCTCTGCCTGCAAGAAGCCTTGTCACCAGAGCTGGCACCACAGCCAGGTGGCTGGGGGAGCTTCAGCCTGAGCCAAAAGCACTGATAAGCGATCAGGGAGGGGAAAAGTACTTTGAGGAAGTTTTGTGAGCCCCAAGAGGGCTGTGCGGCAGAAAGCTGCCCCTCAAGGCAGTCCCCTCCTCCATTTAATGATGGATTCCTCATGAATTTGTACCTTCTTAAAAATAAACATGCTGGCAGCTAACACACACGACTTGTCAAATCTTCCCTCCTAACAGAAATAACTTTGCAGACCCCAAGATTTCAGTAGCTGCTTGTATTAAAAAGAAGAACATATGGATATAAAATATGTGTTATAGATGGGACAACAGGAGTAGGCTAAAGTGACTTGTCAAAGCAAGATATCAGTGCCCCCTGGTTATTCCCAGAGGCTGCTCCCAAGGTTTGTCCCAGGAACAGTGGGAACTCAGATTTCGCCAGGGACTGTCATCATTCTGAAACATTCACACAGAGACAAAACACACCAGCCTAGCGCCTTAATGATAACAGCAGACATTAGCCTTACTTAAAGGGTCAAAGGCTTGTAGCTATAAAATAAAATATGAAGCAAATATGCTTTCCATGATGTGCACATTCACAGCACTGTATCCACCCCACAAAAGGAAACTGGTTGAAGGCCAGCTCTATGCGAAGCAGACTTAGGTTCATCTCATTGCTTGTGTGCATGTTTGCCTTGGTAGCAATAAGCTACTTCAATTTAAGTTTAATGTAAAATCCTGCTTTGTGCAAAAATACAGTCAGCTCGTGTCAAACTGTTTCTGCAAGCACCTTAGGTATACAAGCCCATCTCTGAGGAAGTATTAGGTGGCATACACTGGAGTTCTTTGCAAAGATACATCACTTCCCCAGGTTAGATACAGTTGACACTTGTGTTGCTCCAAGTCACAATATTCATATCTGTTGGAAGAATCTACTTGTCTCCTCTTATGTTGTCATTGTTTGGTAACAATGCAATCATAAAACACATATAATATGATTTAAAAGTTTCTTCCTACAACAGTAAGCAAATGTCACCTATTATTAAAATACTACAAAATCCCTAATAAAACTTCTTCATTTTCTACCAAGAAAAATTTTGTATAATGATGCCTATTAAGCCTTTGCTGCCCAGGGTTCCTGTAACTTTTACATTGCCCAACCATGCAAAGAAACCCCAACCAAAACACTGAAGCATTTCAATTATACTGCTATAATTCCTACCACAATACACACTAACACACCAGCATGAACACAGACATATATTTTCTCAGAGAAATACAGCATCCCTTTCTCCAAAAAAAAAAAAATCCTGAATCTGTGAAAGGAGAAGACAAATTATTGCTTGATAATTGCCAAGAAACAGATTGTATCACTGTGTCCGTTTATCTCCTTACTTCACTATGTTATGAAATAAGCACAATTTCTAATTCATTCCTGTATTTCATTTGCTACCAAATAGGGACACTGGGAAAAGCTTGCACAGTTGACCTTGCAAGCTTGCAGGTCCAAAAAAAGTGTGCTAACAGAACAGGATGGGATTTATTTTCAGCAATGCCATAGCATTGCCACAATGTCAGGATTCTGGGATTTCAAAACAAAACAAAACAAAATACTGCCAGAATTGAAGATACTACCTGAAACAGAATTTTTTACAATTATAATATCCAGAAAGGAACTTTTTAGAAGAGCTTTAACTGACAGAAAGGAGATTTACATTAGATATTAGGGAGAAGTTCTTCCCTGTGAGGGTGCTGAGGCACTGACACAGGCTGCCCAGAGAGGCTGTGGCTGCCCCATCCCTGGCAGTGCTCAAGGCCAGGTTGGACAGGTCTCTGAGCAGCCTGGTCTAGTGGAAGGTGTCCCAGCCCATGGCAGGCTGTTGGAACTGGAGGAGCTTTAAGGTCTCTTCCAAACCCAAACCATTCTATAATTCTCTATTTCCTTTTTGAAGCCAAACTGTCCATGCCAGGTGGCATTCTCCAAGCTAAAAAAAAGCCTCTGCTGAAGTTACAACACTTCAAGCTACAAGCAAGGATGCTCTACCTTACTGGTCAGTATCTAAAACTGCAGCAACTCTCAGAGTAGGAAACCAATGGAGTGTCACCCCAAGAAGTAATCCCCATGGAGACCTAAATCCCTTCTGCTGTATTTCCACCTCTTGCCTCCTACTGTCTAAGGCAGAGTGTCTGATCTCCACAGCCTGCAGCCCTCTTCAAAGTGTATCCTGGTAATGACCCAGAAGCTTAAATAATAGAACAAGTTCTTCCAAGAGTCAGGCAGCTTTGTAAGTCCTTAGGTTATTCAGCAGACATAAATGCAAACTGAGCCTGTCATTCTTGCTCCTTACCCAGGAAACCACAAGCAGTAAGAGTTGTGATGTGTTAATCCTGTACACAAAACCATAGAAATGTCTGTATTTCCAAAATTATGCCAACTCAGTAAAGGAGTCAGCCCTTTTTACCTCTTTCCCATCAAGAATTGCCCCTAAACTTTATCATAACAATAAAATAAAATAAAATGTAAAAATAATGGCTCAAGACAAAGATTTGTGCAGCCTAGCATCTTCTTTTGGGAAAGCAGCCTCTAATAAATGCCTACAAGAAAAGACCAGGGCCATAATGGTACTCCTCCCCTTCTCCCTCCCTCCAACACGCTCTCCTAGATGCAGTCCTCTGTGGCTCTGCCAAGTCAATGCAGGGCCAACTGACACAATGACAGCTACTACTCTCAGGAAGAAAGGGAAGAATGCTTACACAGCTTCACCTCCACCATCACAGCCAACATAAACTTTCTCTTACTGCTCCCAAACAATTTCTCAGTACATATTCTCATCTTCAGACGGGGGGGGGGGGAATCCGAAGATGTGAGCCACAGAAAATTTTATCTTATTATCTAGGAGAGAGAAAACGAAATATATTAGCTGGTGGGGGCTTGGTGTTGAATGTCTTTCACAGCACATGCCATGTAAGATTTGCCTACTGCAATCTCAGTCCTCTAACATTTGCATCAGGTTTCCCAAATAAGAGTTGTTGTTTCTTTGCAAAGAAACTTTGTGCCGGGTACAGAAGTTACTTTTCCTCCCAAATTCTAAGCACCAGCATTACATGCAGTACTACCAGTACACATACATTGATTTCTATGTTTCCATTTTTGGTAGGTGAATGTGAAACTGGGGAATTTAGTTTTTTGAAAGATCACCCTTCTTCTCCACTGCCCAGGACAGAAAATTCCACATATCATATAGCATATGTGAATATGATATATGTCATACACCTCACTGAGCAGTGCTGCTGCACTTTTATGTAGTGCTTAATGTAACATGAAACAAACCCAAATGGTAAGCCCCAGATCTGGCATAGCCCATTCAGTTTACATTAGCACTGGCTACATTACTAGCTGTGAAACATTCAACAAAAGGTGAATGCTGATAGTACCCCAAGCCCTATCATCTCTTGGGGAGTCTGCTCAGCAAAAGTCACTCACCAGAGATTCAGTCAGAGTGACTCATAAAAGCTCCCAATAAGATATTTTTCCAATGTGCCACACTATCACCTATCATTGTCATCTATGTATAGCAGATACAGCTACAAGCAAATAGAGCTATATTATTTTTTTACTTAAAAAAAAAAAAAAAGGCACACAATCCCAGGCTTTTAGCCCTGCAGGATTCTCAGATAGTGTTGAAATATCTTAAAAAGCACTCTCTAGCACATTTCAATATTAAAAAAATCAATAGCAAAGTGTTAATCATAGGCTGGTATCAACCATCCTCAAGTCTCGAGAGTCAGCTGGCTTAGGTTAGATATCCTTAGATCTTATCACCATTATAAGAAAATATTTTTCAAATCCTGAGAAACTCATTGAGAAACTTTTTAAGAACATTCAAGAATGAATATACTCATTCTTGCCATTTTTATGTTCCAAAAAGCAAAGTGATTTAGGACACAATCTAACCTATCAGCAGGTGGTTCTATTTGAAATTAAGCTGAGAGAGGAGATACTATTATTTCATATGCAAATATGTATTAGGACATTTCCCCTCATCTTCCAGTCACTGTGTTTTGCTTTCCTGTACAGAGGAAAACAAACTACCTCAATTACCTTACAGTGCAGTAGGAATGCAATGCCAGTCTTCCCCAAACGATGAAGGAAGAGTATCTTCTGTGCAGCCATTCCTTGATAGGCTATGAACCGCTACAATAATTGTTTAGGAAGACTAAATATTTTTTATATCAAATTAAACTTATTTCTCAAGCATACAAAAGCTTCTGCATAAAGGATTTAAGGAAACAAAGATATCCTCTGCAATGGAACTGGCTTAAAAATATCTGCGGCAGCAAAGAAAAAAGCCATGTGCTTTTCAAAAGATAATCACCAGGAATAAGGAAGATCCCCTTCAAAGGTCTCCCAGATAAAGACTCTGCAGCTGGACACACAGCAAAATGCTTACATTGGGCATGCGAGGCAGCACCCCATGTAGCACAGCACTGAAGAATGACTCAGCACCTTAGGAAAATCCCCTAAAATGCACTAAGCCAAGTAAGAGAGGGGTTTGGTCTGGTTTTCTCCAAGGCACTGCACATCTTGCTTTCCGGTCTCCCCTACTTTACAGCATTCAGAACACAGTCCAGAAACCTCAAAGCTGGAATAGCTCTATGATTTCTGCCAACATCCTCACTCCTTCCCTGTAGCAAAGATAAAATGAAGTAAAATTACTTTTTCAATGTTTGAACATAGTTGTTTACTGTAAGATCAAAGAAAAATAAATGGCAAGGCAGACTCCAGCCAAATTTAGCTTTGCAAGAAGCAGGTACAAACCTAATTGAAATCTCTGGGCTACCCATATTTTAAATCTGTGGAAACTAAAATGTAACACATTAACCACAGGATTCTTAATTTATTAGAGAGAGCTCACCACTTCCAAGTGAGTGCTATATATAGACATTTTTATTGGCTGCAGTACATTCTACTTGCAGACAACATTTTAATTGTTTTGATGTTTAAGGTTTAGCCTGATGCAAAAAGTTTGGCTTGGGGGATTTTTTTTTTTATAAAGAGTCTTTACAGTTCTGGTTGGAATACATTTATAGGCACAACTGTAAGCAAAAGACTCATACTGTTCAGGGTGAGCCCATTTTTAATGCATTTTTATCTACTAACTTGCACACACACTGACAAGGCTCTATGTATAAATGATGTGATCCTTCAACACTACTGGCAGAGTGAAAGGACTAATACAGCTTCAGCTGGGCAGAGATGTGGAAGATGTCATGTACAGGTATTTTTACATATTCTTTATAGTCTCTAACCCCAAACTACCCACCAAGTTATTCTCCTGGTTTAGCAGAGATTAGTCTATAAGGAGAAGTAGCTCTAGAGGAACTATCACACACTACTTTATGTACCTATACCTAAGTAAAAGAACAAGGTCTGATGCAGAGCTGTGTTACAAGGGTAGTTGCTGGCCAGCATAACATGAAAAAGCTATCGCTAACATGGCCATCTGGCAGGAACTAGAAAAAATCAAACTCCGTTTCTTCCCAGTTCTCCAAGTTGCAAACGTAAATGCATATGACTACCACAGGCATAAATGCAAGAAATGAAGGTCTGTGCATATCGTTATTGAGCAATTAATTTATCTATACCTCCTCAAGCTATCGGGATGCCCAGTGGGATGTTATATATTTTCACTTAATATGGAAAAGGTAACCATAGTTCCAGGACTTTGACCTCAAAGTGATTTCTGCAGGTAATTCTCTGCCTTCAGGTCTTCTCCAGAGAGGGAGATCCATCTATGTAAAAGTTGAATTATAGTGTTTGGGTGAAATCTTGTTTCTTAAAAGAAGAAGAAAAAAAAGTAGAAAATTGCCACTTCCTTCCCAATGATCTAAAGGTACCTAACAAAAACCAAACTTCTCTCTATAAAAAAATCTTAGCTGAAAATGCACTGTGTCAAACTGCAAACGGCAGTTCTGAGCTGCTGAGACCCTGGCACGTCTGTTAGAGATACCTCTTCACAAAGCCAAAAACCTCCATAGAATTTGCTTAAGCACATTTTCCAACCTAGCTCACCAGGTTGCTGAGACGTTATTTGGGTATCATGTCTGGGAGAGGCTGGCTGCTCCTTGTGCAGTTCCTGCAGGGGGTGAAAAGGAGAATTTGATCATTTGCAGAGAGGAACCAAAGCAGGGGACTGAGATAAACAGGTTTGATACTCAGCTGGCATACTCAATAGAGCCAGCTTTGGGGCTCTGCACAAACAGAAACAGAAGGAACTTCAACAAAGTACTTAACACTTCTGTAAAGCCACGTTTTCTCATTTGATACTCAGTATTTTCCAAAGCCATCTAATAGAGCTGGATGCAAGTTTCCATAACTGGGCACAGAATGACAAATCTTATCTATGCACAATATACCTAATATATCAAAACACCCTCATATGCAAAAAAAGAAAAAAAGAAGGTTTAAGATATTTCTAAGCTCTAAAACTATTGGATTACTCCAGTTGTGTAGTGATTTCCAGTTTACCATCAAGGCTCTTAAACTAATAAATTTTTTTCATTTACTGAAGTAGAAAATTCAAAAATTGTAATATCTTTAAATCTGAATGATACAGGTTTCATCAGTAAACAGAACAGATGCTTGAAGAAATAGCATTTCCCTTTGCTCTGTGAGGCTATTCTTGCTTACCCTGAATTACCTTACCTGCTCATCTCAATGTGCATTTCCATCATTAATAAAGCAAACAGAACAAAGTTTAAGATGTGCAAACAAAATAGGTATCTGACTTGCCCCCCCCCCGTCTTCCCAATCAGCTATTGAAAGAATTATGCATATTTGCCAGCATTTGTTTATTCGTGTATTAATTGCTGGCCTTTGTAAGCTAACACCCTTCCCATCTGTAAGCCAAAGGAAAGATCTGAGGCCTGATCATGATCTCACTAAAACTCAGAAAAACTCAGCTGAGGACATCAAAATAGATCACACTTGTATAAGTGCAAATCCAAGACCAAATGTTGTATGTTTCCATATTGTCTGTAGAGAAGTTGGGCATAATTTTATTTAGAACAGTTTAGTCATCCAGTCACATAATTTCTCTATTAGTGACCTGACTATAATGGCATTAAACAGCTTTAACCACATAATTTTCTTTTATTGCCTTGATAAAAATAAAGTCTCTCATAATATACTCTTACTCTCAAAAAATCCATAGCATTAAAAGAAAAAATAAAAGCTCTATAAACACAGCACAGTGAAGCAAAAGATTAAGGTCATGAATAGTAAGTGACATTAGTAGGTCTACCTTAAACAAATTGATATTTTTACTGCTGAGCGATACTTTGCACTCTTCTAAACTCATCACTTTAAAGTTATAAAATATTACAAAGGAATTAAACTGAATTAGATTAAATCAATATCCTCCTAATAAGAATTCTTTGTAGTTTTAAATTTCTAAGCTTTACATATTTCAGTAGTTCATGTTTAAATGGAGATTTGACATTTTGCCAGCAAAAGTTTCATTAAATCACTAGTAGGCAAATCATGATTATCTCATATTACCTCAGTGCAATGATATAATGTGTCTGGTGCTTTTAAAGATGAGACAGACAAACGGGAGAAAAGTTTCCACTAAGCCACCAAATAAATTGCAGATATTTATGGCTTCTTTAAAATGATTTTTTCCAAACACAGATTATTTGTTTCTATTTTCTTTTCCTTTGTTAGTACATCATTACCATATTTTTTACATTTGAAGTGAATTTTTGACCCAACTCCATATTTAAATAATTGCATTGCCAGTGAAGTGAGCTCTGAAGGCCAACACAAAGACCTTTTTGAAAAAGTCTCATTTAAATTATTAGGAAAAGCTTATTGTATCACCTAAAGCTCATCACCTACCCTTTGGTTTTATTATTATAGATATAAGGCAGTGTACTGGAAAACGTCCTGTCTTTGACCTCCATGCACAGGCAAGTCTTACTACCAAGATTCTTTCTTTCCTCTAAGCAAGCTCCTGCTGTGTTAATCTCAAGAGCACTTGCAGTGGCGGGGATGGCAGCCAAGGAGGTGGATGGCTGAAGTGGGTATCATCCTGAAATGACCCTAGGCCAATCATTCTGTCCCCCCACATTATCCCAGCACATTAAAACATGGAGGAGTTGGGAGGGTAACTATTTTGAGAACGTACAAGGTACAATAAATTTAGATAAAGCTAGCTGTGGTTCCTCTGAGCATACACAGAAGATTATAAGTAAAATAAATGGATTCTTGAGCACAGCACTGTACACTCTTCTAAAGATTAAGCAAATTAATGTATTCTTCTGTATTCTCGTAATGAACAGAAAACATCTGTGTCTTCTTTTGGAGGTAGTTGTGAAATAAGGGCTGAGCAATGATTACTAGAAAATGTATTTGGTGAGAGGGCTAATAGTTAATGTTACATGATTTATAGATATTAAAAGAAAATGAACTGTAAACTTAAAAATACCTGTTTCCATGAAATCCCCAACATTCTTAGAATTATTTACATATAATCGGGACATACTGAATAATACCCTACATTCCATCAGAAATTAATAGTATTCTGAAATGTAAATCTCAAAATCATGAATAATAGGGCTGCAGATATATACTACAATATTTTTTTTATTTACAATTATTTTTGACATGACATTTTGAAACGTGAATGAAAGAAAGTTTTTTGGCTTTTTGCAAACAGAAAAGACTGAAGTGAACATGAAGTGAACTATACAATCAACTGCTCAAGAGTAAGTCCACAGAGCTGGTAGATACGTTGTCTGTGTGTTCTGCAGGAAATTTGACCAATTCAGATTTGCTTTAATTCCAGTCCTTAGGGGTACTACGAAGTATTTCCTGACAGAAAGCAGTTACCCAAGTTAATCAGATTTTTTTCAACAAGCTGGCATACCTCCACTACCCAAGGAGCTCCATTTCCAGTCTGCAAGTAAGATTCTCAACTGTATACTTATGCCATCACAAAATGCCATTTTGCCAACCAGGAAGTGGGCAAAATTCTGCTAATGAGAATCAATTGTAATAATATTCCCAACACAAATACTATTGCTGTTGGTTTCAAACATTTAATATCATTTTGTAACGTCATATTCACTTGGGAATAAAGTCAGAGAATGCATCAGCTTTTAAAAACAAAAGATTGAAGGTTGAAGGGCCCAGTGACTCAGAAACACGTATAAGCTTTATTTTCAAGAAGTTTCATACTTGCACTTTCACTATGAAGTATTTTTAGGCTGCTGTGTTAGGCACCTGAAAAGTAGCAATTAGTAATGTCAAAATATAGTTTATTTCTAATAGTTCTCATACATTCTATTCTTTTGAGTTGAGAATGCCATAAGAAAAGTCAGTTAAAAATCCTAAAAATACCAGCAAGGTTTTCACGGTTCTTATGCTTACTTAATTTAGGTGCAGACATGTTTCTTATGATTTTAATGAGAAAAGGACAGTGAGACCAAAATTCAATGTATAATAGCTAAGAAATGTATTTTCAGCCTTATTAATACACATAAGCAAATCACTCTTCCAAACAATAAGATTTGTACAGGTGTCTAAACAGGATTACTAATAAGCCAGTCATGATTATTATTCACCCTTGCTATGCAAAAAAAAAAAAACCAGAGCTGCAAAAAAATTCACCAAAACACAAAACCTGAGATCCTCAGGAGACTGTTATCCAAATAATCTTACTCTGGAGAAAGCCCATACAATAATGTAGCTTGGAGGGGTAACATCAATTTTCTAACAAGTAATTAAGATTTGCATTATTAATGCAATGGATGTTCTTACAAATTATGTCTAAATATATGCAGATTAAAAAAAAAACACCCAACCACCCAACGACTTTTAATGACAATGCTGTCATTTATAAGTCTTTCTAATAAAACTATAGATAAAAGCAATGATGAGCTGGTTGTCTCAGTAAATTTAAATCATTAGTACCTATAAACTGACCACAGTTCAGAATGCAGCTGCACTGTTATGTAGAACTGGGGAGCTTAATTTCCACCATATGCTCAATACAATGCACCTTTCAAATGAAGTAAAACCTAGTCCATTAAAAGCCAAAGTGTGTTGAAATCTCTTCTGGAACATAATCTGCTTCACCGTTTTATTGGTCTAAGCAAATTAGAAATGGTTCATGTCATTCTCAGTCAACACTGAACGCAAGCAAATACAGTTTACCCACCTTTGACTCAGACAGTCTAGCATTTACCCGCTTTGACCTACTTGAGCTAAACAAAAAAGTGCTCAGATAAAACCCAGGCTTTTAAATCTACTACCGCACCACCATTTCAGTGGTACTGAAAGGGAGTGAAATGGAAGAAACTCTAACCTTGTTTTTGGCAAAAGGAATGCTTTTTCACGCTTGGAAATTGTACATTTCCTCCCCTCCCCCGATCTATTATGCCTGTCATCAACTTTTTCTAAGGATGTGCATGGGCACACACAGAGGAAGCAGCTAGTTTGCTGTCCACTGGAAGGTTAAATGAAAGCAACCTAAATGGGCAGGATTTTAACAAAGCATCTCATGCTACATCCCTCAAAATTGAGTAAGAAAAAAGTGAGCAGAGAAAGGCAAAGTAGTGAGTAACTATTTCAGCCTCCATAGGATTTAAAATTTATGCAGCTTTTTGCATACAACTGATAGCAGAAACCCACTGGGAAGACTCCTTAGAAAACACAGAAATCTTCAGAGTTTTTTGACTGTCTAAAGGTCAGGCCCAGTTTAACTGATTACTGAGCTTTAAAGAAGAATCACAAGGCATGTTATCATGCCATGTATATACACAGATACACAATATTTATGTATGCACATATCTGTACGGGTAATTATTTTGCTTCTTTGGTAATTAAATGGAATATGGTGGCCCATTTTAGCCACTTTTTAGTCTGAACCACAGAGCAACTGATGTAGGTATCCAGAAAATCACAATACTTATTATTCCTTATCTTCCTGCTCATCATTAGAGGCTAGACCAGAAGATATGAGAGTTGGGTTCATATTCTCCTTCCTTCTCAGCAGGCTCAAAGCCATATCTCCAGCCTGGTAAGACAATGTCTGACCTCCCAGACTCTGGCCAGCACTGAAAAGTCACTGCCCATCCTTCCTGAACTTACACAATATAAAATATAATTTATAATATAATATAATATCCAAGCTACCTTGGGTCACAAGGAGGGACAGAGTGTGACTAATTTGCAGAGTGGCCTGGCAAACTCTGCCTAGGTCTACTGACCAGTTCTTCCTCTAGAGAGGCGAGCTCCCCCCTGTGATGGAAGGATCCAAAGTAAGAGGTGGCATTTCCAGGCAGCAGCCCCTTGTGCAATGAAATATTTTCTACAAAGTACCACAAAAACTGAAGCCTCACCAGGCAAGCTTTAGACAAAGAACATTTTGAAGCATAGGGGACATTAACCTTTAAATCCATGCAAAATGAAAGTAGATCTTGCGTGCAGTTTCTTATTCTCCTGATACAGTCTAAGTACATCTATTTTAATACAAATGCAGTGACAGGAATGAAAGAAAAAAGAGATTAATGACCAGGCTTCTCTCTGAATGAATGCTCTAACGTTTCTATTTGTATATGTCTTTACAGCCTTCAAAACAGAAAGTACCCTGACTTAAAAAAATATTTATTACTTTCGTAAATAAGATGAATGCAAAGAAAAGCAAAGTGATGTTGGCTTATATTTTATCTACAGTAACATGAAATGAAGAAGCAAAACCAACTACATTGGATGTATGGCACAGATAGTAAGAAACATCACAGTACAAAAAAAAATCTTAATAAATGAGCAAGTATTCCCTGTGATACAATCTTTCTGCAGTTATATTAATATCCACTTCTAAGAGCAAAAAATATCACATTTTATCACTGTTTGAAGAAAATGTCATTGGAAAGCTGCACTATTTGATATGTGCCTACTTAATCATTGTGTTTGCTAGCTGAATGAAACTTGGAAAGAGATGCTGGGAACACCATGTTTGAAAAAACAAACTTTTGCTCCCCCCAAAACAAAGGACTACCACAGTTAGCAAGCATACTTTATTAGAACCTCTATCAGGTCTCACTGCTTCTACTTTCTACAGAAAACAGCAAAACTTCCTTTGCACCCACATGCCTAACTGAAATCCCAAAAGATCATGCCTAACTTGTAAATTGCAGCCTTGGCTACTGCCCATGATATTGCCCTGCAAAAGTAATGAACAAAGTCATTGTGGCCACATGTGTACTTACTGTCCACAGTAATATTCAAGTTGCATTAACTGACTTCGATTCAGTGTTTTTGCATAAGTAAATGCCTTTTTGGTTTCGTAGTTAGAAATAATAGTTAACTTCTATTTCAACAAAGTTAAGTTTAAAGAAAGAAATAACATGCCTTAGTATATAATATATATGATGGAATAACATGTTTCATGTTACAATGGCAAAAAACATAGCAGCTTTTCTGGTGACATAGACCTTCCTCTGATGAGAAACAAATGTAGCAAACTTGAAACTAAATACTGATTAGGAATAATAGGTCTGGTAATCAATTTGACAGAGAAGCATGATTAGCACTTTGACTAACCATTGCTTTTGCCATACCAAGGGCACAGGTGTAGGTAGCATTAGCCCTGCAGTGTGCAAGCAATACCGTAAGGTAAAGAGAAGAAAGAGTAAGAAACCCCACCCCATAACCCACACAGTGCTAAGATACACAGGTATTGCACACTTCCAGGTTCAAAACTTGGAATCCATCACTGTTTTCCCTCAAAACTTAGTAACAACCATCTTTTACTAAATCTTCGATGGAAAAGCACTCATTAATATCAGTTATCCCAATCCCCATGGTCATTGCAAAAACTGCACTACTACAAAACAGCCTCAGATACTACTGCAGAAAGATACTGTAGAAAGAGAGTTAAGCGCTTTCTCTAGAAAGTGAACTCTGAAGAATTTCATCTAGTGAGGACACCTACTGAAGACATATTTTCATCTTAGGCAAAATGACCTCAATGACATGAGCAAAGACAGCACAATATAAAAAGGAAGTTTTTGCTGGTTGTACACCACTGATAGTCACATCACACACATAATGAAACCAATGCAGAAAGCCACTAAATAAATGCTGACTCTCTGGAAAGATCACACTTTACAAGAAACATTCTAGCTTTCTAACAACCTTCCAAATACAAAATCTGACTGCTCTCCTGATAAATTCTTCCTTCTCCCATCCCCATCAATCTAAGCTACACAAACCCAGGGATCTCGCAGAGGCACACTGCTGGCTTACAAGAGCACCATCAAGCATTTCATGCTACTATGTACTGATGAAATGAAAAAAAACCTATACCTCTCCATAGTAGAACAAGCTAAAAATCCAAGGTGGGATTTAGCTGGCTAAAGAGAGGCATCTAGAGCCATGTGGACATCTTGCACGTTGCAGCTTTGGTTCAATCCCACATCCGTTCAACAGAAGCAAAATCATTCTGTTTGACCTTTCAGCTCTGGTCCCACAGGAAAGTTTGCAAATCCGTAACTCTTCTGGACATTATGAATTCAAGAAGGATGATGGTACATTGCAATTTTTGTCACAATTTACTCCCAACGAATCCCAAAATACCTCAGGGAAAAACAATTACCCTTCTTTGCATTGTGAAGGTTTACAAGCTTTGCACATGTTCTGCAGCTAACATCCATCTCTCTTCTGCATCTTGTAACCTACCTTTCTTTTAACATTTTCTAAGTGATGGATGTAATCTATTTAAAATCAGAACAATTGTTCCCAATCTTTTATAAGCTTGCTTCCCTTACAAAGATGAAGAAAAAAAAAACTGAGTCAGAAATCTTTTTTAAAACATTTGTGAGTTTTAAATCAATTTCTTGATTTTAGGCAAAAGTACAAATTTATGCTTCCTGCCTTGGACTAAAGAATAAATATCAGTCTGCTGAATGGAGTGCATGTATCTTTAATTCCAGTGCCTGCACACCCTTGGCTACTTTATTATGATTGAAAGAAACTGTTACATTTAGAGATTTCTTCTTCATCAATTATATATCAGACACTTCATATTTGCTTGCCTTTTCAGTCCTTTCAGTCTGGAAGTATGTTCTGCCATCATGATGCTCCCCAAGGATTTATGCATGCGGTTTCCCTGAGCTGAGAGGGGTCTAACGTGCTCCCTGTAAACCAGCAAGCAGATAGGATTTTCCTGAGCAGAAAACAAAGCACTGTGCACAGATCAGGTAGATTTCCAGAGAGCAAAATAAAGCAGTATCTCCTGATCTGGGGGGTGCTTATTTTGCCCTCTCTTTTATTTTTAACCCTGCACTGTATTTCAGCAGATTTTAGCAATCTTGATCAGGAAAACTGAAAGCCTTTTTTGACTTTGATTGTATGCATTCATCCTGAATGCAGCTGAATGTAAGGCAGCATATGCATTAAACAGAAATAGTATATACACAGATTAGATTTGTGAAAACCTTGTTTTTAACCAATTTACAGACAAATCAGTATCGCTCTATGTCTTAAAACTGACCCCCACTCGCCATTCAGTCTGGCGTGGCTCATCTAGTGTTTTGATCTGCCAAGTCTGCTACAGTCAACAGCAACATGAAGCCTACGTTTAAATCCTGTTTCTTCTGGGAACAGCCCAGAGAAAGCATTGCTTCATGCTCTGAAAACTCCTCCTGTAAAAATGTATTCAGAGAGTACCTGAAGCATAGTTTGGTGATAAATTATTCCAATTTACTGCATAGGTCTCTCTTCTATTTCAGTAATATTTCTATAACCTGACTAACTTCCTTTCTTGGTGATGCTTGTCCTGAATCATGATTTAGTAATTACCAGATTTAGGTAATTCAGTTTATAACAAATGTCCTTACTTAAGTCCCACCCTTCATTTCTTCCAACAACAACACAGATTTGAATAACTACTCTTTTCTGGAGAGAATATACCAGCAAATGACCTGAACATCATTCACTTAGAAAATGCCTGGACTCACAAACACAATGCTAAGAACAAAACTGCAAAACCTACTTTGTGTTAATTTTTAATCCAAAGTAGTGAGTCTGTAGTAGTGATTTGCTACCAGTGTTTTCATAGACTGTCTCCACAGAAGTGATGTCTAAATGATGTTAAGTCCAGAGCATGAGGGGCAGTGAACCACAGCACAGAGGAAGGAGAGTTTACAGAGCAACCTTTCCATCACTAATAAAAGATTTTGTCAAAACTGAAGAAAGGAATGGTGCCTGGCTATTAAACTGATATCAGAAAGTTAAGTAATGATTCACAAAACATCAGCAATTAACAAAACATCAGTAATGTGTAATTACTTGGTGTGTTTAAATTTAAATTAGAACGACTGAGATGAAAAGTCCTTGGAGAAAACTGTTCCTCAAAATTCTCTTATTCCTATCTGTTACATTAGGCATCTGAGTCTAATTCACTTCAAAAGAAAAATGTCAGCCTTTCTAGTGTTCTTATAAGGGAAAATATTTATTTATTTTTTTAAATTAGGATGGGTTATTGAGTTGGAATAACACCATCATAGGTAGAAAATCACACTGATTCGCTGCTCTATTTAACAATCTGCTGCTGTTAGACTTGGACTGCATTTTTCTCACAAGAGGAAAGATGAACAAAGAGTTCCCATTGCATGCCTCCAACAACAGAACCACGAGAGTCTGTGAACTTGCCCAGATCTGTGAGATACTGAAGTACACTTTGTCTACTGGCTGCCTCTAGCTACCTGGGGTTCAAAAAAGACCCTGGGAACAGCCCTTCAGCTGCTTCCGTGCAAGAGAATGGTTGAGGCTACATAACCAGTATCTGCTCAGACCAATAAAAATAACTTTATTAAAAGTAACAGACTTGAAAGTTATGGGACATTTTATGCTGTGGATGTACACTGAGATGGAGGATTGGAACCAAAGGCATTATCAGTGGTGGTTAGTCAGAGTTATAAACGCATGCTTTCAGAGGCTGGTAGGTGAAGAGAAGGGATCAATTCTGACTTATTACAGTACTAAGAGAAACGAAATGGGTCCAGAATGGATTTGGGACTGTACAGAGAATTCCCATGTATTTAAAGATTCTTTGACAAAATCTCTTCAGCTCAAATTATCAAAATTAGTTAGTTTCATCTTTGCTAGGGGAACAGAGATATGTCAAAACTGGGACATCAGCATCCCCCTATCCCTTAAATCTTCATCTTTAAGGTCCTTTCCAATCCAAACCATTCTGATTCTATGATTTATGTGCATAAGGTATATAAAAATTACAGAAGTTCTGGGGCTTTACACACATCATAAAGAGATTGCCTCTCAGCCAAAAATCTGTATGTGCAAAATCAACTACCCAACATTAACTGCTTATATATATTTTTAGCCATCAAAATACAAGTGAGCTGATTTTCAGACTGAGAAATCACTTTCAACTGCAGTCCAATACAGCTGCAATTGCTCAGGTGATCAGAAATATAATCCCCTCATATATGCCAGAACAATGACTTAAATTTCTAACTTCAAACACCCTCAAATTTAAAATGTTTACTTACAACAAATAAAATCAAGATAACAGGTAAAGATGATGTGTGTTTGTAGATAGCACCCACATCTCACCTAGAAGACCCTTCTACCGATCAAAGCAGAGCACCAAGCAGAAATATTGGCTGAGCTCAGGTATTTTAAGGCCTCACCCTATTGAACTGCTCTGTGCTGATGCTTTGCTTTAACTTTATTGGGTATGGAACAACTGAATAATTGATGGAAGGCACTGATCAAGCTGTTAAAGTTACAAAATTAAAATCAGTAGTAGACTTTTCTACTGGGAGCACTAGGTTGAACTGAGGTAAAAGATAATATAGTTTAAAAGCTGAAAGAAAATATATTGAGATTTGAAGTTAGATGATGCTGTACTGCACTGATAAGCCTTCAAGAATTAGCACAAATCAAATGCAGGCAGAAATGTTACTCAATTCCCCACGGAGCTATTAATGTAGGATTACTGGAGATATACTTCTTATTTATCTTTAATGGAAAATGCCAAAATAAACATGAGTAAGCTTCTTATATAAACACATCTTTTGCATGCCATTGCAGTGATTCTTCAGAGAGTCACTAATGACCAAGCCTCCTCCAGAACTGCTCCCAGCTTGAAACTATTGGTCTTTTAAGGAGCAATAACCAATAATCTGTGCTACTGGGAATACCACAAAGATGGGCTGAGATAGAATGATTTAGCTTGGGAACATTTAGTGTGGTGCATCATGCACTACAGATTTATAAAACAGTTATATTAGTGTCTCTTAAAATCTTCCACAATTATACCTAAGAAAGAAATGTCTGTTATTCATATGTAGTGCTGTTTCTCAAATGTAATTATGAGATTTGTTCAGTGAAATATCAGCATTTCCCCTAAATCCCTAAATCCTGATTTCATTAAATCATACATTTTGGGGGCCATATTCATATGCACTACATTCTCCATGATAAGTTTTAAGTATCTTCAGTAAAACTGGAACTTTCTGACTTGGTATAGATGAAGGAGTTATCGACATTGGAGAAACAAAATCTTAACGTAATTACTTTTATCATAAGCCTCTTATTTTCTAGAAACATTTTGTGTTGTTCAATTTTTGAGCAATTTTAGTGAAGGTTTCGTGAGATATAACTCTCACTATTATATGCTCAGTTGACTTTTAGAGATCTACGTTTCTATGCTGCTGAGTTAGTAGCATAATTGAAAAAAACGAACCCGAGACAAAACCAACCCACCCATCTTTAAATCTGAAGTAACACATTAACCCCAAATTTCTCAATTTTTTTAAATCCTGAAGCATTAAAAAAACTCTGAAAATATATAGCTAGCAATTACAAGATAGATTCATTTACATGTTCAACTTTGTGCCACAGATGTAGATATCAGTCCAATGCTTTTTCTTTTGTTTAGAAGACTACTGTGAATTACATGTACCTAATATGTGCTCTTACATCTAACATTTCACTCATTTGCTTTTATAATCAAATAAATACTTTCCACTTGGAATTTTCACAAGATTGCATTAGAAAGCTATTTGATAGTCCATCAATTTTTAATATGTGGCTCATTTGCAAAATGCAACCCTGAAAGACAAACGAAAAGGATACACATCATAAACTACATTACAGACCATTCTCTAGAAACCACACTGCAATCCAGTGCCCTGCACGGGGACTTAACTATCTTTAAATTAAGCTTATATGCAAGTTTTTGTGAAATATGAAGGAAAATCATAATACTTTTTCTTTTAATACTTGGCACTCCAATTTCATTTAAATAATAAACATATTAAGCTATCCATATGGGGACTTTAGATATACATATACACACATATATTTACTGCATGTTCTTTCCATCTTCCATGAAATATTTTGGTTCCTTTCTCCTCTGTCTGGTGCCATTTCTGCCAAGCTTATTGTTCCAAGTCTGCTTTTTTTTCTAGCTGTGACATAAAATCAAATCAAAAGCAGCTCTGAATTAACATCTACTCAATTTAGACATGGAGGCTTGCAGAAACCCATCAGCTGGTAGATCCTAAAATGCATGCAGCTAACAATTACCAGTGGTGTATCAGTACATTTTGACATCTTCAGAAATGTGTGCACATGCACAACCACCCTCAAAGATGATAAATCAGTAAATTGCAGACACACCAAGTTTCATCATTTAAGCTTTGACAGACATTTGCGCAACCTGGTGGGATTCTTTCATAACCATAAACATAGATCCTGACCCAAATCCCACTAAAATGAACAGAAACATTTGACTTTGCTCATCTGTTCCCTGCTATGGTCTGGGAGAAATAATTTAAATGTAAAAATAAAAGACAGAACTTCATAAAATGTTAAGGACGCAACAGGATGAGAACAGAGGGGATTATGAACAAAAATAACTTGCGTTAACATCCCTTCGGTTCATTATTCCTCTTAGACTGTGCCAAATTTCCCAAGATAGCGTTCAATAGTCATTTGATACATTTGATACTTTACACTCTCCGTATGTCTGCAGCACTCCAGATCTGAAAGTGATACTTGTCTGAAAAAAAAAACCCTCAATTGTCACAGCACCAATATTAATAGAAAAAGAGAAAAAATGCTTCAAGGAAGGAAACTTACGCACTTGAAACCACTTGTGTGGCTGTTTGATTAACCACAGGAAGTTACTAAGGATTACTGTGAACAGATTCCCTTCTGCACATTTCTTATCCATTTCAAGGAGCACTTGCTAAAATAAATAAATGCATAGCAACATGCCTTAAAGGTTTTTCTTTTCTATAGAGAAGCTTTTGAACAGTGATAAGCATTTGCTTGCTGTCTTGCAACAAATGGAAAGACAGCAAGTTGGTATTCACTACTGCATACCTAATGTCCAAAATCCCACTGGAAATTGCCAAGTTATCCCTTTATGCCAATGCCATGCCATGCCTGCTACAGCAAATGCCTATCTCTGGAAACAACTTGGGAGAGCTCACAAAGACTTTCCACAGTAATTCTTAATTCAAGAACATGCACACATACATAAACACCCCCAAAATCCCTGTAATACTTTCTGTTGAAGAGTGAATTCCTTTATCTGCAGTGCTATAACCACATATATTTGTAAGAGGTATTACATCTTAGGAAATATGCTCTTCTGAGGACAGAAGTAGTACAGCTGAAATTAAATTAAATAACTTCACAAACAACTGTTACACATTCCATCTTTTTCTTTACCATTCTCTCTAATCACCCAAATACAAACACAGTGTTCTTGAGCTTATTTAAATTTTATCACCTGTATTTCCTTTCTTCTTTTGCAGTCCTGCCTGCATTTGGGATTTATATATTCATAGAGATAACCAATCACCTTTCTTATTGTTACACATATTGTAGATGGTAGACTGAAATATTGAGAAGAAAAATAAATAAAAGGATAAAATAGAAGGAACAGAAAACTACTGCTTTCAAACCTGATAGGAATTGGAATAGCTTATGTTAAAAAAAAAATAAGAACAATCATAGGACAGTGTATTTCCAAGCTGTAACAAACATCACCAATTAGAGCAAGTCTTTGCCTGGAGTCACTGAGTCTCCCTACAGCACACTGCCCAGGGGAGTATTGGTCCATAACTAAGGGCGCGTGAATGTGGGGCAGCTTCACTGTGAGTCAGACTGCACCCTCTTGCAGTGCTCCTATCCAGTAACACCATCCTATAGCACTTTTAGAAGTCTTTGATATGTGGGTTTTCTAAGCCACCCTGCACCAGCACCGGTGGCTTCCAAATGAACTAAATCCACACAAAAAGCAGGTCACAAAACTGTTTTAGCATTAATTTTTAGCAATAGATAGTGCTTGGGATGGCTTCATCTGCCATTGTCTTGATATAATACCTGCATTGTATGGCAGTAACTTCATCTAAGGATAGTAAGAAAAACAAATGGTGCGCAAACTGTGAAATGAACAATGACGAACAACCATGTCAGACCAGAGCTACAACATACCCATCGTACTCAACATGTTAAGGCATAATAAAGTTCACAGTTTCTCTGACAGGAAAAAAAGAATACATAAGATCTATCCATATCCAAGCCCATAAGCTTCCTTTGTTGTTGTTTTTTTTTTTGTTGTTGTTGTTGTAAACTTCAAAACTTCAACCTAACTTATTTTCTAATTTCTTCTGTTGTTTTTTTTAAATCTCCTTTATCATGGCTTATTTTCTAAGTCTATATTGTTTGTTTTTTTCATGTTACTCCATGCCCTTGCTTAGTTTCCCCCATAATTTAATCCCAAACCTTGAAGTCAAAATATGAAGTCAGCCATTGGAAGTTTCAGTTTTTCCCTTCCAGAAATTAAGGAACACAGTTTTGATAGTCTCCAATGATAAAATACCAGTTCACAATTTTTAAGCTATAAATTTTATGAGATTTTTGACTCCTCCCCTCCATATTCTGTAGATGTGTATGTGCATCTGTGTTGCTGCAGCTAATATAAATACAACTCAGCAATCTAACACATCATGTTCTTATGGCAGATGCTTAGCTCAACAACACTGCAGATACAAGGAAAAGCTTTAAAATTCAGGGGAGCAAACCCCATGATGTTTCCAAGCAGCACAAAGGCCTGCAATTTACCAGTTACTTCTTCCTACATAAATGCAGGTCTGAAATATGTAAGGATGTAAGGTAGTATTTGGCTCCACTATGAGATTAGACACACATGAATTCCAAAAGGTCGATAAGTAATCAAAATGTGAACATCATCAGAAACTTGGGTATTTCTCTTTTGTATCTGACAACTTTTGCAACAGATGAAAGAAATCATCTGTAAGTGGTTAAGGCAGATGTGGTAAGCATTTTGCATTTTCACAGAGAAAACTGAAATGTAAAAAAAGCAAAGCACATTATTTCATTTTGCTGCTTCTGTATTCTGCATATTCCTCATTTCCATAAACAAAATGCTGCAAACATCCATTTGTTTGTCTTATTTGGAAAGGGAGCGAAAGGAATTTTCAATTTTGGAGGGAATTAGTTTGTTTTTTAAATATTGATACACCAATTCTTTTCTTGTTGAAGAAAGTAAGTTTGGCTTGTTACTACTGAACAGTATGAGAACATTTTTAGTGTTGTAGAGCTGCTGCAGAACATGAAAGTCTCAGAAACAAGTAACAAAGCATCCGAGTAAAAGAATTGCTGTCATGAAAAGCATATTTGCATATAAAATACTAGGGAATAAATGTCATCCTTTCTTTCAAATTTTAACCAATTGTTTCAGTGACAAATTTTAGATTTTGGGAAACAAGATGCAAATATTAGATTTTACCACTGTATATGCACTCTGTTTTATTAATATAAACAACGTTTTTAAATCATGTGGAGATTCTGCATAAATATTTAATTTAGGTATTATGCCTACAACTACAGGCTCCATTCAGAAAAAAGAAAAAGATGTGAAGTTATTACCAACACGTTTCATTTCAGCCACTTAAAGTTTGAGTTGTATTAAATATATGACAACAAGGATTAAAAATGTATTCCATAGAAACATCGCTGGGGACTACTTAGCAGGCTGAAATGTGAGGTACTTGGCTTGGGAGGCTCCTGCATCCTTTGCCACTCCTCACTCACCACTACAGTGCAAGAAGCACATTTCACAAGGATATTTTTCCTTGGAGGAGTACAGACATCCTCCTCTTCTCACTAGAAGAATAATTTGTCTTCTGCCGTCTTGTGGAGCACACTAGCAAAGAGAGATGAGAGGCATTGCTGCTTCTACACTGCGTGGTGTGGTACCTCACAAAGGCACAAGATGTCCTTGTGAATTCCCATGTGATACACGTGATACGCATAGCAACAGAAACAGTGGGAGTTCCAGAGAAACTAAGGAGATGGTATAATTAGCATGGCCTGTAGAGAGAGATTCAACCTGTTCACATTAGGATTATCTTGCCCAGCATATGCCTGCAGTAGGAATCTCCACCTTTTTAGCTATTCCAATTCTCTACTTTTCCCACAATCTATCACTCATTAACTGAGCCGTTCACAGACTCTGATGGCCTCTGATTAAGAAGATAGTGATAGGACATCTGGAGGTTGTATCACAGCACATTTAGAACAGGGAGTGACAGATTCTCTGGCAAGCTCCTTTAGGTGCTCAGCAAGCACGAATACTTGAAACCTTCACAACCTGCTAATAAAATAGTTTGGTTTTGTGTATGAAATGTCAGAAAGTTTTTAATTGAGTGATCATACAAGGCTGTTTGGTTTCTAACCACATTTAAAATACTCCTTTTCTGGGGAGAATAGTAGGGAAGAAGAAAGGATAATAGCTGTGCCTTGGGTTTCTGGGCAGGTCACATGTTGAAAATGCAATCAAATCCATGTGCAGTGGAGAAAAATAGTTTTTTAATTATCATAAATGTACAAGTACTGAATTTCAACACGGATCCTCAGTGTTTGGTTTTGAAACTTAAATATACTTCAGAGGCTAATGTTCTTTTTGTTTCTATTTCCATAATTCTCTCCAACACTCCAATTAATGTTTCTGTATATTTATGTGCATTCATATCAGTTTAACTGTTTAACATCTAGAAATTAAGAAGGGAACAACAGTATTATAGTAATGGACACCAGAATAACAGATAGGGTAGGAAGTAATGAAAGTAGTTCCCACAAAGAAAATGAGAAGAGAGTTTAGGTTTTATAAGAGAGTCATCTACCTTTCTAGATACTGGGCAGATGGCTGCACATTAGCAGTATCTGTGAAGACAGTTCATCACCTGAGGGACTCCAGGAGATGCCCTGGAATAGGATGATATCCTATGGTTAGTGGTTGAACCTGATCTAGAGGATGAGGGTATCTGAGATAACTGTGGCTGAAGAAGACCAATGATGGTCTCCTGTGGAAAAAGCTCAATGGAAGACAAAATCTTCTACTGGTAACACCAGAAGAGTGAGCAGAGAACTTGGAGGAGAAGCAGAACAAAGAGCAAATTTTGTTTGGAAAACTAAAGTAATACTTCAAATATTTTCAAATCCCAGACGTTAATTCTGCAATTTGTTATTATGTTTGTTATTTTTCTTGAAATATTTTGAAATTACATCTTCATGACCAGCAAGTATTAAAAAAACTACCACCATTGTTAAAGGGCATTATTAGGCACAATCAAAGCACATGAAATAAATCTATATGCCATGATGAGAAAAAATTGTAATTATAAAAACCTGGTCTTTCATAGTTTGATACGAGCAAGAAGTTACCAGGCGCTGAACAGCAAACAGAGCAGGAGAACAAAAACAAATCTACCCAAGAACAATGTCTGACATGGCTAGTATATATGGTCAGACAAATGCTTTTGCAAGAATGGAATCGGGAAGAAGATAACTTTTCATCTATTGTCAGGAATAATGATAGCAGTCTCCATGCCATACAACCATTTATTAGTGTCAACTGGCTGTATCTCATTTCATCCTTGATTTACAAGGCAGACTAGTATCTGTGTGCAGAGATGAGAGGAAGAGGAGGATGAATACAAGTCACAGTTCCTTTGGGTTTAGAGGAAACCAAAAGAAAGAAACAAGTTCTAAGAGACTTGATCTTGTTGTTAGTGAGTCTATAATTAACACTTGCCCAAATGTGAGATCAGCATGTATTTTCATCTCTTTGCAGAGCATGTAAACCACTTTATATGAAGCGATTTGGGTGATTCCATCATTTTCAGATCGTGTCCTTAAAATAACACCTTTTCCTTTCATTGCATTTCCTCTCTCTTCATCTTACAGCAGCTGTGTACCGCCAAATAATGCCTGACACAGTTGAAAAGCTGGGGGTGGATTGTTGAGTTTTTTTGAACATCCAAATTCTTGTTTTTCTGACAAGACTGCTAATCCCAAGTGCTGTTTTTAGATACTAAAATTATATGTTAAAGAACAGATTCTGGATTTCCTTTTCAAACTCCCGTAAAGAGAAGATTGCATAGCAAAAGAGAAAGAAAGGGCAGAGGGGAAAAAAAAAAAAAAGAAGATAATTTTCATATTGCTTAGTGGTACTTCATACAATACATGCATTTCAAGGATAAGAGAAATTGTAAGGCCATCTGATAATAACACTGCCTGCTGCATAGGCTAAGTGGCGTACAGGTATTGCACCAACATTGTTTTTCAGACGTGCATAGCTTTGTTAATGTTTATGTTAATGCCTGTGCTTTACAGGGAATCAGACAGATGGGTGGGCAACGGCTAAGTGTTTTCCTTATGGGAGGGTCACAGCCCACTCCCCAGAGCAGCAAGAGGACCTAAACCACATTCTCCCCTCATGCTGCCTTGTTTTGCCTTTTTTATCCTGTCACCTGCACCTTGCAGGGTTAGCCTGTGACCACGGAAGGCCATCAGTCTAGTCACTGCAAAACACAGCCAGGCTCAGTAAAGTTCATGCATCCTGGGATCAGATGAAACGTCACTTGAACAAAGGGAGGCCTGTGGCATAGGCACCTGCTTACACAGAACATTCTGACAAATTTAAGAGAAAGCCGTGATTTTCAGTGCTGGAATCATCTTCACACAAAAGGCTGAGCTGACAGTGGATTAGGAAGTATGAGCAGGTACAATAAAGAATTCCAAGATCCTATGCCAACTTATCTTTCTGTTCAATATTTTTCTGTATCCCAAATGTTTACATAAGCAGAACCACAAGGAAAATAGAGGGGAATGTTTCCACCTAAAATAAAATGCCTTGAGAGTATTAGAAAAGCAACAAAAACGTATTAGTAGCCCTTACTACACAGTTAACAAGCACTGAAAAGTAAGCCTAGATCCAAGACATGAAGGAACAAACTGACAGTCACTGGGAGGGGGGGGGGGGGGGGAACAAAACTTGAAAAGAGATTTATTCTCTATGTTCCACCTTATGAGAATGTCATCCTGTTGCCTCCTGAAGTTTCTGAAGTCCAATGTCCAAACCTGCAAATTCTTAATCTTAGGTTCAATGTGTATATTTGGGTAGATATCTAAGAATTAAAATACTTGCCTATACTAATGAGGACATTAAGGATTTTAAAATTTGCAGTACAGATTTATCTCACCCAGCTTTAGACTACAGTCATCACAGGGGAACAGTAATTTCTAGTGTGCAACTCAGCCGCCTGTTTTGGTAAATGTGTTAAAAATACCTAGTGGTTCCCACTGACTCAAAAGGGAATCCAGGGTTATGAGTTTAGATGTAGGCATCTCTGCTGTAGATACTAAAGGCAAAAAGACAAATCCCATCCCACGTGGTCTAAAGTTAGGTGTTTAAATTTGCATTTAAAAATAGAATAAAAAGGGTGAAGTATGAAACAGGTTAAGTGATGTGCCTTCTAGTGACAGCTATAACGTTTTTCTTTATTAAAGAAGAAAAAAGTGAAGAGACAATGCCTTCAGCATGTCTATCTTGCATTCAGAAATTATAATCTTCTAAATGAATTTGAACTCAAGCCCATTATTTATTTCACAGATATTTGATCCTAAGATATTTGACACTACATATACCTGAAGACAAAGCAGCTGAAAAACATGCAGACTGAAATACCCAAAGTATTTGGCCACAGAATTAGGGTTTTCTCAATGAATTAATATGACACACTAGAAAATCAGTAAACCTGGCAGAAAACAGTTCTCAAAGCTTTCAGAAATATTTCAGGCTATGCAGCATCTTAAAGTGGCTAGCCCAGCAAGTATTGGATATACTTATGTAATAGCATTCTGAAAACTGTTTTGACAAACATTAATTTTACAGAATTTTATATACTCACTGTCTACACATGGTTTAGAATAAGAACATTAACAGTTCTTAAATTAGAAAGTAATAGCAGAAATTTAGGAGATAATCATAGACCATACTGGAAAGCATAATGATTGCCAAATTCTGAAGCAATCAAAACCCCCTTACATAGAGATTCATTTTGCGATGTCTTTTGAAATGGCCTTGTTTGAACCTCTGTGTTTCTTGCAGAAGCACACTGTAGAAAATATGAGTCATAAGGTTACTGTCTCAAGTTTATCCTCAAAAAACAACCTGCCTCCTCACTGGAATTAGGGAATTAATTTGACCCATAAACTTGAAAGTTTTTATCTCTGGTGTTGTTCTTGCAGATAACATTCATAAATTCAAACTACTTGCAACTTACAACAAGTTATAAAAGTGCCAGAAAACTAGATGCTTTTATACCTGAAAAATGAGGCTTTCTGCTCAGAACAAACTGACCCACCAGGCACAACCTAAGCCTATGTTTTTGTATCACGGAGTACTGAAACCTGAAAAATAATCATACCAGTTGCCTGCTTAGTCACTTTTTTAAATTCCCTATAAAATCATGCACTATTAAGATGGAAAATTGTTCAAAATTTGCAAGTCTATGGTTTATGAGATATAGAGTGCCTTCAATTTCTCCAAGATAACACTTTTTAATATTTTGGGGAAGAGTAGTGTGATGCGGGATGGTTAAGAAGAATAGTAATTCCATTTTCTGAACCAGTATCATGAAAAGTAGGAGCAAGCACAAAAATTCAAAAAGAGCTTAACAAGTGAAAAGATTCTTTAAGTCTTGGTGTGTCATTTCCTTCTAAATAACTTCCTGGATTCAGCAGTAGCAGTCATTTCTTCTCCTTCTTAGTAGCTGGTGCAGCACTGTGTTTTTGACTTTCAGCCTGGGAACAGTGCTGATAACACCGATGTTTTTAGTTACTGCTCAAATGTTTAGTCTGACCAAGGACTTTGTGAGCCTCATGCTCTGCCAGGGAGGAGGGGAAGCCGGGAGGAAGCAGAGATAGGACACCTGACCCAAACTGACCAAAGAAGTATTCTATACCACAGCATGTCATGCCCAGGATGTAACTGAGAGTCACCCAGAAGGGCTAGTGGTCTGCGGTGTTGGACTAGGTATCGGTCAGTGCTCGGTTGGGCTGGAGGGGCAAGTTATCAGTCGGCACGTGCTGAGGTGTTGTATTCTCTTCCCTTGTTATTTCCTTTATCATTATTATTATTGGTGGCAGCAGTAGGGATTTGCGTTATACCTTAGTTACTAAACTGTTCTTATCTCAATCTGTGGGAGTTGCATTCTTTTGATTCTCCTCCCCATCCCTCCATGAGCAGGGGGAGGGCAAGAAGCGGGGGGAGTAAGAGAGCGACTGCATGACTTATGGCTGGCTGCGTTTAAACCACAACAATAACACTGATTTTCTTCAGCTTGTTTTCTCAGCCTCTGCTATACCATCTCTATTGTAAGATATTTTAACAATCTGTACTAGAGCTAAAAGCAATACTGAAAAATTATGTGGAGCATTAAGCTGAAGTGAAAGTCCATCATAGATTATGTTTACAAACACATTCCTAAAATTAATAAAGGAGAAAAAAATGTAGCAAGAGAACATGTAAAAAGATGCAACACTAAAAAATAAAAGAAATAACCTGCTGAAAGAGGTACAGACAAACTAAAATACAGCCACTAGCAAAGAATGAACTCTTAAGATCCTTAGGTGATAGAAAAAGTTAAGAGAAGCAGGAAAGGAGAGTTGGTAAGAGGAGAGCAGGTGAAGTTACAAAATATTCAAAAGTGTCACAGGAAAGTCTTCTACGGAAGCTACATTGCATAAATATAAGGAGTTTTATTTATAGTGATAATTCCTTCAAGTTTAGTGCTTTTCCCAATACGTAAGCATTCTTTCTGACCAAGCTTGATCAAAAGTAAACAGTACTGATCATCAACATTGTACTACAAAACTTTGTACATTAGACAACGAAGAATGCAGAACACACCTCACTGAAATGTTAGAAGAAAATGTTTTTCTTGCAATATCAAGCTGGAACATCTTAACACATGAAGGATGAGATTCTATTACCTCTTTTTTTGCTGAGTAGCACCTTAATGAATGAAATGCTCCTATCCACCCCAGAGGGATTCACAGCTGTGTTTAATGTGAAGAAAGGAATTGGGGTCTGATCCAGTAACTACTATGGTATTAAGAGACCTGGACCCTAAAGACAGAATAGAAATATCTGAGCAGTCATATCACATGCGTACATCTAACATATAATAAATTTATATCCTTTATAAAAAGAAGAAAAATGTGCCCAATTCATTTTACCAGAACTTAATAACTACAATTTTATATTTTCCTTTTATATTTTCTATACAGCTTATTAACAAGATATCACTGGTTTTTGCCCAGCCAAAGTATTTTTCATTGACAGGTAGAGCAAAGCAAGATGGCAAATGCTGAGACCTAAATATTCCGTTGAGTCTAGTAGATCAAATTCTGCTACTGCTGTCTTTTAAGTGAGATAGAATTGAGATGCCGATTTCAAAACTGAATATGCTCAATGGGGCATGGCTCAGGAGCTGACCACTGACCCCTGACTTGCAGGGCTGACCACTGCTCTGGTTGCATGTGGCCAGAGGCTGAACCAAAGCTCAAATATGTGCCCTCAGCTCAGTAATTCTTTCATGGGCTGAACATTATAACAGAACTGCTCTCGGTCTATCATTTGAAAACCTTGGAGTTTTACACAGATAATTACACTGGATAATCCCTCCTTTTGATTTTCTGCACTGTCACAGCTTCATCTATGCGCTATTTTTGTGGTTCTCTCTACAGCAATAAGCAACTGGGCTCTGAATGAGCCAGCTGAGATAAAAAAGCAGCTGATATGCAGGAATGTATTGCTCAACCACCTGAAAAAACCATGCTAGCTCTACAGAAACCTTCAGATATAGCAATCACAGCCTGCCAAACTGAGAACATACAGTTTTGTGAAATCTGCAGAAAGATGCTATAAGAGTAACTTTTTTCAGCTTTTTAAGCTTGTTTTTACTTACATGAACACTAGCACAAGAAGCTTGGAACACTACTGTTTAGGTAATAAAAAATCATTCCATGGGGAATATAAGTTGTGCATGTACATAAATCTACTCAGTCAAGTACATAAAAATAAGTCAACATAAATTAAAATATAAACTCCCTTTATGTAGTAAATAAATTCTATCTATGTCTCTAGAAGACTTTATTTCCATTTTAGTGAGGATTTATAAAAAGTAATCAAGTGTTGATCCTCTAACAAAGTGTATTTTTAAAAGATGTAAATTATGTGCAGCTGAATTTTTCAGGATGCTGTGGATGGAAAAAATCCACCTTGTTCCTCAATTTGCTATTGATACCATATGTTGAAGGAGTTAATCTTATTTTACACTAGCCACAAAATAATGAAACCAGAAATTTAAAGAACATCATCATCATAATTTATGGAGCACTAGATCTACTGAATAATTTCTGTATACGAGTGAGACTAAACAGGGAATGGTGCTTTATTATTTCATGTTATACAGAAGAAATTGGTTTACATAGTATATGGACTACTTCTTCACACAGCCAAAGGAACGCACAATATGGCCTGACCATCCCATGTTGAATGTACCTATGTTTCATTATTTTCTGTTCTGTTGAGGTGACAGAAAGTCTGTCATTTTCCCTGGGAGCTTAACCCACAGGACAGAGACCTTTAATGTCAAAAACACTTATCTACCTTCTAGCTGTGAAAATACAGTAATAAATCCATCCATTTGGGGAAACGAGTACAAAACAGGGTAAGAGAAGATGATCAAGCAAAGTTCCTGAGGTGATACCACAGCAAAGTCAGGGAACGAAAGACCCAAGAGCAGTTCCCCACTAAGCTTTTTGGTAAGCATCTTTGCTTTTGCTGTCACCCAGCATTTTGCAGGTAGGACTGCTACAGACTTCTTCGTTATGAAGTTATGAGTAGCAGACGCAGACCACAAAAGTTGTAAAGACGTTAATATTTTAATCTTTCACTTGAGGAGCTTCAATCTCAAACCAAACGTATTTCTGATATAAGTTAATTAAAACCCATTGCAATCTGCAGAATGTACAAAAATTCTCATTCCAACCTGCATAACTTCTGCACTCTTCCAGGAGGAGGAAGTGTTGCCTGTGCCCCATACACACGCATACTAAAAGGCAGACAGAATCACAAGCACCTTTCTACACCATTCACCTTACGAGCAAAGGAAGGCTGCACCCCACATGCACACAGAGTCATCAGTTCCAAATCCAGCCTCTTGGAGCTTCAGAGGAGGCAATGTTTACACACAATACCACTAAGATTTTATAATTTGTCATGAAATACTCTTACCTCAGAAATATATACTTGAAAAGGGCTGGTAACAGAGAGAACTGTAACATTTTCTTACCCTATTTTTTTCTCAGATTAATATTTTCCTTTTATTCCCATACAGTTTCATACTAGTTTCAGCCTCACCATTTTTCATGAACATCTTACACTTTCCATTATTACTGTGTTCTGCAAAGCTGAAGCTGAACCCAAGAAATAAAGCTTTCACTTCATCCTCTCTGATGCCAGCCTTCTAATCTTGCAGCAGCAAGACAGAACACAGTAAGCAACATCCATTTGCAGAACTGTGGAATAATTGCATCAATTTACTAGTAAAAAATCCTGTCACTATGGACGAGAGTCAATCTCTCTACAGGAAAAATTTATACATATAGACCCAGAGATATCATAAATCTACAACCTAGTTTAAAATGATGGGATTTATAATAGACTTACTATTTATTTAGTGAGAGCACTTTTAAGAAAAAATGCTCAGATGGATTGCTTTTCCATTACTGGAAAACAAACATTAGCTTGAAAACAAATACACCCTATATTAAGTACAATAATATATAGATCGAAAACAATGAGGCAGATTGCAGATTGGACACTAAACTATTACTATGAAAAGGTATCTCAGATTTTCATACTTACTCAGGCTGATATATCCTCTTTTAAAGCTCAGAATGATGTAAAAATTTAGACAGTATCCTGTTGAATGCATCCTAATTTAAGGAAGCAAGATGATATTTGGAGCTGACTGACAAACTTATTATTTAAGGATGAAAAGTCCTTTAGGACTTGTTCCATATCTAGGTAACATCCTTGACTGTAGTGTGTGTGTAGAACTAAGTAAGGTATATAATATATACATAAGGCATTTCATGAAGAAATATGTTATCCCATAGGAAAATTGTAAAAAAAAAAAAGCTATGCTACTTAGAGAAAAGAAATTGTACTTCAGTTTTTCATACTGATTAACTAAAGATTGGTTTCTTGCTCTGAAATCTGTGCTTAAGTTGACATAACTTCTCCAGTTCAGTGATATATAGGTAGAACAGTAAAAAAAGAAAAAGTCAGCCTGCCACCTCTTTTTAGAGGACTAGCTACAGGGTAAGGAGGATCTTCATTATTGTTTAAAGTGTAACACATGTACATGATCTTATATTATTTATATTGAGCATTCTTCCATTATTCAAACTTCAGTTTAAAATAGGCATCATTACCAGACTCACCAACCACTGTGTTTAACTAGCCTGAGATTCAAAAGCTGAGGTTATTAGGATCAAGTTCTTTAGTATAGGTGGTGTATGTGCAAAAAATATAATATGCTTTGAAGAAACTGCAACATGGCTACCTAATTTGGATCAATAAACCTTAGCAAGATAAGTTAGGTAAGTTGGACTAATTCCAAAGAATACATTGAATATATTGAATTTTTTACCCTCTTATTAACTTGAAGAGTATGGTTGTATTTTTGAAAGTTAAGAACTGACAAGAGCCTTCACTAAACTATAGGAAACAACCCCATATAAATCTAATAACATTAGTATATAAAGATACTTAACAATTCGATTATCAAATTCTATCCTATCTGTAAACATAGACTGTAGTGCCTGACATTTCACAAAGTAATTATATGCAATTTGTAAGCAGTGGTAAATATTTATAAAAAATTATGCTGAAATGCTAGTGTGGTTTTATACCATTTAATTTTTGCCTAAGGTAACAAAGAAATACAGTGCTGACATTATAGCTGGCTTTCAGGCAGGAAATCTACTTAAGAAAGTGAACACAACCACTGTACTTCAGTATAAGGTTATCCACTCTATAATAAAAGTACGATCCTATTTCTTCGTTCATTAGAAACACATTCAATTTATCCTACAGCTTGAATTCCCAATAATTATGTTTCCTTACTTGCAGTAAGAGGTAACTGCTGTGTATAAACATTCCTTTGCAGTGTAAAAGTACATTAAAACCTATTATCTCTTCAGGAACCATGCCAAAATATGAGTCTATGGAGTCTAGCAGCTTTGATGCTATGTCAAAAATGGTTTAAAATGTTGTGAAATAATTAATAATAAAAAAGCAAAAGGCTGTGGATTAGGACACATAGGCCAAGGGAAAACGTGGAGAGGGATTTAAAATCAACAGTGGGTCTAGTTTGTCCAGTTAGCAGAAACCCAATTGGACCACTTACAGATAGTGACCTCCTAGTTCACAGTGAATATTTCAAACTAAATAGCATTTGGCCTAACTGCAGGACCCATTTCTGAATATGACTGATGCTCCCTGCTATGAGAAAGAACCTTGGGTTTCCATCCTCCTCCACGTCCTCATTGGAGGACAGCCTGATCTTCATAGCTTATTTCTACTCATTTTTCTCTCTCATATGGTCAAGACTTCAAGAAAGACAGAAAATCCACTGGATCTGGGGCTATGCTAGAGGCAGACTGGACCATCTCAGTAGAACTAGCAGTTAGAAATCACAGCTCATCTCTAATTTGTCTGACAAAACCTGATCAAGAACAGTTCTGTTCTCTAACCTGTCTGTCAGCCCCCTGCTCCTTCTCCCTTTCAAAATCCAGTCAGACAGAAACCCCAGGCTGTATCACCTTCCTACCCTCAGAAACACTTTGGTAAAATACTCCTGATCTGGACCATCCAAGATGACCTAACTATTGATCCACCAGGTAACACCTTTAAGATCCAGCTTGAAGTTTCCCAGCTGGGGAGACAGGAGCAGAAAATGAGCATAGAGGCCACTCCTGCTTTCCCCAGCCACCACATACTGTAACTCAATTTGTTGTTTCTCTTGCTGCCAAAACACACTACAAAGTTACAATTCCAAACCAAATGGGATGGCATCAAAATATAATTCTTTCCCCTCCCACAGACACTTCTTTTGAAAAGCTATGAATTATATATTCCTTATTCTTCTTTAATTACATGACATAAGAGTTCAGTAATGTAAAGTGTCACTGAAGACCTTTTGAGGGTCTGGCATCTTTTATCTTTGTGTTCATTATTTATGTCTTTTCAAAAATAAAGAACTATGCACTGCTACTACAATAACAGTCTATGGCTCTTTTTATTTATTTGAGAACTAAATACTTTCTGACTATCCAAACTACTTTCCCCCGCCCCATTGTTTGGTATCAATCCTTAGTGCAGTTGATACTCGAGGCGGAGATTTTCAAAACACTGCCTAAAGGATTTAAATGGGGATTATTTTTCTAAGTCTTCCTTTTCTTCTTTCAGTGAGCACCCTCACCCTCTACCGCATCCATTTTTTACTCCAAATTAACTATTCCAAATCCCTTCTCGGTTCAAGACAAAAAAGATGCTATATCTCATTCACAATGTCAAACTTTCAAAGCAGTGGAAGCTAGAGGGAAGCAACACAACAGGCTAGCTAGCTATGCCTAACCTGCCATATACCTTGGATCAGAAGGACCCTCAAATGCTTGAGTTGCATTTATTGAGAAAATCACACAAGTATATGCTTAATTTTAAGCATGTACTCACAATTAAGCAAGATTTTAAATAAACAAAAATGGTTTCTTGATTTGGTGCCTAAAGGAAATATTTGCAAAATGCCAACACCTAAAGAAGCAGGTAAGTGCAAAGGTGAACCTGGTCATTTCCCTGTGATTCAGATCAATGAGCATTATTCATCTATATACTCTTGAAAACTGCACCCATTTGCCACTTTGGGCACTTAAATAACTTAAGGGAAATGAACACTTTCCAGTAATTTCAGTCACTGAGAGTACCCAGCATTAAAAGGCATTCTTTGGCTGTTATAATTCTTCCAAATGCTCTGCTAATGGTTTTGGTTGCGAATGTGGTCCTTGCCCAGAGAAGAACTGGAGAGACTGCAAATCAGTTGCCTTAGGAAGGCAATTTTCTGACCCATTTTTTTCCCCGTATATTTTAAAACAGACATCAAGAATATACTTATTTTTACTTAATAGCTGTAATGTAGCAGCATATTTTCTACTGATCCTAAGTAATTTAGGAAATTCTCATCACGTCAACCACACAACATTGAAGCTTCTTTTTAGGCGAGATCACCTTTGGGATAGGTGAGTGTGAAGTGCTGCATAAGCATGGAAAGGATCCCATGTACTGCTGAGAATCTGAGGCATTCCCTAAAATACCCAAAATACTGACATTTCCCAAGGATAAAGAAAAAAAAATCTTATCCTGGGAATAAGAAGATTCTTGGTAGAAAAACAAGCTGCGACTTTGGTAAGTTGCCTTTTTCTGTGGCATCTCTGGGATGACACTGCTGCTTTGCTTCAGATATGGTTTGAGAGGAAATCACTTTATTAACCAGCTGGGGTTTATATTTGTAATCACTGATGCAAGCTGCTTTTTGTCACTTTTGTCACTGCTTACTATATAATTTTATGTGACTTACAGTCTGCTATATCGATAACTGTACAACATGTATAGCTTCATTTTCAAAGTTTGCAGAGAAGTAGTGAATTTTGTTCTGCTATGGGTAAGCCATATTTTCTAAAGGGAATTATGAAACTCAAACAATGTGATTTAAAAGTAAGCAGATTTATTTTATTTTTGTGTATCTCATTTATAGCTCTCATATTACAGGAGGCTGCTGGCTAATTATAGAAGCTATTAATTTGATCAATTAAGTTAAAAGAAAAAAAGTACTGAGAAGTGGGGATAGAGATTGGAGAAAGAGCTTTCTTCTATGGTCATGGTAGAAAGAGGAAAAAGATCTGACCCATGGGAAAGAAAAATCACAGCAGTTTGTAATGTATACTGTTATTAGTATGACATTTACTGGCATTTCACTCATATTTGGATTTTTCACCATTTGCCCTTGCTGTCTCTTATAAGAATGACTGCCAGTCCTACTATTACGATTTCCTAGCTCTGGAATGTGCCATTGTATTTTGACACACATCCCTGATCCTTTTATTATTTTTTCTAATTGGATGTATTTCTAATTTAACCTAAAACTAATGGGTTTTAACTATGCATAATTTATAGCTGATTGGATAGCATAGGTGATCAATAATTTTAATAATCTTGGCTACATTTGCATGCCACTATTTTACAGAATTAAATAAAAAATGAAACAAATGAAACCCACAAATCTCAGTCAATTACTGAAGCTGATTATCTGGTTTCAAAGAGAATGTGCCAGATGCTCAGCTAATTTAAATCAGCCCAGCTCACTAATATTTACATCAAGTCAAGAGTCTCCCTCAGTATTTTAAATCCCTTTATCTCCAATATATAAAATACATAAAAAGAGCTTTGTGGGACAAAAACTGTTCTTACATGATCACTAATTACACCAACGGTTGCACCATGTAGCCAGGTATGCAACACTGCAGCAGGAAAGAAAACCTGCCTCCCAATTTTTGTCATTTACATAGTGAAATAAATACTACCATACATACATTAGCAACACTCATATTAGGACCATTTATCGTCAGTTTCTTAAACATGTTTTCTGAAACATGCATTTGTGTAAAACAAAGTGTTAAAGGAAATACTAAAACCTTCACAGGAATGTTTAAGAGTTCTCCTTAAAAGCCTAATTGCTCCCTTTGGAGACATTCTAATCTATTGAGTAAACACTTATTTATAGACTTTTTAATTGGTAGATTACATTAACAGATATTAGGATATATTTCGAAGGCAAACATATTGACCTTGTGTAGTCAAATGCCTCCTTATATTTAGCTTATTTAGTGGCAGAAAATTCTATAATTCTAATTACAAGTGAAATTGATTTTTACAACTTCTGCAAGATTGAGATATATTCACATACATTTAAATAAAATATTGGCAAACTGTGTCTTTTCACTAATAAATCGTTAGTGTCAGTAGCATTTCAGTCCTCTTTTCAGCAGTCCCTAAGCATGCAGAAGCTCGATTCTCCATTATATTCTTCATCTCTGAATTAAAGCAGAATAATCATAAAAATCTATATTAGCAAATAAATTCAGCCCTTTGGAGTAAGCTGAGGAGGGAGACCTGTCATTTTAAAAGAGGGCAGCGGGAGCCTGGAGCTAACACTGCAGACCCACACAGTATAATATGCAGATAATGCATTTTTAACCTGCTCATCAAGGAAGAACAGATAATGACAGTAGTCAAAGTATCAGGAAAGACAGAGACAAGTTAAAAAGGGGTATGTGGGAGGCAGCTGACAAGGGGGACCCAACAACCAAAACACCAAAGCCCTCAAAATGCAAATGAGAGGAACAAAGGGCATAGCCTGGGGTGAGAAATACATTTTTTTCCCACCTGTAGCGTGTTTCCAGGGATTTACGCTCTACTGCTATTTTTTCAGATGCTCCATCAACAATTTTATGTATGGGAAGCCCCATTAGTAATTAATTGTACTTTGGTGAAGAACAACTAGGGAATTGGCAATAAGAGCCATTACGGGAGAGATCTTTTATTTTTGTGCTGTAAGAGACAAAGGCAGTACAATTTGGCAGATATCTAATATCTGTATTTCTCAGATCTGTATGTGGCTGCCAGATGAAACTCTCCCCCGGAAAGAAGAGTCTGAGTTTAAATTTACTTTTGCAGAGTGGGGTGGAGGGAAAGATTATATTGATAGATGCTGGAAAGGGCAGACACCCCTATAAGCAGGACAAGTGAAAAATACCACAGACATGTGGTATTGAGGGTCCATCAAAGCTGGCAGAAAAGTTTGCAGATCAGTATTTGTTGCTCTCTTTCAACATAGCTGAATTTATAAAGGGCATGATCAAACAGATTCCACCAGCAAGTAGGAGTTGAAAATTAAAGTCCTGATGCCCAGCTTAGTCTTTCCTCTGTAGTAGTAAACACCAGCAGTAGAGGTTATTGAACTGGATAAAAAGATAAATGTGTTGCTTCCTCCTAGATAGTGAGTATTATGCATCATTGTCAAAAAGCCTGAATAAAAGACCTTGTCTTGGGGATATAAATCCCCCGTGTGTGTACTGCTCCCATGAAATTCTTGAGTGCAAAACTTGTGTGGAAAGTTACTATATGAAAGAAAGATGCCTGGTTATGCAGCAGCACCAGCTATTGCCAGCAGTCTTGAAAATCAACTGCCAATGGGGGTAGCAGCTGTACTTCCTGACACTTTCTGTAAATGAGCAACAGTGGAAATAGTGGGTAAGAAAGAAGCAGGATGACAAGGCTCAATAACTAAGGCACTGCTTACTCATGCAACCACCAGTGAGGCAGGAGTCCTGAGATCACCATGCTTGCTCCTGATATGAGTGGCTGCATGCTCACAACCAAATCATGGTGATTCCCAATGAGTCCTTTTCCCTTCCTTTTCCTTCTGTCTTCTCATTCTAAGCACGAGGTAAAAACAAAAAATCATCAAGACAGCTTGGAGCCTGCAGCTTGCCTTCCTCTTAGACCTTTACCACATTCTGAAAGCTAGAAAATAGAAAAGGAAGCCGCTCACTACCAGATTTCACAACTGCTAGCATCTGAAGCCAGGAGAGTTAGCTAACATTGCTATAAGTTCTGACCAGAGATTTGATCAGATGATGCAAATGCCTCTTTGCTGTTCATTCTTTTTTGAGGGGAGCATGCGTCATCTCCTGAGTTATTACATACATGTAAAAGCATTTAGAACCTCAGACCTTGTGTATGTATATCATACATAAATAGAGAGAGCATATATGTGTCATACATAGGCATACATTATCTTTCCACATAGCAAAGCAAGAAACAAGTAAGCAAATTGTAAAAGTTATGTTTTAGGCATGGATGGCTATAGCTTCTATGAAATGATGGGATAATCAGTTTTATAAAGAAACATACCCCAAAAGGCCATGTCTTTCACCAAGCCTACGTGAGAGGTTTTATGGAATTCAACAACCAGGTTCTTATGAAGTGATAAAGATATCCATAAAGGAGAAAGAAATGTGCACATACAGTGGTAAAGATTAGCAATCAAAAAGGAAGGAGAGTGATTAGAGGTAGATAAGACAGATCTTAAAGTGAAGATTTAATTTCCATCTACTGCCACATAATATTTATTCATTAACCTTCGGAAGCAGTGCATGCTGACCTGATTTGTCTTATGAGTTGCTGAAGCTACAAGTTTCCGTTTTGTTTTTTTTTTTTTTTTTTGTATTTGATCTTTTTTTCCTTAGAGGCTAGTTATAAAACTTTTCAGGTTTTGACAGACACTCTTGAACACGCTGCTTACAAGTTGCTATTGACATGCTAAGAACTTCTGGAAAGAGAGCATTAACGGAAACAAAGAAATAGGATCAATAAAATAAGGATCATATAAAATAGGATCAATGAAAAGGTCATATGAATTTAGCACAGGCATGGATACGCACCACTGGGGGAATGAAGATATTACCTCATGCCACGCAGTTGCCTTCCCCTGTTTGATGCTTCAGTTGCACAGCCGCAACACATATTTACAACAACATTAACTCTATAATACTGTGCTTTTTTCTTTCTTTCTGAAAATCGTGAAAAAAGCACCCACATGCTTCTTCCCAAATTCCAGCATATAATATGGGTGTTTACCACTGTATTGCATGCAAAACTTTTTTTTTTTTTAAACGAATTGACAATCAGAAGTAAGAGATATTTTCCTTGCATCAAAACTGGACTGCTTTGGCAAGTCATTCTACTGTTTCCTTTTCCACTCTTTGTCAAACACGATTCTCTATTTTATTAACTGCTTGGCACCAAGGTCTGCTTCTTTTAATGTTATAAGGGACCAAGGACACTGGAGAAATTACCTCATCTAGAGATTTGCATATCTGTTATGATTCAAATGTAACTGCTAATAGCCAAAGTATTTAAAAAGTCCTATCTTATTTTCTCAATCTATATTCTAGTGTACATTGTTATATTACCTGACAAAAAACGCCCATAAAGTATAATCAAAACTCAACAGCATTCAAATTTCAAGTTAACAGGTACTCAAATTTTTGTTCTGTTAAGAATTTTGGTTCACTTTAAAGACATCTGTGTTACTCTGTCTATATTTTTTTATACTTTTTACCTCCTAGTGGCTATTGAAAGACAAAAATAAGTTCTTTTTCTTTCAGTTCCTTATTTCTTTGCATAAAAATAAAAATCAGTGCTTAGACAATAGAAAGTGAACTAGTATTTTCTATACTGATCACCCTGCAATGCTACTCCTTAGGTTTTTTCCTCTTTCACATGAATTTTAGAGGAAAGACAGACAAGGCCCATGGGGAAAAAGCATCCCTCCTCCTACCAATCAAGAGTAAACAAAGTATGCTGTTTGCTTAAGGATGGTGCATTCTGCGCATTCAAGAAAATCTCCTGTGGGTACTGCATACGTCCTGTATAGTTTTCTGATGAACTAGTGATACACTGGTAACGAAACATCAGCAAAAATCCCACCCACTGATGCGCTTCCTCTGACACATCACAGTTGCTGCACGAATGTTGCCTCCTTGTCCCTTGGGGCTTATTTCTGATACTTTCTGATACTCTGTTTGCAGCACCCAAAAAAAGGGAAAAAGGAACAGAAGCGCTAGATTGAAAAAGATAACATCCTTTGGAAAGTACTGTTCAACATAACACTGCTTGCTGCCTAACTTTCTGTACTGTTCGCAGTAGGCACTGCTTGAAAGGGTCTGAGCACTTCAGCATACAGCTGCCCCTCTGGAGGTGACAGAGCTGCTTCAACATGATAAATTCTTTCAAAGGCAAGAATAAACAACCTTTGATTCATATACAGTGAAACTTGTTATAAGTAATGAATGATTTAGATGGAACACATTTAGCACTGTCTCACAACAAACATTTATTACAAACATACCACAACAGCCGAAGCGGTGGCAGATAGCACACCATCAATCAGAGCAGACCACCAAAACAAATCGTGCCTCATAAGCTACTTTAATATGTCACGGAGCTCCCAAATACACATCACTGATCTATTTGTTACAAAGCTTAGGCTACTTTTTCACTGACAAGTCAATGACATTTGGTATTTTCATTTACGTGCTATATCACAATGAATCTAAGGACTCCATTCATCCAAAATTAGGTTCCTGTGAGTGCTGGCCTTTAGTGCTCCTCAGGCTTATGCAACTCTACACACATGTATCTTGGTAATGATACCTGTCTACAAAGACCCATTTGCCAATGTACCTTGTCCATATACTTTAACAGCATCTTGCTAACTATTTCAAGTACACTAGCTGCAGTTCCTTCTAAATCCATGCAAAATTTATGGCCCACACTGATCAGAGAAGGCAGCAGCACAGTAGCAGTTTTAAAGGGCATACGTTAAATGCTGCAGAACAGATTTTTCAAGTCATTTTGAAAAAATGATTGAGGAAGGTGCTTCTACTTCTATTTCTATACCAGCAGAAATGCGTATAAAACAGTGCTGCAACAGAACAGCAAAAACTTAAGTCTTTATGTAGCTGGTCTGACAACCTGCACTGGCTTAAAGCTTCTGCATTTTTCTAAGGTCCGTACTAAAACATAACTGATATCCCAAAACAAAAAGGTGGGGTTTTTTCCAGTCTTAGGGTCAATCAAACACAGAACAAACCACCAAAAAGGAATGCTTCATACTCTAACTCAATACCATTCTGAAGACACAAGTGATGGAGAAAACACAGACTTGGGCTTAAGAAAAATGTCTGAAAGCTGCAAATACAGGCAAGTTGGGAACATAAATGGTTTCCAACCAGTTCTTAAGTAACCTGCATCAGAACAAAACTGGGCTGAGTAAGGGATTAAGAAATTATAGTCTACTTGTTTAATAGACTTGCAAAAATCCATAATACATTTTCTAGTAAAACATCTCTGTCCCTCAAAATGGAATGAAAAGTATACAGTTCACAAAGTTTAATGCATTTAAGGGATTTCCAACTACATTCCATAAAATCAAATGCTGGGATAATAACCTATATGGTCTGATTTCTCTCCATAATACACCAAATATTCCTTTGCCAGTCTGCAAACTGCTAGTCTACCAGGAAATCACACTGACATAGAACACATCAAAGCCAATATAACCATAAGAAATGCATGTTGGCAGGTAGATGTACTGGACGTAAGGCACAGGCCAGTGCAGTAGGCTACAAGTCACTGTGCAAAGATGTGATATGAAAGCTTGGATTTTTATCAGATTTTTTCAGTCCAACTTGAAATTCATTGATACCCCTGTCCCATTCAGTTTTTAGTACCAAATGTTACATTCAAGCAATATAATATGTCATTAATCTGCATGTTAAGCATCCGCTGAATCAATGGCCTCTTCAGCATAATGGTAGACTAAAATTCTAAATAAGTATTCTACACACCAAATTCTGCAATGCCACCTTGATTTCCGTCTTTAATATGCGGCTACTCAAGACAGAACAATTATTAATATTAGTATGAAGACCAGCAAACAAAATTAATAGCAAGTGCAGTGGGATTGGTGGTGTGAATAGTGTAATTAACTAATCAAAACACTTCTAATACTTCTAGAGGATATTACAGGAATAAATAAAAATAACAAGCCGTTATGATTTTCTTAAGTATGCAGTAATAGTTCTCTGTATCCTATATTTACGCCTAAGCCACTACAGAAGTAATAACTAGCTGACATCTATTATGATGACTGAATAATTTGGTATCGTACTGAGACCCAAGAAAACACTCATCTGCAATATGACAAGACCCTGTGAAAATTTTGGGCTGTAAAGTCTGAAAGAACCACAGATGGACAAACTGACAAAGAATCTGTCTGTCCAGATTGCATTTCAAAGTCATTGCCAGCTATGTGGACATTTACTGAAAGCATCCCTAGTGGGGAGCCCTAGCAATTCTGCTTTCACACGGGGTTTCATGATCAACTCAGAACTACACTGCAAACCACTCCACAGACAGAAGGAGTGCACACAGCCCTAGTTCAAAAGGAACATAGTATGTCATGACTTAATAGTGTTTGATTTCTCCCTCGTGGTTTTTAAGGCTAGACAGTTGACCTCCTTCCTCCCATGGTGCTTGACTGTTGACACCTCAATGTTCTTTGTTGATTAACCAAATCTCGTCCTCCACTTTATTCTGTTAAACTAGCTTTTTCAAAGAGCGCTATTGCTGCTTAGGGAAAAAAGAGGAAAAAAAAAAGAAGAAGAAAGAATTGGACAAGACAGCTACATAGAACATTTAGTGAGATAGGGGGCTAAAATCCCACACCAGGCTTGGCAGCTGTGATAAAGATGTATAATTTAATTGAAGCAATAGTATGATCCTCAAAAGGACTTCAGACCTTTTCCCATGTTTATGTATTATTCAGACTAATGGCAACCCTGAAATAGAAAAAGCTTCTTATCTCTTAAAACTTTTATTGCAGACAGTTCAAAATGCACAAAGCTGAGTGCTGGTCTGTGTGCTTTAATGCAAAGTGAAAGGATGCCATTTTCAGCCCATTTTAGCGTCGCTGCCTTGGCAAAGAGACAGATGTGATTGGATGCCTTAGAAACTACGGATGCAATGGCATGCATGAGAAATTGAAAGTTTTGAGTTACTTTTCAACTTAGAATGTCTTGTCTCTGTCTCGCCATTAGTTGTTTTCACTCCTTTTCAATACAAGTTCATAGAAAAAATATAAATCCCATTAGACAAGACAAAAATCTATTGGAATCAATACAAATGGCATCTCCTTTGCATTTTCAGCAAGTTAACTGACAGTTGTTGCTGCACCTTTAACACTGTTATAAAAGCCTCTATCTACAGGGTTTTTGAAAACTAACAGGATAATTTACTAAAGGATAACAAGCTGCCTATTAGCAGTTGTGTGGATTAGTGCAAATTCGTCCTGCAGACCAAGCAGCAAAAAAGACCTATCTTCAAGCTAGTCTTCAGTCTATGCTCAACTTGCATGCAAGGCAATAGAGGAATAAATCAGAAAGGTTCATAGGAAGGATTTTACTTCCAGCCATTGTTTACATTGTAAGGCAAAACTGGAACCCCGCATAACAATATAAATGTTCACAGGACCACATAAAAATAATGTAGAGTTAATAAAACAACATAAATCCAAATCAGAATATCTGTGGAAGACGGTGGTCACAGAATGTCAGCAAAGGAGTCTTCATATGATTTTTCATTCCAAATGTACGGCAAAATTTCATTCTGTGGTGACTGTCTACAGCTTTTCTACTGATCAATGAATCATATAGATCATCTTGTGATCTTTCCCAATATGCAAAGACAATGTAAGTGCCATGAAACATATCAGTCAGTGCTGCATTTCTGCTGAAGAGATTATGAACACATATATTTAGAGCTAGCAACTGGCCTTGTCATGAATCAAAAATGTGTACTGCTAAACTGATTTAGAGCCTCAAACTACATTATCTATAAAATGAAATTACTATGTTCATTGTTTGGAAAGAGAATTCAAAAGACCAATACAGATCAAGTAAATTCACATGCATAATACATTGTATTATCCTGTGTTTTAAACACACCTCGGTTTCTCTACATCAACTGTACTTTAAGAGCACATGCAAGCTTTTGTAGCATAGCCTTTGTTTAAACTAGGCTTTAAGGAAGTTTATAAAGTAGCTACACATACAGAATACCTAAAAGAAAATGCATCTTTTGTAATTTGAAGAGTACAAAAACTTTTACCAATTTCTGTGTTCCTTTCAGATTAAAGAGCAACAATATACCATCGAAGGGCACAAGAAAGGAAATCAGTCAAGATGCTGAGCCATATTTTCCAAAGAATGTAAATTGAGCAAAGCATGTTCCCAGGAACAAAAAAGTGCCTACACATTCCTCATGGCCTGCAATATAATGTCTATCTATCCATATAGAAATAATTCAAGGTAAAATCTATTAATAGCAGTATTTTTCTATTTGAATACAGTAATAAAGCTATTAAAGCTGACTGAAATAAATTAAGAACTCTCTGATAAATAACCTTTGCAGATAACCACTTGTAAAAGGTCTTTAAAAAAAAACCAACAACCAGAATACAGCTGACAAGCAGAAGAATCCATGCATTGAACTTGAAGACCAAAGGAGAAGATAAGAGACAGCTTAACCAACATGCAGATATAAAATGCTGGTGTCCAGGTGCGGTAATGCAGAACAGGCTCCTAAAGACAGCTCAAGGAGTGAAATTCCGTTAATCTGATTTTTAAATATAACCTGTGCCAGGCTGCTGTAGAAAGAGTAAAGTGAGATCATGTTAAACAGATAATTTCTCTTCACAATAATAAAACCTATGCGTTAACAAAGTTATTTTTAAAGGAATACAAGCAGAAACAGTAGATGCTCCTTGTAGAGCATCTACTCATTGAAGAGTCTGTAATGAAGTTGTAGGTAAATGTCATCTAGGAGGCTTTTTTTCTGAGAGTGCAAAATCTGTGTCTTTGTCCTGATAACATTATAAAAAGCCTGTCTTCACACACTGCACAATGAGGCTCCACAAGTAAGTTTAAAGAACTTACCTTTGTAACTCTACTACAACTCCATTTTTCAAGTCCCACAACCTCCTCCTTTTTAAAAGATATTTTTCCTTCAAAACACACAATTGAACAGCATGAAGGAATTAAGTGAGGTTTATTTCTTTATTTCTTCTCCTATTTCCCTGTTGCTGCTCTTCAACATTCCAAAGTTTAAGCTGTTTTGTATTTCTTTTTTTTGAATTGGAAAAGAAGGAAACATTTTTTTACAAAGCAGAACCCGAGTTGTTGTTGGGGTTTTTTCCAGAGTGACTACCAACAACAAGAACATTACTCAAATTTCAAGACTTTCACTGTTTTAAAGCAGAAGCCAAGGAGTCTAGCAGTGGAGAAAATAACAACAGAAAATGTGAAAACTGACTGCTGCCCAGATATTTAATGAACTCTTTACCCTTTACTGTGCTCCATAGCCTTAAATTATTTTAAGTATGTGTTCATTCCTTTTTTTTATTAAACCTGTATTACTTACCTAAGTTTTACAGTGTCTTTGAAATTACACACAAATTGAGAACTACTGATTCTTGATGGCAGAGCAGACAGTAATTCTCTAAAACACGTTCTCTCATAGTGTATGAACCCATATCAAGTCCGTGGATAATCAAATGGACAGATAGCAATAGCTCAATTAGATACATCACAAACTGATAGATATATGCAAATAAGGATTGTAGACAGATTCTCAAGCTTTTCCAAAATCACTAGCAGTATGAAACTACCTTAACTAGTGGGAAATACTCTACCGCAGTGGGAACTGCATCAGTGTCGCAATTTTTCCTCTGTCTTCATCAACCCTAGGACTCTTCTGTGTTCTCTTCACATCAGTCATTCTCCAGTTCCCTAAATCTGTTATTACACAAGCATTACCTGGTGAAAACCACCATGACCGATTATCCAATGGATGATATTGCAGCTAAGACACAAAAGTAGATTCTCCTCTCATTTTAAGTGGCATAATTTCACAAATTTCAGTGGAATTAGTCTTGCCTATAACAACTATAAGACTCCAAGTACATTGTAGTTATTGCTACTGGCACACACATCAGTAAGATTTAAAAATATAGCTGAACAATGCTTTTAGAAATGCATCTGACATAGGTTTTCACTTACCCATTCCTGCAATAACTTTCCCTAAATTTTTAAGGACCTTCACAGGAGAAGAAATTCAGTGACATGCTTAGATTGCATGAAAGCTGCCTCTCAAATTTTCCATAATTGAACAGACTAAATTCCTTTAACCTCTCACAAAAATATTTTCTATAGCTTTCAGAACAATTTTGTCTTTTTCTCATTTCCTCCAATTTTTCTGTATCAAATATTACACACGGCTCCATTTCTTCTCTAAATAAGACAGTAGGCACAGAGGAAGCCATTTACTCCTTTACTCCTATTTACAAAGCTAAGGATTCCTTTTGTGTCTTTTTCCACTGACATCACAATGGACCTATAGCAAAGTTAAATTACCAAGCCAGAGGCAGCAATCTCTGCCAGTGTGGTAGACCCCTGATTTTCTCTCTAAAACTTTCAAAAATGACCAAATACACTGTGAAAGAACACACAAAATCCAGCTGGTGGAAACTGAATCGTTAACTAATCATTAACAATGTGAGGCATTAATGTGAAGATTGTCATCTGTCCTTATCCAGCATTCTGCATGGGAAAGACAGTGAAGAGTAAGATTTTGCTGCTTCTTTGAACCACTGTACTTGGAACTACAGCAGGAGTTGTACCTACGAAGTCTCATCACAATGCATGCCTATGCCTGAAAGGAAACGGGGAGGCTGAAAAGACACTTGGTATTCAGAAGACATAGGAGTCCAGAGGAAAGAGGAGTTAGTCATATCAAAACCTTGATTTTTGGGAAGGCTGAAAGTCATTATCTCTGGCAGCTTCTGCTGAGTCATAAGCATTTCTGCGAACAAAACTCAATTTTTCTTATCTTGTTTTTTTTTCCCATCAATTCATTTAATTTCCTTATGAAAGGAAACACAGTAATGAAAAACACCAGTTTTGAGGAAAATCTTAGAAAACAGAAAAACTTTCTGATGTTTCTGAATTACTGCAGTTCACTTCTCTATACAATACATACATGCAACCACAAAACTGTCTTACTATTCAGTTAACATAAGAGGATGAAGTTTCAAAACTAGTAGGATGAAACTAGTGCCAGGATGAGAGCTAAGATGGCACAATTAGGACAAAAACAAGATTTTATGATTCAGATATAAATGAATGAAAAAGCAATTTCTTTTAGAGGTGGTGTCCTTATTGAACAGCAGCTCTAAAACATCAGAAGTTTTCTATTGTTGGCAATTCAAATATCATTTACCAAAACTAAATCATATGAAAAAACATCATATATTCCCTCCGCCTCCCACCCCCAATTTTGAATGTATTAAACAAAGTTTTCATGAAGGTATTTAGTAATGGCTCTTGAAAGAAGTAATGTACTCTAAGCACTCTTCAGATCATGCTTTGAAGTAAAAAATCAATAGTGTTTAACTGAAGAACATCACTGTCTTTCAAAACTGTTAGAAAGGGAAAGCCAAAACAACTTTTTCTTAGACACTGCAATATGTGTTTAAGCCTATTCATCATTTTGAAAGAGCACATCTGATCTGTGCTCTTTCAACACCTAACAGGTGCTTTACACAAGTTCATTTTATTTGTGGACCAAAGTAAGATAGTTTGCTTGTGCTTGCTAGTTTTTTAATGTCAGTAATGCTTTATGGTGCTTTCAAAATCTGTTTTACAAAAAAAACAAAAAATGCAAATAACCAAAGGAGAGGGATGTGTATGCTGGAGGGGGGAGAAGAGTATTTAAATATTCCTTCTGTTTTATAACTATTTGATCAACATACTTTTTAATATGATAGCAAACATTTCAAGCAAGGCTCCAAGTACAGGATGTGGACACAGGATTCAAAGGAAGGCACCACCTTATTAAATCTTTTTCTTTTTTTTTTTTTTTCTTCTTTTCTTTTTCTTCTGAATAATCCAGAGCTGCAGGTTAACATTATGTATCAGCTTGAACCAGCCTAAACCGAGCCTTGATCACAATTGCTTCTCTTCCATTGTGGCCATTGCCGTCTTGCATACTAGGTTCCCCCACAACCAGAGAGTGTGCAAATTAAGGGATTCCCATCAGCTAGATTAATGTTATCCTCTATACTATACAGCTAAGTACAACCCTTAATAGGGGTGCCAGCAGATGTGCACAAGCATTAGCAACCTCCTCCTCAACTGGAGGAGGTTGAGGGAGACCCTGCAGCCAGGACTGGCAGAGGTTGAAGGAGACTATGGAAACCCAGCATAAGCTGATTTCATCCGCCAGCAGCTGGCAGTCCCTTCCCAGTGATGTTTGGAAAGACTCTTCTAGCTTCCAACCTACATTTATTTGTTACTGTTTGGTTTTCTGACAATAGTGCTCTGTTCTTAAGTAGATGTTGCATCTTCCCCACATTTGCTTCCTCGTGACTGAAATAACCCCATCATTTTCCTTCCCTTCAAGTTGTGAAGAAAGCTCTCACAGACTTGGTTTTCCATTGCCCTCATCTTTGTCATCTACACCTGCATGAGTTTTAATACAGGTTACCAGACTTCTATACGATATTTCAGGTATCTTCAAAGAGATGAAAAACAGACTAGCAAAGGCCATGTGCTCCAACAAAATATAAATGGGAAGCTTCACACGTCATCAGAGTCCTTTTGAATTCAGATTTCACTCTGAAGGTGGTGTAAAAGAAGGTGCAAAAATTTGCTTGTTATCATGGGATAGAGGCTAAATCTAGACTTTAAAGAAAACAGAAGACTGAATAAAATGCAGTTAATTTCACAGTCACTCAGTAACCAAATAAATACTCTTTTCCCTTTAAAGTATATTCAAAGCAGAACTATTAGAACATCTTCAGTACATTAAGTCACATATTGTGTGTAGTCACACACTTTATATATTTGCAGTTAAACTAAAACTGCCAATCCACACTTAGAGTCCTCAGTTTCTAAAATTAGGTGTTTAGAGCCTTATCTATGCACAAGCCACCTTACAAATACATTGAGCTCCCTCTGAAGCTACCAAAAAACTATAAATTTTTTACTACACAAAATCAGGTGGCTTCTGTAAAATATTTTAGGACACCAAGTTTGAAAATTTTGGTCAGCATTTCATAAGCTTTTCCAATGTACAAGTGCATAGGAGCATATTTAATGTCACACGACTTAAGAAAGTCATACCACATGATAAAGAATTCATGCACCTTATCCTTGAAATAACATTAAATAAATTACTTTCCATTAGTCAAATGGCAAGCTATATGAAGCATTGCCCCCCCCAAATCACATAAACTACACAAGTGAATCGTATCAGCACAACTGAGTGTGCTTTCCAAGGGTTGCGACTCGACTAGCACACCAAAAGCTCTACCTCCCCACATCCAACCAGTCTCCTCATGTTGAAGCATAAGGGTAACTCTCACTAAAAGCCCAAGCTAACTGCATCCACATAAATGTCTCCTGTCTACTCCCCGTTCTTCAAAAGTCCCACCCTCTACCCCTTTATCCTCAGCACCCTGCAGAGGTGAGGCAGATCAATACAAGCTCCTCCCGGTGGAAAAAAAAGCTTTGTGAGTTTCCCTATGGGGGAAGTGAATAGCATTGTTGAATGGCTGCCAAGAAGACATCTAAATGTCTATAACAATTAGCAGCGCTCTTGATGTGTGGGACTTTGTGACCACGCAGAGACTCTTTATTACAAATGCAGAAAATCTCAAGGCCTTCTTTCCACCAAACTCAGTGTGTATGCACTGCAAAGTCGTTTTATATGCAAATGTCCACCTACCTGAGATGTCTGGGTGTCCAGAGTTACAGGCAGCAAGCAGCAGTCCAGTAACATACCTCCAACTCTAAGACCTTAGCCACTACTCAAATAATCTAACACTTTACCTCCAAATTTGGAAGGTCTGAGGGGGATGGGAAGGGAGGTGCTGCTTCCTGTATGGAAGAAAGTTTATAGAATTTTCTCTTCTGAGCTAATCTTTGACTTATGTTGATTTTGCTTTGAGCTGATCTTTGATTTCTGTTGATCTATAAAAAGATTTGCAAATCTTTTGAATTCCAAAAAGCATTTAAACTAGTGTTGATGGATTACACACATCCTAAACAATATATGTGCTGATCAATCTGTAGGGAGACTGAATCTCATGCATACAGCTTTGTATCACACTTACCAGCAACGCCTGGCCAGTAACACTTAAGATTTCTCACACTAGTACCTTTTGCCATAAAAATGATTAAACTGCCATACAGCTGAAATTGAAACTGAAATATAAGGCTGGATCACTTGCATAATAAACTTTGATTTAGTCATCAAAGAGACTATTACTCCACTTCCATGCAGACAGAGAGGAGAGGCACCACTCCCATCTATTTCTGTGGGGTGTTGCACTGTGGTTGCATTTTAATGTTATTTCTCCAATTTGATCATAAGTAAATCCAATCACACCTTTAGTTCTGAAAATGGATATTCTTCCGGTGAACCACAAGGGAGACATGAACAAACAACACTTGAGGAAAAGGCATATTTAATTTGCATTCCAAACCCCAGATCTGGTCCCTTTCCTCTGAAGTCTTTTCATCTCTTACTCTTCTACCCAACCCTGGAGGCCTTTTTTTACTTTTGGGTGGTGTTGTTGGCACTGTTAGTGTATTGCTCTTACAAAGGGCATCCTGGGGCATGCACAGGGTCCCTCTTTGCACCCTCATCAAGGTTTGCCTCAATCCTGAGGATCATCCCTCAGCCTTTTGGCTGGGGTGGTCAGATGGACCACCCCATCATCAGATGGACTAAGTCCTGTTATGGAGGTCACCACATAAAGGTTCAGGCTCTCCAGGCATGCCTGATGGCCTGAGAGGACACAACTATCCCGAGTGTTCACTAAGAGCAGTGATGGTCCTAATGGCTTCAGCTCTTCTCCTCTGAATCCTTTCTGTCACTCAGCCTTCGCACAGAGTTGTGAAGTACACTGGTGTCTGCCAGAAGACAAGCATCATGTGTGATTTTCTTCTCCCCTCAAATTTTGCTGTTTGCCAGCTGAGGTAACACCCAGCCACCACACATGGCATTATCTGTGTACTGGCACTGGCTTGGCCTTGCCAGCTCCTCAACAGGCTGAAGTCCCAGGAGCAATAGCCCAGACAAACATGCCCCTGGTCCCACTTACACTGGTCTGTGATGCTCATCCAATGAGATGCACTACAAACAGATGCAGGGAACATTTGATATTGCCAAAGATCTGTGAAAGGGGATCACTGTCCTGGTTTTCCCTGGTCAGGAAATATTATTACTATACTATTAGTATGAGTGTTGGGAAGATTCCCAAGCATGACACAAATCAGCAACTTACTGTAGATGAGGCCTTTGGTAACATGGTTTAGTGGTGTACTTGGCAGTCCTGGAGTAAAGATGGGACATGATGATCTAGTTGATTCTATGATTACAGTCTCCATATTCTCACAGATGCCAATAGATGGACACAAAGCCCATATATGTGCATATGGATGTATACACTGGAAAAGTAATTCACCCTCTCTTTACCCCCTCATGATGTATGACGGAGTGAAAACACTGTGGAAATAAATTCAGGAGGGGATAGGTATTAGCAATGCTTCAAATCTGCTTTCCAATTAAAGGTAAACTCAAAAGAGTACTTAATCTTCTTTTCCTAGTTTTTTGTTCTCCATATTATAAATCCTTCTTAAAAACTTGAACCATGACATTTTATTTTGGGTCAAAGGGAAAAAAAATCAAACTGATTTGTACTTTCAGGTTCTGCTTTAAGACTTCAGTTTATCTTGGTCATTAGTTTATAAATCCTGGCTTAAAGCACACCTAGAGACTGCATTCACATGAATTATCTGGAAAAGTTGTCTGGAGTAAAGACTTAAAAACAGCTAGAAAAGAAAATGGTTATCTTTACATTTCTCCAAACCCACATATAAGACTCATTTCATTCCCTGACACCCGACATTGCAACTAAATCAGAAAATTATTTCTATCCATAAATCCATTTATTTTACTTGTGGGTAGCCATTTTTTAAAGCAAATTCCAAGGAGAAAAACAGAGGTGAATAGAGTTTTTTTTCTCATAAATAATACAGACAACTACACAGTAACACCACAGAAAATGTCTTCTCAGAGATTGTAACTTCAGCAATGAATTTTATGGGGTTTTTTTTTAGTTATACCAACACAATCTCCAGCTTCATTAACCTGTACTTGGACTGACCATGACCAGGGTCTATGCAGATACAGCAGACCAGCGCTTTCCAAAGATGCCTTTACTTCACAACATTGCTGAAACAGTAAGTGGCACATAAAAACTTTAGATAGTCTAAATCAGGTATTGCTGTCCACTATGGAAACTGACCTTAGTATAGCTACACTATGATTCATACAATGCATTTCTGGACATGTGCATTCAGCACCACCTTTTCCCTCTGAACAGTAGAACTAGAAGTTGGTATGCAGGTGTCTGGCTCTCCTAAACCTCTTCAACAAAAATAAATATCTGTTTCCATTTTGGGATGGGCTTCCCAGTGTGCTCCAGTGAGGTTTGCATCCTTAAATTTCATCAAGCAACGCTAAGCTCCATGTGAACACCAATAAAAAGAATGTACAGCATTGATATATAAGCAAAAGATAATCCTTAATGTCTAATGGAAAGAGAAGTGCATATAATATGTTTTGGAAGTCAGAAACACTCAGACTACATGACACCAGAAGACATAGGCTCTGTCAGATCCTGAACTTGGAACTTTCACTGGAAAGCATGCATCATCTTAAAGTCACACAACTCTCAAAATAACATCTATGTATGAAAAAACTACTGTAAAGCATGTATGTCTAGCTTTTGGCTGATTCAAGACCTGTGAGTAAACAAGACAAATTGCTTCTTAGCCTCCTTGAAACAGGTATCTTCCTTATATTTGTTTCAGTTGCAAAGAGCACCTCTAAGAAAAAAAACCAACAACCCATATTAAAGTATTATTTTCTGCACTCAGATTCAGGGATTATTTTGTACCCATGATAAAAATTCTTCAGTAGAGCTCTTTGCTTCTATCAGAGGGCAGGCAAGAGACTAAATCAACACACCTCTCATTTACCAGATTTAATTTAAAATGGGAGAAAAGGAAAAAAAAGTTAACAGCATTTTATAAATCCCAGGAACTTGACAGTGACATATATTCCTAACTCACGTGCCTCTGACAAGAGGTCGTGGTGCCCAGAGTAAATAACAGCCTGTAATTATCAACAAGGATAGCCAGCAGCAGCACTGTGAGATACATGTGATAATGTGATTTACAGGACCAGGAAATAATTTTCAGATATACTGTGCTGCATTAACAGTGCAGGTTAAGTGTGTGCTGCAACTTTTCCCTTGAAGGTACAGTAGGTGGAAGATTTGTGATATCTTTAAATGGAATAAAGGGAAATATGGGGGGTGGGGGGAGGGAGGAGTCTCCTGCTGAGATGTTGTGATAAATTATTAAAACTTCTTTTTAATGTTGATGCTACTCTTTAACCTCAGATCACAATACTGACAGCAGAGGAAAACTGGAAGTGCTGTTAAAGCTGTGATAAACACACCATGCTGTGGCAACACTTGTAAGGGGAAAAAAAAAAACAGAAAAGAAGAAAAAAATATCCTGGGGTGCCTTCAATCAGTAACATCAAGAAACAACCAGGGAGAAAACATCAAGTCATCTACAACCTCAATCCTTCAGTCCAAACAGTTATGAGATAACATTTATGCTCACTGAGCTATCTGATTACGAGACCTCAGTAACCCGTGTTTTCCATAAACAAATGTCATGCAAAGAAGCAAAACAAAGTGAACTTTATGAGAAGGCACATTCAGCGAATGGTTCACAAAGCATACGGAGTAAATCTTCTCAGCAGTTTTGAACAGAAGAGGAAAATGGATTGCTGCCTTCAAAAATCATACGTGTTTTTTCAGCACAGCATTTTTTTCCTATAAAGTTAACGCAATTTATTAACACATCAACACTGACATAGCCAGTCAGCCAATTAGTGGTGCTGGCGGTGCATTTCACAACATTCATGTACTCTAAAAGAATGTCTGTCTAGTCATTTCTACCACATACACTAACAATTCTGCTCTCAAAATAGGCTGCTTGCTTTCTCTCTTCTGCTTTCCTCTTCTTTTCCAAGACTATAACCCCCTATAATGGGGGTAACATCTCTTGCAACACAGCCACAAGCATCTGTCCCAGAGCTTCCAGAACAGAAAGATTAATACGAATTGTCATAGTCAAAAAAAACTCCAACAAAACAACACAGCCTTGTTTCTAAATAGCATACATTTATTTGTACACAGGCCTTAAATGTTATTCTTCTAATGATAAAATGCAAACTAAAATTCCTGCAAGGAATACATCACTTACAGAGTCAGTTAAGCAAACTAACAAGAAAACAAATTAAACTCCATGCTCTCTTTTCAGCATCCTATTGCAAGCCCACATGGCAACCTGAAATCTGAGTCACTCAAAACAGCATAGGTATTCTCCTTAGGTGACCTCTAATGCAGAATCTTTCCCAAACATCTATTACAAAACTTTTGCTTTCCACTTACCCCCCTTCCAGTGCTTGCCTTTGGTCCTGCTAAGCTTGCTCAAGGCTGGTCCAGAGAAGAGCAACATCAAAATGAAAAGAAGTTCAAGCATAGTGATTTTCCCCCGTTTCACTGATAACAACATTTCCACAAGTTATTGCAAAAAAAAAAAAAAAAAGGAAAAAAAAAAGAAAAAATATATAAAAATATTACATCTTCTCCCACACTTTCTGTTTGGTTAAGGAGTGATTAATCATTGAAAAATCAGAGCAAAAAGTAGCTTTACTCTCCTTAGATGCTGAAGTAATATCTCAATGGTGTAGCCCTGAGGAAAGCCACATTTCTCACTGATCCGGTTTCTTTCCCACAACATGCAGCCTGCACTGCTGCTACTACAGTAGCTATAAAATAATTTCTGCTCCTCACTTTGGCTTCTGTGGGAATATATTCCTCAGCTTGCAGCGTGAGCTTGATCGAAAATGATAAAAACAGTAATGCTCGTGTCCAGCAGAAAAGAGAAAAGATGTCAGGATTGTGAAAAAAGATGAGAAGCAGTTGTACTGACAGCTTTAAGCCTGACTGTCTGATCCTAATAGCTGTGCAACCAACCAAATTGCTCTTTTAAGAGTAATAAGGCTTCAGCGAAAGCTGGTGTCACTGCCACTTGGGTAGGTAGTGCAGGGCTTGAAAATCACCAAGGAACCTGCTAGAGATAACGACTGCCACAGTCCCAGCTCCGAACGCAGAGGGCTGAGCAGAATACAGCATGCACAGGGAGCATTTAATCTCTATTGTGTGGAGGAGATTTCCTGCTTTACGTGTGCAACTGCTCAGGACTTTTGACTGCATTTTATTAAGGCTTTAGTTCATACTTTATACTAAAATGCAAGCTTCAACACACTAATTACTCCCAGCATTTCCCAAGTACTTATTGCATGGCAAAAATCCTGCATGCTTGCTTTTTCTTTTCTTTTTTTTTTTTTTTTTTATCTTAAAGTAGCAAGCAGGAAGAACAAATCCTTAGCAGAAGCAGTAATCTTTCCACTGCTCAGAGCAGCTCTGCATTTTATATTTTCACACTGTCTATCCTCAGGATCTCCTAAATCCAGGGGGTGGGGGTAGAGGGCGGAGAGAGAGAGAGAAGGGGGAAAGATAAAAGGGGGCATTCAGAAGTACAGATATTTTCAAAATAACAGATTGCAGTCACGATTTTTCATTTAATTGTTACAGAAATAATATAGCTACCTACATCTCCAGATGTCTGTCTAAGAATGCCGAAGCTGGCAGTAAACACAAGAGTTTCTGTGCCAAATCTTAGATTTTCACAAAGACTTCTGTTCACAGAAAGATTCATGACATTCAGTCTGCTCAAACAGTCTTGTCATGCCCAGTGCTTATTTAAGTATGCCCAGTAGCCTGAATTCATCTACAGTTTGGCATTTAGTTGTTTTCACATAAGCATTCAGCGTTCAAATCAATGAGCCAAAAACCTTGAGCTGTAGATTTATATAAATAAAAAAATCAATGTCTTTGGAATGACAAAGCAACAATGGTCACAAATTCCCTGAAGTTATCACGTTTTCAACCATGGATATGATGCCCTTTTCAGTGCAACATTAAAAAGAGGATATTAATAACCCTGAAGCCTTGCTTATTCGTCTGAGTAAAGAATGATATTTTGACTGGTGGAGACAATCATGAACATCTACATACAGGCATTTTTTTAAACAAACAGCATGTAACATCGCAAACAAGGATATATTGGAACTCCACCACATCAACCATGAAAGGTCTTTTATTTTCTTTTTAAGTTCTAAAATATATTTATGGGCTGGTTAGAACATTTGCATTTAAACAGGGATAAAAAGCATGCTGATATACAGTAGTTTTTCATCCCTCTGTGCATTAATTTTTAAAAGTTATAAGACATCTTACCAGATGCTAGGTCTGATATATCAAGGCTGATGTTTATGGCTTAGTTGCCAAAAATTAGTTCAGCATCTATCATGTAGAGTCACTAAGCTGTGGCTTCTTATGTTAAATTTCTCTATCAAACCATTCTTAATCGCCACTCTCATTGCTAATATTTAAAATGCCATTTCTTCCATTTATCTTCCAACAGTTACCGAAATGAGGCAGACACTTCTGTTCATTCTTGATTGCCTCTGTAACACTCTTCTGAAACTAGCACGATTCTGCCATGTCAAAGCATAAAAAAAAAATTACAAGCTCATATTGACAGGTTTCAAAATTTTTTATGTCCAGGTAATAAAATAACCATAAAATTAAAACAACCACCACCACCTCTTTTGGGTACCACTAGTCAAATTTAACAGCTTAAGAGTTTGAATCAAACACCTCCAATGTCTAAAACATGTGACAATCCTAGTCATGTCTTAGGAATTCTGATGGGATCATTCTGTTGGCCATCTCTGCAGCCTCATGTCACTTTTGCCTCTCACATCCTTTCTTCAGTCTCTGTCTTGCTTTCAGATTTTATAATCCCCTTCAAACTTGCCACCCCGTTTCTATCCCTACCCACATAGAAGCCAGCTGCTTTGGGGAAACCTGTTTCCACTGCTGGCTGGCATCCTCAAAATACCTCCTTGGTTCCTGTAATGCAGAAGAATTAAACTTCTCCAGCTTGGACACCTTGTATTTTCAGCATTAATGAAAGCAGCGGCTACTAGAAGGTATTATGATTTGCTGTCAGCTTTTTGCCAGCTATGACACGTGCCTCCAGCAGTCTTAGCAGGATTAGGTACCACTTGAGTAGCAGCTCAAGTAATGTGGCAGAAGGGAAGGATACAAAATACAAAAGGATACAAAAAAATACAAAAGCTAAAGGGAAATCATCACTGCAGCTAGTCATGGGTATGTTTGATTCAGTCTAATGCCTAAAGAACTCAGACTTCCACTCTACTATGGTTTTCTGGGTTATTTTGCAAAAGGTAGGTTATTAAATCCACTTTGTATATATTAAGAGTGAGCTGGAAGACCTTCAGGGAAACATAGAAAAGTGTTACCACTTCCCATGAAATTTAGTCGTGTTTTTTAATGTCCTTGTTTCTAGGTTCATAAGAATTTCAATTTTCCAGAGTTGAAATGCCTCCAGAGAAAAGACAGTTTCAAGAAAGATTATACAAACTTTATAGGCGGAAACATCAGAAAGACAAATAACAGAAACCCAACATTTATTTTTCCTTCAAGTATCACGATTTTTAAGTCAACATTGGTTTTGAGAGTTGTAAAACTACTAATTTGTAATTCTATTTCATGCTTTGAATTTGCAATACTAGAAAGAGAGAGAAAAGTAACCAGCTTATTCTACCTTTATGTCTGTTATTATTACAAGTAAAACTCCTATGAGAGCTACATGAGGCAAACCGATCCCATTACACCTAAATGTCCCTGACATCCAACCCGTCTTTGCCACGATCTCTTACACCCTTCAACATCCTTTATGACAGCTTACACCAGTCATGAGTATGAGACTATTTAATAGTTTCTAAGCAGAGAAGAACTCACATTAAGACAGACCAAATGCCCTTCTTTCCTATCTTCACACCTTCAGTAGTGTTCAATTTCAGATGCTTATGGGAAAAGTACAATAAGCTCTAGCAGAGCTTACAATTTGCCCTGCCTGCCAGCCTCTGCTTGTGAAAGGCTTTAAGACTTAACTAGAGACTGTACCACAGCTATCAAGTAAACAGTAACAGACTGATACTTCTTGACTTTGTCTAGCTCCTGTCTAGATTCATTTATGCTCTTCTCCACTCCCATAGTCCCTGGCAATAAGTTCCACAGATTTAATTACTTGAAGCCTGAAAATCATAATTCATCTTGTTTCTTTGAAAAGTACACTTGATAATTTTATTGATATAATTTTGGGTTTCCATCACCTTTCCTCATGTCATGGTATTCAAATATACTCTGCCTTTATACCACTTAATTCTAGTAAGAAAAGTCCTACCCTAGTCTTTTCTCAGACCAAAGATGTTCCATACTCACAACTGCCCTTGCTGCTTTCACCTTAAATATAGCCAGTTCAAATTTAGTGTTTATGAGATGAAGTCAGATGAAAAGCCTGCAGTATTCAAAATTAATTACCAGTTGCATATTTGTTCCCTCATTCTGGTCATGAAGCCAAAGGGCAGCAGCTACCATTAAGCTGGCACTACGTTTATAAATGCCTGCAGCATTAATGGATACAGAGGTTCTTTTTAATTAACAGAATTTTAAGGTGTTTACTCAGTGGAAGCATACATCAGCAACCTAAATAACAAACCACCAGTGAGATATTAAATATCCAAGTAAGTTTAATCTGCAGGTGTTGTATCCAGTTATTTGGTCAACCTTCCGTATTTTCCTTCTTTTTACTAATTGGTATCAGGCACAAAGGACTACTGGTGTAAGTACTTGGTTAAAACCCTCAAGCTTGAATAAGCAGCAACAGTAACTTCATGGAAGCTTAAATATCACAGCCCCTGAGCAACACGCTCTTTTAAGGGTGATATCTCGGAGAGGTCTGCTGCTTGCAGACTATAGGAGGAACAGAGAGAAGCCTAGACTGCCTATTTGGTGTCATGGTCTCTAGCCCTTTGTATTTGCTATCCAAATCCCATTTCACTATGGTGAAGGTTACAGACTTTCACAAGATCTTTCAGTATCCACAAGAAATAAGGCTTTGATCATTCAGTAGCGTTTGGTAGCAAAAGCATTCTTCATGCTTGTATTTCCTGGCACTTAATTGCTGCATTGTCTTAACATTTGGAGCAGCTCAGGAAGAACTGCACCTTTTGCTCTTCCCACTTCTGAACACTGGACAATCAACATAAAATTAAAGTTATTGCAGAAGAAGACTGAAATGACTGCTTAGAGAGTAATGATTGAGATAAGGAGGAATGGAAACAGAAGCCGAAATCCCCACCAACTCCCCCAAGAAGTTACACAAATATCATTTAGTCCCACCTCTTTCCAATTCTCACAAAGATCCCATATACCCAGCATTTGGCAGTATGAAAATGCCCATGACTAAATGAACTTTGCAAAAGGAATATAATCGACACTAAACACTATAAGTATTGCATCCTGCACTGCAGGCATGAAGAATATTTTTCCACTGTCTACCTCACCATATACAGAGGCCCAGGTTGCCGTAAGCCATAATTAATTCAGTTCTTTTTAGGCATGAAAATCATTTTGATTTTAAATACTTTCAGCTTAGGGCATTCTCAATATCTGTGGAAACCTCCTGGGGATTTCTGTTAGTCGCAGACACCAATGGGAACATTTTTGGATACTCGCAATACAGTACGTTGCCAAATATATGCACAGCATTTTAGATCAAAAAAAAACTATTTTAAATTCCTTCCATTCTATGTGATTTCCAAGGATTAAGAAACCAGTACTTGCCCAATGTACAACCTGCACTTCCATTGCAGGTATTCTGAAAAACCAAAATCATGAATACAACCAAATTAATGAAGCTCTGAGAATCAATGTGTGCCAGTCCCCAGTTACTACATTTACTTTGGCTTTCACTGGTGATACAGACCCACAAAAGAGTCTCACTTCTTACCATAGCTAATTGGTAGATTTGTTTTCTTTTTTTTTTTTTTTTTTTTTGCTTAAGGCAACAAGAAAGCTTGATGTACAGCAATTTACCAGTTTTAGTGCAATAGAAGAAACACATTCATAACAGAAGGACAGTTAAGTGCAAGGCTCAACTTTCTACACTGAAGGGTTTTTTTCATAGAATCACAGAATGGTTAGAGTTGGAATGGACCTTAAGATCATCCAGTTCCAACCCCTCTGCCATGGGCAAGGACACCTCACACTGAACCACATCACCTAAGGCTCAACCACTGCACCTAAGGCAACCTGGCCTTTGAATACTGCCAGGGATGGAGCACATTTACCACTTCTCTGGGCACACTGTGCCAGCGCCTCACCACCCTTGCAGTAAAGAACTTCTTCCTTATATCTAACCTGAACTTCCCCTGATTTAAACCCATCACCCTTTCTCCTGTCACCACAGTCCCCAGTGAAGAGCCCCTCCCCCAGCATCTTTGTAGGCCCCTTTCAGATACTGGAAGGCTCCTATGAGGTCTCCATGTAGCCTTCTCTTCTCCAGGCCAAACATCCCCAGTTTTCTCAGCCTATCTTCATATGGGAGGTGCTCCAGCACAAAAGTGATTTCATATTATTTTGTACTTATGAATCAGAATTTATCTATGATTACAATTCAGTATAGTAAGAACAATAATAACTCACTTTGAATTTACCAATTACTCTAGTCTTTAATAATCTGTTCTTTCGGTTCAAAAAGTATACATTTGCTTAATGGGCTTTGTAGGCAAAATGTGTGGTAAAGAATGAGAAAACCAACTTCTTTTTTTTTTGTCAATATTTTTAATAAAACAATTAACTTGAATAATCTCATCCCCTACATTAAGCAAAGTTTCTAAATTAGTTCCGCACTGATAATATACTATAGTTACTTTGAAATGCAATTTCTGAACTGGATGTAATAATTTTATTGATGTCTATATGCAACAAACTATCTCTATGTAACATAGACTACATACACAATTAAACAGTAATAAATGAAATAATAAATAAATAATTATATTCTAAAATGGGTAATAAATATTATGTATTTAACAACAACGCAAACTGTTAAACAACATAGATGCGTTGTTTCCCAAGAAGCTGCTCTGGTACGAAAAAATACTATACAAAGTCGTAACTCACAAGAGGAGGTAAAGCCACTGATGTTCTGTACTACACAGTGAAAATACATTGCTGTGATTTTGACAAGGAAGAAAGAAAAAAATAAGACGGCAAATAATTCTGATTTATTTATTTTTTTGTATAGAAAAATCCCAATATATTTTTTATTTTATTGTATCCTATTTTGTTCTATTTTCAATCCAAAAATAGAACATTTATCCAAAACACAACTATGAAATTATCTGGAACAAAAATTAGCACACACTACCTACCCAACAAGAGAGGAAAAAACATAACACAATAATTGAGGACAAAGCAACTTGCAGCTATAGATGATACTAGGATTTGTTTTCACTAAGTCTAAGTAGAACAACAGTTATACTTTGAAAATACTTGAGCTACCATCCTAAAGTAACCTTTTTTTAACACTCCCTGTGGGTTTGGTTCTAACATCTATGAAGAGGAGATAGGAAAGCTAAAAAGTACCATTTTGTTCATAAAGAAATCATAACTGCTTACCATGACTTACAGGATTTGATTTGTCAACAAACAAATTCTGGTTATCGGTCAGAGGGAAAAATAAATTGCCCTCACATTTAATTTTAAAATAGACCTCTAAATACAAGAACCTCAAAGCATATTACGTTTTCCCCAGTGTTTTGCCACCTTTGGCATTCTTCTAGACCTATTCAGTTTAAATTTTGCTATGCACAACTTTGAAGGCACAAAATATTAGCCGGTCCTTTCCTTCTGCTTCCAATTAATTTTTGAAGCGCTTTGTCACTGCAATGTCCAACAGTCCCATTAGGAGGAATTGACTAACATCAGTCAATCAAGTATCTCCAGATGTGATCTCCAGAAATTAAGCACACATAAAAGACAAGCTAAATCATAGAATATTTGATATCTTCATAAAATAAAGATGCTGGGAAAAGACAAGTTTTATTGGAAAATGGAATTCAGCGGAATCTGAAATTCCAAATTGGAAAAGAAGGACCACCAAGATGTAGCAGAGATCATTCAGGAAATACTGCTTGTGACAAGGGATACATCTGCTTCCTCTGATATTGATCCAGTAGGCTTTGTGTTTGGGAGCCTTCAGTGCTGCTGATGGTGTCACTTTTCAGGTGACTTGAAACAATGAAACCCTGACTAATTGCAGTTATTAAAGATATTAGCTTGTTTTTCCTTTTATGCAGTATTGAAGTTTCCCTGAGGACACGTTCAAGACAAAAGATGTAGAGGTGACTCCACACTTCTGCCTTCGACTTCTGAGGTGCTCAAGTGAAGCATCTCATTTGTCAGCTGGGATTTCAGATACAAATCAAAAGTACCAACAATTACCAGACAAGGGTGTAACGTGTCAGTACGAAAGCTGTGCTGAAATGCCACATTGCTCATGCACCTGCAGCTTTAAATACTGGAGAAATTCTTCTGAGTGCCCCAGGTTTGCAATTCATCAGCAAAAGAAGGAAGTGGGTTTGGTTGGCTTGGCTGAGTTATCTGCTCACCATATTCAAGTTCAGAACAAACATCTATGTGACAGACAACAGCAACTATGACACACACCTGCTTCCATCCTTTGTTATATTTTCTGAGCATAAAGTCAAAATGGGAGATTTCTCTAACTCCTAAGGATTTATGAGTGTCTTTCAGAGACAGCAAGTATCGCATAATCAGCATTTGTCCAAAATACTGAGATAAACACTACATAGACTCCTGCTAAGCAAATATCTGCTGTTGCACTTAAAATGCATTTGGGTTTAATTGGAATTCATGTGCTCAAGATACTTTTGTTTACATCAGTGCAAAACCAATTGCTGATTAAGGGTATCTTCAAGTTCTTTTTCCACTTTGGTTACAGATACTGAGAAATAAAACTGTACCTGTTCTGTCAAGTAAATTCAAAGTCCCTTTTTACCAATGTTCTGGTGTTGTAATATATTCACACTTCAGTAATCACAGGCTACGTCTGCCCAACTATATTACAATGGGAGACAAACCCAAACTGTGGCAATCCAAAGTACCTATATACATTTAGGTCTTGCTTTTGTTGCAAGACAGCCTGCCAGGCAGGGAACTTCCGTATCAGGCAGCAGAACTGGATCAAATGTTCATACATGAAATTGAGGCACAGCTACAACAAGACACCTCATCTTCCACAGCCATCACTGGCAATCCTGAATTCATTCAAACAACATGGGCTTTTTTTGTTCTGGGGTTTGTTTTGGGGGTGGTTGAGGTTTCTCTTCTACTAGCACTGCAGAGCCCACGCTAACAAAAGAAACTGGACAACATTCGAATGTAGCTCACACATCAGGTGCTGTTTGGCACTTACATAGCAATCCCAAGGCCAACCCCACTGAACTACAACCAAGGCCAGAGAGTATACACAATGATGTTGCATAAGTATAAATGACCTACAGAAATCTTTATTAAAGCTGCTCATTCACAGGGCAAAAGAACTTAGCAAGGCTATAATCCTAGCCTCAGTTTGCTCTGTCTTATGTTAGAAAATTTAACTTATTATTCATAAATTAAGAGAAATTTATGTGTAAGTCCTTCTGAGAAAAGCTTATCCCCAACCTTATCTCTCCACTGCATTGTCAGAGCATTCCACAATGGACCGAGGCCACACTTCAAGCACAGTTTGGTAACAATAGCATAATCTCTTCCTATGATGGCTTTTACCATTATAGTTAACTGCCTTCCCCTCTTATTCAGCATGTAAGAATAATTCCCTTTAAACAATTAGGATTACTAAACAACTACATAAACATTTGACTGAAAGTGGCTTTCAGACAAGTTGTACAAACCAGCAAACAAATAGGCAAAATGTTGTTATTGTCGTTAGAGGATCGAATACATGCAGCAAAATTAAAGTTGGGTTATTCCTCTCTACCTGGACGTCTTGCAGGGTCATCAGAGGTGGCATTATAAGCATGACTGAATAAAACTCTTTATTATAAGGTTTTTGCCTACAGCGTTGTAAGGATGTGCTATAGCAACACAGTAGGAAGTAATGCGATCTTTCATTGGTTTCACTCTGGTGACCAGGGGCCAGATGACAGTGGATAATCAGCGAAGGCTATAATTTATCACGGCACTGTAATGGATAGCAGCTTCATAAGACAAGCCAGCACAGCAGCAGACCACCACCCAAGGAAGCAGAACAAGTTGCTCTCCAAGGCACAGGTGTTCATACGAGTATGCATGTGTTTGCACGCATACAGCAGTGTGTCATACCTGTGCTGAACATGCCCTGCTCACAGGTTGAACAGAACAACTGGGCATTTGCATACATGCAAGTATTTTGATAACACACTTATGTGAATACTGCAGTGTATTTCAGTGCCTTTTCCTGGTACACGCATTTTAATAAGGTCATAGCCTGTATGTTTCACAGCTAATAATTCTGCTCTTTCCTTCAGCATGGAAAATTCTGCCTTATGCAGAGGTAGTCACTCTGGCTTCAAACAATGCACTACAGATATACCTAACAGTAAGAAACTACCTCAAGGTGAGGGATGCAGTGCTCTGACACATGCAGCACAAGTGACTAGAAGTATCATTCTTTACCCAAGAAGTGAGCTTTCACTACAGACCTATTTCTGAGTAGCAGAGGCCTCTCAGAGTTAAAATACCAAGGTTATGACCCAAAGCCTGCGCCTTCCATCCTGACAGCTGCCAACCAAAACCTACACAAATGCATAGATGCTGACACATGCAGACTTTTCACTGTACAGGAATCAAAGCGAGTCCAAGTGATTTTACACTGCTAGCTGAATGTTGACTTCTGTACTAACTCTCCTTTGTGCAACAGGATGCAAAGGATTCTCCAGGGTGGCACCAGACCTTATAATGTTATGCCAACACACCTCTCCCTATTACATTGTGTTATAAGCAGCAGTGCAAAATCAGAAATGCTGAGCTGAAATTCTTCTAAAGTTTCCAGTCGGTCAAAATCGTCAGATCATACCTGTGTGAGTATTTAATGGGAACAGTCACACAGGTGATCCAATCTCGGATTTAGGCAGAGGCAGGTCCTGCTCCTTCTCGGAGAAGCTAGGTAAATTTCACCTATTTATTCTGCTTTTCCAATCTCTCCTTCCCACTCTGACAGAAGCCCCAAATCATTGTCCTGGCTGACAGCCTTGAAAGCCGCATGAAATCTATGAAAGCAAGTGGCATATGCTCACTGACTTCCATGAAATTTAGATCAATCTCACAACCTTCAGCTTAAAATTCAGTGTCATTTTCACTACTAATTGAACAATTCAAAGTCCATCCATCTGAGCTCCTATTTTAAAAAAGCTTTCCTTGTTCAAGTAGAGTTAGCTTTATCAGATATGGCCCCATAAAGCTTACTATAGCCCTGAAATCAATTGTCAGATGCTTGCTCCCAGCTTTCCTCAGATCTGCCTTTAGCAACTGAAGTCTGATTCCCTCTGTGAAACAAGCAATAAATCACTTCCATGATACTGAGTGAAAAATAAATCATAAACTTTGAAAAACAAGAAGTTTGTAACAGGCATTGTCTCTGATTTGTAAAGTAAGGGAAAATCAAGTGTTGGAAGGGACTGGTGTCTGTATATGCCATCAAAGGGCTCCATAAATAAGTTCCAGTAAGGTTCTTGTGCTTAAGTGCGCATACAGATGTGTCCTGAGGAACTAAATTCCATTCTTACCTATCTTCAGCTTTTAAATATAGCCTCAACTTTTATTTATCTGACTTTGCTGTTTTTCTCCAGAAATGAAAATGGTTTCTTACTCCTTAATATACACATGCAGTCGAAACAGTTCTTGAATAACCTATAGCTGCCTATGAGTTCTTTGACTTTTAAAACACTAAGTAAACGTCCATATGCATAATTAATCCTCAAATGGAATATACTTGTATATTATAGAGCAGTAATGTCTTTTAAAATTAGGTATAACTGACCAGTGCTCCTTCTGCATCAAAATCCTGAACCTGTGACTCCACATTCTTGCTCTTCTGGAACACGAGACCATCAGAAACCCGTATTTTTAATATGCAAAGAGAATGATTTGCCATCATCCTGACATTTCTTCAACAACATTCAGTCAAACGAATGGTGTTTCATACCACTGCTGTGTTGCTACAGTAAGTTTTTAAAGCTTGAGAGGAGACATCATATCCTTCAGCTTCATGAAGTGCACAGACGGTTGCTATAGATTTCTTCTAATTATGTTATCTTCTCAGATATCCTCCTACATCTTTTAAGATATTTGAACATTTAAAAAAAAATCTGAAATTAATCTTCTTGCCCTAAAAAATAAAAATACATAATTCTTATTAAAGGAACCCATATTTTACCAAAATTTCAGGAAGATAGTTTGAAGTCAGGAACTAAATAGCAGAACACATTCTCCAAACCAGACTTCTGCTTTCTAAGATCCTCGTTTTGTTTCAAAAAAAAAAAAAAAAAAAAATCCAAATGATAGGAGAAATCTATTGTCTTTGCCTAAAAATACTTATGAGAAAATGAAAATGGGTTAATTTAATAAAATTCAATGGGGAATAAACTAAAAATTTTACATATACATTATAGGATTGTGCATTTGTTAGAATCATAGCATAGTTAGAGTTAGAAAGGACCTTAAGATCATCTAGGTCCAACCCCTATGCCATGGGTAGGGGTGCCTCACATTAAACAATGTCACCCAAGGCTCTGTCCAACCTGGCCTTGAACACCCCCAGGGATGGAGCATTCACAACTTCCTTTAGTAACCCATTCCAGTGCCTCACCACCCTCACAGTAAAAAAATTCTTCTTTGTATCCAATCTAAACTTCCTCTGTTCAGGTTTTAACCCGTTACCCCTTGTCCTATCACTACAGTCCCTAACGAAGAGTCCATCCCCAGCATCCTTATAGGCCCCCTTCAGATACTGGAAGGCTGCTATGAGGTCTCCACGCAGCCTCCTCTTCTCCAGTCTCAACAGCCCCAATTTTCTCAGTCTGTCTTCATACGGGAGGTGCTCCAGTCCCCTGATCATCCTCTTGGCCTCCTCTGGACTTGTTCCAACAGTTCCATGTCCTTTTTATGTTGAGGACACCAGAACTGCACACAATACCCCAAGTGAGGTCTCACGAGAGCAGAGTAGAGGGGCAGGATCACTTCCTTCGACCTCCTGGTCCCGTTCCTCTTGATGCAGCCAGGATAAGGTTGGCTTTCTGAGCTGTGAGCACACACTGCCAGTGCATGCTCATTTTCTCATCGACCAGCACCCCCAAGTCCTTCTCTGCAGGGCTGCTCTGAATCTCTTCTCTGCCCAGCCTGTAGCTGTGTCTGGGATTGCTCCAATCCAGGTGTAGGACCTTGCACTTGGCATGGTTAAACTTTATAAGGCTGGCATCAGCCCACCTCACAAGCGTGTCAAGGTCCCTCTGGATGGCATTCCTTCCCTCCAGCGTACCAACCGAACCACACAGCTTGGCGTCCTTGGCAAACTTTCTGAGGGCGCACTCAATCCCACTGTCCATGTCAGCGACAAAGATGTTGAACAAGACTGGTCCCAGCACTCATCCCTGAGAGACACCACTCATCCCTGTTCTCTAGCTGAACACTGAGCCATTGAGCACATTGGAGCTAGTTTTCATTTTATGCCTTCACAAGTACTGGAAGGAAAATACAATCCCTAATTTTACAATAACTAGTTTTGAATTTAAGCGTAGTCTCTCAAAAGGAGTTTGCAACTGTTATTTTGACTTAGCCATCCTTTTAGAATACATCTGTATGGCTATAGATAGAAGTGACAATTTTCCTAAGATTATTAAGAAATTAAAAGCCAGTGAAGTACTACGCTTAAAAATTCTATCTGCATTTTATCTGTCACTGAATTTGCCCTAATTGTCCACTACTGTGACAATGTCCGAGCTGAATGCTGTGTCTCTATGTACGTTAGCACCCAGCAATTAGCTTGGCAATAATTATATACTATTTCTGACCTCTTTGTGCAGCTGGCAGAGGGTGTGGGGTTTTTCAACACATCTTCTGTAACTTTAAGTAATTGAAAAAAAGTAGAAAAACAGAGTTTAGGAACTGTAGGAAACAATCAGTAACTTTGCCAATAGTTCCTTATATATGTAAAGACTTGGAGAATTCATATATACATTGCAATTACATGCAACAGGTTTGAACTATAATGGCTTTCCTAGATAACCTCTGCTCCTTTTGCAGCTCACTGAATGCCTGGATGATTTCATAACTGATCCTGTGTTATCCATAAGTGACACTGAATTTTATTTCTTTATTAAAGCAATTCTTCATTAAATGTGCTTCTGTAAGTAGGTAGAGCACTTAAATATTTTTAATCTTGCACTGGGTTTCTTCACTAAAATATCTTTCTCCACTATAACTACATTAAGTGAGAAAGAACAAAGCTACCTAACTCAAGCATTTGGTAAAGGACTAAGAAAACACAGGTAACACATTTCTCTGTACTGCATTGGTTCAGTTGCTTAGTTATTCCTGCTATTTTATTAGTTTCTCAAATAGGAGTTGTTTTCATGATTAGAGATATTTATAAATGAAGAGATCTAATTTCCCCCACAGGTATGTGCATGTAAGACTCATCAAAGCTAAATGTCAAAAAGAATTAAAGATAAAATACTGATTTTAGCAAAACTGTAAAAAACTATATTTACATCTCTCTATATGCAAGCCGTGTGTAGTTCATTAACATTATATGTCAGCAAGGTTGCAGGTCAATTTAGAAATCCAACTGCAAATCAAGGAAAAACTACTTGCAAATGACATCTGGCTTGACCTTCAAACCCTAATAATCTAGAGCAAATCAGATCGTTAAATTATAATCCAAAATTAAGTTTATGATTAATAGAGTTCAGAAAATGAACTGCAATGGATAATGGGGCTTTATCCGGTCCATGGACTATTCATGAGCAGATCACAGCTTCACAGCATTTCTTAATGCCATGTTTTTAACATCATATTAAGCTTCCTCACTGGTCTCACAGTTCTCACAGAATCTTAAATTCAGATGTGGTGAGAGAACTCCTACTGCCACGGTAGCTGTTTGTTGGGCAGGGGAGCAGGGAACAACTTCTAACTCAGGTTTGTACATGGAAGTCAAATGCAGATGTCAGACTGAGGAGATTAAATGAGTTGCCTTGCAGCAGTAGTCAGACCCATGGTTTGGCACAGTTTCAGATATGTCCATGGGAGGCATCTCTTGTGTGTCTACCTGGACTATGAGACCTACATACTGTAGATAATATTTTAGCTCTGTTACTGTGTTCCTCATGATACATAAAAAGACACTTAAAACTTCTATTATCTGCAAGGATGAGGATTTCTCTGATCAAGTATAAGGCAACAAGTAGGCAATTCTAAGTAAATCGCTAGGTTCCTCTTTTCCAAAGTAAGCACAAGTGAAATTAGCAGAAACCTCAACCAATATCTGTGCCACCCAGAATTTATAGTTACAACGTGGCATTCTGTTAATTTGTCAACATTAGCAATAATCCTTTACAAAAGATTATTACTATAGATCAAATTACGGGCAGCACCATAAAATGACATGATTGTGTTTTTAAAATGATGATTTCACTTTCTGTGGAAAAAAAGCCCAACAAACCTACACATCATATTGTAGACCAGACTGCATACCAGACTGAGATAATAATGAACAATCTCTTATGCTGTACCTGCAAGACTTCCAGGAGCAAAGTTTGGATAACCTATATGTAAATAAAATAACACTACCGTGCAGCTGCTTCAGAGAAGAGAGTTATGTAGACTGAAAACCCCACAAACTGTAAGCAGATGTTTCCTGTAGGCTTGCATTAAGATAATGGAAGAAATACTTTAATAAGCACAAAAACCCTGTCAGATTTTGGCTCTTAACTCCTATCACTGTCATAGCAGATGTCATTTTACTCCATATGTTAATCCATCTACATACATAGCTTTTAATACCAAAGTACCTGCACAATTTCTAATCCCTTGAAGTTTTGTTCTCACACCATATAAAAAAATGGGCAGTTTACAAACAAGCAGCTGAGAGGCAAACTGCAATTAAGACTTGGGCAGTTTGTAGCAGAACCCATGATTTAGAGGAGGACTTTTAGAAATCAATCCTCATTATCTGTAACACATTTTACTCAAAGCCATACATGGCTTTTCATTTAAGGACACAGATTAACAAGTACATGATAAACGCAAATCAGACTGCCAGCTCTATAATGAACAATTAAAGAGTTAGTTTATATTCACTGTTGGAGGTGACCTGTTTTAGGATATGTGCTTTAGTTCAGCCCAGAGCTTGAGATATAATGATGCTACCTTATCCTACACAGCAGAGTGCCCTAATTTCAAGAATACTTAAGAGAAGCTTGCAGTGTTCAAACAATACAAAACCTTTTAAAATGGTTAATCCAAGTCATTAGTATCTTTGCTCTACAGTATGTTAACATATTTTAAATATGCAAATTGCTGCAGCAATCCTACAGGCTTATAAGGGTCCATATGCTGATTATTCCAATGAATAGATTTTAAGGCAAGAAGGGACTTTTAAAATCAGCCCTCACAGCAGTAGTGGTTATCTGTAAGTAGATGCTTTTTTAAATACCCAGTGACATAAGAAAGGATGTAACTGGTGCTTGGTTCAACTGCTTCCAAGAAAAATTTGATTTTTTAGCAATAATTTATTATTTTTTCCACATTAGGGCCTGATTTTGTGCAAATTCAAAAATTTAAAACAACAGCACAGAAGTAGTTAGGTTTACCAGAAAAAAATCTGCCATGGCTACTGACACACCAGGAGTGCAAAGTAAAAGCAAAGCCTTGTTTTCTGCCTCTATATCCTCTCACAAGAACATTCACAAGGCAGCTACTTGAGTTAGCTGCGCAGCATCAAGGCCTTCTCTCCACAAACCCTCAAGAACTGCAAGAAGGAGCAACAAGAAGCATCAAGGGGATGTGAGCACTGCTTGCCCCTGTGCTGCGGGGAAGAAGCAGCTCTTCTTCCCATGGACATCAGAGCTGTGCTTGCCCCTGCCTGGTCAAATGGTCCCCTTTGGATTTAACACCTTATGGTCCATCCCAACCCATAAAGCAGAAAGGCCCAGATTTTTCAAAATGTCATCCAGCCTTCCTTTACATAAATAGTGGGTTAAGATTTAGCTGGGGAAGACTGTGATGGTACGTAGCAGCACGTTTTCCTTTCACGCTGAACCAAACCCCCCAGCCCTTCAATTATGAATTAACCTTTTCTTATGGAAAACAAAGTAATCTCAGATCTCTATTTATAAAATAGCACTATCTTACTTTTTATTATGTTTCATGAGAATTATTCTAGCAAAGAGCATGGGACAATATCTAAGTAAGGAAAAACTTCAGTGTAAGTTAAAAAGTAAAGTAAGTTAAAAAGTAAAAGTTTAAAATGTCATAGACATTGTTGATTAATGTGTTAAGTGTTCTTAAAGGCTTTATCACATTTATTAGTTTCAGAATTGTCCTACTTTTTCAGTGAGTTCCTCTTGGTCTAGATCCATCTCTCATCAAAGTGCACTATAAAAATATCTTCTTTAGATTAAAAAGCATTCAACCGGGCTGGCAAAGCTGGGGTCTTGGAATAAACCACCTAGAAAGGGCAAACTGCAATTAAAAGTTTATTAAGGCCTGTCTGTCTCTTTTTTGGCTTGCAATATGACAAGACATGCTCAGTCAATACACATACGCACACAGGACTATACATACTGTGACTAAAACAGCCATGTCTGCATACAGTGGTAAGCAGCAGAGTACAATTCTTTAAAGCCATATTGTAGGTACTACTTCTGTATTTAACCCACAAGCTTAACTTTGGCACATGTTAATCATATATATCATACCATTTTATTGTCTAAAATTGGATATGACAGAAATTTACAGTCAGTAGGAAATTATGAGGATGGCAGAGTAATCCCATCACTGAGTCAGCTGTGGCATGGATTACTGAGCACATGTGTGGGCTTCCATACATCTCCCCTAGCAAATAAATCAGTGTTTTCCATCACCTTCTCCAAAATAACAGGGTGGAAAAGAACATGACTGTCAATGGGCCTCTAGAAAAACACGGAAGGAAATCACAACACAATGCCTGGACTCTTTCGGCTCCCTGGGGATCTTTAAATAATAGTCCATGACTAAAATACTGTAACATGTAGCATGGAGCAGCGAGAAATGATAGAACAGATAAACTGTTGTCATGTGTCAACATGTTCTAACCAATCAAGAAAGTTTTAAAGTCAAACACATCAAGTACAGGAATTTCAAAAGATATTTCCATAATTTAATTATAACAGATCAAATACTACATTATGCATTTATTATATATAAAAGCATATGTTCTTCTTGGGTACTTAAGAGAATTTTTTAGAGATTAAAAATTTTCTCACCTATCAAAGATTTATTTTTTAATGAATATTAGCAAAACCACACACACACAATAATCCTACATATCTTCACCTAGAATTTTTAGCATTATTTTCTTCCCTTTTCTGCGGTAAGGAGAAGAACTAAACTCTTCTAGAGTAAAAGTAGTACAAATACTCTAAAATGCAAATATTTGATGACTGGTAAACATCATGCATTTATGTATATCTAACATTCAACTTCACTATATGTGTGAAAACAAATGCATGTTTAAGTTAATATTCCTTAAAAGCCCACAGGAATGTCAGGCCTTAACTATCCAACTTAATGCTCACCTTCTGTGCAGAAAAAGTAAGAAAAGAAAGTGGGTTATGAGCTTTGATAGTTCAGGGGAATACTGTGACACCAGGAAGCTAACAGCTGTCCCCCTCCATCCCTTCCCTTCCAGCCAAAGAGTACCAAGGGCAATGAGCCATACCAGGCTTGGATGAGCTCCCGGTTGACCCTGCCAGGGCTGTGCTCGCAGGCAGCAGCAGCAGAGAGCAACTAAATGTGACAGTGCAGGGGCTACGGGAGAAGGTGCTGAGGGCGAGATCTGGCTGCTGATCTAAGCACTTGATTGTGACAAGAATCCCAGGCAAAAATACAAGCAGGGAATTTAAACAAGCTGAAGCAAAAGTAAGGCTTCCCCCAGGTTAGACTTAAAAATCTTGAATTCCTCTAGTGTTAGCGCTAGCTGATACCAAGGCATCTATCCCAGGAGGTACCCACTTACAATCAAATCTGAAAAGAACAGTAGCAACAAATGCAGTTAACAATATAACCAAGACCTAATTGCACTACGTTTATTTACCACTGATACTCATTATTAAACTGATTTTTTTCCATAAAAGAATATTAAAAATATTCCATAAGTGTCCCAATATACTGCTGCTGCAGTTCTCCAAAATTTGCTGAGGTACCTCACATTTATTTTAAACATAATTTATTTTTAAGCAAGTATCTTTGATTTTCCACTCCTGTGCAGGGGAGTGCTTGAATGGACACGTTTCCCTTCAAGAAAAATCTAGAGCCCTAGGTTATTTTGCAACATGTTTTAAATAACAGCAGGAATCATTATTATTATTATTTATACTTGCAACACTAATCACAGTTTAGCAACCCAGGCTGGTGCTATTTTGTGCAGAGCAGCAGTGAAACCAGACAGAGCCAGACTCCACCCCAAAACCCTGGCAGTTTTCAGCATTTACATGAGAGGTCTAAATTAGGACCCTCGTAGCCCGATTTCCTTCTGTAATCAACGGTGAGAGGAGGGCCCTGCTGGGGTAGTACTCAGATCTCCAGCAGCTGAACTGCTCTGTGCAAGTGTACATGATCACGAAGCAGCAGCTCCCATGCTATTTTTTTTAGCAGGACAGCATGTTTTTTGCCTTCTCTCCACTCGTACCATTTCCTTCCATCCCATTACTCTTTCAGCCCTGTTTTCTGACATTATTTTCTCCATTTACACCTCCTCTACCCTGCTAGCCTCTTCTTTTCTTTCTTACAAGGGCTTAAAACTGCATTTCTTATTGCAGATATTTACCCTGGACTAATTTATCCCCAGCAGAAAGCTGCACCCTTCTAGCAGGATCCCCACTGCATCTCCTGTATGAGCTGCAGGCTTCTAGAGGGGTGGCATGGCTCTCTAGAGACCAGCAGAGTTTCTCTGGACAACTGGGTACCACACAACAGTGCTAAGCCCTACAAAAAAGCACTTGCATTGTTCAGAGAGCTGAGCAAACAATGAGAGCATATGGCTCCTAATGCTAATTAATTATTCTGTGGGTTAAGGGGGACACTGAAATAATAATGGTAAATGAGATTGGAAAGATACTTCCTGCAAGTTTAATTAGGGCAGTATCTCTCTGATTTTAAAGAGCACAATGTAACTCCAGAGGACCCTTCCTACCCTCACAAAGGTCAAATGCCATAATTTAATCTGCCACAGTAAAATAATTAATACAAACATTAATGATGACTTTTTCGATAATGGGCTAAGCACAAATTCAACTTGCTAAATAGCAGCAACAAATCTGATCACACAGCTGATATCTCTTAATAAAATATTAGTGGTCTTCACTGATTTTACACACATGCTCATTAGTTTTGCTACAATGTAGGCTGAATTATCAACTGCTCTCTTTTCTTTGAAACGGTAAATAGTTTTATTCAGTAGAATAAAACTGACCCAGTTGTGCATGACTTATCCCAACTTTCAGATATATTGCACTTACTGCAATTAAACTACAACTGGGTCTTTTTCACTTTGAAATTAACAGATTCCTAAGGAAGAGTTTTAGCTGTGTCCTATGACTTATTATTTATGAATTTTCATGTTTTCTTATGTATTGTTTTAAACAGATTTGAACAGATTGCTTTTAATTCCCCACCACTGTGATTATTTGGGGATAACCACACCCTCTAGAATGGTGGTTAAGGGTACAGTGAGGTGAAGACTTCGTTACAGAGAAGTAACATTTGGATTTCATGAAAAAGAAGAGCAGCTCACTTTAAAACATTTACAGCTCTTATAGTGAGGTTGTTTTCTTTTATTAAATGGTCACTGTCAGAAAATTACACTTAGTTCACGAACAATTATAATTAGCATTGTCAATCAAAGTGGTACAATAATAGGCACATTAACAAAATAATATGTTGATGTATGAAGAAGTTCTTGCTGCCTAAGGTAATGCTTTAGTCTGAAAAGAATAATTGCCAACTGCTTCAAAGTGCTATAGTGAATTAAGTTTGTTTATAGCATAATTAGAGAGTAAAAATGAAGATATGGGTGTGCCAGATTTCAAATTATCTATTTTCTACCCGCAGTGTTCAGAATTTTCAAATGCCTTCTGCAACGCATTGTACCTTGTTATTTTCAGGCACTTTATCAAGTGGCATCATGTCTCATTCTATTATATTAAATCATATAACAATTATATTGAGTTCACCCTGAGGTATCACAATGTTAGAAACATAAAGGGAGAAAAAAATACTCCGCAGAAGAGTCAGTGAAATAAAACTTAAAAAAAAAAATATAAAAATCTTTGGACTAACCACCTTTCAAAGTGTAGGTTATGTTATTACTTGATGTGTGGAGACATCACAGCAGCCTTCCAGTATCTGAAGGATACAAGGATGCTGGAGAGGGACTCTTTATCAGGGGCTATAGTGATAGGACAAGGGGTAATGGGTTTAAACATAACCAGGGGGAGTTCAGGTTAGATATAAAGAAGTTCTTTACTGTGAGGGTGGTGGGACACTGAAACAGGTTGCCCAGAGAAGTGGTAAATGCTTATCCCCAGCATTGTCCAAGGCCAGGCTGGACAGAGCCTTGGGCAACATGGTCTAGTGTGAGGCATCCCTGCGCATGGCAGGGGGATGGAACTAGATGATCTTAAGGTCCTTTCCAACCTTACCCATTCTATGATTCTATAAATCTATAACTCAGTTTCTTGGTGTTTATTCTTTAATCTCATTCTCTCATTTTTCTCAGTATAAGATTGATGCACAGAGGTCCAAGAGAAGGAGAGACACACCACAAGGAAAAAATGAGAACTGGAGGACTCAGAGCAAGCTACTTTATGAAAATCTATGAGTTTGAAAATGCTAATTACTGTTTTCAAGAGCCCTTTAAAAAAAAACAAAAAAAAAAAGATTTCTTTGACAACTGAGACTCCTGCATTACTATAGGGAGAATTCTTGCTGAAATGTTTTCCCTAGTCTTAGAACATCTTTCAAAAGTTTATTTTTCATTTCTTTTTATAGAAGTTTTGAAGAAACTTTCTAGGCAGAAGAGACTGACATCTCTTATCTATACAATGTCCAAAGAGAGCTAGTCACTTAAATCCAGTGCTTTGCACTAAGCTCAAATGCAAGATTTCCATTGGCTTTAACATTAAAGAACCCGCATCTCTCTCCACTAGTGAGAACATTTCAAAAACAACCGTAAGTCTGGCAGATGGCAAAATCTCTTAAAGCACTTATTTAAAAGTAAATGTTAGGGCAATATAATTAAGAGATTCAGCAGCAAATGCATCCTTAGCAATTTTTTTTTTAAATCAAATATCACAATTATTGGAAGAACGTGCGCTATAGTTCATGCATAAATCAGGAGCCTGAATCACTGCTTTGAATGCAGTGGACAGTGTAGTCTTTACCATGACAATATAACTAGCATATCCTAACATGTAATAATAGAGAAGTCAATTCTGGTTTTGTTTTCAAGAGCAGCTTTATGATCTTATTATTCTGGAGACCTTGCACTTAATGGAGACAAGAACCACTTTGATCCCACCACGCCTAACCATAAAGATGACTTAGAATATTGTTATATTATAGGGAAAAAAAATGGTACATATATTTAAAAAAGAGAAGAGTGCACCCCTTTTTAAAGGGGGTGGGAACCTCAGGACTGAAAGTGAAGAAAGCACGGAAATGAGTACCTGATTACTGAAACACTGTGATAGTCAGCAGCAGGCAGAAAGGAAGCTGTAGTGAATGTTCAGCAGTTCTCCAGAGTGCACCCACAGCTACATTCATTTTGAAATCTTTTGAATGCTATTTCACATTCCCATGCAATCTAGCAGCAGTTGTGAAAACATCTTTCAATCATTTCTAATAGCTTTAAAATTATAGCACCTTCCAACTAAATAGATCTGAAAATGGGCTTCTAGCTTTATTCACTAATTTTAGAATTTATGATGCTTAAAACAAAGAACTCCGTTAGCTAACTTATAAATAGGCTAATTATCATAATGTGACCTAACCACTGTAAGTTGCCTAGACAGCAAAACACACAACTTTAAAACTGCAGATCACCTGATTTGCAGTTTTATAAGAATCTGAGTTCAGATACTTGCAGATACATAAAGAGAAAGGAGCAACATACAGTGAATTTCCAAATGAGTCCTCATTATAGCCAATCCAAAATTCTCTATTAAAAGGTTTTTTTTTCTGATTCATCAGAACTGTATGCTTTAAGAAGACATGCCCTATCTGACAACAGCAGAAAACCATAAGGGACTCGAATCCTTCCCGCTTTCACAGCCTAACACACCACCTTCCTACCACATTCTTTAAGTGGAAGCTTCATCAACATGTTCATTTTCATCTAATAAATGATCATATGGGCTGCACCTGCAATCTGTCCTCATATGACATCACATGGGACGGCTAAGGCTTGGTTTATCAAGGCACAAGAGAGAAACCTTGTGGTGGTGTCATCTTGTCCCAAGACCTATGGCTGGAGGGGAGTTGGGAAGGAGGGGAATGGCTCCAGCACTCCTTCACCTCTGATGGCACTGATGGCTCAGCTGGTTCTCCCAGTAGCAAAACCATCTTCCTGCAGGCATCTCAGCCTCCTTGCCAGCAGACACTGCAGTGGCTGAGGTTTGCTCTGTTTTAAATTACTATTGAAGGCAACATTTCAAAAGCATCAAGAGTATCACAAGGATCACAGATATTAGGAATTTAAGTCTTTGGCATCCCTGACATACTTATGAGAATCATTACTCTTTCCCTCTTTACCAAAGCCAGCCTCAGTCCTCTGCCTATTGTGTCTGTCATCTCAGTGGGAAATGAAACTAAAATAGGAACTGTTGTTTTTATTGACTGTGTTCACAAAGCCTAGCACACATGAGATTTCCAATGCTAATAAATTACTATCTAAGAAAAATCTCTTCAACAACTCTTTCTCATTTTTAACTCTTTTTCATTCTTTGAAAGCATCCTCAGGATTTGAGAAATGAATTGATAAAATACGGAATAACTAGATATGTCTGAGTAGGTCTTAATATCAGCATGACTCTTGTGCTTTTTCTTTTCACAGCACATACATTGTTTTGAAATACAAAATGTAAAATTAAGTCAATAACAGAAGTCCTTTAGCAGAACACTCATTCAGCTACAGAAAGTGAGACCCAGGATAGGTATGCAGCTGAGCACAGAACCGATTATATTAACTGCTAGCACAGAATGTACAAGCTTAAATGAGTCTATCACTATAAATGCAGAATGTGCAAATTAATGTGCGTCTGAGCCAAATTAAAACACAGCCTTGATCTTCTGCAAGATAAAACGTTTGGCTTAACACAAAATGTTTTGTATAGTCATCTTAGTAAATAAAACTGGCTATGGAAGTAAGAAAACTGCACTGACCAAAGCAAGGCCTGTTAAAGATTAAAAAAGAATAAAATTAAAAATTCAAGGTATATGAAGGGTTGAAAAGTAATAAGGTCTGAATGACTTAGTGACGGCTGTCATAAAAATCTGGCGGGGTATTCTATTTACAATATGTAATAAAACTGTCATACAGAGAATTTATAAAAGCATTTGCCCTAGAAAGCTAAATCTTTTTGCCAAGGGCAAGTTAATAACCTCTGCAGTTCATTTGAATATGTAGGCAGAGACATGTTTTGACTAATAGAGCATCACACAGTGAGCACTAGGCAATCTAATAGATATCGTGAGAACGGGATGTTCCAAAGATGTCAACAACCTGTGTGAATACTGATGAAAAATATTGTGAACTTTATATCCATTGTGATCTGTCACTAATGAATGTACTCTCTACATACATGTGTAGATGTGTGGGTTATACTGATTGGTGATTATACATACAGCAATCCCATGTTAGCTGACATAAAAATTTCTCCTCAAATGCTCAGAGAAGATGCTGACTTGCAAAGTAGCAAATTGAACGCAGAGTTATTGCTCTTAAGATTATGTAGGGCTTAGAGATTTAATTCAACAATATATCAGTTGACATCCAGAATGTTTCCCTCATAAAAAATCCACATTTGTAAATTACCATATTTTTAAATCAAAGCCTCAAAAATACATATTTAACAGTATCCCACATTAAAAACTGTGAATCATCCAGAAAAATAGCTGCTATCTAGCCACAGTAAAAGCCTGTGTGCAAGTGCATGGGGAAGGAACAAGTCCCATCTTTGTTAGGGGTAAGAAACATTCAGTATGATAATAATCACCATTTTAGAAAAATACATTTGTTTCTGCCCAAGAACTAGGAACATTTTTTTGCCCTGAGCTGTGTGTTGCCATGGACTACTATTTATACCTGGGCTAATTTAAAGCTAGCTTTGGATATCTCCAAAATATGCTGCCATGACTTAACTTAGATTCTGAAACAAGCTGTGTTAGTTCCCCCAATATATTAGCACTGCAGCTTTGCTGAAAAACATATTTCTATTACACCTACATGAATTAAACCTTGCTGCCAGGTATTTCTGTGCAAGGCAGCTGGTGCCTCTGCACAAGGGAAAGGGTCCAACTAAATGAGATGAGCTTCAGATCAGCCTTTAGTTATCATCCCAACAGATATGTTGAGGCAGCAGCTAGAAAGCACTTGTGCCTCTGGCTGGTGGCTTATCCCCACAACACAAAGGGAATTTTCATGTCCTGCTAACAAAGTGCTGTGCCTGTTTACATGGCTGTACAGATTTTGCTGACTGCAATTTGTACTGGAGCAATGCTATTTTACCTTAAAATGTAAAGCCTTTACATCAGAAACCAAGTAAAAAGTTCAGCTATCATATAGCTTTTATAAATGTCATTAATATATCATTAAAAAGTCACAAAATGAGAATGAGGTGGCTCTCCATTCCTGAAGCTGAAATTACATTTACTTGTACTCTTATTTGAGTGACTGATATCCAGGTGTCTGATGAGCATTTACAGTTGAAATGATGCTCATAATCTTCCTGTCACTTACCTCCATCCAAATGAGAAATAATTACGATTTCATTTTATTCTTTTACTTTCTTACTGGTATGCCACTGCATGAAGGACTCTTGGTGAGGAGTGTGTCAAATTTACTTAATATTTATTCTGGAAAAGTGGAAATACATGTGGCCATTCAAATCTCCTCCAAACCCAGCTTCAGTTTCTCACCTAGGTGAATCTATAGCTGTTTTTCCGGGAATGTAACTGTCCAGGACAGTTAATGGTAACAGAGGAAGTGGCAATGCCTCAGAGTGATAAGGCAATCCTAAAGAAGGCATGATTTGGCACAGAAAGATTAAGCAGTACAGTCATTTGCGAAGTGATTCCGAGTGATGATTCTGTTATTATCAGGTTGTAACATATGTTCAGGTCAGCAGCGTACATATTGCATCCTCAATTTCAAAATTAGTTTTTTGGAAGAAGATCAGCACTCAATTTCTGAAAGCCCAAATTTTGAGCTGCTTGAGTTAGAGAAGCCTGGCCAGGTTAGAAGAGATTAGAAGTAATGTCTGTTATGGCATGTCTGCAGACACACTTTAGCTGTCTAGTAATAGACCCCATCATGCAAGTTTAGGAGGGAACACAGCTGATGCCAGAGGCAGTCTGTGGTCCCTGTCCTTGCTATGTCCTTGTAACTCCACTTCTTCTAAGCAAGCTATGTCATTTTGCTACCACTCAGTATTAGCCAAGGCAGAATGCCTATTCACCCAGCAGAGCCCCAGCTCTGCCCCTGACAGGTAATGGTGTGGACCACACATCACTGCTTTACATGTGCTTTATATTACAGTTACTGTTGTAGCAGCAGCAGTGATGAGGTGTGCATGACCACCTTTTGGCAGCTTGCTCCTAATCAATCATCCCCCTGTAGCCTGCTTTCATCCTGCTGCTTTTGGCCTACTGCCTTGTTATCTCAATGGCTTCTTTCCTCCACCGAGTGTGCTAGCTGTAGTCTCAGAAAATTACCCTTATTTTTCTCTACTCGGGGACTATGGACCTGTCTACTGCCTGGCTGTTGCTGGCCACATGCTCTCCTTGCTGATTAGATGCTCATTGCCTCTCACAGATTACAGATCTGGCCTCAGTGAAGAAGAGGGCTGCCTGCCTGCAGGGATACACAAAAATAGCCTGGGAGCCAGTATAACAACAGCAGTGACAACAACAATAATGCACTGAATGAATCCACGTAAGAAGTGACCCAAAGGCCTCTAAAATGGAAAAATATTAATCTCAGACTTATTTTGGGTCTATAGCAATACATTGGAGCTGCTCAACGTGGGCATATCCTTTATGGTCCAAACAACAGGACTGAGCTAAATGTAATTTCCTGATGAATGTGAGTGAGTGAGGCTAAAGGTTTCTTGTCATATCACATAAATATCCCAAAATGATCCAGAAACATGCCTACAATTTAATGGATATTAGAGGATCATTAGAGTTGGTAGACTAGTTGCCATAGTACCCAGCCATTGTCCAAAGTGACAAAAAATGCTTCACAGTTTTTCCCTGTGAAAATGCAATGTCACATAGGGAATCTCCTGCTGCACTGGTCTTACACTGTTCTTGTGGTAATGGTTCAAACTGCAGAAGATAAGAAACTGTCTCACTATTAAAAAAAAACCCAAGAAAATCAACAAAAAACAAACAAAACCCCAACCCTAAACCCCCAGTAGTAACAACAACAGCAAAAAGCGCAACACAATACCTAGATGTTAGTCTTAGGCCAAATCTAAAGTTAAAGGTGACATCATTGTCCAAAAGGCACAGAACCAATGGCTAGGCTGAATGCACCACCAGTTACAGTATCAAGGATAGTATTTGAAAAGATAGAAAAAGATAACATTTGGGTTTTAGTACTGAGTGTTGTTCACTTTTGATGTTACTATTGAAAGTTAAAAGTAACTGTAAGAGAAAGAGGACATCTGTCTGATGTGCTCCTCGATGAGCATGATGAGTGTAGATCAAAGTGAAGAAAGGGACTGCCTTTATGACAAACATTCCAACACCAGTCTCCTTGACTAAGAGTTTTTAATTAAACAGTAGTAACAGAAGGAAGGAAAGCTACAACTGCCTTACAAACCACTTGTTCAGGTGGCAGAAAGGTATTTGTGATTCCTGCTTTCTGTGGGGGTTGCAGCTCCAAAAAAGCCCAATAAAAACCATTCCCTGCAATGAGTAAGAGAGCAGGTAAATTCTGGCTTCAGGTACTGTCACCTGCTTGATAAGCAGAGCAGGAGATTAGGGTGCAGTAAAAAAGGCATTGGCCCCATGAAAACATCTGTTAAAAACCTTTTCCCCTCAGGGGAAAGAAGAGCAGGAAGTGAGGAAGAGCAGAAAAAACAGTTGCATGAGAAGAAAGGAGGTGAATGCTCCTTTTGTAGGCTTTTAGACTGGTAAAACATATGTTAATTGGTTTTGCTTGAGTTCAAGAAAAGGAAATTTGAAACCAGGTTTCATTCAACACCTGGTTTGCTGCCAAGCTTTATTTGTTTTTTCAGGTTATTACAGGTATGTCTGGAAGCATGAACAGGAGCACTTTTTGTCCTAATTATTGATACACAATGCACAGGCTATATTTTCAAATAGCAGAGAGAACTTATATAAACTACAGCCTTGTAACATAAATTTCCAGATTACAAACCAATAAAGGATATATAAAATATTGCTTTGGATATCACTAAGTGAACATGACAAACTAGGTACACTGAAGAGGCTTGGAGAGAGTCAGGTAAAATTCCTGTGGTGACAAGAGTAAGTAAGTGTTCATGGAGATGACTTCATAAACAGTAATCATATAAAATAATGCCCTCTCCATTCTTTGGGGTAATAGGAATGGAAGAAGAGAGGGATAGCTGAGTCCAGACTTACAGGAACATGAAATATAATTCCAAAGTGCAACCTTGAACCTACATTTTTTACATACTGGAGAAACAGCTGGGTCCAAACCAAGTGTCAAGTTGTTCTAGATTTTTTAATAACTTTTGTAACTTAATATGTGTTTCTGAATTGAAGTTTAAACCATCCTACAAAGGCAAAATATAATAAAAGTCTCATACATCATTTAATGCTAGACATATATATCATTTTCAGCTACACGAAAAAGCCACAAGGCTGAGAAACAAGAGTCTTATGGCACAATATGTACTTGTTCATTAGTTTTGGAAAACTACATTAACCTTTTATATTCTCACTATATTGTGATTTATCTTATTTCCCAAGATCACAAGGAATGACACAATTGGATTTTGCCACGTCTTGTCCAGCATTTCAAAAGTATTCAAGATCATTACAAATTAAATGACACAATAACATGCTCAATATTTCATTTGCTGCTTCACAGCTGTTAGAAGGTGTGCCTCCAATTTCAAACATGAGACAGTGAGCCAAATCTCACTAGTGCCCTTTGGAAAAGGCCTATCTACCCATTATGATGGCTGCAGATTATTCCAACATCCGTGGGTTATTACTAAAACATATTTTGATGCTCTGCTTCACCAGCACTTGGTTCCAATCCAATCTTTCACAAAAAGAAAACAGTTGGTAATTATTTTCATAAATCAATTCCTTTAGCTCTGATTATTTTGGATGTTGATTTAGATTATTTCCAGTACTACATATACTAACCAAAATATTGCTTAGGATCTAAGTCAGAATTCTGTTTCTACAGAACACTCCTATTAAATCGTATGTGAAGAGTCAACACACTTCAGCTGAATCACAGCACTGTTTTTTCCAAAAATAAAATATAAAGCAGTTTTCAATAGGCTCATACCAATGCTCCATCTTTAAATATCAGCTTATCTCTCTGCAAGGGAACGAACGCATGTGCTAGAAAAACAGCTACCATAACATGGGCCTATCTTTGCTCCTGAGTTAAATTCCTGCCCCTCATCACCGAATTGGCAAGTATTGCCCAAACCAACACATAAGAACTCATCAAAAGGTAATATTTCCCAAAGCATATTATTAATTTCATAAATGTCCATGACACAGAAGTATTAATAAACCTAGAGAAAAGAAAGATAATGCAAAAGTTCCTTAGTATCTTATGTAAACAAATTATTAAATTATAACATTTGAATTCACCTTCTGCATCCACTTCCCTTATCCACTTTAAGATAAAAATTTGATTCTACAGTATCTTTACAAGTATTTATGGCATAGACACCCACCCATTCATGGAAATTTCCTTGCAGTTATTGCTATAATAATGTGACATGCTGCACTAAATCAGTACTTTTGTGCTCTCTATCACAGAGACTTTACAGATATGGTGTGACAGTTCCAGCACTTCTTAAATAGCCTTCTAATCTTTCTGCACTTTGAATCACACATGAAAATTTAATTATGTGCAACTCTTCTATCAAAGTTGTCCTAATCTACTACAGCCAATAATATAATATTGTAAAAGGAAAAACCATTACATTTTACAAGATGGACATTCAGGCAATGTTTTTTTGCTCCCTCAGCTATTTAATAATTATTTTTAACCCATAGCTATCTGACACAGAACTGAAAACAGCCACATCATGTCGAATCATGCAGTTAACAAAAATTCAGAGGTTAAAATCATAGCTGATCTATTAAACATCCAACCCTATGAGAATTTGTTGTCACAGAAAACACATTACCAGATAACTTGAATCTGGTCTGCTCAAAGACCTGTCTTTTATGATAGAATTCTACTTGTCAAGTACCTCTTTGATTAGTATCACAGAGAATTTATCTTAATAGCAAAACATACAGAAAGCAATGCCTACAGAAGTCTATTTCTATTTTGAACCTAACCTACTCTCCTAAAAAGTGACATTTTGACCAATGCAGCCACTTTAAGCAAAACACACCATTAAAATGAATCATAAGATTTTGATGATGACACTGATATCCTGATCAATGCCAATGGGAAGTGTAACATGATTGAAATGAAAAGAGAAAAAGGCTACATTAACAAAGAAAACTGTATATGTACACATTCATATTTGCATATGTGTTCTTTTATAATAGTATATGCTGATGTTACAACACTGATAGGGATATGGTGTGCATTGTCTCACTGTAACATTCCACTTTCCTGCAGCTAAGGGTAAAACACTTTCTTTATGTTAGGCAAATATAAGGAAAAGTAAAGACCTTGTATTTCCAGGTAAAAAAGCAATTTTAATTCTATGTACTAAGCAGAAGCTGGTATGCATCAGTTTTCTAAGACAAATTATCCATCAGTAAATACAAATAATGGTACTCCTGATGTAAATCACATACAGCTGCTAACTGAATTTCCTCTCCTGACACATACCCTCAAACTGCAATGACCAGGCTGTGCACTCCAGCCGCACAACCAGCAATCAGCAGAGAGGACTGCAGGCCTCCTTCCTTGAGCCCTTTCCAATAGTCAACCACCTGCAGCAACAAGGACCAGGAGCAACAGCAAGGATGCCAGCTGCATGCAATAACAACCAGCCATAGCATGGTGATACCCAACATAATAAAGAAAAGTTTTATTCTATGCGTCATAGCACTACAACTGTTTGCCTTTATATGTGCTCCTCTCTAATGCAGGAAAATAAGGTACAGTGTGAAAATTATCACAGTGAGGTATCTCTAATAATTCAAGTTTTTTACACAATGCTGTAAGAACTTCAGTGTGATGAGCACATTGATCATGATCTGTCTTACTGATAATTAAGATTAATATGCAGAGTATGGGAAATTCAGATTGAAGAATACCTGTGCAGAGTCTCCCTGTGTTGTATTTTTATAAGTCTGAACAAAGGTATTTTGTGAGTTACACTAAGAGAAACAGCAACTTTATGATAAAACAGGTTCTGAAGCAGAGGAAGTCCATCTGAGAAAAAAAATAAAATCCCAAGTTACCCATTTGTACAGTTAAAAAAACTTTGATATTTAGGGCTAATACTCTTTCATTTTCTTCACAGGAAAATAAGCTTGTCATCCTGAATCAATGAATGTTAAATGAGAATATGGGTTTCACTCGGTTCTTCTTTTTAAGAAATTTTCCACTAACATTCCATATGGAAAATGATCCATTTTTCTTCAAGCAGTTATAAGATTCTCATGTCAGAGATGATGATCCAACTAAAAAGCCCTAAGTTAGTCATGAGGCACTTTCTATAATATTTTATGCTACCATGAACATTTTTAAGCATGTAATTCCATAATATCAGTGATAGATTAGGGTATGGTATCCATCTCAAATGCCAGATTTTTTTACACTTCCTATATCCTTCAATAATGAATTAACTTTTTGCTTAATGACTAAAAGTTTAATTAATTTACTGAAAACAGGCACAACTAACCATTCCTTTAATTAAGAAAATTCATTAAAATCCACCATTATCTTGAAGCTGTTTGAAGTTTAAAATGTTAGAATGCTATTTTACAAATGTTACCTTAATAAAGTTTAAGAAAAATGACACAGTATTAAGTATAAAATGACAGACAAGTAATTTCAGGATTTCTTTTATGTGATGGACACAGTATTTTAGCTCTCCTCTTGTATTTCCCATGAGATATTTAGACTCAGTACATCCAAGATTAATACCATTAATTAAAGGCAGGCACTATTTACCAGTTGCAAGTTTGGGCAGATTCTGTTTTGACTTTTTTTTAACCCAAAGGTTCTTTTTCATATGCAGGAAAGGGCAGTGGAGGGATTAGAACCCACTTGCATAAACATACCAAGAAAAAATTAAGCATGTTCACTTAGATGAACTTGACTTCAATTTTAATGAACACATTAAAATTGTTCACGAACACAGAAGTACATTTCACATCCTTCAATTCTCATTAGTAACTCAGATTTCATGCTCCTTAATTTGCCTCTTCCCTTTCCCAGATTTTCTGCTAATGTGACAAAGGGACTAAAAAAAAAAAAACCAAACGAGGATTCTTGTTGTGCAGGCATATTAAAAACCTGAGGTTAGCTTTATATCACCTACCATGAGGTCACCATTTGCCAATTTACTGGTGTGTCAGAGTAGGATGTAGAATTGCCTCTACTGAAGTTGTAGTGCAAACGTGAGCAGTTTAAGATACAAGAGAAACCAAAGGCTTTAAAATGTATGCCTTTTCCAGGCCTATAAACACAGCAATTTTGTCCACCTAACTACTATGAAAAATCCTGATATCTTCCAGTTACACTTCAGCTGCACAGCTACTGCTCCATTAATGAGAAACAGAAATGCCTTTGTCCTGAAGCTTGAAAACAGTGGATGAATCACTAAAATTGGCAAAGTTCTAGTAGTCTACTAGACTTGTAGCTCTAGTAATCTACTCTGTAGCACAGCAAGACCCCTAACACTTCAAGAACATGAGTGATCAAATGTCATTTTCAGTCACTCTTGAATCCTGGTCTGACATAAAGAGCTTGGGGGTGGTGTGAAAACTATCCTAGTTTAATGGTCTCAGAAATACTATTTTAGAAGGCAAAGAGATTTTTTTTTTTTTTGCCCAACTTTCAAGTACTCATAGAGACATTCCCAGAAGAAATACGTTTAGAAGTGTGTCAAAAATGCTGCCAGTTAAAAGCACCACGATGGAATAATTTATTATTGAGAAATGGACTAGAATAACACTAAGTGCCTACCACTTACAGAATGCAAGTTGCTTCATCTGCTAAAATACAGTGTGAAAAGACAAAAAAACCCCACCTCTCTTTTTGTATGAAAATACTGTTCAGTAACATTCCCCGAACTATATATACAAGCTACTCAAAAATTACTTGGAAAAGGGGGTAAAAGTGAGATTACAAGGTTATCTATGGGTACTTAATTGCATTTAGTGCCGGTAGAGTCAAGGGCTATCTGCAAATCATAACAGAAGGTCCCAAGTTTCTGAATGACTCAGCATTAATGTAGATTATAATCACTGTAGATGAATGCCCAACTTCAGTTAGGCATTTGGGAAAAATATCCACCATGGAGGAGCATAAGTTTCTTCATTTAATCAGTCTTTGATGAAAGGAAGCATTCCCAATGTTGGGATTTGTTAGCAAATTGCAGATGACAAAAAAGGAGCTGCCCTTGTGACAGTGTACATGAGTTGGAATGCAGCCATGTCTTGGATGTAGGGCACGTTTCTTTTCTTTCTATCTCAAGAGGATGTATGTACAAAGCAAAGAAAATATACAGAAAAGGCAATATGGATGACAAACGTCAACCGTTATGGATTGAGCAACTATAGTGTGAAGAATGGAGAAAAACCCAGCCCTGGCCATCTTTAGCCTGGAAAACAGCTTATGAGCTATAGAGCTGACAGCAGTCAACTCAATTCCTGAACAGCAAGGAGGAGGTCAGCAGCTGTTCATTGAGTCCCTGATCAGAGGCTTTAGTTGAAACTACCAAAACCCAAGTTCAAATCCAGAGGTAGAATTCTTTGCACACTGGAGATCTTGCCTGTGTCCTGGCAAGGTAACCAGTATTACTGGGTTTAGCATAATTTTTAAAAGGAATTGAAAATATTATTGGAAGAAAAATATGCCAAAAGATAGGAATTTAAATTCCTGAGCTGTAAATTGATAGAGAATGTAAGAAAATTCCAGAAAGATATTTTTAGGACTGCTCTTGCCAGAGAATACTAGAAACAGGACAATGTACCAGATCAGTCTGTGCTCTGACCTAGTATTCTCTGTGTTATTGTAGTAATCCTAACAATACTCAATAAATGAAATCAACTTAATATTAACTATGGGTTCATTTATTAATGAGATTTATTGTTGCATAAATATTCAGTAATCTGAAGTAATGAAAAGCCTAAGCATGCAAGGAAGCACTGAAAAACTCATAAGCTTAACTTTAGCCAAATTCTTTAGCACAGCGAGGCTTCAAGAAGCAGATTTCTTTTCTATGGGAATCTTTATAATCTATTGTGACCTGAAGTTCTAGTCTGGAGATTGACAGAAGCAACGACTACTTTTTTTTTTACATATTTCAATAAAATACGAACTTAGAAAGTACAAAACATAGCCCAATTGTATGTATGTGTAACATTAAGAATATAAATTCAGGAATTGAGTCAGCCTTTTTCTTTTCCTCATTGTAAAGAAGTCTAGTGCTATAAATTTAAACCCATTTGGAGTTCTGTTTCTTTACCAAAAGATCTGTATCTGCATGAGTTCCATAGGTTGCCAGGCTATTTTGTTGGATTAATGACAAAAACCCCATGCATGTATAATCAGGGTAATGTGGTAGCACGTTTCAGCTTCTGCAGGTCATTTATAATTTATGCAATTTGTTCCCTCTTTTTTAATGGCAACATTTTTCATTCAAAGTTGTGCTTCCCTCAGCCGCAAAATGGAGTCATTCGTTTAATGTATGCAGATGGAAAACAGAAAGAAGGTCAGACAAATTGCAGTCTTGTATTTTCCAAGAAGTATTTTCTTCTTCCTCAATAGGAAAATTTTCATTTTCTTCCTGAAGAAAATACTCAGAAATACATTTCAAAATACTGTATAGAACTACAGCAAAGTAGGACTGTGAAAACATGTATCCTGTCATTATTTTGGAATAGCTTGAAAAACTGTCATTTTCTGATGTGATCGTCCAATGTCCATTCCGCTTATTTAGCACTAATTTCAGCCTGAGAGAAGCAAAATACAAAAGCTACATTCGAGGTAAACAAGAACAACACAAAGCCCAAAAGAAATGAAAGTCCACAATCTCAAAACTATGTGTATATCCCCATTACAAACTGCATTCTGAGAAAAAGTATTATGCTATAAATACCCTCAAACTAAAGATTAATAAAATTTACAAAGACCTAGCTCCTTTGTGAACAGCCAAAACATTTTCTGCTTTAATTTTTAAGGTAAGCTCAATATTACTGAAAATAAACATTAAATTACTTGATTTGATTTCATGTTTGCATCTACATAAAATACTCAGGCTGATTTTATGCTCAAACTTTATGTTATTAAAGTGGACCAATAAAAGGTTTCTTTTCCCCCACTAAGTTTTACTAGCTTTATCAGAACTGTCAACAAGTAAATACAATTAGTTGGATACCTACTTGTTAGATTAATATGTGAGTAATTTGAAGGAAGGGATATCTGTTTCCTTCACACGTTTTTAAAAAGTCTTAGTTTAGAATTTTAAGTGCAACACAAACATTTCCATTTCACCAAAAAATAACAAACTCCAGTTGTAGATTTATCCATGACTATAAGCAAAAAAAGAAACACATTATTTTTTTCCTTAAACAGATAATAGGTTTTAAATGATAAAAAGCCAATTGTGTGTGTTTGACTTCTTATACAGTGGAACACACTGAAGGTATTACAGCTCAAATCTCTGTCATCATTTAGAGCCAAGATCTTCAGTCACCTTGCAGAGAGTACTATTACCAACATAGCTTTGTATGGTAAAAGCTTAAAAGAAAATTGCCTGTGTCTCAGATGAGTGTAGTGGTACTAACTACCATCATCTGTGGTGCTCAGTTGCGCAACTCTATGTTGCAATGACCAGCTCCTAAGTACCCTTCCTGTTGCACTTCGTGAAAAATCTTCGTATCAGACTTTGTATTCAGTGAATTTAATCACTAGGCTGAGCATGTCTTCCCCTCCCTCTATCCAATGAGCATGTAATTTATAATCACAAGGTGCTGAAGAATAACACACCTCAACAAGCACCTCTCAATATCTTAAAGAAGCTTCCAAAGAATATTGTCATGGTCAGAATTGTTTTTTCTGTTGTTATGTTAAAAATTTTGTAACATTGTATTACTTTTCAGAATAGGGTAAGACTATCTAAATCAATTGCAAAGTCTGACTTTCTATGATATCATTCACGAAAGGGGTGAGACACTGTTTTTCTCTATTACCTTACTACTACATATTTGGAGAATCTGGTATGAAACAGGTTTTTCCCTTTGTGAATAGGTATAGCTGTGGGACATAAGACAGGTTCCTGATAAAACAGAAAGGCTGCACTGAAATGCCTGGATCAAAAGGGATCCTGGCTTTCAAGTTCTCCAAATTCAGAAAGTCAGCAGAGTCCTTAACATTGTTATCAGGCAGCAAGCAGGTAACATATTCTGTGAAAAAGACATACACTAAACTCTTGCAGAGTATAATATGTGTGCTCTGGACTGGGAAATAGAAAACATGTAGTAGACTGGGGAACGTCAGAATTCATTTGCTTTGACCTAGGCAGAACTGTTGAACAATTGGAAGGAGTAACTCTGAAGTTGAGCCTCTAATGGACCCCATACTACAGGGGCAGCTGAAGTAGTAACATTGTGCCAGAAAAATCTAGAAATCTATAAAACTGAGCTCTCAGCTCCTTCCTCTTCAGAGGGGGAAAGTAGATTGAAAGAAACTAAAACAAGAACAGGCAGATATGTCAAACAGGGGAACTGGGAGCTCTTCCTCCTACAGTAGAAAAGTCTCTTCGAAACAGCGAAGTATCTTTAATTCAGTAAGTAACTGATAGCATGCAAAGAAACTACAAAGAGTGATCCGATATGACTGACTAATGTTTGGATCTGCTGATTGAGATCAATGCCTGATTAAATATTCACAATGTTATTTGTTGGTTGCATCGAGCATTTTAACAGTGAGATCAATTCATTAACAATATTAATGAGGCTACACACTGTTAACAGGATAAACACAGTTAATTCGAGAAGGTATTAAAGCAGCAAAATATTTAAGTTAACCCTTTATAGCAGCAGCTAAAGGACTGGGGATATTTTTTTTTTTAAGTATTCCCATTTATTATATATCTTAGTTCCTGTGATTTAGTTTCACACATAAAAGTATGTTATTTTGAAAGTAAATCATGACTAGACCTTCAAATTACAAAACAACATCTAACTGTCCATGTACAATATTTTCTAAACTTTTGGCATTTTCTTTTGTGAAGCATGCCTTCTTACTATATTTCATTAGGCCTCTTGACTACATTTACACTTACAAAATATACTAATATATTTTGCAGTTTTGAGAGGCTTAGCTTGATGCTTGCTTTCCTGCTCTTTGTGTAACTTAAGAGGATGCATGTGAGCATTAAACACATTGCTTGAGTTAATTGTGCATCAAATTATATGCCCAAAGGATATTGGAAACTTGGGTCCCCATACTACCAATGGTCCCAAGCAGCTTTCAGGACAGATGTAAAATGCCAGAAAATGCCATTTCTGGCAGAAGGAATGCACCTGATGCAAGAGCTGTAAGAAAGGGTGCAGGCTGTGAGGGAAACTGCTGCACCAAGGTTGTCCTAGGAAGTGCCAATATGTTATTTGCAAAAGAAACACAAAGTGGCCATGTAGGAAAGCGAAAGACATTTCACTCTCTTGGTGCATCTTCCTAGTCAACCAGTGTTTTTAGCAATTACTCCAGTCACCTTTAAAGTTGCTGAGTTTTATGTCATTGCTATGCTAATAAACACAGACACATAGAAGAGTAATAGGAATTACTCTTAAGATTGAGTCAAGTAACTGAATATTCCAAATGTATGATTCATAGTTGGAGTGATGAGACCTCACATTCATCTGCAAGGACTAGCTTTCACTAACTGCTATTGTTACCAGGTGGGGCAGTTTCAACACAAAATCCTACGCAATTTTAACGTTTTTGAAAATTTATTCCTAATTACTTTCCAGTTAACCCACTACAAGCAAAAGCATCATATTTATGAAGTAAACCATTGTTTATATTCATATTTATAAACCAATATACTTCAATGAGTTTCTGCCGTGTGAGTTCATACGTAAGGTAGAGGTGTAAAATTATTTAACAGCTGGCATTCTTCATCTCACTGGTAAACTCTTCTAATGATTGGTAATTCGTTGCTTTATCTATACATTTTCCATTCCAATTTTTCTGTCTGTGTGTGTATTAAAAAAAAAAGGCAGAATTATGTCAGTTATTTTGGGGGGTATGTTCCTGACATGCATACTCTGGGCTAATGTGGTAATATTAATGTAAATCTTTAAACTGTAGAGTTATGCATGATATAATAGCACAAACAGTTACTTCTTTCTAATCAATGTAGTGTAAAAGTTTCATGAAGCTGAGACAGTGATTTAGAGTTCCTTCCACATCAGTTGTTTTGTTCTTCTTTATTTTTCATTTCTACAGGAGAAGAAAAGCAGGAAGATGTTCAGAGGTCCACTACTGTAATCAAATTACTAATACATTTTATCTTTAATAGGTAACCATAATTTTAAACCTTGATATCCTGCAGGTAGCTGTTTTGAATAAAGGTGAAAAATGGAAATGATGAAGGTTTTGCTTCTTTTCAGAGTACAATCACTTTAGATTATAATTGCTAGAAAAGCATAACTAAAACCTAAAATGAAATAAATAATTTAAAAAAATTACTTCATTGCTTTAAATATGTGACTCCAATGAAAGCTCTTTTATAAGTATCACTATATGAAACTGTAAGCTTTCCCCCCTGCTCCAACAAAAAATTTCAGTGAATTTTGTAATTTTTTTTTTAAGACTTATAAATCGTTTGGTTGCATATCCATTTCTTGTGGTAGACTTCTTATTTTTTCACAGTGATTTCAGAAAATGTATGTTACTTTTTGAATCCCCTTAGGGAGCAATCTGTAAGACTAAAAAGCTGTCTCACCAAAAATGGTACCACATCATCCTGTGACAAAAGTTATGTGACATTCTGGTATTACACAGCTGGTCAAAACAGGCACTCATAAGAATGCTCTCACAGGTACATTAAGTGTCTCAACACAAAAGATTTCAATGCAAGGTTGTCTTTATTCATCATCACTTTTAAAGAATGAAAAACACACCTATATCATCATCATTTCATCCATTTGTTGGCAGTTTGTTAAAGAGGAGCTATGATGAATAGCTACCAGTTCTTGTGTAGTCACGGTTTTGCCCCTTATCTTGCTAAGTATTCTAGTTCAGGTAAAGAATCCCTTGTTTTGGTTTTGGTTATCTTCAGAAAATATGTATTTAATAACAGAGAGGACTAAGCTAGTAATTTTATTCTCTCAATAAATTAGTGACAAGTGTGACTGACTTTGTTTAGTTTACTCAGGCATCTATTTCATTTTTTTTGTTGTTTCATTAACTCATTATGATTACATCAAGGGACCACTTGTGTGAATAACACAGAGTTGGGGGGTTTTGTCATGTTTTTAAACACGATAACCTAAACATCTGTAAGTATTTACTGCTTATCCTACCAGCTCCCAGTTATTTACTAATTGCACAGGTTCTTGGTAGGTTGTGTGTATGTGTTTGGTTTTTACTCTTTTTCTTGCTTGTAGATAGTTTTTTTCTTTTTTCCTCTCTTGTCCCCAACAAAATATCATAATTTCAGATCAATACCTTTTGGCATCAGTTTACCACCTCCAAAAATGACAGTTTAGCATGGCACATAGGTTTATGGATATGTTTCCTGGGCTACAGAACAAGTTTAAGGTGAGGCAATGCTGTGAGATGTCCCTGCCCATGGCAGGGGGTTGAAACTTGATCTTAAGACCCTTTCCAACCCTAACTATTCTATGATTCTATGATTCTAATTCAGCTCTGTAGTGATACTAACTAGTACCTTGGGCTCCAACCAAAAATCAGTCTATGATTTGTCAAGTTCATTTCAAGAAGCAGTTTTTCTATCAAATAAACTGATTTTATGTATGTAAACCTGATATGAAGAAAATGAAATTATTCAATTAACTTGTATTTCTAACAGAGTGAATGTCAGTCTTGATCTGACATAGTGGTCACAGCTTTTTAACAGATCATGGAATTAGACATAACTCACCCTTCCAAGTTCATTACAGGTATTTCCAAGATCAGTACTTTCAGAAAAAGTCTTGTGGTTATGTTATCATAACATTTGCCTTTCTTCCATGTCATGAGTTACCAAACACAGTTTTAATTGATATATCTATAAACATACAGTGCTTGCAAAACAAGAAATCTGTCAACTGCCTGATTTGACACATCACTCTCATTTTGCATTATTTTCCACTAAAGAATACATTAAGAAATTATCAGGCATCCTCCATCACATCGTGATAGACAAAATCTGACACCAACATTCTTACATTTAAAAAAAATCTTTCATCCAAAACTCAAGCAATTATTTAAAAGAGAACAAAAGTGTCAAAAAACTAAGAATCCTACAATTATATTTATCGTATCATTTACCTTGCAATGCTATGCCTCTTAATATCTACATATTTATATCATTGCTGACATTTAGGCATAGAATAGTCTCAGTGGCTTTCAAAGAACTAGTCACAATGGATGAAATTAAACACCTGTTCATGTCTTTGAAAAACCTTAGATAATCCCATCCTATCTTCTCCCAGCTTCTGAGAGTTAGAATCACTAACAAGTAACTTGTACCTTGGTATATGTCTAAAACTATACAGATCTGCCAGGAGGATCTAATATATGCTATTTCTGTTACTTGAAAGAACAGAAGGGTACCTCTTCCTTCCACCTTATGAGAATGCTCATCTTTAGTATTTGTAAGGGTTATTTTCAAACTGCTTTTTCTAATAACACGATTCTCTTGCCAAGCACTGCATATCAGAATCACTTCCAGATTCAAATACAGTGGTGAAAATATTTACCTATACATTTTGATTTAGGACACCTTTGAATTTCTCTAGCTTTCCTAAGTGTACTGTAGAAGTTAATAAATATACATGAATTTTAAGCCACCAATATTTAAATGCTATAGATAAAAATTACTATTTTAATTTCAACATTATATTTAAAAACCTTTTTTAAAATTGCCAGCTCTCCTACCTTTACAAATCGTCTAATACACACTGAAGATGCTACATCTCCGGGAGCAAGACTTTTATCATTTTCCTATTATCCTTAGTCCTTGACTCATTATACGAACATTGGATATCATTTCCATTTCCTTCTATTTACCATAAACTAGAGAGGCACTAAAACTTGAAATGACATAAAATAAATCTATACATATTTCTATCTATTTTATTATGCTGTTATCACGGAATGTTGTATCAAGTTAATTAAATATAAGGAAGTAGGGAATGCAAAACATTATTTAGTTTCCTAAAGACAGAGGAGAAAAAAAAAAAAAACAGGCTTGTTACATTAACTGGAAGCAGAACATCTGAAATAAAAATTACACTTTTCTTCCTAAACTCCACTTTAAGAATGAATCATAAGTCCAGTAGGGGAAAAAAATCTCATATTAATTGACCTATATTACATTTTTATAGTTGGAGCCCCAACCCACTACTTCCCATAGCATGAAGGCAATTTATTTAAGGCAATTCATTATCTTTACCATCTAAACTAAATCCCTGCTTTATTTTAATTAAAAAAAAAAAAAAAAGGCAAAACATTAGTCAAGGGCTCATAAGACCAGTTCACTATAGAAAAAATACATCTGATAATATGTATGGCATTATTCCAACAAAGTTTAGTCCTGATGCTACAAACAATAAAGCACATGAATTTAATTTATTTCAGTGAAACCACTCACACAAATTAACAAGAACATCTTTGTGCTTACACTGCTTTGATTTCATATTCCTGTATGTAATTTTCTCTGTGTCATCCACCTTATTTTAATCTTTGTTTCCAAGGAAAAGGGGAAAGATAAGTGGTCCCTCCACTCACAATGCCTGGACCACTTTTGGTCTGATAGTGCAAGGCATTTACCCCCTCACGTGTCAAATATGAAAGTGTCTAATGTAAAGGCATCTTCATTTCTGTCAATTTAGCATGTAACCTAAGTGGAACAGAATGAGAATTAAACATCAAAAAAATACAGATCATCAATATATTTTAAGACAGGCATACTGTGAAGCTGTCAAATGAATTATGTTAATTACAGGCCATCTCTAATTTTTAGAGCAGAGATTTCTAATACATACTTCATATATATACACGTTGCTCGGTAACATCAAAGGGTAATCACTGAGCTAAACTGTAAAAAATAGTTCGGATGAGAGCAAAGTAAGGATAGAGTGTGAAATATAACTGTATTGCTATTAGCACGCGTGAAGCACAGTGGCTGTTCAGGGCACTGAACTAGCTTTAGGGTTGCTCTATGTTTCTTCTCTAATTTCCTCTTCACCTCACTTTCCTGTCACTGTATTGCGGAACTCTAGCACTGAGTCACCCAAAATGTGCTTCAGCTTGCATGCAGAGTGGCAACATTATGCCAAGGGCTGGATTTAGCTCCATTCCTTCAAATTTTCAGCTAGGCTTAGCTTCAGGACTATTCCTAATAAATCCCCCAAATACCTAAAAAGTAAATCAGTGACTATATCTGGCTCATTTGTTCTGCAGTTAGCGGCAAGTGTTGAAGTAAAGCAATACTCAGAAGATAGCAAATAAAATGTTATAAATAATAATAACAACAATAAATAAATACTTTAATTCCTGAACAGAGAGAAAGCAAGCACAGAGTACCAAGGACAGCAGCTACAAAGGTTTTGCTGCACATGCCTGCTGTGCCAGCTCCATGTCCCACTTGGGCTGTTTCTCCTCTTCACCCCAGATCCACCAAGGGTGAGTAGCACATGCAGCAGGTGACAGACATCACAACTACTCACCTGTCTTAGGTAGTTCCCTGCCCAGAATGACATGTAATGGCAGCTATCATAAACATGATGCCTGTGGGACAGCATAATAGCTAAATATAATCTTACATACTGCATAGTATAATTTTATACTCAAGAAACAAATCAACCCCAAAACATGTTAGCAGTTTACTAACACCCACCCTGTCATGATCATTATTGAAACAATAAAAATACTATACCAAAACCTAAGCAATTTACATAAATACATGTTTGGCTTGATCACTAAAAATTAGAGTAAACAAAAAATGCATCTTCTTTCACATCCTTCAGCACACTGGCAGATTAAAAGCATGTCTGAAATTCATTTGAAGCTACATTAACACAACAGACACTGAACAGCTGAAGGGAGAAGGGTCCTTCCAGCACAGTACACCACATCCTCAAGCACTAAAGGTCACCAGGGAAGTGTTATGTCAGTAGAGATTCCCTGATTTATATCAACTGGAGGTTTGACTCAGCATGTACAGAATTAGCCAGCCTGATCCCTGTCACACTGGTCAACTAAGACAATAATTCATGGTTCATATCAACGAATGCTTTTCTTAGTATGAGTCCGTAAGTCCCCGTAGTCCTTTTAAAATAGATTTTACTTCGATTCTGCTACAGGATATTTCCTTTGACCCACCAAAAAAAAAAAAGTTCATTGGCCTCTTAGACTAAGTCTTCTTGTTGTTAATAGGAACTATCAACTGCATCACTCACCAGTTGAAAGGTATTTGCTCCTGTGCCCATAATCCTATTGTTCAGTTGACTAGAGGGGTAATAGATTTTTAATGTTTTCTTCCCCTAGTATCTAACTCTTATGGTAGCTCACAATAAGACAACTCATTTGGAAAATAAGTAGAGCATAATAATTCCAAAAAACACTGTTTTCCTTCAGCTCTCTTTTTTCACTACATAACAATACCTACAATATCAAATTCATATTTACCCCACTTTTTAAGGTGAAAGGAAACAAGCAAGAACATCTCCAGAAACTATACCCATTGTAATGAAATCCATATGCAAGCTGTGGAATCTGTACAACTGCATACAGACGTTTCTAAGGACCTCCTTAGCAGTCTTTTCCAGTTCATCAGCTCTAACACGTTTCTCTATATCCTCATCAGCAGTGTAAAGAGCTTCTTTTCAGTGTGGGGGAGCTTTTTGGCTTCACTATAACATAAATATGCAATAATATTCCTTTCCTACACATAATTTTGGCCAAGTCAGTGCATCTACAGTACATCTATGTTTTGACATAAAGAGAGAGATTCAGCTTCCTCCATACAGCCGGGGTCCATAACTACAAGTCCACCCTTTGTCTTCACTGGAAGTTAAGCCTGCACCAGCTGCAAACCAGCCTTGGTATCCGTTGCATGCACAGAGTGCTAGCTGCTGGAAGACCCTGCATTCACCAAGTTTCACCCTTTTTCCACCTGAAGGAAACAAGTCTACTCAGATTGTGCTCAACTGAGGGCTGCAAGGCTCCAAGGTCAGATACAAGGCCAAATTGCACCCTTCAGCAAACCAAACTGCTAAGGTAGACACACACTTTGTGCACCAGTGAATGGATTAAAGTCTAGTATTTTATGATGCTAAAAAGCCCAGAAGTGTTAATAGGTCAATCTTACAAATATTATTATGATTCAATACGGTACTGAACAACACTTAGTGTTTCTTTATTCTTAGTTATGCACAGTCAAACATAAAGTAATAAATTTTTTTACATGAATAAGTGCACTACAAATAACTTTTGACTGTTCCATGTTTACTAGCACCTTAGTTAACCAACCGTAATTCTTTGCACAGTAGCTTGCTAACTGTGAGCACATTCAGGCTACCATCAGCCAGAGCTGTAACTCCGATCACAGTTGAGATAGATCTCAAAAAGCTCAATAGCATCCCATCCTCATAGACTGGAAACTATGATCAGAAAGAAGCAGTCTTTATTACTTCACTGTATGGCTTTGCCTCATGTATTTATGGATAAATAACGTCCTTGTCAGTAATTCAGAGCACATCAATATGAAAAGAAAGAGGGGTGCTGAGATTTTGTAACCTTGCAACCCTTTTCCCTTGCTGATTGCTACAAGGTGTCAGAGCCCATAAAGGAGAGTTAATAAGGGGGCTATTATACCTATTTTTGAACTTGCCTATAGATGCATCTATGTGATAATTAGTAAATGAACAAACAAGCATAGGATTTTGCCTCATAGAAATCCATGTTGTCCATTTGATCAGTGTATGTTAATTTAAATTATTTACCTGTGAACTGAATGGTGAAATATACATATATCATAAAAATAATAGGGTCTTCACAATGAGATTTTGCTACAGCAGGAGCTTCTTAAATCTTTGATGAGAAGCTTAGAGAGGAAATTGTATGCATGTGAGAACTGCCCAACCCTGCTGCATTATTTACCGATGTTTTATATTTACTATCGATGAAAAACTGGCCGAACAAGGAGGTTACACAGAAACTACACTGGAAAACAGTGCAAGCCTTCAGTGTCACAGGTAATGCTATTCTATTTTCTAATCAAATGATAAAGAAAATCCACCTTATTTTAGCAAACTTTTTATTGTTAGAATCAATTTTTACAATTGCTTACTGGAACAATAAATTACAAAATCTCAATGTGATTTCATTTCATCCACAAGAAGTCTAGTCCTATGTGTTTGCATTCTAATGAGGTGGCAATGTGCTGATCTACCCACAGAACCTGGAAGAATCACGGAACAGCCAGTGATTCTGTATATCTTCTTTTGCTTACTATAATGCATTCAAGTCATGTTTTCATGGTGTATATTCTCAATAAAACATACAGGACGTGTACAGAAGAAACTGTGCTCCTTTAAGTCTTTCTTTGTCCTTCCTCTTTGCATTCTATAATGGCAAAGGTCTACAGATAAATGTATGTCGGTGTATGTCCAGCGAATTACTTGGCCCTCCTCCCGCAAATGATTCTCTACTCACACATCTTTCAAACCACTAATTCCCTCTGCACCGAAGCAAACTTCAAGTTATACCTGTTCAGCATTTAAACTTTAAAAAGTGCAATGTGAACACCTGTTTAAGTTGATAGCCATCTGCTTTCTCAAGAAATGAAAAGCTTAATACCACGGAATTAACAGATGGAAAGCAAGGCCTAGACAGATCAGGTTATTACATGCACCGAGTTAACATAAAAAGTGGTATTTTTAATGAACCATTCACATCCTCCATTATTCTGTTCCCATTTTTCTGGACTGATAACTCATCAGCCTTCATTTTATCCTTATGGAAGTTGTCACTCAAAGGCAACTGAAGATTTTTTAGGATTTGGCCTATACTAAATGGATACATAACTACCAAGAATGCTACTTGAAGAAGGCAATTCCAGCTAATTCCCTGTGCCTAGATTGTAAAACTGATTACATAAAGATTTTAGCAGGAAAGCAAAATTGGGAGGGGGAAATAAAACAAACAAACAAACAAATGTTAAATAGCCTAATGCGCCAGTATTTCGCAACTGTATTTCCAAAAGGAATCTTCAAATCTGTCAGCGTTGTAAGAAAAACTACAGGCAAACATCTTTATTGCAATAAAACCAGCTCTTCAACAGGCTTTGCTGGTTTCTTCTGTATCTATCACTTCTTCCATAGCAGTTCCAAGGTTCTCAACACTGGAGTTATTAGGACTGAAGCTGTGTGTGCTGATCATAGGAGAGGCCCAAGACTGACATGACAGGAGTAGCCCATACACAGTGATAAGAGATATATGTCCAGTGCCACCAGACCCATGCATGATCTCTTCCTCAGTGCTACAGCTGAGACCAGCACAGTGTCCTCACACTAATACAGCTGTAATCCAAACAACTATCTTTTTCCTGTTCCCACAAATTAGAGTGCCCTGAGAAAATCTGCTTTTTAAAAGGAATTGGGGATTGTTTCGTAGGCATTTCAGAAATGCCTACTTAAATGCTAAATAAATTGGAGCAGCTGACAGAACAGAGGCCAGAGATCAAGGCTAACTTGAATACTATCCTAAAATTTTGCTCACAGCAATTGCTAGAGGAGTGAAACAGTTTCTACAAAGAAAATCCAAAAATTGTAGATATATTTTCTATTCTTTTCTATCAGGAGAATGGAAATACAACTTCCTCTATTAAGCTAAGCTGGCTCAAATAAACACATTCCTAGTTTGTGGAACAGAATCAAACTATTTTCTTTCCAAAACACCGTGAACCTCAAACTCTTTCTACTGCAGGAGTAAATCATTTGGGTACTTGTGTGCTTCCTGTTGTCATTTAGGATCTATCATCCAGCTGAGCCTCTTAAATTCTTTGTAACACATCAAAATAGCAGTTATAAACGCAGAAAACAGGGACATAAAAAGAAGCATGTTGTATATAAACACCACTCTCTAATACCCTTTAAGAAAATTAGGGTGGGGATTTTGTTTCTCAATTTAAAAAGCCTTCAGCAAAATGACCTTCCTTACCCTACCAATGTTTTCTCGTACAAAAAAAATATTATAATTAGTGCATTTTAAAATAATTTGCAGCTTTTCAGTGGCAAATATATTTCTAAATTATCCATTTCATTGTTGTTAATTTACACGCCTGCTGAATTTCACTGTGTACTAATCTGCTGGGCTTGTGGTCTACACTTAGCCATTAACACCATTTAACAGTTGTTAAATAGTATAATCGCCTGTTATCTTGATGTAGATTCAATTCCAGTGTTAATTGCTCTCAATGTGCTGCTCATAAAACCATCCCATGCTATATTCTGTAGACTCCACTTAGAGGAAAGCTAAAGTGAAATGGACTATATTGTACCTCAGTGGAAAAATGCAATTTGATGAAAAAAGCGATGAACTTAAGAGAGTTATGAACTGAATATCGATGTGGTCCCATTTTGAAACTTCAGAGGAATGACAAGGCAGATTTGGGGTGCCTGTTCAAAGCAGGAACTTGGTTTCAAGCCAGCAATAATATTGTCCATCTGCTTTTCAACAATCTTTTGGAAGGTGAGCACACCCTCAATTCCTACAACATCTCATGAAGTAAACAGTTTGAACTACAGATAGGTCTTGCCTTTTTCCATTATTTGAAAGTATAAACACCCTCAAGTTGTTTCACTTATTTTTGGGTAGAATGCTGATGGGGTGTCTAAGTGATTTAGTGCCCATTGGTGGACTCCAACACCAATCCTCTACCATGATGAGGAGTAGCTACAATAGTACTTCAACAGCATAACCACTGAAGAGCAAAGCTACCACAGGAATAGAAAATACTTTTTTTTCATACTACATAGCTGGATATTTGCTTCTGTTCTCTAAGATTTGACCACTACATGGGAATTAACAGTCCCCCCATTTTGGTGTGGTTTTTTTTTTTTTTTCTTTTTTTAGAAAATAAACTTTCTTCTCATCTTTCAGAGTCTTTAGGGGCAATCACTGCTGCCACTCCACACTTCCCACTTCTGCCGTCAAGCAGTTATGATGCAGTAGGATAGAGAAGACGCAGTATATGCCTATAAAATTGAAAGAAGTGCTGACATTCTCTTGAGACACAGATCTTCCAACCCAGTTATCCTCAGCCCCCGCCCTCTCCTACACACGTTGCATCATTCCTTCTGGAAGCCAATATTGGTTTCTAATGTTAACGTGCTTCTAGAGAATCACACTCTTAAACAACGAGACTACAAGTGGAGATTTGAAGTGAATGCCCAAACATCAGTTTTTGAGGCAAATGACCTCTTAAAGTTTCAGAGAGAGATTAATGACTTTAGGTATGTGTATGTAGCTATGATTATACTTACAGTAATGCAGCATTTAGAAGTTTAAGCAGGCATACTCTCATTTGTGCAATTCCTGACAATTTTCTGGTCTTTATACAGAAATCAGATGGAATCACAGCAGAACTAACTACTAAAATCATACCCCTTGATGAAGTAGAGATTTTTGGGTAATAATCTTTTTTTAAACAGCAAAAAATCCATACAAATGTTGCTAATAAACATAAAATTCCTATACTAAGAAATATACCAATGTACTTACTTTCATTTACAAGAAGAAAAGTCACCACTACCTCCTACCATATCTTTGCTAACTACATTTGCAGAATCAAGAACAAAAAAATCAGAAAAATCAACTTATTTCCATATATAAAATATTCAAGTAATTTCTCAATATAAAAAAAGAGACAGATTAATACTTTCCCAACCCATACATCCCTGGCAATGCTTATATTTCCTAGAATAGTGAGAGCATCCAGGCTTTAAGGGTGAGGTCCTGAACTCACGTCTACAACAAAATGCTGAAGGGCTTTTATTTAAGACAAAGATTCCTGCAAAAATAACAACATGTAAGACATTTCCCAAATGTACTGAATAAACACTTAATGAAAACTACTCCTATTTATTAATTTTTCCCAGCTCTGTATTTCTCCATCACTTTAAATAAACAAGTGAGTTTCTGGACTACAACAAAAAAGATCCGAATACAGAGAAAGACAATACAATAAGAAGTTCCATGTATTTGAACTTTGAAGATTTTAGAAGCCTCACAAAGAATTGAAGTACCCATTAAAGGGAAGAAATAATGAGAAGGCATTCTCTGTCAAAGGCAGAGCTCACTAACACCATATTTGTAGGAGGGCCTTCTCCTTTGCTGTGATGTCAAAGAGATGTGAAACTAGAAACTTTGCAGATTCAGCAAAGTATTTGCCATATACATTGAGTGGTATTAATATTATTAACCTCTAATGTTGTCCACTGTATCCCTCTGTTACGGAAAACCAGTGTGGAAAATAATTACATTATTAACCAGTATTCTCTCCATATAAAGCAAAAGAACAGCCCCTTATAACTATCAACTCAAATATAAGTCCAGTACTCTAATTGGAGCAACACGCTATAAAAAAAAGCTGTAGCAGGGAATAGTAAGAACGAGATTTGCCTGAAATTTTTCATGGTTTCTATTTTAGCAGTGCAAAACCAAGATTTCAATTAAACTAAAACATAGTTGATAACACCTGGACACCTGCATAACAGATGATCCACTTAAAATTGTAAAAATACTACAATATTTTAAAGAGAAAACTAATTGCAAAAAATTTTTTGAGGGCAATCATACAACTTTTTGAAGATCCTTCTATTCTGAGAACAATAATCCAACATTTGTAAATAAATACATTATATTCAATTTTGAATTAAAAAAAATATCACTTTTACATACCAAAGGGAGCCTATTAATGATTCTATCAGAATCCTTTCAAGTCTTTTGTATCATATACACATATAGAAGATTTAAGAAATAGGCAGAATCTGGGCTGCTGCCATCTACAATTTTCAATAATATACGTATGCTATTAAAATTATGATCAACTATAAATATCTTCTGAATAACTACATTTACCAGACCAATAAAAAGTAGGTATCATCGTAAAGAAATATCTAGCACCACATTAAACACACATCACTCAAAGTATTGACATATTGATTTTAAATAACTTATAGCTCTAGATAATTGCAAATTCTGATTCCAAGTTGCCAATAATAGCCAAGTAATGCATTTTAAAAGTCTTGTATAAGCAAACTACCTATTGTTTTAGCTTTAATTCCAGCCATTAAAGTAACTGAAAAAAATCCACAAATCTTTTTTGCTGCTCCACATTGAAAGAAGAAAAGAGACTTCATTACTTTTCAGACTGGTATGTCAATATTTAGTTAAATAAGTTTACAGTTGTCAAGAAAGTCCTTTAGAAGGTGTCCAGGGCTCCAAAATTGGAAACCTTACTGCATAGCAAATCTCTTGTCAGCCATACCCTGGATTCCTGCAGAAATTTCAGTTTCATTAGGAGAGCCCAGCAATGAGATGGGATGCTGCAATGAGACAATGGTCTCTTACTCACAGAAATGCTGAATGGAAGCAGAAGCAGTGTTGAAAGAGAAAATTATTTCTAATTAGCCTGCGACAGTCTTTTTGACCTGTTGTCCGCTCTCCAAAAGCACATACAAAAGCCCCCACCTAACAACATGATGATAGCATCTTTGAGCTTTAGGTATCATTAAAAATGCAAGAAAGCATAAGGAATTTTTTTCATCATATGGATTTCCTAGTAACATCAGTGTATTTTGCAAAGCAGCTTCTAGGCTGTTGATACATGCAGGGTTTAAAAGAACACTGCCTAACTTTAAACAACTGACTTTTAACTGATAAGGTGAAAATCTCATTCCCATTAACAGCAAGAATCTCCCCAATATTCTTTGTGGGCATAAAGATTTTTATTTGAGAGAGCACCTGCAGAACTGTCCACTCAGCCTAATAAGAGTGTACTATTTCTGACTTGACTCTACCACCTTCCCATGTGGAATGATGTTCTGCAGTGTTTCTGTATCCTTTGTAAACTCTGGCTTTTGGGTATACAGAAATCTATCTATTGCAAACATTTCTGCATCTACAGACTGAACTCACTGTGTCACAGATGTGTTTGAGCCACAGCATATGGAACATAGGGTGAATCTGCACATATGCAGCCTTGTCCCTCTGAAGAAGCGTTGGTCCTGCAGCTTTTGCAGTTGCTGGTGTCAATGTGAGCATTCGATGGCTCACAAAGTGCCTGCCACAAAGTTCACAGGTGCTCTTGCCAGCAATGTAACTGAGTGTGAAGCTACACTATTCCTGGTCTGTCAGTAGTTAAGAGCATTAAAGAGTATCCTAGTACCCGATGTGCAGACTTACGGTTTCACATGCTCGCTGTTGCAATGACATTTTAAGCTTAATGTCAGCAGTGCTAATATAGGCTTCCCTCTACAATGTTAAAGAAATCAGACTTTGGACAGGTTTTTTGAAGACCTAAACCCTTTCTCGGTCCCACAAAGACTGAAACTGCAATATAGCTTTTCACTATCTGCTTTATCTTTCTTCTTCTGACCATGACTTATGAGCTACCAATGTATCTGTTAATAGCTTTAAGATGTCCCCCTTCTAACTTTCCTTAGGCATCTACCATGTCAGCTAGAATGAATTAAGTGGAAAAATCTTACAGCCACTATTACTCATAACTTCCTGTCAACAATTGCTCATATAGCCACATGAAAGATGGTTTTCAGTCTCATATAGAATGACATGCAGATCACTACCTGGTCCAACCCCCTGCTGAGACCATGGTCAGTATATCTGATGCCTGAGCATCTCCAAGGATGGAGACTCCACAGCCTCTTTGAGCAACTAACCTGTCCCCAAACACTGTTCACTGTCTAACCACCTTCACAGTAGATAAAGTGTTTTCTCACTTTTATGTGGAACTTACTGCATTTCAGGTTTCACCCATTGCCTTTTATTGTCCGGTCACTGGGCACCACTGATGACAGCCTGGCTCACTTCTTTACTTCCCTCATCAGGTATTTATACTTATCCCCCTTGGCCTTCTCTGCTCCAGGCTGGACAGCATCAGCTCTTTCAGATTCTCCTTGTAACCCAGATGCTCCAAATTCCCCTAATGTTCTTTCTGGCCTTCTCCTGGACTTGCTCCAGTATTACCCTGTCTGTTTTGAACTGGAGAGCACAGCTCTGGACCCAGCACTTACCAGGACGGAGGAGAGGAGAAGATCACCTCTCTTCACCTGCTGGCAGCACTCCTAATGCAGCTGTTGATTTTTTTTGCCATGAGGCTACATTGCTGGCTCACGGTCCACTGGTGTCCCTTTTCCAGTTCTCAGAAACCTCTCCCCATCACCACAGCCTTTCAGAAACAACCAAAAGCCACCTGGCAGTGGTATCGTGCTGGGGATCGTACTCAGGAGGGCATCACTCACAGGGGACTCAGATTCCCTTTCCCCTTTACTACAGAGCTTCCCATTTTAAGGTGTGCAATTTTCCACCTCCTATCACATATGATGTAGTCACAGCCTAAGCTACCTTTCTTGGCATGAAGAGTTTACATCAAACAAGTAATTTTCCTGATGTAATGCCATTTTTAGTGCATTTCCAACACACATGTGTATTTACCACATGTATTTGTTTGAATAAAATGATACTTTACGTATTCACTTTCTGGAAAGAAAGCAGATGTAGGATTTTAGTATTTCTTTACTGGGTTTGCTACTGTATTTTATGTTCCCCCTGAGGACTTTTAGCATCTTGGCTGCTCACTGAGTACAAAATGGCACAACTAATTTTGAGTCAAGAAGTTGAATTTTTTTTCTCTAGCTTATCACACGAATCATTTCTTGTTTCTAACACAGCATCATTTACTGGGGGCTGGTACATAAGGAAATAATAAAGTGACAGCACCTTTTACTCAAAATCTGTAGATATTCTTGAAAAGAAATATTCCCAACAGCCTCAATGCATTGTAAAATATGCAGTCATGTTAACTCAGTTTACTTTATGTAGATGATCAGTAAATTAGAGTTACAGGTTTAATGTATTCAGATCAAAATACTCCTGTTATATATTACTATATTTTTAGTGCTACAGAAACAAAAATCATAATGCACATATCAGCCATTTAACAGACAGCAATTAGTAGAAAATGAATATCTAACATACCCTAAGAATCCAATGCTGAAAATTCTGTCCAGACATTACATCAGCACATTCAAATACCATAAGAACAAATTTATTTCACTCTTCACAGAACAACAAAGACTCTATCTTCAAAATCCTTGCCCACAATAACCTGTTCTGCTAGAAATCTCATTCCCTTTCAAAAGCCTGTGTAAGCAGCAGGGCCTGTCTTTTTTTTTTGCTGGGGTGTCCACACTGCATTTGGACAATGCCAACACAAAAGGAAAGCAACAGGAGGTTACCACAGAAGCATGAACACAAGCATACAATAAACAAACAAACCAACCAATCAAAAAACAAAACCTGAGAATTTCTCTTTCCTTTTTTCCTCCAATTTACTCACAAAGTTATTAATTTCTAGTCTCCTTAGCTCAAACACACACCAAAAAACCCCTATTGCCCTTCTATTTACATAGAGTTGCAGCTCTGGTGTTAAGGAGAGTGAACAGCACTGTTAAGCAATCTTTGTATTGCATAGATGTGGTTCACATTTTTATAATACCTTGTTTATGAGACTGTTGACTGAAAATTATGTGACCTGAGCACTCTTCCTAGTTGCATTATGAGAACTTATTGTTGATCTATTTTCATATAGTGTTGCTGAACTCTATTTCAGGTATAGTAGATTAATCTTTTTTATTAGCTCTCAACTGTGGCTTTTAGATTAGACTACATAGATGCACTGTGATGTATAAACTGTTGGATAGCAGATCCCCAAACACCACACACCTCCTTTTTAAAGGTTTTCCATCAAGCTGAGAGTAAAAGACAGACACAGACAAAATGAAGCATAACTACTGTCAGACACTGACAGTGCAAAGAAAGACAGATAGATAACACATAGTAGGGTACTAAGTACCCTGCAATTTATTGAAGCAAATAGAGGAGAGTTGAGTGGCAAATTACCTATGCTGTTCACAAACCAGCAGGCTACCCTGTTTGCCAGCAGTCCAAATTGTTGCTGGGTAATTTGGCACAATTCTGCTTTGTTGTGCTATTTCTTACGAAGTGACTTTGACTTTTGTTGTTGAAGATCTTTCCCAAACTAGCAAAATTTGTAAGAATGGCAGTAGGAATAACTGAACAAATGGAAATCATTAGCTGATCAAGCAACCATTTAAAGCGATATTAACTCAGACACGTAACTGTTTTTAAAGGAATCAAAAACTTATTAAATACCAAATGAGAACAAATAAACAAAACCCCCAATAAAAAAATTTCTCTCTACCAAAGCTGAGAAGAGATTCCTATCTTACAGAACAAAGCATAGGAAATTTGCAGGAAAGTGATATGAGAAACAAATACTTTTGCATACAGAGTAAGACAGATGTGAAGCAAAACAAACATCTGAGAAAGATAAAATACAGTTTCTTTTTGAGCTGTTGTTTTCTTTCTTCTTGAAACGACAAAAGGTCACTTCTTTAAAGTTATGGCAAGGACACTGCTCCTCACAAAGTGAGGAAAAAAGGAAGGGGAATTTGATAGCAATAGTAATTGTAGACCTGCTGCTAATTCTCAACAGTAACCTGATACGCAGTTTTTCTCTGAGACAGTAAGGGAAACTGTAGTATAGGAAGCAAACTGTGGCACAAATCTGTGATTGATTTCTGTGCCTGATACTGCATGCATATATAAACATCTAATATGTATGCATACATGCTACACATACACATGTGCAGTATGTGTATGTACTGCAGATAAGTCTCTCCATAACACAGAAAGCATCAGCCCTACCAACAGCCCAGACAGGCAAGCAGCAGTGATTGTAGCATGCTGTGAGAGATTGAGGGGTCTAACGAAGCTGAGAAAACACAACAGCAATGGGAAACCTCAGTTACCCCTATCTGGGCCGTGCAATTATCACATATGGTTGTGATGCTGAGACTGAATTTCTAGCTGCTGTCAATGAGAACCATACAAAGGAAGCAGTCCAGGGCACCATGAGATGAAAAGCAAGAAGCACCTCTGGGCACTGCTCTGAAACAATATGGAGAACCTAGCTCAAAGCACACCTGAAGAGCCACTCAGCACCTATGGCAGTAATGTCCCTGGAGTCACATCTTACAAGAGCAGCAAGCCAGAAAATCAACTGCAGTGGTGTTTACTTAAAATAAATAAATGGTACATAAATATAACAGCTCTCTTCAAAAGATAAAAAACCTTCTAAAAGATGAAAAAAATCAGACACAGAGTCTGTTTATTGACAGTGTACTGTAGACCCAATGAAAATGCATTTCACCCGTCCAAAAAGGTTTACAAAGACAATGAAAGATACTCTCTCTAAAAAGTCAAGTGAGAAAGCTATGAGATGAAGCTATGTCTAAATCAAGTAAAAGGGAGGATTATAGATGTTGAAAGCTTAAACGTAAACACTAGGCTGCCCCAAAGTGATTGCGAAGCAACTTGAAAACAACATGAAAATTACTAAGCAACATTTTTTCTCAGGACCACAGCTTTGCTAAAGAGGGCAAACAGATGATGAGATCTAAAAGTAAACAAAATAAAAGCAACCAAACCCTAAACAGAACCACAAAAAAAAAAAACCAAACCCAAACAAACAAAAAACAAATTATCAGAGAAGATAGAACACAACAAAAAAGCTGCAGGTTTTCTCATATCTGGATTTATCAAGGAGACTGCTTGTGTGCCAAAATGTTTGTTGGTTTTTTTAACTAATGTGTTGGAGGAACCTTTTGAAATTAAAACATCAATACAAATACTTGTAGATCAAACTGACAGGCTGGACAGTGATTAATCACCATTATTTACCTAAGTTCTAAAAGAACTCAGGGATAAAATAGCCAAACTATTAATTCTATCAGTAACCTATTGTTTAATTGCCTTGATGGCAAATATGTAGCAAATTTTAATGGCTTTAGGGAAGATCCAGGAATGCCCTAAATAAACTAATGCAGATTGATATGATAATTAAGAAAGAGCCTAAGTATCTTCTCTAAAGGAAAGTCATGCTTTCCAAATTTGTTTCTCTGAAGGAGTCAATGAGCAAACAGACAAAATAAAATAAACTATCTATTCTATTTCCATTTCTAAGACATGCAGTAAGGTCTCTTGCTGACACCCATCAAGGAAATAAGTAGTTATACAATCACAAAGAGAGCCATATCTGATCAGTCTAAGAGTCCACCTATCATACAACACTGACAGGAGCTGTTTCTGTACCACAAGGCTGTTATTCTTTCATCCTTAGTTTTAATGCTTACTTTGCAATTCTTCTTCTGATTATAGTGACTTGACATTTATAATGTAAAATAGACAGAATTTATATCAATTTCTATATATTCTTTTCCTTTTTAACCAAAGGTATTCCTTTCCTTAACACTTCTCTGGCTTGACTGACAACCTCAGTTATGCAGCAATGTTCCAGAATCCAGACTCCGGTGTATGCGCTGGTGTACACTGTTGCCACCCAAGAGTTTGGGAAAAGGGAATAATATTCATGACAAAAATGACAGAGAAGAAACAGAAAATTACAAACCAATCAACTGAATAAAAGCAACTGGTTGAATGACGAGAACCAAAAGGCTCAGAGGTAACACATGCCAACAATGTAAAAAATCCTAGCACTCATTAATCTACCTAAATAAAAGTACATTGTTGGACCTGGGGCATACAGAGATTACTTGCCCAGATTAAAGTAGCCAGATAAACAAGGCAATGATTTTACCATACTCCTAAAACTTCAGGAGGAGATCTGCTGGCCAAATAAGTATGTTAACAACCAGTTATAGAATCAGCTGCTATGTTATTTGCAAATGGGGCTGAGATACTTACAGCATAATGCTGTCAATGTACATGAGGTGTGCACAAACCATTCATTTTGATTAAGAATCACACTAGGAAATGAGGTGTTCAAGCAGTGTCGTTTCTGGCAGAACCCAGCCAAAGCAGCCAACCCCCCACCCCCAAAATTACGATATTGTCAGTTAAACATACTGCTGTTGGCAACAGAAAACTTGGATCGCAGTTGAACTAGCTGCTCTGCAAAATCACTGGGTTTGACGAGGAAGTTCAATCTTTGTAGCAAAAGCCAAAACTAGTCTGCATGGACTTTTGCTTTCCATTTAAAACACCTCCTGTTAGCACTGTAAAATCATATATTTCAACACTCTCAAATCTTTCTCTTTGAGCAGTTCATTGTTACACTGCTTTATTTCTTGAGGGATTTTTTTTTTCCACACACACAAAATACCCACTCAGCTTTACAATTTTTACGAAGCTAGTTCAAGGGTTTTAGTATGGCATTAGGTAAACATGTCAGTGCCTCTTAGGTTAGTTACCGAATACAGAAGGGAGAATGATGTTTCCACCCATTTTATGCTATTTCTTCCTTCATAATGGAAACACATGCATAATTTTATATATATATATATTCACACATATAAAACATACATGTATTTCCAATGGAAAATCTCATTGACCATAACAGAGATAGCACGGTGATTTTGTAAAAAATGTAAAAATGGCTACAATCAAGCTATTACTTTAAAGCTCTATAATTTAAAACAGAACACCAGGCCATAAACAAAAAGGGAAAGAAAAAATACTGGAAGAAAACACAAATTACCTGGTCAAATTCTCTTCTTTAAGAAATGAGCAGCTCTGCCTAACCTATTCCTGAAAGATGCTACCATAGTGTTTTCTTAAAATTCTATGCTGGAGTCACTTCCTCGACAAACTTCTCACTATCCTTGTAGGAAAAACTATTTCCTAATGTTTAATAGGGATATTTTTTGCTTCAGTGTAAACCTACTATTTTTTACCCCTTGTTCAGTATAAAAAACTATTTGACTACTTTTCTAACCACTGCGGGGGAGGGGGGGAAGGAATATTTCAATTGTTATTAACTCTACATCAGTCAACCCTTTAAATCAAATAAGCCCTTCTGCTACAGTATTTGCTATGTCATTTTTCTAAACTAGTATTTCTTAGTCGACTTCTCCATGGGTGTAGAGTCTAAAACTGGTACGAGACTGTTTCAGCTTAGTAGTACTGAACAGAATGGAAATTATTTCTTGAGAGACACGAGCAATGATGCTCTCTATGCAGTGGTCTGACATTTTTGCATGAGGGGCATCGCTCATGGGGGGTCAACACACAGCCCACCCTTGACAAAATGTCCTGGGAAACAACAGCAATTAAGAGAGGGAAGTTAGTGAAAATACTAAAGATGAATCAAATACCCTAAATGGCGATTGCCCCAGAACCAACACTGCTAAGGAGGAAGCTGACCATTAACCAGGGTGAGCAGGGAACTGCAAGAAGACTCTTGAAAAACAGCTGGTTTGAGAGGAATTATAAAAGAAGCATGAGTACAGCACACTGTGTCTGTCCTCATTAGCTAAATCTTACTTTATTCTTTTACAGCCTTTTAAAAATAATTTTAATCAAGATTATTTTAAATCCCAATCTTCTCTTTTATAGCACACCCAGCCACTCTTTACCTATTACATATATTCACTTAATAACCATATCACATTCAAGTAGCCAAGCTGTTAGCAAAGCTACTCAATATACCAGATCAAGAAAGAACCAAGCTGAAACCCACCTGTAATTCCTTCAATTTAAAACTGAGGTGTTGATAACTAATATAAAACCATATCCAGAGAATAATCTGCTAAAACACTTCTACAGTCATCTGTTTCCTGGGAACAGTCTTTGGTGTGACAATGCTTGTCAGGAATCTTCTACCATTTCAAATATTTCAGTGAGTGTCACAAACACCTAACTAAACTGATAACAAGATAGATTGCTGCTATTTCCATATTCCCACTGGACCTGAGATTCCCAGTTAAAGATTAAGATCCTAATATTTAAGGTGTTACACAAGTATAAAACACCATAAAATAGAACCAAAATAAAAGAGTAAATCTTGATACAGAAGAATGCATCATTCCTGTAATAGGCATTTGTCTTACTGTATGAATTATCTAACACAGTTGAAGTCTGTTGAAATAAAGGACAGTGCTAGATTACCAGTCACAAAAATCCAGATATTGGAAATAATTTCACATTTACCATGTAAGGATAACATGTCTAAATTACCCTGAAGAACTGTATTTAAATACCTGTCATAGCTGACTTTTTGGAAAATTTATAGGGCTTGTTAATTACTTTCAGACACTCTCCATCTCAGATACCATGGATTTCAATAATTCCTCACAGAAATTACTTCAGAACAGACAGATGTATTTAGAAAAGGTTAAAGAAGCATATTTTAATTTTTTATTATGATGATTCCTTCTCATTCTGGCTCACTTTTAAGTTTCGTGACGCTCGGGTTCTGAAAAAATACCCCAAACACCACCCCACTTGCCCTGTGAACAAAAGTTTAAATCGCTGTCTCCCTTGAAGGTAAGATTATGGAAAACAGATGATGTCGTTTACGTAACGGTACCTGACAACTCTACAAAAGTCAGAATAGTTTGACATTTGCCACAAAAAAAACAGACTAAACCCTTGTACCTGCCCATTTCTGTGTTAATACTCACATGTCATTCAGAAAGAGAGCATTCAAAGCATTCAAATTTCATCTCCTTAAGTGATCAAGTAAGTTCTGGGAGAAGGAAAGTGTTACCTAGTTGAGCCACAGATTTTCCTACCATTTCTCTCCACAGTTAATATGTAGCAAGTTCTTTATTCTCACTAACATGTTTGTAAGATTAACTGTTCTACCATTATGTGTCACAAGTTTCACCTATGTAACAACAGAGCTAATATAATCAATCCTCTATCATCGGCTCTATGCTGCATGAATGGGTTTGCTTATACTCAAAGGAAATGGCAAACCTCTCAGCTGGGCAAACGGCATCCTAATGCAGCAGGAACCGAACTGTCTCAGTTCAGCTCTCAGGAAGAAATAAGGTGATATTTTTAGGACAACTTAGGCTGGAATTTACAAGAAGTCCTTGAAGAACACATTTACAGCTGACAGAAGCCTCAGACAGAGCAGATCTCTGACCTAGATCAGCATTTCTCCATTAAACTCAAAAGTACAGAAGCTTTTTAAAGGACAAGCACTCAGAAGCACACAAAATGTTCACAGCAGGAGCTGATAGCTCATAGGAGCCATGCTGATGCCAGAGATGATCACAAACCTATTTACAGGACAACCTGATGTTCAAGCCCCTGCCCTGCCTATTCTCATGCTGCAGTTTGCTGCTCTACTGACTGCAGCAGCTTGATGGCGCATGGAGCTGCTGATCCCCAGATCACTGCACAGTCCAAATTAAAAGTGCTCCTCTCTTTTTCCCACAGCATCTCCATTTAAAACCCCAACAGTTACCTTTATATTTCCAGAATCTAATATTTGTTGAAAAGTGAATGCACAAGAATCTATGGTGAAGAGTTTGCAAAATCCTCTCAAATAACTTCATTGCAAAGCAAATACATTAAGTATCCATGCCCTGAAGATCATTCATTACAAGACTTCTTGTTTTGTTTCTTCACACTCATCTTCAAAACGGGCAGATGTCTTGAGCTCTGCCCTTGAGTAAATTGGGTTCATTTTAAGTTTATCATTTGCTAGTTACAAACTACTTCAGGTTGGTTAGAAAACTGCAAACGTTGCCTTCCTGATGGACAGGCACATTCATCAGTATTTCTCGGTTTACATTTCTACTCACAAAGACTCCTTTCACAAAAGGCAGCAGTCAGTTTGGAATCCAGTAGCACAAGCTCCCCACTGGTGACAAAAGGGCTTCTTTCCGGATGACAAATAGAGCCAACTATCTCCCTCTTTTTGTGCAAGGGGGAGGCAGGGAGAGGACAGCATTAAAAGGTCCAGAAATGCAAGCGGACAGTTGAAACAACTAAAATGGATGTTTGTACAGGCCAGTAACTCACTCAAAGTACATAGGAAGTTTGTTTGGACAAGTACTTTAAGGGAGTTTTTCTTTTTTTAAACTTCCAGATCTTTAATGTCCACACAAGGAAGTCATACATGTTTTTATGTTATCACCTAAAAGATTTCCACGTACCATAAAAGATTAACCATACCCCCAGATGACAAAAGCGGTCAATAGCACTCAATGTAAAGAAAGCAAAAAACTATACCCACTATAGTTCAAACCTGCCATGGTAATTAGTCTTTTCTAGGACTTTTCTCTGAGTCTTCATTTTCTGCTTTTTGAAAATCATCTGAGAGTGTTGCTGTATATCAGGCCTGAATTTTCATCACTTCAAATCATCACATTTTGTTTCAGTGAAATGAGGTTTCTGATGTATCCACAAGATCAAATGTCTTTTGTGTAACCTCACTAAAAGAAAATTTCAACTGTTTGTATGCTGAAACTAGTATTTAAGTTAAATCTTGAAGATTTTATTAATCTTTAAATCCATATTCAAGAATCTGGTAAAACTATGAACATTTCTCAGTGAAGGCTCACATACTCAATTTTTTGTCTTGATGTTGGCTGAAAACACACTGACAGCAATTTTAGGTTGAACAGTTGAACAATTAATATCTCACGTCTGCTTTTCTACCCACAAGAATTGATTTGGCACCTCCTTATACAGCTCTGTTTCAGATGCCACCCTCCATTTCTTGCTCTGCATCAGGGGCCTTCTTCGTATTATGAACAGATGAATTCTCTCTCAGTGAGTGTAAAATGAATGCAACCTACAAAAGATACACCATAGCAGACTTCTAGCTATACCTGATCAATAGAAACATCAAAAGACAGTTTGGGGTTATCAGGTGTACCTGAGGCAGTTGTTACTTCTCAAGATAATCAAGTATTCCTCTTCCACTCAAAACCACTTGCATCTTTTTTGGCATATCTTAGCATTGATGTATTTGACAGAAACAGTCCTATCCTTGCATGCCAGCACACACACACACAAAGGCACTGCACATATGTCTGGCTTTTACTACAATTTCTTCATGCAGGGCATTTGTGGTTAAGATCACAGCACTGGTATCTAGACATACATGTATATATACATCTACGATAAATTTCATAAAAAGGTATTTTTTCTAGATTTTTCTACAAGGATGTGCTAGATTTCTAAACTATCAGATTTAAATAGTTCCTAATAATGAATAATTTATTCCATATTATTTGTAATTTACAGTATAACAGTTTATAGGAAGTCTGTGTGCCATTATTCCAAACACAGCATTAATTTCAACTAAAGAAATCTAATGAGGAGTATCTACTCTTAGAGACATGGAGGCCAGACAGGAATCCAATAAGCACTCAGTAACTTCTGCCACTCACTGCGTTTGACAGATGAATAAAAAGCATCAAAAATAAAAGTGAGATAGTTACAGCCCCAGGCTTGTTATCTGCAAAATGTCATCAGCTCTGGGAAGAAGTTTCCTCTGCCTCCTTGTTGTGCTGTGATGGTTCCTACTTAGGTGACTACACAGCTAAAATAGCTAATCAAAAACGAAAACAAAACTCCACACCCAGAGTGGCAAGAAAAGGAGTTCTCGCAGACAAACAGTTTGAAAGCAGCTTGAAGTAACAACAAGAGGACACTGCTATGTTCTAATGTACTACTTGATATAAAATGGTCGTCTGTGAAGATATAACAGAACTGCCAATTGCTAACTCACTAACAAAAAAATTCAGTTTTATTTGTAACCATCAGATGTCAGGGACACCTGCCTTGAATTCTGGTACTACTGATTACATGAAATAGAAACAATATCTCAGAAACTTCCTAGTTTTCTGACAAGTTCAGGAGCTATGGCCAAAAATATCAAGTCGTTTAATAATCAGTGTTGATGTTTTTTCTTTAGTAAAGTATTCCAACTGCTTGATTTAATAAAAGCAGTATTCTTAAAATGTACACTCAGTTTAACTATTCAGTGGTATACATGAAGGTATAGGGGATATATAACTGCCATTCTTGAGGAGACTTCAGTGACAGTTTCCCTCATTCTGGTGCTTATCTGGAACAGCAGTTGAACTAAGAGACAAGACAAAATCAATTTTATTAAGGATTATTTTTATTTAAGGCTAATATTAAACTGTCTTTTCTGCTGCTAGGGTAGCACACTTTAGATAAATGACATTTTAAACTCCTCACTTCATATAATTTTAAACTCCACAAATTCATAGACTGACTACCACATTTCACAGTCCTGTTAAGAGTGTCTTACAGTTTTCACTTTATGGAGCTCCTGAATGCTATTACCTACATTTATACGTTTCTACTGCAGGGATTCGACTGCTGCTTTGCTCTGAACTAGTAGATCTTCACTTTGGGGAATATTTGATATGGTTCTATTAGGTTCGCCTTATAGAAAAGGTAATCCTAAAGAACATATTTGGCTAGAACAAATTGCGGAATACAGCCAGAAAAGACTGGCAGATAGGAAATTTAGAGTCTCAAAGTACTAACAAGCTAGTAGAGATAAGGGTCTAGAACAGCTTTACTAATAAAAGCATATACCTTATATATTTTAAATACAGCTCTATACCAAAGTATATTAAAATAACTATTTAAGAAATCGCATTTTCCACGTGGCTTTTTAGACAGGAAAAATAATAATGGAAATATTCTTTAAATGAAAAAAAAAAAAAACAACCCAAACCTATGCGGATTTTTCTGTGTGCCTGATCTGCTGCAATTTGCAGCTGACATTGCTGTTAATTACATTTTTACACACACACAAAATCACACAGATTTTTGATAGCATACATTTGTTCATCATGTAGATTAATTTAAAGCAGGGAAAGGGTGGGATGAAATCCATGTCATTCAATGATTTTCTGTCAGATTTTTTAGCTATATTAACACTATTTGATCTCCCTTTTAAATGCTGAATCTGAAGTTACTTCAAAACCTCAACTTCTCAGAAAATAATATAACAGCTCATAAAGACCAAAAGAAAAATTTATTGTTGCTGAGCATTTGGTGAGGCACTAGAATAGGTTGTCCAGGGAGGTTATGAATGCTTCAACCCTGGCAGTGTTCAAGGCCAGGTTGGATGAGGCCTTGTGTAATATGGTTTAGAGTGAGGTGTCCCTGCCCATGGCAGGGGGGTTGGAACTTGATGATCTTAAGGTCCTTTCCAAGCCTAACTATTCTATGATTCTATGATACGTTTCAACCATTCATACAAGTTTCATCCATTTAGCTTATCTCGTAAAAATCATAGGAATAACAATCACTTAATGTAAGCTACACAACAAAATAGCTAGATAGATTTATACCAGCTATACATTTGGCTGAAGAAGTTCAAAATCTCTTGCAGAGAAAAACATATGCAATAAAAAAGTCCTAGTGTGCCTGATGCAGCTCATTAACTTCATTTGAGCTATTATATACTTCAAATATAATAAAGACTAAGTGGTTAGGGTAAGACAGTTGATGCACCCACTAAGGGGTCTGAAGAGCTCTTTGTTTTACAGGGCTCCTAGACTCCCATTCAACTTGTGTGCACTGCAGGTTTTAAAGTATTACCTTCCCCCAAATACACATACACTCAAAAAAGACTATACAGTAAAATTTTATTTTATGTTTTAAGACTTTGCCATCTTTTCCCTTTGCACATGCCCACAACACACTCATGCTGACACCTTTGTATTTTGAAAACAGTTTGAAGACAAGGTTATGTAAACTTAGCTTAAACTCTAGAAGTAGGAAGAGCAGCAAAATGCAGATGATACAGACACACAATGAACATGTCTTTTGTATTGCCAGGGACAAAAAAATTTGAATTTTAATACAAAAAAGCAAATAACAAGTGTGTCTGTACATAGTAAGGACTAGGGGGTTCAGTTTGATTTCACCGTATTAACCCCGTTTCACCAGTATATGAAAATCTAATATTCTAAATAAAGAATATGCACATATTATTTTAACTTAGTTTGTCAATAAAAGGGAAAAACAAAACCAAATGCAACTAGAAAAACCCAAATAACAAGAAATCGATTTAGGTCCATCTTGACAAGTCCTCTGCCCCAACAGATGGGCAAAATAGAACCCATGTTGTCACAATAATCCGGAAGTTGTTATTGCGCTACTGTATAGAGTCATATCTCCAATAAGGTAATCTGCACCATTTACATTACAATTTTTAATCAAGCTTTTTTTATTCTCCCTGGGATGCTGGATAGTTACAACTCATTACCTTTAGTTAGTTATCTAACACATATTGATCCATCTTGATCTTCCAGCAAGAATCTCTCCTCTCTACCGTAAAAAAAGAAATAACTGAAAATCTTGATGAAATAAATTTAATAAAACCAACACAAGAACAGCCTAGAACAATTTATATTAGTCCTCTACTGACCTGCTGTACATAATGAATGGCATCAGAAAACCTAAGGGAAGAAGTGACCAGCCACTTCCCAACACAGGAATCACAAGCTGCAAACACAAGTCATGAAGCTGCTAATAAGAGCACTCAGTAACTCAAGGTCAACAGATCATACATATCAGGATGGTGCAAAGTTTCATTTCTCTCAAAGAAAAAGCATTTCTACAGAGATATTCCTACAATTACAGGATCCTACTGTAATTCTCAAGTCTTCTGAGTACAATAAACACTACAGTAAGGCTGGATGAAGAATATCCAGCGAAAATGAAGACATAACCATTATTTTCTTAACAGCTATGTCTTTCTGCAATTCCAGGCCCCATACATCGTGCAGCTGCTTAGTAAACTGGATCCCCAGCTTTCCAAAGCTTTAAGCTCTAAAGCCTCTCCTAGACTGAAGCAATCAAAATACATCTGAAGGCTTTTAAAATAAAACAATAAAAAAGGATTTAATATACTATTACCATTTCAATGAGGGAGATCTCATGAAGCAGGGCAGACCCTTGTTTCTATATATATCTTTTCTGAGCTCTAGGAAACACCACCTATGCCGCTCTGGTCCATACAAATCTTTCCTTATCTCTGCAGCCTGAGGGGCTGCTACTCACTCCTTTCTGCCTGTTATTTGCCCTTCACATAAGGCTCCTGCTTCCCTGGCCTCTTACATCCCCACGGTCCCTCTTTCACTGGATCCAGCTCAGTTACTGCTAAACACCCTTTACTCCTCAAGTTGAATCAAATAGCTTTTCATGAACTGCAAACATAAGAAATCCCTACAGCACACTTCTGTTCTACCTGCTCTTTCATAAGTGAGAATAGCAACTGCCCCCAGAGGGGATGCAAATCTTCTAACACTGCTTATGACCTGCACTCATGGGGGTGTGATACCATATGATGAAATCCTTCCTAAAAGCTTAGCAAACTACATGACGAGGCCGACTACATATGCACGCGTTTGTGTCTACACAGTTAACACTATAGGACTATGCCGGTATTACTGTGTCCTGCTACAAAAGGTTTTAAGAGTCAGTCACCCATTATGAAGCCACGACCACCAAGTGGTTCATTATTCATTTTGTATCCAGTTGCAATCAATAGCCAGAAATGTCCTATATGCATTAATCCATTTAGATGGTAGTCTCAGCACTCTTGTCAATATGTAGGTCAACGCATAAGGTTCAATAGATACAGACATTTCACCTTGACCTATATACGTCAACACCACGCAGAGGGAAGGAAGCAAAAAAAGATGGGAATTTAGCTCTTGACTGACATTTTATTTTATTTAACCTGTAAACACACAAAACTACCTGCTAAAACATATACATTAAATTAATGGACACATTCCACTCCACAGTTTTGGTTATTATCATACCTCCTTTTAGTAAAGGCATTTCAATTGTGACACAAAAGTTTGCCAGCTGTCCTATGTAAAAGAGGTTTCTCCTGCAGCTGGTTTCTGCAGCTTGAAGTCTGTAGCTTGTGATGCTACAGTCTTTAATTATACAATTACAGAATTATATTTTTAACTGCTAACTCATTTTCCAACAGGAATAAAGTTGCCTTTAAATAAATGAGAGTTGCGTAGCAATAAAGACGCATACCAACAACCTTCTTTCCTGTTGAGAATGATAGTTACAAGCAAAAAGAAACTAAAATTGAAAAGAAGGCAGAAAAAGATGAATATGGTAAAAACAAATGAAGGCTGCTTTTGAGGACTGGAATCTATTCTGTCTTATCTAGAGACCCCTGTTTAAAGTTAAGAAATCACTGAAATAAAACGGAAAAAAACAGATATCATTTCCTCATTTGCTTTGACCTATTAAAGTCCAGCTGCTGAATATTCTCATCAGAAAGTCATGTTAATGCCAGCTGATTCCCAATCTATATATTAGGTGTTTCACAATGCAAAATACACTGAGATGTTGGTCACATTTTCAGTGACTCAAAATGGGTGCCCACATAATTTTATCCATCCATTTTTACTCCTATTGCCTCACATGCTTTACACCAAAACACAAAGAATTTTGACTTATAAAGTTACTGTAAAGTAAATTAATATTTTTTTAAATGGTCTCATATTAGGAACACCAGAAACAGTATCAAAGGAAGAATCCTGAGGAAATTTGGAATTCCACCTTCAGAGCAGAATTTGAACAGCAGACTAGAAATAAAAGCGAACATATGGAACTAGAAAGAAAACCCAAGAATGACAGAAAGCTGCTTCTTAAAGCTATTTTGTAGTTTAAATGAGGTAAAAGATGAAAAAAACACAGTTTAAAATGCAGAAGAGCTGAAACACTTAAGGAAACCAAAAGGCTTGTATTTGAGTATTTAAATTTTCATTCTGAGTACAATATTAATATTCTTTTCCTTGATTTGGTGATTTAATAAAAGCATTCCCAGTGGAAGAGGCATGGAATCTGACTACATTAACTTCTTTTGCTTTGGGTACTGATTACCTGCCACCACTTTACATGGACAGTACAAAGACAGTATTTTATTCTGTTGCACATTCAACGAAATGTGTAATTGTCCATATTATTTTACTAGTCTTGTTTGTGCTCCTTACTCAGCGCCATTTTGATGTGGTGGTAGTTGAGCTGCCCTTGAAACAGGAAGATGTTTCTTGTAAATTCATCCAAGAGTCAAAGTTTTAATAGATTAATTAAACTTGTCAAACTCTTTAAAAGCATTTTTCCCCAACGTAATTTATCACCTATGAAGTAATGAACTAAAGTGCAATAGCTAATTACCTGTAAAACATAAGAAGTACAGAGCATTTCACTATAGGGCTACCCTGTTGCACTAGGCTATGAATCTGAAAAATAATGCATTTTAATGTAGGAGATGCGTTTAGGAGAGATCTCAAGCATATTGTTTTGAAAATACTCATGCTACAAGTGTTTGAAAAAACCCAATGATTTCTAACAGTATAACCACTTCTAATCTAATTATATCTAAATTTTGTTGCTCATGAGCAGCACTCTATTGATAGCCTTGCAACTTTGTCTATATACGGTAGATGCACAGAATTGCAGGTTATATGACCATGACTCCTGCACTTTCAGCTTTAGCTGCTTTCAAGGAGCCCTAAACTAACTCTGAACACAGCCACTGTTTTTTTTTCCTGGAAAGAAAACGTGACCATTGGAAATCAAAACAGAAAACCAGATTATATGTGCTGGGTGTATTTAAGCTATGAAACCTTGCCCCACAGAAAATGACAGAAAAGCCACCAAACTGAAATCTGAAAATCAAACCATAATGATCAGACCAATCCTCTTACCAACTGAATAACCCCATTTAAAGCAGCCACACCAATTCAGTGACTGGTCTAGTCCACACCATTAAGGCGGCTTCATGTAGTACACAGCTAAGCTCTCCTCCCACTTGAATAGTTAGGATCTGCATGTGTTTCAAGGCACCAACAGGTTGAAGGCAAAAAGAAATATAAAGAACAGCTCATTAAGGATTTGGTTAAAGAGTAAAAGTAAACCCTCAAGAATCATCTGTCAAGATTGCCTGCTTCTCTCTCATTAAATGAAATGTTAAATAAGGTGTTTGTCACATAGGGCTGGCACTATAAAATAAGAACATTCGTCACTTTTCATATTTTTGCTTTGACATGAACAAGCGATCAAATGAAAATTAATCTATTAGATATTTTATAACTTCATTTTTAGTAACTATGTCAAAAGTGCAATATTTTTCATGAAAGAGCTATATTAGTGATGCTCAACCTATTCAGGTAATGGATATATATTTTACATGGCCCAGTAAAAAATGTTCCTACAGTAGCTGCTTCATTTTTCGTATCTCCCTACACTTCTGATTTCACTAATGCCAAGCTACTGCCAAGACAAATATTAAAATTTTATATAAACTTCCTCTCTGCATTATAGAATGTACTTATGGGAAATTTTTATATTAAAATTTGTATTTTACTCAGTAAACTATTCTATGATTTTATGAAATTATTCCATATATTCATCAGTATCTTCTACTACTGTCCTTCACCTATTTTACATATATTCTCTGTGAGAAAAAGAGCCCCTAATCCGGCAAATCTGCTTTTTATTTCAGTTCCCCTTTAGTACCTGAAGAGCCACAAAAACTTTCAGATACAGTAAGGTAACTTGTTGTCTGCCTTTTCCAATAAAAGACATAGGAACACATGAGCTCAGAGGAGATTTAGCCACCAGGGCAGGTATTTCTAACATTAACACAAACTGGAATTACAGGTGCCAAGGACAGGGAAGATAAAAGAGAAAGGGGATGGAGAGGAGAGCAAACCAGTCATTAGTCAGCTTTCCAGGCACTTGCCTTATTGAGATCAGGCAATAACCCCTACAAAAAGCTGAAATAAACACAGGCTGAAATGGTACAGCATGTTAGCAATGTCATTCCACAAAGTATGAAAGGCAGGCCTAATGCATTGTGATTGTATAGAAGACTTTGAAGTGATTGGGTTTTATAGAACCTGAGGTTGCTGCTGACATATCAGAAATGCTACCGAATCCAACCAAAACAAAACCACAAAAAAAAAGGCAGGAAAAGCCTCCTCACAAGTCACAAAATTCATCACAAACTACAGACAAAATGTAATAAAGTATACATGTAAGGATTAAGATCAGCATTTACAGCCTGGGAAACTAGGGGATATTTTTACAGATAACAGCTTATTCTCTTGCTTTTTAAAACTTCCAACCCCTTTCTTTCTGCTATCAAAGCCAAACAGGATCTTGATATGTTGTTTATATGAGATCAAAAATTAAATAGGGCATATGTATTCACCTTCACTGTATTTGCTGTCACTAAATGGAGTCCCTAGGGTTTTTATTTTTTAATGTCTTCTCATGAAAAATGAACAAACATAAGTTGATCTTTTTCAGCCATACCTGAAAAGTACTTGGTCATTTTTGCATCTATAAAATCCACTCCAAACTCTGTCCTGCTTTTACAAGGCATAAGCCTAATGGGAGAGAGAAGGAGGTCATGAAATAGCTGTGCTTTTCCATGCAAGTCTGCAGAGACTTGATCTGACCTCAGCATTCAGATCTCCAAGTGCACAGAGATTTACCCTTATCAGCATTTCTTGCAGACAATCAAATTCATATCACCTTTTGTAATTACATTATTAAACACTGTAACCTATTTTCTGTCTTTCTCCCCTCCCACCACCACAAAGACAGAGTTGCCAATGTGAGCACTTCCTTTATGGGGATTTTCCTTTATTCATAGCTATCACGTTCTCGACACTTGGATATCCTTACGAACATGAACTGCTCCAAGCAGTTTCATTTGGAATCACACTAGGATTCCATATCCTGGTGGGACTGGTGTGTAGGCAGGTGAAATATGGCAGTTTACCCACAGACTGGGGCACAAGAGGACATGAATATGCCCATAACTTTGTCCCTCATTACTGTGCTTTGACTTGTAGGCTACAATCACAGCAGCAAATGTGATGGAGATACAGACAGTTAAATAATTTGCCAGACACTTTATTTGGCAAATGGGGAAAGATAAGCATGTACCCAGTTATGGCAGTTCTGCCATTAGTCACCACCACTTGTATTTACTTTGTATACCCACACCAGGCACACCTTCACAGGGAGCCTGCAGAAAACTAATTCTCCATTTTCAATAAAACCTCAAAGTTAATCTGCTCTACAACATCTGACACGTCTCTTCTTCCTAAACACCTAATGAATCACGTTAATGTGATGAAAATTACAGGGATGATGCGTGCATGCGGAGCTACTTGACAAGAACAAGGACAACTGATAGTATCCAGAGAATATACAGCAGCTGGGATGGGCATAGCTTTGTAATTCTGTATTTTATGAACCTTCACCAAAAGAATATGCAGATATCCACTAATACAAAAGTGTACATTTTACATTTATGGCTTAACATTAAGAGTACACACACAAAGCCGATGTGTGAAACTAAAATACTCGAGCATGAGCACAAAACCAAGATTTCATATTAATATTTCAGTATCAAACTTCAGTGTGTCGGATATTTAGTTATATAAGTTTAGTTTTATTTCAGGCCTCTATGTGTGTATATATATATATATAAAAATTCTAGGAAACATGTAAGAATTCATATCTTGGTGATAAACATTCCATTAAAAAAATCAGTAATTTTGAAGCAGTGGATGGAAATGATACATGTCTACTAAAACTATGACAAATACACAGAACTTCAATGCACAAACTTTCCTTTGTCTTTAGTCCTGAGAGCAAGACACATCTCCTGTATGTCTGAAGAAATTTACCCCTTTCTCTGTGTCAAGGAAAGCATTTTACATTTGCTGCATTTCCACGTCGAAATACTGGAAAATGGTGTAAGTTGACCATTACTAGGAAAGCACCTTGGTGCTAATGCACAAAAAGTTACATGTGATGTGGACCTGGGTCAGACCACAACCAGCACAATCATGACCTTTATTTTGCACCAGGTATCAACAACCAGACAGAGTGAGTGAGCCTGAAAACTGAGTACAATTAGAAGCGTGGATAACCTTAATGGTTCTGCTGTGGCACATAGCCCAGAGCTCCGATACCTGTAAGAGAGGCCAGCTGCAGGCCTGGAGGATGTCTGACACAGTGACCCTCTCTGCTATAAGAAAGGCTGAAGAAAATCAACCATTACAGCAACAGATGTTGCACTGGTCCTGCAGAAGGGGTTTCTGCAGTTCGTTGTAAGCTACTGCAATCAGTGTTAAACATAAATCCTGAAGATTACACCCCTTTTTAAACAGATTAATAGAACCTATTAATAGAGCTAGCTGTAATTCCTGAATCACTACAGAGCCCTTTTTATATAAAGCCTTGCCCATCACCCCTTTTCACTAAAGTTTACGGCCAAATATGTTTTACTTCATAAAACACTTAAAAAAAAACCCAAAACAACTAAACTACCCCTGAAAACAAACAAACAAAAAATATTGATGCATTCTTCCTATAAGAAGCATGGCTATTTCAAACATTTTATTCATAATATTACCTCTGAGCTGTAAGCATAGATTATGAATCTGTAATAGAAAACAAAATACATAAATATACAATGCATATAGTTAAAATTACATGCATTTTAATCTAACAATACACATTTCATATTACATAGTATAACCAAGTAATAAACTTTACTTATAATAAAGATTTATCTGGTGTTTAAAGTAAACATTTAAAAGCAAACCATGTAAAATATGTTTCAAAACACACTGTTCCAACAGCAAAAAGGCAGAGTAAATAGCTGGCTGGGGAGTGGAAAGGAATTCCTTCTAAGACCTGCAGTTGAGTGCAGAAAGGACTGTTTTCTATTAGGCCTAACAGCAGGATTTGTTATCGTCTAAATACACGCTCTAATACACTTAGTGTTTTGTGCTACGTTTAACAAGATTAAGTGATCATAGAATGTTTCATCTCAAATCTTTATTGGAAATCAGACTACAGGCCTCATTCGTTGCCAAAACATTGTCCCATGGTTCATGTGTGATGCTAATTCCAGCTGAATGAGTGTATCTGTTTACCCGGGCGTAACAAGAAAAGTGCAATTTATCAATTAAAGGATTCCCTTAGGAATACCTTTATTTTTTCCCTGGACTTCTATAATTTTTTCTAAACAGGTGCAACTTTGTACCAAAAACCTGGATTATGAAGTTCTAAGGCACTATTGAGGCCTTTGATGTCGATAAAATTGGAAATATTGTTATCTTTCCAGTCAAGGATTTAAAAATCAAAACACTTCATAGAAAGCACCAAGTTTGTTAAGTATTAATTACAAAGGAACTTTTCTTTTTCAAATATTTCTAAACGAAAGGCTAGCAGATGGAAAGACTAGCAGTGTAAATGGATTGAACACACAGAGATCTTCAGGGTACAAACGAATGAGATAGATACTAAACTTGAAAATAATACAAGCCTCCCAATACATGGATGCATGCCAACTCCTAAATTATACCAAGAAGCAACATAGGTGGGAATGGGACTCCATTTTTCAGATTCTTTTCCCTGCTGAAAAGAAATTCTATGACACCAGGAAGTAATTCATTACTTTTACTATATCTTTAGTTAATAAATCTTACAAACCAGTATCTACTCATATACAAAGTACTACAGACCTGCCTTGGCTGCACCTGCACCTACAATGACAAAGAGGGATCTTGAGTTTCAAGTCTAGATACAAGGTTTTTTTCTAGTCTAGTCTCTTGCTGTATATTACATTTTATCTACCGATTTTTGTGCCATTATATGCACCATTAAGTTACACAGGCAATATGGGAGCTGACAACTTTTCAACACTGGGGTCTTCGGAAAAGTGATAATACGATAGTAGGATATAAGGAGATGAGCTAATTTTATTTTGTTCTGTGCAGGAGCAGTGGGGTAAAAATAAAATTCAGTATACTGCAGTTCAATTTCAGCTGGTGTCCTTATGGTTTTGGGATCTAACAGGTAGAAGATCTAAATACAAAACTCCTGTTGCTCAAGGTTAAACCTAAACTAGTATGTTGGAAAATATCCCACGTCAGTGTGCTGTTATCAGTGTTTTCAAAGTCAGTTTACAGTCCCACTTTTAATGAGAGCAAAGTACATTTAAAATTGTGTATGGTACATTCAAGACTAATTTCCTAATCCCCAGTATTTAGTTTATTCAGGATGCATTTTCATGATAGTCACCTGAAAAATGGGTTTCAGCCTCTGATGGAATACTCACTATGTGAAGGGATACTACAAGCATTCAGAATAACAATCTGATATGTATCCTCTTTAGAAGAAAGATGCAGGATCCCCACAGCAGAGATGGTGACGGAATTTGCTTTTTTCCCCATTTACTGTGAGCATGCTTGTTTTCAGACTACTGCATGAAAGGGCAATGACACAGCAGGCTTGTTAACTTAGCCTGCTCTTCTTGTGTACCAGGCTGAAACTGCTTCTTGTGCCAGGAAGAACTCATTTAACACGCAAAACATTTTATATTTACTACAGTTTGGATCACATCTTTTCCTGTTCAATCTTGCTTAAACTAAAAATATAAAATAAATAAATTTAAAAAAACAAAGAAAAAGCACAGGTTGGGGGTTTCTTTCTGTTGTTTTTGTGGGGTTTGTGTGTGTGCATGTGTGTGTTTGCTGTGGGTTTTTATGCTGCTGGTGGTGATGTTGTTTGGTTTTGCAATTGAGTTTGTGTTTGGTTTCCCTCCCGATATGCACTGGATGCTGGAGCTCTGAATACATCCTCACACACCTACCAGCCCACACAAAACAAAGCTCCAACAGTGATGAAGAAAATCTTTAGAAGCAGCTATGACAGAAATAGCTGTGGTGGTGTTTGTGCCTCAGTTTGAGTGAGTTTTTTTCTGTAAAGCAGGCATAGCACTAGGATACATTCTGCTATTTTCAGGTTGTTCTGCAGCCTGAAGAGACCTCCTGGTAATGCTCATTTGCCAGGCTATAAACCTCTGGGCTCTTTAACATGTTTCCTACTAATACTTTGGAAAACTCTTTAGAGCCAGTATATTTTCAAGGTATTTTTCCATAGCCTTTAGTGTTGTTTTTTTTCAATTAAATGAATTATATTAATCAGAGATACAAAGGGTTCTTGGAGGAGTTTTATGACCTCTTCAATCATCAAATTACATTATTCATTTAACAGCAAGGTTTCCCCCAGTAGTCTTACATTTTTATATTATTCTCACTGTTAAAGTGTTTGTTAAACAATGTTTTCAACCTATGTCCCCACTATTTCTCTCAACAAACTAGCATCTAGGCTGAATTAACTGTGATGTGCTTTTCTAGAAGAGATTTTTCCTTTTTTAACTTGAAGACCTAGGATGGAGAAGTGCTCAGGGTTAAAAATATGACCTTCCCTGCATCAAACCACTTGTAACCCCAGTCCATAGCCTGCAGAATTAAACAATGCAAAACTTTCTTGTACAAGAAGCAATTCCTCTAAACACTTTCCAACAAACGATTTCCCTGGGGTCTGTTTCAGAAGGTCAATTAAAACTGTTCTCTGTGTCCCAAAAAACACCTTGCGCAGACCTCAAGCTGTGCATTAGCATTCCCCTCTTTATCACCTGCTGCTGCTCTTCTCCCTATTGCCTTTCCACACCAGTCTTCTCAGGTCCCACAACCACCTACTGCATTTACCTGCCTCAGCCAGTACGCCACTGGGATCTCTACAATGGTATTCTTTGCTGCCAGAGTATGGTATCTTCACGTGATTCCATTTTAAATTCTGAGCCTACACAGAATTAGGAATGAAATTTAGATGTGAAAATATTTATCCTAGAAAACAAAAGGCTTTGTGAATTCCTGAAGACAGAGCAACCACTTAAAAAGATTATTCATTTTATAAGACTACATTTGGAAGTATAATTTAAGATGTAGGGAAAGTGCTAAACAGAACATGTCAAAATCAAGCTAAAACATTTAGAAACGTCTGGAATAAACTTTTTATTTACTTGGACCGTTTTCAAAGGCTAAATGGGTTGCAAACCTAATGCAATTTAGATTTCCTTAAGGCTAAAACTGAGTTTGCCCCAGTCAAATCCCTAAAATGCCTCAGAAGTTTCAAGAAAATTTTCTGTCTTTCATAGCCAGAAAGGAATCTTGCACCAAACCACCCTGGGTGTGAGTGAGGAGGGAGTCAACATTTCAAGCAACAAATGATTTTTCCTTCACTGAGGCTGAAACAACACTACCTGAGCAGCATGCACCCCTCTGCCTCAAATCTGTCAAGTTTGAAAGGATTACCCTAAAATGTATTGTTACAATATGAGCCAGCAGTGTGCGCTTGCAGCCCAGAAAGCCAACCGTATTCTGGGCTGCATCAAAAGGAGCGTGACCAGCAGGTCGAAGGAGGTGATCCCTCTCTCATGAGACCTCACCTGGAGTACTGTGTGCAGTTCCGGTGTCCTCAACATAAAAAGGACATGGAACTGTTGGAACAAGTCCAGAGAAGGGCCACGAGAATGATCAGGGGACTGGAGCACCTCCTGTATGAAGACAGGCTGAGAAAGTTGGGGCTGTTCAGCCTGGAGAAGAGAAGCCTGTGGGGAGACCTCATAGTAGCCTTCCAGTATCTGAAGGGGGCCTACAAGGATGCTGGAGAGGGACTCTTCATCAGGGACTGCAGTGATAGGACAAGGGGTAATGGGTTAAAACTTAAGCAGGGGAAGTTTCGATTGGCTATAAGGAGGAAGTTTTTTTACTATAAGGGTGTTGATGCACTGGAATGGGTTGCCCAAGGAAGTAGTGAATGCTCCATCCCTGGTGGTGTTCAAGGCCAGGCTGAACAGAGCCTTGGGTGGTATGGTTTAGTGGGACGTGTTCCTGACCATGGCAGTGGGGTTGGAACTTGATGATCTAAAGGTCCTTTCCAATTCTAACTATTCTACGATTCCATAAAAGACTGAAATACAAAGATTCTTTTGGCCAATGAAAAAAAATCAGCTTATTTAATTTAAATTTAGATTTGAGTAAGGCTCATAATATCATTTTAGAGTACACAGTTCATTATATTTTTTGTAAGAACCTGATAAATATTACTGATTTTAAAATTCAAAAATTACTCTTAACATTTCCACAGAATATCACCTTTTGGCATGTCTGTCTCTCTTAATTGCTTCTTAGCCTTTAAGTGCTCAGCCACCAAGCACTTAAAGACTAAGAAGCAATTGTTCTTCCTGAAACAAGGAAATCCAAAAGCCATCAAAATCAGATTTCATCTTCTGCACAATTTACTTTTTTTAACCTCTTGCAATGGGAATACTCTAGCAAAAATAAGCAAAATACTTTTCAACTCAAGTTAGAATCGACTTCCCATGAATGAGAAACACACAGTAGATATTTCACAGAGCAGCAACAAGGCTATTACTTCCTATTAGAAGTATGAAATTATGAGCATAAATGTCCCCCAAGACTATATTTACTGGTAGACTGTACCTGTGGAGCGTAGTTGCTCGTACAGAAAGGGATATATCCGCCTGTTTCACAGCAGAGTGATGAAATGCATGGTGTACTTTGGCAACGAGGGTGCTGAACGATGACACCTAGCAAATTTAGCTGTGCTAGCGAAAGACATTATCGCCTTCAGCTGTCTTTTTTTCTTATTCCACACCATTCTGCAAGAGGTTGCTGCCCCCACACTGTCAGTCAGTGGAAGAAAGCACATCACTTGCCTGGCCTTCATGGGTATGAAACCTGGAGTTAGATCCAACTCTATGTCAATGAGCAGCTTAAAACTCAGAATTTGCACTGCAACAGGAGAGGTGCAGGCATACAGCCAGCTCCATTAACAGGTTAAGGGGTATAGTCGGAGCTGGGGTGCTGCTGAGCTGCACCTGTCAGTGGGGCTGGCATAGCTATCTCCATTCCACAAACCAGCTTCCTGCTGAGAATTTGCAAGAGCAAAGGAAGACAAGTTTTAAGACATAGAATCATAGAATGGTTTGGGTTGGAAAAGACCTTAAGATCATCTAGTTCCAACCCCCCTGCCATGACCAGGGACACCTCACACTAAACCATGCCACCCAAGGCTCTATCCAACCTGGCCTTGAACACCATGCACCTGTAGACTTTTTTCTTAAAACAGCAGTTTTGGTTGGGTTTTTTTAGACATTTCTTAAACAAACATTTGTTTTTTTTGTAACAGTTCAGGTTTACAAAAAGGCAAAATAGAGGAATTTTAAAGCTCATGATTTTTAAATACACATTAGCATATATGAGTATTTCCTTGGTATCAGATTATGCCCAATGAAGTCAAATCTAATCAGATCTGAGTTTCATTTCAGTTCTCCTCAAAATCCCAGTATTATTCATCTGTATACTACAACTGTGACATAACATACTCTACTATGACTTTCTGTACCTGACAAGAAGAAATATGTCTGTAAACATAGCTGAACTTTCTGGGTGAGTTTCTAATGCAGTATCAATAGGGAAAAGCGAGAGCTAGCTAAATTTAACCTCTGTCACTTTTCCTATAGAAACAGATTTTTCTAAACCTGCTGCATGAAATATATATATACATATGAACTTCATCTACAATCATATTTGTCACAAAAAATAAACTTTCATGAACACTTGCTTACAAGATACATTGTCAGATACATATGAGATATTAAAGAAACACCATAATATATACTTGATTAGTGACTGTTACTCAGCAAATGGATTAAGTCAACCAAAAGATCTTGCAAGTGGATTTTTTAGTAACTTTCCTCCTAGAGGACCTGTGATACCCACCCCCTCCCTACACACACACAAATGGCATCAACAGCAGAACACGGTGTGTGCCACTGAGCTAGATGGCTGCTTATTTACGGTGCTTAACTGTTCACAAATGCAGTGATGGCACAGATATAATTAAAGGGAATAAAACAGACTTTTCATAAATATTTGTTTTTCATATCTTTATAAACGTTCTCCCTCTCCTCCTGGAAGCACGAGTTTGCAGATCAGCTTTTCGTAAAGACATTGTATCTAGCTGATTGGATCCTTCAAGTGCAGCTTAGAGACTCTATTTTTTAGAGATTCCCCTGAAGTTAATTTTGAAATTGAAAATATGTTTACTATAGAATTGAAACAATGTCATGGGGCTGAGAGCGAAGATTTATTTATTATCTCCAATGGATGCAATCCTAAGTAGCACTTTTATTTGTTTCACATCATTCACTTTGTTTATATCACCTACTATCTGAGATGTCAAAGAACCTTATTTGAAAAGATCTCTCACCCACAGATGATGCTTTCAAGAAAGCACAGTCTAATAAGTACATATATACCTATATATCAGCTAAATACGTATTGTTAGTGCCTAGCAAGTCTGAGACTGACTGACAGATGCTCTGCATGATCAGGAACCGGGTCACTGGAATTCTCATTCTTATGCAGGGTGGGGGGGAGATTTTTCCAGTGTACATGCATCACAGATGGGACTGAGAAATGTACCACAACTGAACAACAACAAACAACAACAATCTAACACACAGTGTGAACTAGATTTGACAACAGACGGGGAGACGAAGGCACTACTGCTTTTTTCCAGGCTCTGATTCCTTGGCAGCTGCCAGCAGGCTCACAGTCACTGCTGCTGTCCTGCCTTTCTATCCCTTCCTGGCACTTGACATCATGTGTGATGGGTACTTTCAATTTGCTAAGGCAAACATCTAACACAAACCCATGAGTTGGGGTTAGTTTTCTGTCCATTTGGTGAACTGAAATGATTTATTCTAGGTCAAAAGACAAGACAGAGTTACATTGGAAGTCATCATTTGTTCTTCCTTCTGAAATTTGTGGGGGCACATTCTGAGCTAGTACCAACAACTGCAGGTGAAATGGGATGACGAGTGCATCACACAGCACATGTGACATAATGCACCCCAATATTGCTGCTCCTCAGCTATGCTTTGTCTTCTTGTTGTTGTTACCTTGTTTTGTTTTCTTTTTGACATAACAGGAAGAATTTTCAGCTACAAAAACTTCAGCTGCTTTGGCAATAGTAGATGCACCAAATTAAGCCTAAGGAGCACTTTTAAAATTAATAGAACTGGATATTAACAACCTGTTAAAACCAGAGACTTACAAATGCCTTTTGTGTTGTGCTGTAATGGAGCAGCTAACCCTGCATCAGGATATGAGTTCCTAATCTGATGCTAGTGTCACAGCTCAACAGATATTCAGATAGCATGTAGGGAAGTGTAAGTAGACAGTCAAAGAGGTTAATAGAGGATCTATTTTTATTTTCCCCTCCCATGTTCATCTCTGGTTAAAATTTTGCTAAACACAGAGGAATAAACTCCTACTAAAACCCAAAATAAATTATTAAAAAGCACAGGTCACCTCCCCCCACACACTTTGCCCTTAGCACAAAAATCTCCCTACAGAGAGGTTACAAATGAGTTCATGTCACATTTACTGCATGTCCACACACAGCAAGCTTCCTCTACCTCCAGTAGTAGAATGATTACTACTCTTCATTGAAAACCTAGAAAAGCAAGTTGATTCCGACTTCCTCCATGACTTCAGCTGAAAGCTCTATGGACACTCAGGATTACAGCGCAGCATCCCAAAGGGCAACGCTTCTCTAAAGGACCAAAATTAATGCATTTGGGTTACACCCACGCTAATATACACACCCGTGCTCTAGAGCCCCAAAGGCAAGCAGCCCTGTGCAGCAGCTCTGATGTCCACTGCACCAAGGTCCATGACCTTCTCACCTCCTGGCAGACCCCAGGCACAAGACAATCAGCTATGCTTCCCCCCCCCCCAGGACAGCCCCAGACAGCTCCATTCCCCAACACACATTCAAGAGATCTCTGGAAAAGCATAACTAGGCCTGGACCAAAAATCATGCCATAGATTCTCCTAAGAATTTATCAAACTGAGCAAATCACATGCCAGTGCTCAGACTAGGACAAGGGGTGATGGGTTTAAACAGAAACAGGGGAAGTTCAGGTTGGATATAAGGAAGAAGTTCTTACTGTGAAGGTGGTGATGTGCTGGCACTGTGTGACCAAAGAAGTGGTAAATGCTCGATCACCAGCTGTGTTCAAGGCCAGATTGGACAGAGCCTTGGGTGACATGGTCTAGGGTGAGGCATTCCTGCCCATGGCAGTGGGTTGGAACTGGATGATCTTAAGGTCCCTTCCAACCCAAACCATTCTATGATTCTATGACTAGAAATCTGTTTCATTTGCTAATGAAGACATAGTCTTGGTGCCTGCATGCTAACAGCAAACTACCACTTTGGCAAATTTAAAAACAAAACAAAAACTTTTATTTTTCCTTCATCTCCTCTATTTTTAATATTTTTTTTAAAACCCAACACGTTTCAGCTCTCTTCATGGCCCGCCATTAAAAGCTACAAATATCTCAGCTAAATATAACTCAACGGTACCCAGTTAAGTTCCCTCCATATTTTACTTAGTTAATTCCAAATTGTTCAGGGAGGGCTAGCACAAAACCAAGGGAAAATGATGGGGCAGATCAAATGCTTTCATATGCAGCACAATCAACTTACTCACAATCAAGACTTCCTTATTACACAAGAGTGAAAAACACTAATGTCTTGCCAGAGCACTGAAAGTTTCTACAACACTCAGCAATTATTTCAGGAATCAAGATTCACCGAGTAAATGCTATTACCAACATTTAAGAGCATATCAAGGGCTACTTTCAAGTACGTACTTTGAAATAACACACTTGAGCTTTACAGTGAGTGTTGGCTTTGATTTCATACTAGACATACCCATATTCCCGTGTGTGTAACAAATCCAATCTATAGAAATTTTTGAGCCTACTTTGCTGAAAACAGAGAATAGCATGAAGCTAGCAGTTGAGAAGCTTGTCACTCTACAGATAACCACAGCGAAACCAAGAGTTCTTTGTAACTGAAAGGGAATTAAAAAAATGAGCATTATACTACATTCAGTACAAAAGAAAACCACCAGTAGACTACATTCACATGGAAAACTATAAGGAATTTTGAATTTTGAGTATTTATTGTCATATTATATTAAGACTCTCGTTCATGGTCTTTGGGAAACTCCCTGTCCTTAATAAGTTTGACGTTTCTCTTTTGATACCATTTTATCAACACTCTAAAAAAATTAATAAGCTATTCACAAAATAACTGAAAATAGTAGAAGACAAACTAGGATAAGATTAAGACTACTGCAGTACCAGGTATCCTATAAAAAGGTATTCTTTTTTACTGGACATGACCTGGGTCAACTCAGTGATAACAAAACTCAATCCCCTCCATGTCCCCCTACCACTGCTCAGCCCAACACCTTTTCCCTCATCAGGCTTATCCTTTCCACCATCAATGATAATCTTCTGCACAGCAGAAGTATCACGAGGCTTGTAATCAGTGCCAGGCTCCTCTGGCAGAAAAAAATCACTCTCTGACTCATTCTAACAGCTTTAGAGAGGCTGTGACAAGCATGGCAGTGATATGTTGACAAACCTTTTTGAAATGCAAAGAGCTAGTCACGGACATAGACTAAAAGGAAAAGGCATCTACTTTTCTGTTTTAAAAATAGATATTTATTTTTAAAGAAATACTATTCCTAGTTAAGTTGGTGAAAAAAAAATATCACCTTTAGGAAAGAAGATAAACAAAATGATGGAATAGGTTTGTAGAGTCTCAGACAAAAATGTGTTTAGGGCTAAATGTTTTCCTGAGTGAGTAATACCGATTTCTTGGTAAGGAGGGAGGGAATTGCAAACATGTAGTTTTAAAGAAAACTGTTTGAGTATTGCAGGTTGAGTTGAGTGGGGGCTGGTTGGCAAACTACAATAAAAAATATCCCCTTGACCAGAATTTCTGCTACCACAGGGTCCAGGCACTGGCTGGATACAGAAGCCAATATAGGTTCAGAACAAGGAACTGAAAAGCAGTGTAAGCAGTAACAGTCACTGTCTTTGCTGCATATTTCATACAGAAAAGGCAAAATTAAGATTATTTCTTTCCCAGAGTACGGATAAATGCCACCAGGAAATTTCAGAGTTTGGAAAGAAACATATACTAGTGTATGTACACTTTATGTCCCTTTGTATTTTGGCTAAAACTGAAAAACTTATTTCTTCCAAAACAGTAAGAAAATATTAAAGCTATGTTGAGGCAGAAGATCTCTTTCTGTCCTGTATGTTGAAGCTTCATAAAGAGCAACCAGCTGTAAGCCCACACCATTATAGCTCTTCATTAACTATGCTAGGTAATTATTACTGACTTAGGGCAGTAGACAGGTCTTTGCAGAGCACAGAAGTCTGTAACAAGGTTTTGAAAACTAATCACTAGGATACTTACAGGCTTAGACAGCACACGAACTACACAGAAGCTGAAGCAAGAGTCCAGAATGAAGGATCCATATCTCAGGTTTAACTATAGCATAATTCACCACCATAGCCAAACACAAGAGAATAAAGTCCTTCTGTATTTACCTATATTCTAAGTAGCAAATCTGCTATCTTACATAAATTCTCCTCCGAGATATTAAGCAAAAAAACCCAAACATATGGCTAAACCCACCCAACTTACATAAGATCTGCCTTAACCAAAGATGCCCTGAAAATGTTTTCTTTTTAAGATCACAAAGTATTCTCAAATCCTGTTTTCTTTCATTTCAATGGTACAACTGTCTCCAAGCTAGAGATTTTTGGTACCCCTTTTGCTCGTTTGATTTTTAAATTTTTTGGTATCCCAGTGGAAATAGTATAGACCACCCAGAAACTCATTATGCCACAATTAAAAAACAATTTTATTACCTATTTCTCACTATATGTTCAAGTCATTATGATCAGTGTTAAAATCTTATAATTATAGTTTGCCCAAAATTAACTGTATGACAAACTTTTTCATGTCTTATACTTTTCCATATTTGCACTTCTGCAATGCCTCAAGGCCATTTCAGTAGGAGAATACATATAGTAAAATACAGATCACAAGGGATATCTTTTTAAAAGTGGGGTTTTTTTTTAAATTAGGCTCATCTAAGATTGGAGGCACCAAACTGTACAGCTACAATACAGTCTTAGTAAAATGTAAAGTTAAATTCCTGTATTTCCATGTTTTGCCACGTCTGGTTTGGATTAATTCTTAGATTTTAATACTTGAGACATTAGGAAGTTACATTATTAAACTGCTACCTTTCTCTCTTATCCTTAACTCTGCCTTCACCTTTTCCTTGGATTAAATAAAGTGCCCCTCTTCTGCATGCACACCCTTCTATTTTTTAGGTTGGTTCTTTAAATCCATGTTTACTTTTTCTAAGAGACACAATCATAAATAGAAAAAAAATCAACCCAAGATTCCCAAGAAACTAAGTATGCATGTGTACTTATAGTACTGCACTGTGCCATATCAAGAAAACAAGACATTAGTCCAACAAAGTTCTAAAACATGCCTGCTATTTTTATTTTCCATAAATAAATGGAATCAAGGATTCCATAGAAGAATCAAGAATTGACTCAACTTTTGTACTCAAATTACATAGATTTGTGGTTTGGCTGTTTTGGTTTTTGTGGGTTGATGGGTTTTTTTGGTCAGCTGGCTTGTTTGGTTATTGTTTGGGGTTCAGTTTTTTTTAGAGGGGGTTGTTTGTTTCTATTTGATCAGACTTTGTGCAGAGAAATCCTTACAACATCTGGATTTAGGTTTCAGTATCTTTGTTTCATACAGATGTTTTATTGGTAAGCTGTCATTGCAGATGACATGCTTTTAACGGCAACTCAGCCAGCATCCTCATAAAATTAACTCCTTCAGAATTTCTAGGCTTTAGCATAGACAGTAATTGCCCCAGAGAATGAAAGCCTATTTTTTCTATTATCTTTATTGACACTAATTCTAACATCTAATATTTATCTACAGAATCTGCATTTTTTCCCCCCAGAAATGTTCAGTTGTTTTATTTCTGTTTTCTTTGTTATTTGGGGAGGAAGAGGGAAGTGGTGGGGTTTTTTTTAAATGACAAATGACCAGAAAAACATTCTTTAAGTATTATGGTGATACACCAGTTTTTCTGAACTATTAAAATTATCTTAATACAAAGAAAGTAATACTAAAATCACAGCACCAGTAACCTCTCTGCATCAACCTGAGGAGATTGTCTAAACTTTAGAAAATGAAGTAGCATTTTCTAGTCTTAGTCATAAAAGATTGTTTCCTATGCTTTGACTACACTGTGACACCTTCTTGCGCATTTTCCTATTAATTTTGATCATTAATATTTCCAGCAGACATACTCTTAAAGTTGCATTTATATGTATACACACATATGCAAGTATACGTACATAGGTGTGTATGTATGAAGTCCTATCAGTATAGAAAGGACCATCAGTTAAAGAAATAAAACATCTGCCAAGTTTCCCATCTGAAATAAAGATGTGAAAGCAAAATGAATCCTCTGAATTTTTGGTATTTCTTAAGATACATTATTAGCAGAAACTGTTCTTAATGATGTGCAAGCTTTAATCGTGACCTGATTCTGTAATCCTGCTGAAGTCTGAACTGACAGTGCTTCTCAGAAACAATGTTCCTTTTCAGGCTTCATAAGAAATCTCTTGAAGACAGTGTAGAAATTGCAAATCAGCAACTAAAATATGAATTCAATCCAATTCAAATGTTCCTGAAACCTCTCATAACCTAAAAACCTATTCCATATTCCTATGCATGCACACACTTCGAACACACCAAAAGTGTCAGTCTATCATTTAATTCATTGCTTCTGAGATGCAGAATTCATGAGCTTGGGCTTATGGTTATCTCATAATTAACTCCTCCAGTTTTGCTCTGAAATTAATAATAATCACTCACTACTCCATGCATTTAAATTCAAATACCTTCCCATGCACTAACTTTTATTTCTTCATAGCAACATGCAATACTAAAATAAGTAGCAAATTGAAACAGATTCCCAGCCAGGAAGATAACAGTGGTAATAAGGATATATCATGAAATAGCACAGCATCACTATGATTTTCCTCTGAGATGACCACATGTCACTATGGTCGGGTCCACTGCAGCTCTTGCACTGAAACTGAAACTGTGGCACTCATTTCCCACAGACAATTTTCCTACAATTTCAGCTTCAAGGTTTTGACAGATGATATCTAGTTCCCAAGTCAAAGACATCTCTGAAAACTGGCATCTAGCATAAACTGAGCACTGCAAATCCTAGCACTGGAGATGAAATAAAAATAGTGCTCTGCCTAAAACCCACTCAGATTCCACTGCTGTAGAGCTTGTCACCTTTCAATAACAAAATCTGTGATATGGACCACTGACGTTTTGGGATTTTCTGTCTTCTTAAGTAGAACTCACCCTTTGGATACTCGGTCCTCTCCCTCTTCAGTGAACATCTCTACTGCATGGAATCAGGCTAGGTGAGAGCCAAAGCTCAAGGCTGAACTGCATACAGGAAGCTAGAAGTGTAGAGGAAAGTGTAGAAAATAGCTGTAAAATACAGGCATTGCTGGCTACAGACAACACTGGCTTCAGCTGCAGGATTTGGTCCTGTTGCACACACAGGGCTTCGACCATGTAAATTAAATGCTATGGCCTCTCTCAAGCAGTCCAAACAGAATCAACAACTTCTCAGTCATTTCCCAATAAACTGCCGTATCCTATCCACATTTTATGTTAAACATCTGTTAAAAGTTATATTTTGGAGAGGAAGGTGAAGTTACCGCAGTGAGATTACAAACTGGTACTCTGTCATTAAAAATTAATTATAGCTAGATTTTTCACAGTAAGTTGACTTGACATTGAGTATTTTTCTTGCTTTAGGTTATGAGATCGTATTCTATAATATTGCCAGTTAAGGCATAACATTAATTTACTAATTTAGTTTCATTATCATTATACAATATTAGAAATACAATGTGAATTATACCCTACTATTATTAATCTGGTCTCTTGAAAAAAGATTTAAACTAGGATTTGCATTTTTTGGAAAATGCACATTTTAAAGACTACATACCTTAAATTTACTTTCAATTTACTTTGTAATTTACACTGTAACCGTGGCTATTTCTATCTTAAAATAAGTTATTCCTAGATTTAATGGACAAGTATATATGGATCTGGATCCTACAGTTTGCGTATGTTTTTCCCAAGCAAGCACCCACAGATATGAACAATCTTCTGACTCATCCTGTCAAAGACACAAGGAAATACTTTATTTTCTGTTGCAGACACTCTCAGGATGACCCCTTCATTCTGGAGTTAACCTATCTGAATTACAAACCCATTAAGTTAAATGAATTGTCAAAGCTGAATCTGACAATTCTGTACAAAACGCTATTCATCAGAAGATTTGTAATGTAACTCTTAAACGCACAATGAGAACTTAAAGTAGCAATATTAAGGTCTGTAAAAGCAGTGCCAATTAGCACTGTAATTTTTCTAATGTCATACTATTGCAGCTCCTAATTGTGCCATTCATTTAACATGTTAGGTAGGACATGAGCTTAACCTGAAAGCTTTATAGCAAACATCAGAGCTTTGAAACAGTTCAGAGTATACTTTTTCCAGTTTTTATTTTTGAAGATTAGCTAATCCTTCTATAAACGGCATGTTCAAATATAGCACCTTGAGTATATGGACAGAAATCTCCCACAGATGAATTATCATTCAATATCCAGCTATAATACAGGCAATTCCCACAAAGTTCTGTAGCAATTCTAGCACCACTGATTTCCTCTCCCCATTACCATCTCTCCCCAGTTTTGGTTAGACTAAAGATATCTTCAACACCACTTCTTGGACTGTCTGAAACCTGGAAGCTAGAGGTAGACAGAAGAGGGAACTCACACCTATACTGTTGCTCTTGATTGGTTTGCATTTCAGGTATCAGCAGTATCTTATTTGCTTATTCCTAATTTTTTTGCCTGCCTCATCTGAAGACTATTACTTAGTCCTCCTGGACATAGTCTGAAGTCCTGGGTCCTCCAGCTGTACAGCCTGCTGGCAGCCAGCACCAGTACCTTTATGGCTTGGTCACTGCAATATTTCCAAGGCCATGGGCAAGACAACATTTTCTCATCACACAGACATTTGGTAACTGGGAACTGCCACTCTGACATCTGTATTTTCAGCTTCAGACACCTTTTTGTCCTTCAGGGGATTCAAACCAATAGACATCAAACATTAAAATATGGTTCTAGCCAGCAAAACATACAGTCATATTATTGGGTATAGAATCTCATTCCTATTGAAAATTCACTCCTACAATACTATGAAGGTCTTCATAAGGTTATTTCAGAGGAACTGAAACACAATCTTGAGTCCACACCAATATACCCAATGCTCACAATAGAAATTACCAATGAATTGCTCTGTTTGGGCTGTAGTAGCAAGATAGCCTCAAATTTCCCAGAGGAAAGCCAGCACAAGTATCAATAGCACTTTCTTAACACACTTCAGGGATTATACACTGTGTGACTGAGCACACAGTGAGGAAGGACAGGAAAATACTTCTTAAGATTTAATCAGGCCACCTTTTATTTCCTGATGTTCATTAATCTCTGCATCTCTTCAAAGCTGTCACGACTGGAGTTGTCTTCTCAACTGTTTATTTGATTAAAGAACAAAGAGAGATATATAAACCATCATTTTCTTTTTCCCTCCCCTTAGTTCATCTGGAATATTCACAGGTTGTGCTAGATCAGGCACCAAGGTGTCTTATAATCACTAAAGAAGCATAAATAAAATCATCCAACTAAACTTATTCTCTATATGGTAGTAAGCGATTTTGTTAAGCTCAGGTCAAACCAAGCAAAAATAAAATGCATGTCCACTAAGTAAAACAATTTCAAGAAACACCATTTTGAGCATTCCATTAATATATTTCAGACTTTCTTAATAAGAGAGAAAATACTTAGCTTCATGTAAAAGAAAATATCATCTTTGTCTTGCATGTCTCATACAGAACTCATGAGAGCAACCCAAGCTAAATTCCACAAGACTCTTGTTCTCTGTTGGGTTCACAACAGACTTCAATGTAAGATAATGGGATGATTTTGTAAAAATATTACCAGAAATATTTTTTTTAAATCAGCAATAAAAGCAAACTTTCTTTTTCCATTGATATTACAGGAAAACTGTGTACTTATGTTACTTACAATTGCCTTTTATTTTGTTTGTCATCATTAAAATGCCATTTGATTTCTTCTAATTCTTGCTTTGTTCAGAAACCAAAGAAGAGAAATATACAATTTATACTATATTTCAATAAATCAGTTAGAAACTTGCTAACTTTCTGCATAATTTAATATAGAATATTTATCGCTTCAAATGAATTCATCACACAGGCAAATTACAGACATCATTAGTCAATTATGCATACCACCACAGGGCGTGCAAATGTAGGAGTCCAATCATACATGATGTCCTCAAATGTTACTGAAAAGACCATTAAAAACCATGGGTTAAAGTCAGACTTGTCATGAATATATGAAATTCCTTTTAAGTTTATTAGATTCCCCTTTGGTGGAATGAAGTCAAAATTTACCCAATTACCTCTAAGCTTTTTAAGCATTTCATTTCTTACAGATCCGATCTGCTTGTAGAATGTAAACACAATTAGCTCCTCAACTACAGATTGTTTGGGGAGTTTAGGCAACAGGAGCCTAAGCTGTACATTTGATTAAATAATTATTCCTTCACCTACTGAAGATTTTGGGTGATAGCAGTTCTGTGGAGAAAAGTAGTTTTGTCTTCAGAAAACAGATGCTTTAAGATAACCAGTAGAGCTAAGAACCAAATTTAGATGTGTGTAATTAAAATCTTTATCTAAAGGAAACAATTAAAATGAGTTTTGTTACTAGAACATTAAATTTGAAAGTTATGCATTCAAGTAAAGACACTTTCTGCAGAACAGCTACACTAACTAGAAGTGCTGTATTCCACTACATATAATTAGTCAATTGGGGTCAGTAATTCATTTTATCAACACCATAAGGCAAGAAAGGGATTTTGGGGTGCGTTGATAAGATTCAAAGAACTGTGGTGCAGAGATTGGTCATCCAATTTGGAGCAAGCTGGCATGGCTACATGGGACAGTAGCAGCATCACAAAGCAATACTCCACCAGAGCCAAAACCAAGGCCACTTTAATCTGGCACAGCTTCACACTGATACAGATATACTGCTTCTGAAGCTAATTTTGTCACAGACAAATTATTTCTTTCTGTATCCTGTTCCATACATGCTGGCCTGGGCAGGATGTCCTGTCGCAGATATCCTGCCAGCCATAGCACCTCTTCTCAGAGGGCAGCACCCATACTGCGCACACCACTTAACATGAGCACAGCCCGGCAGACACACTCTCCTAAAAGCACATGAATGGCAAGGATGTAGAGTGCTTCATGAAGCACATTATACACAAGAATAAACTACCTCACAAGCAAAGAAACACAATCAACCTCTGCAGAAAAATACTAGCCAAATAAAAGCTGTCTTTGGCAGCACAGCAGCATTACAAAAACAGCAATGGAAATGAGTGAAGTAGGATTACAAACTAAGTGAGACCACAGCATTCAGACTAAATTAATCTCTTAATAATTCTCCCTATCCTCCACACACCTATTTAGTCTTGATGCCATCATCTTCATGTTCACAAAAATGCAGTATCCTTAAGTGATCAAAACATCAGCTCCATGGGAAAGATAATGAATCCAGACACAGTAAACTCGCAAGAATAAGCTGACAGTCAGGCTGGTACTGGTTTAGGAAGTTTGAACTGCAATTAAATGAGACAATACTCATTCTTCATGCTTTTTCATTTAGCTCTTTACATGATTTTCATAATAAAAGCCATTATGAATCTTTTAAGGAACATATGACAAGTGCAAGGTCCTACACCTGGGTCAGAGCAATCCCAGGCACAGCTACAGGCTGAGCAGAGAAGAGATTCAGAGCAGCCCTGAGGAGAAGGACTTGGGGGTGCTGGTCGATGAGAAAATGAACATGAGCCGGCATCAGTGTGCGCTTGCAGCCCAGAAAGCCAACCGTATCCTGGGCTGCATCAAAAGGAGCGTGACCAGCAGGTTGAAGGAGGTGATCCTGACCCTTTATTCTGCTCTCGTGAGACCTCACTTGGAGTACTGTGTGCAGTTCTGGTGTCCTCAACGTAAGAAGGACATGGAACTGTTGGAGCCAGTCCAGAGGAGGCCACGAGGATGATCAGGTGCTGAAGCACCTCCCATATGAAGATAGGCTGAAAAAACTGGGGCTGTTCGGCCTGGAGAAGAGAAGGCTGCGTGGAGACCTCATAGCAGCCTTCCAGTATCTGAAGGGGGCATATAGGGATGCTGGGGAGGGACTCTTCATTAGGGACTGTAGTGATAGGACAAGGGGTAATGGGTTAAAAATTAAACAGGGGAAGTTTAGATTGGATATAAGGAGGAAATTCTTTCCTGTTAGGGTGGTGAGGCACTGGAATGGGTTGCCCAGGGAGGTTGTGAATGCTCCATCCCTGGCAGTGTTCAAGGCCAGGTTGGATGAAGCCTTGGATGATATGGTTTAGTGTGAGGTGTCCCTGCCCATGGCAGGGGAGTTGCAACTAGATGATCTTAAGGTCCTTTCCAACCCTAACTGTTCTATGATTCTCTATTGGTGTGTCTTAACTCACCTAGAGAAATACAGCTTTGTGTGTGTAAAACTCCTATTAAATAAACTCCATTCAGCTATTCCTCAAATCCCCTCCTGTTCTCACAATCGTCTATAGTTGCCCAGTGAGGTTAAGGTCAAAACGTCATAAGGCCACTCTGCCCAAACTCATTCTCTAGACTATTTTTTGCAAACCACACTCCTCTCCACAAATATTCTCCTTAAGGATTTGAAAAGAAGTTGTACACCACTGTCCTCAACAAGTGCAACTGCAGGGCTGTTTTCTAGATGGAGCCTCTTCATGCAGAAGTGCAAACTGGGGCAGCCCTATTCACATTCCTCACATCTCCCTCATCCCTGCAGGAAGCATGATTGCAAATCATCACTCCTCCATCAGTACCGCTTTTGACTTCAGAGCTTCACACTCAATTTCTCTTCTTTAATCAGTCTTCCCACATTATTTTCAATGACTATCTACCCACCCCTATCTCTTATTTAAGGAGTAACTTCAGGACCATAGAATAATAGAATAGTTAGTGTTGGAAAGGACCTTAAGATCATGATCTTTAATAAACAAAAAAAAAGTTAATTTCTAATGAAGATTTGTGATGGGTCTGATGAGTTATGTAATTAAAAACTATTTCCTTCCTGGTTCACTCAAGAATTGCTTTGCCAGCATCTCCCCTCCAAACTTGCAGGCCATTAAAACAAACAAAGCCGTACTTTAATGCAGTTAATAAAAAATCATCTGCATATAATTCGCAATTGGTCAATGCTTAGGCACTACATTCTGCATTCCTTCAATCTGTAATTGAGCTTTTCCCACAAATTTCAGAAGAATACCAGAGTTCATCAGTATCCAGAATGTCACACACCAGCATCAAACCATCTCGCTGAAAGAAGATAATCATTGCTACTAGGAGCTCAAGATCTGAGAGGATTCATTTCTTTAGAAACCACTCAAAAAAGTCCTGTTGATAGCAGCTTATTGGGTCCACCCAAAACATTCCATATGACTGCTAAACAAGAAATATGTCTTGTTCAGAGAATCAGATAGGGATACGCATTCTGGCATCACAAAAGAGGGAGAAATGAAGAGCTTAAACAAAATCCCCAGAGCATCTCCTGAATCTTGTAACTGGAAAAGAAAGTTGTATTTTCCATCCACATTTATGCAATTTTATTTTAACCTTTTATGTTGTTTTTACTATTCAAAAGTGAATTATTTAAAACAATGATGTTGGTCTGTGGCAACCATGTTGTTATACTGAAGCCAAAGCACAGAAACTGCCAATGAGACTTCAGTTCTGCATTTTATCAGATTCATATCTAATCAATTATTACCATCTTTTTCTTTTCCTCCTCCTTTTTTCAGATACGTTTACTCTTTCCCTCCCAGTGCTATTTGTAATATCAGCTACTTCTCCAGTCATATCACTGAACTTAAAAAGATGAAATAGTGAAGTTAGCAGCTCTATGACTAGTTCAGCTTTTGTACCAGATGTAATCATAAAAACAAGTTACATCATGTGCCTTCGCTATAGCACCTAGGGAGCTTGCATTTTCTTTGACCACTGTGTACAGAGTCCCTTTTAGGCATCCCAGAGTTCCCAGACAGAAGTTAATATTGTAACTTGCTACCAGAAAATAATATGGCAACTGCTGTATTTGAAAGCAATACTCCAAAAGACAAAACTTTCAAAGTTTTTCCTCTCAATAAACCACTTAACATTAAAAAATAGTCAGCTCAACCATGCTACAAAGATGTTAAATACCACTGCAACGATAAGTGTTAAAAATGAACTTGTAAAAGTTCACAGGAACACGAAATTAGAAATTGATAAGTAAGTGCTAGTTCGGAGACCATCTTAGAGCACAGCTTAAAACAGGCCATATGTAAATGAAACAAGAACTGCAACTTAATTATTTTCTGAAGTGTTTGCACATTCAAAATGAGGTAAACCTAATAAAAAGAGAAGGAGAAAAAGGGTGGAATGTCTTCGTTTTGTACAATATCCCTGGCAGTGCTCAAGGCCAGGTTGGACAGAGCCTTGGGCAACATGGTCTAGTGGGAGGTGTCCCTGCCCATGGTGGGGAGGTTGGAACTGGATTATCTTAAGGTCCTTTCCAATACTAACTATTCTGTGATTCTACAAATTGCCTACTACTATAGGCTTTGAGGGAAAGAACACAATTTGTGTGTCATACGAGATTTAATATATTTTAGGCACACTTGAAAGCACGCTGCTAAAAACAGCTTTTTGTGACATACACTCATACTGAATTCCACCACTCTAAAGCCAAAAGTCACTTTGTTACAAACAATGGATATGGACAGATTAACAAGGAAGCTTACCCACCTCATACTCAAGCTATATCTCAGTGATTAAATAGATCTTACCCTGCTAACTTCTTTTTTTAAACACAAATGTTGGTATAGAAGAAAATAAAGAGAGCAAGCCCATTGTTTGAAGAAGAAGAAAGAAGAAATTATAATCTCACTTAGGAAAGCCCAACCAGGCACCAATGGCCTTCACTTTCTGAACTGCAAAGAACAATACATTTTGAAACTCTAAAGTACATATTTTTTACAGGTAGTGTGCCTTAATATTTCTACTGAAGTTTTTGATCTTAACAAAAATGAATAAAAAGTAAGCAGTGTCAGACGTTCATGATACATTCAAGTGAATTTACCACAAATTCCAATCTGTCCAATATCTGGGGTTCTCTGCTGAAAGCTGAAGTGTTTGGGGATTTTAAATTCAGCTTTAGCAATGAAGATCTTGAAAATCTCACTCAAACTTCAGATGTAATTTTTTGAGATCGGTGTTTAATTTGGATCTTGACCAGGAGATGGCAGCAGCACCCACTGGATTTATTTACATGACTATGAAATCACAGCATATTAAATTCAAAACAAATATAGAACATATGCAAATTATAAATAGGAAATCATAAATCCTGCAGATGCATTTAAAATATAATTCTTCATCACAGACTGTATTATATGTGTATTTCTATTTTACTTGCAGCATGATCATTTGCTTCTAGGTCACCTTCAGAAATGAATTAAAAATTGATATATTTTCATATGCCATGGCATATTCCTTGCAAGTCAGAAACCAATGATTTATTCCCTTATTTATAGATTCAGTAATAATAGACTGCAGAACACAGTGATCTGTGAGTAGTGTGGGTAGTGATGGATAAAATTTTCCAAGTGTGATTTACAGTTGTGATGAAATGTCCACAAGTCAAGGATAGAGATAGGAAGGAATTCCAGGTATGATGATGTTACTAGTCCAAAGAAGCAGAAACAGGGATGGGGGAAATGGGGGAAAAGTGGAAATAAAGAGGAGAGATTGGGATTCTCTTTAATTCAAAGAAAGACCAAAAAAGAAGACAAAGGAGGACAAATAACCTCAAATAAATCTCCAAAAGCTATGTCAAATCATGACTGGTGTGCAAACACATTTTATACAACAAGTAAAATTAAGAAGTAAGAAGAGCACCATGGATTTTAAGGTGAAGTTCATTAATGAATGCTACTGTGGGGAACGACAGTACTGAAATCGGGAGGATGCTTAAGGCTTTTGTACACATTAACAATGTGACAGTTTCATCTGCTTTGACAGGCTTCTTCATTATACCAGTGCAATCCTGTCAGCTGCTATATATTCAGAAATGCAGAGTTCTTTTACAGCAACAACATCCATGTTAATAATAATTTTGAATTAGCTCCAACTGACTTTTTCTACTGTAAGTGAAATAAATATTATCCTCACTTAACAGTCTAGACAAACTACCTCAAGTTTCTCTAGTGCCTCAATGTTGTTTGGTGTTTCAGAGCAGAACAACAGTGAGTCCCTAACTCACTCCTACATATTTTCTACAAAGCCACATAGATATCTTGTGGAAAAGGGGTTAAACAATTGTTGTAATGAAATTTTCTAATGCCCACTCAGAGCAACTAGACAGGGCCCTGGACTTGAAGATACACACCAACACAACGTATGGCTGCAAAAGAGGCCATAGAGAGTAAAGACAACCATTTTTCCAGAGGAAAATTAAATAAATGCTAAATTTACCTTCTTCACAATAGGCAAAGCATACCTTGCAGGGTTAGCTGTCACCGCTAAGTAAAGCAAGGCAAATCCATCAGTACTGCTAAAGGTAAACCATGGCATCACCTAAACCAGACCAAAATGGCAGGGGGGGTGGAACTAGATGATCTTAAGGTCCTTTCCAACCCTAACTATTCTATGATTCTATGAAAATAGCTCCACTGGCAGAGGAGCTTGCAGACTACTGGAAACCTGTGCTCAGTGCTCCAGTTCTTCAACAACCAAATGAAGAACAGGAGATACAGTTGACTCCAGGCCCTGGAATGAGCCAGGCTCTATCCTAACCAGGCAATTTTTCCCCCTGTCCTCAACAGTCTTCTACCTCAGACCTTATTCCCTCTATAACGTGGAATATTGCTTACTGCAACAGACCAAGGCACACATGTGTGAATAGGAGTCATGGTGGTACTGGAAATTTTGGCTCCTCAGGTCAGTGCAGGTACTGGCTAGCAGTATGTTAAGCCACTGATAAGACTTCCGAGAAGTGTTCCATGAGTGTAGGGCTCTTACTGTTCTGCCCTCTTTCCAGCTTGAGGGGGCTGCCCATCTTGGCCACACAGAACAGGAGTATGCACAAAGAGACACCACACACAGAAGTGGAGGGATGTGCAAAATTCATCTATAATCTTACACCTTCATTCATCTACATCTAATTATTCTACAAGCATTGTCCAGCAGACTCAAATACGATATTGGTTTCCACCTATGTAGAAAGATCAGCCATGCAGTCAGAAAGACCAGAAGTACAACTGCAGCTTAACAGTAGAAATATGAACCAAACACTGGCAGTACATAATGCATCGATTCAACTTGTGCTGAAAATCATGTTTGGAGAAGCAGCAACACTATCATAACCAACCAAAAGCCTTTTCCCTCTCCTAACCACAGACAGGTAACACTGGCTTCTCTCTAACAGTGGCTGTTAGAAGGTTGAAAGTTCTAGGAAACACAGGTAAAGCCATCCAGCAAGAAAAATGTAGCTTTCAACAATGGTGCAGATCTTCAAAACCAAAAGGCAGCACACAGCTTACAGAACAAGAATGGTTTCCCGATGATTTCACATAGAAGATTGCTTTTGTGTACCTTAGCATCTGGACTTTGCCCATTCTGTATATGATTGCTCAAAACATGCTTTTGTTATCAGCCTCTCAACAACTCAGATTTCCTCCCACTATATTCACAAAGACTCTTTCCCCTTGGTTAGACTAGCTTGTAATAATTACTGTGCTGTTTCACACACACAACTTACAGGTTCTAGAAAGAACCTGAAGAACTTTATTACATGTTGGATTCTGGAGAATGCCAAACCAGAGGATTTCTGTGTGTTACTTGCAGAAGGAACAAAATAAATCAAGCTACCAGAAAATCCAGTATCTGATGTTTCAGCTCCATCCTTTGTTGCTGAGGAATCCTTTTGGCTCCTTTATTTAGAAAATTATTAGCAACATGAATCATAGAATAGGATTGGAAAGGACAGAAATAAACCTTTAACAACTAAATTCTCATATTCTTCAGATTGTAGTTAGCAAAAGTTAAATGTGTCTGTCAGTCACTGAAAGGTTTAGCCATACTTGAAGATGGTACACAATGGATAATTATGCCTTGAGGATGACAAATCAGTGGTCATCTGTGTTTGACAAGAGGGCTAGACCTCCAGACTAAAAAACAACTCCACATCTTTCTGTCAAGATAGGTTTTAATCTATTTATTTATTTTTAAATATGAGGGTGTCTAATCTGTTGTATTTCATGTGGCTGAAAGCTTGTCACAACACTTCTTTACTAGTTAAACGAAGCAAACAGATGAAAAGCACATTAGAACATAAGCTACAATACTATTCTGACACGAACCAGTTTTTAAGACCTCTTTTTCTCTCAAAAGACCACTCTGGCCACTTCATTATTCTGGCACAAAGAGGGGCCAGAAGAGGAGATAATTGGCTGACACACAGCCCAGACAGCAGGAGGGTCATGCTGTTTTGGCAGGTGAAAGCATTCTGAAGAAGGGCTGGAATTTACAAACCACTTCTTCACATGAAGGCATCTGCCAGTCCATTGGGAAAGCAATGCACATCCCTGTGCCTGTCAGATCCATCACAGCTTGTCTAGTTCCCTCCTTGTAACACAAGCTCATGCAACTGAAATCTTATCGTACTTCTACAAGGCAAAAAGATCACATGCTTTGTTTCCAGACTAATCAGCTGCAGTGTATTTGGGACAAACCATAAAACCTTCTCAGAACTCCATATAGCGGAAGGAGAAGCAACCTCACCAACAGCTGCAGCTGTACAATAGGTATCAATCCAACTGCAAGGGAAATTAAAGGTCCCAATTACATACAATGAAATGAAAAGTGGCTTTTAAACACCTGCTTTTTCATGTAAGCTAGTGGTGGGCTAGTTTTACCACTATGAACAAAGTTGTTCTTTTCTTTTTCACTCAACTCCCCGCCTCCACATGTCTTTGCATAATACTGTAGCTTAGAATTATCTTATACACCAACGCTGTGAAGAAATAAAGATTCTGAGAATTTTTGCACTGTCAGTTTCTTGCCAGAAATAAAACTTCTGAAGTAAAGCTAATCTTCCATAATACATTTCACAATGTTCTCATCAGAGGATTATAATGTCATGATTTCTGACACCTGCTCGTATTTGACTACTTACATTTAGGTCAATGTTTTCCATTTATAACTTCTTACTGAAATAATAATAAACAAAAAATCTTCCACTAAAATAACTTGACAGTTTATCATTGTACAATTTCAAAAATTGACTACTCTGACAGACGTAAAAAAAAAAGGCTTTAGTAAGTATGACTGCTGTCAAAAAGAGGCTAAAAAACACAATCAGTTCACTGTTGTTCATGGTAGCCAGTTTTCATAACAGTGCAATTCAGTTAAGGCTAAGGCTGAAGTTCTACATCCCTTCAAAGGGCTAATATTTTCTATCCTTGAAGAGATAATGCTTCCATTTGTTCTCCGGAGGAATTAAAATATCAAATATTAACATATTCTGAATATTGACCTATATATTCAGAATCTATATAAGATTTATATATATCTATATAAGATAACATAGATAATAACAGCAATCTACAACATCCCCAATAAGTGTTAGTAATTAGGTCTGAGGCACAGGAAAACAGATTTTTTTTAGTTTGCTCTAATTTTATTCCTGTAATGGATTGACCCTTACTGGACACACACCAGGTACCCACAAAATCTCTATCACTCCCTGCCTTACCTGGATAGGGGAGAGAAAATATAACAAAAGGCTCATGGGTTGAGATAAGGACAGAGAGACATCACTCATCAATTACCATCAGGGGCAAACAGACTCAATTTGGGGAAATTAGTTTGTTGCCAATCAAATCAGAGTAGGATAATGAGAAATTAAAAACTAAATCTTAAAACAGCTTCCCCCCACACCTCCCTTCTTCCCAGGCTCAAATTCACTTCTGGTTTTCCCCACCTCCTCTCCTCCAGTGGGAAGGGTATTTCTACAATATCCTTGGCAGTGTTCAAGGTCAGGTTGGACAGAGTCTTGGGCAACATGGTCTAGTGGGAGGCATCCCTGCCCGTGGCAGGGGATTGGAATTAAATGATCTAAAGGTCCTTTCCAACCCTAATTATTCTATGATTCTATGATGTATGGGTTTGGGGTTTTTCCATGGTGCCTCTGGAAAGCTTTGGAGCAGTATTCAAACTAACAGTAAACTAGTTACTTTTCCATCAGAAGTAGAGCACTTGATAATGCAAGCAGTAACCATATCTTTTTCCCTTTTTTCTTTTTTTTTCTGTAGAACAGTAGAAATTATTAGAGCACACTTCTAGTATGAGTTTCCTCTCTAGTGTATACAGTAGTTTTATATTAACATACCAATATTCAAGCTTCGATGTCTGGTCACTTGAAAATTTTAGACTCACAAACAGGTGCTTTAATTTGTATTTCTGTCAAAAGCATTTTTGTTTCCTTCCATTATTCTCCTCTCAGTTACAAAGAAGGCCAATGTGAGGCTTGAGCAGCTTTTGCTTCTATTGTGCTGATGTAAGAAGCAAAGAGCAGATAGAACAACTGAAATGGAAAGAGTTCCACAAAAAAAAAATCAACACAAAATTAATAACTACTTTTTTTTTAAGTAAAATGGCAAGTATCAAATTTATTCAAATGCAACAGGTAAGCGATAAAGAAAAAGGTGCGTGGGCAGTGAAACACATTGGGATCTTTCTTTGCTGGGAGGCAAGTGCAGTAATAACCAAGTGACTCAGCCTCCTGCTAAAAATGCTGTTTCCACCCCTGCTTTTCAAAATGATCCTTTTGCAGAAAATCCACACATCATTCAACTTTACTGAATGCTGAAATAAAAAATAGATGCCCACTGTCATGCAGCTATATTGATTATGAGTGAAAATGTGATCATTTTGCATTAACTTGCCCCACAGCACTGGAGCTCCATCAAAGCATCAGAAGGAAATTAATGCTTTCATATAGTGCCTAAGAAAAATATGAGATGTTGCTCGCTTTGCCCTCTAGACAAAGAGGTATATGCCCATCGCTGAGAGGTAATAGCTTTCAGAACAGAACATGAACTCTAGACTTTTATTAAAATCATTATTTAATGTGCAAAAAATAATGAAGCCACAGCCTTGGCATTTAAAACAGCAATTTGTAGTCATTACATCTTAGATCATGAGGCTTATTTTGTAAAAGCCAGTCTTTCTCAAATTAAAAATTCATCATCAACTCCCACAGATTATGTAGTCCTTTAAATGATGCCATTTCATGCAGATTTATTCCAGCTAAACAAAGACCCAGTAAAGTGGCACATAAAAATATTTCATTGCTTTCTCTCTAGAAAGACCTTTTTACTCCTTAAACTGTCCAAGATCTCACACAAGGCTTAACTAATATATTGATATTTTAGTATTTTCACCTTCCAGGGACATTTCAGATTTTAATTTGCCATGCTTCTCATCCCCACTGTAGAGGGAACTGTAAAAAATAACCTTCAACAGAATGTTTTCTTTTTTCATACTTAAAATGGCAGCCCACAAAGTGAACGACAATAAGAAGATATCCATATGCCTAAGTGGATCCCTCTAACTGACTAGCAGTTTGAATCATATAATCAGCTAAGTTGGAAAAGACCTTAAGGTCATCAAGTCCAGCCGTTACCCCAGGACTGCCATTACAAATATTAGATATAGTAGATATATAAATATTACTCCATTACAAATATTATGTTTACTTTTGATTGAAAATAAGTAGGGAAAACCTGCTCCTCTTCAACAAGAATCCTGGTAAGAACTTGAGTGGCAAAGTGATACAGCCCTACATAATAAGTGACATTTGTTATTCTGCTTTATATCGAAAACTATTATGCTTGAAGCATTAAGTAATTTTTACTCAACAAAATAAGATGTGTAGTTTTAAATATTTTATCTAATAAATCTTCTGGAAGATCACTATGGCCTGACAAGAAGTTGCAAGATAGCACATTTGTTCTCTGTCTTACTAGTGAGAAATTCTGCTCAGTAACTTGGAGAAATGTAAATGGAATTTACATACGTATCAGGAAGAGAACAAAAATGCACTGCATGGGGTTTTATCCCCTCTTTCCTTCTTCAAGACTTCTTTTAACTACCATTTGAGCTACAGAAGTGTCTAGAAGTTGGGATCCCTTTTGAAAAGAACATTGGTTCCTCCCTCAAATTATTTTAACATATGGACCTGAATCAGCACGTAACACCACCCATAATTTAATTTTTGTATGCTGAATAGGCATGCTGATTTCAAACCCACTCCTCTTTTCAGCAGAAACAGTACACTTAAATTAATATGTTTCAGAGTATGTCCTCTGTTCTCTTCCAAACGTCTATCCTCAGAACACCTCTCCCACAGAGCATTCCTCTTACAATGGGTATGCAGCTTTTTCTGTACTCTTCTACAATCTCTACGCCTACCAGGTAAGATTTTAATTAGGGGCTAGCAAGGGGCTAACAATATTTTATCAAGGGACTGTATTACATTTTTTACTATACTTTCCATCTAAGTAAACGACTTGCTCTTTAGCTGTATCAGCCAACAACTCTCTCCAAAACTTATCTCCAAATGCCTCTGATACATTAGCTTTCTATTAACCCTACAAAATATTTTTACTCACAAGTTTTGTAGAATACGACGACGTTTCATGAAACTTCACCAAGAATCCAGATCTATACACAAAGCCAACAGACCTCGCTCACAACCACTAAACGGCCTGCCAGAGATTTAGTCAAATTTGTGGAATTCAAATTAGAAAATGATTTTTAAATAAATACAGAAGATTGTGAGAATCTTGAACTAGAGAACAAGCAGCTCATAGGATGTAAAAAAATTAAGCAGAGCAACCTTTGAAACAAAAGCAGGGTGTTGTGCTTTTCATGACAATAACCACTTCAGGAAGCTGGAAATAAAAAATGGCTGTCATGACAGGTAGTTGGCTGGCAAAATAGTAGACGTGCTTTGCTTTGGTCTTTGATAAGTTCCTATAACCAAATTATACCAATGCCCATCCCAAACTACAGTCTAAAAATCAATTTGGTACACATAATGAAATACACTACTTACAGGAAAAATGAAAGTTACGAAATTAAATCAGTGTAGCCAATTGGAAAGACATAATCTCATAACTACTGCACCATACTGCAATTTGCACAGTTTCACAATGAAGTCCACAGAAGCCTGCGCAAACTAAGAATTGCTACTATACATGTATCCATGACACTTTGGTTCCTACTTTATTAGTTTGTTACTTGTGAATCTTAGCATCTTTGAAGCAGGCAGGAATATCATCATTTCTAAACAAGAAACAGAGGCTGTAGAGAAACTATGAAAATTGATGCTTCAGGAAACAGTGTCACCAGTTAGAGGCTGCTTAAAACCTTGGAGTCTGAACAGTTACCCTCCAAAGAGTTTTCTCGATTGTTTTGACACTAGTGGAAGCTTTATCTTCAAATTTCTGAACTTATCTGCAGAGCTGAGAAAATGCAATGAATGATGACACATAATATGTAGGATAAAAATAAGAAAGTAAGCCATCTCAACTGAAGGAACTTGCAGTCTCTCAGTAGGAACAAGCAAACTTGCACCACTATCAGAACAGTTCTGCACACCAGTTACCACTACACCACAATGTTATTAAGGAAGTATTCAAAATAAAAACACCCTTTCTCAATACCACACTCTAAGAGGGCAGAATCCTCCAAGATAAGCATCTATTTAAAGCTTTCACAACCATCCTGTTCCTCTTACGCATCTGCTTCTCTTACCTCCAGTTGTATGACCCTAGACTGAGGTAGGCAAGCAGCTGTACAACAAGGTCATTGCTCACTTTTGAAAGGAGACATCTTTGTACATAATCCAAACAACACACAGATTAAGTTCTACTTTCATACTGCAGATGGTTTCTCAGATGCTATTGCTGTGCAGTTCAATGATTAAATTCAAGCAAAATATTAAAAAGTAGGGACTCTTTTCACTATATAAAGATCTCTTGTAGGATTCTTAAGTGCATAAGCATGAAAAGCATTAAAGGAGTTGAGCAAGCTCTTATAATAAAAAATAAAATCCTTTTTAAAATCAGTAAAATTTGATTATTCACTAAAAGTAAACACATTGAACTGGGCAAGAGGGGATTTATATTTTTTTCCCCCAGTATATTCTTTCTTCGACATTGTGCTCACCTTTTCTCCCCAAACTCAGCAAACATTTGAAATAATTACGTATTCAGGAATGGTGTTTTTGCTGAAAGAAAGACAAATACTTCTTTAGCCTGAAACTCAATTTGTGGTTGAATGATTAATGTCATCTAGGTCTTGCAATTACATAAGTTTGGATGTCACCCAAGGGGTTCAGGTTGTTATGCCAGCAGAAGTACACATATTTCTTCTCGATTCAGTGCACAACAGGGCATGGTTCCCTAGATGGAGTACAGGCTCCCTCTATAGATACAGTCTAGCAACCAACACTGCCTGGTCTGATCATGACAGCTTTGATTTAAAATCTTGTTTCTTTATGGTAAAAGAAAATAAACAAGATCAGCCATACCCACATAATTCTCACTGTTGCATCACCTGCCTTCCAGTTACTAGTACTACTACTCATTTATGCCAAATCACAATTACTTTTTTCAGAGGTAGTAAAGTTGCTAAAAATAATCAAAAAAACATACAACAAATTAATATTCTGTTATTAGCATCAATGTTAGTTAACAAGCAGTCCATACCTTTTGTTCTCCCCTTCTCCCATCCCCCCTGGTTTGTTTTTCACAAAGTATATGACACATTATGTGCATTTTCCATAATAACTGCATCTTCTCTATGAGGATATGTGTCACCCCACAAGACTCTAGGCCTGCCCTAGACCATGATCCCCCAAAACAACATCTGGCCACTCTAAACCAGGTGTTTGCTCTGCTGCCAGGCTCTCTAACTGCAAAGACTGACTGTGTTTCTAAGAAGCCCCGTCCAAAATCTAACAGACTGCAGAATAACCTGCCTTAGAATAGCATGCCAGGCAAGTAAAGTGATGAATTTGCATGTGCTCATGACAGCTACGCTTGCAGTAAGCAATGTGCAGAGGGACAGAGGACTGCGAGAAACAGTGAAGAAAGTTTCTTCATCCACATCTTATCTGCCTTTTACAGCCTAAGTGCTTCTAGTCCACTTTAATGCAAATTCACATATGCCAGGTTAAACCCCTTCTGACTGGGGTCCAGGACTGAAGCATAGGCTCAGTTAGGAACACCTACGTGTTTATGAAACAGCTCCCAGTTCCTGTGACCAATAGCATGCACCCTGAGGGGAGCCCCCATAAGAATGCTTTTAATTCCTTCCAGGGCAAAGAAAGAAACTAGGCCTTTAAAACAACTTCCTTATCTTTTCCCTAGAGGCACTTAAAAGTACTCATACACCAAATTACTGGCTGTTAGTGAGGAGCTAAAAACTAAACTGAAGGTGCACCAAAGAGGAGAAACTTAAGGTTATCTCAGTTCTTCTCTCCCTCCCAGTTGGCAGCAAGGCATTGGAGACCAACGCAGATTCTCTGCCAATCTAATCTCAAGTACCAGATGATAAGGCATCTGCTGCATGTTGGGTGGTGAGGATGTTAAACCCCAAGTCATGGTCCATCAGGCTGGTGACATGCCTCTGAGGACACATCCATAAATAATGTATCCCTCTGCAACGCCTCAGAATCTCACAACCCCTACTCATCACTGCACACAAACCTTACTCTACTGTCAAGGATTTTACCTGTTAGTCTCCTTCGGCACCTGCCATCTCAGCCAGTATATCCCTTTCATGCACTGTCTCATAGCACATATCTGAACAATCTCCTTCCCACTTGAAAGTTCTGTTATAGTCAAAGCATCTTCAGCATCAGATCCACCAGAGACAAGAAGCTAACTTAGGGCTCCGCTTGTGGTTCTGCCTTTGGTACCCACTCCTAACATTGTGCATCTCTTAATTAAACTTCTCAAGTGATCTTTCTGCAGTCCAGGAACATCACTGACGCAAACATTGCACATGCCCCAGCGATAGGAGCACATAGCAAAAAGTGTTTCAGAACCTCAGCAGTACTGTTAAAGTGAAGACTGAACATAAAAATAGATAAAAAAACTTCACAACTGCTACTACATTCACTCACTCACAATGAGGTAAAATTAACAACGCTTAAAACTTTAGTACTAATAGCTATATCTTGTATTTACTGGGGTACCTAGTTCCCTGAAGCCTGGTTGAACTTATTGGATGGTGTAAAAACTAACAAAAGCCATAAATGCATCTGTGTTCCAATCCCCCTCCTGCTTGAGAAAAAGCAAGCTCCTTGGAGGGAATTCATCAGTTCCTTAACAATAGTAGCATTTCCATTACTGCAGTATCATTATTTCTTGCAGAAATCAGATGCATATCCCACTTGCTATGCATGTTTGTAATTCTTTAAAAACTAATTTTGAAATAAAAATCTATATACAATAACAGTAATAAAAATCAAATCAAAATAAAAAATATAGTTAAAAGCATTATTGTGGGATCATAATCTATGCCAATGAGTTTAATTTTATTAACATCATCCATAGGACATCAAGAAATAATCACCAAAGAAAATCACGCCATCTGACTACAAGACCTTAGCTATTTTTATGGCAAAATGTCTAGTGGAAAAAAGTCAAAAAGAAGTTATAATTCACATCTGGCCATTCTAAAACCCAAGAGCTGGTCAGCACTCAGCAGTCTCAGCCTCAAGGTTGTCTGTATTCATTATTTCTGCAATAGAGACAGGAGTTTAATCTTCACATAGAAAGCATGACGTTTATGCAGATGATGTAAAACTGGGAGGAGTGGTAGATGCACCAGAGAGTTGTGCTGCTATATGGAGGGACCTTAACAAGCTAAAGAAATGGGCCAAAAGGAACAGTATGAATTCCAACAATGGGAAATGCAAAGTCCTGCGCCTGGGGATTAATAAAACTCCATGTACCTGTAGAGGCTGCGGACTGACCAGCTGGAAAGCAGGTATGTGGAAAAGGCCCCACGGGTCCTAGTGAACACCAAGTCGAATTCTAACTCAAGCAATACACTCTTGGAACAAAGAAGGACAAATAGCCTTCTAAGAAACATTAGACACATGGTAACCAGCAGGTTGAGGAGAGCAATCATTCCCCTTTGCTCAGCACTGGAGGGATATACCTGGGAGTGCTGGGTCTAGTGCTTCATTTTCCAATACAAGAGAGACAGGAAAATACTGGTTCATGGAAAGGTCAGAAAGATGATTAAGAGACTGAAGCATCTGTCTTACAAAAAGACAGAGAGAGTTGGGACTATCCAGTCTGGAGCAGAGAAACCTCAGGGGATTTGATCCATGTGATGGATCCAACATGATGGGAGAAGTAAGGCAGAGAGAGCCAGGCTCTCTGTCGCACGCAATGGCGACAAGAGACAGCGGGCGTTACCTGAAACACAGGAAATTCCACCTAAATTAAGAAAGCCCTTTTCTACTCTGAAGGCGGTCAGACATTGGAACAAGTGCTTCAGAGAAGCTGTGGAGCCTCCATCTCCAGACACGCTCAAAACCCAACTGAGCAACTTACTCTGAGCAGGAGGTTGGACTTGATGATCTCCAGAGGTGCCTTCCTGCCTCAAAAAGATCAGCCTCACACTGCATGGTTATCTGTCTCAGTTTAGTCTCTAACATCCTGACAACACTCATTATTTCAAGTAAACCAAATGCATATGCGCACATACCACCACACAAAATACCCTAAACACCTAGCTAAAATGAAGGTAAGCTCCACTGAGATTCAAGAACTCTTATCTGAAAGATACACTAACTTTCTAATTCAAAGCATTTAACTACTGCACTAAGATGATTAGGACAGCAGTCATGTACACGGAAGCACCTTCTGTGGTTCGTACTTTTGAAAAGCTATAGAAGCACAGAGTATTTTCACTACTGAACAGAAACAGCACAATTTTTTTTTCTGTTTTATACAACCACAGTACTCAGAAAATAGGTTTACAGAAAATTTCTCTCTCTTCAGTTAAAGAATGGGCACTATTAGCATCTAAGCATAAGAAACTATGAAGCCTACCAAGCCATCTATGAAGTAAAAAGAAGACTGCTCTTGCTGTACGTCGCTGCCCTTGGGAACTTCATTTATTAAGGCCACCTTCATAATAGACTGAATACCTAAAAGTAGCCAACAGAAAAGTTTCCTTTCTCCAAAGTGAACAAATGATCTTTTCACCCAAACCCAGAGGAAGGTCCTCATAGTTGCAAACTCTATTCCTTATACTTTCAGGTCTGCTTGATTCCCCACCAATTTTTGGCTGTTATTTGGTTTGATTGATTGCTTTGGGTTTGTTTGGTTTTGGTTCTGTTTTTCTTTTGGGCGGTGGGGTGTTTGTTTCTTTGGTTTTGTTTGTGGGATTTTTGGCGGAGGGGTGTGTGTGCAGAATCAGATCCATCAATGCATTGATAAGAATCATAAGCTGATTCAAAAATCATGTTTCTCCAAAATGACGAGTAATGAAAAACCGTTAGGAATTTTTTTTCTGAAATTCCTACCTCACATCAAAACCAGTTTAACAATCTGATTTCTCTGAGTTAAAGGAAATCTAATCTTAGTCTCATTAGCCTGTGCTTGTACACTACTTCATAGTACATGGCCTTGACTAAGATCCTATACCCAATCCATGAACACTTGTTACATATAAGGAATTCCCCTATTAGTTTTAGTATAGTGTTGGCTAAAATATTGTTTGCTCCTAAAAACATATGATAATAATTCCATTTGCTGTATTTCAGAAACCATTTCATAATAGCAAAACCAGTGTTATTCACATATTCACTCTTCCACAGTTATCTAAATTAGTCTAGATAACTCCATCTGCCAAGATGCACACTGTTATTGGTGTACAACATAAATACAAGAAATCCCCGAAAGCACACATAGCATTGCAGCAAACAGGTGGAATCTGGAATTGACAGAAGAAATATTGGCTGTTCCTCTGTCTGGAAATGCATTCAATAATCTTCCTTGATGATTAATATATCCCATGTGTAAAAGCCTGCATAAAAGACCAAGCAACAGCTGTAATTTACTGAAGGAGGTAGGACAGCTCAGCAGCATAAGCCATCCAAGTTGTAAAATGACAGTGTATGAGTAGTTCCCATCCATTTAATTACAGTTTAAACTTTCCGATATGACACAGTAATAAATTGAAAAATGCTGCATTACTGGCTATTTTTTTTTAAGACAGATGTTGTACATGGTATATTGTGGACCTTTTCCATCTCTTCATTTCTTGCTGGTTATTGCCTGGCTAACAGGATGTTTCATTTTAATGAAAAATACATTAGTGCATTAAGATAAGGTCATCGGTTCTTAAGTTAAATGCAATTTCTGTAATAAAATTAATTGTATAGCCCACATAATTTTTTTTTATGTGGGTTAAACACTTTTAATTACTACCTAAATTTTGTTCAACTGAATGTTTAAATGAAGTATTCCCCTATAAAAAGAATGCATACACTGTGAAATGCCTATACAGTTCTTTACGTTATGCCTTCTATATGTTATACTGTAATACATTAAGTGGTCATCAGTGTTCAAGTCTACATAAGTCTCTTGAGCAAGGCTGAGGGGAATGAGGCAGAGGAAAAAAACATCCTGCCAGGCTATGCAGTCTGTGAAACTCAGTTTAAGGGTGGACCTGCTTGCCCAGGACCATGTACAATTGGATTTGGGCTATTTTTAAAACTGAAGCCTTCACAGTCTGCCTGAGCACCCTGGTAACACAACATTATGAAGCAGAAAATATTTTGGCAGTTTTTTGTAAGTCCTGTTCTGTTTCATATAAATAGTAAATATTATTTGATATAAATATGAAAATGTCACAGTAGCAGAAGTTCACAGATCATCTCAGATTATGGTAGCAACCTTTGGCTACGAAAAAAAAACTGTTTTGTCATTAATATTTGTATACTTAGCCTGAAATGGAATAGCTCACACATCAAAGGCAACATTAGGAAGACTTTATCCCACTAGTTGCCAAGTTCTTCTGAAATGTAGACAAATCACTAATAAATTCCCCATCACATTCAAAAGCAGAGATATAACCCTAGGTCCTCCATGCCTTGTATGGCTTAGATAGCTGTTAGGAAGACTTGAAACTATTAAGTTTCTCAATGGTGCACAGTCTCTTTTTGGTCCTGACAACATTCGTTTGTTGCAGGCTGAATTATTTCCACCCCTCCACCCCCTTAAGAGAGAAAACGGTTTTCCCTCACGAAATGTTTCAAACATGTTTCAAACATGTTTTAAAAAGTTCCTGTTTTTTTTTGTTTCTTTTCATTCAGCTCTTGAACCTCCAAAATAAGAACCAAGTATTAATTCATCTCAAAGTCACATGCCATTGAATTGTAAAATGGGACTAGAACCATGGATTTATGGGTTAACTCAACATACATACTTTTTCTAGGTTATTTTAAGGTTTATTCCTACAACATAATGGATATTATTCAATCAACTGATTTATGAAAACTATTTTCCTATACTAACTTAGATGTGGTTCCATATTTCAGAATCAGATTGAGTTTAACTTTTTATGTTCTCTTCATTATAACTGAACTGGATTGTGTCAACAACAACAGAAAAATATCTTCCTGCATAGAGAACTGTTTTCATTAAAGGAAGCTTTGGAAATACTTGCCTTTCATGACCTCAGATTTAATAAATTGTTAGGTTAACTAAGTGAACATATAATATTTTCTGACATAAACAGTCAATATAAGCATCTTCTATAGTGTTCTATATTGTGCTTTCTAAGTGTACTTTAGCCGTAACATAAAACGCAGCCCATTTTTCTTTTAGACCATCCAGGAGGTACGATTTTGTTGCTGTTAAATGACTGGTGTAACATCTTTGCATTATTGCCACTATGTGGTTCCTTGTTTTGAAGTCAAACACACCCAAATCACATTGAAAATTGCTAGCTCTGGCACTGCTTACACAAAGGAAATTGTTGTCACTCTGCAAGGAGAGTGACAGAATAGCACATGGGAAAGCTTAGTAACCTTAAGCAGCTGAAAGCTAGTTAGAGAAAAGGCCTGTCCCAGTTGGTCTGCATTGCAGATGTGAGAGATGAGGAGGGAGAACAGGAACAGTCCTTATACATGCACTCATACATATCCTGTGCTTGGGTATCTGAGTATGTATGCAGAAGAACAATGAAGTCGCATTTTATTTCTGCACCCATAAAACACTGGTAGTAGAATACAGTGTGGAAGGTAAGAGTCCTCTCTAAGACCTATCCACATGGACGACGTTAACTGAAAATATCCCTGACAAATACTGCACAGTGTTTGTTAGGTTCTGTCTGAGGTTTTTAATCAATTAACCCCATGTTTTCTTTTCCTCTGACTTTAAGGCATTTTCAATTCTTCATACTCTTCTTAGAACTAGGAAATAATTACTTAACGGTCTCATGAAACCAGTAAATATTCCTCGGTCTCAAATCCTTAATTACCTTTGACATATCTAATGCAAATTTGTGATCTATTGTATTACAAATAAGTACTTTGTTTCAGATTTGTTGGAGCTCTTCTTCCTTTGGGTGCTTCTCTCAATCTTTTAAATTAAATTAAAGTCAAATATACAAGTCTGTGGTAATGGTTTTGAAATTCTAACTAAATTACTAAGTTACAAAACCAATGAAATAAAGCTTTATAGCAGCGGCCAGAACAGATATTATTAGCTATCTGAAAAATATCAGTCCTAGATTATTTCATTAAATTGTTTAAACTCAACAGGTGTTTCAAAAATTGCTTATAAATATATTTAATAAGAAGTTTAACAAGGTTGTTACTCACTCAAAGGACTTTAAAGACTGCACCAACATCCTTTTGGCTACAATACATTCTCATTCCCTTATCAAATTGCTGTCATTTGGCTACTTCCTTTTGGCCCCTTGCCCAGAATAACTTATCCATCAAATGAAATTTCAAAGGTGCAAGATTTACAGTGAAAAATGAATTTGGGGAATTTTTAATCACCTGCAACCTCTCTCCCTAAAGTTCTTTATTAAGGTAAACACAGCTTGAATCCCCATACACTTTTTTGCTAAGGCTGTTCAATTACACCTAGATATGAAAAGTTTTATTTTTGAGCAAGTATAACAATTTCTCTCTTGCTTATTGTAAAATTATACTTGCTACCTTCTCCTGTTTAAGGGGAAAAAATAATTCTGTAATACCCTCTCCTTTTTCAACTGCATTTACTTTTTACTAGTGACTAAAACAGCTAATATCATGAAACCATTATGATGAACACCGAGTGTTTGCCGCAAGAGCGACGTTTAAAACTAGTTCTGAAGCACACAAGATACAGGATCACAAACAGCCTCTGCATTAACAGATTAATTGCACTCTCCTATTAATGATATTGTATACAAGCATGCAGACATCTGTGAGCAGGAAGGGGAAAGAGGCCCCTGTTCCAACTGAAAATTCCAACACCGCCTCTCATTGACCTTTCTGCTGAAGGTATTCCAGCCTCTTTTCTGTGCAAAACCATTGCAAGGCCTTGCAAGTCAACTTCACAGTGGAGGACAACACAATGAATAGGAACCTAAATATATTTAAAGTGCATCTTTCCTGGGTTTCACATATATTCCCATGGAATTCACACCCTCTGGAGATTCACAAGCTTTGTCCACTTATCTTCAAGAAGCATCTCTGCCCCAAGGCTCTACTTTAAACAGAGGCCAGTTCTAAGCTCTGAAGATAACTGCCCCGCATTTCATGTAGCAAGCCCTCCTAGCTTTTATTACACCAAAAATAACATAGCACCTGAAGATAACAGCACCATAGCAAGCCTCTCCAAGAAGGAGCCATGGCACAGATTAAAATGCAACAGCTGTGTACACCAGCACCACCTGGTGATAGCTACAGTGAAGCACATAATGATTTGGTTTGATAAGACTATTACTGGTGAATATCCACGCTGTGCTAGCAGTCAGTTTTTCTCTTGATACTGTGCAGTACACTGGATCACTGCCTGGGGGTCAGGACCAGGATGCTCTACTCCAGGCACAGCCAATGCCCCTGAGAAAGTGAGGATTTATTTCCTGGGTGGCTTTTCTCCACTAGTGTCTGCTTCTCTTTCTCTTTCAGCTACATGTACACAGCACAGCAAGGTGCGATAGCTAAGCTCCCAAACAAGAATGGATCAGTCTTGTGTATTTAGCAAGCTCCCTGCACAAAAGAACACACAACAGGATTTCAGGTATCAAACATAGTGGCATCAGTAAACACAGATATTGTGGCAAGTCTCAGCATAAGCTCTCTTGCAGCATTCAACTGCTTTTAGCACTTCACCAAGTAGGCTGCCATGTATATGTAAAAGATAGTACATAAGACTAAAGTATTTTAGGTTGTGTAACTCTGAAATGCTGTAATTGCCCAGTACTGGCAATTCTGACACTGAGTATTGCCACTACTAGTAACAAGCCATGGGCTTTGTACAGTGCTTCCAGGGGCTCCTGACGGAAGCTTGCCAGGCTTACTTTGTTTAAATGTGCCTTCACTTGCATGGAGCTTTGGTTTTGCACAATTTGGATATAAACAGCAGTTTCTCTAATGATCAGCTGGCTATGACTAATTTGTTTTACTTTTGCTGTACAGAACTGGTTTTCCAGGTAACAAAGACAACTAAGCCCAACTGTCTAATGTGCATAAAAATACACTACAGTAAATTTGGATGCAGATGAATTGCAGACCAAATGGAAGAGAAAGCAAACCATAAAACACATATTAGCAAACATAAAAATGACCAAGTGGATCCTCAAGGAAGTATCCTACCCAACACCACACTGACCTGCTTTCACTTTTCGCAAAGGAAATTTGCTTCAGACATCAGATCAACTACCAGTAAAGAAAGCTGTGAAAACCATAAGATGTGCCTTCATCACCACTGGGCATTGCAAGAGTACTGATTTCCTTGAGTAGCCACTACACATTTAGGAGGGGTATTTCCCAAGGTACTGCCCGGAGTTGGGAGGGCCAAAAGGTACAACGTGGCCTTGGAGTCAGGGAAGCACATGGCACAGTCTGCCTGTAGGCTGTGTCTTCAGCAGATACAAATACCAAGCAGAACAACTTCTGAGGAGAAATTACATCTGGTGCTATCCTGGAGCTGATCTCACCCTGCTGACAGACCTTTTGTAAATTGATGCATTAGTTCTTAAAGAAGGTAATAGTTTTCCCTCAAGATATGACAAATTGTTCTCTTCTTCAACTTCCCATATATTTATGAGCGTATTTGTTCAGGACAGGACTACAAATCTAAGTTTACGATGAACTGTTTTAATTTCCTGGTCTCAAAAGAGCAGCAAAGCTGGCAAACCTGATCACTCTGTCTTTGATCATCCTTTACTCGTAGACAAGCTGTAAGAGATTAAGCTCTTTTCCCATTACTTAATCACTTAAAGTGATACTCTAGGATTCCCAAGGGTAAATGCATTAGGCTACTGATCAGTCTGGGTGCCTTTTTATTTTTTTCATAGTCAAAAACATTTATAGAATACTGTTAGCTTATGCAGTTTGAATTAGATTTTCAGAAATCCTTTGATAATTTGGGAGCATAACTCTTGTTTAAGCCAACATGTAGAGAGGATTTAAATCGCTATTATTAGCGTTCAAACTGCTCATTTTTATGATTCATTTTTCTTCCCATGTTTCATATTACATATATACTTACTTTCTTTAAGGCTACAAGAAAACCTTCTTACAACCTGGAAAGGGAAGAGTCAATTTGTTAAATTAAAATCCTTAAGATGTTACTGTACAGCACAGCAATAATCAACATAAAGGTTTGCAAGAGTTACATCCCTTCCCTACATACTCTATATGTCCACTGTATCCCAGCTCCAACGCTATGAAACCCCAGGGTTTTTCAGCTTAGGAAAGAACTGAGTCCTTCAGGAAACTGCTTGAACAACTTGTATATGAATTTTTTAACCTCACTACATTTATATCTTTCCAGACCCATTAAATTCTCCCCAGGGAAGCCACAGGAAGGCGAAGGAAGCCTTCCAAAGGAAGGGTTTGTTTTTTGTAAATCCTAGACACGGTGAGAACTGTATAATATAATGATGGAAAATATATGGGATTGCTGCCAGACTCTCATCCAAGACACTCTGATGTCTTCATTTAGTCAAATACACTCTCCAAACAAAATTATATTATGCAGAGCAAAACGAATGTTGTGTTATAGATTTTGGCATGAAACCATAGTGATTTTTAACTCAGTTGTCTGCCATGATTCAGGATATTAATTGGCGTATAAATTGTACAGATGCACATTCTCCATTAAGTGACCTTTTACTTTCAAGGTCTTACAGAATCATTTGTCGCTAAAATGACCACTATGAAAAATAAAAACACAGATCACACAGAAAAATCAGTACTTTGATAACTTTGATAAGTGAATTAAACACCCTGTAAACTTCAAAGCAGTCAACAGAAGTATACCAATACTGTGTTCAGTCACAGGATGTTTGTTGCAATAACTAAGAAGGATATTAACTGGTTACCTCTGGTAATACTTGCCTCCACTAGGACAGTTTCTGGGTAAGTAAAAATGAATCAAGTGCTCTTCTCTTTGTTTCCTTGGGGTGTTTTCTTTCTCTTTTCTGAGAGTTTGCTGTTTAGTGTGGTGACCACTAAGTTACACTAGGAAAAAGCAGCATGAATTAAGGTGTTTTTCTTTATATATGAAGTTCAAGTAAGAACACCTTTCTGTCTCAAAAATCAGACATGATGCAAAATGCTTCCTTGTTCAACATCAGAAGATACATTCTGAGCCTGGTTTAGTTGGTGCCATGATATGGGATACCAAACTTCATGATCATTCCTCTGGATTCAGATCTGGGACTAAAACTTCTCATTGTTCAGACAGTCACTCCAGTAACATCCCTTGGGATATTTTGAAGTGCTCTTACTTGACCTAGCACTGTCAATCTGCTACCCACCAAAATTTCCAAGTCTCTAACAAAATGAAAGAGTAATGATAAAGTAAGCAACGCAGATTTCACTTTTACCTTAGGAAAGGCAAAATAAAACACTTCCTTTCAAAATGGAGAAAACTAAATTGAAACATCTCATTAGCATGCTAAATGAAAGTTATGTTATTTTTCTGGAAACCCCTTATTGTTTTGACTCTGCTTAACAGCTCTTAGGAAGGGCAAGTTAGACCTCCCATCTCTGTTCTGCCTCGACTATGCTTCCAGATTTAGCTGCATTTCCCCTGATGTCTGTCCAAACTACATAAAGCAGCACTTTATGGAAGTCACATGCCTGCACATACTGATAAGAGGGTACATGCCACACATGCTAAAAGGAAAAAAGCAATATCCTTACACCAGAGGTAGAAATATTTGTAAGTAGAACTGAACTGCAACAACATACCTCCAGTTCCATACACAAAAGATAAAATGTTTCATTTTGACAATGCAAAATGTTTGACTCATCCGAAAATGTTGAAGATTCACATTAATAGAAAGATGTATTTTCCTTTCACAAGTTAATGTTTTAATTTCTTAAACTCACGCTGCCACAAAAATCCCAATTATTGCCTTGGGCTCTTAAATTTCTCCCCTTTTTAAACAAAAATTCATGTTTTGGTTCCTCTCTATGTATTTTTTTGCATTAGAAAACAAGCACAATACTTTGTATTATACTTAGATGCCATACTGTGTGCACTCACAAAATCAATCTTAATATAGTTCTCCTGATCCTTAAAAATCTACTTCTGTAAAAAACCTTAATTTGACAAGGCTGCTGATGGGCTGAGTCAAGTACATACTACTGTTCAGTTATTTCTTTGTACTTCCTTATCTATTTGCATCCTTCCCTATTCTCACCATATACTTTGACAGCAGACAACTTAGGTCAAGGATCTGCATTAGTGGTGTTTCGACAATTTCTGCATGTAGTTGTATAATTCTCATCACATCGGTACCCTGCTTTGGATTCTCTGGATTACAGGAGTTCGCACAAGTAATAACTGCAATTTTAGACATCATAATGTATGAGGGTGGAGAGGCTGGACATATACAGCATACTTGAGGTAAAAAGAGTAATAACCTGGAAGATTAAAGAATAACCCGTGACTGCTTTTGTCATTCATTTAAGCTTTTATTTCACCTTCCTTTACTACATATGACATTAACATTCGCACAATTTAACAGCTGTTGGCATATAATTTCAGGTACCCCGGAATACCCACATTTCATGCAGCCCATCTCTCCTCCAAGATTCACAGATACCTTGAAGTAGCAACTGATTCCTTCACAAGGTGGTTAAGACAAAAAGACGAGGTTGCTACAGGTTACTTTGCTCTCTGTTCATGTGTTTTCCTTCCTGCTCCTTTAGTTCTAGTGATAGTGTCACTACTATTCAACAAAATTAAGAGACAAGTCAGCACTGAATATAAACTATTTCAACTGCAGACCTCAAGTGATTATTTTTTTCCTCTGCTCCTGCCTTCAGCTTATGCACCTTTTCCTAGAAAAGGCAATACTCATTGCCAAAGTACTCTATATTAAAAAGTTTAGTTCCCAGCTACCAGACAATAGCTTAAAGCATTTTTGATCAAGACCCAAACAAATCAGTTTACTATGAAAGAGTTCCAGTTAATAAATTTCCCTTTTATTTTCAGAGTAGCCCTCATTACGCTTGGATCTTTAATTTTAGATGATGCAATTTTAATACTTTTTGAAATGTGATTGATTTATTGTTCTGTCATGTTATTTATTGGATAATATGATAAATTCAATACAATTCATCATATTATTCTATAAAAATTGCAACAAATTGTTAAAGCAATAAAATCTCATGGCAGAAATTTAATGAGATCACATCACATTTGTGTTAAAACCAAGTGATAAATTGTGACATCTGCAGAGGCTGTCACCACCTTAAAAGGAAAAGTCTGAATATTCTCTTTGTAGAAAGCAAAGTTCTAAATCTCAACTTGGGAGCTACTATACAGAAAAAGCATGACAGAAAATATTAAACTTACATGTCTAGCTGCACATCAGTCTTCCCTCTAGTAATGCATACCACTCCTGCCTGGATGCCACTTAATGTAAAATTCATATACATGAAAATTCAGCAGTATAGAGTAGACCCTTATTTGTAGATTTTATTGGGTGCACTTCCTTCTTAAACAGGCTTCAAATTACCAATTTAGCCATTTTTAACATACTTTTGTACTACTATTGTTCCTCAATTTTCTTCTGATACAGCTAACACTATCACTGTTACCCTATTGTCATTCAAGTAAAAATATTTTGTCTTGCTAATAAACACTTGACTGAAAAAAAAAAGGAAAGCATGTATAAAAGGGTGCACACCATTTACTTACAAGTCTGGAAATGAATCTATATACATATGTATTATATTAGATGACAGTTGTAGGAACTGGTTATGAGACTACATGTGGATGTCTACACATGCAAACACACTATTATTTGCTGTGGATGTGCTTAACAAGAAGTTACTACGAAGTCTGACATGCAGCTGGTACTTTTACCCTCTTTCTCAGTTTTGTGTGAGCAACTAAGGCAGACTGCCTCTCAGATTCACTGAAATAATTTTATAAATGGAAGAGACGATGACTTAGTAGATATTATCATTATTCAGCCCAAGTACTAAATCTTTTATTATTAAGCATACTCCTAACTGTCTCCTGGAGTAGTTCAAAGTTCCAGTGATTCATTCAGAATCTCTTGCTACTTATTAAATATCAAGTCATCCAATGAAGGAGCAGAAGGTAAGCCATGTGAATTAGAGACCCAATCCCCAGCCTGCAAACTCCTTTTGAAAAACAAAGTACAACCCATTCATAGTCAAAGCTTAAATTCACTTCATCATGTTTCATTAGACTATAACAATAAAACTATTACACCTTCCCTGAACTAACTCCTAGAATGGCATGTAGCACTCATGTTTATAAGCACATCACAGTACTCAAACAGGTGTTAACTTTACATACCTCAAGATGTTTATTATTAAATAATAAAATCAAAGACTTTATTATAAAAAATCAGAAAAAAACCATAAACAAGTTGGGAAATGGCAAAGAGACAAATTATGCTTTAAAACAAATATTCTGAAAATATTAATCATACTGGAAAGAAGATAAAATAAAATATATACATTTTAAATGCAACTGAGAATTCCAAAATGAATCTTCTGAATGCATTAATTTTACTAAATCTAAAATTTCAGATGAGTTATGAGCATTAGCATTAGCAGCAGGTTGGTTCTTTGTCCTATTCCTTCCTCACGGTAACACTGCAGCATATTTTTGTGAATCACACCAACTGACAGCCAGCTCTGTCCTCATTGCTTTCTGCAGATCAGTAACTCCTCACTTTGGGTTATTGGAATAAAACATTACCTTCTGTCACATAACGTTTTGTGGGCCACTGTAAAGACTAAAAATGTTTCATTCTGAATCAGGTTTCTCTTTCTACATCCCTAAGCAAAGCTAGCAGTTGTAGTCATGAGCTCTTAAGCTATTAGAGTCAATACAAAAACCTAAGGTTGAGCCATATTCTCAGACACACACATACACCCACTTGTACTTGTTCTCTCCTGGCACAAGCTAAATCTACACAAGACCCAGCCCTCACTTCACCTGTGTATCTGCTCAACAAGGGGTTTAGGGTTTCATTTTTTAATGTTGCCACCCTGTGGTCATTCATGGCAAAGACAAAACCGTTCTCCGGGAAAAATACTAGGGAATCATAGAACGAACTAAGTTGGAAACCCCTTAAGATCACCAAGTCCACCCATTACCCCACTAAACCATGCTGGGAATTTAAAGAGAAAGCCTTTGAAGTTTAAGCATCTGGAAAAAAAAAAAAGCTTTATCTCAAAGTTATGTGGTCAATCCCACAATTTCAGAAAAGCCGTTTAATTTCCCATTGGAATCTTATGCATTGACTTCAGTCAAGTTTTCTGTTTCTTAATCTTGGATGCAGCAACATCCTGAACCAACAGCACAAGAAGTTATTCTCAGGAACACTCCAGTAACTGTGTGAGAATAAATAAAACCAGCAACATCCACATCTCCATACAAAGCCAAATGTAGAAAGCTGAGTTCAGCAATTGTATTTTTCTCTTTTGTAGTTTTGGAGCATTCTTAAAGTGTAATTAATTAGAAAATGAGATCCCTGATAGCCAGTAAATTCCTCATAATCATGGGAGGATTGTGCTTCCCCAAGAGGAACAGAAGCAACCCTAAAATACCTTTCAGGCAAGGATTAGACCATTCACTTAAAGGATGAGAGGACAAACAGGCATGGAGACCACCAATCTTGCGTTACATGTCCCTGGCAGGAGAGCTCTGAACACCTTATTCCCTTGCCAAGCAAAATTGGAATAAAACCATTTAAATCCATGCCTTAATTTTCCTTTGTTTCTCTCTGAAATGTTTCATTAACAACATACCACTATTTTAGGACTATTTTTTTAGCAGTGGAGGAAGAACATCTAATACTCGCATACCGTACACAGACACATTCATTTCAGCCTGACTTGACCTGATCATTTTTTTTAATTTTTCTGTCTACCTATTGAACTGAAAAGTGAATTATTCTTAGAGTCTGAAACTCTCCATGAATATTCTCTGCTAGTTCTATTTTCACATGTTCTACAGAGTGAATGATAGTCTTCTCTATTTCATTTGTAGATCTCTTTGTGAGGATGTAGATCATTAAATGAAATAATGAAATATCAAATACTTCCCTTTCTTCATGAAGGGAAAAACATCTAATTCCATCTGTATAGCTCGACCACCTGAGTACCCAACATTTTGCAACACCAAGAGTTCACATAATTTTATGAAATCTGCATAGAAAGAAGACGGCAGAGAGCTTTTCGCAAATCAGGACTCTTAACATTGTGAAAGCAATAGCAGATGTCTTTTTAGCTGAAATCAGGTTAATAACTGGCTCTCCTCCCATGCATTTTTATCAACTGTAAGTTTTTTAATATCTTCCTAATCCTCCAGTCATCATGAAGGTGCAGTGACCCTCAGCTTTACCAAGCTGTAGCTTCAATTACACTAGTCCGTGAAAAACTTAATTAGAATACACTTCCACAGCAGTAGACTATAAAAGCAATATAAATGAGAACACAGAAAAAGGAGACGATGTGAGAGAAAATTAGCAAAAAGGACTTTTTTAATTAACCTAAACCCCACATAAAACACCCCCTCTCCCACTGTTATCATACCACATCTTTAAAATTTCCATTGTTCATTTCTGCAACACCATCAGTAAACAGCATTCTGATACTCAAAATCACATGTGGCCCCAGAGTTCATCCAGTGCAGTGCATTCATAAGCCATGTATTATTTCTACTTATTTCATCAGCCCTTTCCATTGATACACAATAGAAACACTCATTCAAAACACTGATGGTGAGTACCTATCATATAAGACCAACTAATCCAGCTACTGAACCAAAATGAACAGCCAGCCAAGCCTCTACTCCATATAACTGGATAAATCGGATACACAGGGAAAAAGAAGATGCATGAGTAAAAGCTTCATGGATTTGGGCCTCTGAACCCAGATGATCTAAATTCAGTTATGTTGCCAGTAGATTAAGAAGCACAACACAGAACCCAGACAGAAGTCTTAATAGATTTATTAAAAAAAAAAAAAAAAGACATTCTTCAAACATTACAGTTACAGATTTCTAGAAAATATTTCTATCTGTCACAGAAAATCCCATGCGATTTACAGACCTTTGAAAGAGTGCTGTAATAGTCATTTCACAAAATTTGACACCAGGTAACTGCAATCATGTCCTCCTATCTTCTTCCCCCTCTTCTCTCCCTTTATTTTCTTTTAATGTTTCTCCACTCTCTGCATAGTACATTTGTCTCAGGGTAACAGCGTAGTCCACATACTGCATTCTAGAAATTACTTTTCATTGATTTATTTTATCCTTGTATATATACAGTAAACAAGAATATGGTGGATGTCTGCCCAGAACCGAGCTGTATTATTATATGTACAATGTATTGACCTTAGGAGTACACAGGCAGCTTAAAGCAAAGTGCAAGACACAGTTACAGGAAAAGTGGCTGGTAGATTGAGTGGGTAATTAGACAAAAGACAGAAGTTTAGTGCTCCCAGCAAAAATATTTTAAAAGAACACTATCAAACTGAATTGCTACTTCAACAAGGAGAGAAGAAAGGCAAAGGACACTTGGTGAATATTAGCAAAAAGCTAGCCTTATTGGTAGACAGCAGTGACCTACAGTTCTGCATAATAGGCTCCCTGCTCTATAAATCTGCTCTACTCCACAGCACTTTCCTGAGAATGTGATATATTTCTATAAAGTTCCATCTAAATGTCACCCTGAAAGCTTGCTGTACTGAGGACCATTCTAAATGTCAGAACAGCCTCATGCGACCTATGACTGAATTTAGGATTAGTCTGTGCCACGTTTTCCCAAAATGAATTTCTAAGACTAAGTTATGCATTTGGAATTTGGATGTTGATGTGTGCTGTTATCTAGTCTCCTTGCCTTCAAGATTACCCCACCCCTCAGTTTACCTCAGTTTTCAAGGCTCAGTGTTCTTGGAAAGAACAATCAGAAACATTAGAGAAGAACATGTTCCTACCGCATCCTTTGGAAGACTTCATCCGAATCACAGGTGTGTTTTGGATTTTCATCTTTGTACAGCTACCAGTTCCTTTACAGAACGCAGAGAATAGTACATTCATTATCTCCTCTCTCCACAGAACTGAACATTGAGAGACAGAAAAAAAACCCAGATCCCTGCAGCAATCAGAAACAGACACAATCTTTAAACAACTCAAGAGTTATTGAAACTCATTAGACATCTAAACTTGACCTAACCAAGATGAAGAGGCTACTCATGCACTAAAACGAAGGCAAAAGTAAATCAAAGGGGAAAGAATAACTGAAAAGAAGTATGGAATTAAAGACTTCCACAGAAGGAAGATTTCATGTGAAGGAAACATATGCATTAGCTTATAGGAGAACACCACAGAGTTTTCAATGGATTTATGAAGTGCTCACTTACTTTTTCTCCACAGTCAGTAGCATCCACTTACTCTTTAGCATCAACTCACCTCATGCTAGTTATTAGAAAATCAAAGAGGGGAGAACCCTTGACAGAGGAACAGATTCTTAAGTTTATAGGATACAAACTATTTCGTACTCTTCTGGGGTTTGGTACATTTGCATAATCTTTCTTGGCAAATTCGTTGGGTTTTAGTAAAATGTGAGATTACACTGAAGCTTTACCTTTGAGAAACTTGTTTCTCTTTTATAAAATACATTTTCACAAAACATATAGCTTTGCTTTGAGTATTCTCCCACTATCCAGACTAAAATTAACCATAAATTTAGAAGTTTCATTAATGAAACTGATTTAAAAAAAAAAAAAAAAAGCTTTATGTGCCATATTCTACAAAAATTGATTTAAATTGCAAGAATTTCTATTCTAGAATGCATGGCCACCTCATTCAAGAATAAATCTTGATACACATACCTGAAGAAGCATACTTGCGGACTATGCAATGGGCAGCACCTGGCTTGATACCACCACACTATATAAATGTTGTATTCTTTGAACAACTTTTTCTAAGGTAAAAGCAGCACTTCAGAAAATAAACAGGGCAAAACTCTAATACAGTGTTCTAGTCTGAGCTTAATTGTTATACAAAATAAACTAAATAAAACATCAAAGTAAGGCTTAAGCAGGACTTGAGAGAATCATAAGCCATATGCTGGCCCCTCTGAAACAAAAATCAATTTCATTTTAAAGGACTATATAGGTCATTTTCATAACAGTTTGGGTGAGAAAACTGAATTAAGGGGGCCACTATTCATCTCATAATGCTAATAACAGTCCTTATCACTTATTACTGTAATAAAAGGTAGCCCACAAAACTACAGAGGGTATATGGAAGAGGTTAATAGCACAATCATCTGAATGTACAGGTAGTACTCTGCCCAATTCAACTGCATTAGATTTTATTTAGTGTTACTCTACTGCATCCTGCATTACCAAGTGTAAAATAAATTGCACCTTTATAGCACACTATTTTATGACTTCTATTTATTAGAAATACTTCCACTCTTTTCAGAAAAAAATATATAGAAGTACTCAAAAAATGCACAGGTTATTGGTTTCTCATTTTTGCCATAAAGGACTTAAAACATATCCTAAAAACAATGAAAATTTGCTTTGCTTGTTACACTGCCCACATGCACTGGGTTAAAACATCAGGTAATTCCACAAATTTTACCTTGCAACTTCACTATGCTACTATAAAGAACCTGTGATTTTTCAGGAAGCTTTTAATATTTCATTCCTATACTAAACCATCAAGTAGCTCTGCTTCATTACACTCACAGTCACGTGGTCTATGTACCTGATGGATGAAATGCCACTATGAGAACTCGCCTTCAGCCAAATGAAGGCTTCAAAAGGAGCTGAAAGCAGAATTCACATTTATGTTTTGGGCCTTCTACTTACTGCTTTCATTTCTGGTAATCTTGGGTGTCACACTCCAGCAGCTCTTTCCTATAGGATGCAGGCACGTGAAGAAGCAGAGAGGCAGAGCGAGTTGCAACAGAATAAGCCAGCATCGCCACAGTAGAGATTCTCCAGCAGACTTACCAAGATCAATCTGTAGGATGCATGTTTATATTCCAAAGTATTAGCGAACTTCTTCCTTTCATAATCTTAGGAAACTAAGGCAGGCTACTCCAGAATGCCTACTAAAACATTTTATGCTTTATACCTCCTTAAGGTAAACACACTGGCAGAAATCCCACCTATTTCTATACTCTCCTCTTTTAGACCTCTTAAAAAAAACAATCCATGTCTCTTCTGGGATGCTGATGGCATAGTCACCTACATATATTCTAGGCTATAGTAATTTAAGGGGAAAAGGGAGGGAGGGATAACCTTCCCCCACCACAACAGTGTAACAAACAGAACAATAGCCATAAAAAAAAAAAAATGAAGTCAGAGGCATTTTTTTTAGATTCTCACTTTCTTTCTGAAAAATTGAACTAAAGCATGTACAGACTTCCACTGGGATGAGTTCATTTTCAACTACTGCTTGACCCTACTGCATGCTCTCTGGGTAATATGTGACAGTATACTCACAGATTGACTCTAACCTGTCAGTTTAACTTTGGAAGATGTTACTGAAATGTCCTTGTTCATCAGCCCATGGCAGTCATTTACCTGGGGACCTAAAGTCTGAGAATTACAGGTCGCATTACTATACACAGACACTAAGATCCGTGCTGTACAAAACATGAAGCCAAAGCTACGAATGTGCTTTCTCATAAATAACCTCATCTTCTGTCTCCAAAAGAAAAAATACTGAACAAGTGACAGATGACTGACAGGCTGGATCGTGTTCCATGTATTTTAGATAGGGGCATTTTTTTGTTGGATCAGTATACAGTTTTCATGTACTTACAAGAAAAGACCTCAAAACTTTTGAAGGAGAACAGCTGAATTCGAGAATCCACACAAAGCTGATTCGCGGTATGATACGTTGAGGTGTAACAAAAGCTGTATAACTGATCAAGGGTCATCTAAAACTTTAGTTCTGTGTGTGGTTTGGGGGTATTTGTGATTTTTGTTTGGTTCAGGCTTTTTAAAGCATCATGCAAAAAGAACACACACTGTATGCTTCAGTTCGAACCAGGGGCTTCAACCTCACTGCCCCAACACATGGCATAGCGGTCAAGCTATCAGCTGTTCTAACATTCTTCCCCCTCCCAAAGGTTTTATGTGAAAAACCTAACTCAGACTAAAGAAATAGTCTTTTAAATAAAACATTAATTTATAACAATATAATTTTCTTTACTAAAGCACTTTATTTTCTACAGAGTTTTACATACGCAGATGGTTAGAGGGAGGCAGGGCACGTATGTGCATTTAAACTAAGTCCTTTGAGTCGCAGGAAACCATTTGAATGCTAAGACTGGCATAGGAGGAGCTGTGACGGTCTGGTTTTCTTGGGTTTTAACCTTAAGGAGCTGCCAAGACTTCAGGAGAAGAAAAAAATTCAGCTCAGGTATACATCAGGTCTTCATCTTTTTCAAATCAGAGGAACTCCAGTACTTACAATTACAAGGACAATTTCCAATAGAGAAGAAAGAACTGTAGTTTTCTACCACGGAAGCAGAAAATCCTTTTTAAGCAGAGGCTGGTATTTGAAAAGTAGTGATCACATTTTGCTGGGAGGCTAGATACTGCCTGCCTGGCGATGCTACTGACAAAGCTCCTGACTCCAGCTCACTGAAGAAGAAACCAAACCCTGCCAAGATGCAGGGCAAGGCTGGGGCAGATAACTGGTGCGAGGGGAGATGCAACTGCAAGGCTGGGGCAGATAACTGGTGCGAGGGGAGAAGTTCTCCTAATCGTAGTAATGGGAAGAGCAGAGAGGTGAAGCTGAGCCTAGGGGAGACAGGGCCTGCTGCTCCTACCCCTGCTGAACATGGCCACTTCCACCACTGATGCCATCAGGATGGGTCCTCCCCCTTCCAGCCATGCTGGATTCATTGCTCTATAAAACTTATGAGTGGCCATTAACTCATCTTTCAACACTCTCCATTTCCCATCATCATTCCTTCTTTATACTGTTTTATCCCTTTTGATTTCACCCAGCACTGCACATATCCAGCCAACATTTCTCTTTTGAACCTCAGCTCTAATTCTTTATATTCCCAACAGAAGACCAAAACAGATCATAGTTACCATTCAGATGCCAGCATCCCCCTGCCTACAAAGTGTTGGTGTGACATCTCTGCTGCGCTCAATAAGTGCCCAGCTACACTGCGCTGACTACATGGGCAGGCAAATACAGAAGCAGACTTCTCCCCACTGCCACTTGTGATGCAAAGATAATAACATATCAGAAAGTAGAAGAGCATAAGAAAGGAAAGAAAAATACCTAACAGTTAATATAAAGAATAAAGCAGAAAGGCAAGAAATAGAGAGATAACAGGCTCAGTAATATCATCTTACAAGTAGAATATGTTTTCACCTTAAAAGCAAAAACTGACTACCAAAACCCGCACATCACCTCAACTGCATATGAAAAAGTAGAAACGAATAGTTCTAAAATATTTTTGATTATATTATTTAAAAATTGGTCATAATAACACCAAACATATGGCCACCCAAGCTATTGCAGTACCTCATGCTAATGAAAACTCTGGGTCTTCAAACATATTGGACGAGGCCTTGGGTGATATGGTTTAGAGCAAGGTGTCTCTGCCCATGGCAGGGGGATTGGAACTTGATGATCTTAAGGTCCTTTCCAACCCTAACTATTCTATGATTCTATATTCTAGGTTCATAGAATCATGGAATTATAGAATGGTTTGGGTTGGAAGGGACCTTAAAGCTCATCCAGTTCCACCTCCCTGCCATTGGCAGAGACACCCTACACTACACCAGGTTGCTCAAAACCCCATCCAGCCTGGCCTTGAACACTGCCAGGGATGAGGCATCCACCACTTCTCTGTTATTTGTTATTTGGTTTGCCCTCTTACTGTACAGCGCTGGTTCTCCCTGACAGACTTGACACGGACAAACAAGATTCTCTGGGCTCTCCAGCCACCAGCCTGGGGCACCATCACAGTTGTCACTCACCATGTGAGCAGCACCATGCTGCTATGCTCACCCAACCACAATATATAACTCCCCAGAAGCCAAAAGTTCAAAAACAATCTTCTCTGGCTGCCCTTTATCAAATATTGTGCAAATACTCTTAAGAGTCTTTTAGACTAATTTACAGATTTATCTTATGCTCAGATACTAATCGAGCGTCCAATATGTGTAGCAGTTCATACACTATTCTTATTATTGTCGAGGCAGGGAGAAGCAATGAAAAACTGAATATCCCATTAAATCAATTAGATTATAAGTACTCTGGTTTTGCTTCTCTCTAGTTCTAATTATTTCAGTCTGCCAATATTGCCAATGTCAGCACAATTTCACATACCAGATCATGATAATTAGCAGCACAAACTTCTGATCTCTGATGTAGGAATTTTCACCAATTAACAAGTTAACAGTTAATTAGGCTTGAACCAGAAAAAAAGTATAATCTCATCATCTGCTGATGTTTGTGCAGCCTAAATTTCTTAATTACACTGTAGTAATCTGGTTGCAAAGAGCAAGGCAGGTAAGGCAGTATGAAGCTGGGCAGATTGGAAACTTCAGCACCTGGGAGGTGCTGTGAAAGAACAGGCAGATGTCAACAATACAACTGATAATGATACAGCAGAATTAATTTTCACTTTCCTTAAAGGAAAGTTACAACCAGGTTCACACCCCCCCCCCCCCCGCTCTATTTTGTGTTTTATTTATTAAACCAACAGTTATCTAAAGAACAAGCCATCTAAGTCAAGAGCTATGTAAGAAAATCCTTCACAACCAGAAGTAAGAGTTACATAGCTAGAGATACTACAAAAATGACAAGCATCTCATATTTAAGTTAGGACACATTTTTGCAGTGGAAGTCAGATTAAGGCCAAATGAACACAAGTGTGAAACAGCTAATTATCAGGAAAATAAGATATTCGTGTTTTCACTTATGGCTTGAATAGCCATCTTTGTCAAACAAAGTGATTCTTGGTTTATGAAATCTTGTGAAATCTCTTCTGTATTTTTAAATGAATTTTAAGGTAACTACTAGGTTGAGTGGAGAAAAAGAGCTCTGCCACCACTTCACACTTAGTCGTAGCAAAGGAGACAAAGCAGCAGGTTTAGTTAATGTTTAGCAGGTTTAGCAGCTGGGGACCACAGCTGTTCTCTGTTAGGTTTTAACAATCTGAAAAGTAAGGCTGAAAAAAACACTGAAGCAAATAGTTTGCTGTACATTCCTTTACTTCCTGCTGCAATTTAGACATGTCTTCTTTCCCCTGTAAAAGCTGGATTACCTCCAACATCGTAACAAATGAAGGCTATTTGAAGTTGCTGCTTTCTTCTCTTTCAAATGAAAAAATGGGTCTAAATATTTAGCCTAAATTAGGTATAATTTTACAAATTTGGTAAATACTTTGTAATACAATCAGCATTTCAGCAGTTCACGTGCAGATCCTTAGAACCACTGTACTAACAAACCCCAGCACTATCTGCAAAGGATTCAAAAATTAAATAGAAGTGCAATAATCTATCTGAACAACTTCTGTTTATGCTTCATTAGGTAGAAAGGGTATGGACACTATTACATTTTCAGAGTCAACTTTACCAGTGCTGTTTAGTCTTATTAAACACGTATAACCCTCACACAAGAAAAGGTTAAAACATTTATACTGTATCATGTATGCAATATGTCTTTCCTTAAAGAGCTAAGTACCAGATGATTCAAAAGGTGCTATGGACTATGTCTAAGGAGGCTGCTCCTTTTATCCCAAGCCCACCACTACAACACAGAACAGAAAAAGAGGAAAAAGAAGTCTCTGCATGCTGTTAACCTGCCCTATGACAGATGTTAACAACCCATGAATGCAGTGTCCCCTCCACACCTCCTGACACACAGGCAAGATAAACAAAGATTTCAGGACTCCAGTGCACAGAGCCTGGGTCACAGAAAGTTGCCTGCTGTCCACTACTTAGGGAATCATACCATAATGAGCTGCTATTACCATACATTTATCTTCAAGAGGGGCAAGAAAGGGTATGGTTTACCACCACTATACAGAGAAGTTAATTATTCGTATTCAAAACACGTTGTTAGCAAATCAAAAAAGTAGCTTTCTGCTGTAATCCTTTCCTGCTATCATATTCACCATCATGCAAAGAATATCTTGGTATGGATCTGAAGCCATGTGAATCTGATAAAGGTTCCAAACACAGGGGAGCTAGTTCTTTAAATTCAAACTGCCGATCAAGTCAAATGTTCATCTCTCGAGGTCCCACATGCAGCACACAGAGTTATGACAGCAACCATCATGTTCATCCACTCAAAGTGAAAGGCAAGAGAGAATAAACCCCGTATCTTAGCTCTAAATTAACTTTGAACTTCATATGGAAAAAAAAAAAAAAAGGGACAACTACTCCCTTAATTGCAGACTTTCTTTTTAATTAACCAGAATAATTGAAGCATGACTTCTTAAAAGCCTCTTGCCTAACATCTCCCACAGTGGAAGCTTTTTGCTATCTGCCAAACAACATTAAGTCTTGAGAAACTTCTGGCTGTGTAATCTGCTGGCTAATACTACTGTGCAGTGTACACAGTATTTTTTTTTTCTTATAAGCCCTCATGACTTCAAAAAGTGTAATTTAAATTCTGCTTGGTTTTCAACTCTGAATGTTCCAAATAAAGTAACTTCAGATTGCAAAAGAGAAAATAGCCTTTCTTGATCAGTCCAAATTCATAGAAGCACTACTTAAAATCTGCTTCCTTTGCAGTTTTTTATGCATCTTTTTAAAAATCAAGCATGAACCGTAACATCATTATTTAACAAAAGCTTTTTTCTTAGGAGCATGTATTTCAGGCAGATACAGTAAGGTTTTGCTTCACCATACTAAGTAAAATGTAATGGTTCCATCCAGTGGTTATCTCCAGCATTGCAGGCCGAAGAACAGGAAGTAAAACACAAAGAAATCTTCGCGCTGAACTAAATGCAAAAATGTCCTTATAGCATGGGAAGGAGCAGAAGTGACTTGCTGAATTCACATGCTAAGTGCTTAATAATATATTAGCATTATTGGAGCAAAACTGTGAAACATCTTCAGTTATACGTATTGTACAAATACAAAAACCACGTTTACCTGTTACTAGCATTCTGAAATCATAATACACAATAAAAAATACTTAATTTCTTAATTATTTAATACAAAATTTAATGCTTCGGTAGTATAAGATTATAAAAAACTCCGTTTCAAAAATATTTTTCCTCTTTTTTTTAATGTGCAGCATTGAGAGAATCCAATACAGGGCTCACTATGCTAAAAAATGCAAAAGCACAGACAAAGGACTCTCTCCTAGGAGCTTTCAGCATTGTTTATGTCCCCCAAATGTTTCAGCTGAAAGTGTCAGCTCCAGATGTATTGGTCACAGATGACTGACAGCAGCTTCTGCAGCACAGATACAACTGGGGGGAAAAATACACATTTTCTGTCATCACTGGCCCACTGTTCCTTCAGCAGTTGGAAAAAGAGGAACAAATCTGTCAATGGAGTCTATTGGACATCTTAAAGAGCAAGTATTTCTCATATGCACACACATACACAGGTAACAGTCACAAAAAGAACTGATGGAATTTGCTGGATTACCCACAAACTAGAAATAAAGAGCAGGAGCAGATGACACAGCAGCCATGCCACCTTCTGCAGGCTCAGGGAGCACACTGCAGGTTTTTATGTCGTGTTAGCAACTTTCACCACTGCACCCATAAATATTAGATTCCATTAACTCTTTCTGGTGTTCCAGATAACCTCCCTCTGACAGTGACAGCTTCTGCTTGCCCTGTTTCAGGTCATTAAGATCAGTCAAATTCACAAGACACACAGATCATGACCTTGTCAAATCCTGTCATTCAAAAGGCAGCTTCAGTTAGAGAAAAAGCAGAATGAGAACTGCTATTTTCATGTTCCGTACGTACTGGCACAGACATTGTGTCTTTGTTATCAAATAGGCATAATGCTCCCCACCCACGACTGATCTTCTATATTTCAGCAACCCATATGGTGCCATCCATCTTTCTCCCTCGCTTCCCCTTTTCTTATGTGGCTTTGAGTTGAAATCCTTACGATGCAATCAGAGACTGAATTATGAATAAAGCTTTTTTTCCACACTCATTTCTCCCTATAAACCCCATCAGTAGACTTAAGAGCCATTTCCCCATTCAAAGATTAGCAAGCAAAGTTTCCCAAAGACGGTAATGATGCTAGCACTGGTGCTTTTATACCAGCAGCTCAACTTTCTGAGCAGTGACAGCTTCTGCATAACTTATAAGAAGCCTGTAAGTATTTCTTTCAAAAGATAACCACCAAACGAACTAGTCTGCAATGAGCCTGACACTAATTGCAAACCATGACCCAGAGGCTACCCATTGTTCTGTATTTTACACTAGGAGGTATAACCGTCTAAAGTAGGGAAAAAAAATCAAGGTTGCTGGACAAAGTTCAGTGCAATTTTTTGATCTGAAAACGTTTGCAAAGTTCAGCCACTGGGAGGAGTGTAGCAGTGCAGGCTTCGCAGCGGGGAGAGGGAGAAAGCAGGCTCAGATGCTGAAGGAGCAAAAGTGTACCACAAAAGCCATTGAAAAACTTAATAGCTGTTGTCTTCTTCAGGGTGAGCAGCCTGACTGGGATTATAACCTGACCCCTATGATAAAGATGACCCCTATGCCCAAAATCCCAGTCAACAAGATGGTTGAGGGGAGACCATTCCTGTATGTTGGAATTGAAGGAGGATCACCTCAGGACCTACATTATCCTTGTAGGAGGAGCTGTTATGACACAAACTTCTATGTCCCAGTTCACTCCAAGCCTCCCAGGTCCCCCGCATGGCTCTGGGATACCAGGTCTGGTTCTCTGCAAATGGCAGGCACCACACAGGCTCCCCAAATTCACTTTTCATCTTATCTCTCCTCACCACATCCCCAGCCTAGTATCTGGGCATCTTATCATCACCCAGTTGTATGTGACACACAAATATCTCTACCGAGTGGACTATTAGGCACAGAGACATTAAAGCTGCATCCACAAAGAAAGCATTCATTAGAATTTTCAGTGTTGACCCTTAGTATTTGGGTACCTTTTAGCCTAGACACAGCCCTGAAATGGAACAGTCAAAAAGCAACAGAGATAAAGACTTCAGCAACCACTAACCTCAACAGGATGCTACCAAATTTAGCTAACAGGAACCTATAATAAGCAGGTTTTGACCTCTCCAGTTACGAACTCCCACAACCTGTTTCTGCAACTCTCACAGGAGTGACCATTTACATATAACCATAGGCCTTGCTCTGAAATGAGGCACAAAAGCACTTGCTTCAAAAGCTTAAAGAAAGTGGAAAATACATATGCAGCTAGAGGAGGAGGGGGGATATTAAATAATACTATCAGCACAGGTGAGGTATCTAATTATAGAGAATTCCTGGAGCAATACCCTGTGAGAGGGACCATTTTTGGTGCATACAAGTAATACAAGAGGGGAATGTGAACTCTGGGTTCCTGTTGACTGGAGACAATCAATAAGCCTTCTGTCAACCAAGCCTGAAGTTTAACCACTTATAATGTTGCATATAAACATTGATGTTTTAATTTTAAAATGTAACTCGGTATGTTTTGATAGATGCATAAAGGGATTACTTCCCAAAGGCCTCCAAATATGATTTATTGATGGTTTAAGTAAGAAATTGGCACTGTAAGGCAAAGAGATGGTTCAGACTTATCAGGCAATGAGCTTCACACTGTACAGGAAGGCACCATACTATAAAGAGCAAAGCACTGGGAATACAATAGTTGGAGTAGTTAACCTTTCAGTAACAAGCATCATAATTTCATTTCTCTCTACTCTTGGATTAAAACCAAAATTCTCCCTGTCAACATCAGGAGAAGCATTTTTTGTAATAAATGCTTCCTCTTTAATGAGGGCTTCTGGACAGTTGCTGTATTTATGTCACTGAAAACTAATTTCTGTTCATACTGATATTTTACAATCATTCTGTAATTGTTTAATTTAACTAGTTTAGAGAGAAATGACAAGTTCCACTGATTGTCGGGTTTTTTTCTTTTATATCAAAACTTGAAAACCGGCAATACACTGTATTATAATCTACTTGAGACAGGGGAGCACTCATTTTTATTTCTTAATAATTGCACATTTTCTAGATTATAACCTTTATTTCAAGAGGAAATTGTATTACAAAAACTCTGCAATACAAGGGAGAAAGTTACAGCTTCAAGGACTCGTGCTACTAAACCCAAACAATAGTGGCCCAAAGCCACCTTAACCTTAACCTGAGTTTAGCCCCTCCACATTGCATAGGCAGGCTAGTAAATGATGTAGTTATTTATGATTCCTTCTCGAGAAGATGCTGCCTTCAATACAGATCCAGTCCACTTCAGACAGAAGGAGTAACCAAAGGTTATGCTCATTTGTGGGATAGCTCTCCAATTTCTTGTACACATTTGAGAGCACAAAAGAACAGAAAAAGCCCCAAGTTGTGTCAGAGTAGTGGCTACTTTAAGGCCCAAATTCTGATCCTGCCAGGGGATGTTCTGGATGCTAAGCAAATCAAACAAACCAAACGTTGGGAGACAATGAGAAAATCTGGTTTTCTACCCTTCAGGTTCCCCAGTTTAATGTCCTGTAATTTGAACTAACAAGCACTAAAATTTGGAAACAATGACCCCAAGTTTAATATTTTGTGCCTGAATACAAACTGACAGAAAAGTACCCATCCTGACAGTGCCTTGGATGTCTCAGATTTGTCACTCTGAACAGAGAGATACTGATCTTGAGCTCATTCTGCTTTTATTACTTGCTTGTAAAAGATAGATAAAACTTGCACAGCTCAAGGGTGTTGCAAAGGTAAATTAATTGTTTTGGGAAAAGCTATTCAGATATTAGAGTGATGAGCACCATGAAAAGCCCCAGAGGAAAAGAATCATTTTGACTTCAGAGTCAGGTTCTGAATAAAATGCAGGAAATAAGGCCTAAGGCCACATATTGTACAAAATAGTGAACATCTGTTCATTAAACAAAGCGTGTCCATCTCACAAACTGAAGAAGGCAAGAAGACTTTGGAAAAAGATAGCATTGGATAACATAATTAAGGATTACTGTACAGCATACAACTGGAGGCAAACTTCTGTTGCAAGAATCACAACCGTACTTGACTATAAACTTCCCATTTCTGTTTTAGTATTATTTTTAATTGCATGCAACATCCTTGTTTGCTGCTCCAGAATTAAAACCAAATCCCATGTCTCTTATGATTATGTCCATTAATAGTGTTTAAAACTCATAACAAACTCTTTCCTTTGAGCTTGGGGACTAAATGGTAGCAGTTGTTTCGCTGTGGGTTTGGGGGATAGGATTGGCCAGTTTTCACATATTTGCTGACAAGAGTCAAGATCATGGAGTGTCATTGAGAGCTCTGTTAGAAGACATGCTCTTCTGGCAACAGATTTTTCAAACCATTGAACTCCCCACAGTAAACTTTGTCTTCTAACCCGTAACTCAAATCTATATTGCTAATATGCTTTTTCCCCCACTTCCCAAATCTGTTTTCCAATTCTCTGCTTCTTCTCAAAAATTCAGAATCCACTTCTAGACTATTTAATCTCCTCTCACTCACTCTTTTGACCTACGTCACCTAGTTGCTTTATTAGTTTTTTAGTTCCCTATTCTGCATTTCTCAGGCTACCATGTTACATCCATCATTTTAATCTCCAGCGATATCTATGCTTTTTTCCTAGGCACCTGCTAACTTTGGCACTTACTCCGAGAACCAATAATTCTAGCCTCAGTTTTCAAAGTGTTCACATTTATCCAGACGTACCCTGAAACTTCTTGAGACATACTTCCTCTTTTCCACAAGTCCAGTGTCACTGTGTTACCTTCTTATCCCTGGGATCTTCGACAGAGTGCCATCTGGCTGCCACTCTTTATGTATTATAGGATCCAAATCAGAGTCAGTTGCAAACTCATTTCTACCCCAGCTTTTCTTGTCCTTCACCTAGATTTATTTCCTCTAGTCCACATTCAGCTTGGGATAATCTCACACATTGCTAGGTGTTTGCAGTAGCACACTATAAAGAAAAACCTCTTCTAGCTAAGTACTGAAGTCAACTATTAGTTTATTATTATCTTCAATATTTAATATTTCACTTCATCTTCAAACTGAAAAAAATGGGAAATTTCTCCCTCTCAACCATATTTAAGAATACAAAATAAACTTAAGAAGATAAGCCATCAGGACTATACTATCACTACCTGTAAAAACTTTTTACTGACAGCTTTCAATGAGCAAACACTGAAACTCAGGGAGTGGACTGCTATAGATGAGCACTATTTGCATGGCAGTAACCATACGATGCCATTATACTTTCTGCCAAATGCAGCTGGAAATGTTAAAGCAGGAGTATTCACAGTACTTCATCATTTCATGATGCTAAACCAGACCTCAGAAGGAAGATGCTATTAAAGCAAAAAAAAAAAAAAGCAGTATCTCATCAGGTGTCTGTTGCTTTCTCTCAGTACCCGACCTTCTGAAAGGTATTTCAAGGCAGTTAACATGAACTTCTAGGCCCAGGTGAAATCTCAGATGCACTGCCTGAACACAAGAGCCAGCTTTAAAATACAAGCTCAAAACACTATTCCAGAATTTTTTCATTAAAGGATAGAAGTGCAATGCTCGTAGCTGGTGGGAGCCAGGGGGGAAACAGAAGTAGGGCTTTGAACTGAGAAGGCATTGGGTAAGAAAAAACTGCTTCACCTAAAAGGCCATTTTTCTTCCCTATACTGGGAGGCAAAGGGAAGCAGGGCTGGGGACAGCTTCCTCCCTTGGTAGGTCCCAGCTCCAAACGAGAGGCTCCTGACCTCTCTCAGGACCACTCTCGGTTCCTCTGTGTCTAAGTCCATTTTCCAAGTGAAACACCTCTCCTCCCCAGTGGAAGAGCCTCCAAGTGCCAACTCCAGAGACAGACATGTAGTCCCTGTGTCCCTGCCAGGGGCAGGGGGAAAATCCTTCTGCTCATCAGAGTTACACAGCTGTGACAGCCAGCGGCTCCCAAACAGAGCCCTGGGAAAAATCAAAGCTTCTAAAGGAGATTCAGACAGTGCAGCACAGGTGGGTTGATACAGCATATCAATGCCAGCTGTGGTACTGTGGGCACTGAAGAGGCTATAGTTATCATTACCTTCAGGAAACTCCATCAGCTCTTCCAGTGGATTTTTGAATTTAAGAGGACTTTATTCCCAGTATGACCAGCCGTAACAAAGAGAGATTAATATTATGTTTCCCATCATCCAAGTATCTGGCAAACATACCTTATACCTTTTAAAACAAAATCCGGAATAATTCAGAAGTTATGATTCTATGATTCTATTTTAAGTGTGACTTGGTAAAGAGAACCAACTCAAAGAAAGCAGATTTGATGTTCTGCAACTCATGCAATGAAGTCAGTGGTTTCTCTCTTCTGCTTTCATCAACTTCAGTTTTTCAATTCAGACACATTAATCCCATATTTCTTTTCAAGATTTCAAGCCAAAAAAGCTTATAACGTATTCCTTTGCACCTGTGCAAACCTACAGCTTCAATTCAATTTAACAGGACAGTCTGAAATCCAGGCAGATAAGTGCAGAAAAGTTCAGGAAGAGAAATAAAGAAAGACTGGGTTCACACGCAGATTATAGTTCAAATTTGCAGTGGCCCCTATTTATTTCATAATTAGTCCATCTGAAAAAAATTAATCCCCATTTCTATAGCAAGTTTTAGGAATAATAAGCTTAAATTTCAGAACTCCAGACTTTGGTGGGCTTGGTGGGTTTTCCACGCCTCCCCCTCACCCCCCCCCAAGAAGTACTTCTTTTAAAAGAAATTGGCTGAGAAAACTGTCCTAATTAATATTCAGTTCAGTGATTAAGCACTCTCCCAAGTGACCTATATGTGTAATAGCATCAAGTACCACCTGCTCAAACTGTTGTTTTGCTGCGAAATATTAATCCCTTGTACCTTCTGTTACCAAGCTTGGATGCCATCTGAAATTCAAAAGGGAATGATTCATTGTAGCTGCTTTATAAACTCACTGAAATTTATACAAAAAAAAGTAGCAATTATGTACAAACAATTTGAAATAACATAGTACAAAAAAGCAGGTAACAATTTTAGATAATTTCTCCTGTTTGAATTTCATTTCTTATTATGTAATGTACAAACAACAAACATTTCTTAATGGAAAGCAAATTATTCTGGTTCTGTCTTTAAATAAACTTTGCATATTTTCTATAAACAAGTGTAAGGAATAGAGCTATCTCAAATTGTTTCTGCCTGTTCCTTAAATAGGAGGTGTTAATATTTCACAAAATTCGGTTTCTTCAAAAATGCTGGCATAGACAGCTGCACTTCTTCCCTTTACACAAGTTTGAATTTGTCTCTAGCACAAAATAAATGGATACCTATAGCATATTTTTATATGCACTGTGGGTGGAAATACCCTTTTATTTCTGCCAACATTACACCTAGCATGCAGGAAAAACTGCATACTCAAAACATGTCAGTGCTATTGCTGGCATGCAAGTGGAAGGGGAAAAAGAAACAGAAACAGGTAATTGGCAGCATAACACATCCAAAGGTCAACATCTGACTTCAACTTAAACTCTTCCTTATTTCCTTTCTTTCACACAACTTCTCACATGCTTTCTGCGTTGGGACTATATATGTAAGACACCTTTAGACCCCAGCTTCAATCCACATGGGTAAGCAACCTATCTTACAGAAGTTCTGAAGGCAGGAAACGAACCAACCAAGCTACATGTACAAAGGAAATTTTGCAAGCAACTTAAGCAGCTCCTTATGTAAAAAAAGATATTGTCATTTCTTTGAAGGCATTATCAGTGTATTCCTAAACATTTGTGCAATAACACAGCTTTCCTTTGTGCTATGTAAGTAGAGGTCAAACTGAGGCCGATGAACTGTACATAAATTACACATGAACAGAATTGTCAAAGACCACAAGTTCTGTACTTAGAGACTGAAAAAAATCAGTAGCATAAAGCAACAGATTCTACAGTGGGATAAAATTAATTGCCAACAAATAATAAATTAAAAACAAACAAAAAAAACCCAATCTTTGAAATAGTCCCATCATTTCTAAGACTACTTTCTTAATGTAATGAAAGAGGGGGTTTTATGGCTCACAGAGAAAACCGGACTGTATGTAAAGGAGTCGCAAGTGGCTTCACTTTTGGTCTTAGCAGCACCAACATATCACAGTAAAGACGACATGATTCTAAAACAAGTGTCAACATAGCTTTAGTTTCTCAGTCCTCCATGGTAAAATGGGTTGCACCGTACTTCGCCACCTTACTGGGGTCTTGTGAAATTTGTGACAGTTTCTGGTATAATTACATGTGCAAAGCACCTAAACTTTTTTTTGTATAAATGGAATACACTGGAGGAAGTGTTTTGTTTTCACAGCTTTACCTCTGTCACAATTAATCTTGGGAATTAGTGATGAAAGACAAACACAAAAAGCTTGAAAAGCAGAACAAAACTGCAAAAATTCTATGAGCGCCTTAACTAATGGGATTATCCTCCCACCATCCAACTACAGCATATTGACTTGTGTGTTCATAAGGCTCTCAATTTATGACTTCCATGGAAGACTGTAGGCTGGTTGCAAAATGCGTGCAAAATTGAACTGTCCAACAGATTTCTGAAGGCATGCACTCAGATACATTTTTATCATTTTGAATAGAAGCAACTGAACCAATTAATGAGATGTATAAAGACTTCTGAAGTTTTTCTTAAGACATAAATACGAATTACATAGACAGATCTCAAAGGTTAATTGCCACTGAATCTTTAACTATTTCACCTTTGCCGAACTGTGAATGGTGGCAACTTAGTACATTTACAAACTAAATATAGAAGGAAAGCAAAGGCTCTCACTTGCCAACAGGGACAACGTGGCTGAGATGACTGATGGGGTCAATTCTTCCAGCTGTCCCCCCTCTTTGCAGAGCAAATGGGCAAGCAGCTCATGAAACAGCCCCCACATTTTCATATTTGCTTATACCTCAAGCCTTCAAGGTGACCCATACCAGCTTCAGTTCAACTTATATGTTACATTTTAAACCATGAGAGCTGAAGGAGGCAAAAGCCCACAGCCATCACAGCAGAAGGGACTGTGAAAACCAAATCTGTTCAAAGATCAACTAAGGCACTGATTTTAGAAACTTCTTTTCTACTGTCTCAAAATCGAGTCATTTTGTAGATTTTTGCTATTAAATAGTAGCAATATCCTCCAGACACATTAGTAGTAGGACACATCTGATTTCTGTATTAATAGCTGTGCACATTTGTTTATTTTCACAGTAAATAAATAACACCACATTTTGTGAGGTCTCCAGACAGTACTGGCTCGTGAAAGTGGAGAAAGGTTTGACCTGAAGAAGTCTTTGAAAAAAATACTACTGTAATGTACCTTACCAATTGCTTGCCACTGTGGACTGAAGCTGAAAATCTTAGCTCAGAGAAATAAAACTAAACATTAAATATTTATTCAACAGATGAAAATTAATTTTCTTTCAAGATAAGCAAAGTATGTACTTAGCACTTTCAAACCTATTTTAATAACAACTAGAAGTTGCAAACTATGCATTCAACAGAGTAAGAGGAAGAGAGACATGGAAAAAAGGAATAAGATCCAAAGGCATGGAAAATGAATATAACCAATTCTTACGTTCATGCTGCTGCATTCTTCAGGTTTCAGTTTTGTTCAAAAAGCCTGTTACAACTTGTGTAACACTTATTACCTATCTGCTAGTTTTTATGGATACTAATTCTAGCAAAAGGTTTTGTTTTCAATGAAATTTTCCATTCTGTGTATTTCAAAAAGCCAAAATAGAAATCACTAAATTTTCAGATAAAATTGATCTCTAAAATGGGAATTTCTGGTGTAGTTTGCCAGTGCTGATAACAACACAGCTCTATTCAAATATTCATAGCACCTCATCATTTGTCACTCATGTATAGGGAAAAGCAACGCAGCTCTTCAAAGGGTATTACCTTATTCCTGTATAATGTAGCTACTCACATATTTGAATTACCTACCTGAAAAGTACAGACCAATCTTAGGGATAACACTAAATATATCACACCATACAACCAATGTATCCATTCAGAAGTATAATTGTGCTATGTTTATGTTTCAGTTGTAGCAATGACTGTGGCAGACATATTTCCCATAGTTCTGTTCTAATACTAATGTCAACCTCACCCCCCCCCAGTAGAAAAAAGCAGAGCAAGACAATCACTAATGAAGTAGAAAAAAGTCTTCCCTCACCCTATGGCTTTTGTGAAATGCTGTAAACATTTTAGGAGAATAAGTAGTAGCATGAGAAAATAAACCAAATGCAACCTGACTGTACAGTGCAGTGTATCAAGCCCAACTTCTTCAGACAGAAGCTGTAAACCTTTCACAAGTGCTCTGCATTAGGAAGGGAAAGGAAAACAAAAGAAAACTGACAGTCACTAGCTGCTATGAAGACATTAAAAACATGTAGGAGACTATCTTAGAAGCATTGAAGAATGGTCTCTTCTCTATGACTAGTGAATGACAGCTTGCTTTCTACCTTAAACCAGTGCATGTACTACACTAGTGCTCACATCTCCACAAAGGTAGATGCACTATAATAACCTTCTTATTCCTACAGTAGTGTCTCAGGTCAAAAAGTACAAAGGTCAGATATAAATACTTCCCATAATATGTTTCCACGCAAAGAAATATATCCAGCGAGTCATTTTGAATTCCACAGGGAAATTATTTCCTTTATTTTGTAAAAAGATACAATACTTCAGTAATGCTGATGCTGCCATGGGGCATGCACTTTAATACCACTGACTTGGGTTGTACTTGCTGTATTTCATTTGTAAGCCTGTGACTTGAATTCATCCTATGCTGATAAATCCTAAGTCTTAATAGTTAAATCACATACATTAGATGCAAGGGAAACCATTGCGACAACCTGTCCAAAGCCTTTCAAACCAAGGCCACAAAGGTAACCCCATTTTTACTTTCAATATAGTAATTTTACAGTGGCTGTAAGTTAATATTAACCGAGAAGGTTCCAGTGAAGTCAATGGCAAGACTCCACTTAATTTTATGAGCTTTTTCTTAATTTCCCCTTAATTTTAAAGGGCTGTTTCCATGCCTGACAATCATTAAGATCTTACCATCAAAGTGGTTATCTCTTATTTTTCCCTGAGCAATGAGGTCTTTAAGATGAAGACTCATAAACCTCACTTTCAGTTAGGTTTATGAGATACTTTAAATAAAAAAATCCCGCCACATTAAAATAAATTCACAGATAAAGATTCTAGCATGAAAACATGGCTTGTGAAGTTTACCTCCAGTACTTCTCCACTTATACACCATTGTCATTAATTGTTTTCCACATATAGATAATTGTCATTAATTTTTTTGTATTTCTGAGCACTTGCACACATACAGGATACATGAAGAGAAGCACTGACTTCAAGAGAAGCATGTTTAACTAATAATCCACATTACATGCCATTTGCAGGTGAGTGGAAACTTCTCCCCCTTATTAGAAGCCTGCTTTCACCTACTGTTTGAAGTTCATATCTAATTTAATATCCAAAAAACACCAAATAATTACACTTCACCTTTTCTTGCAGTCACTTTTCATTTTCCAAACTTTCTGGACCTCTAATTGACCAACCAATGCTGACCTTTGCTGCCTTCCCTCTTTCTGGAAAGACAGCAAGAAACTCCACCTTCATTCAAATTTAGGAGTAACCAGTGCATCATAACATTAGGAACTCTGCTGCTACAGATCATTTTTTGTTTCATCCCTCAATTGCCAAGTGTCAGGAAGAAAGAATTACTTTTTTTTAAAGCAGGAGCAGCAACTCAAACAAGCAGAAGCCATTTTACAAGTAATTACTCTGTACAGTTGGATTTATGGAACTATTTCTCCTAAGACTTTTAGAGGATTGCCCACCACTTCTGTGTCTGAGCACCTGCCACATATAAAACAACTGAGCACTGCAGGGATTTTCAGCCATATTTACTGCACAGTTATTACAAACCAGCCTTCTGTTAAAAGGTACTGAGCTGTGGTCTTCACGATTACTAGTAGTAAAACAATTTGTTGTGACTTAACTGTCTCCAGAGTATGTCAAAGCATACGGTATACAAAACTTTCTAGCACTGAAGGTGCTCTTTAGAATGTGTTTTTAAATTGGAAATTATTTCAATCACAACACACACATTAAATGGAACAAATTTTATCATTCTTAAAATAGCCCTTGAACATCACTTACAACAGTTGCAAGAATCCATTTTCTACTTTAATCTAAAATCCCAGGTAATGCACATATTAGAAGTGCATTAAAATGCTTTTAACCTGATTGGATTTTTAAAGGGGATGAAAGTTGAATAAACGGGTAAATGTGTTTGAAAAGTCTGAAAACTAAAATTCCAAATTCTGAGTTATTTATGAAAAACAGCATAGGAAATGAGTAGCATTTCTTTTTAACTTGCAAAATTAACATGGTCAGCAGTTTTCACAATTCAAGTTCAAGCCTACCTTTCCATCAAAGCAACCTTCTCACACAGACATCCAGCAGCTCTAATGCCAAACAAAACACATACACAAAACAATCCATTCGGCATTAGAGTTGGGTTCCTAGACCAGGACAGAGATAGCCCAAGTTATGACCAAGGCAAGAGGATGCCTCCTTGCACAGCTGCTGCAGAAGATGGATCCATGGAGATCCTTGGGGGTCTACATCAGGGGCAGTAGCTTCCAGAAGAGCTTTCAAGGACTCCAATTGCACTGCTGAAGGAAATTATGGATCAGTAACACTAGTAATGACTTCAATGCATTTCAAAAACCAGATCTTAAGACTTTCTAGTTTCTGAAAACACACACTTCCTTCTAACTGGGACTAGACAAACGTGACAAGGCAGTAATATTTATTATGCATCATCTTTATAAGAGAACATTTTCTAGAAATGTACTACCTAAAAATACCATTACTAGCTTGAAGAAAATGCAAGCTTTGCTTAAAATATCCTGTGTAACACTGTGGTTATTATTTATTAGAGAAAACCTGTTTCAATATTTAAGTTTTTATTCACTGCTTTAGTACTCATTTTGTTTACTTGGTTCAAAGATGTTTCAGTTTCTGAGTCTTGGCATACTTCTGAAATACCTGGTACGTCTTACTGCTCTTCAAAATAAAAGACCATATAATACTGCAGAACATAGTCGAACATCTTCATGTATAGTCTATTTCCTCAGCAGCAATACGTCCCATGGTCAAAATGATAAAGGTCTGTCCTCTCCCCATCAGGCTGACCAAATATCCAGTCTCCCAGTGTGGCAGTAAAACCAATGAAAGAAAAACCAAAACCAAGGAATAACTTGATAGTTTAAATTGACAGGAGTTATTGCATTTTGTTTTATACATGCATTTCATTTTGAGTTTTATTGTTTAGCAAAGGGAAACAAGACCTCTAGATTTAGCTGCAATTCATAAAAGGGAAGAAGACACACTGCCTTTGTCTTAATGGTCAGGTCCTTAGGATAGTTGTCAAGGATGCAAGAAGGACAATTTAAACAAATCACCTCCTTGATGAGACAGCTGCAGGAATAGAGTAGGTAATCTCCCCCGAAAAATATTTCTTTGAATGCAAAAAGAAAGTAGACAGAAAGAAAAAAACAAGCATTCTATAATAAGTAAAACAATTATCTGCTGATGGTAGAGAAATATAGAGCCTAAAGAGCCTAAATTAATTAGGAAGTAAGTCATGATCTCTTAGAAGCTGAATTCACTACAGTTTGTTTGTATTAGGTTACAAAATTGTGGAACCTGCAATACTGTTGCAGACTGCAAAAAGCTATGTGAATAACAAATGTATAGGGCAGATGCTCATCGTATGTGCAGTACTAAATACACACACACACACACACACACACACACTACCCTTACAGAGAACACAGAACTAAAGAAAATGATAGTGAGACAAAAGAGTAGATAAATTACCAAACAGACTGAAAAAATAAGAAAATAGTCAAAAATGCGTTTGGGTCAATATTACTTTGCAAATGGATTACAAAAGTCCCTTTCAGTTCTGTCAAGAGTCAACTTCGAGGCAATATTTAATCACGGAAGATATCTATGAAGTAGTTTGAATAATAATGGTGAATACTAAAACACACTTGGGAAGTTTAAAAAAAAACCCAGAATTTTAAACATTCTATCAAATGATCAAGAAATAACTGTAAAAGTGTTGTGGGTTGTTGTTGTTTTTTTTTCTGAAAGTGAAAACACCTAATCTCCAAAGACTATTGTTGGCGATGCTGATAAAGAAATTAGAACTACATGTAAGAAAATACTGCCATTTATAGAACATACAGCAAGCACTTTTTAATCAAGCATTCAAAACTGCAAAATTTAGTTGCTATTCTATTAATATAAATTATCAGAAAAATGGTTGCAGGTACTGCCTGTAAATAAAATTCTTTATAGAGAGCTTATAAAAGAGAATTTATAGTAATTTTTTAGTAATTTTCATCTGGGAATAAAATTTTCATGTAGGAATGAAAATTAGCACACAGCTATATTGTCCACTTTGTTCCCAAGACTAAGCACAAAATTTTGCAAAAGGAATACGAGGGGGGAAATTGATCATGTTAATTATGGCATCAAGATGTACAATAAAATCTCTGTAAGATGTGCTCATATGCAAGTAGAATCAGGTCCTTAGCTATTTAAGTTTTTTCATTAAGCTCACTCCAGCCAAATTCTGAATTGATTATAAACAGGTTAAGTTTCCTTTCCGATTAGATTCTGCTATCAGCTCTAGTCACATAAGACCATGTTACAGAACTTACTAGAACAAGCTTTACATATGATCTATCTAGAGAGAGAACAACTGGGAAAAGAAGACAAGAATTGTGATATATGGATTCAATTATCTTCAAAACAGTTCTTGTTCTAGTCAAAGATACAAACCTCACTGGATTCTGACTTGCTTTTTTGTGGACTTGGATGTACAGAAGACCATTTTCTACAGTACATAAAACAGAAAGGAAGTATGTGCAGACACGCCCACAGCAAGAAAGGGAGGAGGATACCCAGGAAATGCTTTAGAATTGAATGTGTATTATCAGCTAGTGCGATAAGCTAAGTAAAAGCTGAGCTAAATAAATGGATCTTCAATATTTGTGGCTAGAGGTTTCTGAATTAGAATATCTCTCAGTAATTAACAGAGATGAAATTTAATTACTCACAGAATTACCAATGTCTTCATTAGTAACTGGCCCTTTAGTATGGATTATCACATAAATCTTTTTCCATATTGTATCTAATTTAAAGTAAACAAGCCAAAGCTTGGTGTAAGCCCATTCAACATACAGAAATTAAAGCAGTTTTTTCCTGATCTTATTTTCTCTGAACTCCAATATCCATTTACAGTGCCTAATAAAGAATCAAATGTGACAGTAATGCTTAGCTGGTCCCCTGCCAAAATGCTTGACGGTAAGTCCCTGCCTAACTTAGGTATATAAATTGATATAGCAGATCCTCCAGCTCCAAGTCTGAAGCAGTTACTTCCCCTTAATCACAAGCTTCATCTTATGAATTAAACATCAATACACACTTTCAAGACACAAGTATGTGCATGAGAGAGGTCAGGAAGCTCCGGGGAAGGAGGGATGCACAGCATCACATCAACCCCACGGTGTCGGCAGCCCCATGCTATCCCTGGGGAAAACCTACGCACATGTGTTAGGAAGTGGGAATGTGGATGCACTGCCATGCAGCTTTGATCTCCTCAGGGAGATGTAACTTCAGACTGCTGCCAGAGGGAATCTGCTGTAGTTGAGTAAAAAAAATCTTTAATACTTTTGCACCTCTCTACTCCCTCAAAACGAAGCACGAAGACCATGCTGCCAAGAAATGAGGAGAGACATATGTAATGGCTAGAGATGCCAGCTACAGGAAGCAACAGTGACATCCTGGTCTCAGGTACAACAGAAGGCACCAAGCAAGATGCTTCTGCTTAAGGATACTGTTTTCAGCACCCAAGGCTAGGAGCCACTACTTTCAGACAGATTTGGTTTGAAAGCCTGGAATGACACAAATGCTGTGCCTTATTCGCAACTGGGGCAAGCTGTTACAACAGCAGCTTGCTTAGGCAACGTCATTTCTCTAGTCTGTACTAATACTGTGTGGCACACACACCCCTCCTTTACTTTCTGTAAAGTGATAACAACCAGTTGAAATATATCTGAGCCAAAGCGGATTCTGGACAGACAGATAACACAATAGTTAAGGGCTAATCTGAGCAGCATGTGCCCCCCCCCCCCCAGTGCTGGCCAAGGTCTGACTCAAGCAGTTTGAAATAAAGACTACAGTTCTGCAGTTGATACAAAAATGTGACTGAGTCAATTATCTCATTCCATAAACAGCAGACAGCCCAGGTCCCATTGAGTTCTCCTACACAGCAGTGGCCTCCACGCCAGGAACTCCCCTTGAACAGGGACACCTCTCAAGGTTACTCCTCAAAGTTGAGAGATTACTCATAGCAGCCTTCCAGTATCTGAAGGGGGCCTATAAGGATGCTGGGGAGGGACTCTTCATTAGGGACTGTACTGACAGGACAAGGGGTAACGGGTTTAAAATTAAACAGGGGAAGTGTAGATTGGATATAAGGAAGAAGTTCTTTACTGAGAGGGTGGTGAGGCACTGGAATGGGTTGCCCAAGGAAGTTGTGAACACTCCATCCTTGGCGGTGTTCAAAGCCAAGTTGGACAAAGCCTTGGGTGACATGGTTTAGTGTGAGGTGTCCCTGTCCATAGAAGGGGGGTTGGAACTAGATGATCTTAAGATCTTTTCCAACCCTAACTACGCTATGATTCTACGAGGCCCTGCTGCAACAGATTCTCCATGATTAATAGCATGCTAAACTTTGAAATCTTACCTAAGTGATCTAAATGATTATGCACCTATAACCCCTTAGCCATAAACTGTTGATCAAGTCTGAGACTAAGTTTGGATCCACCCACACCTACACTGCTCTCTGAGAGGGAGTTTAGAAGGCAAGGGGATCCTTTCTGCACCTCATAACTCAATGGAGGTTCTCCCTGACAAGTTTTATCTGACTGTGCCCTCTATGCAGTAAATGCTCAAGTGTCTCTTGACATCAAATTGTTAAAACATTGTCACATTTATTACCAAACATTGTTAAATTGCTGGTTTATATTAATAAACTTATTTCTCTTTTACAACTGAAGTGCATCACTCCATCCACAATATGCTAGGCATTTGGAAGGCAGCACATAGAATTTAGGATCTTCCCAGAAACATGAGCAAGACCATTACTAGTACTTCTTTTTCTCCTTTTCACCCTAACTTTACTGAATAAAAATCACAGAATCATAGGAGCTGGGCTGGGACTTTAAAGCTCATCCAGTTCTAACCCCCTGCCATGGGGTAGGGATACCTTCCGTTAGACTATGTTGCTCTCAGCCTCATTCTCTGCCCAGCTTGTATTTGTACTTGGGATTGCCCTGATCTGCATGCAGGACCTTGCACTTGGCCCTGCTGAACATCATGAAGTTTTCACTGGCCCATCTCTCAAGCCTGTCAAAGTCCCTCTGTATGGCAAACCTTCCCTCTATCATGGTGACCACACAACAGTGTGGTGGCGTTGGCAAACTTGCTGAAGGTGCATTCAATCACACCATCCACATAACACATACTTGCATATTATTTCAGTTGAAGGGTAATTCATTCACTGTATTCATTACATATCACACACTGATGGAGGAAGATGGATACATAAAGTGTTGCTGTAAATGGTATTGATAGCCCCAGGCATGTGTGCAATGCAATAAAATGAATAGTGTTTTATTCTGTGTGGGAAAGTCTCTCTCAAGAGGGGGCCTGCAGCCAGTCTCCAAACAGCATATGCCACTACTTCCTTTGGTTTATAATCCAAACAATCACTCCCTAAGCAAAAAATAGTGTTAAAACTGTGTATTACCACAGTGACAGTGCCCCCTAAGGAAGTAAAATCCCCAAGCAGTTTTATACAGCATGTAGGAATGATAGTAGTAGTTTGTACAACTCAGTGGTTGTGTCCATCTGCTCACACCAACACAAACAGGTTAACAGGTGTCATAGTAGATTTCATTAAAAGTCAGTATAGGAGTGCAGAGCAAAACAAAGTCTAGAATACGTTAACATCAAGGTAGTGAGGAAGGCTGAAGCTGAATCTTATTGACAAAAAATAAAGTTTTTTTTAATTAAAAAAAAAAAAACCAAAGCACAAACTTCACCATCCTTAATATACACATTTCTTCTACAAACTTGACCAACTTCTGTCTTTGTTTACTTACAAAGTACTTGAAGTTTCCTTTGATATTATTTTCCTCCTCAGCCTTGGAGGAAAGACATTATTACCTCTCAATAGGCTAAGCTAACCTAATAGAAGTGCTTTAATGAAAATATCTATTTTAACTTATGACAGTTATGACTGTGAAAACACAAAGAACTAGAAACATTTGTTTTCATGTTTTTTACTCTGAGACTACTGCCTCCAGTGAGCTTGTGAAGCATGCTCACAGAAATGCTTTCTGGATTTTAATGTGGAATCTAATTAGAATGCATTACCTCCTTAGCAAGAACTGCCTGTTCTAGCAACTGCTTAGGAACATTTTCACAATACTCACGAATTTAGATGATTTGTATTCAGGTTAGCCAAAAAAAAACACCTCAAGTAACATACACTTTAAAATACAGACATTCCTGCAGAAATCTGCTAAATGCTACTGTTTTTCTGTTGATTCTGGAAGTGTTCTATGTATCAGACCTAGAAGATACCGAGGAATATGCAGAGTTTTGTTTTGTTTTGTTTTGTTTTTTTAAGAAAAAAAGATATTTCAAACACTTGTAAGCTGTCATCAGAAAGTCATAGGCCTTCCCAGTGGCTGACCTTATAAAGGACCAAAGAATCTATTAGATGTGATTCAAGAATGGCAAGATTTAGAAGTCATCTGTGGCAGAAAGCATAAATCACAACACTACTTTCACTCAGACCTAACGTGAAGAAAGACCATCTGCATTAACAGACAGAGCCCAAAAGTGATCAAATGTTTCTCTATCGGATTATATTTTTTTATCAGACATGTAGCCATTTTTTAACATTTAGCATTTATTTGATTGCTTTGTTAATAGAAGTGAAGCTGGCCATCTTATTTGAGAGCTCATGTAAAGCTGAAGACGGCAGGCATTCAGTTACATGCGACCTGTGTGCATGATGCCCCTCGTCACATTTACCCTGCATGTCATTCATTTTGAACTTGAAAACACAGAAGCATGACAGAATCATGAAACAGCTCTTTAAAAGGGTTTGGATGCAGGAAAGCAGGCTTTCTCATGTAGAAAGACAAGAAAATCAAGTAGCCAAAATGACAAAGTTATATTCCTTAGAAGAATTAAGTGCCTCAATTGCACACAAATGTTAATGATTACCGAAGCTGGATTTAATATTTATGTCATGAAAAACAGTAACCCTTAACAATAAATAATAATGCATTAAAGAGCAAATATAAGAGCAGGGGCAGGCTCTATGTGCTATGAATTCAGCATGTTTAAGTACATTGGAAGCGAAAACAAAGGGTTCCTCACAACAAGCATCTTACTCTGATATGCAGCAACCATAAGAGAGAGAAACATTTGGAGGGGTAGGGAGTTAACAATGCTGCCACTGCATTTCAAGTTGGAGATAATGAAAATGTGACCTACCAGATGAAGCTAGCATTTTCACATGAAAACTTGTGAAACTGCTAGTTTTGCAATAAAATAATTGTGTTTATTTTTCTTAAGAGGCATATATAAGCTCATGCTGTGTAGTGTGGCACTTCAAGCACAGCATCTGCTTTCCGATTTATACAAGAGTGAACACATTTGTTAAACTCATCAAGAGTTGACGGACAGCCCAGTGAAACAATCAACAGAGGCTGAGCTTGCCTGTCACACACACACACACACACATAAATTAATACACAAAATTATATCTAGAAGTAAAAATGTCTTCCCCCTCATATTTTTAACATAGCAATAATAATTCTACTTCTCCAAGATATTTGTATAGCTGTGTATACATGTTTGTATAAGATATTTGTATAGCTGTATATACCATAAGTGTTTATGTTGTATGGTCCTGGGCAGCCTGTGCTAGCAAAGCCCACACTGGACAGGGTGGTGGCACCCTTTCAATTCCAGCCATTCTGAGAATACCTGACCACTTTCTACATACAAGTAAAGATCTTATACATTTTATTGCTTCAACTGAGATTAAGGAATGTGAAGTATCTTTTATATAGTATTCTTGAACCTTTAAATTCAGGTGGACAGTGCTAATTATGAACATTCTTAAAGTCGAAGTCTCACATTTCTCAAAGTTTCCTTGGCAACTTTATGCTACTACAAAGCAAAAAAACCACCAACCCTACAAGTTTTATAACAGGTGATATATGAGTGTTATTATGGAAGACAAATTTCCAGTGTGCATTTCAGGAAGAGAACATCCCGTGTAAATAGGATCGTTCATTCATTTCAAATTAATAAATAATAAATTGTTGTAGCAAATCAAACTAGCAGGCAGCAGGAGGAAGTGCTTGGCACATACACATATGTATCCACAGTGTTACAATATACATGATAAAAATACCCCTAGGTTACTTTTCTATAATAAAATTCATGGGAATTATTACCAGTAATGATCAATGCCAGAATTTTTTGAAAGAAACACAGACTGCAGATAGAGCATAGAGAGGACAGCATACTTTAGACTTCAATCGCACAAGAGTATTTCCTAGCAGCAAAATAAGGTTTTTAATTCTTCTCAATAAGCTTTTCTTTTCAACTTATGTAGTTGAAAGACATACGTCTGATACTATTTGCTGGAACTTTAGCAATAGAATAATAATGCAGTAGATGCTATTTATTCCTACTTTTAATGCAGACTGAGGAAATTGAAAACATTTACTGTCATGGTAATAGATTTAAACAGACAGAAAATAATCTGCATTTTCTACTAGATATTAGGATAATGGAAACAACACTCTTACCCATGTATTTTTAATGATATGACCCTACAACTATGTAACATAATCACAATGCAGTGAAACATCTTTTAACAAGATGAAACAGCTGTGACTTATTCTACCCAATCCAGAAATAAGCTGTCAAAGTTAAATTGTTATGTAATTAATTGTGCATTTGCTGGCAATTTTTAAATTGTGAATGAAAGACTGTAGTGAAATTGCAAATCATTGAGTACTTTCATCTAATACATTTGAGATAATCCTTTGAAGACCACTTTCACTGAGCAGTGTTAATGAGAAGCTCCACACTTCAATAAAATGTCACCAAATAAGTATAATCGAACAATACTATTTTCTTTAAATACATATATATACATATATATGTGTGTATATATCTATACACACACATATATATACGTATAGATATATACACATATATATCTATACACACACACATATGTATACACACATATATCTTAGCCATCACTGAATAGATTCCATAACTCGTATTGAGATACAGAAAGACTCAAGAACTTCAAGAAATAATTCGCCTCCAAAGAGAGCACTGAAATGGTCTACAGACAAATTTCAGTCAACTGATTTATATGCAAGATTCTGCATAGGACACCCTGCCTTTATATTACTACATACCTGCAGGTAGTCTTTAGTTTATCGATTTTATTCAAAACAGAGCTAGAAGGACTACCGATGATCTTTCAACCTTGTTTCACTTTTCATGCTAAGGATGTCTTCTTGCCAATTCTCCTCCCTCTCCCTGCCCATTATGTATCTTAGCACAATTAATTTGTTACTGATCATTACTTATGAAGGTACACTTGGACCTTCTTTTGGAAGTTGAGACTATTTTTCCAGCTACCAACAGTCAAGACAACTCTTAAGGCACTTTTGCTGGCTCTTTTCAGTCAAGGTTTGCATTCCAAAGCCTTTGCTGGGCTGTATTCCTCCTACAGAAGTGAGGATCTAAACACAGACAAGCAAGTGGCAGAAGGGAAAAATTAATATCCAAGTGTCACCCGGTCATCATAGGAGCTGCCAGTGTGAAGACGGGTAAATGCTGAACTTGCAGCAAAGTAGCTGTTAATGCTGGAACTCAGCCTTGGTATTTTCACTCTAATAAAGCTTTCACAGCACTTTTTTCTTTGAGTTCTGTTAAAAGAGGCTAAAAATTACTTTGTTGTTGAGTTTGCTTGGGCTTTCCCACCCCCCAACCCCCCACCCATAGCTGGAAGAAGTGAACCACAAACAGCAGCTGAAGGGTAAAAGAAACCTTGCTCAAAAACAAATCCATTTCAGATACTCAACATAATCAACAAGCTTGTTTGAACTGTGAGCTTCTTGCCAGAATAGCCTTTTAGAGAGTCATTTCAACTCACCAAGACCCGAGAGTTTATGGGTATGGTAGCTTTTTAAAATAAAGTATATACAAAGGACAAAGACAGATAACTGAATCCTGAAATACTTTACTATGCAACATAAATAAAAACACAAGCTGTATCTCAGTAAATATACATTAGGACACTTAGTACTTGTACAGGTTCCAGGATTGTTTTATACGACATGCATTGTATCTTTCTCTTTATTGCCAATTTTTATTATTTTTTATGAAGCTTACTACCACAGTGACTGCCAAGAACATTTTTGAAACCTCAGACATTCTGGTAAAACATCAACACCATATTTTCAAAAATGAAAGATTTACTTAAAATGATATCAACTGAAACCTTTTCCTTAATTGTATCAAGCAATGACTTTACTCATATCCTGCTTTCTAGTAAGTAAATTTATCTTTTCTAAAAGGGTACAGAAATTGGTTTTTGTTTTAGTGCTATGATAATAGGATCATTTTTAATTCTTGCATAACAGGGGGGCAAGTTCTGGCCCACCTAATGCAGCAGGCGTCACAGCAGCACCAAGAGTTATATGCATCACCAAAGCTTGTTTCCAGACAATGACATCAGAGGTTCTTAGTTACACATCCATTCATTAGAAAGTTCCCATTATTCAAAACTCAACCTTCTTGGAAATTAATTCCCAAGGGTTTAAACTATTACAGATTGCAAAAACTGAACCTTTCACATAAAAACAAACCAGCCAACCACCCCACACAAACCACACACCTGGTCTCAGAAGCATTCTTCCTATATAGCATAACTAATAGTTTTGTTTCATGTTCAAAAATTTTCTAGCTCTTCAGTTGCATTAGACCATTTATTCAAGAGTTTAAGTGTGATTGTCTTAGTTTCTCTTTTTATATAAGAAAAATGGAATGTCTAGTTTTACAAAGCAAGTTCTACTAAGGTAAAACTACACCATGTAACTGCTCTCCTTTATCTCTCATGTGTGCGTCTCATCAATCTTTGGTTTGGTAACCTGTGAGAACTGAAGATCAACAGAATACCTGCACGCTTTGTATATGCAAGATGAGACCTGTTATTCTACCAATATTGTGTTCATCTCCTAGACCATGTATACTTTCCTATACACTGCTGCCCAATATGGAACGATTCATTTCTTCGCCCCCATGAAAGCATTTCAGGGAAAGCAGGTTTTTCACCCCTCAAAGATGCAGGCTAGCAATCCTGGCAAAAACGGCTACAGAAAATGCAGCCACCAGAAACGGCAGATACTTTTCAGGCTGTAGAACAGTCATGCAAATAACCTTAGCCAAATTTATGCAACATTCATAAGGAAAACCTAAGTTTACATTTAGATCACACAGTTTTCATTAGAGATTAAGCCCTTTTATTACCATCATAAAACCATTATGGTTTTGTCACTTCAGTAATAAGAACCCTTTTGTCCTCAGATACTAGATTAGCACCTGCTAGCTTCATAAACTGTTACCACAGATTTCCTACTTCCTTGTTAATAATAGGCAGTCTGCTCAAGCTATCTCCTCCTGTACTTAATGATAATAGTATTCTTGCATTCTGTTGTATGAATTCTGAAAATCACATTGTAGTGGAACTTTTAATGCCGTGTTATGTTTCACTGTGTTTCGCTTATCTTGATCCTCTCTGAAGTAAGTGTGACATAAAATATTTTCTGATTATAGGCCACAAAGTGGAATGTCTGCATGCTTAATAACTTATACCTTTTGTGGAAGTCAATGAGGACTCATCCTAAAGAAAAACACAATATTTACAGATTGCATTAACTTTGCACACTGTCTTTGCCTACAAGGAGGACTTTTGACAAATGGAACTATAATTGATTGAAAGCAAAGCATGCTTTCTGATCAAATTTACATTCCACAGCTCATGTAGGAGCTCAGCTGCATTCCAAAAATGTTATGTTCAACTGCCTTTTTTTAATACTGTGATTAAACTGAAGCAGGCCACTTTTCTTGCAATTACCCAATACCTGAGGAAGGAACACACCTAAGGAAAGAATACCTTAAGGAAACACTCATGGTTTCTTCTTCCATCAAGAGCTTCTGCAAAGGGTGTTGCCTGAACAAATGAAGACAACCAGAGCTCTTTTCAAAACTGTAACACACTATCGGTTAACAGTCATGTTTGATATAGAGGCTACTTGCCAATTTTAAAGTGGCTAAGATTAACTATTCCATTAAAAACAAAACAAATCCTCCCTTCAAAATACAGTGTTGTTATCCATTAGCAAAGCTGTATAATGTGCAAGAGATAAAGGTTAAGTACTAAATCATGTCCAATTGCTTTAGAAAGCTACTGGTATTTTGATTGGGTAAAGGTACATGCTGGTAGTGTATTTTCACACATATTTTGAGAACTTTACTGTGAGATAGGCAGCAGTTGTTTGTATTAAGGCTGAAGCTTCTTTCATTAAGGCTAAGTTAACCTGCCCTCCCTGCCCAATACAGATTGCTGAACCAGAAATAAAGCATCTTTGCAGTTCAAGAATTTTTTCTTTTCACTGACATGTACAAACCACCTTTCCCTTTCACCTATAAAAAGTAACATCAAATTTGCAGAGGCAGAAGTGAGAACATGAGGTTTAGGCGTATCATTCACACACATGCCTACTATTCTTTCCAGCATGGTACATCTTGGCCGTGAGAACAAAGGCTTTGGGCTTGTTGCTTATACAGAAATCACTCAAATGTCTCTAAATGCCTCTACACACCTATGATGAGGATACAGAAGGCACATTTAGCCCCATCATCACCAAGTTACTTCATCACTACCTCAATGTACTACAAGTGCAATGTATTACAACATTCCTGGAGAGCTCTGGTTCTCCTATCCCAACTATTCTTACTGCACCACCTGAATATATAACAGGCAGTGCTGCGCAAGCAAAGATTGCTAAAACTTTGTCATCTGAGTTTAATCTAAATATGGATCAAAGAACAGTCTATCAGAGACTCAATGCAGAATCCCAAATGAGTGCTCACCAGGTCTCTGCAATCAGATGCTTCACAGGAGAGCAATTCAGATTAGTTTTATTTTGCTGGAATGAGCTTCAGTTTCATTTGCAGGTATGAACTGATTACTTTAAAACAACTGAATGCATTCTAAACCATATCCCAATAATCACTGGAGAGACTTTAAAAGTACATCTATATTTCATTGGTACCAATCTACCTAAAAAGGTATGAATTTTAGGTGGTTATTTCCTTTAAGTGAAACTTTTACAATATATTTAAGTAGAGTTTGGGGTGTGAGCTGGGAACTACACCGTGATTCAGAAATGGGTACAGGAATTCTTGCAGGAAATAACCCTCTCCCTAATTTTATCTCAAATATTTGCTTTCCAGAAAAGAATTTTTTCCAGCATAAGTAACAAAGAACAGAATGTTATGACATCCATTTTCTTGGGGCTTTTGTGCGCAGTGACTTGCCTCTCTTCTTTGCAGTAGTCCCTGTAATACCAGATTAACCACATGAAACATACCCTACTACCTGTACTCTCCAAAATACAATAGATTTCTAATACACATATTACATATGCATGGAAGACATGTTCTAATATGTATGCAGTTACACATACAATCTTTAAGGAGCAATTGCAAATTTCCTCATTTACATTGCTAGTCAAAAGGAGAAGTTTAATATTTCAGAGCACCAGAGTGACTCAAACTTGGAACAACAATTCAGCTTGACCTGGTCCAGGAAGCCTACAGGCCTATTCAGTCTTTTTTTGCCCCTTCCTCCTCTCCCCCGATATCTAAAGGTGTTTATATTGTATTTGTTGCTTCTAATGAGAGAAATCTAAGCTATCCAGAAGTTCAAGGGGAACGGCAACAGAACTTTTGTTTTCCTTCTCTTGCATGACCGCAGTAGGGCATTGCCTTCTCACTGCACTACTAGGGAAGGATCAGCAGACCAGCTCCAGGGATAGCTGCTCTTCCCACATGCCAGATGCAATCTACTTCTACTATAGTTCTGCTGATAGTGGAAATTGCATCACGCTTTTCTTATCAGCAAATTCTGACTTGGATTTCACATGCGACATACACAAACACACAGGTGTATTTTGAGGAAATGTGGAATATCAAAAGGTCTCCTAGAAAGAATTGAGGTGTGATAAACCTGTCAAGGGAAGATGGCGAGCAATGTTAAGCATAAACTCACCCAGCAGCGGATGCTCTAATTCACTAATCTGATGACCTTCCTGTAAATTGCAAAACTCCTTTGATACGTTTGCTTCTTAAAAAAAACAGAAAAGGTAACTTTTTCCAGACAGTTACTTGGCAAAGATTTTACTGGAATCAGGAGCTTTGTTGTTGCTGGGCATCACATTATACTACTGGTTTGCTAGGAACCATATAATTTATCCTGGTTTTAAACAGCAATTATTCTGTAGATAAACATTTTCATATAATCATGGAAAAAGATCAGGTTGGAAGGGACCTCTGAAGGCACACTGATCCAACTTCCTGCTCAAAGCTGGGCCATATTCCAGTTTAGATTAGGTTGCCCAGGGAGCTGTCCTATCAAGTCCTGAACATCTCCAAGGATAGTGATTCCTGAGCCTCTCTGGGTAACGCAGGTTGTGCTTCACCACACACAGAGAATAATCCTCTCCTTATCTCAGACCGTGGTTTTCCTTGTTGCACATGACCACTGCTGTTGCGCATCTTTGATTTTGGTGCCTTTGAGCTGCACTCGCCACTTAAGCCAACATGGCTGTTACACTGCATTAGATTTACATTATACACTTTGAAAAGCATTTATAGGTTAACCTGTGGCTTTGCAGATTTTTGCCATGGCACCACAGCACCCACTTATGGCATGAGGATTCTCCAAGTTGTGAAACTGGAATCAGCTCTGAGGCTCTCACTTTCTGTGTGAAGATTTGACTCTGGTGGTTTAGGTGGTTTCCTTAAGCCACAATAACTAGTCAGTTATAAAATGGGTGTTGTGCAACTGTATACACACACTCCATATATATAAAATATTTCTTTCCTTACTATGTCAGACAAGCAAACAGCTGAGCAAGAGCTAAGCTACTTACACAGAGTTGCTTTAACTCACAGTATGTGTAGTGGTTAGGAATAGATACCAAAGCTTAGTCTTTCAGCTGCTAAACAGATTCATCACAGTATTTCAGCATTCTATCCACAGTCAAAACAAGTTAGTATGGGTAGGTTTGTGAAGAAATCCCAGGTATCCTATGTCTTCTTGCCTTCCCACAAGCCACAGTAATCTCAGGATTTCAGGACTGAGAAAAGATATTATTATACATTGGTTTTGGAGCACATTTTTGGACACACTTTTTTTTTCAGCAACACAAAAAAAGAGGGAGAGGAGGTAATCTGATGCTTGTTTTCAGCAATAAGCATCAACCTCATGATTCTCTGAAGTCCAGCAAAAACTCCCTTTTACTGCTCCTGAAGGTATATTGATCTATACTCCTGTATATTCCAAGTTAGTTGTAATGCTAGCTGAGCATAGCCTGCTTTATCATTGGTTAAAGTCATCAAACGCAAGAACACAGAGGTATCCCGTACTACAACTGAAAAACAATTCAAAAGTTCATATGTTTTTCTCTTAATAGGCCTGTGTTGGGGGAAAAAAGTTCCTGCAGACAGGGGTCAGAGCTCAAGCCAGCAACACCCACTGCTTTCTAGCACGTTCAGTTTGAGTTCTGAATCCTCTTGGCTGTAGAACATTCCACAGCCTTTCTGCTTGATCATTAAAGACAGCAACCTGTTACACTGCATGCTGACAACTCTGACAAAAAAAAAGATTTGAGGGTGTTCTTCTACAGGAAGCATGCATCCAAGAACACCAGCATTACTAGTGAGCTCTTCAGAGAGCAGATACACTTTTCTCCAGCACCTCCAGGGTTTCAAAGAGAACACCTGCTTACTCTATACAGCAATGAAATTCCACATATTTTGAAACATCCACTCCTTTTGCAAGTCTGACAATTAATAGATACCAGGACTCCCTATTCATATTCTGTCTTAAATATCATTAACACTGTTAGAGAATATCACAGAACAATACATGTCTGATCACTGTTCAAGTTTCTTAGAGATATCAAGTAGTTGGAAGTCTTGAGTTCACCAAGAAACAAGCATAACTGTTTCAAAACATTCTTCAGATTACTTGTGGCTCAATGTTAAAGAGACATAAAATCTTTTTCAAAAGATATTTATAAGTACAAAATATAGGCCAGGGTTGTTCTGGAGATAGAAGAGTTGAGCCTGCAATAACTTGGGTAAAGAGAAGCAGAATGGGTACAAAAGTAAAAATTACACATTTAACCAATGCGCAAGAGCTCAGGATAAAATAAGGCACAGTTTCTTCCATACTCCAGTCTCCACTTGACTCTTACTCTAGGTAGACTTAAGTAGCTAACGGTAAGCAACACGCAGACAGAACAAGACGCAGCTCCACGATCTCAAAAGACAGAATGGCTTGGGTTAATGGGTAAAAAGAGACAGATAGGAATAGCTGTTGAAAAACAAAGGGATTTTAATTGAGTTTACTATTCAGATGGGAAATGGAACAAATGTTGGTTTCTTTCTAACTTCCATAGCAACCCACTCACACTGAAGTTATGTGACTCAGAAGCTGTTTTCTTTAAATGCAGCCATATGGCTTTTAAACCCTTTTGGTTCGACGCCCAGACACAGAATAATTATTTCTATCACTTTATTGTCCTGATAGACTCCGAATACTCAAACTTTGAATTTTACTCAGATTACTTGAGTTCTCCTTTACATTTCTCAGGTTCCTCCATGTCATACCCAAAGGGCTTTGTTTTTTACTTTGATAGAAAAAGATAATAAACATCCGTAGCAAAATTAGGATGCACCTGGCAACTTAAGAGAAATTTCACATTTTCCAAATACCCTGTGTATATAATTATACCAAGAAAATATTTGTTATTTGGTTTTAATTTACTACTTCATTGTCAGAGGATGAAAAATTCATGTTTTGCAAATGAAGGTTTAAGCAGTCATCAGTAGTTGCAATAACTAGGTATGCTCAAAAGTCTACACTAAATTTCCATCACAGTAACAAAGTCTATCAAGACTGAGACACAGCCAACTTTATTACACTAGGCCTGCTTGAAAGTATTTAATATTCAACAGCTGCATAGGAACCTAGCAAAATTATTCACAATTAAAGCAAAATAGCACAATGGAAGTTCATATTCTTTTTCCAGTAAGAGTTGCTGCAAATTTTAGGAAGACATTTTAAACTCAAAGAGAATGTAATATTTTGACACACTGTTAAGGTCTCCTTTTTCTAAGTTGTATTTTGGTTATAGAAAACAGAAACATATAGAACTATATGACCAGCTCACAGATGAAGACTGCAATATTCACTTCTCATCAGCCAGAAACTCAAGTAGTTTTCAATGAAAAGCATATTTCACAGCAAATGTATCCTCACATTGTCCACTTGGAAAACAAATTCCTTCAAGTAAGTAACTCGAAGAACTTCAAGTTCTTTCCAACACCATTCACAAGCACTTCATAAATCATAAATCATTCAAAATTGTAACATACCATTACATTTCACCACAATACCACAAAACCAAGTCTTCAAATATATAGTTTTTTCCAAGACAAAAACTATATTGTCAAAATAGAAGATTGGTTTCGGGTTGCCTTCTTTTTTTCCTTTAAAAATCAGCTCACCTTTCCGTACAGCAGTTTGTCTCATGGAAAAGCCCCTCTTCATGTCTGGCAATAGCTGCAAAATATTCACGACCCTTACTCTACACAAGTGCTGCAGGCTGTAAGGTTGGCATTTAATATCTGCAGAGGCAGCATTAAGTTCTGCAGAATTGCACCACACCATTTACATCCAATTTATATACCTACAACTGCACCAAGCAAGAGTAAACTCCATCATCATTCCAACAGCCAAGAACTGCTACTTGTGCCCAAACTGCACAGCAGAATGGACCTAGCACAAGCTACATAAGCTAGCCAGCATCATGCTGGTAGTCATTGACGAGTAATATAGAGCAGATAGCCTGTAGCTGGAAAAAAGCACAGCATTTTCCCCACTTGAGTAAATTATGTGGAAATATCAGCTCACCTGGAACATATATTTCCTGACATAACTCAGAAAGGAATAAGTATCCACTTCCCTTTAATTTCAAAGCCCCAAGGCTGTCACTTACAGATTTCCCCCAATTTAGCACAACAAGCAAACATTTCTTATACCAAATATATATTAAAAAATACAATAGCTTGTTATTACCTCATTATTAGCACCTAGGTACAATCTTCAGATCAGAAATGCAATAACACTTCACTTTTCAAACAAAAAATGTAACAAGCTAGACTTTTTTTGCCTGTCTGCATTCTCACAGCTGTAATTATGCACCGCCATCAGTGAAGACGTGACCACAACATGGAAAATATTTATAGCACCGCAACAAAAGCCGGTCTGAATATTGCATGTTCTTTGCAGATATCACAGCAAAGTAATGCAAGGTGTCCATGTCTGTAGTCTCTTAAACAGCTACTTCTCCACACCTGAAGAGTCAACAACTACAAAAGGAAATGTATTTCAAGACACACTCCAATCACAGAGCACAAGAAAACTAATTCAAGCATCTGGATGATTACACAAGGCATCAAGACACTATCTTTCAAAGAGCATTTGACTTTTCAGCTGAAGTACTTCAGATTCTGATATTCTCCTTTCTCGTCAGCATTTCACACAAGTTCAGTGCTTCATGACACACTCTCATTTCTCCAACCAATGCTATGCAATACCAAGCAAATGGAAAACTGTAGTAAAAGATCGTCACTTACCTTGTCCCTGTCCACTGATCTGGTGACTCCATAGCATCAGAATTGCTACCAATATCCAGTGCAACCGCCCAGTTACTTGGCTGCTTCCTTGTCTTCCAGCCATTGCATTATTGGATACTATAAAGAAATATTATTGACTGTTTTAGTTTTAACTGTTTGTAAACGTGCCCTTCGGTGGAAGAAAACAAAACAAAATCCCCACAAGTTTTCTCACTAAATATGAATTGCTCTACTTTAATAAATACAGGTAAAAATGCTTTTTCATTCAGAACCTCCCTGACCGAGTTTGCTCAAGGTTACCTCATAGGCTACTATGAACTGGAAGTGGCTTTGAAGACATTTTAAATTGTTTTTCATATAGAGGTCCTGACTTTTACAAGGAATTAGGTTCCAATCCAACTAGGCTCAGGAGCCTTGAACAAGCAGCACTTCACTGAGTCATTTAAGATTTGCTGTAGTACAGAAAATTTGTGAGGCAAAGTGCCTCAGACACCATTTCACTTGATTTTTTAAAGATTGGGTTTTTCACACCATCAAGTTGTGATGATAGCTGCATTTCATTTTGGGCTTTCCTGGACCAGCTATATCTTCCAGTGGTCACAGCTTCCACACCACTGACACATGCTACGTTTAGCTATTTATTACCCTCATCCCACCCTCTGTTTATTAGCACCCTGACTCAGGTCTGCTTCTTCAGATCTCTTTAATCAAACACTGATTTCTCAGAACTGCACTAATGCCATAAGCCAGGCTGGACCCTAGCTGAAAAAAATTAGGTCATAATTTCTAGCCTAAATCACAGGCAAATATCACATAAATTGGCATATGAACCATTAGGTAACTTGCCCAGTGCATAGAAAATCTTGCAACAATTCCTAAAATCATTTTTAAAAAGATGGTATTGTAAAAACTTTCTGTGTTTTTCACATTATAAACTTCTGTGAAATCATTAACAGTTATAGGAATTTAAAACAAAATATTAAAACACCCACCAAACAGGAAAAAATAGCAACAGAAGGGAATGTTTATCTATTGGCTAACTAAACACACTTTTAATATTGCTATTGTAGTAAGTTTCGCTAAAAAAACACCAACACAAAAGTATTTTATAAACCTATGCATGCAGAAGCCATCCATAACAAAACATTCAACTGAAGTTATACTCAGTAATCCCCACTCTCAATTCTGATCTGTAATCTCTAATAAATAAATATCTTTGCTTTAAGCAATTAAAAAAACCCACAGTATTATTTATGCAATAAATATCTGTGCAACAAGAATCTACACAGTCTGTCATGCAGAAGAATACTACACTTCATTTTCCACCTTTCCCACCTACCCCTACATACAAAGGGAAGGCAGGATATGGGAACTACACGAGTTTTCTTGCTTGTTCGGTTGGAGGGGATGAGGGTTAATTTTTCTTCTTTGCTGTAACACTCAACACTTCATTCTTTCATTTAATCAGTGCTCTAACCACTGGCCCAGATCACCAAGTACGTTCCTACATCATGTAGCTATTCAGAGTGAAAGCTGCCTTTTGCTTCAAAACTGGTAATGGTAGTTAGCCTTTTTGCACAGAAAAGCTCCCCAGCATGGCAAAAACCTTGACTTTCTCATTCGGAGTTTGTTTCAGGCTCCACTAGAACAGTTGTTATTTCAGCAGAACAGTGCCCTCCCCCGCCAGCGCTCTGAAGTTCCTCCCCATCGTCCCCTCTCAGGAAGGCATATGGAGTGAGGAGAGGGAGGGATGCTACAATGCTGTGTTTGTTTGTTTTGCCTGGCCTTTTTTGGGCTGTTTAACCCCAAGAGAAAAGGAGAAGCAAATGACTGAAAATGGTAGTCCCAAAGAAAAAAAGTGTAGAACAATGAATAAGTGCCCTAAAAATAAATATATTTTACCCCCACAAGGTCAAATAAAAAACAGTGTCTTGGAAAAGAGAGATGCTGTTTCATGAATATTCTTTCCCCAAACTAACAGACACATTTTTGATTCTCAGCATAAGCAAACAGATGGTATTAGATTAGTTATTTACCTACTTTACTATTAATTAAAATCTCCAAGATAATTCTTGTTTTCACTGTGTCTACAGAAAGCTAGAGCTCCATAAAAATCTGGCATTTGTATCTACAGCCCTGCTAGTTGCAATATAAATACATAACTAAGAAAGCATTCAGATGCCTTATCTGAAACCCACAAGGAAACATCTAACTTTTAAGAAGGCGTTTTTGCTTGAATGTTCCTGACTTGCAAACAGAAAGATGACCTTCAGGTTTCCTCCTAGTAAGATGTCTGTCAACATACATAGTAGTCAGAACAGAAGCAGCAAGAATTGTGAACTCTGATTTTAGATAGGAGAAACATTTCCTTCACACTGCAGCAACCATGCCTGGAAGATGAACAAAGAACAAGGCAAAGGGGACTACAGGGGGTAGTATGGAGTTGCCCATTTCACAACACAGGACTGCAGAGAGTGGGGGAATCAAAGCCTGACAGATACCATTCCTGTCCTATTTCTTGTCTTCTAGGAGACTATTTGTAAAGGAAAAGAAGCAAAGAAAAGCCACGGCCACATGCACAACTGAAAGTTCAAACTAGAGCTTCCATTTGTCAAGAAAATGCAGCAAGAGGTTATCATTACAGAAGCAGAAAACTGACTCAGAACCCAAAACATAAAATCTCTTTGCAATCCTGAGCCTCACATAACACACAACAGGTGCAGGGAAACAGGTTTATCTCACACAAACACATTTCTTAATTAAAGAACAATTGTTCTGAGAGGCTACACTGCTGTAAAAAAGCTCGACTGCCAAGCCTGTAACAACCTTTCTATCATTTAGGTTTACACACCAGTGTTGCTTCAGACCTTTCAACACAGGACTAAAATGATCAGGGAAAGACTTAAATCATAAGTATACTGAACTAACAGGAACAGCAAGTGCAATAGCTCAGGAGATAGAGGGTATCTACAGCTATCTTGTGAAAGACACAACAAAATACATTACAAAAAATATATTTCAAAAGCATACTTAAATTTTCGCTGTTGCAAGACTTACTGAAGGAAAGCCAAAAGAGATACAAATCGCATCCTCCAAGAAACAAAACTCTCATTAATCAATAACACTCCAAGGAAAAACTATTTGTACCCCCCCCCCTCCCCAAGCCTGCTAGAAGAAGAAAAGTATCAGAGAAGAAAGAACACCAGACTAACAACAAAGACATAAATTCTTACCTATAGACTCCTTCTTTTAAATCAACCATTCTCCCTTCATTAGTGGAGTGAAAAGGACTATCAAACCCCACACCATTTAGTCTCCCCAGTCAGGACTCAGCTGAATTAATAAGCTCCTCTTTGTATCTTAAGGCAGCTGTGCTTGCACATATCCTGCACCAAAAAAAATACAGAGAAAAATAATCAAAACAATCAATCACCACTATGTATTTTACTCTTACTTCACTCATGCATTAAAAAAAATATTCATTTATTTACCCCCCTCCCCAAACTTATGCATTCAACAATCCCCTACCTGAGTACAACAGCTACAAGAACTACACTCGCCAGCTTCACAAGCCAAGAGAAAATGGCAATGGGACCTTCTTCCCATTTGTTGACAATTAACTGCAACTAATTTAGAGTGAACCAGGTGCAGTGAGCTGGCAGGAAATCAGCTAACATGGATAAATCTGTCACATAAAGGATTGTAACAAAGTTTGAAGTTTGTTTTAGATGAGAGTTTTGCTGAAGTAATTTTGGCATGAAAAGCTAGGAGGCTTTTAGTTGCATTACCAGAGATTTGCTGTTATCTCAGTGGCATGATCCATTAAAATCCATAGGCTGTGCAGAATTTGATTTGGGGGTGGCAGTGACTTGCATCTATTTTGCTTTCCTTCTGTTACTGCTTGGATTATTTGATATGCTTTTGTCTTGTCGGAATCACTGAGTATACCCCAACTATGTAGACTTAAAGTACCCTTTTTAAGTATAATTCTTTACAAAGTTACAATTTTTTAAACCAATATGCAAATATAGACTTAGTAAATATTTGATAAATGGCAAGCAAAAATATGACAGCTTTCTGGTAAATCTCGTCACTACTGCCTCTTAACAGTGAAAGTTACTGTTGCAAATGAAGTAGAATTTAGTCACTTAACTCTGTATTTGAAGGACAGCTTTCCTTTCCATACAGCATCAATGAAATACCTAGTATAGATAGTTAAAAGGGATAAATGGCTTCTCTAGCTACTGTTAATACAGACAGCTTCCCTCTACATACCTATCCCTCATGCATTAGAAAGATATCCATTTATTTACAAAAAAACAATGAAATAATCATAGCATCGCCTTGCTATCACTCTGTGGCTAACACCATAACTTATATGGCTATAAAGATATTCTTTGAAAAGCCATCTTCAGAAAAACGTCAAGTCAGATCAAGTGAGGCAAATTGCTACACCATGTAGTATATAATTCCTAGCTCATGCCGCAGTCTGAAGACTTGCATATATGCATGATGTTGAAACCTTTATTTTGCCCTACTGGAATTCCTTGTGCTTTGGTTTAGAAAGTAATCCCACTCTTCCCTTTCCTTCAAGAATTCTTGTAGCTATGAAATTTGAAACTGTGCCTGATAAAAGGAAGAAAATCTTAGCAAATATGTATCTAAAGAAAAAGCTTATATGGTACTCAGCATATTGCTAACTGCTTTCATAAAACAGATTTGAGATAGATGGAACAACACAACAAAAAAAAGCCCAACACCATTAACTACATTCTCAGTAGTGGTCATTAAGGAGTTGATAGGTCATGTGTCCCATCAGCTGGGAAATCCAATACAAGAGTTTTAGCAGGTATGCAAAACACTTGGAGATACATAGCCGAGCAAAAATAAAAGGGAAAAAAACAAACCTCCAACACCACAAAGTACCCTTTAAAGTATCTTGAATATCATTATCATTGGGAATCACTGATGCCTCAGGAAATGCCAAGGATGGGCTAAACTTTTGCTAATACAGATTGCGAAGTCTAAACTAGATGCGTTTTACTGAGTGAGAATCTACATATCTGAACCCAGACTGTGATCTGCCTTACATGCACAAAAAACTATGGTACCAGCAGGCCTGTTTATATCTATGTTACTGAAATCAGAACCTGGTCTGATGCATTTAAAATAATTGAGTTTATCACTGATGTCTTACTTAGCCCGTTACAAAGACTCTATTTTTTTACCTCATTTCTGTTAGTGCATTACCAAAGACATTATAAATACAAGATCCCACAGAGGGCCATCTGTGGCACCAGATACTATCTGATGAGGACCTCCCTGCAGTATCAGGATTGTTTATGCAGTGTAATGAACAGTAATGATAAGATTTTTCCTATTTAAACTCAGAAGCAATACAAGAGCAGTGTAACAATATCCATACCACACCAGAGGTTTTCAGTGCTGCTTCTGGTAGGCCAGAGCATCACTACTGGCTGGCAGCCACTGCCTTTGTGCATAGAAGGTGAGAAGTCACAAACTCCCACCCAATATCTACAAGAGCCCCATTAGAGGAAAACAGCACACATAATGTGATATTCCTGTCTGTATGGGAACAGCTGTGGCTCAAGTTAGATGTCAGAAAGGGTTCACAAGCCCTACCTTGCAGGCATACCTTGCCACAGCATGCCAGGGAAAGTCACCTTCCTCCCTTCCTGCAAAAGTGGGCTTGGAGTATACAGGAGACAGCAGGGCATGCCAGAGCTTTCTCCCCCTTCCTAGCCATACAACAGGTCCATGAACATGGGGGAATTCTTAGTTTTGAATGGGCTGGGAAGGATGGAGCAACCCTTCCCACCAATACTAGGCTCATAATTTAGGAGGCAAGTCTTCCTATGCCAGTGAAGAGAAAGATGATGCCCTGGGAGGGCACTGGAAAGCACCAAAATTAGACTCCAGCTGAGATTTGCTGCAGAGTGTCCTCATCTGTCTACTGGAGGAAGTCAGAGAGCTTGCCCCCAGCTGAAGTATAAAATAGGCTAAGATGCATGGTCATGCTCCTAACAGACACCTCTTCCACTCCAGCTCTCCACTGAAGCACATTCCCTCATCTGTTCTTGGAACACAGCTTCTCATACCAGAATATGTGCCTCTCTGTCCTGATGACTTCTTAAGTTCAGTGTGCCAGCCAGAAACTTATGTGGTGCAACTACAAACTTTCTGAAACATTTAGTAAGAGTGATTCAGAACATCAACTAGCAATTACTGATTATTCAGTAATGTACTAAATCATTAATTCTCTAACTTATAATCAGGTTTGCTTTCAGAACCTTTCTAAATTTAAGTAACTATTGATTCTCCCATGCTTTTTGATTAAATTTTATAGTAAACAATGTAAGAGTTGTAATATTTTTAAAATGGATTTTTTTTAACATCAGATTAATGCTTTAAAGAAAACAACACGTGTAATGCTAAGAGAAATAAAAGTTACCTACATTCATACTGTAACTGCGAATTAGTGGTACCTGAATGAAGGCAAATTTGTTTTCACCTAGGTATTTAGCCTTTAAAAAGATAAGATTCTTCTGTTCTTCTGTGTATTGAAACTTACCAGTTTCCCTGTTACGAAACACTATGGAACTTCATGGCAATTTCATTGAGACTGGAAAGGGCTTTTTTCCAAAATATATAACATTTCTTTGCAGTAGAAAGTTTAATTATCAGATGACTTTGGCTTTTAACTTTTTTCTTACTGTTGCTCAGGTGCTAGTATCTCATATAAGAACTGGCTGTATCACTATATGGAGGATAGCTGTGGAACCTATAACACAGGGTTGAAGGCAGTTGTGTTGCCACTCACCACTCAGAAATGTTTTATTTTACACATGACCAAACAAAGATCAATTTTTGTTTGTCTTTTGGAGCTGCTGCCTTCAATCCTCTCACAAAACAGTGGGGAAATTCAGTCTCAGAAGCCAAGATTCCTAGGCAAGGCATTTATCCTTAAACCAATGCTTTAGAAAATAGACAAAGTAGCAAAGATCTCATAAAAAAAAAAAAAAAAACCAACAAAAAGAAACCACTTAAACCAGGTATGCTCCTTCTTGCAAGAAAATGAAATGCAGCTTGGTGAAACATGAATACCTGACTTCATTCCCTTTATTTTTTAAACCCAAAAAAAAAGAAAAACTAAAAATCTTTCAAACATATGTATCTCACATGTAATACAATATCAACAGGTTTTGAGTAAGTTTGAAGCAGTCAACTACACCAAACCTCCATAAGTCTTGCTTCCAACCCTATTTATAGTCCTCAGTCTCCAAGTTCAGCACACATTCCTCCATACAGTCTCCTACAGGTTATGGTTCAAAATACATCAGTGAGTGATCTAACCTGGGGATCTCAGCTGTAGTCTCTCACTAGCTATCTACACCAGGGATAGATAGATAGATATATACATAGATACATACATACATACATAGATGTTGCTCATCTGCAGGCTGCATTGCACTAATGGGAAGGGGCTGTGCTATCGCGGTCTTAGCAGTGGAACACTGATTCTTTTAAGGACTCCAGGCACATACAATGGGTAGCTCATAGGTCTTCTATCAAGGCCCTGGCAGCTGGCTTTTCAGAGGCATAGAAAGCAAGTATTGCTATGCTGCCAATGTATAAGGCAAGCCACCTTCTTACTACACCTTCTATATGTATACCATTTCATGCAGCTTACTCTAGGGCTAAATATACCAGACTCTTCACAAAAAGAGCAAGTTTTCCAGATACTATCAGCAGCACCTGATACAGTTTGCATTGCTGGGCATATGAGAAGGCCCCCAAAGTCACACAGCCCTCCCCATTCTGCACTGGACTGCATTTCAGCTCAGCTCATCCTCTACTGAAGCAGGAATACAGGTATCATTACGTATTACCAGACAGCATCCATAATCAGGTAACACCATTTGCCAGCAGGTTCTCAAAATTCTGTAAGTATACACCTAAGCATATGTAGTTTCTGCAGCTATATTCACATTTTTCATCAGCTGTAACATACACACACACACACATACACACACACACAATTTGATTCAGTTTATTCCAAGCATTGTAAGCTTTGCCAAAACCTGATAGTGCATCACTCTTGTAACAATCCTAAAAGAGTATTACCCACATCAGTTAATTCTATGACATTTTAGTCTTTAAATCTTTCTGATTCACAAAAGAGAACAAAACCAAAGAGTAAATAAAACTGTGACCAATAAACCCAAGTTTCCTAATTACAATCATTCATACAGTCTGATTTTGCATTAACAGATCAAAATCAATATAATTGACTTTTGTTCCATAGAAGCATTTGTTTTGGTTTTCTTTACTATCTCATACACTGAGAAGTAAACTTACAATGCATTAAGAAGTTTCAGGTAACTGGCTCTGTCAATACAGCATGAAGGATGAGGAAAAAGAGAGTAGATGAGTAATATATTTTTCAAAAAGTATTGGATCCCATGAACAAGTTAATGATGTTTGAAAGAGAGAAAATGTGAGGACCAAAAGTTTTCAAGCTGCTGAGTGATAATAATGGTACCATCTACTGCACATCCATCACACTCAAATTCTTGACACGTATTTTGGACTGTTTTCATGCATTTTCTTTATGATGATTAATAGTGGCATTGTACCCTCCGAAATAGCAGCCCATCAAGCAGAGAAAGGTGTACTGAATTAAACTCAGATGATAATAATTTTGATCTCAGATACACATGCAGAAAATATTGAAAGGTTAGGGAAAAAAAAAATCCTGTGAGAAATCGTAATAAAGTAATAAAGTAATAAAAGTAGTAATAAAAGTAATAAAACGAGAGTCCACAACAAGCAGAGAAAAAGGAGTACAGACCAAATCCACTGCTTAAACACAAGCACCTTTCTGAAGATACCATTATTCTGATTTCTTTTCCCTACTCTATGTTAGAAAGTGGTGAGGTTTAAGATGCATTACACAAGATAATTAAATTTCTGTAAAAAAAAGGAATAAATGGTGACGGGTATCATCTGCCCACCTTTCATGTCTTGGACATGCTGCTATGGTCTGTTTTGTCTCTAATACAAGTCAGAAGTACACAGAGGTTGATGTAACTTACATTTGTTTCCTCCTGGGTCCTTAAACATTTTGGCTAAACCATCTCTTTTTACCTTTCTTACTGGAGATAGGAAGCAAATTTGTCATGGAGACACTTCACTGATACCTTTTGGTCTGGTGAGCACAGAAGTAGGGCTTTCAAGCCCACTAAGGTGACCCAAACAACATAAAGATGCTTCAGTGTGAGCATGCTTATGCTGACACATTTTACCCTGCTACCTAGGAGGATGAAGGCAGTTACAAGCTCAACCAACAAGCTCTACCCCTAACTTCATCTCTTCAGATGTGGAATTTAGCAGGAGAATTTTCAGGATGCACCCTTCACTCTCACTCAACAAGAAAATCCCTACTCCCAGCAGAAGAATAGGCATAATAACTATCTGAGTGAGTGCCATGATGTACGGTTAATGAGTTGAAACCATCTGAAATACCTGTTGGACTAGATGATCTCTTGAGGTCCCTTCCAACCCTTGGGATGCTGCGATTCTGTCATCTGTCATACACATGGTAAATTGCTACTGAATAGTAAATTGCTGCTGGAACTTGCTCGGGAACCCATGCAGCCTCTGAGCACAGAAGCAGAACCACGCTCCAGCTTCCCCAACATTGCAGTACGGCTGCAGAAATCAATTATTCAGCAGTCAAAGGACTTGCAAGTCTTAATGGAGAGTGGCTAAGGGACAGGAGGTAGCAGTCTGATTTGTGGATCAGCTCAGGTGCATACAAGTAGCACAGTAAAGTCTGAGTAGGTTCAAAGACTGCCACTTTTCCTAACCACCAATGTATGAATAAGTAAGTTCCAGCTTTGCTATTTGATATGCACAGGATTTCCAAATGTGCCTAAGAGCAAGTTTAGTCCCTGCTGGCTTTTGCTTCTTTTTGTACAGTTGCAAATGTACATGATAATATGGTACAGGACTGTTTAGAAAAGGTTAATTAGCTGGGAGTTGATTTATTAAATACATTCCACTGAAGAATCACATAGTGTAGTTAAGAGATCTGATCATGATTTAATAATTTATTAGAGTTTTTTATATACACTACATATTTTTACTTGATTGCTGTTACAAAGGAACACTCCCATTGTTATTCCTGTAAATCCCCCCAGCCTAACTTAAAATCATCTTGATGGACTTAAAATAAATAAATAATAATCCAGGAGAGAATAATTCTGAAGAATGGGAAAGGTTAAAAATTCACTTAATTTTTTTGAGTGGGAGTACCAGCAGAGGTAGGAACAGTTGGTTAAGTTTTTTCCTGTTACCCTGAGTAGGCAAAATGCAAGTAGTCGTAAACCCCAGGGGAATGAGACATTTAATGTTCCACCCATACCAGTAATCATACTTTTATATTTTCAGAGAGTGCATAATTTACCAAAAATGCTTTGGGAGTAGTCTGGCAGGTTTTAATATTTATTGGAATTACACTCGTGTCTCTTAAAGGATCTCTCCAGAGTTTAGCTATCTGGGCTTCTACTACAAGCAGCATGATAGCTAGTACACTTTAAATCCTCTAGAAATAATTTTACTAACTTTCCTATGCATAGCAATGTTGTATCAAGTGATTTAAAAGGCCTGATCCACCAGGGCTAGATACATCTAACTTTGAGGCCAGGCACTTGCTGTCTGTGAGCTGAAGAGGTCATTACTCTTGACTAAAACTTCATGAGAATGCATCAACTTAAACCCATCATTCATCCGGTATTTTTACCATTAATTCTAGGTTCTAGCTAGTGTATTTCTGTGACAGCAATTTCTTGTTTAAAGGGTGAACATGGAAGGAAGTGCTTCTGCAGCCTTTCCTTTGGATTTGTTGCTGTAGGGCACCCATCTTCTGTTTAAAAATAAAAATAGCACTTTTGGAGGCTGTGGGTTTTGGAAGCTGTCCCAGCGAAGAAAGCAAAGCTACTTTCCACATCATGATTTAAAACAGGTAAGAAAAGGAGAAGAAATTATACAATGAAAATCAACATTCTATTTAACATTGTTTTCCCCATAGCCAAGAGCATGTTACCTCCCAGAGGCCCAGCTATGACTCACAGGCAAACCCCATGAAGCTGTGAGATGCCAGGTAGAGCTGATTGTCAAGCAAAGCAGCATATGAAAGAAAAAAACTAATTCCTGAGCACCAGTACATGTAACGTGGTGTAACAAAAGCAGTACTCCATTTTGACACCTTGACTGAGGATTTTGGGGGGCAAAGACTACCATTAATTTTTCACTTTCACCTGTTTAAACTCTAACATCAAGTTACGCTTTCCCATGTTGCTCAGTATGAGTGCCTTCTGCCCCAGCTCTAACTGTAGCCACATCGCTTGTTTCTCTCTTTCATAAAGGCTACTATTGTTTCCTGCAAAGTTTCCTCTCACTCATAGTAAGCTAAATACACAACAGTAGTATATCAGAGTATCTAAATAATGTGACCATGATACTGAATACAGGTATTCAGGCTCCAGTGTTCCCCCCACCCCAAAGGTGCAAACTGCTTTCTCCTCACACTACTATTTTATCAGCAGAGATTTCACAATAAGTCATTTGTTGATCCTCCTAAATTTCTTTCTGGCCCTGTAACAGGTTCTCCACCTTCATCATTTAATGGCAAAACCCTTGATCTGAAGGCACTCCAAAGTGTTTTCAGTGAGCTGAACCATGGATAAAGATTTAATCTGATGGCAATTCCCCATGTTCATTAAGATCAGTTATTCCACAGAAAACCCCAGATATTCCAAAGGAATTGATGTCAGATAAACGGTTTCTCCGCTATTCAGATAACTGACAAATACCAGTTCAAAACATTCTTTAAACAGATGACTCAGCTTCCAGTTCTGTAGGCATGTTAAGCAACTTCAATTGCTACTTGTGAAAAAGCCTGATGACCTCTCACAGTTGGGTAACTTAATTTTAGCACAAACAAGACGTAGTCAGCGAGAGACAAGTGAAGGTAGCAGCACCCACCTAGTGCTTGAACCTGCACAAAAATATACCACCTACTGAATTTTAAAACATACTGGCAAATTCTTTCATCCTTAAAGTTATTTCTTTTCCTCGTCATTTCTATATGATTGGATATAGGATTGGTGGGATTTAATCTGATGTTAGTTTACAACCAGCTTAATTTAGGAATTTTGGAATACAGGAATCCTCAGCACAAACATTTTTCTCTCTTGATTTCAGAAGTTCTACTGACATCAGCACAGATATTTTTCCATGCATTCCAGAATTCATGACTATTCAGAGAAACAGCACACCGGAAGTAATCTGTCAGGGGCATGATCAACACATAGATCAGGAGCAACAAGTAGATCACCTCCTACTTGCATCAGTTTTTCCATTTTATTTCATGAAGTATACATGTTGTAGGTTCAATCTCAAATAAGTGACCCAGTATCAAAGCCTTTAAATAACAAGCCATACCTTTGGCTGGCAGGATAGTTATTTTCCCTCATTTACAGGTGGTACTCTGGCTATTCTTGACCCAAGTTTTCAACAAAGGCCTGTGTAAGTACCCATCTTAAGTATTAATGATTCTCTTCATCTATACACATACGTATGCAATTCACATATTTCTTCTTATCCAAAGTTACAAAAACTGCAGGAGAAAGGCTTCCTACTGTCCTGATTGCAGACAGCTTAAGTTTACAATGTTGGGCATTCTTTGGTGTAACGTGCCATCAAAATCATTTGCATTTGTATTACTTCTCCCAGAGCTGACTACAACTATTTTTATTGCCTAACTTTTTCTTATTATTTACACCAAGAAAATCCAATATATTATGCTAGCTCCAAATTATTAAAGGAGGCCAGTGATTTCCAGATTACATACTTGCACTGTAACATCCTTTATGCGATAAACTGTTTTGTATTTTGCAATACATGATTTGAAATAAAAAGACTCCGGCATTTTTATGCATTAAAGCGGAGGTTTAGAACAGCAGAACTCCTACACCCTCCCTTCACGACAGCACTTCACCGATTCCGCCTTTAGCTTCGGCACCAGCATTTCGAGGGACGCTCAGCAAAACCCCAACTGGAAAAAGCACCACGTGCACCGGGATGCGTTGTGCACCGCGGCTCCACGCACACCACGCTCCACCCCGCACCCCCACATCCACCCAGGCAGACCCCGCTCCCCCACCTCCAGCCCCGGGAGAACTTGGGGAAGTTACCTACCCCCGTCGGGAGGTGCCGCCTGGGGAACCCCCGCCGCCGGAGAGGCGCTGCGGGAGCCGGCACCACCGCGCCCGGGGAGGCGGCCCGGAAGAAGGCGGCCGCTCCGTCGACACCCCGGAGCCTCCGCTCCACTCCGCTCCGCTCCTCCCAACGCCCGCCCCACCGGGGGCGCCCCGCCACTGCCCCCCTGGGCTCTCACCTGGGCACCGGTAGCCCTGAAACGTGGTCCCGGGAGACGTACCCCAAGTTTGTCGGGGAAGGGCAGAGCGTAGATCTCGCTGGATGCAAACCCTCAGTCGGTAGTTCGCACGGTTCAGGCGGAGCGAGCGTGTTTGTGCTGTTAACGGAGGGGGGGAATATGAGAGAAAAAAAAACAGAGGGGAGGGAAGTGTGGAAAGCGCGGGGAAGGCACCCCTTCCGACGGGCTCCGGCGGTGCAATTAGCGCAGCTGAAGGGAGGAGTTAGTTTAATTACAGGCCGCGCTCCCGGGAAATGTGCCCGAGTGGACGCACGATCGGGCGGAGTCGGGAAGTTGCGGCACCCAAGCGGGGAGGAGCGCTTCAGCACCGTGGACAGCGGGGCCCGCCACGGCCCGGTGACGGAGCGGGACCGAGGAGCCTCGCCTCCGAGGGCTGAGGAGCGGGGGGCTACGGCTGGCACATATACCCACACACACACTCGGCAAAACAACGCTTCTGGACGGAAATACTCTTGAGTGACGGAAAACCGACTGTGCACCCTATAGGCAAACTATTCCAATAGTAAATTGTTAGCACGCTTTGAAGGCTGCGTGTTGTCTATCCCTGCTGGGAACGTGCCAAGTGGCTTCTGCCAGCCATCACCAGCTGAAAATAGGCATCAGGTCCTGATCGCCTGAAGAATCACTACTATCCTACCAACACACATAAATTATGTGTTACTGCATGTATTCTGACCGATTAGTGATCCACGGCCACTGGCTCAGAAATACTACTAATGCCCTTCTGCAGCTGAGGACATTGGGACAGAGAGATTAAGGAACAATCAAGGCTACACACACAGATCCTTGCCTAACTCCAGATGTGAGCATACGTAACTTATGTGATGGTCTTCTTCCTCCATTTCTTTCCTTTTCCTTGCTGCTTAGGTGTAAGTATAATGCCTCAGTGGCACAAAAAGCAATAGCTTGGCCATAACCTCTGGAAGCTTTTATAGACCTCACCCATGCACTGAAATATGATTTGAGGTCCTCCAAATTCAAAAAGTTGTCACTGTGAATGTACACTTTCACAGTGTAATACCCCAAAACAAAGCAGCATGATTTTGTGAGGAACAGTCAAAAAGGAGCACCTAGCCAGAGATGAGTGTTAACAAGTGGGATAAGAATTCATATTTTAGGGTCTGTCAAGCAGAAGGGGAAGAATTCACGTTTTGTACATCTCAGCAAACAAAATGTTCAGAAATTAAAGCATTCTTAGCATTGTGTCTAGAGTTCATGAAATATTAAATAAGCATTCCAGGACAAGAAACAAGCTTTGTTTGAGCATTGTAGAATAAGTGTTGCTCCAGGAGAAGAGCTAAGTTAATTTGGAAAAGAAAAATAATTTATATATTACAGTGAGAAAGGAAATTTTCATTACTAATAATTCATATAAAGAGTAAACAAAAGGAATTCACTTCTTGCTGGTTGTTGGAAATAGAGATTGGAAAAAATTAAGAGCAGGCTTAGGGAAAGTTCATCAATGATCAAGACAGAGAAGAGGTAGGTGAGGTGAATCTTAAAAGTGCATGACTTTTCACTTCATCAACACTTACATGATCTATTTATGTGCATGCCTTTTCTAAACACATGTATGACAAGTTACAGCTGTGGAAACACCTGTGGAAATGGAGTATGGAAGGGTGAATAGATGTCCATTCTATGAAAAGAAAACCCCCTCAAATTTATGAATAACTAGTAAACAGTGATATTTCACCCCCTTTCTGCCTAATCTTAAAGGGATTATGATAACTGGACAGCTGAGCAGGTTTATTTAGAGTATATTTATTATATATGTAATTCTATATATGCATTTTTATTATTTTTATTATATACACATTCCTCAGAGCCTTCCCAAGATTTCCTCTGTTTAAAGTATGTTCTAAAAAGTCTTTTTCTACTGAGATTCTTTTTAGCCAAGAAATTATATATATAGACATACATACACACACTTATACACATATGACAAAACCATAATGCCAGGCATTTACAAGATTTTGCAAAACAGAGTAAAACCAGAGGGAAAAGACTTGTAAATCTCAGGATCTGAGAGGTAGACAGCAACATAAGCTTAGAAGAAGGTTTTCAGAGTAGTAACAAGCTTAAAATCACGTAATAAGAGTTTTCCCAACAACAGCCTGAAAGCAGGTGTGCCAATTAGGCTCATCACAGATTGTGCAGTGAAGGCACAGACCTCTTTAGTGAAAGCACCTTGGAGCCTATCCAGTACTGGTACATGACTATGGACATGATTGTGTCAAAATCCAGGCTGCTATGGCTTGAGACTCATAAGTCACCTTGCTATACAGATGGTCTGAGAGATGAAGCATGGAAGAAGAAAACTAAAATGCTGGTGGTGGAAGTCATGAACTGAATGGGACCAACTGCACGAAGCAGTGTATGACATACCCTGCTGTGGCATAGAAGAGTTTTTGTCTTTCCCTGTCCTAACCACTAATTCCTAGTCAGTCAGGAGGGTCATTTACTGACCAGTTTGATATGGTCATTTTACAGGATGACCAAAAGCATCCTTTTGGTAAACATTTGGCAGTGTGGGAACGATTGCTCTAATATGGCATGAGTTCTTGGCAACTATGGTCTCAGTGCAGTTTCCACAAGAGAAAAATTTTGCTCAGGTCGTCAAAAATCAAAGTTAAACAACAGCCAAGCAGTTATACTGAGAAATTGCTGGGGTTTCAATAATGATTAGCTTAGATCTGAATTAAAATTACTACCTAAACTGCATATTATTTTTAAGTCAAGTGGTATCCTCCACATTTGCTATAGAGCAAACAGGGTCTTTTTATGTTTGACAGTACACAAGTATGGAACAGCAACAGGAAAAATTTTCCCTCATGGAAGAGCTTATAGACTAGGAAGGTAAAAGCCTTGGTAATAATAATGTACTTAACTGTGTGGGCAGCCTAAGCTTTATGTGTTCTTAATTATTCATTTCTTTGCTTCTAAGTGCTTGGATTTAAAAATGATGTGATGTGTACATGCAGTGTTGATACTCAGATAACTTAATCTTTTTGGTAATGTAACAAGGCATATGATGTAATGTCAATAGACTGCACCTTGTATGCATTACAGAGCTTTTCCATGCCGATGTTTATCCTCCAGTGACAAAGCTAATGATTCCTAATATGTGTACAGGATAAGAAAGACACTGCTGTGATAGACACTTAATAAATGGTTAAACAGATTGGTGTGAAAGCCAAGAATAAATAAATCTTGGCTTTGAACTGGTTTGGGGATAATATAAGCAGATGCAAAAGATTTGAATGCAAGTAAAACAGGAAAAAATAAAAGAGAAAAACCATGAGGAAGAATGATACCAAAGCAATGCAGCTATTTGTCCACTCGTACACACTTACCAGCTTCCCTCCGAAAATTATGCTCCAAACAATACCAACTTTATAGTATGTTCCCGGTAGAAATCCAGGCTCAAAATTATTAATTACTGTAGGGCACAATGAGCTTCAGTAAAGGAATGTGGGTATTCATGTCTTCTAACTGGTGTCATCTGAGTTACTGTTTTCTATTGTGTTGAAGTAAAATACAACTTGAAACACAAGAAACAGAGAGAGAGAGAAATAAAATCTAGATAGTTGCTATCACTGTGGCCCAGCCACTCAGGATCAGTAGCATTTATTGGTCTCTGAGGGTAAGGGTCTGAATGTGATAGGTATCAACAGCTGACTGTTCAGAGCAAAGACGAAATGCTCACCTTTATGTACCAATTGTGTGCTATGTGGTCTTTTTAAACACATATAGCCTATTCAAGAACATCCTAGTTCTGCTGTAAAGTGTATCTTTCTAGACAGGGTGTCATTTTTGGGGAGAGTGTTTGTTTTAGGTTGTTTGGGTGGGGTTTTTTGGTTGTTGTGGGGAGTTTTTTGTGGGGTTTTTCTTTCTTTTTTTTTTTGAGGGGGCAGATTTTTTTAAAGATATTAGTGTTACTGATAGGTAGCATAAAGAGCAGGAAATCACCTCCAGTAGTCAAAATAGGAAGATATGTTTAAGCAACTTTCTTCTCAATAACGAATGTATTTCATACAGCCTGCACTTCATGTATGAACATTTGGCACATTGAAATGAATTGGCATTTTGGCAGTGATTTCAGCAGGATCAGAGTTTTATTAAACAATTTTTAGTAGGCATGAGGCAGCGATGTGTCAACAGAACAAGGGGAAGATGGAGAATAGGCCATCTCTAATTAAACTTATAAAGAAATATATGCAAATCACTACCATCACTGCCATGGTTCACATTTTTGTTTTAGAAGCACATAGAATCAAAGAATAGTTACCATTGGAAAGGACCTTAAGATCATTTAATTCCAACCCTACTGCCATGGGCAGAGACACCTCACACTAGACCATGCCACCCAAGACTGTCCATCTATTAACCCCTTTCTTTCCCCGTAGTTACCATCAACTTAAAAGCCAGATTTGCATTCTACTTGCCCAAAGGCAGTGCCCATTTTCAAGGGCATCCAACATGTCTGACAGAAAACTGATGGGACAAATAAAAGCAAACACATCATTGTGGTTTCAGTCACATCAGTACGAAATAAATTATTGGATTATCAGGATGAACTAAGAGGTCACTTACTTTTTTCCTGTTACACAGATTAACAATTAAGACTTTGAATGATAATTTGATCTGAGTTGTGTAAAAAACAGTTAAACTACCAATAACAGTACTGTCTAATTACAAATATGATCACGCTTTTGAGTGGAAATTAACCCTTACAGCCTCTGTACTGTAGAAGGTTAAGCACTTTGATTATTTTGTTCTTAGAATCTGACTGGGAATCTCAGTTTCATAATGCCGGACCAATTTCTAATTGATTTTATATCACCATTGATTATTACAACAATGTAAGATTTCATCCAATTGAATTATAGAGGAGGGGAGGGGGGAAAATCTATCACAAAGGTACAGAAGCATCCATCAAAGATGCATTTAGAGTAAATGGACAATGCACTTTTATTTTTTAAGGTTGTAATTGTATTCAAGGGAATGACATTTAGCAGCCATCAACTGGAGGTTATTGAAATATTCTGTGACCTTGGCTCCACTTCCAAATGGAAAGCAAAACCACAAATAAAACTGCAGGGAATAAAGAAATCAAATTTTGGTCTCAATTACATTGTTTTGAAAATGTTCAGTAGTAAGATAATGATCTTAATTACTCTCACAACTACCAATTTTAGCATCGGTTCTTAACCAAAAACCACAAGTTGAATAACCCCATAATCTGTAAATGGACAGAGTTGAAATATGTAACTGAATCTCTATATACTTACTAGAGCAGCCTAACTATTTTGGTAAGAGCATTTTTTTTTCTAGCCAAAATAGTTGCATTAGTATGCTGGTTGTCTTGTATAAGCCTAACAAATACACATGCAACACATTATAGAATTAAAGAATCATAGAATAGTTAGGGTTGGAAAGGCCCTTAACATGATCTAATTCCAACCCCCATGCCATGGGCAGGAACATCTCACACTAAACCATGTCATCCAAGGCTCTGTTCAACCTGGCCTTGAACACTGCCATGGATGGAGCATTTACCACTTCTCTGGGCAACCTGTTCCAGTGGCTTACCACCCTCACAGTAAAAAACTTAGTCCTTATATCTAACCTGAACTTCCCCTGGTTAAGTGTAAACCCATCACGCCTTGTCCTATCACTACATTCCCTGATGAAGAGTCCCTCTTCAGCATCCTTGTAGGCCCCCTTATTTCACTACCATGGAAGTTTAAACTAGGGGCTGTAGTCACTTGGATGGGTGTTTTCCTCCTTACTGCATCCTAGCATTACAGCAGTAAGCTTATGTTTAGCAGTTACGGCTTTTTTTTACTCATGTAGCTACTTCTTACAATGCAAAATCAGAATTGAAATAATTATTTTTTCTTTTATTTCAGAAGAGACAGAAAAGTGTAGAAGTTGAAAGCCAGGACCCAAAGTATTTAAAGATTATTTAGTTACAGCTTGAGCCCATTCAACTGAATTCAGCTGTTAAGTAAAGGTGTATGAAAAGAGACAGACAGAACAGAAGCTCTTTACCCGACAGCAGTTGTTACAGTAGCTCTCCTGATTATTGTAATGGGTTCATATGTCAAATGCATTTCATACCAAAAGCAAGGCTGTTAAATGTGAAGTTGAGACTGTGGGTTCCCCACCCCCCATGAAAAAGCACTTTCCACATCAAATCCCACCGATGAGCATTAAAAGCATTTTGATGCTTGAGGGAATCTTATTTCCAGGGGGATATCACACCATCTACCTGTCTTTTGTTGCTTTTGAACACTTTGTTCATAACTTCAAATAATCTCAGGATATAAGATTTCCTTTAGAATTTACTAATAACAAATGTTTAGTTTTATCTCTTTTGACCAGTAGCATTCATAAACGACTTATTTCTTGCTTCCCATTTCCTGAAAACAATGAGTGTTCTATCAACTGAATTTAAAGCCTTTGCTCACCTCTTCAGCTCTTTAATAGCAAAATTCCTTAAAAATAAAATCAAATGTCAGTGCTGTTTTTTGTATCAGCCAGTAATTTGACCCTAAAACTACACAGTGACTAAATGACTAATTAGATACATTTTTCTTTAAAATGGACAAACAAAAAAAACCCCAGACCTCAAACACTTCTACTGCTTCAGAGGCAAAAAACTTTGAGCAGCAAAGAACAAAACAAGCTTTTGATTCCTTTTAAAAGAATATCCCTCCTATGTCTTCTTCAGGACATGACTGTCACCAGTGTGGTTACTGCAGACTCAGTAGCAGAGCACAGTGCTGGAGCAAATGCAAGTGGCTGCTGTGCAGAGAGAGAGAGGACATCAGGGCTTCCCCAGCTGTGGAGGTCATGTTGTGCTGGGAAAACACATTGCCAGGAACAGATGGACAGGTGGGGAAAATCATCACTGGAAAGACATGGTCACCCCTAATAAGATGGTTGTTCAGACAAATACTACACTTTTACAGTAGTGGAAGGAGAAATGCAAACATGAAGCTACAACAAGAGCAAGAGAGGAAGCCATGTTATTTCTGATGCTTTCCAGTAGGAAGCACTCGATTAAGGCAATTATTCACTAGGTATGTGGTGACTCAACTGGAAATGTATTAGGAAAACTAAATCAGTCCAAAAATAGCAATGGGGATTCTGGCACATAATGTTTATTACAAACAACAACAACAAAATCTGGTTTTCCACTCCTCTTTATTCTCAAAGTGGAGTTTTGAAACCTCAGCAATGTTGCTAGGACTAGATTCACACACATAAGGACAATTAGAAAACTCACTATGGAAAGTTGAAATAGATTATTTTTTTTCATTTTATTTCAGACTATTATTAGCTGAACTGCTTAAACTTCCAGATACATGAAACCACATTCGTAGGAGATGGAGAGTTATTTGGTTTTGCTGTTAGGGTAGGTAAGTTGATTTTCTGCCTTTGGTGCAGGGCAAGTCATGTACCTATGTGCTAGCTACCTCCTTTCAAGGATATGAAGGAACAATATTTGTATGCGCCGTAGACTGCCAAAATAGTCTTTTTGTTTGCTGTGTATGAAGAGAAAAAACTTCCAGTTGCATTTCAGAACACAGATGAGTACAATGCTCTGTACCTCATCATTCCTGAGCATTATTGGAAATTGAATGTTATAATTCTTGTTCCAGCTTACGTAACTTAATAAAGAACCAATTTATTCTGAAGTATTTCTGTTGGCTTTTAAACCACCAAAACCTCTGCAACTCACTCAGACACTTACAGAGTTGCAATTGTCTTTGCTAGCACATTATGCATAGATTTTAAGTGTGATTTTTTCCATTACAAGTACTGCAGGCCACCAGCCTGTTGCAGAATTAAAAAGAAGTAGAAATAGGCATTTCAAAGGTCAAGTAAGAAGAGGAAGGAAATAGAAATGGGGTGTGTGGTGGAAATCCCCCCAAAAAAGTGAAACTAGCTTTTCAATTATTTTTATATACCTTTTTTTTTTTTTAAGTCAAGGCAACAAAGAATAAACTAGCACATTCAAAGAATCCTCAATTCCTTTTGCTACTGTTCTATAATAGATGTACTCAAAAATCATTACTATCTTTCTGAAAGATGGAGAGTGGGAAATATAGCACCACAGATATTGGTTATGTCCTTTATTAGAAAGACAAGTGACTGCTTCAGGTTCTCTTATTATACATACTGAAAAAAAGAAAAAGCTGCAAAAAGGATTAATGCTGGAAAATAGCTCACAAAAGTAGAAAAAAATCAATAGCAAAAGGAATCTGGGGAATAGATTAAAAAAAATCACAACAGCTGGAACAGTTACTTGTAAATGACAGATGAAAAGCATAAATCAATAGTAAGCTTTGAAGAAGATACCACAGGAATAGATAAATATATACTCCAGAAGATGAATGTTTTATGTATGGCAGACAAAAACAATGGAACTAGTCATCATGAAATCAAAACAACATCACATCCCATAACACTTTGTAATGACCTTGATAGGAAGAAGAACCTGGCTGCAGAGAAGTTACGTCTCATTTAAGAAGAATTTTGTGCAGCTTTGAAAGCAGTTGATTTTCTACATTAAGTATAGCTTATTACCTACAAACTGCCCATAACTTAGAAGCATACCTCCTTTTAAATGAAAGCAAGACAGTAATAAATGCTAGAATCTCCATATTTTTAATTATATTTTTACCAATAAGTGCATCACTGAAAACACGTTGGGACATAACTAGCCAGAAAGCTACTGAATCTCTTTCTGATTTAGAAATGATGATTCCGTATTATTCTTTTTAAAGAAAGATTTATAACCCCTTCAAATTCCAAAGGGACTTTCTACCACAAAGCATGAATATGTGGGTTAGAGAACTTAGAATAAGGAGGAGACCAGTTAACTTTCCTTAGACCTAACCAGCTTTCCTTAGATCTGACCAAGCAAGTGCCTCCCTTTCCATAGCCCAGAAGACAGATCCCTAAAACCAAGTGATCACTATTTTATGATAAGTTGTTCTATCAGTTTGCTCCTGTTCTTGATTACATTTGTTTTTTATAGGACATACAGCTAGCATAGAACAGAAGATTCCATGTGTTGCTGAAAAAGTTTTGAATAGATCTAAGTTCCAGGGAATAGATTTATCCAGTGGGATTTAATGAGGTAGAGTAAAACAAAATAAAACCACTTTCGTAAACTCATCTTTTACATGTTCTTACGAATTCATGTTGAAAAGCACACACAAGCAACAGCTTTTCTGAAAGTTTCCTTCTGCTGCACATCAGAGGACTTTAAATGTATGTAAAAATCACTTTAATGACTTTGATTTCTGTGCTATGATGTCTTGACCCTTGCCTTCATGTTAACAAACAAAGGTAGTGTGCTCATCTGGTCTTGAACTAGCCCACTGTAAGGATAGGTATGACAGGACTACCAGAGAGGCTACCTGAACAAGGACGTCCCTAGATAGATTTTGTATTCTGCAAAAATGAGCTGGACAGCCACAGATATAAATAACTAACTGAGATTCCCCAGGTACTGATGGTGCATCTAGAAACTTTTAGTCTGGAACAAACTGCTCTCCAGCAGTCTTTGCCTGGCATAGTAGCCTCCAGGCTCTGTTATAATGTGCTGTAATTTGACCAGTTTAAGTTACACTAGACAGGGAAGCCTCCAAAAGGAAAAATGAGAACACATGCACCATGGAAAGTACCACGGGATCACACACTTGACAATATCTGTACCTTTTAAAAAATTCCAGTTTGGAGGACACATCCACGTTCTATGGATGACAGCTTTATCTTCCTCTTCCGAATTTTCTCTTTCTTTGATGAACTTCTTCTTTTATCTATTTGTTTAATCCTTGAAGGAAGCAGAACCAGAAGTTCATATTTTGCTCTGGGGAAAAGGCAGAACATAACTGTGAAAAATTAGGAGAAACAACAAACGTCCATCCTCTGCTCTTTGTCGCTCGTATCCCCAGCCCTACCCAGCGGACACTTAGGTTTGAGCCACATGGTATCTCATAAAGCACTCAGTGTTTTGAGAGGCTTGAGTTTATTCCATTTGTTTTATCAAGAGCAAGCTCTGGACAAGCAAAGTGAAGAAACACAGTATCTTTAGACTGTATCCTTCCTTCTTCGTTTGTGATTAAAGATTAAAGCCAGAGGAATCTTCATGGGAACCTTATGAAAATAGCAGCAGATTTCCAGAAGGAGCAGGGAAAATAAAAACACTGTTTCCCCAGGTCTTTAATCCACGATGTAAGCTACCCTCACAGCTTCTTTTCATCTTATAACAATGGCCTATACCTACACTAATATCACTATGTATAGCTACTATTCAGCTACACTGTATAAGCCTACAATATTGCCTCCCCTTGTGTCAAAAATAACTCTGTGCTGCCTCAGGCAATTTTTCTAACCTTCCCTTTCACATCACAGTGTTTGAGAAGGGATTTTATTCTCCTTTTCCCAGCAACTTCTCAGTTGTACCCTTGATATATTTTAATTAGGGTTTCTCTCTGACCAAAGGATGGACACCTCTCTCTTCCAATTAGTTAATGGTTTCCACTTTTTGATGTAGCTGTTGTTGTTTCCATCTCACTCCCCATCCTCCTTGATCTCAGAGCAGCCGGAACTCTGAAATTAGATTTGACAGGCTGGTGCCACTCTCAGCTGCACAAAAGCTGCTAAAGTAGTTTAGCTATTTATGTCCAAAACCATGCCCAGTTCCCTATTTTGCTGTATAAATCACAGCAATGGTAGGTGCATGTGGATGGACACAGTTTGTGAATGAAAGTGAGAAAATACAAAGCAGAAGTAGGAGACAGGAACACCTGGTTTTGTAGTACAAATACATAGGAGACACATAAGACTTCCCAAAGCCTCTATTCAAAACACTGTTCATTCAACTTTACACTAGGAACAGCCCAATAAAAGGAGAGCTACTAGTGACAGAATGGTAATAGATTCCAATAGTTAGGAATGGTTTAGTTAAAAATAAACCTGTACTGGAATAATGACTGGTAAGGAACTAATCTTTGAATTTCAGGTATGCTATCAAGGCTTATAGTAATACTAAAATGCTAGTGTGGAGAAACAGGATTTTACAAAGACAGACAAACCACTTATTAAATTCTGCCTCTTGAAAAGCAGTATTAGCTCAGGTTGACTGAAGTATGATCTTTAACTCTCACTGCTTGTGTTTTACAAACGTTTTAAGGGGATATGGCCTTCAGCAACAAGTACTCTACACAGAGTTCTTTTCTGCATGTCTTCAGCCCAGTTTTGAAAGTGTAGAGTGAAGCCCAGGCAAGGAAAGCATCTCCTGAAAGCTACTACTAAGAGAAGTGAAGTAAAAGCATTGGTTGAAAATGTAACTGAATGAGGCAGTACAAATTCATTGCGGTTCACCAAGTATCCGTTGCTTACTACAGTGGGTATGGCAGTGTCCATACTGCTTATGCACTTTAATGTATTATTAAAAGAAAAATTATAATCAAGCCAGAAGTGGAGGGAGTAATCATTATTTCTATTATTTGCATCTATCTTAGTACATACAAGAAAAAGAAACCTGTTATGTTTTTTTTATAGAAGACAGATGATAGCATGTTAAAGCTTTCAGTCCTTTTCTTAAAGAGTGGTGCAATTTAAATTTTACACTCCTAGCAGCAGTTTGTCTTTCACCCTGGTATCGCTCTGCTGTTAAAGAAGGCAGAATCAAAGAGAGATGTTTGTTAAGCAACTTGTCTAGCACTTTCGTATTCAGTTTCAGTTCCTCTGACTGTGATAATTAATTCTGTTTCATACTTATTTGAGGGTCAAATACAGACTGCCGACTGCCTCAGTTCTTTCCAAATACTCAGGAACCATCCCACCATCCACACCTCCTCTAAAATTTCTCACATTTTACCAAACAATGAGGAATCCACACCTTAAAACAGGAAACTGAGCTCTAAGGATTGATACGGTTGAATAAAGGAGAAGTATTTTGGTCAGATTTTCAATTCAAAAAGCCTAACAGATATGCTAATTAATCTGAGTCCCAGCAAATAATGATAATTCTACGAAGCTATTGCTTTCATTATTATAATAATGTAAAATAATGTTCATGATTTTACTGATGTAACACAATGCTCTATGAAGGTTAAGGATTTCAACTTTACAACAGTCCTGAACAATACGTGTTATTAAGCGAGAAAGTGGAAAACAGCTGCTGAGTTACACTGAAAGTTAAGGATTAAAAACAAACAAACAAAGTAACCCAAATAATAGCAGGAGCTGTCATGGAACATGGAATTCCTAATAGCTAATCTGCCACTTAACAAACAGCAGTTGATCTGAACAAAAATGGAGAAAACAAAGGACGTTCTCCAGTTGTCAGTCACAGTCAATCATAGAATACCAGGTTGGAAGGGCCCTGAAGGGTTATCTGGTCCAATCTTTTCTGGCAAAAGATTAGATGCCCCAGCACCCTCTCCAGTCAAACCTTAAAAGTGTCCAACTTTGGGGAAACCACCACTTACCTGGGGAGATTATTCCAATGGCTGATTGTTCTCACTGTGAAAACTTTTCTTCTTGTGTCCCTCTGGAACCTCTTCAGGCATAACTTGTTCCCATTGCCCCTCCTCTTTTCTGTGTGATTCCTTGTAAACATATAACGTGTCATAGAATGATTTGGTTTGGAAGGGACCTTAAAGACCATGTAGTTCCAAGTCCCCTGCCACAGGTAGGGAACCTCTTTCTTCTTTGAAGCCACCCTCTAAATCCTGCAAGATGGTGATAAAGTCTTCCCTAAGCCTCCTTTTCTCAAGGCTGAATAAATCCAGTTCTCTCAGCCTTTCCTTATATGACAGGCTTTCCAGATCATTCTTGTTGCCTTCTTTGGACCCTCTCCAGCATGCCCACAGCTTTTTTGTATAGCAGGGAACAAAACTGAACACAGTATTCCAGGTGTGACCTGACAAGCACTGAGCAGAGTGGGATGATGACATCTTTATCTCTGCTGGTGATGTAACCCCACATCCTGTTAGCTTTCTTTGCACAACTGCACACTGTTCACTCATATTGAGCTTGCTGTTTATCAGGACCGTAAGTCTCTTTCCACAGAGCTATTCTGCAGCCTGTGGTGAAATCTTGGATTACATTTTCCCAGGTGCAAGACCTTACACTTGTCCTCATTGAATTTTATTAGGTACTTGTTAGCCCACTCTTTCATGAATAATATTCACCCAAAAGGCAGAAGTCCAGAAGTTTATACCTATGTAAGCAAAGAGATAGACTGAACTGATCCTGCTAATCATGTTTATCCTTCATTGTAATTAAACAAAGAGAAATGTATTCACTCTGTGGGCTGCAGGACCAGTACATTACTGGCAGGTCACGGCTATCTTGCATATCAAATATAACTTGATATGCAAGAGTCCTGAAACTTCAATATTATTTCATTAAATAACCCCAACTGTACAGCAGGATTTAATTTCATTAAAAATAATTAAAAGGGCTTAACATTTTGACTATTTAAACACCATCACCACCCCACTTATTCAGAAGTGTCTGTGGTTAGAAAAGAGTCTCATTTGGCTTTATATTGTTCTCCTGAAATGCATGATCATGTCTTCAGCAGAGAAACTGGTATATCATTGGTTGCAAATGTATTACTGCTGGTTTAGGAAACCCTCCCTCCACTCTCACCTTGTTGGTAATACTATGTATTTCAATGCATTTTGCTGACTTCAGTGCATTTTCATACTTCCATTTAGTGTTTTGCACTTTCTGACCAACTCTGTCGCTGCAGTGCATCAAACTTTGTCCGTTATATTTCAAGTGGCGGGGGAGATAAACAGTGTCTGCCAAAATACACTTTCAATTGAGCAGTGAAAGTGCCTGCTTAAAATTCCCTTTGAATAGACTTTTGTTAAAAAAAAAAGAAAGACAAGCTTTTTAGCAAGCCATTAATTATCACACAATTATTTGTGCTAGACTGTCATAAGTAGTGGATGTGGCACTAGAAACACATTTTATGACTAAACAGCAGTAAAGATACTGGCCACCTTTTGCACTGAAGAATTCGTTTCACAATCCTAAATAGCTAATCCGCATGTCCTACATAAAACAGATTTTGGGCAGCTTTTTCTGGACTTGCATATTGTTATAAACCTGGCTGTTCCCTTTAAAACAGAAAATCTTTACTCTCAAAGGCAGGATAAGGCATACTTCCTGATGGCTTGCATCTGTAGCTGATATTTTGCTTTATATTGACCATGAAGAATTATATCCATGGATATTCAGAGAAGTATTAAAGCTCTTTCCAAAAAGTATCTTGCAGGTGCTTATCAATAAGTGATCTTTACTTGATCATTTGACAATTAAAATTCTGTCTGCTTCATACCTTTGAGTTAGAAAACATCAAGAATTTGGCATTGAACTTTTTTGTTCACACAGGAGTCAATTACGGACAAATATAACTGAGTTTCTCCTACTCAAGGAAGACCACAAACTCAGCATAGATATCCATCTTTTCTTTTTAGCCTGGCCATGCTTTCTTGCTGTTCTGGGTCTGGTTGGGGCAGAGCTAATGTTCTTGACAGCAACCTGTATGGTGCTGTGTTTTTGATTTGTGACTACAATGGTGTTGATAACGCACTATTTTTGGCTATTACTGAGCAGGGGCTCCGCAGAGTCAAACCTTTTTCTTTTTCCCCACAGTGAATAAGCTTGGGATGGGCAAAAGGTTGGACGGTAGGACATGGTTGGGACAGCTGACCTGAATTGGCCAAAAAGATATTCCATGCCCCATATCAGGAAGAAGGGGTGGAGAGACAAAATGGGGAAAGTTGGCTTTCAAGGTGGCCATAGCTCACACATTGTCTGGGCATCAGTCGGCCAGCAGGAGGTGGTACATGACTGCTTTTTCTCCACTTTTTGTTTGCTTATACCCACCTGCCCTTTCCTTCACCTATTAAACTGGATTTATTTTCACTCATGAATTTTCTCACTTCTTCCTCTTATTCATTTCCATATGCCTCTGTGAGGAGAGGGGGAGTGAGTGAGCGGCAGTGTGGGTACTTGGTGGCTGGCTGGGGTCAACCTGCTAAGTTATTCTATGTATTTTCACTTTTCCTTTCTTGCCTGCCTAGTAACCTGTTCCCCAGGCTCAGTGAAGATCCTTGCTTAGAGAACTGAAGGACATCATATGGAGAACAATGCCCTCTTAAGTTGTGTCATAGTACACCATTCAAATAAGTCAAATGTGCTACACAGGACACCTACACAGTATTTTTGCAGCTTATGAAATAAGCTCATCCTAGTGCCACCTTTTCAGTAAACAGTTTTTAAACTAATAGAATTGTTTGTCTGAGAAAGGCAATTACCCACTGCTAAATTCACGCAATTGGTTCCACTTCCATAAGCTGGTATTTGCGGTACATACACCCATAGCTGAATCCTCCTTTCAGTGTCTGCCAGAAACACAGCCCAAACAGTAATTGCACCACATGTAACTTTAATCTAGTTAGTTTGGGTATTTGTAGCAATCTAACCATAGCAGAGCAGACTTAAGCTTTAACTATATTAGCTTACCTGTGACATCAGGGGAGGTGCTCAGCCAGGCCAACCTGTAGTTCCTCTCAGTGTAGCTAGACAAAACCACTGGCTGGAGTAAGGGAAATTCACTTTAAAAATCTCAGTGCAGCCACAACGTATGTTAGATGTGATGACTGTATATATGGTATATGGTCTCATAATTTAGTCTACTCATTCGCTCATTTTGCAAAAACCTTCTTTTCAGAGACCACAGTCACAAGGCAAGGAAGACTATTATCCCACCTACTAGTGTATGAAGTTTTCCTTGAATTCCTGCGCAATTATTCAGATATTTGGAGAAAAAATAGGATCATTGTTGATATTTCAGGCAAGATAGTCTGTAACCACTTGCTGGTAAAATATCTCCTAAAAGGTCACTGATTATTACCAACTGTGTCTATTAAAATTCAATTTTATGTGACATTTTAAGAAGTGTGTTGGGCAATAAATTGCTAGATTGAAAGTGTTTTTCCGTAGAAGCGAAGGTAGCCACAAGGGCAGATACACTCAGACCAGTAAAACTGCAATAAACTAAACTACTCTATCAATTTGCTGAATTAATGCTGGGGGGCATTTTTCCACTGCCCTTTCCTTCCAATGGACTCTGTTGTTAATGGCCACTGCCATAAACGTGGGCACTGCCATAAACGTGGGCCTGAAAGAGGGGTGAAGGCTGAAGTTTCTTGGGATTCTTACCCCACTACCCCATCCTGCAACAGACACCAAATCCAGTGCTGCTGGCAGCTAGGAGACCTACTGTTTGTGCATAGTATTAGAACAGGGGGAATAATTTTGCAAGAATGGATTACCCAAACAGTCCTTTTGCAATTTGCAGTGATCCACACTGTCTTTGGCATGCTCTTGTTTTCCTCCAGCTACACAAAGAAGATAATATTAATGCAAAAAAGCCACTATTTACCAAGTTACTGATTTACAGAAACAATACAGCTCATGAAACCAAGTGTTGTATGACGTTGATTCATATTTGAGCTCTCTGATTTGTAGTAACCACATCTGAATTCTGGACAAAGTCTTCCTGCAAGTGGGGCATCAGTAACAACTTTCTCCCTTGTGGCTTCTCTAGTACTTAGTAAGAATGAAGTCCACCCCACAGCCTTTCTTTCCCTGATGTTGAGCTAGTAGTATCTGCCTCTTCTGCAGCACCTACTATCACAAAATGCAGAAGCTACTGTACTAAGTCCATTGTATCTTCGTTAACAGAAACATTAGCTTTCTAAGAAATGGTCAAAGAAGCAGCCTGACACCATAACCTACATCCTCCTTAGGAAACCCAGGTTTCTGACTACCTACAGGAAAGGAGCACTTAAGATAACTGTTTTTGCCTGATTTGGACAAGTTTTACCTCTTTGCAATTTAATTTAGAATGCTACTAATGCCAAATAACTGTTGCACAGTTTACTGGTGTAGAAACTGTAGCAATGAGGCAAACATTTCCAGCAAATCACTTCACACTAATGGCAGCATAAATCTGCAGTTACCCAGTTAACTTCAATGAATCTGCTTTACATTTATGCTGCTGTAGCCAAGCATGAAATTCATGCCAGTGATTTATACCATAGCTGAGGAAGATCTAGGTTAGACTCAGTTCTGCACTTAGAAAATGGTCTGTACTTGAAAAATTACTAGTAATTGGAGGTAGAATTCATGTTTGAGGACTGTTTGAAACACTTCATGGATTGCATTGTTATGAAGAGCTACATTTATGAAGCCACCTATGATTTACGAAGCCTTGAGTGATATGGTTTAGTGTGAGGTGTCCCTGCCCACGGTGGGGGGGTTGGAACTTGCTGATCTTAAGGTCCTTCCAACCTTAACTATTCTATGATTCTATTTCAGATATGAAATAGTTCTCAGGACTTAGCTGTAGACAATAGTTTTGTAAAGCTGATTGCTGCTTGCACTTTAACAGAGGCTTCAACTTCATGTTGCATAATTCCTGTATCTGTACAACTTCATGTATCAAAACAAAAGACATAACCTAAGAGACAGAGTTGAAGAAGGAAATGGAATAAATCCAGATAAAAGTCATACTTAGGACATTTTCATCATAATTACACAGGCATTATGAGCGTGAAGACAACAGAGCCAGACTCTTCTCAGGAATATCCAGTGACATGACAAGAGGCAACATGCAGCTTAAATAAATTGAAATACAGGATGTTCCACTTAAATGTAAGTGGAAACCTCTAACTGTGGGTAATTTAAGATTCCTATTAGGGTGTTGCAAACTATTCAGCTACTCTTAGTGTAGAGCGGTATTTCAATTTCTGTAGAAGTCAGACCTTATAACAAAATCTTTGGTATATTGTAGTTCAACAGTTTGGGTTTGTTTGTTGTTAAAATAGATCTGTCTTTAGGAAATTAACTGTTGCTCTACACCTGTTTTTCTGCTTCTACATTCAGTGGTGGATCACAGGATCAAGACAATTTATAGGGACCACTCCACCCCTTCCCAAGAAATGCTTTTTAATTTATTGAATGTGGTTTATTATCTAAAGAAAACTGAATTGGTAAGAGTGTTGGGCTCACTAAACTCAAGGGAGATTTTCTGCCTCTCCCAACACTGGCTTCATCTGATTTCAATCACAGTGCCAGACAAAGCTCTCATGTCAGAATCCACTAAAGAACTAGGAAAAAAACCCTCATAACACAGTAAATTATATGTTTTCCACCTTCAACTGACTACAGAATCCACCCAACTTTACAGTAGTTGCACAATAGATGCTCTGCAACAAAGTTCAGAAGACATTTACATACCCATCTGGATAAAATATAAAATTCATTAACACCTTATCTTATGGATGAAAATTGCAAATTTAAAACCTTTCTTCTTGTGAAAAACTGGAGTCTTTTTTCATCAGTAGTGTGAATTGATGTTTCCCATCTTTTACTTCAAGTGTTTGGTGGGAAATGTACAATTTGCACTTCAAAGACTCACTCCAGATTAGTTGTACACTTGGTGGTTGTAGGAAAGTCTTGCAATTGTATCATTAAAGTCAAGAGATTTCCATATATTTAAAGTGACAAGCTTACATTTATTTAATTCCATAGGAAGTATTAGACTGCCTACTATTTAGAGAAGCATTTTAACATGTTTGGATCTCTGATCTATTCAATTAATCATATAAATGATATGCCGGGTGCCCATTGCAGTACAAAGTCTCATCTGAAAACATGAAACAAAAATAAACCAGGCTCCACAGTCCAAAACAGTCATCTCAAAACAATTCCTCCTGCCTTAAGCCGTTACTTGATTGCACAATTTAGATTTTAAATCCCCATGGTACCAGACTGCACCGTTTTACTCATGCAGGATTCCTGGTGGAGAATGTCCCATCACAAAGATTTCATGTGTGAGGCCGTCAGAGCACTTATCAAATCCTGCAAGCATCAGAAATGATTTCTGCTGCCCCTGTTTACAGAAGCAGCTGTGTAATCACATGGAGGTGCAGAAACATTCTTGCTTCCAATTGTATTCTGTGTAGAGAATATTTCTTCGCAAAAGAATTTGCAAAGTGAATGTGCCACAAATTACTATCACAGCAAGGAGTTGAGATGGCCTCACTCTTGGCTGCTAAGCATCTGCCACAGCTCACAGCCAGGCTGTTCACACCTTGTGGTGTGCCATTCCCAGCTCAGGTGCCTCATGGCAGGAACTACGCCTCTCTCCTGGCACCATGGACGAACAGGGCCAAAGGAGCTGTTTGTCACATGCTAGCTGCTGTCTCCCCACTATGTGGAAATATATTAAAACCAGAAAAATCTAGACACTACCACCTGGGAATGTATCCTCCTGAAATCAGCAAACCCTTGGGAGCATTATTTGCAAGGAGCCTTTGACATTAGAGCTCACAGGAGCATAAATGTGACAGGCAACATGGGGGCACAGGTTGCAGTGCTTTCCTTTCCCTCTCCAGCCAGCCACCTTCCCCAGCCTCCAGTGAGGCCATACGGGCCAGGGACAGTGACTGGGTTTAGCCACAGGCATGGCCAGGAAGGCAGCCCCCAGGAGAGGATGAGATTAAGGTGGTACCCAGGCCAGTGATGTTGATGGCAGCCCCCAAAGCACTTAGGGCCCGGACACTGCTGAAGTGAAAACAGCTGATGTAGTATTTTATTAGGCTTTTAAAGCATTGGTTCTGCATTGTCCATGACAGCTTAATACCAGTACTCAATGAGCAGGGGTGGCCAGGAGCTGCAGATCTCTTCTGCCAGCTCAGCAGGGCTGGATTGAGGCCAGGCTCTCTCTCCTCTAGATGGGAGATTTCCCCGTTAACAGTGCCAAGTAGTAAAAACTGCAATCAAAGACGTTACACCAGCAGCAGAGAACTAACCCTAAATTACTACTTCTATTAGTTGCTAAGTACCATGCAAAAGAAGAAGTTAAATCCCCACTGTAGTGATCACAGATGGTCAAGCTTTTTCAGGTGTAATGTTGTTTTGGGTTAAGACATCTATGTCCAGACACACTGTAAACTTGATCACTGCAAAAGGCAAAGAATGCAGAGGAGTCTTGTAAGTCAGAGGTCTTAATTTGACATCGAGTCTAGCACAGCTTGGTTTTACTAGGAAATTTTGATGACACTTGTAATAAAAAGAAAAATGCAACAAAAGCAGACATGTCTGAAAGCTCTCATACTAAACCACTGTCAGCTGAAACTGATGGCTAGCGGTAAAATGTCATAGAGAACTCCTTAATAGCAAAAAGCTTTTTTCACAAGGAACTCCATCTTCTATACTTTTGCATTCCCATCACTAAATAGCAAGGGCTTCACAAACCTTAGTGCATTTATAACATTTCTGGCATATAGAGGAATGCCATTATTTTTCATTTTACAGGTGGAGAAGTGAGGCCAAGGAAGGGGAACACTTTGACTGTGATCATCAGTTTGAATCTTCATGTCTGGATTCCTAGCCTGCTGCCCTAAATACTGGACAATGCTTTCTACCACTAGCATTTTACTTTTTCCCCTCACTTACAGATAGTCCTAGATAGAAGCATCAATAACATTATAGAAAAGACAGAGTGCCCTTACCTCCTTCATTGGGAAACCAGTACTGTCCTCTTCCCGCACTCCTTAAAAAGACTAGAAGATAATGTAGTACTAATTAAACTACTAATTAACTCCTGAATTGCTTTCAAGTGTTTCTGCTTCTTATCATCCTGGCCTAGAGCAGAGAAACCTGGGAATGATGACATTTGATGTGATTCCCAAGACAAAAAAATATAGCAGCAATGATATAGAGCAAGAGGGTACCTCTTGAACATGGTTTTGATCTAGTCTCCTCACTCAGCTAGATAGAGCAACTGTTGGAAACAGGGGTACAGACCAGGAAGGTGAAAATCTTTTCTCAGGGCTGGGAAACAAGTATAAGCACTCCTGAAAACAGAGAAATGACTACCAAAACCTTGCTATAGGCCTACATAGATTAACAGAGGCCTATGCTTTAACATGGGCTGACAAATATAAGCCTATCTTTCACCTATATGCAACATAAGGTTTAGTTTTATTTGTAACTGTACCTTTGCAGATTCTTTAGCTTATACATAGGTATATTATCTATACACCTGATTTTTCTAGGTATATTATTAGCTTGATGGAATAAAGTTACTCTTGATATGAAAACCATTATACGGAAATAGGGTCTGAAACCAGGAAGACTTCATGTTTTCATCAAATACATGTATCTTCTACAGTAATGCATAACAGACCATATGAAGATAATGGAAGACAGCATGTAGGCAGCCTAGCACTAATGCTATAAACCACAATAGCCTCTTTGCAAGGGAGATGGAAAATACAACACATTTCCATTGAAGGGACAATACATGACCTGGGATCTGACTCAGTTAAATCACTGATCAGCTATGCTGATCCACAAAAGAAGGCAAACAGCTTACAGGTACTACATTTAGCTATACACATGTGCAGCATTTCCTCATTAGTGAACACCTTTAGTGTCCTTGCCTCTTTTCACTGCAGTCATCCTGATACCATAATACAACAGTTCTTGCAGCAAGAGGTGTCTTGGCACCTCCAAGTCACATAATTTTTTGGCTGCTGACAGATGTCACCATGAGGAGGGAACAGAGACAACAGGCATTCGTTCTGCAGGATGTGCAACAAAACTGTTCTGGGGAGCAGCCTGTAGAAAATGCTATAAACCCTTAGTCACTTATGGTTTCCATGGCCCTACTGTCTTAAGCCATCAGTATCAAAGAAAACTTGGCACCAGCAAGGGAGAATCAAAATATGTTCCCAAAATGCTGACTTTTTTTTTGTCCTGGCCTTCTGTAAGTGAGCCTGAATTCTTTCCTCTTTCCAAACACATATTGCTTCATGCCAGAATATAGGAGATTATTCCTCTACAGAAGGAGATAATACAAGATTACACAAATGAAACATTGATGACTTTTCCACTGCTTTTTCCTGCAGCATTTTCTATTGAATTCTATTTTCCACAGCCACATACACATATATACTTATAATGTATCTGCATAGATCTGATTTTTCCCACACTCCCAAATTCTGACATCTTCTCCAGCTCTACTGCATTCTTTATCATCTGTTCTCCTTGTCTGTAGGTTAAAATGTTACATTTTTAAAAGCCTGTCTTTCTATTAGACAAAATAAAAACATATAAATGTAATGAATCAATAACATTACTTTTGACATGAACTTCTTTACTTAAACTGTTCATGTGCATAGACCTGTACCGGTTAGGAATTCTTGATGCAAGTGGATGTAATCAGAGCTATTCATTGCTTGCATTGATAATTTTAGCACTTCAACTTCAAAAAAAAACCCCAACCTGATTATAATGATCAGTCGCTCGGAATTTGTTTTCTATTTTCTGATCCTTTTGTTTTAACTCTCTGTATGGCTCTAATAAGATAAAATGAATGCCTACTTGGAAAAAAAAAGAATGTTTTCTCCTTTATTCCTCTTCAGAAATTAAAACTCCTTCAATTATTACAGATAATTGAAAAATGAAAATTATGTGCTCAATTTTAACTTACAAAAGAAAACTCTTACAGAGCAATTCAATCTGGGAAGCCTGAAAGATAAGCTGTTACGCAGCATTCAGATAAGGCTCTTCCCAATACTTTGCAATCAGTCACAATTCCTACTTGTTTTAATAGAGGTTTCCAGAAGGGTGGAGTACTTCTATACTGAAAGCTTTCCTATATGGAAAGCGTGGACTCAGGAATGGAGCCCATTTATTGACACAGAAAACACCTAATCCAACTGGGAAAAGGAGAAGTAGACCTACTGTTATCTCTACAAACTGCACTGCCCTGGGTTTGGAAAAATGTCATGAGGCCATAACTTACATAGATTACCAGATTGCTTTAATAGATAACCCAACTGATTATAGACGTTTGCACAACAATGCATATTTAACCGGGAAACACCAAGATCATTGCTCTTGTCTACTTATACGCTTGCTATACTGCAACAGTTTTCTTGCTGAAAGAAACACTATTTGGAGTAAGCAAATATTTATGTATAATTATATGTCCTTCAATAAGAACTCCTATGGATTTAATTTTTTTCACTGGAATTTGTTGTTGACAATTTTTTTAATTTGCTCCAGGAATTTCTAAGATGTTATGGTAAACAGAAATTAAAATCTCTTATTTTTTTTTATGACTTTATGTTCTTTTCTTATCATCACGTGACATCTAAATAGCAGTAACTCTTACTGACATGTCATAATAACTGAAATATTTTGTTACTCAGATTGTCTTTCTAAAACCAACATGAACAATTGAATGTTATCTTCAGATGGAAAACAAAAAGAAAAAGTGAGAATATTCAGGATAGACACCTCTGAAGACAAGAAGATTTATTCTGTTATTTGCAAATATGCCTCCTGTGTACACTGAAATGAAACCAATGTAACGGGCACATACCCAGGCATCTTTGTATTGTTCACAAAACTCCTACTATTTACCATCTAGCTGTAATGGTTTCAAATAAAACCTAAAATATAGGCTGAAAGTGTACTTTAAAATATGTTTCTTTCTTGTAGTAAAACCAGACTATACTCATACTCCTGCTTCATTTAATGTCCCCTGAGTTATCCCATATGAGTGGTTGGAAGGCAGTGAAATGAGACATGTTTTTGTAATTTGCTGGTTACAAATGTTTCAGGGTTGTCTTTCAACTTATTTTTACCACGCAGATTTTTCCATCGATCGGTTCCCTCCTTTAACATTGTGCTGGCAGAAATTAGAGAGCAATAAATCACAATGAGGGAATGGGGGCAAAGGAAGTGGGGACAGGATGTTTCAGATCAGCTTCTCAATTTAAGAAAAGCATTGGGCCAGAAAGCTTAAGTGCTGAAGAGGCTGATCTGCAGAAAGCCCGACTCAACTGGTAAGGCTGCAAATTGCTCCACTGCAACAGGGATTTCCCAACTCCCGGGAGCCTTACAGTGCATTCCACAGCTGAGACAGCATGACCTTGAGACTAGCAAGCTCTGGGGCAGGCAGGGACTGCTAGAATGACTGTTTCTGAGGGTGTGCTATGAACTATATCTGGGAAATAAGCTAGGTCTATAAAAGCTTTTTTCTGCTTTTGTTGCTGTTATGTTCAAGCTAGCCTGTTTCCCGATTCAATTCGGCCACATAGTGAAACCGCAGTTTGAGCATCACTTAGGAGTTTGAGCTTCTTTCATTTTTCATTACTGAAATAAAAAGGTGAGACAAGGCTTGAATTGAGCAGATCGATGCAGGCACAAAACCATTTCTTCAGAAAAAAAATTTTGTAACCCTCCATGCTTCTGAATAAGCACACATCCATAAATCTTCAGAACACTCAGGATGGAATACTTTACAACATAAGCATACCAAGTAGGTAATTACTGGCTTGCTTACTCTTCTTGCCATTCTGCAATTTTCATTTCACTTTGCCAAAATGCTAGGCAAGAAAGTATGGGCTCAGAATGACAAAGAAAACAAAATTGAAATGCCACCCTAAACAGGTTAAAAGACATTAAGGACAGTTTGAATGACATTGTCTGGAATAACTGCAGTGTCAAAGCATATTGAAAAAAAATTTTTGAAGAGCTGTAAAATAGACACGTAATAGGCATTCAAACCCCTAAACTTTGCAATATGCAAGCATATAATTAGGAGACTGCTATATAATAAACACCAAGTAAGCCAGAACAATCACAAGGGGAATAACAAAATGAATACTAAAGCAGAAAAACCAAAGCCATCTGCACACTGAAAAATACCATGAATTCAAAACAGTCTGTGCATGACTGAATACCTGAACAACTACTTACTACCAAACTGGCCAGAGGGGGGTAAAAGATGCCATAATAACAACATTCTTGTTATAAAATTCTCCAACTGTGATGAAATTAATATATAGGAACTACATGAGAAATTGATTTACAAAAATCATTGCAGAAAGAGAGAAAAATAAAATAGAGTCAGAGACTCTACAAATGTTTCAAATAGGACGTTTATGTCTGCTCACTGCCAAGACTGAACCCAAATACTTTAACATTAATCTGCTACATTAACAAGAAAAGTAGGATTTTTTTTCCTATGGAGATTTAATGGAAGTCTCCTTTCTGTCCGTCTTCCAATCATAGCCACGCAAAACACAGAGAGGAACAGACTGCATCAGTAACAGTTACTGCACCCTTTTCCTGACCAGTACCAATCCACTCCTTTACATCCCTTTTTACTAACATATTAAGTTACTAACATATTAAGTTCCTAATACCATAGCTAAAACAACTATTGTTATAGGAGCGGTTTTTATTTTCCCAGACATGGAGAGTTCTTGCCTCGTCTGTCTGTTACGTAAAGGGCTCATTCTCATGAGGACTTTATTTTCACAAGGAATTAAATAAGCAGTATAATTCACATCAACTGATATCTGTGCTGAACAAGTACCCAGCTAGTTAAATTTAGCATTGCATCTGTCACAGGAAAAAAACTCAACTATTAATGAAAATCATGTGAGCTGACAGCATTTCACAGGTGAGTTATTTACAGAACAGTACTTCTTCTGTTTCAACTGGCATCAGTGTTGCAACACGACATACAAACTTTGGGTGCCTGTGAAGGCCGGTAGCCAACGAAGTAGCAAATTTCCCTACTGGAGTTCTCCAAAATGATGGCATCAGCAATAACGCCAAGTAGAAAGAAAATAAGGTGAAAGGGAAGCAGGTATAGATGCAGGGAATGTAGTTTAATTAGGCTACAGTTTCATTAAACCTGGATCATTTCTCAGCAGTAAATCATTCCTCCCATCGTTGTCCCAACCTATTTGGATGGGTGCCTATTTGCCCACTGACACAGTGGCAGTCTTTCAGTCCCTCCTTGGCTAGAAATGAAAGGAGAGCTAATGACTGTTATTTGTTACCCTCTGGCCTTACAAATAATAGGTATTTTGATGCCATTTGCCTTCTTCCTGCCAGCACATTTCCAGCCTGATTTACTGGATAACCAGACACTTGTGGTTCTTCCTTGACCATGGATACAGTTGGAGAAAAAAAGCAAAGCAGAACAAAACAAAGAAAGTTGAGCAGTAAGAGGGAAAAACTTCCTCCTTTCTCCCTTTCAATCCCAAAGAGTGCAATAGTCCTCAGCATGGGTTCTCAAATACACTCCTGATCAAATAGGTGGGGAAAAGAGGAGTAAAGCTGACCTTTAGCCGTGATGGAGCATCAGAGTAAAAAGGAACTGGGAGTAGTTGTTACTCCATCCCCACCATGCACAATGTGACTTTTTCTAGTTCTTGGATAATGTTCTCAGTGGATTATTCTCACCTTCCAGGCAGATGTGCAACAGAAGGATTAAGAAGTGGCCTCTCTGCAGAAAGCCCCAGACTCAGATTTTGTGCTAGATAAAAAAAAAAGGCATCCACATAGAATGCTGTTAGAAGATGTCAGACTTAGTCTGGGTAAATAGAGATCTTACCTGGGCATGCAAGGTATTTTTGACTGTTTATGTTCATGTCCCCTCTGGACCCTTCTTAATACTTGCTTGTGTATTGTTTAAAGGTAAATGAGAAATGAAATGTTAGAGTTTTGTATTTTTTACTGTATATTATTTCTATAAAATAGAAAATAAAAAATAGAAAATAATATCTTTTATATAATATAAAATATTATACTTGGCAATATTGATCAGTATAAATTACGCATGACTCATTTTGAATTACTTCAATACCCAATTTCTCCTCTTTCTGGTAGGAATAAATTAATTATAACATCAGGAGACATTGTAGAAAGGTTAAAAACAGGCATGCATGCATTCAATCTACTGCAAACTAAAAAGTTTAGGTTAATGAAATGTCTGAGGAAAAGACTCTTATTAATTAGCAAGTTCACAGCATTCTTCACAGCTATATTTTAGAGATGCCAAACTGTAATATATTAACACTGTAGGCAAAAGCTGCATCTCCATCTAGAGAATCATTTCAAGCTTATTTTATTCAATCTTGGATCTTTTTTCTAGTGATTTGTATGCCATAAACACTATCTTTTCTTCAAAGTCTCTCATGAGACAGAAACCAAGTGCCATGTTTATGGCCCTGTAGATAATGGGACAAAACTACTGAAAGAGCTCTAGTTATATTTATTTTCATAAAGATTCATTAACATCATACCTCATGCAGGGAAGTTTTTATTTTTTTTTCCCCTTTCATTGACTTTATATATGATATAATCTGTTTTCTCCTTTTCATTGCAATGAGCAGGAATCTTTCCATTGACTCTGCCAAGTACTTCAAATCTAGTAAACAAAAGAGGCACAGTACCTTGCAACTTAACAAACTTGGAGCTTCGTACATAATATGCAGAGAACGCATGGAGCAATGAGTACTGGCACTAGTTATCACACTGCTCCAGTCCTTCAACTGAAATCTGAAAGCAGATTATTATAATGCTTTGTTTTTGATCTTTTCAGCCTTTGTGCTTTGAAGAATGTCAACAATGTTATTATTCATTGGGATTGCTTTTGTGAGATAGACACTTCTATTTTTCAAACACGAAGCTTATTCTGTCACTGAGAATCACCTTTAAGAACCAAGCAGTAGACTGGCATTTGTGGTCCTGTGTGTTGTTTTTGTCTGGGAGGAAAAAATCACTGCTGGAGGGAGGTTAAGGAGCGGATGAGCTGCCAGATTTTCAGGCAGTTCCAGGGATGTTCTGTGCCTGAGTGGGCAGGGAAAGGAGGAGCTGATTGCTGAGCCAAGTTTGGGTGGCATGGCTCCCAGTGAAGAGTGTACCAGGGTGGAAAGCAGTGCTTACTGGAGGCAGCACTTCTTCAGCTGACAGACAGTTTGGGATCCAGCTCTGACTTTAAATAAACTGCATTTGTCTCAGCCTGGGATGAAACTGTGTCAATGAACAAAGTGTGGACAGGTCCCTTAGCTCTTTTCCCAGATAAGACTGCACCCAAAAATCTCCCTCATTTTCTCTGAGCACGTTCAAGAGCTTGCTTTTGTTGTTACTTTGACTGTCTTTCCTTCTGAAAGACTTCCTACATTTTTCTTTGTTTCTCTCACTTCAACCTCTTGATTATGTTGAAGATTTATGTTATTTTCTAGCTCCATCCTTTGAGGCTTGTCACTACCGTCCTTCTGGTAGTTACAATGACCTCAAATCATCTACAAGTTTCCTAACCTATCCCAATAAAGGTGACACAGTTTAGATGGAGCAATTTCAACAGGAGGTCCTTGATAACAATCCAAAGACACTGAGGTAGAGGGGATAACAAGTCCATTTACAAGAAAGGCAAAAGTCTGAAGGGCTACCAACAGAGATCTGCCAGTTCTCTCCGCGACTGACCACTTTGCTTTGCTCTGCGTTGTCTATCAGTCCTCAGGGAAGCGCTAGAGGCTGGCTTCTGTTAAAGTCTTGACACCTATTTGCACATATTAGATAGAGCCTTGATCTTTTTCTTCTTTCAATAAAGATGCTTATTTGTATATCCCTATGCCCCCGACCTCTCTGAGCCTCCCCACTCAAAACAAACGCATCTACCCGCAATCTTTTTGTGTGGGCTGCTGAACAGTTGGTGAAACTCTTAGCCCATTTCATTTAAATATATTCCTTTTCTTCTCTGTTTATCATATGTAATAAAAGACTGATGTAGGTACTTCAAAGAACAACCAGAAAGATTGTAACAGCACAGGTTCAGCAACAGAATTTAGGGTATGTGGACCAAATACAATACAGATCACCATGAGTTTTTCACTTGATAGAGCTATATGCTATATCATTATACTATATGTTTATTGTATTTATTTAAAGTAATATTTCCACAATAAGGACATATGATTTCAAAGTAAAACTGGCAACTTTACTGACCACAACAGTCCTCCTCTTTTAGTTCAGAAAGAAAGCAATGTAAAATAAGAAAGGAAAAATACCCCCTTTTTTTTTAAATTAGATCTAGCTATTGATGATCAAAGGTGGTCTGGAGATCCTACTGATAAGTTAACAATAATCTATATGAGGACTGAAGATTTTATTGTATTGTAATGGGTTTGTGTAGCAAGGTTTTGGTAGCAGTGAGGCTACAGGGGTGGCTTCTGGGCTAGAAGCTTCCCCCATGTGCAACAGAGCCAATGCTAGCCAGCTCCAAGATGCACCTACTGCTGGCCAAGGCGGAGCCCATCAGCAAGGGTGGTGGCACCTCAGCCTCTTCCTGAAGGAACCCTATGGAAGGGACCCACACTGGAGCAACCTGCTCCTGAAGGATGCACCCCACAGAAGGGACCCACACTGGAGCAGCTCGTAAGAACTGCAGCCTGTGGTAAGGACTCACATTAGAGCCGTTCATGGAGGACTGTCTGCCGTGGGAGGGATCCCACGATGGAGCAGAAGAAGAGCATGAAGAGTCCTCCCTGAGGAGGAAAGAGCACCAGAAACAACATGTGATGGACTGACACCCATTCCCCATACCCCTGCACTGCTGGAGGGGAGGAGGTAGGGAAAATCAAAAGTGAAGTTGAGACTGAGAAGAAGGAAGGGGTGGGGGGAAGCTGTTTTTAAGATCCATGTTTTATTTTTCGTCATCCTACTCTGGTTTGATTGGTAATAAATGAAACCAATTTCCCCAAGTCAGATCTGTTTGCCCATGATGGTAATTGGTGAGTGAGCTCTTCCTGTCCTTATCTCAACTCATGAGCCTTTTGTTGTATTTTCTCTCTTCTGTCCAGCTGAGGAGAGGAATGATAAACCAACTTTGGTGGGCACCTGTGATCCAGCCAGGGTCAACCCACCACACATGCATATATACGGACAAGTATGCAAATCTACTACCTCCAATTCAACCAGGCTAAGAAGGAGACAGAGCTTAACAGACAGGCAGAGTCATACTGTTTCTGGAAAACTTCCAATTTATATGTGTCTCTTCAATAACGTGAACTTACCAGGATCCCATGTGTTTTTGCTAGTCAAAACATTGGAAAATATCCAAAATTCAGCTTATCTTAAAATAGGATATTATGCATTATATATACCACAACACCTTCAAACCATAAGCACAGCTCCTGACACCTTTTATACAGCCCTCTGTTCCTTTAAGGAAAACCAGCTGGAAATCAAATCCTTTAAAGTGAAAGAATTGTTTTGAATAAGAACTGAAAAGCTAAAGCTCCATCTGCTCTTCATCCACAGTGAAGATGTCTTGCTATATTTTATAGGAATAGGGGCATGTCTTGGCATCAGATACCTGACAATGCATGCACCTCATGTTGAACAGTATGCTATGCTATGATTAACTCTGCCTTTCCCTTCTACTTGCCTGAAGGATGGAAACCATACACCAAAAGCATTAAGGAGCATAGAGGAGATGGATGGGAATGAAAAGATTGGTAGAGCCTTTAGGCACCCTTTGCTCCTTTCCTTATGCTGTGTATTTTTTTCTTAATTAGAACAAAGGCATAATATGCATATTGTACACAAACTAAATATTTTATGACAGTTTTGAGCACTAAGAAAATCTTTGTTCTTTGAACAAAAAATCCTTAATTGCTTGAGACTGTAATTAGGTAAGCTCCTTTTTAAATGCTTACTTAATTTTCATCTTAACCAATCACTTAAATCACTTGGAGTTTAAGTGCTCTATTGAATCAAGGTCTATAAACTTCATTAGCTGAAAGAGTTGAGTTCTTACTCAGCCAAGTACCTAGACCCAAATATCCACTCAAAGTAGATTTCCAAACCTTAAGAAAATCTGAGGACTTTTTTGACATTTGATACATACTAAAATAGACTTAGGGTTACAGAATTACATAAATAAATATTCAATACACCAATACATCGATAAATAAGGTTGATGATTCCTCTGATTTGACCTCCTTCATTTCCACTATTATGTTGCCTTTCCAGCAACGTAAGTCTAGGGTTGTAACTAGATGATCTTAAGGTCCTTTCCAATCCTAACCGTTCTATGATTGTATAATACTATGATTATAATTTCCTTCACTGGAGTTATTTCTGATATATGTATTTCCAAGTGAGAGGCTTAGAGTCCCTCACATTGGCTTGGCCAACATCTGAATTTATTTCGAAACAAAGCCAAAGTAGCCTTGCTTTCATATTGTACATTTATTTATTTCAGCCACCTAAGGTTTTTTAATTCATTCTCACAAATCACTTGCCGCCCCCTCTCGCCTACCAGAAGGCCGCAAGAATCTACTTTGAGTCATGAAGCTTTCTTCTTAATTGACGAAGAAAACATTATAAGGTAGAAAGTTTTAACATCAAGCAGGTTCAATTACACTCCCAGCTTGTTCAACTTAAAAGTATATTTTAAGAGATTATTTATGTGGTAAGTGCAATATATTCTTCTTGAACACAGTAAAAAACCTGATACCCCCCGTGCAAGGGCTATTGCTTGCCACTTCTTAAAAAAGAAAAAAAAAAATCACTGCAGGCTAGTTCTCCTAATTTTGTTAAAATGCTGCAAAATCTAATTCACTAAAGATCTGTGAAAGAAGTGGCTGTGCTATCTTACATTTTGCAGGAATGCATTGACATATCAACTAAGAGGAAATAACAACCTGAGTTAGAAGCACTAACTCCCCCACACCTTCCCTCCCTTTCCCTTCTCTTCCCGATCCTATTTTAACAGACAGAATGTGTTAAAATTGCCTTGTCTCGCATAGCTAGCAAGTGGGGTTCCCATTCTTAGAACACAACAGATACAGTTTCTGCATACACTGTTTGGAACTTGGATTACTTTTTACCGGTGTAAGTCTCTGTATGTTTAAAGAACTCTGCTGCTACAGAGTTGACTATAATCTTTGTCTTTGTCCTGTATCTTTTACATTTTACTCTTTCCACAGACCATGGACTGAGTATCTACAAGTAGATAGATAAGAGCTTTCTCTGCTCCTGCTCTGAGCCGCTGGCTGTGGGATGCCTCTGATCTTGAGCTCACTTGGCAACAGTGGCTGAGTTAATAAGTTTCGCTGAGATCCTGGATATTTTTGTTTAAGGTTTGAGGAAAGGTCCTAATGTGGAAAAGTTCCAATAGATACTGATATATAACACATGTAACTGTCATGTTTGTGTTAAATTTCTATGAAGTATGCCTACTTACACCAGTGGTGATTCTCATACAGACTTCCCTAGACAGTTCGGGGGCTCCTGCTTCGTTGCCCTGACCTACTCCAGGCTAAATTGCTGACAAAAAGACACAGCCACAAGGCTACTCCTTCCACTCAGGAATCATGGATTCATATCTTCATGATCTCTTCTATCTGCTCATAAATGATGTTAATTCAAATGTTAAGTTTTCTATTTTTTCACTGAAGTGGTGAATGCTCCATCCCTGGCAGTGTTTAAGGCCAGGCTGAAGAGAGCCTTGGGCAACATTATCTAGTGTGAGGCATCCCTGCTCATGGCAGGGGGTTTGAACTAGATGATCTTAAGGTCCTTTCCAACCCAAAGCATTCTGTGACTCTGATTCTATGGTATATTCACTGGAATAGTTGCAGACTAGTTGCAGCTGGAATCTATGGACTGGAACAAGTTCTTTATAAAACCAGAGTAGTCTGCCAATTGCTTATGATATAAATTTCACAATTTGAAACAGTCTTCATGACTACATATTGTATTTGAATAAATACTGAGACAGATTGCTGTGATTAAGAATACATTAATAAGGCATCATTCATTTAATTTGCTAGTGCTTTGTTAGTTCTTAGTCTAAATATTGGCTTATCTCTCTGCAACAGTATTTAAGCAAGTGTATTTTGCCCTTAATACCCAAAGTATTCAAAGTTCATTTGCCTTTAACTAAAAACAAACAAACAAAAGATGATTGCATTTCCTTTGTTGAGTCATCTTAATATAATTTTCAACTCCATTGTCTGAACATAACAGGAAAAAGCTACCACTACAAAGCCAGGTCTCTGTCCTTTGAAGGTATCACAAAAGAGAAGCATTCTTGTTGTGATCAAATTTTGTGCATGTTGCATTTCCCTTAACAAAGTTAACCCCACGCTGGCATGCTTAACCATAGTGAAAGGAATAATTTTGGATGTTTTCTGGTTTATTGTTGGTTCATAGTTTATGTGAAAAGGCTGCCCTCTTCTGACAAATATTTCATTTCTTCTAAAATCTTAACACATTTTTCTCATCTCTATTTATAGTTTATCCTTTGTTTCTCTGTATGATGTTTTTGTAGGACCATTATGCCCCTTCCTTACACTTCTACTCAGAACAATATAAGAAACATGAGAAGGTTAAATACACTATACAATTAATATGCAAACTGCATGAAGCTGATAAACATGATAAAAATCACCACCTCCCCATTATTCAAACAGTCAAGCAAGTGAATGTCTGGTATTCTGAGATACGGCATAAAATTAATGGCCACAGGTATCACACTTCCACTTTTTCGACAGGTGTCATCTTTCCACTCTTTGGATACACCCATTTTATGGATACCTTTATCCACAGCATTTTGGCAGTATCTGCATAAGCCTTTTAAACTGAATCAGGTCTATCCTGACTCACCACATCCTAGTTCACTACAGAGCAGTCTCAGAGCATGCAGAGAGTAGGCTGCTTACAAATGAAATTAAATTGAAAGATGCTTTCCCAGAACACACCTAATACACTCTGTTAAGTACTGGGAAGTCAGTCAGTGGTACCAGAACAGTACTTGTCTGAGTACTAGAACTAGAGCATATGATGAGCAATCAAGACTCACATCAACAGCTGAGATTACCAATCCTGTCCTCATAGGCAATGCCACTTGATGTCTACAACTACTGTTTCCAGCTGCACTGAAGTCACAGAAGGTCAGGGACCTAAGAGCTGAGCTTATCTAAAAGCTACCACATTATAGGTCATAAAGCTCATGATCAGTGTGTCTTTCCTACCTGCCTGCAGTGCACAGATGGATGTGGTAGCTGAAAAACTGGATTTTAATGCCATAGCATAGAGCCCCTGTGACAGCTGCAGTAAATCCAGAGCTCTCTGTCAGTAGGCATACAGGCTGCTGCTTCACCTTGTGAGAAAGGACAGACAGTTCAGTTGGAATTGAGAACAACTGAACACAGACTTTAAGAGTTATCCCTTTTTACACTGACCATTTAATGTAAAGAATTCCTTAGCAGCCCTTGAAGCAAGGACTGTCACCCAGGAGTCCCTCTCCTATTGAGTACAGTACTCCTTTGCTGGGCTCACCTGTGTTTTCTCTGTCCTCGTCAATCTTAGTCACATTTGCATGCCAACCCACCTTCAAGAGGAGGGACAAAAGTGGCACAGCCCAGGATGGCTTAGAGCATGGAGGCACTAACACTCCCTTGGGAATCCATAGATGTAGACCTAAATCTTCTTTATGCCATGGACAAGTAACTTGTACCGCAAACAGGGTATCTTAACAGTCAAGTGTGTCTGCGAGGGAGCAGTAGCATAACACGTTCCTTACGATTTTTTAACAGAAGGCAGATTCTGTCTCAACTTTTTTGTATGGAGCTCAGTTCAAAACATTACATGTACACCAGGCATGCTCATCAGACTGAAGGGAGAGGTGTAGGCATGCTTAGACTTGAGCTATTGATTAGCTAGAAGACAGCGTCAAACTGTTCAGCACTAAGACTGGTATGCACATGTGGATATGCTCAGCAGAAATCTTGGAATCTTCGAAGTGAAGAAGTAACTTCCCCATGTCTGAATCCTTCCTTCCACACTCATACCATCTACATTGTATTGGTCCATCGCTTACTATCCAGACATTAATGTCTCATGATTATTAATTACCCTGAGATGCTCCTTTAGAAGTAACCTGTAACTCTATTTACAAAATCCATGTGAGAAGAGCAGATTTTTTTACAGGGCTTTCTTTTTCCTAAAAAGATATCACCTTTAAGCATCTCGTTACAAAATGGCTTTCCACTTAGCTGCATATAAATGTAGCCATTAATTCCACCAACATATATCTGTACTTCACCTTATACAAATACGAAAACCCAAAGCAAAATCAATCCTTATTTGGGGCAGAGATCATAAACTACAGGCTTAACTATACATGGCATCACTGAAATCAATAAAGCCATCCCAAATTAAACTAGCAAATGGTCTTGTTCTACATATCTTTAATCTAGACCACTTCAACCTATTGTGAATTAAGAGAGTGATCTAGCAAACATCTTCTGTATTATGTATTGGTTTTCATCTAAGTAAGCTGTTGCTTACTCCAGTGACTACTGCTGCTTACTGAGTTTCTTGACATAACCTTATTGTCATTTTATTTGAAATAGTATACATAAAAGATGAATTTACCAAATACTAACCAGGTCTAACACAAACACAAGAAAAAAAAAAGCTTATAAACCTGCTTTTATAAACCTGCGCCCTTAACAATTTCATCTCCCTGTGACTAAATGCTTAATATTGCATTAGCTCTCCCAAGCTTGTTGCATTTGATAGAAGTAACTTAGAGTTCATCACTACAAGTATATACTAATGAGATCCCTTTGGTATTACAACTATATACCGGTTAATTACAGAGTCTCCATTTACTCATGGGATGTATCTTTCTTCATGTGTATAGAGATTGTTCCTTAAGGTTAAACACAATAGATACAAGCAAACTTCTACAATAACATTAACACAACTTATCATTACAAATTGGGAAGTGTTTCTTGACTGGACAATTTTACAGGTGAGAAAATCGAAGCACAATAGTATCGCCAAGCCACCCAGGCCAGTGCTTATTGCCAAGTACTAAACCAGGAGAAAATTGGAGCATTTGGGGTAGTTGTATAAAGCAAATATTTAATTCCAAGTCAACATAGTCTGAAATGACCTATTTCTCCATTCTATATTTTCTCAATGGAAATTGATTTGGAGCTTTCAGCTCGTTCTGAATTTTCCCAATGAAAACATACGTACAAATTTTTGTAGTAAAATGAAGAATGTTAGTGGATATTTGGTACTCTGACAGAATACAGAAGAGCACAGCAATGAGTCCAGCCTCTCCTCAGCTCTGATGCAGAAGCGTGCTCCACTGAAAGCACCATCACCACTTGCTTCAAAACAGGGAACTCCCTGGAAGATTTCAATTATCTGCCTGACTGTGGCATCCTCTGCTGAGCCGGAAGGAGCTCATAAACTCAGTATGAAGTAGCATGTGGCAGCAAGCCATAAAAAGCCCTGCATTTCCGAACGATTACAGCACATCTTTGCTGGTGCTGGGAGACACAAGGCTACAGTCCAAGTGCTTAGCCACTTGAGTAGTGCAATTATGTGCTGGAAATGCACTGCCTGGAATGATCCTTCTTATGAAATTAAAATTACCAACTAAAATGGGGGGGGAAAGTTTCTGTCCATGTCATGTTGTTTATTGTAACGTCCTTATCAACCCTGCTGCTTCTTTCCCTTTATACCCAAAGTTTACCCAAATCAAGGCAACAAATCACTATTGCTGTCTTACTCTTTTTACGTTTAAAATGTGTGAACATATTGTCATTACCTTTATACTGTGCCACACTGTCAGTCATGTCTCCATGCCTCCTTGTATCCTTTCAACATCACCTTACCTCACATTTATGCCATGCATTTGTAACAGAGAAATTCTAGGAAGGCATCTCAGTCCTCAATTCTGCACATTTTCTTGCTTGTGTCTTATGTTCTGTGTCACAAATCAATACATCACAACTGCTTGTGTAGCCACCATTTTGCCAGTATATTTGTGTGGTAGATAAAGGATGGAGGAGGCTAGTAGGCCATTGTCTGTGAGTTATGATTACTGCCTAAAAGGATATATTAGTGCTGAAGAGTTTTATTCTAATTTTGGGAGTAAGTAAATGACAAAGGCTATAGCTCATAATGAAAAGGCTGATCCCAGCAAATGCTGAAAAGGTGGACTTTTATGTGTCTCTAAACAGAGTAAGCTGTTGAAAATCAAGCTCATATGGGTAAACAATCCACAAAACAGAAGAAAAAAATACCCTTATTTGACAGCTACATCAATAATAGCTCTGGTAATAAACAAGCACTCACTTCCATTACTGGAAAGAGCTATATGAACCCTTTCTGCTGTCAATTTTGAGCTAATAATTTTTCTGGGTATTAACTGGTAAATGAGTATCTCAACTAAAATAAAAGTTTATAGTCAAAAATCATACTCATACCTCTGTATTTTAGTTCTTTGCAGTAGGGCATAAAATCAGTAAAAAAAAAATCCCCTGAGACTATAAGGGACAAAACAAAAATTTAAAAAAATCAAGATGCATATAAAACCACAAAACTTCAGAGAAGTTTTAGAAAGCAGCATTAAAAGGAAACTTAAGAGGCCCATCTGATACACGTCTCTGCCTGAACACCTATGTCACCCATTGAAAGATTCTTCAGACATTTCAAATTTAAATGTCTAAAGACATTTAAAATTTACTCTGAGGTCTGTACACTTTTTTTAAAGTGCTACAAGAAACAGGTATTTGGAGGCAAAGTGATGAAAGAAAGGAGGTTCAGAGACAAGTAAAGAGGAAACTGGGGTTGATGAGATCAAGGCTTGATAAAACACTGCAGAAAGAAAACAAGCAGAAACCCAGCTGTTTAAAGGACTAAAAAACAAAAAGGGAGGAGAAATAAATCTCACCCCTCCATACACATGTATATAAGCAGACAAAAATGTCTTGTACTGTGTACTTCCTAATGACTCCCTCATAGGAAAGGAACAAAGAACTATATAATAAAATGATAAAGCCAAGTAAGACACCACCAGAGAAAACATATGGCAATGTAATCATTATTTGCATAGAATAAATAATACTTTTTTTTTTTTAATCAAACCATGAGCCAATCTGCCTGTGGTTCTGTATTATTTTTGCTGTGTCTAGAGATATAAAAGCATGTGCAATGGTTGGTTCAAAGCTTTGGACATACTGACCAGCATGGTGGAGCTGCCTTTTGCAACGAAAAGGGGAAGCTGTAACTTGCTTTCCCTTCCTTAGGACACTATTTTCCATCTTCCTTCTAATACAGCTGTTGACTTCCAATAAGACTTAAATTTCATAGGTTTTCAACATCCTGTTCCATTGACATTCAGACAAAATTTGTTAATAGGTTCAACCAAGGATTGCTGCCAAAAACAAGGGATGGCAGCAGCATAGGAAAAAAAGGAAAAAGATAATGTGTATAGGATGCATTTACATGAGAAATCCAGGTTAAACACATACGATGAAAAATACAAGCATCTGTTCTTCAATAAGTAACATCAGGAAAAGCAATATGGCATTGGAAAACCTTTTTTTTTTTTTTTTTTTAACTGGAGGAGAATATCTTTATGTAGGCCTTACTCTTTTTCACACGCCAATAGGTGAAAGCTGTCATCAATCTCAACCTGAGCAGCAGCTATAATTTCAGAAGGCCTAAATGGAAATTGAATGAAAATGCATTTATTTAATCTTTAGGTTTATCTTTTCAGAATAGACTTTTAGAATTACTTCATATCTGAAACATTGCTGCCCTGCCCATAGCTTTGATACAAAAAAATCTGAATGGTTGCAATGATACTCATCTACGATAAGCATAAAGCTCATATAATTGATTTAAATAGAAAAATTACATATATGCTCACAAATCTTGTTGTTCCAGTTCTGAGACAGACATTCTATAATAAGAAATTGTGAATTCATTTATCCAACCAGCACAGCACAACAAAACTGTTGTGTATTAGGTCTGTAGATCACATGTACAGTATATTAAATTCACTTGTAGACAGATAATTATGTTTCCATATAAAAGCCATTACAAATAATAAATAATTAAATATAAGTATGAATTGACAAATAATGTGCCAGGATGATATGGATAATTCATATGTTAGCTTCACTGCTAAAAATAATAATAAACAGACCACTGCACATTCTCCACCATCATACCTTTATTTTATTCAAATTTCCCAAATATATAGGTACATGAACTTTTAAATTCATTTCACCCTTAGGCACTCAAAGCAAGTAATGCATATTACCAGGTAGATCCTGAAAATAAATCTAGCTTATCTCATTCCCCTTCTCATTGCAGTCCTTATTCTGAGGAAGAATCAAAATGTCACTGCTGCAAGAGAAATTAGGTTAATAGAAGCTCTCTTCATGTAGCCTTCTCTAGGCAAGGGATAGGTTTGAAGGTCAGTTCATTATTCTCCATCAGTACAAAATCATACCTGCACAGCTGCAGCCTACAAAAAGTAGAAAAAAAATGAACACAACAGAAGTTAACACTAATATAAAAATATTTCAGTATTAGAAATATTACATCTCCAGTATTTGCCAGCTCTCAGAGATGGTACTCAGGACAAGAAGAAATATCTTCTCGTTTAAGTTTACACCCTGTTTTACGTATCTCTAGAGTAGTTTTGCCACACTGAACAACAACCAGGACATTAGCTGGATGGTGAAAAGTGGCGTGAGTAAGAAGCGTATCACATTAGTCTGAAATATGACGATGCAATATTTCACCATTAAAGTTATTAATCTGCATTCAAATTAATTCTTCAGAACAATGGTCCAAGAACAGCCCAGTTCTTGTTAACACTGGACCTGAATAATTTATTTTGAGTTCCCTAGGTATTGAAGTTTCTCTGCTTTCATCCCACAGTGGAAAGTAGAACACATCATATACCTCATTCAGTTGCAATGACAGCAAGCGTAATAAAGTTTCATGCAAGAGAATAGTTTGCCATCTAAACACCTAGAAAACTGCATACTACATGAGCACATACAGAGGGAGACATACCCACAGAATCTTAATTTTTGAGGTCAACATGGATGCTCTGCCTTTTAGGGCAGAAGCAGGTCACAGCTCTGCCCTTCATGTGTTACTATGTTACTGTGAGAGCGTATGACCAGGCTGATGACTAGGGTACCCTCTGATGGCACATCTAACAGTGTACTAGCTATGATACTTAAATTATAATCTATATTGCTCTGAACATACAATAAGGTTATAGAACATAATCTGCCTCAGACTGGGATGTAGCGTGCAGTGAAACAGCTAAAGGACAAAGCCTGAGAAAGAGAATCTTGCCAAAACTTTCTGCTGTTGCCCATTAGTGTGAGACTTTCAACAAGTCAAGTCTCTACCTGTCTGTATATGAAAGGACTGCCAGATTTCTATATATGAATTTGAAACTTTGTAAGGTCCCTACAGAGCTAAGACTAGATTTTATGACTAAAAAGATCAAGACAAATTCTGGTTTTGTGTATAATGCAAAGCATAAAATATCCAGTCCTTCATCCACAATTTGTTTTGATTTTAATTCAGTGGTTTACTATTATATTATTTTTGTACAGGGAGAAAAGCACAGAAACTGCTAGCATTTTAATAGTCCTTGTAAAAGACTGTGAAAGAATTCACAGGGCAAATTTCCAGCTATAACAATGTAAGATTCTTATATGCATCCATTTCCTGAGTTGAGTTTCAACATTTCACATAACAATATGATGCTGTATTTTAGCACATTTGCAAGAGTGTTTGCAACACAGCAGCACAATATGTTAACATAGCCAGCTCTCCACCAGTACTCATCACCTGGGAAGGGCTTTATCTAACCACAGGGGACACAGTACTTAGACAAGCCGTAATGATGAATACTAGAAATAAAAACATACGGGTTTTGACATATTCTGTCTAATTTGAAGTGAAATTCATCTAAGCTTGTGATTACTGAGTACCAGGAATGCCTTATGGGAGAGTAGTCCTGAGTGAGAAGCAAATGAGTGAGGCTTTTACAGTCCCTTAGCCCATGTGGTTTACCTGCCGTCTACTAAAAAGCAAGGGCATGCCACACTCACTTGTTCAGTAAAGGTATTAGTAAGGTCTTCTTTTTTATTACTCCTGTTCTTGTTTTCATTAAAGAAAGCCAAAGGTAGCTGGCAAAATATCTTTAAGACCTTCACTTTATCCATCGAGTGTTAAGTGACTGACAGGTTCAAAAGCTTTTTGGGACAACTGACACCGGGACATGTAGAAGCTAGGAAAGCTTCCTGGCTTTATAAGCCAGCAGGAAGGATTTATCTTGGAGACCAGAAGAATAATCTGAAAATTATATGTACCTTTTAGCATTCTCACATTCACGTACCATCTGTGTGCATAATGGACCAGCCCAGTAGACAATTGGTTGGTGATATTCCTCAAACTCCCACTGTCCGCTATTAACCCAGATCTGGGCAGCCTGAGATATCTATTGTCTTTTATCCCTGTACTAGTCCCCTGGATTTGCCTACTACTTTATTATGTGGATAATTTAAATATTTTTAATGTAGTTTCTAGGTGATTATCTTGTATTCAAGTAATTGTTGTAATTACATGTAACTGAATAAGGTAAATATAGGTAGTTATAATTACAATGAGCAATTATGTAATTATATGAACCAATAGTGTTGTAACATCTGCATTTAAAGTACCTTCACAGGCTGATTCAAAACACTATTTTCCATTGCCATCTAAAAGTATCTAATGTGCTTATATGACTGCCATCTGTTCAGGCTCCGTATGAAGGATTTTAATGGTTCCTACTTTAAAGCAAATCAAGTGCATCTTACTTTAAAACTAACAAGAGTCAGAGTAACAGGAATGGAAACTCAAAACCATAAGGGTTGCTGAGTGAAGATCTTCCGTATTTGCTAGGTCATTAATTGAAAATGTCCTGTATGTTGATAGGGTTGCATGAAACTTATCTTCTGATTTACCACCATCAGGATGAGAAAAAAAATTGCAATATGATTTACATATCTCATCACCACCTGTTTTTCAATAAACTCATGTCATTTCACCTGATAGCTTGAGACTTATGGTCTTCCATATCTTAATGATTATTCATTCTGTGGTACTATTTTGATTACCTAGTGTTCTGTTTCTTCCTAAGTCTGTCCCACCTATCTTCCCCTCTTTTCTAGTAAATATGAAATAGTAGATTAATTTAACAAGGTTTCATAATGTTTACAAAGGTTCATACCCAATTCCTACTAGACTATTATCATATACCAAATCAGAAGGCCATAAATTTTATTTCTCAAGTTAACAAAATATACTGGCTTTAAACTTACTCATATTGTAATATTATTCCCACTCATTACTTATTTGATAAGTACCACTTCTTATCACTATTGGGCTTTATTTTAAATTCTGACTTTGTTGAATCTGCCATTCATATGAAGCAAACAGATGTAATGATTCTAATATAGCATACTCTTGCTACTCCTGGATATTTCCTACCTATTCCATCTAATACATTATTTTCACAAGATGCAAACATCTAATTGGTAGTGCTATGGTACAAGTACCTCTGGAGATTTAAAATAATGAACATAGGATCATAGGATAGTTAGGGTTGGAAATGACCTTAAGATCCTCTAGTTCCAATCCCCCTGCCATGGGGAGGGACACCTCACACTAAACCGTATCACCCAAGGCTCTGTCCAGCCTGGCCTTGAACACTGCCAGGGATGGAGCATTCACAACTTCCCTGGGCAAACCATTCCAGTGCAAACATATGGCAATACTGCTGAAATATTTAAAACCAGATATAATTAATAAATGCTTATTAATGACACAATTATAAAAAATGCAGATTATTTCATTTTTAATGTAGGCAAGCACAAGTTCTGGTCTTCAAAGGTCTTTATCTTCAGCAATAAGACCAAACCCTATTCCAGTAACACAAGTAGCTGAAGTGCTCCATTTCACGTGTGAAAAGCTGTGCACCAACACATGACTAAGGTGAAAATAGTTCTTAATAAAATTTATGTTCTGGAAGAGATCTTAACCGTGCAGGTATAAGTCAGGCTGGTCTACAAAGGCGGTCCTTGCAAACACATTGTGATCAGACAGCAGCAGCAGCCTCCTGTAACAAGTAGCATGCGTGCCATCTACATGTACAAGGGTGCTGTGCACTAAACGCTAATGAGCAGCTCTTCCACATGATAAATTTGACCCTAGTAGGATGAGAAGGATATTCATGCCTCTAGGAATACATGATTAAAAAAGTCAGTAAAGGGAAATACACATTTCTGAGGAAACATCCTGAGCACTTTAGTTGATACACAATTTGGATACGTGACAAACACTTACCTTTCTGGATCATTGAGAGACTTCAGTCTCATCTGGAGAACCCTAAGTTTGTGTTTTGGTCCTATTACAGTCTTTGTAGAAAAGGTCAAGGACATTTTTGATATTTTGTCAAGGTCTTGGTAAAATCCAGTTAGTATTTTGACTCTTCTATATTGCTGAAATGTTGAAGCTTCACTAAAGAAAAATGATATTTTGAGTCAGGGGTGTGTTAGATGAATAATACTCATTGTCACTAAGAATATATTAAGTTCAAAAATCTTGTGAGATGTATCGACTTTGAGCATTCAGAACAAGGACACCTAGAACTGGATTCAAACCAGCATCATGCAAGGACCTGTGGTAATTCATAAATGGACCATTTCAGTGTGAGGGCCATTGCCTCTGACAATAAGCTATACCCAGAAAGGAGCTGTGGAAAAGTCTTAACAATAACATGGTACTTTTTGATTTACATCTTAACAAGTTAAAGATTTAGGAAACTTAGAAAATTAGTCCTATAAAGTGATTAAAGAGATTCAGAGACAAAGCAAAACATACCTATTCATCTCTGATTCTACTGTGTTTCCAGCATAGTCAGTTAATTTAACTTTAATGAAACCTCTCCTAATGTTTTTATTCCAGGTAGTAATATCCAGTAAGTAGTTATACACTGTAAAAAAAAAAAAAAGAAAAAAGGAAATAATAAGATTCAAGGCATGACCTTAACAGGATACAGTTGTTATTATAACCCTGTTAAAAGTATACATTAGTTTATGATAGGAATAGTGACTCTTTACTTCAAAGAGTATTTTTCTGCTAGGAGTGTGAATAAAGAGACAGACCTATAGGCCTGTGCAGCCTTGAGAGTATGCAGGGGCAAAGTCCAAGCAGACAGGAGCAGGGAAAAACAGTGGTAGCAGGTTTGGGTTGAGCTGAAAGAGCACTGGGAATAGGAGTTGATTTATATAAAATCCATCACATCTTTGTTAGCCTCTCCTTGACCCTCTGGAAGAAACAGTGATGTAAGTAAGCATGATCATCCCTATAAAAAGAGATACTCAGTCCCTGGTCACAAAACTTGCCAAGACAATGGAAAAAGCTAATGGGAAAATTTAATTTCACTTGAATTCTCCATAAGCCTATCTCCATACCCCAAATCAAAGAACCTTAAACATAGCCAATTAGAAAAGTGTGCTAACATTTGCCTGTGATCGTAGAGTCTGCTAATAAAAGAAATTGAATAAAAATCTAAACTGGACATCTACATGGATATTTAGATACATAAACTGATGCAGCTAAAGCCTATGCCATGAGAATTCATTCCTATAGAGTATAAATCTGAAGCTAAGTTTTCCCTCCACTGTTTTACTTAGAAGGAAGAAATGGACTTTTAAAAGTTGGACTAGCTTTAGTTGACTGTGTGCTGCTCTCCTTCTGGGGTGGAACATAGAGGTGTCTCTTTGTTGTCCCCCACCCAGGGCAATCTCCCATTTTTTGCCCTCTGAAGATGGCAGCAATGATCCAGTCTAAGCAGGTTCTCGCAGCCCAGCTTTTTTCCCTGTCACCTGATCCTCATTTTCTGGCTTCCTTCTTCCTCTTGGCAGTCTATCCCATTGCTTTTAATGTTTTCATTATTACTCTTCTGCCACAGCCATTCTTCTTCCTCCAGTCTGCAAACTGACACTTAGCTCATGGTTTATTACACCATTTTACACACCAGCTAACAATAACTTTCTACTCTTAACATGCTTTCACTCTAGATCAGCTAACAAATAACAGCTATCCGCTAACAAATAACAGCCATTTCATAAAGAGTTCATTATGCATGTATTCAGTCACTCACTGCAGAATGGGTCTTGGTCCGTAGTATCAAAATAAGCTTTCGTTGGTGAACTGTTTGGGATTAACATTTTTTTCCATCTATCAGCATAATAACCTGAAATCCAAAGTTTAAATATTTAATTTCAGACATTCAGGAAAATTATGATACACACATAATTGCACAAAAGAATCTCACCCAAAGTGACAGATTTGTCTTTCATTTTCTTAAATATTCTCTCACAAAGTAAATTGAATTAGAAAATACAGGAATCCCCTGAGTCTAATAGGATTTTGTATGCAAGAATTTCATTCTTCTGATATTTTACTATCACTCAAATTGTCATAATATAACAGTTGGAATCTATTTAGTCTGGAGTGAGAGCTCAAAAAAATAGTGTTTTTAAACTCCAGCAGAGGTAATGAAAACAAACCCACAAAAGTACCCCACGTATTTGCAGAGAACAGGTAGAGAACAGCTTCACATTAGGTAAAATTTCTTCCTTTCTTTTTTTAATCATTAAAGTAAATATTTTTGAACCCTTTAGTCTATAATTGTGATAATTCTTTAATAACATGTTAGGTAGTCTGTAAGGCTCCTTACCTTATGAATATGATCTAGAAAGAACTTTTGGGTTATACAAGTCTGTGCTTATTTTCTTCTGGGCTTGATAACAGTCCTTTTTCTAAAATGGCTGATCTTATTCTCTCCCTCTAAATTTCATTACCTAGACTGAACAACGAGGGCTAGTTCCAGGCTGCAGAGCTGCCACTGCAAGGCAGCAAGTGGGAAAGCTTGCTGTAGAAGAACTAAAAAATAGGTGACACCAGAGTGTTCAAATACTTCTCTTTCTGTAGCTTGGGCATTCATTATAAGTGCATCAGGGGTGGCTAATAACCATGCTAGCGTAGTCCTGGAATCTTTCTGTCCTACTATAAGGTCCCATTACAGTTGTGTTTTATTACAAAACAGTATACAGATCTGTCTGTCTATGCTTTTTCTCCAAACCTGATCTAATTAGTATAGCTGTACATCCTAATAAAAGGATGTAAAAAACACAAGTTATGCATTTAAAGTTAACTTCTTACTTTAAAAATTAATTCATAAGAAAACCCCGGCAACTATGAAATGCTCACACTGTTGTAGCCCTCTTCAAACTGTTCCCAGATCCTCTCTAAAAGCAATAAAATCCCAAAAGGCTAAAAGCCCTTCCAAATAAAAGCTTGATTCCAAAAGAAGAAGCAGAGAAACCATGAAGGCTCTATAAATATTATTACTCTTCAATAAATGTGCACTGTCAAAGCTTGTAAAAGTGATGAACTAGGAAGAAGCAGTTTCTCTGTAGAAAGGAAATACACTGTGAACTCATTTCAGACTAGCAAGTATAATGATCAAGATTAGGAACACTCAGCACCTCTGTCTAGCAGACATAGCTATAAAGCAGACAAAGCCATAAACTTTAAACTACTTTAAACAGTATGCAGCTTTGCATGTGATCAGTCTCTACAGATCCCTTAACACGATATTACAGATCTCTGGAGTGGACCCAGAAAGAACTAGGTTGTATTTCCTGCAAACTCTCACCCAGCCTAGAGCAAATTTCACAACACTTACCCAGTATTGGACAGGACATTGGGTGGAAAGCTTCACAATCGACACATTTTCCTCTCTTGTAATCAAAGTAAGAGTCACAAGGATATGTTATTATGTCGCATCTTCTTTTCAAAGATGATAAGAAGAGAAAGACGGATCTTTGATGGTCACACTTAAAATACTGAAGTCCTTCAGGAAAGGAAAAGTTAAATACTCAGAGAATATGTAATAACCTTTTTCATACAATAGAAGCTTTTATCAAAGTACTCCCATTTATCTGAGTCATTCTTAGCTAGCCCTGCTTTTATTCTTTGGTTAGTTGACCACCAATTGGATAGTCATACACACACAAGAAAAAATTGAAGATTATTTTGAATATTACATGTATAGAGAAAAGTCCAAAGGTTTTATATTTAAGAAATAATCTTCCAAATCATACCAGATTTACAGATTTTTTTGTTGCTAGAAAACATGAGTCTGACTTAAAATTTGCCTCGTTGCAAGCTGTTTTGGGGGGTAATAAATTCCTCCCTCTCCTAGCAGAACAAACTATGAGAACTGTACAGATGAAGATGATCCTGAGTTTTAAGGAATTCTCCCAAACTCACAGACATACAAGTGGAAATCCTATGCTTTTGCAGCAGCTCTGATTTGTAGCACCACTATGCAGATTAGTGGTGCTGTAATAGAAACATAGACTTAAACATAAGCAAAAAGAGTAAAAAAAAAACCAACAATGGGCAGCAGCCTTGCTTAAGATTTTGGGGGCTAAAAAAAAGCAAACTTTTGCAGCAACAGATCATGTCATAAAACTGTTTTTATCCTAGAGCTTGCAGGACCCGTCAAACCCTAGTTCATCACTGCCAATGAAGAGGAATCTAAGACACACTGAAGACTTGAAAGCCTTGCCTTCCATGTCATATGCAAGTGATCCTGTCTAAACCACTTGGACACAAACAGCTTCCCCCATGCCTAGTAATATATAAACATAGAATAATAATGATCACTATATGCTAGTTGTATATATATTATAATATAATTTAATCATAATAATGATATGGTGGAATACGTATGCTCATAGGAAAATACAAAAAAAAAGATGTCAAATGTATTTGCTATTTCTCATTTGCTGAGTGGAGGTGGAAAAGAAAGAATCCAATGGCCTCAGCTCCCATATTAACGAATGCATGCAGTGCCCACTGAATTCAGCTTAACTTCTTTTGATCCGATCTCAGTCTTTACTCATTAATTGAACACATTCATATTTACCGCTGAAGACTGTTTGTGGACAACCAGGCTGATCCGTTCCTCCATTTGGATAGAAATCAATGGTTCCTAAAGGTTTCTTGAAACCTAGTGCTAAAGTAAAACCATCAGGAATCAAAATCATAAGCAGAACTATCTAGTCCATTATTTATCATTACATTCCTTACAAAATAACATGGAGGTCTGAAAGGAAAAGTTTGCAATTATACTGTTCTTTTGTTCTGTAAATGGAAGCCACGTTACGAGTTAAAATCACAAAACCCACCAAAAAAAAAGTTTTTTTTTCCTTTTTAAGAAAATTATACACGTGAAATGCTATGCACAAATGTAGAATAATTTGTGTTAAGATTCCTACTGCCACAAAAGAAAAAGGAAAAACCAGAAGCATCTATTCAGTGATGTATCAGACATTATTTGCACAAATAAAATGATGAAATTCGTGTTCTCTCCAGCAAACAAAATTCTTTCCCAATGTAATTTTTGTTACAGTAAGATCTTCTCTTTTTTTGCATATAACATTGGATTCTGAGCTACACTAATATAAGCAATATATCAAAGCAGAAAAATCTGTATCTGTTCCATAAAAGATGATGAGTAGCTTTAGCTCAATCTCACCTGTCTTCCTTTTTACCACAACATACCTTTATTCACATAATATGAACACTAAAACCCCAGGTTTTTTAAAGATTCATATACAAATTTGTATAGTAAAAAGCTTAATTTTCAACATAAAAGAGACTGGTGTGAAACTACACATATACTGCAATGAGAGTGGTAGGTGTGAAAGGTTTATTTATAATTCTGAGGAAAACATTAAACCAGATTATAGCATGGATGCACACTTACAATATTCGTTTTAACCTTACAATAATGTGTTTTACAACTTTAAGCACTGGATCTGTAGTGTACTAACATGATACAGCTGAGATGGGGTGCCTCAGAAAGGACTAATTCACTGACAATCACATACTAACAACTGCTATGTTCATACACACTAGCATAGCAAAAGAATGTTAATACTGAACTATTTTGGAAGTGGCAGCATCATGAATCAATGCAATAGGCATACTTTACTCAATGTGCAGGCTTGTTCTTTTCATATTCAGAAGGAATATACTATAACAAACAAGACATAAATGACTGGCATTATCACTACTTTAGCATTACATTACATGGACTCATGACTATCTGATTATCTACATATGCTTTCAGTTAGCTGTTGGACATGAAAGTTATTTCAGTGTTTTCAGGTTCAGCCATCAAGCTTCACTTATTCAATAACCTAGCTAGTTATGTGAGAACTGAACAAAACAGCTCATCAGTGCTTAAGTTACTAGCAAAGCTGAGTTTCAATTTCTTTTGATGAATAGGCATAATAACATACAGTATGATTTCAGAATTATAGACATTGGTAGAAAGCAACACCACAGCAATTTACATGATAACACAAAATACGTTACTGAAATATCCTTTCTCTTTTGTTTTCCTGCCTTTCCTAAAGTTCAAATAGGAAAGCTATTACAATTAGTCATTACCATCAGTATCTGAATGGATTACATCAACAAACTGTGCATCAGTTCGATCCAGTCTCCCTTCTGGCGGTTCTCGAGTGAACAAAGGGCCTGCTGGATCAAGACCTAAATAAAAATAACACTAGCATTACAAATCCTGGGGTCTGGTTCTACAGATATATACAAGACCAACGTATATGATTCTATTTAAGCACTACTCATCAATGAATCTTCATATTCCTCGGATAAGAATAAAAGTAAAACCCAGTACAGTTCTCAAGTTTCCATTCTTCAACTTGCTAAGCAAAGGGAGGGTTCCTACAAGACTGATCAACCCACCTCTTTGAATTTCTCTCTCTCCATAATTTGCTGTGCTTATCTCCCACTTCCCCAGATGAAGATGAGCCAACAGCATTAGGGATCAAATCCTGAGAAATATAAACACTGCAGATTTTCATGCATTTTAGAGATAGGGAATTATTGCTGTGCAGGCTGAAGCCTGGTAAATTTCAAGACGGTAATATCTGTCCTTCACTGAAAAGTGAAACTGTTAGCTGAGGTTTGCTCTGCTCCTATTTTCTTGACAACAGAAGCATAGACAAAGTGAGGAAAAGAAAAAGCAGCAAAAATGGAAAACAAAACTGTCAAGGCAAAACATATTCCTACACTTCAATGACTCCTAATTCTTACTGACTAAAGGACAGGGACATTGCATGACCTTAGATTATCTAAATTTATATTATGATTTAACTGCCAGATGTGCTTTAAGAACTAGGCTAGGAATGTTCTCTCTCAAGATCAAGATCACCAAGTCCCAGACTACCACAGAGGATCATGGAATGCCAGGAATTTGCATTCATAGTACCCCAGGTGACAAAGGTCATTGGTTTAGTCCACTAATTAGTTTCCTATTTTCAAAACCTCTGACCAGTGAGGAAGAAAATAACTTTTTCTTTTATTTTTTTTTTGAAATCTCATTTTTCCAACATTTCCACTAGTTTGGGCCACCGGCTCAACTTGTTTGAAAGATAAAGTATCAAAACAGTCTCATAAGAGGTTATAATCCTTGTGTGTTCAGATTATTCAATCTTTGCTTTTATTTATCCACATCTGTAATTGTAGGAAGGCTGTTGAAATATCTCATATAATTCCATTTACCAGTGAGCATCTGAGTTCAGAAATTACATGGATGTACTTATTGTGCAGAGAAGACACAGACCTGCTAGTCTAGCATCATAGTCAAGTCTGCCCTCAACCAGTGATGCAAACAAACTCTAGGGAATTGTGTAAAGCATAATTGAGTACTCTTAACCAATGGAATATAGCTGGAGACTCTTAGAAAATGCCCTAATTTTCAGATTACTGTACAAAGAGGTGTGGAGTCTCTAATGCCCTTTGTTAAGGTTTGATTCTGGCTCTTCTTACATTTTTTTGGAAACAAATTACTTAAGTACTCTGAAGAGAAGGTTTGGAGATATAAATCTCAAGATGAGGTAACTTCCTCCTTTCAGCCTGAAAACAGCTGCTCTCTTAAATCCTAAACGCTGTCAAGCGCCAACAGTCTCTTCTCCCCTTAGCATCTTTTTTGAGAGTTAGCTTAGTTTCCCGCTCAACACACTAGCTGCAGTGAGTTCTGTTATTTCACAGCAAGAAGTATCTGGAGCCTCAAGTGCACTCGAGTCAGCACTATGGCTTCTGCCCTAGGAATCAGCACCTAAAAGTTAAACATAAACTTTGTGTAGTCCCGAAAGATGTACCCACGTTGAGGGTATTCCAGTGTTCACTCTATGCACCTGTGATGGTTCTGCCTGGAGTAGAGTTAATTTTCTCCATAGTAGCTAATATGGGGCTGTGTTTTGGACCGTGCTGAGAACAGTGTTGATAACACAGGGATGTTTCAGTTACTGCTGAGCAGTGCTCGCACAGAGCCAAGTGCTTTTCTGCTCCTCACTCCACTAGCGAGTAGCCTGGGGGTGCACAAGGAGCTGGGATGGGTCTCAGCCAGAACAGCTGACCCCAGCTAACCAAAGGGGTGTTCCAGACTGTATGGTGTCATGTTCAGCATAAAGAGCTGGGGGAAGAAGGAGAAAGTGGGGGGACTTTTGGAGTGATGGCATTTGTCTTTACAAGTCACTGTTATGCATGATGGAGCCCTGCTGTCCTGGAGATGGCTGAGCACGCCTGACATGGGAAGTGGTGAATGAGCTCCTTGTTTTTCTTTGCTTGCACATGCATCTTTTGCTTTACCTATTACACTGTTTTTATCTCAACCCATGAGTTTTCTCACTTCTTCTCTTCTGTTTCTTTTTCCTATCCCACTGTGGGGGGGGAAGAGTGAGTGGCTGGCTGGGGTTTGGTTGCTGCCTGAAGTTAAACCACAACAGCATCAACCCTGCAGATGGCAATGGCGATCATGCAACAAGTATGAAGTAATATTTGTAGTGTCCATTCACAGGTTTCACACCTCATCTAAGCTCCCCATACAAGATAGCTCAATGTACTGAAGCCTACACTATGTTCAGATACTTCAAACTGAAACTAAATCCTTTGCCTGATTCCTGTGGTCTCACCAAGAGCTTTTGAACCTCCTTTCAGAGGGACCTGACTTGCTCGGTCAACTAGACATATCATTTAACTTAACTGGGATTTGGATGTAGCACTCAATTTTCATTTGAGAGACTAGAGGTAAACAGGATGTAAAATTTCAGCTGCAATTTATGTTGTGAAGGCAGACTTCCTCAATTTTCTGAACTTATTTCAGGAATACATTTTTCCTCACATATATAACTAAATAATTATCATTTGTTGATATTTCAGTGCTAGCATCTATGTGATTTGCAGCTATGACAACGATAAAAGGTACATTAGAATATACATATCAGAATTAAAAGCCTTACCTGTAATCCTGCCAAGTTTGCCATTATACTTCTGGCCAACAAAACCAGCTATATGAGCCCCAAGACTAACTCCAATCATATACATAGAGTAAAGAGAAGCTCCATCCACCTATTAGGGAAAAAATAAATAAATCAATCACCAAACAAAGCCATAGCCACACAAAGTTGAGCAAGCAGACATCAGTTTTCACTTTCTGTCAGTACTCAAAGTTATTTCTCTAACTTTAGAAACAAATGAAAATTACAAAGTTCTTGTCAATTTGCCATTCTGTACTAGTTAAACAGTTTAACAATTATGAAATTCTTTGACTAGGAACATGTAAAAAGGAAGCTTGAGTTGCATTTCTTCCAAAATATCACCCTAGTTAGAAGGGAAGCAGGGAAGGGAAGGGGAAGACATGCACCAGATATGAGAAAGATGAACCAAAACTATGAACTAGGACAAAAAAAATCAATAAACTATCTTCTCTGCCTTCTCCTCCCAGTAAAATAGATTAAACCCATAATACCATTAACAAAGACTTATAGCAGAGAACTGTAGAATAATGGTGCAAAATGCACACCTTCAGGAATGCCTTAGGATGCCCATTCTGCAAAGCAGGCAGTACTTCGTAAACGAAACAGAACAAAACCAAAACTACTGAAGAACTCTGAAACACTGTCAGCAGACCTGTTGAAATCTCTGCAAAGTGATAGGATGTTGTGTGGGATTTGGTACATTAATGTGTCTCAGAATGAATTAACAAAGGCCTCACGACAGCTTACAAGTATGCAAGTGATAGCTGTAGGACCCAATACACCCCACGACCACCACTCTGATAACTTGCACAACTGCTAAATATACTTTTTCAGCTCACCCTGGGTTGGAGACTATTCTTACAGTCCTATTTTATTTTCCTATTCTTTAATAATAAATTTACATATTACAGCTTGTTATCACTATACCTAGTCCCAGAGGACAGATTCTGATAGGATGTCTCTTCTTTCACCCCAGCCTTTCTCAAAACTGTTTTTTTTTAACTCAAATTCCTCATGAATGTTTTCTTACTACACAACATTCAAAATTTCTGAGAATGGCTGTGAAAAGAAGTAGTGAGAACAGAAGAAAAATCAAGTGATAAATCTAACAATGACATAAATGAGTTTTGTTCGCTTGATTAAGCAATGTATTCAAAGCCAAGTTAAGACCACCAGCATCAACAATTGTTTCAGCAACTCCCTTTAGAATCACAAAGTTTATACCATTTGAGAACAAATATTTATATCTGTCAGTGATTTCTTTTTCATTTTAAACCTTTAATTGTAGTAGTTTAATAGTAAAAAAAAGCAATGCTTTTGTAAAATTTTAATGCTGCATACTATGTGGACATCTCTCACTTCACCTCCTCACTGGTGCATTCACTCTTTCCAGAAGACCTAAAACTTCCAGCTTCAGTAAAGAAATCAGAGGCATTCTTCAGTGAAAGGGAAATAAGAACTCAACTGAAATTTAAGATACGCAGTAATAACTGCATGCAAACTTAGTAAATACTTTGGTAAAGAAATGTCATTTTATATTGCTCACTGGGCTTCTTTTTAGAGATATTTAAATACCTATTCCCAGCCGAACTCTGCTATTTGAAGTTATTCAGAGCAGATGCAACTCTCTGCCTTACCAGCATCTGGTCAACATAGTTCTTCAGTATTTCTGCAACTTTTCTGCAGTTGTCAACAGCAGATACATAGTTCACAGTTGTAGCACCACGATTCCAATCAACTATAATAAGATTAATATCCTCTGAAGACAGTAAAAGCTCCTTTATATCACCTAGCCATGCTGGTGGAGATCCCGTTAGTCTGAAGCCATGAATAACAAAGACAATTTTCTTGGAGGTATTAAGGTACTCAGATGCAGCAACATTGTGTTCAATGAGCCTCTCAGAACAATTTGGGTTTCCCCTTGTGTACAGCAGTAACTGGACTTGGAGTTCTGTTCCAGATAGAGCATTGCCTATATTAAGATCTGTGAATTCAGGACATTTTTTCTCATCATCTGAAAAAGACAAAAATGTTGGACAGTCATTTGATGAATTAGACCACCTGAAATAGCACCTCTTCACTTTTTCTTCCACATTTTTCCACTAAAAGTGAAGAGCTTCCTTTTTATTCACTCCAGACCTTTGGAATATGGTGCCAGAATGTGCACTGAACAGCACGCAATTTAACTACTGACTCTGCAAAGACCACTATGTTTCTCGGAACCCTTCTAATACAAAATCAACCTTTGTAATTGTTCCTGAACAGCATTTTCTCTATAATTAATATGAACTAATAGTCAGTGTTGATAAGATCCTTTGCTTAAAACCATCAAATTTAGGTTCTCAGAACTTTGTCACAACTAGTGTACGTTGTTTGGACAGGAAAACTGTTGTGGTTGTTTCCTCTTCTTTCAGCCAGGGTACCAAAGTTGCCAATCCTTAGCCTCATTGATCTAGCAGTAAGAAACAGTTGCCTGACAGTATGGGGATGACCCAGACTCCTTCCCTCATTTTGGATCATTTTAAGGACACTATTGCCAAGAAACAAAGAAAGAAGACAAAAAAATAGTATCCTGTTCTGAGTTTAAATAGCAAGAATCTGTAAGGTCAATGTACATACTGGCACAAGAAAACTGTGGTATTTGACATTACTGTGCTGGTGATGAGGCACTGGAACAGGTTGCCCAAAGAAATGGTAAATGCTCCACCACTGGCAGTGTTCAAGGCCAGGTTGGATAGAGCCTTGGGTGACATGGTCTAGTGTGAGGTGTCCCTGCCCATGGCAGGGTGTTGGAACTAGATGATCTTAAGGTCCTTTCCAACCTTAACAATTCTATGATTCTATGATTTCTGCACTCAGGTAGCTATGGCAGACAAAGTCAAGCTACAGACCAGTCAGGATCAACAAGAGGAAGGTGTTCTTCAAAAGAGCCTAAAAAGACTGTATTTATCAAGGTCAAAAGTTAACCCTTTAAAAAGTAACCTTTGGCTGTTGAGGTCACACTGTGTGGATAAGCCATTTCAGGATTCTAGGTGCAACACTGATGCCTGTCACAGCTCTTCTGCATGGCCCATTCACCCGCACTATGGTGTCAGCTGGTTTATGTCCAAAGAAATATAGGCCCATCTCTTGACTTCTTGGCTATGTTACTTTGCGCAAGGCTTTTATCTGGTATGTGATGACACCTTCCTCAGTTCTGTCATTAACAACTTTGAAAAACAAGTCAGCTTCTAGAAAGCAAAAGTAGAAATAGTACCTACTCAGTTCCTTAAAAAATAATTTTAAAATAAACTGAATTCCTCAGAACTTTTGAGATCAAGGAGAGGCAGATGTAGCTCTTCCCCTTTCCCCAGCAAGAAGCAAGCAGGAAGAACTGAAGTCACAACATGTGCACATCTGAGATGGCCAGCAAGCTCTCACCAGTTGATAAAGCTGTGAAAGGCAAGTGTGTGTGTGTGGGTTACAAGGTATCTGAAAACTGCATTTGATAACATAAAGCAAATCTAATTAAAGCTATACAAAACAAAAAAATGTGTATTACAGCACCTAACATGCAGTAAAGACACTAGAAACACTAATTCACTCAGGGAACTAGACTAATCACTTCGTATATGGCCAAACCATGTATGACAAATGACTAGACCAGTTACCTCTGGACTGGACATCACAAAAAATAATGGATATTTGCAACCAGAGCAGGGTTGAAGTTACAGAGTCTTAGAAAAAGCCTGAAACATTCGGTCTCAAATCAACCGGACAAAAGTTTCATGCCTTATTTTCAGCACAATAGCTAAAATTATTACCTGTGAGAAAAGTTAGACTTAAAAATATTTCAATATAAACATCACTGTCCTCTTCATTTAGACACTGAATAATTTAAGTGACTTTGACTGAGATCACTGTGAAGGTTATTAACTGACTAGTGATACAGGAAGGAAACTCATTTCATTGATCAGACTTATAGAATCACAGAATGGTTTGGGCTGGAAAGGACCTTAAAGCTCATTCAGTTCCAATCCCCTGCCATGGACAGGGACACCTTCCACTAGACCAGGTTGCTTCAAGTCCCGTCCAACCTGGCCTTGAACACTGCCAGGGATGGGGCAGCCACAGCTTCTCTGGGCAAACCTGTGCCAGCGCCTCAGCACCTTCACAGGGAAGAACTTTTGCCTAAGAGCTCATCTCAATCTACTCTCTTTCAGTTCAAATCCAAGCAGGAGTTCTGAAACTGAAAGCTGATCCGCTGCAATTGCTTAAGTTTAACAAAAATAATAAAGAACCTGGCAAAATATCATACATATGACATGATACTGAGGTATTAATAGAATGTATCACATTTAATTTCTAGTTTTTGTATAATGATATACAATGATAAAACTAGAATACAAATTCTATTACACAAATGTCATATACATAGCTCAAATAAAAAACAGCTACTTGACAGATGATCTGAAGATCCTTTCCAACCCTAACTCTTCTATGATTCTGATTACATTTTTGCTATTCAGATTCAAAGCTACAACACAAAACTCTTTTTTGCTTAATATTCTTCTTAGATTCAAGTTTAATCACTGATCCATACAATTCAGTCCTACATATCTAACATATAAAAGAGTCATGCTAAGATAATGTTGAACATATCCATTTAAATGTTTTGAATTCTTATCATTTAATTGGTAGAAACAAGAATTAATTCTTCTAAAGGCAGTGCAATGACAGTGACACAAAACAGTTTTGTCCATGGAACTGAGAAGTCTATTACAAGGAAATGATTTAACTGACGAAACCTATTTACTAGCTGGCAAACATAAAGGGGAAACAACTCATTTACTTATGACTGTGAAATGACAGCAGTTATCCTGTGAAAGTAAATAGACAAAGAAAAGATGATGTCTTTACTGTGGAATTAGGTAAGTACTGCAAATAGATTTCTAGATTTAATATGTTGCATAGTTTAGTAAGGATTCATTAAGTGGAGGTTTTTCAAACTCCTATTTCTGATTGATTACTGGAAGGAATATCCCAACTGCCCTTTGTGGGAGTACCCACATACACTTTTCTGTACAATCAGAACACAGAGACGGGCATTGGGCTGTCACATGTTGAGTTTAACTCAATTTATATGCAATTTTAACTTTCCTGTGTATGTTTAAGTATCTTCAGTGGTTGAAAAGGGAAAAATCTTAAGTGCACACTGACTTCCTTGTAACTAAATTTTACTATTTAAAGCATAAGACATAGCTTGAATACCTGTCAACCTATCAAATCAGCAGTAAACAATAAGCTTATGCTATGTTAAAACTATTTCACAATTACCTCTTTACTTTGTACAAAGTGCACATACCTGAGTGTGTCTGAGTGCAAAGTACAGCCAGAGATAAAGTATCAGGCTTCGTTCTATTTATTTTAAAATGAAAACCTACGCCTCAGTTTCAAAGTGATCAAATTCTCTTTATTAATTGTCTGCTCCATGAGACATAATTCACAAGGTATAAATATTTTGGCCAACTTAAATGAAGAAATACTCCTTTTTTTAATGCTTTAATAAAAGCAAAGAATACCTCACAAAGAATAATCTAATGGTTCTTACCTGATTTCACCCAGGATATCAAACAGATGAAGAAACACAATTTCAGCACGTGGAAACGGAAAAAAGTCATAGGTAAAATCCACAGACAAGTGACAAGTTGCATGTTTCCTTTCAGCATGCTAGATTTCTAACCTAACTGAATGCCACCAATGAAGTAAGTAAGCGACATGCAGAGTAGGAAGGAGAAAGCAAAGCTGTATACAAGCTTCTGCAATTCATGACTCCTCCTATTGAAAGACTTCAGTAAATAGGGTGGTTTCTGCTCTTTAAGGGTTGGAACTGGTTTTTCATCTGTTTCCCTCTCTGCCTATCAGTAGATTTACACGTAAGCAATTATGTTATGTACTACTGATAACACTGTTACACATTGGAATTCAGGAAGCAGAATAACGAGAGATACATCACCGTAGAGACCCACCGTGTGTCTTCTTCTAAGCGTCACTCAATTGCAATTAGAGGCACTGAGATGGGCAAAAGAAACTTGGAACAAAAAGTCATTCTGGTGACAGAAGGATTTTTCTGTAAGAACTTGAAAATAATTCTGAGAAGTGTATCCCTATGGATTATTCTTGCACAAAGTTATCTTCCGAGATTTTTCCAAGGTCCTGTTCTCTAGGCTAAATCCAGAGTTCTGTGGCATCCTTATACAGGACAGAGATGTAGCTTAGAGTCCCACAAACCTCACTGAAACCCTGACTTGCTGGTTGTTCTGGGTATGTCACTTCAGTCATTTCCTCCTTGTTCCCAACTACAAAATTGATGAAGAAACACCGATTTTTGTGAAACTCATTTATTTACAAACCAGTTCAATGGGTAAATACAAGAAGAAAAACTTCAGTTTCTTGGAGTTCATAATGAAGCAAAGAGGCAGATAAACTCTGCATTATTCAAGTGAGAAGTCTGGATGCCCAGTTTGCCTATATTTGGCCCCCAGTTATTTCCACTGCAGGAGTAAGAAAAACATACCATAACCACTCAAATGTGAAGCAGACACATGCCAGAAATGTTTTTTGTAGTGTATCCTTCCCAGTGCTTCTAAACGTTAAGGTCTAGGTCTCCCTCTTTTCCTACCACAACAGTTGGTGTTGTGTGTTTCATTACTTTTAAGTGATTGGTCTCTTCAGCTGGCTTTACAATTCTGAGCAGCTCAACAAAGCTGTGCTACACAAGCTTCTGCAGCAGATGGGAGGTCTTTTCAAAGGCTTTTCCACGTTCAGTGCAGCTACAAGAAGAAGATGCAGTACATCTACTCATATGAAAATCAACTCGGCTTACTTAACCAGCGAGCTTTTATTATGTTTTTGCTTCCATTTTTCAAACTTGTCACCCTATTCTGACTAAAGTTCACTAAGGCAGCTCTTGTTATTCCTTTGCATTCCTTTGTAATCCCAAATCTTTGACACAGCCTTTGTTACATAGAATAAGTAGTGGTATAGTCAATTCGACTCTCTCCTTCCAACTTTTCAATACAGATTATTGTTAAAAAAGAAAAACTAAGTGCACTCAAGCAACTACCAGTTAGGAAGCCTCAGCATGCACCCAGTATGCAGTACTCATTCATATACAAGTTAATGGAGAACTCAACACCAGTAAAATCAAAGTTAATAGCCCCAGTAAAACACCTACCAGGCTTATACAAGACCAATCACCTGATCTTAGAAGAAAATCTGACATATGTACCTTCATATATACATAATGCCACTAGTCGTGAATAAACTGTTAATGCTTACGCATTTACACGACTTGGGAAAAGAAAGGAAATGTTAAGCTCCCTCTTGAACTGAAAACCAGTAAATCCAGCTCACCTATATGTAATGTACAGTGCCATCCCTATAGGACCCGTGAAACAGTTTTAAAACCCTCTGAAATCAGTGCCAGGAAAGGACTCCCTTACTAAATCAACACCCACAATGTTTTTTTGCAGTGTCAATCAGGATCTTGAACTAGTGCCTGTTGGACTCTCTTGTATGGCAAGGGGAATTACAGTGGCACTTACGCCAGCTGGAAATTCACAGTTAGTAAACCACTGTTACCATTTATGCTGTAGTTTCTACTGATATACTACTGTCAGGTAAATCCTTCAAGGTGACTCTGAGTTGCAGGCGCACTGTCACAAATAGATGTGAGACACTCAAAGTTCAGCAACTGCCCATTCCATTTGGGTGCATATTGCTATGGCCACAGCTTTTCTCGTAATGATACACTTCTTCTCACACCAAAATTCAGAGGTACCTGCTCTGAAAGTGCCTTACACAAACCACTGAAGGATGCTGGCACTGACTCCTTAGGACTTAGCTTGTCCCCCTGGTGCTCAGGACTGTTGGAGTAGTACCTCTTGAATGAACCCTGATGCTTCTGGTGGAGCCCACAGTCTGCCAGGTATTAAAAACTCCTCAAGGCTGGCCACATATTCAAGTAGAAAAAAGACACATTAAACAATTGAAAAATAAACAAAAATAAATGAAAACAATTATTACAAGATTACTATGATTTATAGGATTTACAGGTAACAGAATTTCACTTTTACAAGTTTACCCCCAAAAGTTTCTGATAAATTAACAGCTAAAACCATTACAGCACGGTTTTCAAGATTAAGATTGAATTCTTACACAAGCCGTGATATCCGGATCTGTGGTTACATGTATTTCCCCTTCTAATCTTCTCCCTACCCCTGAGGGTTTCATAATCTTGGGAAATCCCACTCTCGTAAAAACTCTCATTTCTCGCACGAATCAAGCCACTTCTCCAGAAAAATTCTTCCCTAACCACTAGCTTAAGAGTGCTGCTCCCTTTCAGGAAAGGTGAAACCATGGAATCCTGAAATCACAGAATGGTCGGGGTTGGAAGGGACCTTACCCCTGCCATGAATCACACCCAGATTTTGCAATGCAGTGTGTTTAACTATGAAAAAAAAAGATGTCTAAAGAATACAAAGGGAAAAACCCTAACTGGATAGAAGAAATGTAAGGCTCATTATGTATTCTACAGCGAGACTTGCTAGTTCCTGTAAATTGGTAATCTCTTTCTAAATAGACTTGACTAGTCAGTAACTAAATCTCCACTAGAGAGTACGGCACACAGAGGCAAAGTACACCATAGAATCATAGAATGATAGAATGGTTTGAGTTGGAAAGGGCCTTAAGATCACTTAGTTCTAACCCCCTGCCATGTGCAGGGATGCCTCACACTAGACTATGCAACCCAAGGCTCTGTCCAACCTGGGCCTGAACACTGTCAGGGATGGGGCAGCCACAGCTTCTCTGGGCAACCTGTGCCAGCACCCTCATAGTAAAGAATTTCTTCCCAGTATCTAAACGAAATCTATCCTCTGCCATTTTAAAGCCATTCCCCCTTGTCCTATCCCTAAATGGCCTTGTAAAAAGTCTCTCTCCAGATTTCTAGGTCCCCTTTAGGCACTGGAAGGCTCCTCTAAGGTGTCCCTGGAGCCTTCTCTTCTCCAGGCCGAACAACACCAGCTCCATCAGTCAGTCATATTCCAGTTCTTTTTAAATACTGAGAAATATTCTGACACTTTACATGATATTTTGTTAGCTAACACAATGCTTTATCATACTGATGACTAAAACACTTGAAGGCTTTAAAAGCTCTCGAAGCAGGATCTGTCATTCGGCCCCACTCCCACAGTTGCCGTACCCAGCCAAGGTAGTTGCCATCCACGGGTGGCAAGAGGAGCTGAGGGTGTTGCAGCACTGTATGGTGGTGGTGGTTCTTCACTGCTTGCTTGCAGTTCCATCCAGTTGATAAGGAAACACCCAATGAGCACACATGGCACACACACTTCTCCCCAAGGTCACGTTTCTGCACAATACACATGCTTCCACTGGTAGAGCTGACAGTAATAGAGAATCATAGAGTTGCTTGAGCTTTGAAGGTCCCTTCCAACCCATCTAGTCCAATCCCCCTGCAATGAGCAGGGACATCTTCAACTAGATCAGGTTGCCCAACGTCACATCCAGCCTGGCCTGGATTGCCTCCAGGGATGGGGCATCCTCCCTGACAACCTGTGCCAGTGTCTCACCACCCTCATCATAAAGAATTTTTCCTCACATCCAGCCTGAATCTCCCCTTTTGTAATTTAAAACCATCCCCCCTCTTCCTGTCACAACAGGCCCTGCTAAAAAACTTAGCACCATCTTTCCTATAGGCTCATTTTAAGAACTGAAAGGCCACAATAAGGTCTCCCTGGAGTCATCTCCAGGCTGAACAACCCCAACTCAGCCTTTTCTTCTAACAGAGGTGCTCCATCCAGATCTCTCTGGTCAGCACAGAATACCCAGAATAAAAAACAATGAAATGAGCATCTTCATACACTGACATTCCCCAAAGAATAACAGCACTAGCAAGCACCGGCCCTGTCCGGCACCAACCAGCTGCATGCGTAGCGCTACGTAAAAACACTATTAAATACCACATAGGCCTTGCCACAGCTGTGATGAGGCCTCTTACACGACCTACACCCACCTTAAATGACAAGGCTCATGAACCTGGAATCCATGCTTGCCGGAAAAATGAGAGCACTGTGCATGTGAGCTAGCCAGTGCTGCAAAATAATCAGTCCCTTGAAAAAGGATCAAGGTTTTAGATCACCCGTATGCCACGCTGTGATATGGATCATTAGCAAATATGATGTGCATAGATAGCTCATCTCTGTCCTCAGTGCATCCAAATCCTCCTGGCGCAGTTAGCTAGGAATTGTCCTCTGGGTGGCCAAGTTAGCAATAGTGCTCAAGGGTCAGCTGGTAGTCTGACAGGTCTGTTGCTCTCTCATCAAGCACTGGCGACAGAAAAGCACCAGGTTACTGCTTAAGGAAAAACAGGTGTTCAGTTGTGCACTTCCTGTGATGGAGGATTCATATCAGTGCTACAGCTCTGCATGTGGAAATGGTCTTGGCCTGAAAAAAAACCTGTGCTAGGCTTTGGTTACCTAGGCCTCACTGCCATTAGCCAAGACACCCCTACAGAGACCTCACAGCAGAAGGACATTGTGAGGAATAACCCCCTGAAGCTGGGAGTTTCACTGTGTGCTAAGTTTCCATATATGCTTAGTGTAAGTTCCTTCCCTGCAGCTGGTGCAGTGCTGTGTTTCAGCTTTAGTCTGAGAACAATGCTTGTAACACACCAATGTTTTAGTTCTTGCTCAGTAGCACTTACCCTGATCAAGGACTTTTCAGTCTCATGCTCTGCCAGTGAGGAGGGGCACAAGAAGCCAGGAAGAAGCAGAGCCAGGAAACCTGACCCAAACCAGCCAAAGGGGTATTCCATACCACAGCACATCATGCCCAGTATAGAAACTGGGGGGAGTCACTCAGACAGGGCCGGGCGCTGCTGGAGCTGGGTCTGGGTATCGGTCGGTGGGCGGTGAGCAGCTGTATTGTGCATCACTTGTGCTGAGTTTTCATTTCTTCTCTTGTTGTTTCCTTTTATTATTATTACTGCTGGTATTATTTCTATTACCACTATATTTTACTTTATTTCAGTTATTAAACTGTTCTTAACCAGAGGGGTTTACATTATTTAGCTTCCCCACTCCAGTGAGGGGAGGAAAAAGGCGGGAGGAAGGTGAGTGACTGCATGGTGCTGAGTTACCGCCTGGGGTTAAACCACAAGAGCCCTGGAAAGGACTTCCCTTTGGATTTGTTTCAGTCAGTGGGAAGAGAGCAGTGGACAGAACCAGTCTTTTTATCTCCTTTGACTCTCTTCTGTCCTGTCTGGAAGTCAGGGAGAATTTCGGCTACTCTCCTGCGTAGCTGGTTCCTCCTTTCCTCTCTCTCTCTTTCCTCTTTCATCAGCAATGGGTACTGCCTCCATGTCTTGAATGCATTCATCATGACTTTCCTTAAATAAATGGGGGACACAAAGAACAAAGTGACTACATGCACATGTGCTCCTAACAGAACAGTTAATAAAAAAAATACTTCTATTTGAGAGGGGAACTCCCCTAAAATAGCAGTGGGATTTGTCTTTTCTGCTGCTAGTCAGGTCTGTGACATATTAAACATCTCCATGTACACCACCCCATTAATATGCCAACAATGGCAGGGGAAAATAACACATTAACTTCTCTACTCCTCTCCCCCAAGAATTTTGCTTCTCCCTCTAACAGGATTCATTAGCTAGAATTTGCTCAGCATTCTGAAAATGAAAGATATTTCTTGAAGAATAAAAGGGTCTCTGAAAAACAGTTTCTTCAGGAAAAATGCAGGCTCGTTTTGTCCAGACCAACCCCTTGGAAGTGCAAGCAGCTGGGCTTCAATTCTTATGTGATTTTAATTACCCCCCCAAAGGTGCCTTGTGCCCTGGGTTCCCAAATGGGCAATAGGGAGCAATAGTCCTGTCTAAAGAATAGTTTGCTATGTCAGGGTCTGAACTGACTTTTGCCAGTCAATGGGGGAAAAGGTAATGAGAACGATATAGGATTATGCTCCTGATATGAGGTCACATGTAGAATGAACCCATTCTTTCCCAGGTCTGAATTTCTCCTGGATGCTGCAGTTTGCTGGCTTGTTGGGTTAAATTGTGCACTGTTCTGATCTGCCACAGCAAGCTAAACAGGTTTGCTCTACCACAGAAGAGGTAAATTTAATTCAATTCTTCCTCCAAGGTGCTGTAGATCCTGTTTGGACTATGCAGAGACAGCCTATTTGTGACTGCAGGCAGCTGACATGCTTTCATGGTGAGGTATGTGAACATGCATGTTTTCTGCTAAAATGCACAGCTATGGGACAGTGAGTGAACTGGGTGTGCTAGCTCCAGTCATGATCAATAGAACTGCCTGCTGTAGTTCTCACTGCCAACTCAGGCTGACAACAGCGTAAATGGAAAGATTCCTCAAGTAGGCTTTCTATTTCATCAACTTTAGATTTGTGAACTAAATAATCTGTTGTGGACAAAACAATAGAGTGTAATTCCTGCACAATCACTTGGCTTGCTACCATTGTACCTGAAGATTTTCTTAAGGCAGCTTTTAGCAGAAGCTGCACAGCCTGATCTGCTAATCAGCTTAGAAAGGTTCAATTACTTATCCACTTTCACTGTATTCTCTTTCAACAGATTTAAAAGTCCTATGAAGTCTACCACTAGATTTCCAGACTGCATGGAAAATTCTTACCATAAACCTCTGTTCATGTTGTCTGTGCATATCATAGCAACAAAACAGTGGCAGTAATGAACCTGCTTCATGTGGTTTTGGGGAGGAGGTAACAGACCTGTCAAAAGCAGTGTCTAAAATAACCCATATGGTACATTGAAAAGAATTGCTGGCAAGGGAGTGCGCTTACTTGTTACTGTGTTCAGTAGCAATCTTCATCTTCTCCCGTAAGATACTTTTTTCTTCCATGAACCGATCAAACCATGCACAGAAATACCTCCTCATAAGGCAGGCTGCATGGAGGGTACTCAGTCTCTCCTCCAGTGTGGAGAGATAATCCTTGTACTAGGGAACAAGGACAGAAAAGGAGGTAAGAATGGTTTCTTTCTCCCAACCCCCAGCCCAATAAGCAGAAACAGAGCAGTGGTGAGACTGTGGCAGTGAAGGGTGATGGGGACAGGAGTGGAGGAAAGTCAGTGGAGAGCACGGTGAGACAGCGCAAAGGTGGACAAGCAGTGCATAGGAGGGTGTTCTGGGTGGGGAAGAACGATGGAGAGTGGAGATCTGAAAGGTCTCTGAAGAAGGGAATCAGGTTTCTGGAATGGGGAAAGTGTAACTGGCCATATTCTGGGCTGCACGTATGTGAAGTGGCACTGTGGTGTAGGAAAGGCTGGCAACAGCCTATCATTTCTCCACTGTGGTGCAGACAAACCTTTAGCCAGTTCCTGAAGCCCCGTCTCAGCAATATATGGGAATAGAAGTCCTCAGCCTGAGACACCTTCTCCATGAGGCTCCTCTGGGTGTCCTGAAGCCAAGCCATCAGGCATTTCCTCTGCAGGACCAAGCAGTGGTGCCTTTGTGCCACCTGAATAAAGACAGCAGAAATGGAAGCTAGTTACTAGGACTAGTGACTACATAAAGCTAAAGAAAACTGGGTACACTTAGAAAAATCACTTCAGCTTTTTCGACTCCCAAAATACAGATGTTTGACAGCTGGAATAACTTACAGGATAGGTTCCCACAAAGAGGGGTCGGCATAAGGAGTAAGACCAGCCTCTGTATCAGGCCACTGCTGTGTCACTTCCAGAGAACAGCTTTTTGAATTAGATGCTCGGTTTAACCTACTGTGAGTGGAGCAGAGGCATGGCCTGTAACAATTTAGTCCAGCCCTATCCATAATGCTGACAAGCAGGATAGATTTAGGGAACAGACGCTATCCCCCTACTTCCCAGCAGGGGGCCTATGTGCATTTGGTTGAGTGCTGTAAATAGTCGCTGCAGTTCCAGTGGAAGCTTGCCAACATAGCCCTAAGACTGAATCATCAGGATATGGTTCACTGTTACTAATTCACTCTTGATTAAGTGTGCCCATACAGTCATGTATGGAAAGGTTTCATTAGCAATACTGATGTGTCAAGGTCTCAGAAGCCGCCACTTGCTATTCTGCACTGAAGATATGGCCAGGCTAGAACAGCCAGTATTATCACCTCTGGTGGTCCTACCTCTATCAGTGGCCAACACTGCACCAGCAGCAACTCCAGAGAGGGGGAAAACCCTAGAGATGGACTGGGGTTAACTACTGTAACTACAGTGGCTTGGTCCTCCTATACTGTCATCTAACTCCAGACAAGACCCAAACCCGACTCTGCTTAACTTTCGAGATCAGACAAAATGGTGGTGGGTAAAACACACTCTGTGTGTGTGCCAACATGCTGATCCCCATCACAATCAGCAGGCAGGTCCCAAGGATACCCAAAGGCCATCCAAAACCTTCAGAACTCTCAAACGATGCTGCTGTACTTGTCACTGGGGCTGGTGTAGCTGCTGTGCTTGCCAGCTCTCCCACCACCAGCTTCTCTTTTCCTGAGTCCTGATCCTCCTCTGCCTTGCTAGGAAATGCTGTGGGGTCTCCTGCATCCTCCTGGGGCTCAGGCTCACACGGCTCGGCGGGTGGCTGCCAGGGAATGCTCTCAGCCGCCACAGGGCTTGGCTCCTTCTCTGCCTCCTCCCGCTGCTCAGCAGACACCTCCTTCCTGGCCTCTGGCCCAGCTCCCACCACTGCTTGGTCTCCGGGGCTCTTCTCCCAGGCCGATTTGGCCACCAGTGGCTCCCGGGGCCACTCCACCTCGGCTCCCTGCAGCCTCACAAAGATGGAGGTGAGGGTGAGGGCCAGGACTGTGAGCAGCAGCCGGAAGGCCAGGTACCACTCCACGGCTGTGTCCGTCCCACCCTGCTGCTGGAGCCCGCCCGTATTACAAGTCATTGCCATAAAGTACAGTGAGACAGGAACCTTAGCCCAAGCCCCAAACTTGATAAACACTAACACAGCAAATACCGGCTCTAAGTAAGTTACAACATTCTGAAACTGTGAGATCAAGAGAAGCAACTTTGAGAGCCAATAAATCAGCATTGTGACGAGTGACTTAATCCGGTCAGATCTGTCGTTATCTCAATCCCTCATGCCCCACGTTGGGAGCCAAAAAGAACTGTCGTGGTTTAAACCCAGACAGACAGCTTTCACTCACTCCCCCCCCGCCACTTCTTGCCCTCCCCCTACTCCTGGAGGGACGGAGAGGAGAATCGAAAAGAATGCAACTCCCACGGGCTAAGAACAGTTTAGTGACTAAGGTATAACACAAATCACTACTGCTACCACCAATAATAGTGATGATAAAGGAAATAACAAGGGAAGAGAATACAACACCTCAGCACCAGCCGACCAATAACTTGCCCCCCCCAGCCCTACCAAGCACCGACCGATACCTCCTCCAACCCCGCAGTCTACTAGCCCTTCTGGGTAACTCTCAATTACATCCTAGGCATGACATGCTGTGGTATGGAATACTTCTTTGGTCAGTTTGGGTCAGGTGTCCTGTCTCTGCTTCCTCCCGGCTTCCCCTCCTCCCTGGCAGAGCATGAGTCTCACAAAGTCCTTGGTCAGAGTAAACATGACTTAGCAACAACTAAAAACATTGGTGTTATCAGCTCTATTCCCAGGCTGAAAGTCAAAACACAACGCTGCACCAGCTACTAAGGAGAAAAAATTGACTGCTACTGCTAAACTCAGGACAGTGGTGTATTACTGATTAGCTTTGCTGTGGAGCAAGAGAACTGACAGGCTCATGTCCTATAACTTCAAGTTACTCTTTCTTTTTGCTGTATCATACTACGCTAACTCCCACTGCGTTACTGGAATCAAATCACGTGGCTGTTAGTCCATCAGACAATTGGAGGCTAACAAAAGAGGACTTCTCATTAGGTTGAAATTTGTTCCTTTCTCTGTCCTTTTGATTCCTGTTTGATCAGCTATAAAAAAAGATGCCACCCTTTTGGGTTTCTGACAACCATTCATGGTTGTCAGATTTAAAGAACTAATATAGGGCACGGTATGCAGGGAGAACTTTTGCTTTTTTCATCTCTGTCTTAAGAGCCTATGAATGTTTCTGCTGCATCCATTCTTTTTTCCTTCCTCCTAGGGCACCAGTTCTTTCCTTTATCCTCAGCACTTACCACCAGGTTTTCCTTGGCTTGCTCCCTCAGCCTTTTCCATGGCACCATTCCCAGTTTTCTGAGCAGGACTTTCTTATAGTGATCTCTTGCCTTTTCCTGGAGATGCTGCTCTCTCTCCAGCCTCCTCTGCTTCTCCAACTCTTTCTGCAATACAATGAGTGGTTGTTTTAATTCACTCTGGATAAAGAGGATTTTAAGCAATGAGAACAGATAGTCATATTGGAGCTGGAGGTCCTGAGCGGACAGGAAATAGGGATCTGCACTGTTTTTAGCAGTGCAGACCAGACATGACCCCATGTACTAGAACCTGTGTCAGAACACGGAGCAAATTATCTTAAGTTCTCATGGAAGATGATGGTATTTCTGGCCATTTCCCTGAGCCATTTATCAGCCACTGGCCTTTCCTCAGCACTGCAGTTTGGTGTTACTGCAGTAGACATATAATCCACGGCTGCCAGCAGTGCTGGTATAGCAGCAACCTCTTTTAGAAAGGCCTTCATCTATGTGGGGAGGGATGATTTGGTGATCTCAAGGAGAGCAGCTTTCAGTGTTTATAAAACTAGACTGAAAACATGTCCAAACCTGGTTCTGAGTTGATGCACAGACCCTACCACTTAATCTAGCCTAAATAATCAGGGAGGGATATGGGTATTTTATAACTGTACAATATTAATTTTAACTGAGATTCAGGGATGCAAGTCAAACATCCCAAAACACTCAATCCAAGTAGAACAGTAGTTGTAGGTCAAATTCCTGTAGGATCTCAAATGTGCTAGTTGGGTTATTAAGACATTTCCAAGTAACAGTAATGAAGTGGGGCTATTCCCAGGCTACTTCCAAGGAGAGGATGCTTCTATTCTTCAGGTAGAAAGTTGCCCTTGATGTAACTGTCAAGCTTGTTTACTTTTGAATGTGACTAGTATCATTATGTATGCTGGCAGGTGATACAAATGGAAGGAGCAGTCTGAAAGTAGGCTGAACATGCTGCCACTCTGAGGGCTTACATGGCTATATCTCAGCAATGAACATCCACCAGCTGGGTCCCCTAGTCCTGATGATAAGACAGGCAGAGTAAATACTTCATAGTGTATCTGGTCCACAGCCCTCTCCCCAGTATTGCCAAAAAGGGGGAAGATGGTAAGTCTATATAGCAGCTGCTATGGAACTCTGCTCTACTAATGAAGATTTTCAGTTCACATTACTCTGGCTGCTGACCGAGTGTCAGTGGGTAATGGCTCTTCTTCCCTCTCCCTGCTAAAGAAGGGGGAAACAGGTAAGGTGTTTGCTCACCAGTTTCTGCTGCCTTCTCTCCTCCCGTCTTTTTTCTTGCTGAGCTTCCTTTTCCTCAGCCTCCTTCCTCTGTCGTGCTTCCTCTTCAGCTTTCAGCTGGGCCTTGAAATGGAGGAAGGTAACATGTAATTTGGTGCATGTGACCTTTTCAGAGAACACAGACCTCTAAGCTTTCCGAGTATTCCTTTGGTATTGACCAGCACCTGAAACTTCAGAAGGAAGCAGACTTTGTCACATACTAGACGTGATCTGTGCTGGACAATGAGCTGCGGGAGGGAGAGGAAGGAGGGACTGTTTTTTCTACTACCGATATATATGTCTTTCTGTGCCCTAAGCTATAATATTTGCCCACTCTTACCCTAAAATATTTAAAATACACACCAAGTTACTGATAGCCTGATTGCTGGTCAGTTCTGAATTCCTGGGCTCTCAAGTTTTACTTCTATGCACAAAGCAGCATTACAGGTACCCAAAAATTTCTTTCCCCAAAACACTGAAGATCAAGGAAGTTGTTTTGCTTCAGTACCAGTCATACTTGTCACAATATCTTTCTCTGTATGTTTATCTACTTCCCTTGCAAACCACACTTTGCCTTCATTTCACAAAAGGTTTTACTCTTGATGTATGCATCAAAGGCCTAAAACCCTCACCAACCATAATGCATGATTACTATGACTCTCCTTTCTGATCTCTATGACTGTGGCAACTGCAGCTGAGGAAATCTGATGGAGTCTGTCAACTCCATGGTTAGTGTTCGCTGAGGCTCGTTTTAGCTATCTTGCTTAGAGAAGGAAGAAACACTGCTTGTTTTAGGACCCCAGTTCTGAGGTTTCTGATCCTAATACAACTTACTATCAATGTCTTCAGTAATAGCTTAATGCCCTGAAGCTAAGAAGGCTCCTCCACTGGGTATGTATCACAGAAATTGCATATTAACTATGCAAACATTGTGAGTATCTTCTCTCTTGAGCAGAGATTTGCTAGGAAGATGCAGGGCTTTTACTTGGTGAGGCTGCACATCCTCAAGCTGCATATGACCAGACAGGAATCGCAGGGGATGGAAAACCCACCATTGCAAGGTTCAATCAGGTAGATCTCTGCATGCAATTCCACCCTTCCCATCCTTGGCAAAGACAAGTTATGGTCACAGGGTAGGTGTGAAAGAAGTGCTGGGGAGTGGTAAGGGAGACTGCTTCTAGCATAGCAACTGCATCAACATGAAGTGTCTGTCTGTGATATGGCAGGGCTAGTACTTTCATCATACACAAATGCAGCTGTAACTACTACTTCAGATGTGTGCCAGAGATTTCCTTTCTCACCAGCTATAAGACTCCTTGTTTGGATAAAGGGCCTTCTCTTGGCTCCTGACTCTGGGGTAAAAGCACCATTTCTTGCAACCAGAGCAATGTGAAAGATACTTGGTTTCACTTTCCGATTCCCTTACCAATTTTTCCTCTCTTCTCTGTTGTTTGGCTTCTTCTAGTTTCCGCTTCCGTTCTGCCCGCTGAATCGCCCTCTCCTCCATTGCTACAGAAACAGAGGACATAAGGCTTAGTGTAAATGACTATCAGATAATAGCAGAAGTTTGGTGAACAAGGAGGACCACTTCACTCTACTGCCAGGCCCCACTGACCTGACAATGCCAGCCTAAAGGGACTTGCTTTCTGCTGCCTCTTATAGCCAGCAGAGTCATGAACAAGGAACCCATAAACACCGATGAGATGACTGAGCACTACCCCAGTTGGATTCACTCCACCCTCCTTGGTTGACAGTCACAGCCATGAGGCTCAGTTATGAAAGAAGCCGTGTTCAGAGGTTTTACTCTGCCTTCCCTGATCAAGTGCTGAGGCTCAGGGCACCTGGTTTAGTGGTGACTGCTATGAGCTCCAGTTGCTTATTTAAAGAGCAACTTCATGATGGAAAGCATCCCTGCCACAGTGAAACACAGGTACATGGTCCCACTACTGCCTAATGCTTCTTTTGGGAGATAAACTGCAATGAGGTAATCTTACTGGCTATCAGCAAAGGTGTAAGTGCTGACATGACCACACAGAACATGGAGTGGAGTTGAGATCCTGTGTTTACTTCTTCAGAAGTAACAAACTAAGCACAGATTTGAGCAATCAATAACTGGGAAGCATTTACGTGTTCTGACAACAGGTTTCCTCATTTTTTTCTCCTCTCAGCTGTCCCGAGATATCCACCATGGGAAAATCATCCAGTGATAAATTATTCATTGATTTTTTGGAGGATCTTCAAACAAAAGCACTTGAATGCTCTGAAAATATGCTTACTGGCTTTCAGGTGCACAGAGTTCAGGCAAATCACAAAGAGTGACGGCTTGGACCTAGGTAGCATTGGAGCTGAGCAGAGTCAGAGAAAGTCAACCATTAATTCCCAGCTATCATGGCCAAAAAGCTCTGGCGATCCCCAAACTGTTAAAACATCCCAACGATCATACTCCAGACAAATTTTCATGCAGACTGTGACTAGCCTCACGATGATACGGAAGAACATGATGTAGGGATATAACAGAACCTGATCTTAATTTACTGCATGAAAAGGCTATGCTGCATGTTTAATGTGTATATGCCGTCCCAGTGTGGCCAGAGAAGGGGAGATACCTGCAGAAGGATCCAGAGCTCCTTCCCCAGCCTAGCTGCTGCTGTCTCACAAAACCTTCCATAGGTACTTAATTCTCTTTGAAATCTCAATAACTCTACCAAAGGCAGATTAAAATGACTGATCAGTTTAAGTTGTACTTGGATGTGCAATGAAGGGAGTACGACTGACAGCAAAAAACCCTGAAGAGCTGCTCCAATTCTTGTTGCACCAGAAACTATCACAAGCGTTAGGAGTAACTGCCGACACAGTGTACCAAGCAGGGACTTGAAGGAGTTGCAGTGGCTCAGGTTTTATAGATGAAAACAGCTCACACTTTCACAGTGCTCGTCAGGCTGGGAATGAGTGTTGAGTTTTACTTGCACACTGTCATCAATCAGCAAGGCTGAGGCAAAGAAAGAGAGGTTTCCAGACTAGCTGTTGAGAAAAGTGGTCTCGAATGGTCTTCACTATCTAGAACAATACCTTTCAGTATGGGATGAGTTGAGGTCACCCGGCTGGAGGGCCTTCTGCCTTGCATCACTGCCTTTGTGTTTTCTGGCCCATGAGAAACAGGTGGACTACGAAAGGAAAGAGTAAAGAAATTAATCAGTAAATGTGGTCAAATGCTGCCTCGTACCCACCACCTATGGCTGAGAAACAGCCTTGTAGTTTTTATTCTCCAGTGTGCTGCGTTTTCATTCTGAATCCCTGGTACACCCTTCTTCTGCTTGAAATGGGATTAGTGATTAAAAAGGAGCTGAACACCCAGAGCTGCTGTGTGTTCTGAAATACTGAGGATGACACTCTATTTTCCTAAATAAATAAATCTCTGCTGCCACTATGTGCGACACTCTAGTGTTGCTGTTTCAAAGTGGATCCTGTATGGATCACACAGTGTCAAGCCACTGCAAAAAGGAAGAAAGATAGAGAATTGTAGCTGGCCTGATACTACCCTTGAGGTGAAGTCATATGATAGCGGTAGCATGACTGAAGTATGCCTGGCAAATTCTGGCTCAACTTGGGCAGGAATGAGACATGGTGACTAACTGAACCTGCTTTATCAAGAGCATATACCTCAAATAGGTTGTATTCTTGCATGTGGGTTGGTTTTCCCTCTCGGGTTTTCCCTCCCTAGTTTGTGAAGCAGAGTTGTCAGGCTGCTGGAGGGGGTTTACAGCTGTGGCTTGTGCTGTCTTTTCTTCTATTCTGCTCAGCCTCTGGTTTTCCTGCAGTTCAAGGATCAGCTTTTCCTGTCTCTGAAGCTGCTGCCTCTGCTCCTCAATCACACGTTGCTGGAAAGCATTACGGTGCTCAAAACGGCTGCCATAAGCAGGAGATGTCTTTAGACCACCTGTCTGTAACTGTTGGAGGAGTGTGGCTATCTGATCCTTATGTACAGCCTGGTCCTGGGCACTTGGAGCTGCATGTTTGATGGTAATCTCCCAGGTAAATATGGATTTTCTGTACGAATGAGATGTGTGAGCAGCATCCCAACAAGAGTGGTCTCTGGTCTGGTCAGGTTTTTTCTGTATGAGGCAAGTTTCAGTTGGCTAAGGAAAAAAAAATTGGCACTGATTAAAAGCAAACACTCTTCTCCCTTCCCTATATACTGTTTCTTTATGCAAATCTAGTGAGAAGCCTAAGAAATGGGGTAATCTCCGCTAAACAATCTTTATCCAATTCCTAGCCAGAGCAGAGGGGCCCCACTGTGCATAAAATAGGAGGCTGTGGGAAAGAGCTGTTAAGGAGCTCTGTGCCATTTCACTGGGAGGAAGAAATCCTGATCAGACAAGAGCTCTGGCAGGAATATATCCTATTTTGTTATGGAGCACAGCTCAAAACCAGCTTATTTCTCAGGGGTCAGACTGTATCTCAGGGACTAGCAACTTCTTTTTTGACTGATGTCCCTGCTCAGTGCTCAAATGAAGAACAAAGGAAAAAAGCAGCTGTTGAAGTGATCAACATGGGTGACCTATTGGATGGCCCCTTTTCAGATGGAAGAGAAATATACAGGGTGTTGCTTCCTCATGCTTCTTCTCCAGTTTTGATAAATATTACCATGAAACTGGGAATGAGGCTGCACCTTTTCTGATACAGAGGCATCAGATGCAACATCTACTTTCTGATCCCTAGGTCAAACACCAAGTCTAGTGCTATCCTTCCAGCACAAATTTTGCCAGTGCATCAGAAATAAAATACAAGTCCACTAGGATGATATAAGCACCACAGGAAATCAGCTTTTGCTGACAAGCAAATGAAAAACTTGACCTGCAATGTGTGTGTGAGCATTCATGCTGGGATTGGGATACTGCTGTAGTACAAGCTTTATAGACCTGACAAGTGGCAGTTTCAGGAAGCAACCTCTGATTCTCCTCTCTACCTCCTTGTGATGTGTGCTATTGTGAAACAGCCAGCAACATTTCCCCCCATGTCACTGGAATGACACAAATCTCTTGTGAAGCAGTCCAGTGTTATTCTTTTTAAGACTAAGCAGGCACTAAAGATGTAACTAATCCGTCTGCAAAAGTAATCTGGAGATCCCTCTGGGAAAGAAGCCTCTCTCTGGCACAATGTATTCTTTATTCAGATTGCACGAAAGTACTTTGAAAGAGTACAGAGACACCAGTAGATAAAAATACACAGAAAGGATTTACCTTGTGTTTCTGCATATCCTGATGATGGTTTATTTCTGCTGTCCCAGGCCTGTTAGCCTCCAGTGACCTGTCCAGCCTGTCCTTCTCCAGTGACACTGCCTCCAGCAGCTGTGACATCTTTATCTCAGTCTCCTCTCTCTTGATCTGTAGCTCCTGTTTTCCTGTCTCTGCTTGGCTCCAGTGCCGCCATGCCAGAAAGCAGCAGCGTAAAAGCCGTCGCTGGTTATATTCTTCAGACAGTTGTTTTTTCCTGAATGAGAAAGCACTTGTGTTATGATAGAGAGAGGCTTCTCCCCAGGCCTGTCTGAAACAGTTGCATCAAGCACAGCAGCCTAGGCCATGGCATGAGGCCCCATAATTTCCTGAATCTTTTTGTTGCTTAACTCTGAAGGCCTTCCAAAGCTGAACAGTTTCTCCAAGGACGGGTGGAGGGCAGTCCCCGGTCACTGCACTGCCTAAATGCTGCTGCAGTAGGAGGAATTCCATAGTGTAGTGTCACTACCTGTTTTGATCTTGGAGATGAACTTGCAACTGCTGTGCCTCCTGCTCTACCTTCTGGGCCCAAGTATAGTTTCTCCAGGCTCGTAGGGCCCTCAGTTGGCATTTCCAGTCAGCAAGGGCTTTGGCTTTTCCCATTTTAATTCTGCGCTCCAGAGTGACTTTCAGCCAAGCAGAGAAATGTCGTTGCATGCACTGCATGGGAGAGTTTCAGAAAACCAATGAGCAACACACAGCCCATCACACAGATGCAGACCCTCTCCACCCTTCCCCTTATCAGACTTCTTTTTTCAGAGCATGTGCAGGTCTTCTACAAAAAGCAGGAAGGGATTAGAAAGATAACACCATAGGGCATTAAGTTTTTGAGTAGAACACACTTAGTCCATGAGGTATAAAGGAATGGGTGAGGGACAGAATTTCTAGAGACAGGAAAGATGTTTTGAAATGTAGAAAATGTCTAAGATGCTACAGGTAAGAAGAGTTATATGGAGAATAGTTAATGAATATTTCAATGGATCATTTTTTTAACTTAGACAAAAATCAAGATGCTTCCTAGTATGTATTTATGACATGACATTCTTGTTCTGGTAGGAAGCCAAACCTCTCCTCTGTTGTGTAACTAGATTCACTGCCTCTGGGAGTGATTTACATCATACAGAACAGCAATTCTCTATTTAATCTACCCTATAATTGTAGCCCTGTCACTGCAGACACTGTTCATTTTGATCCCCCAAGTGGGTCACCTCACAGGACTCGGTTGTATCCCTTTTGCCACAATGCCTTGTTTTAAGTGGATTCCTCTCACTCACTGAAATCCCCAAATGGAGCCTTACAAAAAGGACAAAATCAGCCATTTCCTTCTGCATTAGACAAATAATCAGTGTCGCTATTATGCTTAGCTCAGCTAAGCCATGGCTTCTCACATGCAGCCCCAAAATTGTTCCGTGGTTTCATTCAGACTTATCTTCATAGCTTACAATGTGCTGCAGAGAGGTTGTGTACTACTAAACAGTAGCCAGACTCAAAGCCAATGGATGGGCTGATGAAGTGAACCAGGGAGGAGATTCTATGACTAATAAAATTCTAAATGTAGGTAAGTAGACATAAACAGTGATGACAGCTCTATTAGTTGAAAAAATTATGTGATGGATGGCATTCATACCTGCATTCAGAGAAACTTATTCCCTTTCCTGAGGCTGCCCATATAGAATAGCTAGGGTTGGAATGGACCTTAAGATCATCTAGTTCTAGTACAAAAAGATCACTCTTTAATCCTAAATTCTTGATATAACTAGGTGTTTAACGCAGAACTGGCCATAGCATCAGAATAACGAGGGTAAAAGACACAGGTTCCTACTGGGAATTATAATAATTGGAATTATCAAAGTCTGCATGGTTGCCTCGAAAGAGCTGTTGCAATAGCACAGAATATCCTACTGCACCTGATGGGAGTGGATCCTTAAGGAACCTGTTAGTGTGGATGTGCTGGCATACTTCTTGGAGACCCAGCTCAAAATTCACCGCATGCTTCAGCACTTCTCTTTCCCCTCCCTGCAAGGCCATCTTTAAAATATCTTTCATATATTTTAAAATATCTTCCCAGGACCCTTTTTTTTTCCCCTTCCCCTTTTTACTCTCTTCCTCAAGGAAAGCAAATCTTGCTTCACCGCCTCGTCTGTACACCTGCCTATTTTTAGACTGCAGAAGCCTTTATGTTGGCAACCGCCCCAAGAGTCACATCTTTTCCACAATTCTAAGAGAAACCTCCCCACTGAGTACACCTGAGGCACAGAAACAGTGGGGATAGAGGCTCAGGATTTCTTGGTCCTGGTCTTACAAGATAATTTTTGCTCTGCTCTTCTACTTTCCAGGTATGGGGACGAAGGCTTGGAAGAAGTAAAAAGTTCTGATAACCAGGACTTTTTACTTCAGCTTCACAAAAAGCAGCTGAGGGCAGGTAGCTCAGTGTCTCAGGTAAAGAAGGGCGATGCTCACTTTCTGCTTATTGGCTTGAATCCTGCGCAGCAGCTCCTGAGCCTTTCTCCGTTTCTCCTCTCCTTGCTCTTCTTTCTTCAGGGTGATGGGTGGTGAGGCACTAGTAGATATCTTCTGCATTGACAGCCTCTGACTCTTTTCTTGTCTCTTCCCCTCCCTGGAAAGTGAACAAACACAGATCTAATACAATGAGAAAAGTACTGCAGGACAGATTTCACTCTTTTTGGCTAATCCTAAGAGAATCATCTCCACAGATTAGAAAATAGCTGATTATTTAACTCAGCCTTCTTAGAAAACAGCCTCAGTCATGGAGTCCCAGAAATTAAACAATCTGGAGCATGTTCAAATAGAGCAGGCAGAAGAAAATAATAAGATATCAGTAAGGCACTTGCATGAGATTTGGGATCTCAGGGCTGCCTAAGTAAATAAATGGCATCTCTACAAGTTGCATCGCTGTGACAATCCAAGCTCAGCAAAAGCAAAAATTACGTATCAGCAGAATCCTCAGCTGAGAATGCTCTTTATTCTCTTGTGGCTGCATTAGAGGCTAGCAAGGCTGGATGTAGCTACAGAGTTGATAGAGAGAATGCATGGTGGTGCACACACACTCCTACTTTGTCATTCAGTGTACTTGTAATGGCTATGGGGAGGACAATAGCATCTTTTGCACCATCTTCCCACTAACATCTCTGCCACATATGTTGGTAACAAAGGACCAAAAGGTTTTGGGAGAGTTCAGAGACAGAGGAATGGCAAATGTTTCCTTTGGGACCCCCACTCCTCTTATGTTTAGCAAAAGAAGCTGATAAGTCTTCTTCATATGACTCTTTTCATGCCCCCCCCTCTCCCTCTTACCTTCTCCATGCTTCTGCCGTGGCCTGCTTCTCAGCCATTTCCCTTCGCAGCTTCACCATTTCCCTCTGGATTTCCTCCTCCTCCTTCTTAGCCTTCAGGGCCTTCCTTCTGTCCTCCGCCCTTACCTGGAGCCTGGCCTCAGACAGAATTGATTTCTTCAGGGACTGTTCTTGCCTCTGAAGCTCTAATGCCTTCTGACGCCTTATTCGGTTTTCTTTCACCTGGGAAGGAGGAAATGAATAAAAGTTAAAGCAGATGCAAAGGCTGAAGAAATTGAGGCTCACTGTACACTAAAAGGGTGAGTCACAATCCACCTTTCACATGAGGCAAGTAACCCTACCCATAGCTGGTACTGGCTGGTTTTGCTCTCAGACCAGCAAAATCTCAATTCAAGAGTGAGGTTAAACCAGTATTATTTGGTGTGAGCAAACTCAGAGGTTACTGCCATGGTCACTTTTCCTGCAAGTCTTTAGAAGCATCACTATCTACTCTAATCCTATAATCCTCTGCCTTATTCCTTTGAACTGTGCTGCCTTGCCTGCTCACCTGCTTGTGTCTAAGCTCCATCGTTATTCGTGGATCTGTAAGTTTTTTGTTTTCCTTGATGTCTTCAAGTCTAAGGCCTTCCATTATCCTAGAGCTCACAGCTTCACTCTGCAAAAGGTGCTGTAGGTATTCTTGGACAGAAGAACTTTCCACTTCATATTCTAGACAGCTGCACAAGTCTGAAATGAGGAATTTAGATTATCTATGGCTAGTCTGAAATGAATAAACCCCTCTGTCTCAGATCACAAAGCCTAATGTAATTACAGGGATCACTTTCCCAGACTGGAAAAGTCTGATGAAAGCAGTCACACTGACTACACTCCATTTATCCCCAGAGAGTCTTAATCAGTCTTCCATTGAACACACTAGAGCAGGAACAACATTTTGTCTGGTTTTTACTGCCTTGCTTCTGACCACCTCAGGCAGCTGTATAAATCTGACGTACCCATACACAAAAGAAACAGAATTTCTCTTTCACAAAGGGATACATTGAATGCTTATGAGGTGTATTCATGCAGCCCTACAGCTATCTGCTGCAAGAGCTAGGGAAGAAAAATGCTATCTAATCTTGTTTCTACTAAGCCCACTAACCTGGTCTACCCAAAGCAACTTTTACATCTCAGTCTGACAAGCCAGGAGGCCTGGATCCCTTCCCCAGCACATCCTCAGAAAGAAATTGCATTGTTCTCACCATCAAAGCGCTCATACTTTAGAGGGGCTGCAGAAGGCTTTTCCAGGAGGGCAGAGTCAACTTCCTCTTCTCCACTGCTCACCAGTTCCAGTTTGGACTTCATCAAGTTACTGAGCAGCTCTTGAGCTACCATGAGGAAGGAGACTCATGACTTCACTTGTTAAAAAATATATGGGTAAGTATAAACTAGCAAGCCTCTGACTATGGGATAGTTATATCACATGCCAGAGAGGCTATCTGAAATGACTGAAAGTTGATCTGCAACAGCAAGTGGAATAAGGCTAATAGTTCTGTAAAAAGAACAGGAAAGAGAAGGTGGTAAACACTGTCCCTGTCACATGTCACAAATGAACTCTTTTCTACCTCACATCTTACAAGACTCTATGGACATTTAGATCACTCCTACAATTACTACAGCCTTTATCAAGGAGATGGAATTCACATGAGGCAATTCAAAACTCGGATAGCTTTCATGCTTCACCACTGCAATTGCAGACACTTAGATACTTTCCACATGTACAGCCAAGGTTGTCATATATTAAATACAAAAAGAACCACTGTTTGGCCAAATGTTTCCTTCATTTGTACAGGTTAACTTTTGCAAGTACCACAGAAACAACCAGTATAGATTACAAACCTGTCAGGTGGCAAACTTCACCAGGGACTCAATTCTGTACTCAGAACTGAGACTGCAGCTACAGGAATGCACACATGATGGATTTGGTACTTGTCAGCAAGCTCAAATGCCTAATGAACAATGAGTATAAAGTCCCTCTATGGACTTCTAGTATTGGAAGGGACCTTAAAGACCATCTAGTTCCAACTTCCTGCCATGGGCAGGGACACCTTCCACTAGACCAGGTTGCTCCAAGCCCTGTCCAACCTGGCCTTGAACATTGCCAGGGAGTGATATCTATCTGATAACAGAAAGAAGAAAACATCACTTGGGGAAGGGTTTTTTTTCTGACTGAGAAATGTGATGTCTTCGTAACTGGACTATAAGAGTTCTGACATTTCTCTTATTGATATCTTCTTTTGCAAAGTGGACTATGTGCAGTTAAGATCATCAAGTATTCTAATAATGGTTAACTCAGTCATTAAAATGCTGCCTCCTGACAGGTTTTTACACTGCAGACGTACTTCCAGCACTGGAGGGAGATAATCTCTCTCTTTTTTTCTTATTTTTAAAATTTCAGTAAGTGTTTGTGGCTACAGGCATTAGAATAGGAATATTCAGTTAGGTAATTAGTAAGAAAAATTTTGCATAGGAATTGAATTAAAACCACAGTTATTCCTAGATGTGGAAGTTACACAGAGCAACTCCATTTTCACAGCTGGCCCATTATTAAAAATACATCAGTAATTTCACCCAGTTTCGTATAGCCCACTAATTTTATTTGACCACACAATGTGTTTTCAAGGGCAGTATTCATCCTTGTCTTGACCTAACACCTCCAGGAGACAGAAAGTTTATCCTTCTCTTAGATATGCTAATTAAGGTCTACCTCAGACTCCAGCAATTGATTCCTTTTATGCCTTTCTCCATTCATCTTACTATGAACTGTTTCTTACGGTCTCAAGTTTTGCAAGAGCCTGTCCAGACCAGAACTGCAATGCTGGATCAAGAACAGTTCATTATAGGCAGCATTTGGCAAGCAGTATTTCAGCTCACCTTCCTCATAGGCCTCATCATGATCTTGCAGGAGGTCCAAGGTTTCCAAACATGTCACAGGACCGCAAGGCTCCTGTGGATACCTTGACTTTTGAAGGGGAAAAGCTTCAGATACAGCATACTCAGAGGTTTGGTCCACTCTCTGTAAATTGAAGAAATTAAAACATTTCTGAGGATTGTTGGATATTAATTTTTAAGCTTCCTATATCCACATTTCTTCTCCAGAGAGGGCAAACACCAGTGAGAATGTAATACAAGACAGCGCGGCTGTTATAAGAAATAGATATATTTTGAAAACACATTTCTCGGACTGTTCCAATTGACTGGAGAAACTGGACTTGGAAATCACTGAGCAATAATCATTCATTTTGCAATTAGTGCTAATCATAGTGATTGGAGAAAATGTAGGGAGAATGCAAGGACTCACCCCCTGGGGGCTGGATAGAGACTTGCTGAGCAAGTCCACAGCAATCACCAACTATGAAATTTGGTATCAGCATTTTGTTATAACCAGCTGGCCACTGTGTATATGGCCTGAGTGATTTTTCATCCCATACTCATCTCTCTGAGGTATAAATGAGACTGATGTGTCAGTGTGCTTTCACCTATAACACAGACAGCCCCCATATATTCCTAGTATCTAATCTAAATCTGCCCTCTTCCTGTTTAAAGCCATTTCTCCTTGTCCTTTCACTACATGCCGTTGTCAGAAACCCCTTTCCAGAAGTCCAGGTCTCCTGTAGCCCCTTTAAGCACTGGAGCTGGTCTAAGGTCTCCCCAGAGCCCTCTCTTCTCCAGGCTGAACCAGCCCAGCCGTTTCAGCCTGGTTTCATAGGCCAGGCGCTCCAGCACGCTGATCACCTCCATGGCCCTGCTCTGCACTCGCTCCACCAGGCCACTGGCGGACTCCCCCCTAACGCTCTCCGCGCCGCCCCCCGCCGCGTCCCGTCCGTTACCTTCGCTCCGGTCCCTGCGGTAAGGCGCCGCCAGCGGTACAGCTGATGTGCCGAGTGCCGCGGGCGCGACACAGCCGCGGCGGGCACCGCCATGAGCCGCCCGTTCCTCTCGGCGAGTCCCCGCACGCCCCGCGCCGGCAGCGGCTCCGCCATGGCAACGTCGCCGCCAGTGCGCAGAAGGGCGCTGTGTGTCCGCCGGCGCACGCTGATGATGCGGTGGGTACGGGAAGCGGCGGGGCTCAGAACGCGTTCACTCCACCTCCGGCAGCGAACGGCGGTAACGGCGCTGCGGGCACGCGGTGCACGTGAAGCTGTGCGGGGCGGGTGGCTCAGTGGAGACTTTATCGCTCTCTACACGTACCTGAGAGGAGGTTGTAGTGAGGGGGGGGTCGGTCTCTGCTCCCAAGTAACAAGGGATAGGATAAGAGGAAACAGCCTCAGGCTGCACCAGGGGAGGTTTAGATGGAGATAAGGAAAAAAAATGTTTTTATCCTAGGCTCTGGAACAGGCTGCCCAGGGCAGTGCTGGAGTCACCATCCCTGGAAGTATTCACACACCGTGTAGATGATGCCCTCAGTGCCGTGGATTAGTAGTGGTTGTGGCAGTGCTGGGCAACGGTTGGACTTGATGATCTTAAAGGTCATTTCCAACCGAGCTGATTCTGTGAGTTTATGCTTCTATGATTTTAAGCCTAAGGTGCCAGGACAGAAAGCTGGAGCTAGGCATCACCTACACAGGGTGCCCTCCGCAGCGGTGCCAACATGGCAATCCACCCTTGCTTAGGCACATAAAAGTCCATGTGTGTGCTGCCTCTCTGGCAGCGCTCTCAGACACCCCAGAAACCAGCTCCCACAGTGCATACACCCAGCCCCTCTCCCCCTGCCTAAACGACTGATGCAGCCCTGCTAACCTGAAATGAAAAGGTTTCATATAAAGATACTGATAGGTGTGCTGCTGAGCCTCAGCCCATTCAGGAACTCTCACTGGAGAAACTCAGCTGCTTTAAATGTAAAAACTCAAAACAAAAAGCTCTGCAAGCTCAAAGCCATCAAAAGACTGAAGGAGCAGCCAAGGACTGACCCCAGGAGAGCCCAACAGCTGAATACCTCCCTGACCAGCAGCTGTACCTCAGGTACACCAGGCCCCAACACCCTCACAATATCCCTATGGAAAGGAGTGGGGAAAACCACCACCTGGCATAAAGGCAGCTTTGCTCATCTGCAGGATGCTTATGGCTAGTGAAGAGGAAAACCAGGAAAGTAGCTTGTTTTCAAAGGAGAAACACTTGCCTTTTTCCTATAGATATGACTGTTGCATTGGTGAGGGGACCAGCTGTGCAGTTACACTTCACATTCTGGGATGTTTATAGGAAAAGATGTACTTCATACTAAGCTGTATAAATTAAACACATCTCAAAGTCCGTGTTCTGCCTCTGTGGCCAGCACTCTCAGTCCAATCAGGTTCAGACTTCTCATTTCAGAGATCCATCTGGTGAAACCAGTCCCAGGAAGTGACAGTTACAGCCACCTAGATCTGTCTGCTAAATTCTGACTAGGGACACTGATGTGGCCAAGACTTCATGGTACGTCTGTGCTGGGAAGATTCATACTGGTCTTTCATTTGTATACTTTTCTACTGCATTGTTGTCTCTTTCCTGTATTTCTGACTTTAGCAGTAACTGCTAAAAGACCACAAAGCAATGGATTACTTCTTTAAAGTGAGGGGAAAGTCAGGCTAAAATGTTACTGGTGGCTATATCACCATAGTACGCTCAGACTGTACATTTCTTAGGGCAGGGACACTTCACTTTTCCTTTGGAGACTGCATTTTCAGATACAATAGGAAATAAAAGCATGATCTTAGTAATGCACCAGTATCATAAGCATGCAAATACTTCAGATGGATCTCAAAATGAAAAACTTTACTACTTTGGTGTAAACAGATGGAGAAACGTAAGAACCAAATATGCAACCAGGAGTCAGTAACATAACATTCATGAGGTGGTGGTACCACTTCCCTGGCTGTGTTAAAACTTGCAGGTAAGGACATGCCTGTTTCCTAAGTGTCACTGGCACATGTTGGTCCTTCCTGCAGAAGAACAAGGTAGTTTTGCCCTTCACTGTGTTAAATGGCAAGAATGTCAGGCATTGGAACAGGCTGCCCAGGGCAGTGGTGGAATCACCATCCCTGGAAGTGTTCAAACATCGTGTAGACAAGGCCTTCAGTGATACAGTTTAGTGGTGGCTTTGGCAGTGCTGTGGAATGGTTGGACTTAATCATCTTACAGGTGTTTTCCAACCTAGGTGAGTCTGTGATTCTGTGTGTGAAGGAGCATTACCTGTCCAGGCACTATTTTACAGCTGCTTTATTTGAACAACAAAATGAACAAATTGGTTTAGTCTGATCAGAAAGATGACCAAAGATCTTTCCAAAAGCATCAAACATTATCTTCCTTTGCAATTATTTGCAATAGCAGTCATTTCATTGTCCCAGTTTTCTCCAGCCAAAGGCTCTGGGGCTGTTTTAGGCAGAAGATCCTTTTTATCCAAGTCACTTCTGAGAGAAATTTGTCCAGTTCTCACAGGCAAGTTAGGCAGCATCAGCTGCCTGGCTGGGGCATTACTGGATCCCTGTCCCATCTGTATTGTCTCAGAGACACATACACAGATACATTCTGATCCTGAAATACTTGGCTCCATGGTCAAGCTGGCTTCTTGTCAGAGTAGTAGGTTCTTAGTGTCTCTTCAAACATGAAGTTGAGTTTGCCAGCCCAGTCAGTTCTCTTAAGAATGAAAGCTGCAATGCAAATAGCCAAATCCTGGCTTCCAGCCCACTCTTCATCTTTCCAGTCCCAGCACTAGACACAAGATGTTTAACAGACTGTAAATAAAAGCCTGCAGACTACAATGGGCCCACTCCTTCATCATTACACCCACAAATTCCAGTGATCTGGATAATCCCTCAGTCAAGAAAGAAGGAAATAAACTTGTGAAATACCAGTAGACAGTGATATGTCCATACAAGCCTCCAGGGCAACAGGGTAATTGTGTAGATGACTAATTTCTTAAGGTAAAACAAATTGGAGCACCTAAAGGAAACCAGCAAACACTTCTGTCCATTTTTTTGTTTAAAATTCTGTCAATAAGCATTACTATGTGTAGCAGGATGCAGCCGGTACCCTTGCCAAGTTCTGTGGACATTTTGAAATGCCATTTAATATGAAGCAGGCACCAGGTATCACAGCCTTAGAGAAGAACAAACCCGTGGCTAAGATATGGTAAGCTGATTTAGTTTTATACTGTTCTCTGTATTTGTAGAGTTGTTAAACAGCATCCTGGTATGCTAAAATACCACCCCAAAACAAAGTAACAAACCTCCATCATTTTCATGACATTGAAAATTCTGTTTCCTGAGCACTTTGTGTTTTATTTTCTGCTTGGGGTTTGTGTTTTTAATTCTGTAATCTCAGGTTTATTAATTCCAAGAAATTTTGTATTGTACCAGCACACTGTGGGGGTCCCTCATGCAAACAGCGAAAGCCACTCGCTTGCTCTATGCTGAAAATGCTCTTGCCAGTAAAAGCTATTTTGGTATGAGGGTTTTCTTTTTTGGTGTTTGTGAACTTATTTACTCGGTAGCTACAGCTATATTAGATGAGAAATTTAATGTTGGTGTCACTCATTTTACCCCTATGGAAGTGATGGTAATGGCAATGTTGCAAAGACATTCCATCAGATTTCTTTAATAGTTCCTTACAGTGTGATACTCTAGAATGACTCAAGGATAATGAAAGGAAACAAAAGCCATTTTATGCATAAATTTTGGTATTTTCTGTCCTTTGCCCATAGTGTAGACGCCATGGAGTAGAAGCATGGGGGCTCCAGTGTATTATTCCCAGGCCTGATGGAGGAACGGGGTTTAGTTCTCACCTCAACAAAAAGCGATTCAAACTCCTTTCAGAAGAGATAGTAGGAAGAAAACATTAAAGATTGACTTGGCAAATGAGGAAGGGAAAACATGGGCAAGTTGCATTGGGTACTCAGTCAGGAAAGGAGGAAAACCCATCATTTCATGAGTACTTTAGAGACCCATTACCTAGTATGACTGTAGAAATATGCACAAGAGGGAGGAATGTATCCTTGCTACGTATCCTTGTAGTCCCTCAAACCAGGGGTGTCTAGGTGAGTGCACCAGCCACCAGGCTCAAATTTCTCTCTCATTCTACTCAGTTTCTCTGCCCTGTGAAGCTCTCATCATCCTCTACAATATGGAGAAGCTTTGTAGGAAGAACTTAACCCTGCTTTGCATGCGTATGGGTGATCTCCCGTGGTTCCTTACACTCTAAAATAATCTAAGTGAAAGTGTCAGTCCCTACCTCAGATTTCTCTCTGCTAACCCCAAAGATCTTGTAACTTACAGGAAAGAGGACATGTGCAAGGTGGGAGGTGGCATCCTCCCAGCCACAAGCTTCAACCCGAAGTCTCTCTCAGACAAGGGATAAACCTGGGGTGAGAACCCAACTGTCCTGCACTAGTGCTGTGCTGGTGTTCCCCAGGACAGGCAGCTGAGCTCCTGCAACAGCATGCTTTAAGGCTGTAAGCTAGACCTTCTGGCAGCTGGAATTATCTCATCCAGGACAACGCACTATGAGTGTGCTGAAGTATCCACTTGCAGCAACTCTCTGGTGTGGGAGGAAAGCTGGATCATGGCTGTCACTGGAGTATTTGCCAGAGTAGCAATTTTTTCAAGGGCTACTATTTATGTTTTCCCTGCTGTGGTATTTTCACTTTCTCCCTCAAAACCACTCTGCAGCATCAAGAGGCCAGTCATGTGGGAAAATGAATGTAAAGTTTGTTTTATTTTTGTGAATGGGCTTTTGAGCAGATGTTGTCAAGGGAATCCCCCTACAAGCCACAGCTGGTTTCTGGTTCATTTTCTTCCCTTCACTCAGGCAGAAGGGTCACCCTCCCAGCAGCCAGCCCAGCCTTGGGTGGAGTAGGTAAGCATGGTCAGGGTTAGCCTGGAGACCACCCCTCAGAGGGAGATACACCTGGGTGTCTCCCAAAGAAAACAGTGGGCTTTTGAAGACCATCGGTATCAAACACCAGGCTGCAGGCAGTCCTAGCTTTGGGTGGCCATCGTTCTCTAAGGTGGTGAGCTGCTGACATTTGTTCTCCCTCTAACCTGTGGGGCTCCCAGACCCGCCTGAACGCGTTCCTGCGTAAGCTGCTCTATGTAGCCCTGCCTGGTCAGGAGCTTGGACGAGACGCTCTCCCGAGCTCCCTTCCAACCCTGGAGCTTCTGTGTGACCGCAGATAAGCTCTCCAGCCAGCAGAGCTGAAGCTCCCCCTGCTGTACAAGCAACGCAACAACGTGTGCTGCCAGCACTCGCTGGACCTGCACCCCTCCAACCAGAGCCCCGCTTCGCAGCATCACCTCGCCCCCAGCTCCTCTCTGCCAGCAGCACTGCGTGAAGCAGCGCTTGGGAGTGAATGAGGGAGCGCTTCTGAGTGAGGCACCGAAGGAGCAGAGGGAGGGCGGGCGGGCGGGCAGGGCTTTTGTAAGAGGCAACAGGGGAGCGGGTGGGTGCTGCTTTTGAGTGCAGGGAAAGGGGAAGGGTTATTTTTTTGGACTGAGAAACGTGATGTCCTCATAACCGGACTATAAGAGTTCTGACATTTCTCTTGTTGATAGCTTTCTTTGCACATAGAAGACTATACCATTAAGTAATAATGTATTCCAGATAAAAGGCCTTCAGCTGAGCTAGGAACAATCCTGAGGGATCTGTAGCTATAAAGAGGCAAACCATAGCAGAGAAGGGCAAACAAAAATAAGAAACACAAGTAGAACAACTTTTCCACCCACTGCAAAAACAGCTCCTTTTGAGCCACCGTGCTGTATAATGCATTCAGACAGTGCACTGTAAGCAGATAGGTGTATTCTCTGCTTGATGCAGAGGGTTGACCAATGTACAGGGGGGGTTGTACAGGGGGCTTGGAGGAATTCGATTGCTTAAGCAAAGGTATTGTCTGTACCTATCATGCCTACTAAGCAGAACAAAAGCACTAGCTATTGATAAGGAAAAGCAGACACCTAGTTCTATTGACAAGGAAAAGCAGACACTTGATTCTATTGACAAGGAAAAGCAGACACCTGATTCTACTGATAAGCACCTACTGATAGGGAAAAGCAGACCCCTGAATCTACTGTTAAGGGGGAGAAGCAGATGGTTGATGGCTGGGACCAAACCCTAAGGCCATACTGAAGATTAAAAGGTGAAAAGTTCAAGAAGAGGAAGACTCATTTACTTCATCTTGAAGACCCCTACCCACAGGAGGAAGACTCATTTACTTCATCTTGAGACCCCTGCCCATGACCAGAGGGGGCACTGCGCAGGCGCAAAGGACCTAGCTCACTGTAATACGAAGCGGGGATAGGACATGAATATGTATAGGCGTATGGTGCAACCTGATAAATGTAGAGGGAAACAACACTGGGGCACGCATGACTTCGAGGAATTATCCCCGTGCGTCTCAGCGCTGAATAAAAAGCATACCTACTTTACAACTTTAACGAGTTGTGGAGTCAATCCGCGCATCATGCTATTAGTTAAACCCTTGGTGATTGCAAGTGAAACAGCGGACTTCCTGTATTGAAGTGTATGCTCGAGACATGTCTTCATTCTGTAAGGCTCATTTTGAAGTCTTAAAAGAATGGTTAACTCAGTCATCAAAATGCTGCCTCCTGTCAGGTTTTTACACTGCAGATGTACTTCCAGCACTGGGGGGAGACAATTTCTCCCCCCTTTTTTTTTTTTATTTTTCAAATTTCAGGAAGTATTTGTGGCTACAGGCATTAGATAAAGAATATTCAGTTAGGTAATTAGTGAAGAAAATTTTGCATAGGAATTGAATTAAAACCACACAGTTATTCCTAGATGTGGAAGTTACACAGACCAACTCCATTTTCACAGCTGGCCCATTATTAAAAATACATCAGGTAATTTCACCCGGTTTCCTATAGCCCACTGATTGTATTTGACCACACACTGTGTTTTCAAGGGCAGTATTCATGCTTGTCTTGACCTAACACCTCCAGGAGACATTTTATGCTTCTCTTTAGAGATGCTAATTAGGGTCTACCCTGAACTCCAGCAATTGATTCCTCTTTCGCCTTTCTCCATTAAATACATCTTACTATGAACTGTTTCTTACGGTCTCAAGTTTTGCAAGAGCCTGTCCAGACCAGAACTGCAATGCTGGATCAGGAACGGCTCATTTTAGGCAGCTTGTGGCAAGCAGTATTTCCTCACCCTCCTCACAGCCCTCATCATGACAAGCTTAAGTGCCATTCACGCAAGCTCAGCGTGGCCGTCCCACCGCCGCCAAGCCAAACGGCTACTCCCGCAGCACTCCTACAGGGCCGGGGAAACCTTTTGCTGACCGTGCTGTTAGAACCCGGTTCCCCGCGGGGCCGCCCTGGGTGTGACAACCCTCGGCCGGACCCAACGCCCTCTCCCCGCCGCCGTTTAGACCGTTGGAGGTGTTTTAAACCGCGGCGGGCACCGCCATGAGCCGCCCGCTCCTCCCGGCGAGTCCCCGCACGCCCCGCGCCGGCAGCGGCTCCGCCATGGCAACGTTGCCGTCAGTGCGCGAAGGGCGCAGTGTGCCCGCCGGCGCACGCTGATGATGCGATGGGTACACGAAGCGGCGGCGCTCAGAGCACGTTCCCGCCACCTCCGGCCGTGCACGGCGGTAACGGTGCTGCGGGGCCCGCGATGGAGATGAAGCTGTGCGGGGTCGCCGGCGGGCGGCTGGGGACGCTGGTGGGGCTGGGCAGGAGCGGGGCCGCCGTGCTGCCGCTGCCGGGATGCCTGCTCTACACGCGGACCGGGTCGGCGCCACACCTCACCCACGACACGCTGCAGACGGTCGGAGGCGTCCCCGCCGTGGCGCAGCTCACCCTGCCCACGCTGTGAGTATCGCGGCCCTGTCTGCCTGTCTGTCTGCGGGGCGGGCGGGCTTCTCGCTTCCCCTGGTGCAAGGCGAAATGCCGGAGTCTGTTGGTCCTTTGTTGCATCCCCGTCGGAGGGAGGTGCAGTGATTTAAGGATGCAGAGGGCTGAGGAAACTGGGGAGTGAGGGGGGAATGGTGGGGCGTGTGTGTTAGTCTAGAACAGGCTCATGGGGGACCTTATCTTGCTCTACAACTGCCTGCAAAGAGGATGGAGTGAAGTTAGTAATGCTACCCAGAAAATCACAGCCTTATTTCGTGCTCTCCAGCAAGGCAGTGGTTACTGGTCAGTGTGAGTAAAAGCTCTGCCTTTGTCACAGAATTATGAGTGCCCTGGTTTGTGAGATGTGGTTCTTGAGCTCTGTTTAGTTCTGTCTGTCCTGCTTTGTTACTTGATAGCTGGATGGCAACTATCAGTGTCTTAAGACAACGGAAGTTCAGACGATGCATATCTATGAGAAGCAGGAGCCTTAGTGATGAAACCACTGATCTTTCTTGTTTGCTTAGTTAATGTGTTTCTCTGTCTGGATACAGGGCAGAAATTCATGATGTCCTGGAAGAATACAAAGAAGGAGCTGCAAAATTTATAGGTAAAATGTCTGTATTTGCTTGTATGTCTGGAGAGATAATACAGGTGGATCTTGCTGGTGAATTTTTTAGGCAGCACAGTAGGCAGGAAGTTGGCTTTCCATGGCATTTCCTCAATCAACGTGGCACTGAGGAAGACTTGAAATAGTATGTTGTCACTAGTATGGCCACAAATCTGTCGAACAGGCTACAAAAATAGGGAGTTTCCCTTTATTTCTCTTTTTTTTTCTTTCTGTGCCCAGTTTTCTCCTTGTGAGTTTCAGCACTGACGAGGGTGGGCTTAGCCCAGAAGTTGAGACTAGAACTGAGAGAGGTTTGAGTGTAGCCCCAAGTCACAGCTGCAAGTGAATCTTGCTGTGTACAATTTCTGACCTCTTTTGAGGAGAACTGGAAATTGTCATGAGAATGGCTTCCCTTATGGAACTGTTCAAATACATTTCCTGAGAGCATCTGTCTGCTCAAGTTGGCTTTATCTGATTCTCATGAAATAGTTGTTTTCATCTAAAGAGGAAATCTTCATGCAGTATGAATAAAAAACAGGCAAAGTGCCCCACATCAAATCAGTTTCAGCTGGTGAATGCTTCTGCCTCTGAGCTGTTGCTGTTTTGAGATGTTAGGGGGAGTACCCATGAGCTCTGAGGAACTAAAGCAGCAGGTGAAGAAGCTCATTTTCCCCTTTCTTTGTTCCTGTCCCTTTAGTTGCACTGTACTTGCTCCCTGTATTCTCCTTCAATTTTTCCACGTTAAAGAATCAGTTTTAGGAATAAACTCAACTTTAGTTTGTCAAATGTAAGACAGTCAACACTGCCATCACCCTCAGCTACTGCACCAAGCCCCAAGCCTTTGTGCTCTTCGTTCCCTGTACTCCATTCTTGGGGCAGTTCCTGAATGAAGTCTTTATCTTAACACCTCATTGACAAGAATGAGTAAAGGAGGAGTGCTTACATTTGTAACTGTACTAGGTTTTTTCTGTGGTTGTTGTAACCGCACATATTATGCAACAGAGATCACTGTTATCAGGCTGCTGTGGCAAAGGAGCCTGAATGCACAGTGAATGTGGGGTTAGCATCTTGTGAGTATCTGTATCATGGCCTGTATTTATGTCTGGGAAGGTAGATCAGGGAACTGGAGGATGATCAACCAAGTCAAGAAACTTTTCTGGGATGCTTTGGCTGTCTGCGTGACTCAGGCTGCACTGGGTATAGAGTAAACCCTGTCAAAGTGATGGCATGTCTTTAGTTTCTGTAATTTATAATCAGTTCTTTGCATAGAATCTGTCAGACTTTGCAAGAAAAAACTTTGCATTGCCAATGCTGAGGTGTTCTTATGAATGTTTTGTATGTGTCCATTGCACATACATTCTGAATGTGTAAAATAATGCAAATTATTACAATTTTTAAAAATGATAGGTCAAGGGGTGATGGGTTTAAACTTAAACAGGGGAAGTTCAGTTTAGATATAAGGAAGAAGTTCTTTACTATGAGAGTGGTGAGGCCCTGACATAGGTTGCCCAGAGAAGTGGTGAATGCTCCATCCCTGTCAGTGTTAACGGACGGGTTGGACAGAGCCTTGGGTGACATGGTTTGGTGTGAGGCATCCCTGTCCATGGCAGGGGATTGGAACTGAATGATCCTAAGGTCCTTTCCAGCCCAAACCAGTCCATAATTTTTTTATTCTATATACAGACACCAAGCTTCTTTTTTTTTTTCTCTTTTTCCTTTTAAAGCACATCAAACTTTTGGACATGCATTGCATTATGTGAGCAAAGTTATGGCTTGGATTTCTAAAGGACATTTGCTTGCTCCCAACTCGCAGTAAACTTCGACTGCTTTGGGACAACTTGCTTCTTCAAGAAAAATTGAAAACCTCTTTCTCTGAAACTTCTTGGAGGCTTCACCAATTTTCATGACTATCTGTGAAAACTGTATGTCATTGGAACATGCTATCTAGCTTTCTGGCATTTGAAGCCTCCAAAGTGGCAGGGATTATAAACTTACTTGTGCAGCTGATCTGCTGTCTTGCTATATGCTGTTGTTCATTAAAAATCCTAGGCTTGAGATTGTTGCTCACTTTAGATTGTGTCAGATGTGGCCATTTTATCAGTTGAGTGGTTAAGTAAGTCAGCTGTTTGGTCTGTCAAATTTTAATAGCAGCAGTATTAATCAAGAAGAAATACAAAAAACTTTCAAAGGAGCTACTGAGGTTGCAGAGTCAAAGGGTGTTATTTGATGGTGTGTCCTGATGCTGCACTCTCCTCCCTGAAGCTAATAAAGCTGGGGAAAATGTCTGCCTTCTTTGGTGCTGAGAGATCAAATGAACACTTATTTTCTTTGTCAGAATGAATGTACTTATGTGTGTGAGAATCCCTGTTCCCCTTTTGCAGATTTACAGACCATTAGCTTTGTTTTGGTTCATGAAACTTTACTCTTCTTTGTTTCCAGGTATGCCAGAGAAGGTGCTGTACTGCTCCCTTCATGACCCCGTCACTCCCTGTCCATCTGGCTACAACACTAACAAGGTACAGTAATTGTAAAGAATTGAAAGGTCCACTTAAAGTTCCCAAAAGAAAGCTGTCAGTCCTCCCCTTGGCTGGGTGGGTTGACTTAGCCACAAGATGTTTTTATGCTTTGTATAAGTACTTGCACAAAGAGGAACATCATTACATGTTCATACCTCCAGCTAAATAAAGCTGGACATTTTCTTACTTGACAGGATGTTCCCTGAACAGTTAAGTGGCAATTCAGATAGAAAGGAGAGCTCTGGACTCCCATACTCTTGTGGTTAATATGGCGGTGAAAAAAAAATCCATGTATTTCAGCTTATATGTTGTACAAGCTTATGACAGTGCCACTGATAAGCAATAAACCTGAACTTCTGTGTGTGTATTTACAGCCTGCTACAGGCCCACAAAGGGGAAGATCTTAGTATTTTTGCAGGAAGGTGGCTCAGCAGTTCAGGAGTGCATACTGATATGGATGTTTGCCCATTCCATGCCACAGGCACTCATGTTCTCTGTACAGTCCACATGCTGCTTGCTGCCTGATACAGCTTTGGCTTGGAGGAGCCACTTCTGGCACCTGCACAGTGCCAAGGCTGGTTTGGGTGCCATCGCACTGGGTGAAAGGTTACTGAATGACAGGGGGTAATGACTGTCATCCAGCTGTCAGTGTATACTCTTTCTGCTGGGAACCAGGCTGAGATCTGTCTCTGCAGGAAAGGAGTCACCTGAAGCTTGTCTCAGTGTTGTGCAGCAGTGAGGTGATGGCAGCAATCTAAACTTGGAGGTTGCAGGTTTGACTGGGTTTCATATTTTGAAGCTGATAAAAGATTTTCGTTACCTTGCTACAAGGCATTCAGCAGCTAGATTTACACTGACAAATACTCCTGAGAGCTTTTTGAAAGCGGTGGGATAGAAGGCTTTGGATTCTGTGCCAGAAAGCCTGACACAGGCTGGATTTAAATAATCAGAGGGTAATGCTCAGTTCTCTAAGCCACATGGCTGTTTTATTTATGAAAACAGCTGTTTTCCTCTGGAGAGCAGAATGAAGGTAGATAGACTTGATTACATTCTGTGCCCTTTGGCTCAAACAGTTCTGGCTTTTCTCTGTCTGCCTTCACCAGCTGTTCCTTGGTGCTCTCATATAAGAGGCAGCAGGTACGAACTGGTCAACATGCTGCTGCAGAACAATGTAGAGCTGCTGCATTCCAGTTTTTCTGCAGGTGGTAATTTGGGATCTCCCTCTACCTTGAGACTTCTGCCTGTTTCCTTGTTACTCAGGTTCTGTGAAATTGGCTGATGAGGCCAGAAGTAATCAGCAGAGATGGATGCATGGATGGATGGATGGATGGGTGGAGTAAAACATGCATAGTTACAGTGGCTGCAGTAACATTCTGTGGCTCTGCATGGTTAGTGAATTGAATGGTGCTAGCCCAGAGGTGTTGAGGTAACATAACGTCTCTGCAAAGGTGCTTTTGTCTTGCTTTAAAATCGTTTGAGTGTAGCATGGAGGAGCAATAGATGATGGAGGCCCATGTGTGCATGCAGAAGGGAAGGTGTGTGAGGAGACCGAGAAGACTGTGAAATCCTAATGAGTACCTGCAATTTCTTACACCGTCTCTGAAAGCTGCGTGTTTCTGTTTTGCTTGGTATTTCAGTCTCTTCTTAAGTGGCTGGATTTGGGACCAGAATCCAAATAACATTGCATTCTAAGATTAAATTGCCTAACCTTTTGTATTCTTCTCTGTGTGGTGTGCTTGATATATACGTGTATATGCACACAGGTGGTATGAATTCAGTGCTCAAAAGAGGAAATAGTTTATTGGTTTTACATTATGTACAGAAAACTAGTGAACTGTAATTCCTGTTGTATCCTTTTCTGCATTTTGTGAGATGACAACATAAGTTTGATGGGAATTAAATCTTTTCTTCTTTTTATTTTTCTTTTTACAATTCTGCCACTAATTTGGGTGATGATAGGCCATATGCTCCATCTCAGAGAATTTCAAATATGTGCAGCATTACTGTGTTGAGTGTTATGGCTTCATCAAAGTGGATCCTGGACCATCCCAGTTAAGTCATTTATCTCCTTTCACTCATTGTGCCAAGTGCAGTGGATTACCTGAGCCATGGTCCTGGAGAGCTTGCCTATGAAGTATCATTCCAATCTCTAGTGTTTCACCAGACCAGTTCCTTCTCTGCTTTGACTCTTAAGATCTGTTAACTTTTGCAACTAACATTCATCCCTGTTTGTCCTTGATAGACAGTGTCCCTGTGGGGAAGCTCAGGGCGCATGGAAATCACAGCTTCCAAGTTCATGGATATGCAGCGAGCTATCCAGCCAGATTGGTTCCAGTGCATCTCTGATGGAGACACCGTTGCTGGAGAAGCTGGTAGAAAAAGGGCCAAGAAGTCTGTGGATAGGTCACTTTCCTTCCTGGATGCATGCCTTCAGATGCTAGAAAAATCACCGGTAAGGTCCCCGAAATATGGGGTGCTTTTTGGTCTGTGCTGCATCTTTGAATAGTCCCAGGATGTGATTTAGTAGGACATCATGTCCCACAGTTGTATCAGAGAATGACCAGGTGAGAGTCCTGCATGAGGTATAACCAGTAGCACTGTGGAGTTTCCTTCCTTCCTTTAATAACTTGCCTCCTGCACCAGGATACCCATAGAAAACAGAATGGTTGGGGTTGGAAAGGACCTTAAATTTATTCAGTTCCAACCCCCATGCCATGGACAGGGACACCTCACACTAGACCATGTCACCCAAGGCTCTGTCCAGCCTTCCCTTGAGCACTGCCAGGGATGAATATCTACTAGTTGAGGAGAGCTATATAGCTTTTTCCTGCTTTTGGAATGTAGTACATTACTTTTACTTCCCTTCGTGTTATATACGTGGGCAAAGGTTTCTCATTCAGATTGAGAAAACCCTTCTTTTTGCTCTGAAGTTCTCTCAGTTCCAAGTGAGGGAGGACTTGCTGAAATTCGCCAGTGCCATTCTTCATTTCCTCCAGCAGATCTGAAATTTCCCTCCCTTTTGGTGAGAGGGAATATACTAATTCTGTACTACAAAGGAAAATGGGTGACAGGAGCTGGTATTAGTATCCCCTGAAAGGCAGTTCACTGTGAGATCTGGTGTCTGACAGCCAGGATAATGGCACCAGCTTTGTTTTCTGCACTGACAAGTGTAATGCTGAGAGGCTATCTATAAAAAGCCATGTACAAAGATGATCTGTGGTTATTGCCTTATATAGAGAGGTGGAATGGCACCAAAATTCTCAAGGAATCAAAATTTTCAGTGTCATAGTAAAGAGCAGAATCTTGTCTCTGAATCCTTTTTCTACCTTACACTTGGACTTCACAGTGGTATGTGGGGAATAGTCATACATGGGATGAAACACTGCTTCTGCTAAGTTCCTGGGAATGTGGGGCTTAAGTAGTTGGCATCTGGAGTCTGGGCTGTGAGGCGTCTTCCATGTCTTTGGCAGAGCACACTCTAACACTTGTAGCTTTCTCTTGGGCCAGGAACTCCAAAGAAGTGTAATGTTTGGGGCAATTGAAGGAGGAAGTATCTTGGAAGAGAGGCTCAGATCAGCCAGGGAGACTGCCAAGCGACCTGTGGGTGGCTTTCTGCTAGATGGCTTTCAGGGATGTGCCATGGCCAAGGAGACCAAGTTGAAACTGATAGCTTCTGTCACTGCAGAGTTGCCAGAGGATAAACCAAGGTAAGCTGTATGGGAAACATCCCAAGAAGTCCATCTTTCCTATTATGAGGGGCTGCTGTGAAGTATCACTGTATTGTACTGCTTTCTGTATGTGCCAGGCTACGTAAGATCTACCACTGTCAGGCTGCGGTATTCAACGCCTCTTTCAGTTTTTAGCTGCAACTGGCACCAAACTGTGCCTGCACTGTGGGTTTTGGGTTTGAGTATTCCCCATATTTACAGAACAATCAAGATTTTTATCTCAAGTCATCTTTACATCTTAGGAGGAATTACAGGTAGTATGTAACTGGACTGCTTGCATTTGGCTTCTGAGGCCATGGTTTGCTTGCAGTCCAGTTCAAACAAGAACTTGATTACCAATGTATTTTACAGGGACCTCTTCTCAGAAAAACTCTCATGTTTCCAGTTCTCTCTGATGTGAACTAGAGGAGAGAAGGGAGGGCTGCTTACAGTACCAGCGAGTGCTCACACGGTCTTACAGCTGCCAGCTCTAACTTAGTACCTAAGAAACTGAGCCTATGAGTTTACCAGAGGTGATACAACCTGGCCCAAACCAATTGTATTCTGTGCTTGGACTGGCATAGTGTGGGGATCATTGTGTATTCTAAGGTGCAAGTTATGTCCATAAGATTGATGCCAAAGATTGGACAGGAGGGGCAGCTTTCTTGACTCTTAAAAATTACTTAACAGTAATTAAAGACTTCCAGAAAATATGCACTGATATTTTCTAGTGATTCAGAAGTGTGTGTGGGGGGATGTTCCTTAGTATTGGGTTGAGCTTGCTGTCTTTTGCATGGGTTGCTCTTATAGGAGCAGCTGCAACAGAAGTAGCATGGGTGTCTTTTTTCATCATTTCCTGAAGAGAGTGACTCAGGCCCCACTGTCTTTCTGCTGCCTTCTGCACTGCTTTGACCTAGCAGTGTTCAAAATGCAATTAAATGCAAAAGCATGTGCCTGGTGTTGCAGCTTGTTCATGCTTAGTGGTACCTGGGGTTTGAAGTTTCCTGATAATTACAAGGCTTGCTGTGTTGTTGCCGTGCTGTCTGGTTTTGCTACTTTAAAGATCCCCTGGGAGCATTAAGAGTCCAATCTGCTCAGGTAACCTCAGTGGCTACCAGTGCATCTGCTTCATCTATCAAATAGTTTGCTTGCCTGGTTAAGACAAGTGTTTCTGACCTCTCTGTAGGAAGAAAGCTGGTTACCCCTAAGGGGTGTCGTAAGTACTTCAAGTGGATTTCAGACAGTCCTGCTGTCCTGAATCACCCTTGCCATTCTGGCTGGAGAAGTTGTTTTGCAGCTTTGTTCTACCCCAAAATGAAATTCTCTAGAAGACAAACGCTTCCTATGCTTCACCCAAGAAGTGGCTGGTTTTTGTGTGGTGGTGAAATGATCTTATAAATGTACTCTGAGTCCTGTCATGTACCTAACGATGCTGAAGTTTCTTATTCAAATTTATTTTACTTTTCAGTACCCTTGCAAGAGCAAATGTTTGTCATCATTACCTCTGCAAAGATAAGTTTTAGCAAGGGTTTGGATCATATATGCAGAGCTACTATGTTAACTATTAAGTATTTTTTTTTTCTGTGCCACTAGAGCCTGAAACATAAGACACTAGTGCTGTAAACTTCCCCTGTCCTTATTCTGTGCTCACAAATTTAATTGGGGTAGTTAGAAAAGTGATCAAAAATGGTGTCTTGTGACTTCATTTGATCAGCCCCTGTGTATTTTCCTAATTATCTGTTTAGATCATTGCCCTGCAATAGCTTTTACTATTGTCAGCCCAGCCATGCACCTGCAGAATAGCAGGCCCTGCTCTGTTCTCTTCTGTTTCACCCACCCTCGGGGAAGCTGCCAGCTAAATTTGGCTAACAGCAGGATCTCTATTACCAGTGATGGCAATCCAGCTGGGGTCTTCCTGGCTCTTAATGCCGTGTCCTAGGAGATGTTACAGCCCAGGTTTTTGGACAAATCATTTTGAGCAGGTAGAGTGTAAAGAGGAGGGAAGAAGAAAGCAAGGAACTTTTTCTTTCCAATGACATTTGTCATTAGTGCATTCTCTTCCAGGCAGGTCTCCAAGTGCTATGTGATGTGTCTGTCACCTGGAGGACTTGTATCTTTGACCAGCCATCTCCTGCTGTCCCTGCTGCTCTTGTCAAAACTTTTTAGAGTTTCTCCTAAGCAGTTACCCAGCAAAGGGGTCCATGTATCTGGAAACTGGTAGTTCCCTACGGCACAAACACGACTAAGGAAAATATCTGTTCTATGACATACATGCTAGGGGAATTTTGAATCTGAGTGTTTTTGTATATGTACTTCAAACATCATGGACACAATGAGGTTTTTCTGCAGTAAATGAGAGATTATTGCTGTCTTCCAAACGGCAGATAAAGAAAAGCCTGCTATGTACTGGATAAAATGGAGGTGGGGAACTGGAAGCACACAGGATTCCGAGTGATGACTGTTGTATACACTTGCCTTCTGGTTAGCAGTTGCAGGGATAAGCTACATGTGCTGCAAATGTGTCTTTTCCTTCAGGTATTTGTTTGCTTTCTAGACAGAATATTCTAGATTTGTCTTCTTGTGTGTCTCTTACAGACTCATCCATGGTGTAGGCAAACCAGATGAGGTGCTTGAGTGCATTGAAAGGGGTGTGGACATTTTTGAGAGCTTCTTTCCCTTCCAAGTGACAGAGCGAGGCTGTGCCTTGGTTTTCAGTTATGACTGCCGTCCAGATCCTGAAGCAACAAGTAAGCTCCTTGATGGTCATTACAGTTTTTACTGTATCAGCCAGTATTGTGAGAAGCACTGGAAAACTGGGATTCCACTGTCAAGTATTGCTTTTGAAGGTGGGATATTTTAACGGGAACTTGAGGCTTCCACCTAGGATCTGAATGATTAGCCAAAATTATTTCTTAAACATTTACCTAATAGAGAAGTTTCTGTTCTACACCATTGGCAAATGTTCTGTTACTGTTAGCAGTGAAGGCTCGACCTATTAAGTGGAGATCCAAGATATTTGATCTCTAGAATTAACTGAGTATGTATTTGTTTAGATGATGTATTTTTTAAATCCCTTTTCTCTACCTGACAGAAGTTAGGGATTCCAGTTCTTTGGGCAGCTTTCCTCTCTGGCCTTATATTTGGTAGTTCCTATCAAAACAAAAAGGAGCTGTTCATAACTCATTACCTGGTTGCCCTGTGAGATGGGAGCATGCGTATCACCCATTAAAGCATCTATAAAATTTTTCAAGCAGCTGTTTTGGTTTGGCCTATTAAATGTTTTTAATACAGAAAAAAACATTTTGCATTTTTCCTCCTGGGTAGCACATAGCAGCTTTCCATGCCTGGATAATTCAAAACCTGAATAGAAAGGAACATCTTGATTCTTTGTGCTTGCTGCTGTTTTTTAACCCTTCTTTTTGGTTGTTAATCTTTACCTTGCCTCACTTTATTCTTAAATCAGAAGATTCTGGGTAAGGACAGAATCTGTTCTCTGTCTAACAGTCAGTGGACATGGATTGTGCAAACCCTAATATTGATGTGTCCAGATAACATCTGCTGCTTAAGAACAAACCTAAAAAATGCAAGCCTACAAAATTATGTGGTGAGTTTTTATTTTTAAAACAGACTGCTGAAAGGCAGATGTGAAATCTAAATTTTCTGCATTAGTGCTACCAGCCTCTTTTGATCGCCACTGTTTTCAAGGAAATTAAAAAAAAGGGCATCTTTTTGAGCCTGATGACAGCATGGAGTGTAGAATGGGCGAATGCAGATGAATTGCCTGTCTACTCTAACATAATCGCAATAAAATCACTTTGTTCAGGTGATTGCAGTCTATCCAGCATGCAGTTCAGACTGGAAGTATTTTTGACATTTTATTAAGAATGCAGCTTAGTAAAGCAGCAGAAAGTTACACTGTTGTTTCAGCTCTTAACTCTTCATGAGGTTTAGTAGATAAGTTTTCACTTGCCTCTTTCTGTTTTAATCATCTAAAATGGTATTTGTGTTAACTAACCTATGCTAGTTAAAGAAAATCAGTTGCTTACTATAGGAAAGAGGTGGAAACTTGGGGTAGGAGTTTTCATCTGTTAAGTGAGTAGCAGAAACACCTACTTTAAGGTTGTTACCCTTCCTTTTCATAGAAGGCTGTTCTCTTGATTTATAACAGTTTTCATGCAAAATGGTGCCCAGGACCTGGAGAAGAATGGTGTTGAAGAAGACCAAGGTGAAATCTCCAAAGCTGACCCAGAAATGACCCCATTTGAGATATGTCTAAAGGACAAAAGGTACGTGAGTTTGTGAGGAGGGTACGTACAGCTGTGTCACTAAATATGATGCTTTTGTCCTCTGTGCTTGATGGCGTGTGGTCAGTAGCTGGATGGGAGACTTTATAAAACATGAAGCTGTTGAGGGCAGTACTTCTGGACACGTTAGTGGAGAGTGTTGGACAACCATTATAGCTTGTGATTAGGCATCAGTGTGTGGCTGGAAGCACTGACTTTTGCTTGACCTAAAGCTGGGGATTTTCTTACCATTTATCCAGCAGACATACTGTGGTCATAACTATGTTCCAGCTGAATGACAGTAGGTTCACAAAGGTTGTCTGGGAATTGTTCTGGTCTTCCAAATCTAACATGGGTCATCTTGAGATGCTAGATTTTATATGAACCACGGAGAGCCTCCTCTTTCTGACTCCTTGCAGCTGCAGAGCAATTAGGCAGTTTCTGGATACTTAGAAAAACTTAGGACAGTGTTACCATGTGTTCTGCCTTCTCTTTTACACAGCTACCATTAGGCTCAGTAGGCAACTGTGTTACTTTGCTCAATCCTCTCTCCACTTTGAGAACAGTGCATCTCACAATAGAGGGGAATATGGTTTTGTAAATAGTAAATCCTGGGTTTTGATCGTTTTTCTTTCGCAGACTGATAGGTAGTGAGGTGTGTCTTGTGCTGCACCTTTGCTCTCAGGGAAGACATTAGATAAGGGCTCTCGCTGCTGTTAGCTGTGGTATAGTCAAAAGTCATCCTCTGACTTAGCTATGTGGCATTTTTGGTTCTGTAGTAAGTTCTGGCAGGATACTTGAAGTCCTACCTGCCAGTAGAGCTGGTCTTGAATGTCAACACATCTTACAGCAGCTGGATTCAGGCCCTCAAGACTTTTAGGCTCAGGTCCCTGCAAAAGGCCATATAGTAGCTGGATACTCTTTATTGCTTAAACGGGTTTTCTTTCCTTTGATGTAATCCAACATTGCTTCCTCCTTAGATACCAAGATGATTTTGGTCCTGTGCTGGAAGGATGCACGTGTTACTGTTGTCAAAGGCATACTCGCGCCTATGTCCATCACCTCGTCGTGACCAATGAGCTGTTGGGTGGTGTTCTGCTCATGATGCACAACTTCCAGCACTACTTCAGTTTCTTCAGTGCCATACGGGATGCTTTAAGAGACAATAAACTGCATCAGCTGAAAGAGTTTGTCTTCAGGCAGGCACTTCAAAGCCCAGCAAATGCGAAGTCAGGCCAGTGACTTCAGAGAGCATAGAGGATGGTGCAGGCTACATCCTTATCTAGTGAGACTGTACTAAGGTGGACTGCCAGCAGGGTCACCTGGACCTATTAGTAGTAAAATGCCTGCTTTCCTGGAGGGAACTGAAGGAGACATTTGAAGAAGATCTCTCTTCTGTGGAGAAGGAAGGTCTTACTCAAACATCCCCTTCAGTTAATTGGCTTAAGTGTATTATTGGGGTACAGAAGAGACTGAACAGCTCACAAGACCAGGATGGATAGCTTTGTTTTCAGTTACTCACTGTTTGCTTTCATGTGAAAGGACAGAATTATTGAACTTGTGACTGAAGAAGCAGCAGGCTGAGAAATTGGGGCTGTTCAGGCTGGAGAAAAGAAGGCTGCATGGAGACCGCATAGCAGCCTTTCAGTATCTGAAGGGGTCCTACAAGGATGCTGGAGAGGGACTCTTCATCAGGGACTATAGGAATAGGACCAAGGGGTGATGAGTTTAAACTTACAGAAGGGATGTTCAGGTTAGATACAAGGAAGAAGTTCTTTACTGTGAGGGTGGTGAGGCACTGGAACAGGCTGCCCAGAGAAGTGGTAAATGCTCCGTCTCTGGCAGTGTTCAGGGCCCCATTGGAAAGAGCCTTAGATGATATGGTCTAGTCTGAGGCATCCCTGCCAATGGCAGGGGGTTGGAACTGGATGATCTTAAGGTCCTTTCCAGCCCTAGCCAGTCTGTGATTCTGTACACTTAAAATTAATGCAGCTGCCTGGAGGCTCAGCAGCTGTCTGGGACTCTGATCCAGTACCCAATGGATATCATAGGTAATTATTTTTCTTAGAAAATCCTAGTGGTGTGGTTGTCTCATCGTGCAGCTCCTTGATGAGAGATCCCACCTCAGTTTAACACAGTTCCTTGCGGCCATTGCAAGCATCTGTGTCCCTGAAAGGAACTGACTGGAAGCGCTGCTGTGTTCAGTGGCACAAGGGGCTGACTGTGTACTACTCTCTCATGCTGCATGTGGTGCAGTATGTTCTCTGGGCCAGAAGGCCCTCCACCTCGGCCTGGCCTTAAAAACCCCTTCCTCAGGAGCCCCAGTCTGTGACATGAGAGCCAGAAAGAAGAGAACGTATGTAATCCATGCCCTGCTGTAGAGGGATCTTTTGGCTCTGTACCCTTTCACCTGTATGGACAAATGTTTCACTCCTGCCTAGCATGTGGATGGATGAATGCATTATTCTTTCCAGCTCTCCTAGTACTGCTCATAGATCAGGCTACGCAAACGTCGGGGTGAGATGGAGCTATGGAAGCGATGGATCTCAAGAAAGTGTTTAGAAAAGATTCTTGTGGCTCCTTGTTTTAAAATATGACTTTGTTATGACACATTCCGCTCATTCAGTTTTTTTATGCCCTGAACTTTGGAATCCTGTATTTATTAGTTTTATGCTATGAAGCAACAATAAAATATTTTTATTATTCATTACACTGGCTGCTCACTGTGTGACAGAGGTGGTGTGACAGAGAGTGTGAGTGTACTGCTCAAGAAGATGTCTCCTGGAAACTCAACCTGATGGAGAACCAGGGGCTCATTTTGCAATGGGACCCTCTCATGAAGCAGTGGTACAAATAATTTCCCTCCAAAAAAATGCCATAATAGACCTAGAAGTGTTAAAGGCTGAAAGTGTTAAAGACCAACCTGTCCTGCGCCCCATAAGAGCTCTACTACCTGAACTAAGCTTAAAAAGAATGCTACAGTAAAGTTGCTGTCCTTAAAGCAGTTAAAGATTAATCTGCAGCTTGCTCTTCACCATTTCTCTGATGTTTTAAAACTTGACTATCTCCCCTCTAAAGATTTAAGATTTTAATACCTCACATCAGAATGACTTTACTGTAGAGTACAAGGAGCTTTAGCTTCCCTGTCAGCATTGCCTGCGCATCCCTGTCTCCTTGGGCAGCTACACAGTGGTGTTAGAGTCCTTTTTACAATTCCAGTATTGCCCACTGCTTTGCACTAACTACACTTCTGTTCCACAGGACCCTAAAGAAATGTTGCAGACTTCTTTACTGTCTTTAGATGGAGATTATGGGGAGTAATTCAGCTCCAGAAACTATATAAACTCCATGACTAACGTCCTCACTCCAAGAAGTTTCTTATGGTTGTTTATGTTGATGCAGCACTGGGAAATACAGAGATGGTGCTCTGGATATAGAGTGTGAGGTAGGAGGTCTGCCTGTCTTAAAAGGCAGAGAATTCTAATGAAACAAAATAATGGTTTATGCTGCTTTCAGGAGGAATGAAGGATACAGTGGTAACGTTGAGACTTTGCAATGCTTGTTCCTGTTCCTACAGTGTTGCAAGTGACAGTGCAAAACCTTATTGGGGGGGGGGGCAGGGGCTATTTTAAAGTTTTTCATTCTCTGGCACTTTCATATCCATATACTCAAATCACCAACATGCATGAGCCCAGCACTCAGGTACCAAGATGCTTGTGTCCAGAGGTTTGCTAGGGATGCTCTGTAAAGATGTGGAGGATAAGGGCTGCTAGCTGTTGTGTCTGCATTCTCAGGCTGGTAGCCTTATTGCTAGTTTCAGAGTGATATTTCGTACCTTTTGGGAGCTAGCTGTGATCAGTCCACCCATCCTTCCCCATCTCTGTGAGTCGTGAGGATTTATTCATTTTTCTTTGTCTCCCAACCTGGGTGTCCTGAGAAACAGCACAGAGCTATAGTGCAGTATTAGTGACTTGTTAAGCTAAGTGCCAGTAACATGCCATTCTCATCAGTCTTCTGCTCTGGCCTTCAAGTCTTCCCATACTGTATTCTTGTTCAGTCTCCAGTCATTCCAATCAGGTTTTCCTGTTGTTTGCTTAGCTTGTGTGTGTGTGCATGTGTGTACCCCAACTGCACAAAGCAAACAGTTTCCTATTGGCAAAAATCTACCTACATCTACTTATTATCTAACAAACAGTAAAGAACTGCACTGTTTCAGGGTTAATGTGTTGTATTTACCCAAGCTTTCAATCTTTTGGTCTTCCTAGTTCACTTTGTAAAAAATAAACAACATTTTTCTTGCTAACTGAGACGGTTTTGTATTTTATTCTTGCTTTAATATGGGGAAGAAAACTACATGGAAAAAACCCTAAACTTTTCATGGGGAAGTGAAGATTGGAATGAGTAAGGAGTGGAAAAATTTCTGTGCTAAATTAACTTCACTTAGCAATGAAGACTGCAAAAACATCCTTGACTGCCATCCATCCCCAAATGGCAGAATACAAAAGAGCAGAGCAGAATACAGAAGAGATGGTGTGTTACAAAAGCATCAGAGCCTGGAACATCCTTCCCTTAACTTTTAGTGTAACATTCCTCTTGAAGGCAATTAAAACTCCTTCGTGTTTCTGATGAGAGTAACTGGCAGGGCTGCATACTAAATGTGAAGTCCTGTGCCCTTCTGACCACTTTATTGCTATTCTGATCAGTAACTTACTCCTTTTGGAGCTATTTTAATATTGCAACTCTTCAGCAGTTTCAAAGATGTGCTTTAAAATGTGTTAAGGAAAAAAAAGATCAAATCGGTTTATGATTAAAATGTTTTCTCCTTTCCTTCAGGTACGTAATTTCTCCCCCCACATATTCATCCTCTAAATGACCAGGACAAGGTGTTGTACAATGGGTTGTATCAAACCTTATCTGGCAGTTTCTAGTTCTGCGCTACTGCGGCTTTACAGGACTGCAGGAGCTGCCGAAGACTGGAAGTGTTCCATCAGGGTGTTCTGTTTATTTCTGCATCTTTGAAATCCAGAGGGTTTTCAGATCATGGAGGGTTTATGCATAAATGAATGGGTTCCAGGGGTGTTTCAGAGGTGGTTTTAAGTATTGGGTAGCTATTTTTTTTTTCCTTCTGGAACCCTGCTGATTTTTTATTTATGACCTGACATGACAAAAGGCCCAACAAAATGTTTAAACCCTCCTTTTAGTCATTTCAGAGAGGTTACCTCTGTGATATGGAATGCATACACAAAGTAGATGATGGTGCAGGCCAGTTTTGTGGTCTCATTTGTAGTACTTTGGTGGTGGTCTACATAATTCACTGGGAACTTCATCTCTTCTGGTAATGCAGTACTTACATCTACAGACTACTAAAGATGTTCAAGCACATAACCATCTTTCCTTAAGCACGTTCTGTAGGCACGATAGGACTTTTCAAACAAAAGGAGAGTGAAGTTAAATCCCTTTGAGAAGTTGGACATAGACTGGCAATGTTGGCCCTGGCACAAAAGTGGTTAACATCTTCCTGCAGCAAAATGTTCTTGCTTCCCTGTCGCTGTTGCCAGTGTGAGTGGCATCTGTCAGAGGGCACAGTGTCCTCCCCTGTGGCGCATTGGCTGGGAAAGGCAATAGGCAATAATTTCACTTCCTCACAGTGAGGTGATGATGGACTGCCTGGTTACTTCTACATCTGTCGCCTGTATGATTCAATTAGACCGGTCAGGTGAAGGTGCAACACAGTGGGATGTGCTGTCACGCTTTGGATTTACCTCCTCCAGCTCCTGGCCTTGCTCTCTGGCCATCATTTCACAAACTTCAAAGAAAGCCTGCTCTTTTTTTGGCAGCCGTTTGTGTGTCAGAACATCGTGCAGGGCCATTTGGGAAGCAGGTTTGGATGAGAAGGGGTTGTCTAGTTAACCAGGGTTATCCCAGACTTCAGCCTGAAAATGTAAGAACCTGTGTGATGGAAGAGGGCCATATGTAAAGAAACGCTAATTAGAGGCCTTCCTATCTGCAAGACAGTTGAGGATTAGCCTGATTCCTGTCTTCCCTATCCCCCTGCTGCAATGCATACCATTTTCTGGTCAAGGGGATGGCCAGTGCGCTGGGAAAGGCAATGGCTATGGATCTTGCCTGTGGCTCTACAAGGTGTATCTCACCTGTCTGTACTTGCAGAGCAGGTTGATTTGCAGATGGGTGCTCAAGACCTGAAAATTATGTTCTTCAGATATAATGGTCCAGCGCAGATTTTCGCTGAAGAAAGGAGTGGTTGCAAGGTCCTTTGCAGGGTTCCTGGGCCCATTCCAGTGCTGCGTATGTGATACCTTCTGCTCTTGAGCTGACTGCCTTTTCTGGGGTATTAGACGTATATCACAAGGCATGACATGAAGCTGTCTTTGTAGCGATTCTCTGTGCTTGTTACTGCCTCCTTCCGCAGGAGAACAGCTGATTTGCCTTTTGATGAGGTAATTGAAGTGATGTAGCCAACATCTTGCAGGAAGTCAGCAGAGGCCACAAATCTGTCCTGAGCTCTTCATGCTGCCCTTCCAGACCGGAGTGGAACCATCTACAATGTAATGTCAAATGTAATGCTACTATGTGCCAAAAAAACAGCTGAGGAAACCAACCCTTAGAAAAGACAGATGCTCTCTTCAGAGAAAGCTGAGTGAACTGAGATGGAGAGAACAGAGACTGGCAGGCAGCCGAAGCCTTCAAAGAGATGCAGCATCTTCAAGGAAGGGAGCAGGAGATGGACCGTCTGGGAGGAAGGAGCACAGGCAAACAGGATGACTAGGATTTGGCAAGGCCAGCAAAGAAAGGAGTGGGAGCTGTGCAGTATGCCCAAGTGTAGCATTGCCAACATCAAGTTGCAGAAGACACTGGCATGTCCCTTTTTACATCCCTTGTTTCACACACGCCTTGAGGAGGAAGAAGCATTCTGTTGTTGTTCAGGCAATTTAGCAATGGCTGCTATTCCCCCCTCTCATGAAAGGAGAATACAGAGTAATGCTGGTGGCCTTCAGACCTCAGACTGAGTGCTGAACTCACCCTGGTACCTGGCTCTCCTGTTCCTCGCAGCTCAGTGCATTCAAGGGAGTCCTACAGCATTAACCAGCTGCCTGTCTCTCTCTGCCTGTCCCTCACAGACAGAAATGCTGCTGCATCTCAGCTGGGGCATAGCAAGGCGAGCAGCCCACTGGCATAGGGTGGCAGATGAAGAAATGCAAGTGTGCTTCTGCTCAGTCCAAAGTAGCCTTTATCTGTGCTCTTCAATGTGCCATACTCACAGCTGTGGGGTGAGACGTACTAAAACTGACAGAAGCTCAGGAGATTTTCTCACCTGGGCCTAGGAGAAAGAGCATCCCCATTGGAGGAAGGTGTCCTTGGCATCAGAGTTAATGGGCTCCTGTTCTGGTGCTTGAGGTGGCACGAAACCAAGGAACTGTCATGAGTGATGCCAGGAAAGCAGAACAAGAAAGGTCAGTGCTCTGTGTTGAATTGAGGTTGACTGGAAGTAACAGCACAGCTGGATCAGTGGCATTTGAGAGGCAGGATTGGTCGGGGATATATCTTCTACCTCCTGTTCAATGTCATTCAGCAAGATGTACGTAGCAGCCAGTGGCTGACTTTGAAGAAGTACTGCTTTGAATCCCTCACACCTTGAATGGCCTGCAGCCTTGTGATCCTTCCTTTGCTCCTGAAGCAGCAGGTCAGGTGGTAAGATACCACCAAGAGATGACAATTATGTTAGTTCATTATTACAACTAGATAAGTTCACTTCAATGTCTCACTCAAAGGCTAGTTCAGATTTAGGATGCTTGCGCTTGTCTAAGAAAGAACTGATGTGTCCATTCTCTTTGGGAGATGAGGCTCCTCACAGCCAGGAGTGTTTTCAGGCTGAAGGCTGCCAGAGCCTGTAATTTTGGGAACAAATCAACACAGACTTGGGTGAAATTAATCAGATTGGTACCAGCATCCTCCAGATGCCTGCAGTTCCTATTAGTATGTTTCTGAGCACCATCACAATCAGCAGCCTGCAGCCTGTTGATCCTTCCTCAAAATGCTGGCATTGATCATATATCTTCAAATGTGGTCACATCAGTAACAGTGACTGAGATGGGGCTTTGCTTTGCAAATGAGCTTAAACCAAGCTCTGTCTTGCACAAAGTTGCCCCTTGCAGAGGAGCTGCTATCCTGAGGAGGTTGTGCCGAGACCAGCTGGGGCAAGCAGGTCCCCACGTCACTCTGATCCCTCTCAGAGAAGCTATAACACAGCAGACTCTATGTGTGCTATGCTACTCATGCTAAGCCCCACAGTGGGGTCCTCCAGCTGAGCTCAGCTGAGTAGCTGGCATGTCCATCCCCTAAGGAGTCTATGGAGGATTAGCTGGAGACATAAGATTTTCTGCAAAACTTTGCTTTGTCCCTTTTGTAGTCTGGCAAAAGTGGTTTGTAACGTGTGGCCGCAGCTGGGATTGTTAATGCATGTCCTACAGCTGCTGCAAGGTGTGCTGGAGCGTGTTAGCTGAGCACTATCACCTACAGAGCATCAGGGCCACGCCAGCAGGTGAAATCTGCCTCCTCAATCATTCTCTTGCCTTCCCAGCAGGCAGCTTTCCCTCAGAGAAGATAGTTTTATCTTCTGACCCATGCGCCTTTGTGTTCTCCTGTATAATGTTTTGTACGTGACCTGGTTCCTGCTGATGTCTCCAAGAGGGGTGGGTGGTTTATGGTTTCCCCTCTGTTTACCTTTTGCAATGTAAAGCTTGATGTAAGGAATGCTGATTTTAGGTCTGAATGGCTTCAACTGGGTGCCTGGTACCACTGAAAGTAATTGGTAACCTGTGCTTTTGCTGATAGACCTGAAGTGTAAATTGTGGCCCTTGAGAACACAGCTGAGAACCGTGGCACACATGTGGGGCTCTGATCCTTGAACATCTCTTGTTGCACCTGTATCCAAACAAGCCACAGAAAGCCAAAGACACCATATAGCAGCCTAAATAGAAAGTTTTGGTGGTCTGTGAAGGGGTGGTGGTGAGCTATGGAGATGCTCTCTGCTCATTTCTGCCTGCCATGCTTGTAGGAGTGAGTGACTGAAAGCTGCTTGGGGTGGGTTGCCTTGCCTTGCCTTGCCTTGTTTTCAGGCAATCAGTACCCATCTTAAAACACCCTCTAGCATCATAGCTATCACACAGAGAGGCTGTGGATTGAGACACCATGGAGAGCAGGTTGCTGCCTGGATGGCTGTCCTTCCTAGCCCAGAGCCAGGCTCCTGTCACTTATCAAAAACTCCTATTCTGAGCTATGGATTCATAAGCCATTTTGTTTACATGTTTTATGCACTGAAATGAAAGCACCTCAAGCTGCAGCCATCATCAGGATCCCGTGTCCCTTTAAGGGAGGGCACTGGAAGGTGCACACATATGCTCGGGTGGGTTGTGCTGCTCAGGAGCCCCCAGATCGCAGCATCACAGATGGAAGCAGTAAACTTGATGCATACATGTCACACCTACCACTGATGTGGCTTTGTCCATGTCGCTGTGTGGTGCTGTATGTGCCTGCTAACCTGAGCGAGCATAACTCATTGTGAGCCTCATTTGCCTGGGCTCCTGCAGCCTAAACAGAGCCCATGGCTCCGTGAGCTGGCACACAGGAGCTCAGTCAGAGCCTGTGGCTCTGTGAGCTGGGGCACACGTCTGCCTGGAGAAATGGTGAAGGCAGGGGATAAATGGCATTTTTCAGCCCATTTCTCAGGCGTGCTGTAATTATGTCTAGACAGGCAGCCTTGGATGGCTGCCTTGTACCTTTGTAGGGGTGGCTGCTGTTCCCAATAGGTTTTGCCAGCTCTCCTTCAGCTCTGAAGGGGCTTAACTCTCCTCAGCCACAGTAGAGATGCTTCCTGGCTCTTCTGTCTGCTGGCTGGTTTACAAACGGCATCCAGCATAGGGGACGTTAGGTAGCCCATTCCTGCTGCCTGCTGGAGCAGAGTGAAGGTGAGCACAGGCTTCAGGACCCTTTGCTGTGCCTGCACGTCTGCCCAGCCGTGCTGTCAGAGCAGGTTTCCTGACACTGGGAAATATCTAGAGCCTGCGGCGGTCTCTCAGCTCCTTCTTTCTCTCTGCCGTAGAGGAGCTTTCTGCATTCTCCAAAGGCTCTTCTAAAGCGAATGCCAGCATCTAAACAGCCTGTGGTTCTTCAGCAGAGCACAGTCGGGGCTCACCTCTCCTCTTCCAGTCAGTCACAGAGCCAGGCAGGGAGGGAACCCAAACAGCAAAGATGAAAATGTTGTTGAAAATGAAGGTCAGGAGGAGGCATTTCAGTTAACAAATGGGGAGTACAGATTATTCTATTGCCAGGAATGAGTGTGTGTGTGTGTGTGGGGGGGGGGGGGGTGTGAAGCAGCAGAGGTCCTGGGGGGCTCCTCAGGTGTCCCTCTGGCTTCCTGGGGATGGATGAAGGGTATTAACTGGTTGCACCTTTGATTGCTTCTGTTCCTTGGCCTCTCCTGTGTGTTCTTATTGCCATAGTAAAATGTGGCATGGAGCTCAAGCAGTACTTGAGAGAGGGGGGGAGAGATGCTGTTTTTTTTTGGAGTTAAGTTATTGTAATTATGGGTGGGATTTGTGATGCCTTTTTTCTTTTCTTCCCTAGTTATAGATCAAGCGATTGCTATCAGTTCTGTGACTCACAGTTCAAATCTTAACTATTAAATAAAGAACTGTATATTTAGATACAGAACCTTCCCCATCCCTCAGAGGTGTGTGGGTACCAAAATACTGCTTGGTCTTCTACCACATCTCTTTTTCCTTACCTCTATCCTGAATCACCTTGGGATTCACTGCTTGAAGTACAGGTTCAAATTCAAGTAAGATCAGAGTGAATGTGACACCTAAGAGATGCCAGGGCAGGGCTTGAAACGGACCTAGCCGTGCTCTAAAAGGTCTTTTTCCTTATTTCCACCTTTCCGGTAAGTGTGTATATAAAGCAACTGAAACTGGTCTCTGGTGATCTGTGTTGTGAAGCATTTGAATAAGAATTACTTGAGCAGCAATCTGTCCACAGGCTGATTCACACAATTGATATCCCCAATACCCTGTGTGCTGAGTAGCTCCCATGTTAGCCACCACCTATGAGCAGATGGAGTAAACAGTACCACACGCCTGCCTGGCATAGCTGGGAAACTGATAGACCATATTTTCAGCTGGAAGTGCTTAAAACAGCCATTGATTTCTTTTCCAGGTACAAGTAAAATGCAAGTAATAATGAAGGCCTCTTACAGGTCTCCAGGCAGATGATTACTTTGTACAGGGAAGTGCTAAGAGGGCTGTCACTGAGAAAAGGCTTAAGGAAGGGCTATGTTCACCACAAAGGTACCAAACCTTCCAGTTACATCTGTGTTTTATTAGATTGACAATTACAGTGCAGTATGGAGGGCACTCCCCAGGCAAACAACACATGCTGTCCACGAGCATCTTCTCCCAAAGCCCAGACAAACAAGAGAAGAAGCTAGATCTCTGCTATGTGCTCCAGAGGCAGAGAATGGATTTGGCTTTATACTAGGAAAGGGAGGAAGCCCTTCCCAGATGAGGAGCTGTGGCATGGACACAGGCAGCAACAACGCACACAGGTACATCCAAAGCTGTCAAACAAGTGTGGCTAACAGCACAGCTAAGCCTGGTCTTGGAAGTGAGAGCTGGAGCCTCTGATCCAGTACAGTGAGGAGGGTGGAAACGAGAGAAATGTGTAGAGGCTGTCCCAGGTCAAGTTTGTCTATACAAGAAGAACATTAGAGTGCCAGCTTAAATGGTACAGCAGGGCTTGTCTGGTGTTTTTATCCAGGAGCTACTGGAGATGGCTTTGTAAAATATTGCTGGGAAAGGAGACCATGGCATGATTGTGTTTGGCCAGCTCCTGGAAGCTGGGATGTATGGATGCCCTGTGTGCTGACAGGTATATCGGTGAAGGGAGCCAGAGAGTCCTGGGTCTGATCCTGTGGCACACATCCTTTCTTACAGGGAGGGATGCTACTGAAACAGCTGCTCCCCAGGTGTGGGCTGTAACAGGAGTTATCAGAAGAGGACAAACACATAATCCAGCAGTGCTCCTAACGAGGACAGGAGTGCAGAGATTGGTTCCAAAGAGACCACAAACAAATTTCAAGGCAAGGTGCATGCAACCTGCCCCAGGTGGAAAAAACAGGTTTGAATCTATTGCAGGCATGACTGGAGCTATCCTAGGCCTTGTTCATTAGTGTGTGGTGTGTGGTAGTTAAGTAGTGATGAGTGGGTGTGTGGTAGTTAAGTAGTGGCCAATCTAGCACTGGCCTTTGGGTTAGGAAGAGCGGGAACACTTGTGATAGTGCTGTGCTTCTCATGAGACCTGACCTACCAGAGGGATGGTAGCCACCTCTCTGTCTTGCAAGGAGCAATAAAATACAACCTGGCAGCACAAGGGAAGGTTTCACTTGCAACTGGGGCAATTTACTCAAGCACTGAGAGTGACCCAGTTTTATCGGTAAGCCTTTTGACAGAGACAAGGATGTTGTCATTTCTCTGTCAGTGTTCTCTTTCTGAGTTGGCTCATTATTAAAGGGATAGGATCCTTAAGGAACAGGTCATGTTCTGCCCTCTATTAGGACTGCTGTGCATGAGCTGGGTGCCTTCTGCAGTCTGAGGTTCCAGCACTGGGAAGCCAAATGCATTCCCAGCCCACAGGCAGGGAGATGAGATGCTGTCTGCTTTGGTCCCACGTGCACTATGGTGGCTGATCTTGCACTGCACGCCTGGGTCTGCCTCTCAGTGCCCAGTGCTGAGGGACTCACTGGTTTGCCTCTGTGTCTTCTCCTCCTTCCCCAGAAGTGGGGAGCACTTGTACCACAGAGCGCAGCCCGTGCAGCCCGGTGCCAGCCCCGCGGTCAGCAGCAGAGGATCTTGAGGAAGGCTTTGCGGAAGTCGGTGTTGAAGGTTGTGTAGATGATGGGGTTGAGGGCGCTGTTCACGTAGCCAAGCCAGGTGCTGGCACTGTAAAGCCCTGGGGGCACGTGGCAGGACGGGCAGTGGGTGTTGAGGATGTGAATCAAGAAGAAGGGCAGCCAGCAGACTATGAATGCTCCTGGGTTTAGAGAGAGGGAGAAAACAATTCAGGACTTTAGGGAAACAACTACTCAGAAAGATAGAGGGCACTGACCCGTGTCCTCCCTCCATCCTCTCACTGCTTCCATGCGTGTGTCTGCACTTGGGAGGTGCTGAAAGTGATGTTGCTGAGACAGAGGGACTTAGCAAGAGCTTCAGCTCCTTGGGGTCAGGTATGTGAATGGATGGATGCAGCTTCAGAAGTGGCCTCAACTGACAAAAAGACAGTGGCCACAACTTAGAGGGAAAGACTGCTGCTTTAGCTGCTTTTATCAGTTACAATGAGGCTGCTTCCCTGCTACTACCAAGTTAATGAGGGGCAGCGGTGTGTCTGGTGACCCTCGCAGGTGACTGAGGCACCATTCTCCTGGTTTCTCTATCCAGCTCTATGAGCTGGTTCCAATGATGCTCCTTGCCTCAGTTTCCCCTTCTGTAATTGGACCTGAGAGCTGCTGCATGTGCAGAAACTTAGGACTGTTTCAACTTTATAACAAAGGAAAAGGGAAAGCAAAGATGTTGGCTGTTGCTGCCTGTAGCAGGGATCTTTGGCCACTGGTTTAAAACAAAAGGGTAACATAACGTAGCAAATACAATACTAACATACTTGTCTCTCAACATCTGAGAGCATTTCCCTAGATCCCTAAATGCCCCATCTCTGTCTCTCCTGAGTTTGTGGAGCAGTCAAACTGAAGTCTGGGCTTGGCTTCCATTTTTTTAAGCTCAATACTGTATTAGGAGATTCCTTGCTCTTGCAAGTCCCAAACCATCACCCCTTGCCCCCCACTAGATAGAGTGGCTCTCACTCACCCAGGACGATAGCTAGCATCTGTGTAGCCTTCCTCTCCCGAAGCTGGATCAGCCGGGGCTGCTGATGCACTAGCTTCAAAGAGCTGATGGTCTTGCCATTGCTGAGCCTCCGTACCTCCAGTCCTGGCTTGGTACTCCTCATCTCTTCCAGCCTGCTGTGCTGTGTGCTCCTGGGTGTCTTGGTGAGGGATGCCTCATGGCAGAAGCTGCGGTACCGCTGCAGGCTGAGGATAGTCAGCAACTTCCTTTTGGTAGACATCCCCTGGCCTGAGCACTTGAGCGGGAGACAGGGGGAAAAGGTGCCTTGGCATCTGCTTGGCAAAGCTTTTCTCTCCAAGTGTTCCTGCAAAAAGAGGATTCCACACAGGGGCTGGGAGCCTTCCAAACCATTCACTGGGTTAAAGGATGACAAGGAAAGCTGTAGGAGCCCCACTTGCACCTTACCCTCTAGACTGATCTGGCTTATCAGAGGGGTGAACCAGCACTGGACAACTCTCTGCTTCCATCACACTGAGGAGAAGCATGAGAACAAGTAGAGCTGAAACACCTGCTCTGCTAACCTTACCCTTGTATTTTTGTGTTGGCCCTACTCCCCTCAACACCCCCCCCCTCCACACTTTTATTAATGCAGCTTCACTGTGAGAAATGGGTAAAACAAGTGGATATGCGTGACCAGGCAATCCCTTTCAAACCACTGTGCTGGTTCCCATGGTTGCAGATATTTCATCTAGAAAGGTCAGTGGAACAAATGCTCCATGCACCATAAGCATTTTGACCTCTTAAGTCTGTCAGATGAAGAGTTGTTTTGTTTTGGTTCTTCTTTTTCAATAATCTAGGTTAAAGCCTGTGAAGCCCTGAGAACAAAGCTTCACACAACAAAAACCAATAAAGAAAGACATTAAAAATCGATGTGAAGAAATTAGCCAGACTTCTGCATGGCTGAAAAAGCCCTGCTCTGAAGAAATACTGAAGTAGCCTGTGCCCTGTTTCTAGAGAGCAGAGATAGACGGGGAATATCCTCTTTCTAGAGGGCTGAAAAGGATTTAACTGGAGCTTCCACATCTCAGATATCATGGTGTATGGGTGAGGGATGGAATGAAAACATGCCATGTCTCTTCTTTATGCTTTCTGTTTTGTGCTTTGACCCTTTAAGCAGAAGAGATCATGCATGCCCTGCCCTGTTCGACAGCTCCTTCTGTATTCATATGAACCTTACTTTGTGTGCATAACACGGTTTGGTGCTGGCGCTGTGGCTGCCCTGCCGGGTGAGGGTTCGCTTCTTTTGTCTCTGTCTTAGCACGAGGTAAATCCGGACATAGAGCAGCAGGGTCACCAGGAAGGGGAGGTAGAAGGACACCAAAGAGGAGTAGATGATGAAACTAGGGTTGGATATGGAACAGACAGTGGGATCCCCTGGGGAGGAGAAGAGAGAGAAAAAGAGAGGAGAGAGCTGCTTTGGTTTAGTACAAGGGGTCTTTGGTGGACAAAGACAGTCTAAGGAGTGCAAGTATCTCCTATCTCTGTTGTTGCAAATTAGTTGTGTCCTACATACTCACCTAACTGATGCTTAAAAGGGACTACCTAGGGCCATTTAGCATGACCCAGCATGGATCTGCCTGCTTTTCTTCTCTCATGTCTATTCCCATCCTTTCTCCTATTCTTCTGACAGCCTCTGAGCTGCCTGGTTGCAGAGGGGTGCCTTCACCCTCATCTGTCTGGACCAGGAAGGAGGGCGACAGCAGTACTTCCCACTCCCTGCTCTCTTCTCACCTCAAGCATTGTATATAGGATGGATGGGGAGCAGCGGACCTCTGCCTGTGACTCAGAGGGGAGGAAGGCTCTTGTACCCCTCTACCTCCAGGGAGAATGGGCTGCCCTAGGTGAGGGGAAAGAGACCAACCTGATTCCAAGGAGGAGACTAAATTGTTTCCCTTCCTCAAGGGGTTAGGTGAGGAAGCAGCCCTCTGCATGGGAAAGAGATTTCTCACAAGCAGTGCCAGTGTGCAGTCCTTGCTGGGTAGGAATCTGTCCTGTACCACATTGAAAACTGTGCCTGGAGCTGTTGATATCGGCAAGATGCCGTAAGTCTGATGTGTACTGGATGTGCTGCGTATCTGGAGATTCGCTCTGTATGCACTGAGTGACTGGAGGAATCTGTAGACCCAGATGCTTTGACAGACATTGATCTGTCAATAAAGCAGGCAGGTCTGTTGTCAGAGCAATAGTCAGTGTCTGCCGGAGTAAATGGCAAGCTCATAAGACAAGAGCATGTGTGCTCAGCACCAGAGATTTTTCTCACCATAGTGTGCTTTCCAGTTTCCCAAAATTTCCTGTAACTTGGAAAGTGTGCAGGACCCATGTTAAATGACCTGCCTGTACACAGGGCAGCTCCATTTTCAACCCCTCACCAGTTGGTGCTGTTCAAGGACGTCACCTACCTGTAGTATTGAAGCCAAAGAGGAGAGGGCATGACACTGCGAATGCCAGCATCCAGACTATCACGATCATGAGAGACACCCTCCTGCAGGAGCTCTGCCCAGTGTTGTTCTGGTACTGAACTGGTTTCACCACTGCGGTGTATCTGTGGGCCAAACCAGCTCCAGAAAGAGGGAGGGAGGAAAAGGACCAGGTTTTAAAAGGAGAAAGGAAAGCCATGTAGGGAACATGATGGTGAACGTGGTAAAGAAATAAATGGAAGAGGAAAGGAGACCAGATGATGGGACCAGCAATTTGTAGAAATGATAAGTGGGGCATTGGGAGGAGGAACAGAGGAAATCAGAGTTAGTTGTCAGCACTGCAGAGAAACACTCTGCAGATCTGCTGGCATTGTGAAGCTGCAAGGTTTGGGATACCAGATGGATCTAGAAACCCCGGGAAGCCCCTAAGGTTATATGTGCACACTGCTGGGAAAGAGCAGTCTTGGAGCAACCACAGCCTGCTGCACTCTGTGCCTCAGCTGCCCGCTCTGGTGTTGGCCTTACTGACAGAGCCTATGGGTAGGTGTCCAGGGCGTTCAGCTGCCAGGGTGCCTCAGGGGATGCAGCTCAGCAAGGCTAGGATGAAGGCACAGAAGTCTTGTCTTTAGGATAGCCCAGGGGCTGGTACTCCAGACCAACCCAGCATTGGGAGCTGCCTCATACAGTTACCCTTTAGCCACATATTACAAAGGTACAGCATGCAGGTCTTTTTCCTTCCCCCACTTCTCGGTCCTAACAGTACCATGTGCAGCAAGGTCTTGGCTCCCCGCCCTCAGCATGGCTTTAAATAGGCTAAGTTTTAAGATGCAGAAAAGCAGGGCAAGGCTGAAGATTATACAGCAATAATCACCACCCCCTCTCTATGTGTATGGCAGGATTTTGTTCATTAAAACTTCATGAGTGAGGTCTTCAGGAGGAGATACCCTCTTTAAGACTCAGTAGGAATTAGATAACCCATTCTGGTTCCTGCTTTCAAGAAGCATGAGGATGAGGTTGATTGCCTACTGGTGATGTTTTATTGCTTGTGCCTGTCTGCCCTTAATTGCAGACATCTTCAAGCACATCGTGGGCCAAGCCATATTAATAGCAGTAGCAGCAGTAATAGACTTGCCGGGAGGTTTGTGCTCCTGAGCACCCCAATGCCCAAATCCTACTTCCTTGTCCCTGCCATGCTATGGTACAGGGTTGTCCCACACCTCCAGAGTATCCCCCAGATGCTGTTGGCTCTCACCTGTCAATGCTGATAGCACAGAGGTTTAAAATGCTGGCTGTGCACATCATTACATCCATGGTGACGAAGATATCGCAGCAGATGCGGCTGAAGGTCCAGACTCCTCCAGTCACCTGCACCAGCAACCACAAAAGTGTCAGCCTTGTTCTGCACCAAGTCCTGATAAGTTATGTATAAGGAGGTGGTCTCCTCCAAGTATCTCAACAGCTACATGAGTTTATGTCCATTGTGATGTGCAGAGGGAAACTGAGGTACCTGTGTTGTGCGCAAGATAACGCAGCGGTAGGTTGCAAAGAAGGAGCCGCACCTCAGTTTCAGTCCTTTAGTTACTCTTATAGAGAGAGAAGAAATAGATCTCAGCTATCCCTTCCCTTAAGGCCCAGCATGACAAATTGATTTAAATTTGGTATCACTGTGTATATCCTTTGATTAAGGATTATCTGAGAAAAAATAAGGGCTGAAAGAGTTTCTCAGCTTAGCTGCTGGAGTTCTCTTACAGGCAGTGAGCTGGAAAAGTGCTGCAAATTTTATGCATTTATGTATGAAAGAGAGTCCTGAGACCCAAGGTTTCTCTAAAGCCTTATTTGGATTCTTATCTCAGTTATAGATTTTGATTATTAGATCTGAGTGGGAACTTGCAAGCTATTCAGATAAAGCGTTCTGGTTTGCCACCGTGTCAAGCTTTTGTTCTGGTGGTTTTGAATGTTTAATCTGAAGTGTGCAATCATGAAAGCTTAGCTGTGACCAATCCTTGCGATGGAGAAATGCTCCTTTTTTTTTGGCCTAGGCACCAAGTTCTTGATAATACCATTTTCAGTTGACAACAATATGTTCCAAGCACGATGTGGTACTGCTCTCCTGGGGGGATGATAACGTCAAGAGAGGTGGTCTGCCTCAGTACTCCCTCCTTGTAGGAGATGAACAAGGAGGCAGCCTGCTTTCCACAGATAAGCTTGTTAGATGAGTACAGCAAACAAATCTAATGCTGTGCTGGTAGGAGGGAAAGAGGGAGGGAAGTCCTCGCTTGGAGAAAGCCTTCAATGTTCAATCCCATAGGTCCTGCTGGTTCAGCTGGATCCTGGGAAGCTATTAGGACCTGGCACTGATTCCTAGCATTTCTGCTTACATTTAGGCCACTGGAGTCTTGTGGTCTAAACAAGTGAAACCCACTTGTTTTGTGGCCCAAGTACAGCAAAAACACTGATAAACAGGAGTGAGTCCAGTGGAGGGCCACCAATACAGTCCATGGGGCTGGAGCACTTGTCCTGTGAGGAGCTGCTAAGGAAACAGGGCTTGTTCAGCTTGGAGAAAAGGTGGCTTTGTGGAGGACTAACAGCAGTCCCCTAGTGGGAGATTATTAAGAAAGTCAGGGAAGGGTATCTATGAAGCTGGGGCCAGGTTTTCCACAGCAAGAGACAATAGACATAAGTTGAAAGAAAGGTGCACACTGGTGATGAAGATGAGGTTTCTGACCATGAGGACAGTGAGGTAGTGAAGCCAGTTGCTCAGTGAGATGGTGCAGGCTCCATCCTTGGAGGCTTTCAAGACCCACTCAAAAATACCTATCCCAGCTCAGGCAGGAGAGGGTGCCACAAGTAAGCTTGGCTTCTAAGGCAGTGGGTCAACCCTGCAACAAGTGTTGATGCCTAGGAAGGACGTGGCTCTGCAGAGAGATGCACTTGTATAAATACAGAATTCACTCTGTGGGAGTTGTTTTCAGAGCTGTTCAAGAAACAATAATGGAAAATATAAATGGTTTTAAGTGTGCCAGCACTTGGGCACAGAAACTTGCTGAGGTGTGCTATGTCTTTAGGCTGTTGCCTGCTGTACCCAGGTATGTGTCACAATTCAGGTACTGACAAGACAGTCTTCCATTAGGACCCCTGACATGAAGGGGAGAGAAATAGGAATTGGCTTACAAAAGGCAATAGGGAACTATGCTTTCATCTTTGGTTCTCTGATGCTTATGGGGCTTCTTTGTTTTCTCTTTAAAAAAGCAGGGAAAGAAAAAAAGCCCCAAACTCTTAAAGCTTTTCTTTTCAGTTTTCAAAGAAAACCCACACCATTTTTGCTTTAGGTGCAGATTTTTGAGATCTGCTTGACCACCTGAAAATACATATATGTATGTGTGTATATATATATATGTATATGTGTGTGTATATATATATGTATATGACTGTAACTGCTGGAAGCCTTTGCAGTGGTTTGCAGTGAGAGGTGTTTCTGGTAGCGTGAGACAAAATGCAACGCAGTGTTTGTGTGATTTGTGGAGTTTGAAGAGTATTTCACCAGGAGCTGGTGCCAGCTGTTTGCATGAAAGCCACCTGCTGCTCGCCCAGCAGATGTGCAAGCACTTAACTGAGGGAGCTTCCAAGGTCCTGAGCACATTCAGGTTTTAAGCCCAAGAATGTGAACCATTAAAACTTGAGAAGGTGGTGGTGGGAATGGCTTTGAAGTGAACCCTCTAGGGATGATGCATTCAGACCATGCCACCTGCATACTAAGCTGTGGATTGTATTAAGAGGATGCTTGACAGATCAAAATGTTTGGGCTTAAAACCCACCCACTTCCACCAGCCTCAACCTCTAAAATGGGCATTAGCTCTGCTGAAGTCAGTGAAGTAGTTAATATTTACCTGCTTGGTATGCAAACCCAGAATTTGTTCTGGAATTTAATAGTGAAGAAGAACCTTTTTATTACAGGCCTTGTTAATAATCTTTAAAATTCTATTTCTGCTATTCCTTTTATTGCTCTGCTCATCTTTGCTACAGCAGCTAGAACTTGCTAGTGTGCATTTCTGGTTTTCATGTGCTGGCAGGGTACCTGTTCTTTACCCCTCTGATGCCTTTTGTCCAGGAATCTCAAAGCACATCACAGGTATTAATTGAATGAATCCTCACAACTGCCTGGGTGAGGTGGATGGTCAAATGTTCTTCTTTGACAACTGATAAGAGCAAACCACAGAGAGATGAGCTGATGAGGTCTCTCATTACCCCTCTGTGCATATGCAACAGAAGTGGGAATAGAGTGCAGGTTGAAATCCTGGCTCTGATAAAGACAATGCTAAAGCTCCCTAAAGACTATTCAGGTCAGGTTCTCACCACATCTGCTTTATCCATAAAACTGCAGTATTATTATTTTAAACTTTCCAACCATAAAGTAGTCTTCCAGTTTATGTGCATTCATAAGCTTATGCAAATCCATCACTCTCCTGAATCCTTGCAAATAAACAAAGGAATGTGTGTAAATCAGATGATGCTGTATTGAGGAACACATAGGGGGGAAGGTAGGAACATGAAGTTACATCAGGTGATGACAGACATCTGAATAGTGGTGCATTTAAGCATGCTCACTTAAGTGTTTTGTGCTTAAGAGTGTTCTTCTTGGGGGTGCTGTTAGCTCCCTGCAGCTGTGAAATGGCTGCTTATGGTTTTGTATGGTGGGAGTAACTAAGAGCACACACACAGTCAGGCCTGCTGAGGAGTGGTAAACTGCTGAGCTGCACTAACTCAGGCGTCTGTCCTCCCTTTGGCAACCACCTTCAGAAACTTCTGGTCCTCTGAAGGTAGAGCTAGATGTCGTGAAAAGATGGAGAAGGATGCTCCAGGCCATGCTGCTACATGTCCTCCTCCGTTTATACAATGATTATAAGGTATGATGGTGTTTAATGCCAAACAAACTCCAGTGGGCAGGGTACCCTAAAGCCACTGTCTTAGACATCTTGGTGAGCCAAGTAGATGCATCGGCCACAGCATCAGAGGTCAGTAAAGAAATAGGGTAACAGAACTGGCATATTAGACCAGGTATGGTCAGCATATTAGACCAGGTAGGTCAACAACAGGTATGTTGACCCCAGGAGATTGCTAGACACAGTGTTGAACACATTTTTGTGCCAGAAACTTCACTAGGTGGAGATGAGGATTTTGAGACTATAAAACGTTCCTCTGGTTGATCTATCACAGCCTTCCCAAGAGGCCTTTCGGAAAGACACAGTTCTTTACATGATTGATAAAATGACAAATTATATGGAGAAGGTCCAGGCCACAGATGGCTCTAAAAAATGAGTGTAAAGCAACAAAGTTCACAAGCAACATTTAAATCTGAGGTATTCATCCACCTTTAGCTTCTCCATAAATAATGGCCAGGTCTCGGATGCCTGGTTTGGCAAACGACCAGTAGAGGAATAGGTATTGTACATGGTTTTGGAAACAATTATTTCTTGGCAATTTCTAGGCCCATAGTGTACTGAAGCATGATGCCATTTCTGCTTCACCGGTGGCATCGCTCATCCATAAACAGCAGCAAGAATCTAAATGACTTTGGACTGGTTTTATAATCTTAGTCTTGCTGAAGTCCTACAGTCTGGCTCTCTAGGAGATACTGTGCAATGCTGGGAGTGGTAGCTTGGGATGTGTGTGGGGTCTTCTGCCTGTTGTTTGTGTGACTCTTGGATCAGCTACTTTGATTATCCAAGCTTCACAGATAGAAATGAATCTTGAATGGGTCTCAAACACAACTAGGGAATGGGCTACTTTTGTGCTCACAAATTGTGACCACAGTACTACATGGGGGCACAGGCTGCTCTACAGATGTGCCTCAATCTCACCCTGTCCACAGCGAGTGCTAAGTTTAATGCAAAAGTATATTGTGATTTCATTAAAGACTGGAATATGCTTGAAATGGTGGATTATTCTAGTCCAATGAAATTTGACTTTTAAGAACATATTTTTAATTCCTATCCAATTGCAAAGGCTAATCTGTCTTGTTGGAATGGCTTCCCTCCTCTGCTCACCCATTATCCCCTTTTTAATCATTTGTTGTAATACAACCTGACTGTACACATCCTGCAGGCCAGCTCCAGTACTGCTCCACACAGATCAGCCTAAACATTACTACTGACTTGATTGGGAACATGATCACACATGCAGTATCATGGTAAACTCCTACTGTGGTGAAGTTCTGTTAATCATAGAATGGTTTGGGTTGGAAAGGACCTTGGGATCACCTACTTCCAACCCCTGTGCCATGGGCAGGGATTCCTCACCCTAGACCATGTCACCCAGGACTCTGTCCAACTCACCTCCAGGTACACCACCCATGGCATCACCAAAATAGCCACCAGCAGGTCCGCCACCGCCAGGCTCACCACCAGGTAGTTTGTTGTGGTTTGCAGGGCACGTTCCCTCAGCACAGCTAAGCAGACCAGGACGTTCCCAAAGATGATGGCCAAAATCAAGATGCAGTAGCAGAGGGCGTAGTAGGCATGTGAGTGTGGCAGGTAAGGCTCCGTAGTGTTTTCTGCTCCACAGGGAATGGGGTTGGTGTTATTTGGATGACTGCTGGCTCTTGTGAAGAGGGCCATGGGGATGCCTCTGGGAAGATGAAGAAAGAGGCAAGGTTTTTTTCTGCTCGTATACAGACAGACTGTTTATGGTCTTGCTTCGCCTGTTTAGTTTTTTATTGAATTCAAGCCAAGAGAAGAATGCAATATTTCACCTCCTGTGTGTGAGAGAGATGCATCTTACCAACCAACGTAGATATATGGAAAGTGTCAGTAGTTTTAAGATGCACTGAAGTCACAGCACAGTACAAGTCAGCTGGGCAAGAGCTCAGTCTTAAAGGCAATTTGTAGTACTGAGAACAACACAACACAGTTACCCAAACCAGGTACCCAAACCAGGTAGCTTGGACCTACTATCTTTTCTTTGATGAGGGAAGTGGAAAGTACACTTTTCCTGCAACACGTTTCTGTCCCAGGCCTTCTGTTCAAATAATGCTCTGCTTGTACCCTGCCTACCTTGCCAAAGTTCAGCTACCGGTGCTGCCCTCATTTCATCCATAGTGTGCTCTGTCTTTTCCACGCCTGGCCAGAAAATGCACTTCCTGCTCTGAAGAGCAAACCAACTTGTCATTTGGGATGAAATAATGGACGGATGCTTACAGGGTACTTAGTATTTATTTTCCTTACAATGGATTCGTGGTTGTGCTCAGGAACCTATCCTTTGTTGATTTAGGGGAGGATAATTTTTTCCAGGGCTATGAAGGCTGCTGTCCAGGGTTGTTCTGTGACATTTAATTGCTTGTATATGATAGGGTTTTTTTCCCTTTGCTAGTGCTCCCATTGCTGAACTCCTCATCAGCGTGACAGGTATGAAACATAAGGACAAAACATTGCAATGCCAATGGTATAAATATTACTCCTTGTTCCATCTCGCCCCTTGAACAGTATCATCTGTGATGCATGCACTCCAGGAGGAGTAGCTGTACAGTAGGTATAAATGGGTATAAATTGCTCCAGCACCCTTAAAATGGGTGTCACTTACCCCTGCTGTTTGTAGCTGGGAGAGCACAAGGGCAGAATGAGATGGAGACTGAACTTTCCTTTGTCCCATGAACACAGATCCCTCAGGACTGGGGTGAAACAATCTCTTATGGCATGTTTTGTTTGCAAGTGCCCATGCCTGCCTCTCCTTCTCCTTCTGCCAGCCCCTGACCCAAGTTGAGCCCTCCACTGGACCTGAAGGATTTCCACAGCATGACTCCCAGGACTGTTTGTTCATAAAACAGCTCTGCTGCAGCCACCCAAAGACAGGGCTTCTTTTGCAGTGAGCGTCCCTTGCAGTGACACAGCTCCTGCTCCGGGAAATCTGTATTGTCTGGGGACATGAAAGGCCAGTTCTGTAGCTTTGGGAATAAACCCCACATTAAGCAGCTGCCTAGCTGATAAGCAAAGCCATGACAGGGAATGAACAAAACGGCACACAGAACTGAGAGGTTTAAGGCACTGTACTACACAGTTTGCCAACGGGTTTACTGCCCCATCTTTTATCCCTTACATCCTCAAGCACTATTTTCAGCTATCACCGGGAGGCCAGTGTTCCCTACCAGGTTTCCCCCTCAAGTTCCTCACTGCCAGGAGCCCCAGCCCTCGACTGCCCTACACTCCCGTGGCTCTGCTGGCTCTGCCCGCAGCCAGGATGCTGCCAAACCAGAGTACCGGGATACAGGGGTACAGGGACACCGGAGTGCCGGGATACCCCCTACCCGTAGGGACAAGGGTTGCTGCCGCGGGGACGAGCAGACGGCGGGGAGAGGGAGGGATGCTCCTCCCGTAGATCCCGGAGGGAGGGAAGTCCGGGTGCAGGTCCTGGTCCGGATGCCATGGTGCGGGCGTGGGGTGCAGAGGAAGGGTTCGGGGTCCAAGTGTGGCTGCGGCTTTGGGTCCCGCTCCTGCTGCCGCTCCCGCACCCGAGGGGCAGCCGTGCGCCCTGGGGGGGGCGAGGGAAGCTGGGAAAACTCGGAGCGGGGACACTGCGGAGATGGGGGCACCTCCGGTACCGGGCGGTAGAGGAGTGCGGGTGGGGGGGGTCAGCAATGAGGACTTACCCCGGCCCGCGGGGCCGCGCCACTGCCGCTGCCGCCCAGACGGTCTCGGTGCCGGTGCCGGTCCCGGTCCCGCTCCCTCCTGCCGCCCTCCCGGCGCGGAGCCGCGGGGCGGAGCCCGGCTGTCCCCCGCCTCCCCACCGCCACCCGCCGGCAGCAGCGGGCCGGGACCCCGCGGTGCCCGGGAGGGGGGAAGTCAGCGGGGCCGGGGTCTGCGCTCCCCAATCCCGTCCTCAAGTACCAAAGGGACCCGGCGGAGGGGTCTCGGCTAATTCCGGAGCCAGGGGTGAGGGACAGACCTGCTTCTGCCTCGGAGGCGAAGTAGAGAGGGGGAACCCCAAATCTGGACCCTGCCCTTGACCATGAAACGCCTCTGTTGTGGCGGAGCTGGAGGAGATGCCCCGGTCGAGCTGCCCGCGCTGCGGTGGAAGGCAAACAGGCAAAAGCCCTTCGGGGGATGCTGTGAGCGTACTGCTTGGGATAGGAATCTCGCGCTTAAAAATGGTTAGTTTAAAAATACGATCAGAGCGAGGATGGTTTTAAAATGGGAGAGAATTGGGGGAAAATAAATCTTTCATAAACTACCTTAAAACTGAGATGAAAGAGTGTTGGGTAAGCAGGGGGGAAGCCAGGAAGGACAGTGATGTGGGGGAAGCATCCTTCTGGGATCCCTGCCTGTGGGCACTGTATGCTGCATCTAACATGGCCACAGCATAGCTACAGCCCCTGCCTCTGTTATGTGGCTTCCCCTGAGGTCTGAGATTAGGTCTCCGAGGCCCAGTTCTCCTCAGACTGTGGTCACTGTGTGGGGTATGAATGATCCCAGTAGGCCTTCTGTCTCCTGGGGTTCAACTGTGCCCATCACTCACTCTGGCACCGCAAGTGGGGCTCACTGTGGGTTGTCATGAGGGTGTAGGAAGCTCAGCTGCAAGGGCTGAGGTTTCCCTTCCCATGCATGCAAGAGCTGCAGGAGTTGCTCTGCAGCCCCAGCAGGGAGGAGGGGAAGTTCTTCTCCCTTTAATGCACCCGCTGATCAGGGTGGCCATGGGCTAACTTGTAGGTGGGTGAGGAGATGAGGAGATACTGCAGACAGAAGTTTAAGAAATAAGTTACCTTAACAAGCATGCTTTGGGATTCTGGCTGCCTGAATCGTTTCTCCTGACTGCAGACACCCAGGTCAACAACCTCTTTGTGGGTAAGGGTGGTAGGTGGGAGAAGTGCGGTAGAGTACTCATACCCAATGAGGTGTGAAGGATGTGACAGTACAAGCTTCAGCCTGGCTGTGGGTGGTGGAAATGCCCATACAGCTAATCAGCACCAAGGCATTTAACCAAGGCAGTGAGTACCCCAAGGTGGATGGCACTGAATGGGTGTCATGATTCACTGCCACCTCCCTACAGGTAACACATTTGAACGTCAGGTGTTCTTGATGGAGGATATAGCTGCTAGGCTACAGAACGAATGACCAATGAAGGGTTTTACAGCCCCCTTGTCCCCTTGGGAGCTCCAAAGTGGTGTAACATAGGCTTAGTATATAGGCTTAACATATGCATAGTATTTACTGCGCTTATGTGTATGCAGCTGAACTGCTGTCACCTATTCCATACTGCTCTTCTTCAGCAAAATGCGTTTGCTATCTGCACTTGGAGCAGTTGAGGAAGGGGGGAAGCCCTCCCATCCATCCCCAGCACAGCCTTTTTGCTGTGAGCTTGGAAAGACTCCAGCACACCCACACTCATGTGCTTAAAACCGGAGGGAAAAGCACACATGGTGATGCTGTGGGAGTGAAGGGCTGGGTGGGAATGACTGGTGAGCATGACCCCTTGCTGTGGGGCTGGAGGCATTTTAGCTTCAGTTTTTAAATGCAGTTTGTTTGTAGGCGATCCCCAAAGGGTTGTGGCCAGCAAGGTGCTTACATGGTCTCTAGGACACTGGGACCACAAGGCGCTACTGCAATCTGCTGTACTGATGCTACCCGTTCGATGGAATGGCTAACCACGGATCAATCAAGAGGCATTACCTTGCAGCTGCTCCCCTCCTTTAAGATAGAGGGATTCAGCCCGGGGAGCCCACAAAAGCACTGTTGTTCTGATTCATGTCTTTTGTCTTCCAGCATTGAAACTCCCTCTGTTGCCTTTTCTTGTGGTCAATGGAGCCCCCAGTGCTGTCCCTCCAGGAGCCTCCTCACCCTGTAATCCATGTTACCTCCTGCCCCAGAGACCCCCACTGCAGATGCCCCAGCCTTTTATCCTTATCTGGTCCTGAAAGGTCTGTGACAACCTGTCCTCAACAGCCCACTCAGATTAATGAGACAGATGGGCAGTAGGAGCTTGTCAAACCTGTTTCTTGCTTTAATAATTTTTGTATCTTTCCTTAACATTGCTCTGACTTGAGAAGAAAAATCATCCAGTTGTAAATGTTGCTGCTCTATTTAAGCTCCTTCTCAGCAGTGCTCCTTCCCCACCTCCTTCCTGGGTGGCTCTTTTCATTCCCCCTTCTTTGGTTTTCCTGCGACTGGAAAAGTCCTACCTTTGGGGTAGGGACTTAATGACAGTGTTTGCCCTGCAGCAGAGGTCTTGTGGAGCAAGATAATAATCCATGCGATCCTTTAATTTAGATTAGATTGTACCACCCACAGAGACAGGCTGAACTAAAATTGCATAGGCAATCATAGCTGTGATATTTGCAGGAATTTGGAGGCTTTAAAACATTACATCTTCTTTAATAAAGTGCTCAGTGCAATGCCTCTCTCATAAATGCTTCCTTTTCCTACTCCAAAATCAAGTAGGTGGCTTGTATTTGCCTCAGTTAAACACTGGACAAGCCTTTGGCTGTGACAACACAGCATCACTGGAGCATGGCAGAGAAACAGGTCAGTAGTGAGTTGTAGGAAACTCAGGATGAGAGGATGTGCCAGCAGGTTTCACAGGTGTATCCTAACAGCAAAGCCTCCTCAAGCTCCCGTATCTCCAGCTCCATCACAGGCTTTATGCTCCCATATGCATAAAGCTGGGAGAAGCCATGGTTCCCAGACCTGGTCCATGCCCTCCGGATCCTCTCCAGCCTGTTTCTCTGCCTTCATCTCCAACACCAGGTCTCCCAATTCTTCTTTTCAGTCCCATGTGCTCCCAAGCTCTTTCAAGTAACTTGGATAAATCTCAGTGTTCCTGCTTCTTTTTTGTCCATCCCCTTGCCCATCAGTCCTAATGTTCCTCTTGTAGTAAGTATGTTCAGTGAGTGTTTGTGTACTCCTGATCCCTTGTGTCTCTCTGGCCTGTGCTCATATTTCTTCCTTTGATTTCTAGTTACAGTCTTGGTATTCTGCTTGATTCCCAAACCTCTGGCAGCTTCATCCAGCCTATTTGTCCTTCCCCACTATTGCTCCTTCCCAAGTTCCTAACTCTGAACCTTGCCATCTCTAGCTGGGTTGCTAGTGCCCTGCACTGCTGTGGCTTAAAGGATTGTTAGCAAATGATGTATGTGCTTTCACACAATGGTTGCTGTCACTATAGCCACTGTTTAAGGTGCAGTGTCTAATATGTGCCACTCAGGTGGAATAAGCCTTCCATCATTCATCCTGCAAGCCAGGATGCTCCCCTCACAATGAGTATTGCCAAAATACCCTGCATCCACAGAGGCTTTTAAGACTGAATAAAGACCTACTCTGACCTTATGGTTGAACCTGTTTGGAGTGGGATGCTGGACTAGACACATCTGGGAGACCCTTCCCAACCTGAATTTGCCCATGCTGCTATGAAAATCACCTTGTGCACTGGAAGTAAACAGAACTTTCCTGCTGGCACAACCTGCAGGCTTCTGTAGAAACTTTGGTTCATTCCCACACCATCCAAGCAGGAATTGCCTGTTCAGCCTTGGTCACTTTAAATTTTTAACAAAACTCACATGTTTTTCACAGTGGCGACCAAAAAGGAAGTCAGGCAGCTTTGGGATAATGTATGCACAGCAGCTTGCAGAACCAGTACAGGCTCCTTCGAGAAATGGGAGGAAGCTACCACAGCTCGTGTAAAATAAGACTCACAGGACGTTCAGATCCTGCTGATACTGATTCCCTTCTGCTCAGTCTTTAACTTCCCTGTTCCCTCTTCCAGCAATAATCTGGAGATAGGTGGTGCATCCCAAACCTGCACAGCACGCAGCAGTCTGAGCTTAGCCCACAGGGGATGTTTGTCATGTAAATCCCATCCGCAATGGGTTTTATACAGAAAATAATATTTCTACAAGGGTAGGTGGTAGCATAGCAACTCTCATCTGGTGGTTAGGTATTAGGCTGGGACTTTCAGGGCTAAGTCCTTCTGCTTCACCAAGGGCATAATCTGGGGTAGAGACAGAGACATCTCTCTGTCAGGCAGAACTGGGACTTCAGGCTCTGCATCCTATAAAGCAAGCTGATAAAGCCAGCATCCCAACCAAACCCCTCTCTAAAATTACAGTTTTGATCCTGTTTTCCGTTCATGGAATGTTGGTAGTGTTAGAACACATGTTTTGCAGCGTGACAGTGACAGGATGGATCCTGCTGCAGTGAATGTTCTTCTGCATCCAGCCACAGACACTCAGAGAGGAGATGGGGCTTCTAAAAGTGAGGAGGATGACTTCTGTAGGGACCCCTGACAGAGGAAGGGCTGTGGAGTTGCAGGGCTGCCATTACCTCTGTCCCTCCTTCCTGCCTTGGAAAATGAACCTGTCTGGTCTGTGATGGCCTATGTTGCTGGGGGGGGGGGGGGTGTCTCACCTCTCTCTTTCTTATAAGGCACAGACTTGTGGTAGCTGGGGTGAAGTCATTTATTGAAGCAGCCCATAATCTCAGACAGACTGGTTATTGCTGAGCATCTGCCACTCTGCCACAGCCATGTCTGGAGGCAGGGAGGGGAGTGTGGGTCTTCCTTGGGTAGCATGACGGTCCCTCCTGCACAGGACAACTTTGATCATAGAATCATAGAATAGTGAGGGTTGGAAAGGACCTTAAGATCATCTAGTTCCAGCCCCCCTGAATGCTGGGAGGGAGGGCTGGAAGGCTGTTCCCATGCCCTGCTGGGGACAGCCACTCAGTCTAAACTGGACAGGGATTCTAAGAGCCAAACCCAAATGCTAAAGCTATACTTGCTTCTCGAGTCCATGTCCTTCCTTCTCTCATTCCTCCACCTCAGCAAACAGATCCCTTAGCAAAGGTCTGCTGCAGCAGCAGCTCTTTTCTGTGGTGTCTCTTCTTCCCTCACACCTCTTCCATCCAAAAGGGCTTTTGGGGTCTTGGCATTATCAGTAATAGTACTGATGCTTTTTGTCCTACACCTGGGACCCTTGCTCAAACCTGTCTGTCTGGCGCCCATGGCTCTGGGGTGCTTGTCCTGGTTCTCTGACCTCTCGGTTTCTCCCAGTGCTGCTCACAGCTAGCAGGAATCTTTAATCCTCTTTCCTGTTCCAGGTGAGAGGCTGTGTGCATGCAGGCTTGCATGCAGGCCAGATAAAAGGGGTGGTTGTGGCTCTCTCCTGTCACTAATCAACCAACGGCCCCGGTGTCTGCCCAGAGTTACCTCTGTCTTTGGGTGGCACAGTGCTACCACCACACAGGGTTTGATCACTGAGCAGTGGCTCTCACCTCTCCTCTTGGACTGTGGTGTGACTGTCTGGCGGACATCATCCATGTCACTGGGGAGGATGGGGGGGGGATACCATGCCTCCTGCATGGACCTGGAGCGTCCTTATCGCTGCTGGCTGAGATGCCCGTATATCCCACAACACACACCAATCACTTGAGCCTCACGGACAAGTGTTGCATCTGCCAAATATTGACTTTCTAGCCCCGAGGCATGACCCAAGAGTGCTCCAGGAGATTTAGCTTCCAGTTTAAAGAGAAGATCCTATTTCCACTTTCCTCAGAACTGGGTTGTTCCAGGAGCAGTGGGAGGAGCAGGGTCTGCCCTCCCATGGGTTTCAGACCTCTGTCTTCCTTATACCACCATAACCACGGCTGCTTCTCCTCCTCCTTCAGCAGGAGGCTTGTTCCAGGCAAGCACAGCAGCACACCGGGAAGTGCTGGCAGCAGCAGAGCCTGACCTGCTCCTTTTCTCCTCCCTCTGCTCCTAGTTTGCACAGGGTTTGGAGTAGTGTCATCCTCTCTAGGTTTGCTGCTACTCTCTCCGTCAGGCTTGTGTCACTGGGCTCGAAAGCTTTGCTGAGGACCAGAGAGGCAGTATGATTGTGAGAGCCGTGTTTCTTTAGAAGAGCCATGAAGCTGAAAGCATCTGAACTGTTTTTACTTAAAAGAACTGAGAAAACTGAGCTGAAGCAAGACCGACAAAATTATAGCCCAAATAGCGAGCCAAGAAATTAGACTGCGTTCTGGTTCTCTTCATTATAGCTTTCAGAGGTACTTCAGCTGCTATATACAGACACACCATGAAATGATCTCAAGTGAAAATTGCTGGGGTGAATGTAGCATTTACGCGTTTCCCTGGCTGCGAACTGAAGTCTCTCTCTGCTTTCCATCTGCCTTGAAATCAAACTTCCTCACAGACCCCCCATTCCTTTCTCTCCTGCATCCCATCCAATTCCTTCCCTGAGACCTACTCCCCTCCCTGCCTCAGTGAACTCTGCTCTACCTATGGTTTCTTGTGGGTTTTTCAATGTAAACCTCTATTCTGGGCCAGAAAATGGTGGGACCTGCTGCTGCCTCCCTGGTTTTCTACCCTGCATCCCTGAAGCGCACCAGAAGACAGGGAGCGTTTTAAGGTGTCATTCAGAGCTGCATCTTCCTATCTCAGTGCCATTCGCATGCTGCTCAGGTTTTAAAACCCTGCGCTAAGTGCTTTCCCCAAAGAAGCAAATAGCAGCTTTGTCAGAGTCATCGGCAGGGTACTTGCAGTTTCACAAGCATCATGGAGCTTCAGGCTGGTTTATCTATTTCTATCAGGCCAAGCCTCTGAGAGCCAGAGATCAGGAGTTTCAGTGTGTACTTGTGTTCGAGTCTGGGGCTGTTTTCTCCCAGGACACAGTTGCAGAGCAGAGCTCTGAGTGTGGTGGGATCAGAAGCCCACAGCATTTAGTTTGGTAGATCTGATGAGCAGCAGGTATTCTGCTTAAGCCTGTAATACTTTCACTGTACTCCTGCAGCAGTGCTTACTGATCTGATACTGATCATGTAACACTGCCTGTTACATGGCTTTCTTCTTCACTTCTGATTGTGCCACACATAGCCCCTTCCCATGCCAGTGACCAGAGTCATGCTGAATACTTTCAAGGATGTTAAGCTAGAGCTAGAACACAAGGGGAAGAAAAATGTTCTTTTGCCTTTGTTGAAACCCTACCTCTTAAAATGGAAACCCCATGTGTTTTAGAGCTCAGACTCAAAATTTGACAGGGAATTGCTGCACGGCTATAGAGGAGCCATCACCTGCTCATGAAGGGATTTGTCTGATGAGCCCCAACCCAGAGCTGAGGTTGCGCATACAGGTAACATCTCCTGAACAGGTCTGGGGGCTGAGTGCTTTGACCTGCTCTGAGGGCACATGGGCTCCTTAGCTCCCTTGCTGTAGCAGGACTGATTACTTTTATTACTACAGCATCTAGGAGGCCTGGCTGAGATAAAGACCATCCTGAGCTGGGCACTGGGTATACATGTAGTAAGAGGAAGCTGCTTCCCTGTATGCAGGCAAGACCCACAGCACAGAACAGTTGTAGCTGGAGCTGCAGAAGTTTGAGTCCCACTAGTGGAAGGGCTTTGAGGGAGGTGTGGAGCAAAGGCAGTTACTACAGGGCACATGGGGTGTCAGTGGCAGAGCAGTGCCATCAGTGCTGGCAGCCTGTCTTGTAGGACACAAGGGGACAAGGTGTTGGTGCCCGGCTGAAGAAGGGATGCACAGTGGCTCTGGAAATGTATTTTACAAGTGGCTATTCAGGTCGTAGGTGCTCTGTGGTGTTTGACCTATACCACTGTCTTCATCCCTCCTGAAACCTTCCACTAGAGCAAGTTGCTCCAAGCCCCATCCAATCTGGCCTTGAACACTGCCAGGGATGGGGCAGCCACAGCTTCTCTGGGCAACATATTCCAGTATCTCACATGGCCAGTGTTCTAAAGAAAGAGATGTTTCCTGCATTGGTTTCCCTGTTTAACACAGCTGTATACTGGTTCCTGACTCATGTAAACACCATGTTTTGGGGTTTTTTTATTCTATCTAACCTCTTGGTAACAATGATACGGTGTGGCAGTGAGTCACACGGGATAATGATGGTGTTTGAAACACAGTCTTTGTCAGTACCAAATGTTTTCTCTTTTAATTTCACCAACTATCTTCTTATAAGGGAAGATTAATGACATCTAATATCCTTGAACAGAGGCTTTCTAGGGAATGGGTTCTGTATGCACATCCCTTAAGAGATCATCACTGGATTACAAAATGTGAGGCCTTTCTTTACTGCCATAATGCATATTCCTGCATTGTTTTGTTTGCTTACAGACTTTCACTGTGCTTAGGCTCTGCTGTTGGTTACGTTAGCTTTTTTGGTGCCTGCAGAACCAGCTCACTCTGTAATGTGAGGTGCTTGAAGAGCGCCTTACGTGCACATCATCCCACCAGCTTGTCCTCCCCACCTTCCCCAGCCATCTGCAGATCAGCCAGCCCTGCATGATCATGAGCTTTTTGAAGGGTAGCTCCAAATTGCCCTTCACCTTTTTGCTTAGCTCAGCTTAGTCAGTTCACCTCAATTCTGCACTTTGCATTGGAGGTACACTGTCCCCTCTGTCTTGAGTGAGAAGGCGGCTGTTGCTAACCCCATCCGCAGAGCCACTGCAGCACATTTTGGTCCATGTGCCAGGGAGCAGTGGGAGCAGGGGACTTGTCCCTGTGCCAGCATCTTTCCAGCAGGGCCTCCAGGGAGCTCACAGCTGGGGGAAGGTGCTCTGCCCTCTTGGAGTAGCTCCAGGGGCAGTCCCACGTCCAATTTCAATTCCTCCTCCAGAGCGGGGTGATGATGGTCTCGCTCCAAAAGGCAGAAATAAGGAATTAAAGATGCTGGTTCTCTGTGTTTTCATCTCCAACCTAGGAGAAACACAAAATTGTATTAAGTCAAGTGCTGGTTGTTAAACTGATCAGTAAAAAGCCAGATAGTTGTTCTCTAGCAGCTCTGACCAGCACAGGAGTGCAGCAGTGAAATTAGTCATACTTTTATCACCAACCTGTCTCCGTTCTTGGCCCTGATTATGCTGTTATTGGTTTATAAGATGGTACTGCCCAAAGCAAAGACCTGCTGTTGTGAGGCTCATCTCCCATCTGTGACCAGAAAGATTCAAACCTGAACACCCAAGGGGGATTGCCAATTTTCTCTCTTAGGTTTAGAAAGTCCACAAAAGGGACTTTTTTACAAGGGTTTGTAGTGATAGGACAAGGGGGAATGGCTTCAAACTGAAAAAGAAGAGATTTACATTAGATATTAGGAAGAAATTCTTCACTGTGGGGGTGCTGAGGCGCTGGCACAGGGTGCCCAGAGAAGCTGTGGCTGTCCCATCCCTGGCAGTGTTCAAGGCCAGGTTGGATGGGGCTTGGAGCAATATGGTCTAGTGGAAGGTGTCCCTGACCATGGCAGGGACTGGAGCTGGATAAGCTTTAAGGTTCCTTCCATCCCAAACCATGCTATGATTCTATGATGACTCTATGAAATAAATCATATTTTGCTATTAAATGACTCTATGAAATAAATGGCATTTTGCTTGTTACAAACTCCGTAGTTGCTGGTTCACTACTGAAATTTTAGTCTGGAGTTCCCCCCATGGAAGCCTTTGGTTGTACATTGATGCCCAGGAGAACAAGTGAGGTCTCTGCACTGAATCCAGATTCATGCCCAGGAATCTCCAGTCTGGGCCCAGACTCCTCTTGGGGCAGGCCCCCAGTGGCACAGTGTGCTCCCACCTGGAGTCACCAGCTTACTGTAATGCTGTCACCTTGCAGGTGGTATGGTCCCAGTGGTTCTTCTTTCTCCCAGGGCTAACTCTGATCAGCTGAGTCATCTGTCTCAGAGTTTCCTCTGCCAGTGCAAAAAGTGGGGTGTTTTGCTTTGGAAGGTAATCTTTGTGTTAATAGCAATCAGTCTGTAACCACACGAAAGTTTGAGAGCCCTTTCTCTCTTCGAGTTAACATGTGCATGTAACAGTGCTATCTAAAGCCAGAAAATGATCACATTGCTTCTATTAATGTTTCTGAGGCAAACTCAGCAGCAAAGCTCACCAAATTCCTCCTGCTGCTGACATGAGAGCAGCCCTGCGGGCTGTCCCCTTGCCTAGTGTGTATGTTACTGTCCCAGGTAAGATGTGGAGTAGCTATAGTGTGTTTGCATTGAGGAGCTTCACATTTACAGGATGACCGTGTTAGTCAAAGTAAGGAAATTTTCAAGTATGCAGAAATAAGCTTTAGCATTGATTAATTATAAATACCTCAAAAAAAAAATAAGGACACCAAATGCAGTGAGAGAACTACTTGTCATTCCTAACCTTTTCTCTTTCAGTGCAGAACATTAATCTTTTCAGTTCCTCATTAGAAATGTCTGTGCTATCAAGGCAGGAGACCTGGGGTGCAGCAGCCCAGACAGGGGTTGTCTCACCAGAGCTAAAACAAGGGTCCCTACACTGAAAGGTTGGCTGCGTCCTCACAGATTTATTTCTTGGGTAGGGTTTTATTTCTTACTGGCTTAATGTTTCTTCTTTTTCCTCCAGAATGGAAATTGCACATGAGCTGTTCCTTCACTAAAACATAAAGCTATGAAACTTTTAAGTGCCCAGAGGTTATTGCATCACTGTGCAAGACTTGCCCTCATTCTGAGAGGGACTTCAGAGAACTAAACTGCTGTTATTCGCCTTGCTCTCCAGCTGCTGTTGCCTTAATGGGTCAGTGCTCACCAGTGTTGGCCAACCCTAGTACAATGTTTGGATAATTAATTCCTTGCCTCAGCCTTCCTTGGGGTACTGAATATTTCCATAAAAGTTCTTGCTGGATGTATGCTTCCCTCCAGATTCTGAAAGTAGAGAGGAAGTTAAAGAATTTCTAGGACCTGCAACAATAAGGACATTTGCAATTAAGGAAATACATACTTCAGTGCATAGGGCTGAAGGATTGTCCCAAATCTTTTCCTGATGTGGATTTGTAATGACAAGAAAGGAGAGACATTGTGTTGTAGACTTTACCATGGACTTTTAGAAGCCATAGGAGTTGTGTTTGATAAAGGTATCAAATATAAGAACAGAAGGCAGTAACCTATTCTTATCCATTGAAGGCAGCTACTAATCCATTTCAATGATTTTCTTCTCTTTTGGAAAACCAGTACCAGGTGAGGTGAGTTAGCAGGTTGTTCTTTCTAGTTAAGGCTTGGTGATTTACATCTTCAGTTAAAAGCTTCAACACGGTGCCATGTTTTAGTAGTTTGTAGGAAGAACATTTTAGTATCAATGCGACAAAATCTACCAGTACTAAATTAGGGAGCATAAATGACAAAAATACCCTTTCAGTTCTGTCTTTCAGTAGGAACTTCTCTATGCCTGTAGATGTTTGATTAGTTTAAACAGTGTATTTCTGATCTGTAGGGTTTCACTCGTAGCAAACAAGCAAATATTAACGAACCTTTGTGTTTTAGGGGCTTGGTAACAAATTCAAAAGATAGTAAGAATGTAGGGAAGAAATATAAGAAAACTCTGCATGGGATCTTATGGAAAGGGAAGGGAATTTTTAAACCAAATCTCCGGAAGGTTGTAACAAGGTGGGTTTCTTTTCCCAAGCAGCAAACAACAGGACAAGAGGATGCCAACACCTACGTTTCTTTGGCATATTTTCAAACATCTCCTGAGGCTGGTGCAGGATGGTCTGCTAACGTCTTTCTGTCTCGCATACATTTTAACATGCCATTGCCCTTGTTAAGATCCTTGGGCTTATGATCTGCTTTTCTCCTAAGCAGCTGTTTATACACTTTATTAATGGTGACTAATTAAGCCCCTTGAATAAAGTCCTTTGGAGGCTGTCCAAAGACGCAAACCCAAATAAGCCTGGGTGCTGCGATGAAACACAGTCATTAAAATATCTTTCCAAAAGCCATGTAAGCAGATTGCAAATGGACCAAAGAAAGGTCTGAGGAAGAGAGGTGGGTGTGAAGGTATATGAATTCAGGTAGGCGTCATCCGAAACATAGGGGATGAGGGGTAAGGAAACAGGATTAAAATGCCTTGAAGTTCGCTTTGCGCCTATCTTGCACTCAGCAGCTTGTATTTATGGTCAGCTCAGGTCACTAATGCAGTTCTGAGCCAAGGGGCAGTGAGGAGACCTGCAGCCCTGAGCTGTCACACTGCCATGCTTGCAAAGGCCACAAAGCATTCTGAAGCCATGAGCGGCTGTGAAGCCAAGCTATAGACCTTGCTGTGCTGGACAGTAAATCCCCATGGAGGCAGCCTGCTTGGCTTCAGAAGGCGTCTGGGCAGGCAAGAGAAGAACAGTTAAGAGCAGGTAAAGTTTTGGTGCACTGTTAAGCTGGTGGAAGGAGGCAGTGAGCAGTGTGAGGGGCACAGGCTCTGTGGGCTGATGGTACCACGATGCCCCAAATCAGCTTGTGGGGCAGGATGGGGAGGGAGGGGGGTTGGTTAATCATAAAATCATAGGATGGTTTAGGTTGGAAGGGACCTTCAGAAGTCATCTAGTCCAACCCCCCCTGCCATGGGCAGGGACATCTTCAATTAGATCAGGTTCAAGGCCAGGACGGACAGAGCCTTAGGTGACATAGTCTAGTGTGAGGTGCCCTTGCTCATGGTGGGGGGTTGGAACTAGGTGATCTTAAGGTCCTTTCCAACCCAAACCATTCTATGATTCCATGACACATCCACAGCCCCTTTGGGCAAATGGATCAGAGGGTACATAGGTTGAGAGGTAAAGTGAGAAAGAAACTTAATTTGACCCATTTGGAGAGCTGGCAGCTGGCAAACCCTTCCTCCAAGGCAGTAGACACTTGCTAAACGCTTGGGCAAAGCTGCCATTGAGCAGCAATGGGTACAGGCTTAGTAAGCCTCTCCAGGCAGGACTTGACTTAAAAGACAGGTCTTGGGCACATGCTGCCAGAAGTGATCAGGGGTCAGTTGCATGCCTGAATTAGCAGAGATGTGGTGACAACGTTTCTGTGGGAGGCTTCAAGGGAGTTTCAAAACCTAGGAAAGCGCAAGTTGTGGCTGCAAACTCTGGAGGCTCCTTGCCAGCTTGCTCTGTATCTTAAAGCCATGACTTAGGTGAAGGCAAAGCAACCACTGCCCAAATTCCTGGGGCAGGCTTGGTTCCCATGGGCACAGGTTTGCTGGTGGAGCAGCTGGGCTGCAGCTCCATACTTTGCTGGTGGCCAAGGTGTAGAGGTGCGACACTGCAAAGCCGCAGCACTCTGTGGAATGGGATGTGCATGTCCTAAATTTTAGAAGATGAGGATCTCTTGGGCTGAGAAGCTTTCCTTCTCCTCACATCACTATAGACATGAGCTTGCAGATGCTTCTCCTGTCTTCCCTCCTCCCAGAACCCATGTAGTGTTCTCCTTATGGCTTATTTACACCATGGGGGCAATGTAGTTGTCCCCCACATTGCAGATGCTACGCTGGGAACTAGAAATGCATTTGCAGGCAGAAGCAGCTGACTGCAGCTCAGTGACATGCTCACTTATGCTTCTTTCAGAGGACAGCTTTTAATATAACCTCTTCAATTTTCTTTGTAATAGCAATGCCTGCTGCAGTGGGAATTGCAAGAGCTATCGCCTGTTAGCTTACATGGCTTGGTGGCAGCATGGCCAAGGGGGCTGCGCTGGTGTGTGATCAGCATCTTCATGCTCTCTGGTCCAGGTACGGTCCTAGGGGTGTGCTGGGTTATGATGGGTTTCCAGGGGTGCAGGCAGAGAAGGAGAAACCATGGGGTTTGTCTGAAATGCAGCTATTCATTCACAGGGGGGCAAGTTGCTTTAGCACTCAAGTGCTTCCCTCGGTGCTGCAAGCCTCCAGAATCATGCAAGAAGCAAACCAGGAGGGGTATGCTGTTGTCTGGGGAAGCTGAGCTCCTGTTGTTTGCGTATTTGTTTGTTTTCTTTCTTTCCTTCCTTTAATTGCTTTGTTTTTACTCTCTCCCAGACAGCTGGCTCTGTCTCATTCATCAGGCTAATTGATGACGGGCAATGTGGCTATATGGAAAATAGAACTTGTCTGAATAGCTGAATTCCTCTTCGCTTGCATATTTTAATGTGATGAGATGAGATAGATGTGGTTGAGGTCAGTAGTACTGCCAGTTCCGTTTTCAGGCATTTCTTCTGGCTTGGGTAGAAAAGCCAGGCTTGAAATCCCTACAGCACACAGGGATTCGAAACTGACTATCAGCCATGGTATTGGTGTGAGGTTCATCAGTGCTGTGCTAGGGGGACAGTGTCTGCATGAAATAAATGCTAAATCATTGTTGCCTACAATCCGCTGGTTGGCATAAGGGCTACCACTGAGGGGCACATGTGAAGCAAATACTTTTCTGGGACTAATGTAGGCTGCGAGACCATTGTCTGCTGGTTTGTAGGCACACAGAGATTTTTTGTCAGAGTGAGTTTCCACGGACACTTTTAATTCCTTGGATTGATGATATTTATGCCTTTCCTCCATCCTAATATAATGACTTGGTCTGCAAGATGTATTGCGCAGCACCTATGCAAGTGTCACAGAGATGTCATTGATGATGATTACTAAAGCACCTATGTCAAGGCCTTGAAGCACAGTTGGCTCCATTTCACCAAGGCCATGGGGAGCATCTCTGATACTCAGAAAGATGTGCAATGATGGCAGTATTCATCTGCTCTGTATCCATACAGTTGTGTAAGGGCATCCTCCTGTGTCTCATGAAGGAAATCACATTTTTTGTTCCTTAGGGGAAATGATATTTCAATCTCCTGTTGTGTTTCAGACCTGGGTTTTGTGCACAGACCCACCAGTGAATGGGGCAGCCAAGGAAAACTGTAGGAAAGCAGGCTCTTGGCAAATGAGGCAGTGTTCCAAAAGCAGGTACATCCTGCTCTCTAAAGGCACTGGGGTTCAGCTCTGAGGAGCTGCATGGATGCTTTGCCTCCTTTGAAACAGAGCCGTGTTCGACACACAGAGCAGCCCCCATGGACCTGGCCTTTAAGTGTTTAATAAATCTGTTCGGGCCTACAGACTCATAGAGCTACTGTTCTGAACTGCTCTGCATCCCATGGGTATCCATTTGGAACATTAGGACTGTAGCCCTTTGGAAAAAAAAAAACCCAAGCTATTTTTAATGAAATATGATTACAATTTAATTTTTTATCAGCACTTAGCAAAAGCCACAGTTTTGCTAAAAATTGCTTGAACTTTGCACATTTTCATTGGAAATGGGGACTATTCATCTTGGGTTTGGCACAAGGAAGCATTTTTAGTTGTATGAAGAAATGGCCTGAAGAAACTTTGAGGTTCCTGATTGATTTTTTTAGTTTTTCCTAAAATTCTGTTCCATTTCCCATGCTGTAAAATATGCAAATGTGAATCTTTAAACATGCATTTCTGTAAACCCTGATCTGGGAGTTGTGCGGTAACCTGAGCACTGGGCCACAGATCTTGCATTTCTTTATTAATGATGTAGACAAATGTGCATTAAGAGGATATTTTTCTTCCTGTGGGGGCAATTTAGGCATTGACCCTTGCAGTGAAGGGTCTTTAGAACAGAACCACAAGCAACTTAAGGCTCACCTTGTGTGTCTGCCAGCCAGCAATGAAGCTGCACCTTCCTGCAGATGGGCTAGGAAAGGCTGTTGGCTGTTTATGGTGACTCTGGAGTGACTTGCTGCTGTGGTGCCTGCCTTATTGAAGGGTTTGATGTACACCCCTTGCATGGTCATATACCTGTTTTGTTGTGAGTCTCGGCATACAGGCCTGGATGGAGATGCTTGAGCAGCCAAGCAATGTCTGGTCCCAGTCAGAGGAGGCGATGGAGGTGTTCAGAATGAGGGCTACCAGGTGGCTGTGCTGGTGGTGAGCTGCAAATACTTCCATTGCCCAGTTCCATGGCTGTAAGGAGCCTGAGGGCTGGGGGAAAGGCCTGCAAGGAGACTCTTGGACCATGTTTAACTCAGGAGCTTGACACTGCACTCCCTTTGCTAGTCTCGCAGCTTGGACATGAGGTGCATGCACCGCTGGTAGATTTAGGCTTCTACTTCATCCCAACAGGTAAGAGAGAGCCCTGGCCATGGCCCAGCCTATCTGTGATTATTATAAGCATGAACTAACTCAACAAGGCAGGGTTCACCAATACTTGTCACCTTCCTCTGACTAGAGTTGGACCCGTGAATGGGGAGGTGAAGGGACTGTGCAGCCACATGGCTCTTGCCATACCGGGAGGCCACTGGTGTGCATCCAGCACCCTGTGTTGGGCCAAGGTACCAGCACAGACCCTGGATGGACACAGGGGAGTTCTAGCTGCTGTTTCTGGGGTGGTACCTCTCCAGCCCTGCTCTTGGCAGCAGTGTTTTGGCTGAGCATTTCAAACCAATACAGATGTCTCCCGGCCAACAGCTTCTGACCTTAGAGAATCTGAAGAAGGGTACTGAACCCACCCTAACGCTGTGCTTTTATGTTCAACTGCATCTTCTGATCTGTTCTGAGGCCTGAGGACCCAGCCCCCAAGAGGGCCAAGCTGCGGCCATGACTCAAGTTCCCCTGTGGTTTTCAAGGTGAGGAAACTTGTCCGGGCTGTGTGGCAGTAGGAATGGACATCTGTACCTGTATGACCGTGTATGTATCTATGAGATGTCCCTATGTACTTCTAAGTGCTTTCTGAGGACATGCAGTGGCTCCCCAGAAGCCCATTTCTAGGCATTCTTGCAGTTTTCCCACTCTCAGCTACTACAGGTGCAATTCTGCAAGAGGTTCATGTCAGGATCCTCATTTTAAGCTTATCTTGTGTTTCTACATGTGCCAGCATATCTTACAGCCGTTCCCTCACTCCACTGAGAAGCCACAGTCTCTCCTCTCCCTCCAGACCAAAGGTGAGGGTACAGCTTGAGAGCCTTCATCTCTTCCCTGACTGAGGACAGGTTTCCTGCAGGAGCTTCTCCCTCATCAACTGAGTGTGTGACACCTCTAAGAAGCACTCCAGCCTACAGGGTTGGTATAGGGACACATCTCAAACCACCTCTATTCCCTGGATCCTGCTCCCTCCTCCACTAAGCTCCACCATCATGGGACAGTGTGGCCCTTCTAGCAATGCATCACCCAAACACCTTGGTATCAGTCTCGCCTGGGGAATGTGGTGGTTTCAGTGGTTCTTGGTGTGTGTGCCTGTGTGCCTTCTCTGGTGTGGAGCAGTTTGGTTTAGTTTGGTTTGCCTTGCAAAAATATAACCACAAACATGCTGCCAAATATACCATGGAGGTGCTTTTGAGGGATGCCAGGGGACCAGGCACCATGGCAGAGGGAGAGGCAGTGTCAGCCCCAAGTACCAGTGTACAGAAGGGGGCTGATAACTAACCTGAGCATTTAATGTCTTGAACTACAAAAGCCACATCAGTAGTGTGAGCACTGCAATAAAAATTGTCTGATTTGGTGGAGAGAGAGGAAGATGAGACTGTGAGGGTAGGGCTTTCGGACACGAGATCAGGCTTGTTGTTCCTGCATCAGTTGTATCGTCACAGGTCTGTAAAACCAGGTCTTGGAGGGTGGGAGAAGGATGTGGTAGATGCAGGAAAACTTGGGCCACCCATGACCCAGCAAACCTCAGTGTCCAGAGCTATCCCTGCATAGTTCTCCTCCTCACTCCACGGGAAGTATGAAGGGTTAGACATGAGATAGCTTGACATGTCTGCTGATGGTGGCTGAGAAGCAGGGGTTTAGTTCCATGCTAAAATTCCCCTCGGAGCTCCTCATGGAGCAGCTTACCCAACATGGTTTCTCCCAGCCTCATGGAGCAGCTTACCCAACATGGTTTCTCCCAGTTGTCCTTTATGCCATTATGGAAAACGAAGCCAATTCTTTTGGATGCAGTTCATGCAGCAGAATGGAAAGGGACAAAATGGTCCTGATTTTCACAAGGAGAAAGTTAAGATAGGGTATTGGTCTTACCCTGGGGCTCTCGCTCTGCTCCAAGCAGAAAGCTTATCCTAAGGTAAACCTTACTGTTTGTTTTTAATATGATGACCTGGAAACAAAATTAGGGGCTTTTCTAGATCCAATATGGTTTTGGTTAAGTGGGAGCAGTGTTTGGGCAGTGAGCAGAAGCTCAGTTTAGGTCTGCATTTCCAATTTCTACAGTAATTCTAATTCTCAGCTTTAGCATCCTCAGCTTGGCCATGTCTGTGCCCTTGTTTTTACATCACTTCTGCTGTTACTTGCAGCAAGCTTATCTCTGTTTTTATGCCATTGGCTTAAGTGCGACCTGGGAGTGAATTTGGTGGGGTTTGACTATTCTGTGGTTTTAATGAAATTCATCAAACTTAGGATATTGCAACTCAATGGTTAATTGGTACTGAAGGGAAAACCTTAGTTTAGGTATGGAAAGTTAAGTGACATCCACTATGAAAATGGCAGGGCTGCAAGGACACAGCTGAAAGGTAGAACTGCTTAGATCTTCAGTAACTTTGAAAATACCATAAACTTTAAAACTTTTAAACTTTAAACTTTTAAAATGGAGCAGATTTCGTTGCTTCTAAAAGTTACTTAAATGTAGCTTTCTTTCAGCCGCATCTGTGCTGCACACACAGTGCCTGTGGGATTTTGACCATTTCAACCTTGGATCTGCAGGAAAAATCATTAGTGAACAGCACGAACCTGTATGAACTATCAGCTGGTGTTCTTTGCCACCATTCAACATAGTTATTAGTAGCTTTTAGAGCTTTTTAATGTGCTGCTTGTAATGATTGAGGAACAACTTCTCGTTGAAAGTACAGGACTGAGGACTAGTCATTGTCAAGAAAAAGATTTCCAGGGGAAAGAAGACCCTTCAGAGGGAGTGTGGATCCCACTGATCCCAAGGAGCTCTTCAGTCTTTCAGAGCTAGAACCAACAGGCAGAGCATGTTTCTGATACTTGGAGGGACTAACAGGGAGTCATGAATGTCTTGCTTTCACAGACTTGGTGCAGAGTTGCTTAAAACTGGGAGAATGAGAAGTCATTCTTTCTATCTTCAAGATTTCCAGGCATAGAATCATAGAATAGTTAGGGTTGGAAAGGACCTTAAGATCATCCAGTTCCAACCCCTCCTGCCATCTCAACCATCCAACCTGGCCTTGAACACCTCCAGGGATGGAGCATTCACAGCTTCCTTGGGCAACCCATTCCAGTGCCTCACCACCCTTACAGTAAAGAAGTTCTTCCTCATATCTAACCTAAACTTCCCCTTTTTAAGTTTTAACCCATCACCCCTTGTCCTATCACTACAGTCCCTAATGAAGAGTCCCTCCCCAGCATCCCTATAGGCCCCCTTCAAATACTGCAAGGCTGCTATGAGGTCTCCACGCAGCCTTCTCTTCTCCAGGCTGAACAGCCCCAAATTTCTCAGCCTGTCTTCATTCAGATGCTCCAGTCCCCTGAACATCCTTGTGACCTTGGCCTGCGTTCAGCAGTAGCAGTCATTTTTCTCCTTAGTACCTGGTGCAGTGCTGTGGTTTTGATTCTGGTTTGGGAACAATGCTGGTAACACTGATGTTTTCAGTTGTTGCTCAGTAATGTTTACCCCGATCAAGGACTTTTCAGTCTCATGCTCTGCAGTGAGGAGGGGCACGGGAAGCTGAGAAGAAGCAGAGACAGGACACCTTGACCCAAACCAGCCAAAGGGGTATTCCATACCACAGCACATCATGCCCAGTATAGAAACTGGTTGATAATCCCAACAGGATAAAGGTTCTGCTATGGCAGCAGGGCCTCGCGCCATGCTGCACCAGCTCTAAGAGGGGGTCCTGGGGCCATCTCCCTCCCACATCCTCCAGAGACAAAGTAACGCACAAAGACACCCGCCACGTTCTTTTTGTCTTTTTTTTTCTCTTTTTTTTCTTTTTTAATTATTCCTTCATATTCAAACTTCACAAACAGTGTGAACTTGTACAATACCTCAGAAAGTGAAACTTACAAAAAAAGTGCTGGTAACATTAAAAAAAAAAAAAAAGAAAAAAGAAACCAAAAAACAAGAAAAAACAAACATCATTCTTAGCAACATCAATTACTCTTCCACACAAAACAGAAACCTTGTAAAATTTATTTCCGTATTTTTTTTCTTTAAGGCGTAATACTTCCGTATAAAGTATATGCAAGAGATAAAACTTCACAGTATTCCAAAATGTCACAATAATAATAATAATAATAATAATATAGTATAATGAAGCGCTACAGTTAATTTTCTTCTTTTTTTGTTTGTTTTTTTCTTTTTAGGATTTTTTTTGGGTTTTTTTTTTCCTGTTTTAAATAACAAATACAAGTCACAGGTAAATATACGTGAGAAAAATACGAGGCTAATATTAAATGGCAGGTAAGGATACTCTCACTGTAAGAAAAAACTGGCAGGATGTGTGTATTTATTCTATATTTTAAAGCACTTGATAGAAAAGGCGTATGCAAGGTAATTTTTGTTTTCTTTTTTTAATCAATTTTTCTATTTGCTTGTTGGTTTTTTTTCATAACTGACATACCATTTACAGAGTATAATGAGAGAAAAAAAAGGAACTTACTTAACCCCTCAAAACTTTTGACCTGCTCTTCACATCGTGACAAACTGTGTTTCTCAAGAGATGCCTGTACAGCAGGGGTGTGTGGGTGTGTGTGTGTGTGTGCGGATGGGAGGGCACCTGACGACACTTAGGACCACAGCAACACGCATTGGTACTGGCAGAGCCCCGTCTCCCGTGGAGTACCTCTGCCACTCTGGGGTCAAATCCTGAAGTCTTTGTGCTGGCAAGACAGCCCCTGAGGTCATAACTGTTGGTTGCCTGCATAAAGACCCCAGGATTTAGGCCCGGGTGCAGTTTCCCATTCACTCAGCATCAAACGACTGTTGGGAGTTTTTGTCCCCAAGAAGAAAATGTCCCATTTGGGTGTTTTTTACATCTGCACACACTTGTGCGTGCTCTCCAATCCATCATTTAGCTTCCCCTCCATGCCACAAAGACTGACCAAGAAATGTTCATCCGGGTTCAAGCCACAAGGAATGGGACCATGGCTGGACACTCAGGCGCGCGTGTTGCAGAAAGGCCGTGTACGTGTGCCTGGCCTCCCCATCATGCATGCGTGTCCGTGCTAACAGCCAGCCACTCGGCCCATGGGTAACAAAAAGACAGCAGATAGCATTAACACATCAGTAAGGTGCTCAAAGAAAAAAAGGTGGCTCCCACTCGTGGAATGGGAAGCCACGTAAGGTGCTTCAAAAAGTTTTTTTTTTTTATTATTTTTTTCTATTTTTTTTTCAGTTTCAGACATTTAAAAAAAAGGACTGATTGAGCATGTGGTACGTGAGAGCAAGGCCGAGAGTTTTGAGACTTCTGACATCCTCCAGAAACAAGAGCTTCCTCAGGGCAGGATGCGTTTTTGTTTGTTGGCTTCTTTTTGCCGTTGGTGGTGGTGTTGTGATGGATCAGTTTAGATGCACATATTCTTTTTTTCATATAAAACAACAAAAAAAAAAAGTAACAAACCAACCCAATGTGAGACTAGAAGTCAAACTGCATTATTGGGCTGAGTTTTTGTTTTTGTCTTGTTTGTTTTGTTTTTTTTTTTGCCCATTCATTCAGTTAGCACCGTTCCTTTTTATTCTGGTGACAACCCAATTCCTTCTGTAATTATTGAACGTACAGAAAGGACCAAGTAGTTGTTTTTATTTTTTGTGATCTGTTTCAAGAGCCCAACCGTAATTCCTCTGCTGCTGTTGTGTTTGTGTAGCATCTGGTTTCATGAGCTTAAGGAGAAAGGTTAGTCTGCTGATATTTTAAGGTTGATGTGTGTGTGTTTGTATGCATACACATTGTTCTATACATACACACTGCATGGAGTAGATTAGAACTGGAGATAAAGTGAACTGGGTTCAAACACATATGCACTGTCTTCCCCTATGTATTTGAAACAGTCTGGAGCTTTGATTTTGATTTTTTATTTAAAGTGCATTTAAAGCAAAATAACTAGCATTCACATACCCCATGGAAAAACATGATAGCAGTGGAAAGCTTGACTATGCTAAACTCCTTGGACTTGACAAAGCCAAAAGCAAATGGGGCAGTGACAGGCCTCAGTGTAGGCAGCTATTCTTGGGCAGCACCATTGGCAAGGAGGGAAGGCAGGAGGTGGTGGAAGGGAAATTGCTTTAGAGGTTGAATATTTGAACTATTTTCAATTCTGACATAGCTGTGTCATTCCCAATACAGCTTCCTTTACAATGATTAATGACCTCTGTCTTAAGGATGTACATGTCTGACTCTCTCTAGTTCTGTCTTTCATCGTGTGTGTCCCAAGTGCCAGCATCTATTAGGAATAAGGCACTGCTGAAGTTACAGTTTTACAAAAGATGCAAAGTAATCCAACCTTAACAATCCCAACTGCCCACACTGCTCTCCTCTCCCTCCTTCCCTTTCTGGGGGGGAAATACTGCATGTGCTAGAGCTTATTCTTATGTTCTCTGTGTGTGTCAAAAGTAAGCCTTGGACAAATGCCTTTAAGTAAGTCCATCAGCACCAAAGATGGGTAGGAATATAACCCTTCTCTTGTATATACATGCACACATGCAGACTGTTAATAGGGAGGCAGGAATAACTACACCGTTCCCCTGCTGCTCCTTCCTGGCTCTAGAGCCCAGCCTAAAGGAAAAAATTTAAGGCCCCCCATTTTAATTTACTGGATCATTTATGGAAGTGATTGAGAGATTTTTTCATTCTCATCACACAGGTGCTACAGGTTTTACAGGTGGGTTTCTGAAAAGGTAAGCTCCCGGAAAGCCTGCATGGAGCTTTGGAGCTTCCTGCTGTGTGGAGGAACAGCGCACACCTTCGTGCTTGCCTGGCAGATGGACACTACTCAAGGGCTGCTTCATGCTGATTTTTACATCCAGAAAAGCCTTTAGAGCTCAGCTGGCTCCTCCGTGGAGATGGGGACACTGACTGTGCAGTGGGCACATCTGCAGGGAAGCCGGGTGGCAGTAGGGTCCCCGTCTTTGCCCACGAGCGGCTGTGGATTGCAAGCCACTTTTCTGTTGTGCCAATGAATTGTTTTCTCTCCCCGTGGTTTTGACCTGGGAACAAGCCCTGTTCCAGTAACTGAGTGGGGTTAATTGACCCTAAAAATACTGCAGTCAGCCCATCATATGCATTTGCTGTGGCAGCTGGTATATCCTTCTCCTGCTAAAGGCTCAAAACAGTCTATCAATCAACTACCTCCTCTGAGCCAGGATTCCACTGGCTCCTCTCACCCTTCACCAAAGGCTAGGGCTGCCTCATAAAGCAGAGAATATAGTAGAAAGAAAGAAAGAAAAGCAAGCAGACAGTAGGGGTTATAGCAAAGAAAGTGTGAGACCAGGCAGTCTAGCACTTAAGCTCTAGGCTAGTCAGTTTAGCCATCATCAGTAAAATGGACTGAGATTAAACTGCTGTGGACTGTGTTTTTAGAAATGACACAAACTTTGGGTGGGAAATGAGTTGCCTTTTTTTTTTTTTAACCTTTAGTGGTTTAAAAGTCATCTTGATAAGGCCACAAACTGCATTTGTCTTGTCAATGTAACTGCCTGCAAATGGCATGAACTCAAATTGAGTGCTTCACTCATCTAGGATAGCAATGGGAGAGAAAAGCCGCCCCATGCCCACTATGACTACTCTGTAGGAGAGAGCATCTGAGGAGGTGGTGGTGGAGGGTGTCTCCTTGGAAAGACCTGCTACGTGTGGAAGGGGAAAGGAGCTAATAGCATCTCTCCGATCCCCTTCCTCTCACCACCACCTTACTGTTTTGCTGGACACCTATAAACAAGTAGCACTTCTAAAGAGCCTCCTCCTGCGTCTCTCACGTGTAAGTTGGGGAAGGGGAGGAGGTTGGTATAATTACAAAAGGGAAAAAGAAGGCACATGATTTTACTCAGTCCTGACTGAACCCACATTTTGAAAGCAAGGACAGTTTAGGTGGAGGGCAGAAAAGTGCTCAGTGGAGCAGGTGCTCACTGAGAAAAAATCTCAGGGCAAAGGAAGAATAAAAAGGAAAGGCAGGAGAAATGAAGGCCACATTCAGCTTTCTGTCTGCTTGACAGTTTCAAGATTTGGCTGCATTATTGTCCAGGAAGGAAAAGAGTCTGGTTGGTCTCAAATATAGCCCAGTTACATATCTCCAGTTTTTTGTTATGGCTGTTGGTGTCTTCCTTCTTCCCTTTTCTCTGGTCCCATGAGTGCCTGGAGCACCACTCTAGTCTTTTTAAGCTTGTTCGTCAAAAACACAGCATGCCTTTTTTGTTGCCCTCAGCCTCTACTTCTGCTTAAATGAAACTGAGTAGTGCTCCCCACTGGTCAGTCCCCCTGCCAGAGTGCCAAAAAGGCTCAATTAGAGACTGAAAACGTAAACCATCCTCACAGTTTCAGTTGAGTTGGTGAGTTGGTCACAAGAGTAACTGGCTGGATGCGGGCAAGCAAAGGGAGCTGTTGACTGAGAAATTGGGATGTCATTTACAGAGGTGGTTATGAGCATCACAGCTCTCAGTCACTTAACCCCTTGCACGCTGCCACATCTAGGTACCATGAGTTTTTCTTCTCTGCCATTGACTGTAACCCTTTCTCATTCCTGTGGTAGATGGTAGAAGAAGTAGAGCCAACGGCCTGGCTTTGGGATTCCAAAAGACTGCTTTGTGTTTTCCCCTTGAGTCTCTGCCTCAAAAATGCATTTAGTTTCTCTTCCACCCTCCCAATACCCGCCCCAACTTGCTCAGGAAGTCATAAGGCAGAGTAATGAGAAGGAGGATCACCAACAGCTCTGTGAAGACACAGGGTGGTAAAATGTTTCCACACAAATTCACAGTCCAGTGTTTGTGACATTTCATAAATAACTTTTTTTTTTGTATTTTTTTTTTAAAGAAGAATAACACAAGAACAATCCCTTTACTTACTCATCTGAAACAAAATAAACAGCAGTGGCTACAAACTTCTTCTTGTAACAATTACAAAAAAACTCCCAACAATACAATCCCCCGACTTTTAACACGCGCCTTGAATGTGTATTTATTTTAAACCTCAAAACTGCAGCATATCCTTAAGGGCAAACTTTTCAATTAGTTTTTTTTCTTTCTTTTCTTTTTTTTTTTTAAATAATGTGTTCACCAAAAAAGAAAAAAAAATTCCACAAAACAGTCTTGTACCAAGAAAATGCATTCAAAAATAGAAAATACTACACAACAAAAATATGTACCCTTCCTTTCCAAAAGAGTCTTCACAAAAATGTAGAAAAATGCCAACCTTTTAGGGTTTTTTTTCTTCCTTTCCTGAACACTTAACTTTCAACCTAGGGCACAATTATTTCTTGACTTATAATGTCTGTTTTTGCATAAAATATGGAAGATAAAACCAACTATCAGGACTGTGAAGTTACAAACAACACCTCATTATCCTCCCCCACCCCACATTCCCTCCTTTAGAAAACAAAACAGAGAAAGCCAATGTTTCAACAACTGATTGAAAGCCATTAGGCTAGGAAAAACCATCAGCTGATATAGGGATTCAAAGATGCTGGCATAACAGGAAAATCATCTGCCTTTTAAAATGTATGCTCTTTGCATTTATCTCTACATGAGTCTCTGCCCCCCTGTACTTAAATAACCAGGCACTATGGAGACAGGATACTGCCGGGCACAGAAAGATCCAGGAAGCATTTGGGGCGATGAGCCCGAGGACCACATATGGGTGCGTGCACACTTGTGCACACATAGTATTTTAGTCGTGAAAGAACTGTTGCCATTTTGAAAGACAGAGAGGATGTTTCCATATGCCTTAAAAGTGCAAGGGCCATTTCTGGATCATAGTAGTTAAATACTCAGAAGTTTTACTATGCTTAATAGTCAAGTCCATTTTTTCTGGCAAAGGCAGGGTCTTCAACCAGAGTTAGATCATATCAATTCACAGCTGGGAGTAAGCGGGTAACAGCTGAAAGCTGCTAGACAAAAAGTGTCACACCAAGGTGCATCCAGAACTGATTTATTCGGTGGGAAGGTGTTTTGCCTACCCTGAACGACGTTCAAGGGACATTATGCAATTAACACAGCCAAAAGACCAACAGTTTTGACAGCAATAAGATCTAGCGGTGGGGACTTAGGTACTACAGGGAACGCAGCTGTATCTCACATACATGTGGCTAAATCCATCCTTTGTGTACCTCCTGTGACTTCATTGCAATTACATCTGCTTGCACCAGGAATGAATTTGCCACATGTGGTTCTAGATTTCATGACTGTTGGCCACTTAGGAGCCCAACCCTGCAAAACACTGTGCTAGAATACTTCAGATTGCAGAGTTAGGATCAAGGAGGCTTCTCTCTTCTTTTCTTTGAGATTGTTTTCTTTCTAGCATATCTTTTAGAGGATGCTTCCATAATAAGGAAGAAGAGGGGAGCTTTTTCTTAGCCTTTTCCACTGTGTGGCTGTGTGTTTTCCTTTATTTATTTTCAAATGGCAAAATGTGTTTGTGTTTACTTCCAGTGCATTTTTTTTCTCAAAAATTCAAACCAAAAAGGAAATGTTACTTTTCCCATCCTTCAAAAGGAAAACAGAACCAAAACAGAATGATAAAGTACAATACAATAAAAACCAGGCATTATAAAAGACAACATGATGTGCAACAGCAATACCAAAGAAACAAAAATAAAATATATATATATATATTGGGATACAAGTACGAACGAGCCAAGAAAGCTATCTAACCCCACTACCAGATGATTGGTAAGCATTGGTTAAGAAATAGGTAAGGCTATTCTGAGATTTCTAACTTAACACAGTTAACCACTGCTTCTCTCACACCTTCACTTCCTAAATTTTTCACCTTTCACTCACTGGTCTTTTGATGTCTTGAAACTGATTTTTTCTCCTTTTTGTATTTTTTGGTCTACAGTAGAATTACATTTAACAACAACAGCAAAACAAAACTCAAGCTTGTTGTGTGATTAAGTTGGTGCCACATCCGTGATGCAGAAGAAAGAGGACAGACAACAGAACAACTGTATTCATTTTTTCACACACAAAGCGTATTCAAGGGCAACAGCATAGTTGACTGAAACAAGTCTGGAGGGGCAAGCAGCAGAAGCTGTAGGTTTACAACTACGCCAGCAATCAGAGCCTAGTCTTTTGCCTTTACTGGTGTCCTTGAGGACAACAGAAGCTCATCTGCCATGTGGCTCTGCCATTCTTGCCATCTGGAGCAACAGCTGACTTGCCATCTACTCACCACTAACTGTACTCCTGGTTTGATGGAAAACCAAAAGGAAAAGGAAAGGTAAAAGGCTTCTAGCTGAGGCTATCTCTTGGTCACCTTGGGTGATGTGACAAGTCACCAGCCACTGCGATACAACACCAATGAGGGAGGTCATTTGGCTGGCACGCTCTTTGGGAGCAGTCTTGAAGCAAATTCAGATTAAGGTGATGTGACAGATTGTTTAGCCTCTTCTATTAGGGAAAAAGTAAAATACTTCCTGTTAGTATAAATTCTCTTAGTCAAGTAGGGATGATAAAGCATATGCTCTCTATTACTTTTGAATTGCTTTTGTAAATGTCAGCATCACCAGCCACCAGAAATGTGTTCCCTACAAATTAGGCTATAGCACTGTGACTGAAGCTCCATCGTGATTCCTGGCATTTTCTTTTTTCTGTGGAACTTTTGAAAAGTAACATTTTCCTCAAGGGTAAGCTTTAAAATTACCATAATGCTGAAAATATCACTAGCATCTTATTGAACCATAACTATGCCACATAGTCCCAGCAAAAACTCGAGCTGATCCTCAGTAGTGCTTGTCAATGTTGAGGAAAGGAACATGTAGAAACAACACGATCAAACAGTACAGGGAAGTTCTGTTTTGGATCTAGCCCACTGGCCAAAGTGATTTTCATTCAAGAGAAAAGGTGCAACAATGAAGCAGGATGACAAATGGAGGAGAATTATGGAAGTTAGTGTTTCTCCATCTGGAGAAAAAAATAGGGCATTAAGTTATGCGGCATCTCTGGTCAGCAACATATGTTTTGGCTTCTTAAAATAAACCTCAAGTTATCCTTGGTTTCTCAATCAAGCACTGTCTACGTGGGGCTTTAGTACCATGCTGAAAAAAAACCATGAGTTTGTGCTATATTTAAATGTAGTTCCAGTTAAACTAGCTTCAAACTGACCATGTGAAAAGGAACAACTTATTTAAAAGCCATTAAAACTATACAATCACATGCTCAGGGTCTGGTCTGGTCAAACACTGTAACTGAGTGGGAACATAGGCTGGAATTTGGCTTTAAAAAAATGGTTTAGTTCCTGTTTACACGTACTAGACCAGCTTTGTTGAAACTGAGTCAGCTGGAATCAGGTTTAAACAGACTGAATTCAAACCTGGGTTTGGGAGCATGGCTTAAAGCCCACTTCTTCAGGTTGCAGTACTTTTAAAAAACTAGTGCAAATGGCATCTTATCACAGCATTGCAAGCATGCAGTATTCCTCTCCTTGTCCAAATATGGTTGCCATCACGTCACACCGCAAGGGAGGAATATGCAGCAATCAGTCAGCCAGAACAGCTCAAACTACACAAGTTCTTTCACAGCAGGAAAGGCACTCTGGACACAGCAGGCTCAGTAAACCCTCAGCTTCACTTTTTTTTCTGGAGCAGTCCACTACTCCTCTTTGACAATGCAAATCTACTCTGACAGTAGCAATATATGCAGCTGCCTTAAACAAGAAAACAAAACAGAAACACACCTAAGCAAAAAAAGGGGAGTATTGGCTCATAATGTGAATTAACTTCAGCAGACAGACTTCATTTCTTCCCATATCATGACTCTGTAATGTTTACTACTCTTAAGAGAAGTAAATGCCACTTTACAAATTAAAAGTACTCTCCTGCCACTGTATTATGCTTGCTCTCAAGTGAACTGTGCTTTTGTTGGGCATCCACTGCCTCATTACTGGAAGATGACCCTCCAGTGGTTTTCATCTTACAGGATTCCTGCAGATGGCTCAGAAAGAGACTGCATGTTCTTCTGTCCTGCTTGCTTTCAAGGGAAGAGTCATTCAGTAGTTCATCTAACAGTACACCAGGGGATAGCTCCAATTCTTCTCTTCCAGTCCTTTCAAACTAGGATGGATGAAATCTAAGAGCAGAAGTCTCAGAGCTTGCCAGAAAAACACATCCCTAACTCTGAAGTCTTTCCTGGTTCCAGACAGACCTGTTCCTTCCCACCTTAACTCTTGTGTATTATTCCTTCTCTAGTTCTTGATTTTTCTGGAGGCAGCCCAACAGACTGAGCAGCAGCCGTCTGCTTTGCATTGTGCAGCCCTGGGTAAGGTCTGTACTATCCATTCCTTAGTACTAATGAGGCCAAAATGTCTTGGCTTCAAGTCAAAGGAGAAATTCAGGGCATGAATAGATTTCTGACCATTCAGTTTCTCTAGACTTCTCTTAGCAGCTGGATGACTACCTCCCCTGTTTTGTCCATGAAACCTCTGTGTACATTAGTCAGGCTGTTCCTCCCCTACTGGACCAAAGCAGATGCACTCATGATTTAACATTCTCCCAGTTGCTAAGCACAGCATTTTTCATGATCCTGTTTTACCTTCTGGCTGAAGTTGTAATTATAGTCTTACTAAAGAGATCCAACACAAACTTTTGAGATTTTATAGACCACAAAGAGCTATAGCAGAGATGGATCTTGCTGCACACTGTTACTGTTTTTTCTCATATTATGCTTGTTACAAAGTCAATGACCATAGGCCATAGGCACAGGCAAACATCCATCTTGACTGTAGAAATCCTTTCAAACTTAGGACTCCATCTGGCTCCAGCTGAAACTCTTTCATAATACTTACTTATCTGCTTGATGAGAGAAATCAGATTGAAGATTTTAAAACGGCAGACAGCATCTTTGCCTAAGCAAGAATATTCCTTACTGTACTGAACTTCGCATCATCTTTCTTGTCCAAATGTTCCTCCTGCTCCCTCTGCCCCAAAGGCTGGACTGGAACACCTCTAATTGAGGGTTCAGGATGACTGTTTATTGCACTGTTCCCATAACAGCCTTGGAAAGAAGTGCTTGTTTTTACCTTCCCCTTTGGTAAGCCTGCTTTGTGCCTTCACTTCTTGAGCTGACAAATAATGTTTATATTGAAGGGATGCTAATCACAGTTGGACCTCTCTGAAGAGACCCTATCTGACAATACAAGTTTTGACATCTGAACTAGGAATTGGTATCTTTATGTTGAAGACTTACACTGGTTTTCATGCTGAGCAGTTCTCTTAACTCTTCACAGCCCCAAAGAACACTCTATAGGAAAAAAGGGGAAAAGATCCATAGCACCCTGAAACCTGTGATGTCTCTTCAGTTTCTATTATACTGCTTCATTTATTTATTTAACAGAAGCTATCCAATACAGCTATCTCAGTGTCTGACTAGTTGCTTAAAGTAAAGGTAACCCAAGTTCTCTTTCAACCTGGTCAGGTTTACAATACATCCTGTTTTCTGTGCCTGTCCCTTTCTCTTCTCCCTTCCTGCTTAATTGGCCCCTTCCAAACCCACCACATGTAAATACATTTCAGTAGTGCAATGCAGTGCAGTGCAGTCATACTTAGTGCAAAAATAAAAAGCCTTATCCAGACCAAAAAAGCATAAACTCCCTCCCCACCCCACCCAGCCCCCAAGAAATCAACTCTCAGTAAAAGTATACGAATGCCCCCAAACAAAGGGGGATTTGCAGTCTCCCAACCACACTTTCACGTGCCTCATTTTCTTTCCTCCCACTTGATGTAGCAGATAGGACATTTATCAAAAAACATAGCAAGTCAAATGACAGGAATTGGAAAGGAGATAAGCCATTGTTTGGGGGCTGCAGAAAGAAGGGAGAACTAAATGGATACAGCAAAAAGGTCAGTAGTGGTTTTACACAAAGTTGTCAGGGCACACCTTACAAAGGGCATGTGTAAGTGTGGACAAAAAACCCTAAAAAGCTTCCCTGTTCCCAGTATACAGTCCTTATTTTAACAGTGCCCAAGCTAAAGTTCTGTAGTGCAATCAACTCTTCAAAGTGGCCGCTCTCTGCGGCCACTCTAAAACAAATGGACAGATCAACGCTAACTTTAGTTTTCTCCCTCTCACGAGACACGCATGTGCATGGACAGCTCCCCCCATCCTGCAAATACACAAGTACATATACTATATAAAAGGGTTTTTTTTCCATGGCCCTTCTAGGGCAACGGTGGGGAAAACAGGAATTTTAATGACAAGCATATAAGCACTTAAGTACCTCAAAATGAAAACACATAAGAAAAACAAAATAAAGCTCACTAATAACAAAGGCAAGCAGGTTACCAAATCCCAATCAGCCCCTACCTCCCCTATCCTATCCATCTCTTGAACAAAATAAATACAACATCTGCCAGGGCTTGCCACTCATTAAGATATCACTTGGGAAAACACAACAAAGACTTTGGGGTATTCACTGGTTTGGAGATTAATTTCAGTTTGGACAGCCACTAGAACCTCCATCTAACCCTTATAACTACTAGAAAGGAGTGTGGGCAACCACTAAAACAGTGTAAGAGGCCACAACAGGGAAGGAGAATCAAGAAAGGGAAATGTAGAGGAAAAGGAACACATTAGGGCAATACTGCTGCTGCTATACTAACCTCACTGTAATTGCTCAGTATATAGAGGAATATTGCATGGTGCTTCACTTAGGCTCGGGCACATGCTTCCTCATGCCTTCTGCTTCTTCTCTCACTCCCCGTCCCTTGTTGAAGATGGCAGCCCACCCCAGAATGTGAGCAAAAGCAAATTCCAACAACTAAACCAAATGATAACAGAGAAGCAGGTTCCTCCCTTTTCTTTCCCTTGCAAATACAGATAAGCTGTGCCCTTGCCTCCAGCACACAGATAGGTCATTTCATCCTAGTGCAAAAAAGTGTTTTACATGCACAGAAATAAGGAAAGATCCCAAGAGAAAGAATCTAAGCACAGGTGCAGGGATGCTGAATATCCACCTCAAAATCAGAAAAATACCAGGACTTTCTCTGTTTATTATCAATGAGCCTACCATGAAAAATAAAGAGAGCACAATGCAATTACTAGCTATGGTAAGGGGCCAGCACCTAAACCCAGTCTGGGCACTGAGCTACAGTGGTGTGTCCGTGCCAGAGCATACACAAGTCACAAAACAGGTAATGCTTGCTAGCTCTTCTCTAAAACCTGTAAAGACCATTTTAACCAGTATAACCCGCTAACCATCAGCACTGAATTTTCTTGCTGCATGTACTTTGAGGGTGTCCTACCTTTCTGCTGAACTGGTAAGTTCACACTAGACTATGTGAGTTCCCATCCATTCTCCTGCATACCCAATGCAGCAGCACTTTGAAAAAGAAATTCACAGAAAGGCTTGATGTACAATCTGAATTTGGGGTTCTATAATCAGATATTACAAAGAAACATCTTTATTTCACCCACACAAATATGTGATCACCATTACAAAAAAGTATGGCCAGAGCGCTTCTGGGTAAACCAGTTGGAAACCTAGAATCGAGTAACTCCAAATATCCAAATACCGGAATACTTTTACATTGTTCTGGTGATAGAAAAGTGACACAGCAAAGGTGTAAATTAGAAACAAGCGATTGCTGTGTGTCATATACCTACACTGTGGCTCACTATTTAAGATAAATACACCATCACCAATCAAACCCAAAGAGGCTACTTACTTGTGGAATGGAAGACTCAAGCCTGTTCATGACTCTGGACAAAAGAAGTCCCACGCCTTGTTGAAAGGGAAGCAGCTGTCCTGCCCTGTACAGTTCGTTTGAATTAAGCCTCCCAGCAAGGAGACACTATTTAATCATGGATCCCTTAACACAGGCATCATATGCCCAGTGAAGTGAAATTAAATCTTGAGTAAGTTTTATGAAGAATAGAAACTTCAGGCAAAACCACACAAATTATGGGAATTGTCCTGTGGTATCTTCAGGGGGGTATATGAAACTAACTTTTAGGACTGCAGCTTCCTACAGGCCTAGGTATGCTTTTTCTGTCAATGAACGCATACTGAAGTCAACAAAAGAGCATGTGGGTCCTGCCTGAAGAGTTTGGCCTGCTGAGTATCACTCCAATCAGTTTCTACGATTAAGTATAGGCCTCACTGATGCTCACAAGACAGGTCATGCAGTATGCCCTCCCTGAACTGAGCAGCCTACTTATTTATCTTCTGTTTGACAACAAAAGCTCATTAGGGGTGGAGTTATGGGAAACCACCAATTTTCTGCTTCATTTCATGGTGAGAATTTCTTTCACTGAACTTTGGAGCAAGGATTTAGGGGACTGAATGTTCAGTACATATGAAACTGAGAATGAATTCCAGATTTAAAAGGATCCCTGTGAGTTTCGGAGCAGTCCAAGATACATCCTGGCATTAGGACAATGGAAACAGGGCAACCCAAAGACAGTGTAACTTGCTGAAGAACTTGTGAACAAGTAGCTCTGGCTCCAATAAGTGAGTGATGCCTCTTCCACCAATAAATAGGAACTGTACTTTTTCTTAAAATATTCATACATTTAACAAAAGAGCAGCAGCAGGTACTGGAGATTCAGTTTTTTCCTCTAAGTGGCATGGGTGAAGAGCAAGCCCCTTGTATGGAGTTCAAGCATTCCTCTCTCCTGGGAGGCCCCTCCAGTCTTTGGCGCAAGCACCCCCAAGGTGGGGGACTCTCCTCATTCAACCTTGCAGCAAAAAGCTTTAAAATCCCTTTCTGTCCCTGCACAGTAGCATAGAGCAACATTCTCTAAGTACAAGGTTCTCCCTCTCGTGGTGATAGTGTTACCTACTTCAACTGTTGTGTTCCTCAAAAGCTGTGTAACACAGAAAAGAAGTGCAAATAGGAGCTGAACATAATTGCTGTCGACCACAGAAAAGTGAGACCACAGCTTGCATTAGCCATGGAGATGTACTTGGTCAACGAGGAGACTGAAAACAAAAGCAATAATGAAAATCATATGCTAGAATAAAGCTAATATTTGGCCAGAGCCTTCCCTTGATGTTTGTATCAGTCAAGGAAAGACTCCAATGCAAGAATCTATTAACTGTAAAGCCAGTATCATCTTCTGTTTTGTCTCTCCTTAGAAAAGCAGAAAATATGCACATAGAAACAAGTTTCTTAGAACATCACAATTCTCAAGATTAGTATTTCTTCAGAGAATGAAAAAGAAAGGATATATGTTCAAAAAAAAAAAAAGCAAGATTTCTGGATTCACAAATGACTGTGTTTTATGTAAAAGATATGTTAAAATAGTGTTCACCAGCTGATTATTTTGTTAGTTTCACTTTCCTTTAGGCAATTGTATCTGTACACACTGCATTCTAAAAGTACAATCTCTAGTGTGGATAATCTACCTGTTTGGTACCATCCTGTTTGTAAAACCACTTCTTAGCCTAAAAATATAAACTGTAAACTGTATAACATGCAAAATGAACTGAGGTGTTTAAAAAAGCATTAGGAAAAATAAAAGGCAACAAAGAAGTTAAATCAAGAAACACATTAAACTAGTAATTATCCTAAATGAATTACTGAACCTTACAAAGGATTAGCAGGGGAAACATGGAATGGGTAGGCAGCCATTTAAATGATCAGGTATTCTCAGTGAAGTGAGAACACTCTCTGTGAAGATATGTATGATTCAGCATTCAATCGAAGGAAAAGGCAAAGACCATGGTCAGAAAATGTGGACCGCTGAATCAGCACTCTGTTGCAGTAGCTAACTGGAATTTACCTGCAAAATGGCACCGGTTTGGCTTAATAGGACAAAGTCCATCTTTTATGTAATAGGGTAATCTAGTTTTGTTATCTGCATAATGAATATCGAGAGGATAGTGTCCTCCTTCCCTTACAAATGGGTATACACAGAATAAAGAAAAGCCAGACTTAGAAATCACTGCTGGAAGACCATAGCTTTTAAACTGCAAGTAGAAAGAAAAAGGATGTGGCAGTGGCCTCCACGTAAGTGCAAATGGCAGATGACAGGAGTCTGTAAGGAAAGCCAGCACTTGATGATTCCTATGCTTGAAGTTCTAATTCCATTATCCCAAGATGCAGCACACGTAACTCTTTCCCTCTCTTCCCAGTCCAAAATAACTTTTAAGTTTACTGATTTGCAGTGACAGAGATTTCCTCATTCTCAGCGAAAGCACAGTTTGTAACTGATGTGACCAATCTCTCATTCCCTCCAGTCTTCACAGGAGAAATGAGATATAATGAGTACCTCCTCCATAACCCTTATCCACTTGATTTTGCACATTTTCATTCAGGATTGATAGGTTATCAACCAAAGTAATGACCGTCAGCTGAGCAAACAGATTTCCATGCTCCTCCAAGTTTGCACTCTTAGGAAGTTTGGATCTAGCTCTGTTGCCTGGTCCAGCTATTGCAAGATGACAACAGAGAAAAGATTTGGGTGTCCATTTGCTTCCCCTAGGCTATTCGGATCTAGATGTTAAGACCACTCAAGCAACATTTTTTTTTCAGCAGCTCTGTGATAATTAAAATCTAGTGGGACTGACTCAAAATCCAGAACCAACAGCAACGAGGCATGAAGATGGTAAAGGAAACACTCACCTTGGAAAACTTTTGAACTGAAACTCAAAAGAGGTTGTTTTCACTTGAAAAAGTGGGGATCAAGTGGATAAGTAAAGATGCAATTGGGATATATTAATAGTGGTGGATGGAGGTATTTTTAATCCAATTCCTGGCAAAACCACTGGCCACATTTAGCATAACCGCACAGAGAATAATACTTACTCTACCCCGTGTTCGTGTGGGGAATAATTTTAGGAAACCTTCAAACTTTAAAGAAACAGAACTTGGAAAGAGCAAAAGAGCACTTGTGGCATCTTCCTCCAAGGCTAGGAATGGAAGAGGTATGTCTGGCATACACTTTTACAAATGAAATAACAGGGTATCTTAGAAGAGAGCTAACAGAAAACCTTAATTGTCTTAATTGTTCTTCTGATATGAAAGGGTAGCAGGGAACAACCTCTAACTTTTTGTAAAGCCTAATGCTGTTTTTTACCTTTTCTTAAAAAAATTTACTTTCCTACGTCTTGCTACATAGAGATTTAAAAAAGCTGAAAAAAAATCCAACTTGTAAAGACAATAAAGAAGCCAATAATATGAAAAAGCACACAGGAGCTGTAATAATTACTGTTAAATGCTTCAAATAGCTGCAGCAGTTGATTGGGTTGTGAATGATACATATGAAAAAATTATTTTTCTATGATCATAGGCAGATGCAAAAGTTAAATGATTATACTATGTATATATATTGATATAGAATTGCTATATATATTGTGTACTGTATGTTCTAGCTTTCAGAAATACTGTATTGTAGTGTACTGTACTTAACTAAGCAGATCTAAATAGCAACTTGTCATTTTCCACAAAGTCACTAGTACTGTTAACGAAAACCAAAAAGTCTATTTTCTCCAGTAAAAGAAATACATACCGTTACGGTCACAGACATTTTGACTATAGAGAGACAATGTACATTGAACCAAAGAAAAACCCCAAACCAAAATAAAAATCTCACCCCAAAATCAACCAGCCAAAATTGTTGCATTCATCATCTTACTCAAAAGGGGAAGGGATATGCCACCAATCTAAGAAGAGGAATAACATTTACTCAACTTTGCATGAATGAAAATGAAAGAAAAAAATCCCCCCTGAATCACCAATTATCCTTTACGGGACAAGGAGAACCCCCCCCCAATTGGGCAAAAGAGTTAGAAGAATAAAATGCTACTTTTAGGGCCAACGCAATACCAAAACAGGCAGCTGTAGCAAAACGTACTTATTCATCCCACTACTTAAATGGGTGCAAAGTGAGTTCTAGAAACCCTGCAGTTCTCATGGATTCCATACTGAATACTCTCACTGATGAGTTTCTCCTCATCCTGACAATCCATCGGTTTTTCAGACACACTAACCATGTTCCTGAAAAGATTTTGGCAAAGACTGAGGGAGAGAAAGTTAAATGGTAATTATTAGTGACTTCACATTTGGAATGGATTATTCAGATTACTTGTAAAGATATTCATAGTCAATGCATTTCAGAGTATGTGAGGTGGGGAAAGAGCTGTTTGATATGGTGGTTTTGATACTAGAGACTCCAGATCTAGAGTATTTTAGAGCTTATCAATACACTGCATTGCTAACTGTTTAAAGACTTGATAATTTTTTGCAGTTCTTTTTAAGGAGCAATTAAAGAAGTGAGATTATTTTGTTTAGATTTTATCCCTTTGTCAGGTGAACATGTTGAAATTCAATGGAAGTACATGACTGGCCTCAAGAGTTATCATTCCAGAGCTGGAATGGTTGCCTGTCTCTGCTAGTGAAGCCTGCTGAGTTGGACTGTTGCATTTATTTTGTAGCTGAAAGACCACACAAGGCTCTCTCTGAGAGGCATGCTGCAGCCTTGACTTCAGAATGGGTACTCAAAAAAACATACTGGACCAAATCTGGATGTCACATTTTGAATGAGGGCAGACATCCTATTTGGGCAAACATCAAGTTCAGAGCATTTGGCTGACAGAATGTGTTTTATGAATACATATGTGCATATATACTGCATGAGTAGTATAGTTATTTTTCATTAGGTTCATATAGATTCATGCCAATGCTCCACAGTTAATGTTGTAACAGTTATTTCATCTAAAGACTTTCCTGAACCATGAATGTCCACATAATTAGCAACCTGTCTGTATAGCCAAAAAGAAATAGCTAGCTACCTACTTACACATGCACACATATACATGCATACTCATACATACATTTGCATTCACACAAACACAGAGGCCATATAATTTGGTCTTATTCAAAGATACCATAAGTACCAACAGACTATGTGACACATGAAAGTAAAGGACTTTGTGGGAAAAGTGAGAGGAAGAAAGTTGTGATGTGATTCCAGGAAGCTGTGTGAATGTAATCCTGCTTCCTGAATGTGATGGTCCTCTCTAGTCAAACATATATTCAACATGGGGGCTGAACTTTTAGGAGACTTTATAAGGTTCAACAAAGAACATGGTAATATCCAGGTGGCAAAAAGAAAAGGAGCAAAGTGAAATAGAAAAGGTGCCTAATTAAATATATAGATCTCAGAGATACCTGTCTGTTTTGTAAGAATAAGACACTGTACAATCAGACACTTGAGCACAACAATAAGCATTTCATCAAGCTCTGCTCTTTTCTGAAGTGTCATAGGACTGTGAACTTGGCAACAAATCAGCAATAAGTCAACTATATGAAGTGTTCACGCTGTAGAATTCTGCAGTTCTGCCTGAAAAATACCTAAAGCAAGAAATGCTTTGCTACACTGGTACCAGACTTTCCAGCAGGGAAAGTCTCAGTAGGGACATTATGAAAGCATATGGGCTACAGCCTAACCTGACACAGAGCATTTATGAGGGATCCTTGGGGTACAGCTGCATGACTGTGCATGAAATTTTGCAGCACAAAAAAGCCTCAAGTGCTAATAAAGTTTGCATGAGGTATAGAAACAAGAACGTCTCTATGGGCTGCACTGAATAGGAGGAAGTTTTTATACATGGTGGGATACTGATGGGTCTTTTCTTCGTATAACGACTTTGCTGCAGCAAAAGGATATTGTTAGGATACTTCTTTCTTAAAAGAAATCACAGCCAAGCCAATCAAAGCACCTATATTTATCTCTGGTGAGACGCATACAATCCCAAAAGTGCCAATACAGGTTGCACTGATAAAAATTAGGAACAGAATTTGTAACTGGATTTCTCTCTTATGAATTCCACTGGTATTGGTGGAATTCATAAGAAGAGGAGGCTGGAGTCAGTAGCCAAATTACACAGCATTACCCCCATATTATCTGGTTTAGGAAGAGGATTAACCCTCCAGTATTTTACAGAGAGCTGGTGCCAAGCAACCCAATCAAAAGGAGATCGCTTTGGAAAAGGACCAAAACTGGAGCTGTGACTGAAGGTAAAAAACAGCTGAGAAGCACCATCCAATATGAAGAGCCCACTATGCCTCACTAATACTTCTTTACCTGTTCTCTACCCTTAAACAGGAAAGTATAACACACTTTGTATGAAGGGAATGTTTTAGATGAACAGATACAAAACACAAGTACACTCCATACTGCTCAGACACATTTGTTTTAAGGCAGCAATTGTATATGAGGCTGTAGTGTATTTGAGGCTGTAATGTATTCAAGACCGTAGTGTATTTGCTTCCCAAAGAAGTATCTTACTGGTCTTCACTTTTTGAAAAATAGTTGAGGACAGATGTTTAAATTAGGGGTCTAAAATACAGCTAACAGAATGTCTGGAAGACCTTCTTGCTCTGCTTACCTCAGTGTTAACACTCCTTTTCCTAGAGGAAACACTGATAGTTTTCCTTGGGCCTATGTAGTTGTGAACAAAAATCTCAGTTCACTAAGTGCAGGGAAGTCACTTAGTGAAGTAGACTTAGTTCTGGTGGTGGAAACTGTGATCATGTATAGCATGAAGAGTCATGTTAATGTAGTAGAGTTCTGCACATCTTCAGTTGGCCTCTTATTATTTTAAAAGCTTTTAATGAAGCGCTCTTGGGGAAACTGGCATTTAAACCCCACAACTAATGCTTCTCCTGATGCGACTTTGCTAGAAATATGTTTAGAATATTTGACTCCTTGCATTTTAACATAAACCTAGAAGCTCTTGATTAAAGTTATCAGTTGCAACATGAATACTGATTTAAAGCACATTATGGGTCCAATTTACTTTTTCACTTTATTCACTCAACTCTGCTTCTCCTACACTTGGACTCCTTCGTAATGCTTGGGGATCAAGCGCTAACTCAGAGGCTAAAATGCAAAAAGAAGGCAGTGCCATTGCTAAATGTATAATGACAAAGTATCTATTAATATTTAACTTTGTATTTATCTCACTAACCATAGATTTTAAACCAAGATTATCTAAGTGTCCTGTTAAGTATAAGCATTAATTCAGAATGGATATTTGTCCAGATACTGGCAGACATACACATGGAAACAATTATTTCATTGTAAATTTTGTATTTGTATAACTACTGTTTTCATCTTAGTTACTCCTGATCTATAGTGGAGGGGGATCAGAAACAGAAACACTGAATGCATAACATTTTGTCTGTTCCTAAAGGCACTAATCTAGTTGATTAGTTATCAGCACTGGGAATAATTAAATGGATTTACACTATTACCTAACACATCTTGTTTCTCATTTACATATTTTCTTAGAAATACTAAACAAAGATTCCCCCTTGTGCTTCACAAAAATAGGTCTAAGAGAGTAAAGCATTCTTATTTTTCAGACAGGTTGTCTCTCCATCAGTGTCTCCCTTGTGGACCAAATCTCTCTGTTCTATACCAAAGAAAGCACAACCTACCTTTTTGTTTTGTCTGAGTTAGTTTGAAGAGTATCTAAAATTCATTTCAAATTTCCCAGGTTAGTCATTTGTCAAAATATGTGGGATCCTTTGCTCCTGCTGAAATGCACTGGATCACTGAGTAGCTTTAAATGAAGTTAGCTGAGAGCTTGTTACTTCTAGCAGGTCAAATAAAAAGATTAGCAGAAGCAAGAACATTGACCTGGCATGGCGAAACTTGGTACTTCCAATATCTGCCCTTCTGCAAGGCCTTCCTACATGATTTTGGTTTCTGTCAGCAGGACACTCAAGTGCTGGGAAAGGTTTTCATTGCATTTACAAACTCAAGACTTCACATTTAATGTAGTATCTGTTGTTCCTCTCATGAGCCTTTCTTCAGCAGAGTTGTAATGACTTAGAAGACAGATCCTACTAAGTGACAAGCCCCCCAGGAGCAGACGAGGCTCAGACCCTGTCAGGGCCAAGTTCTCATTACATTACACCTCCTCCACAAAGTTTCACAGCCAGCATAAAAACAAATCAGGGAATGTCAAAAGCAGCTATTTGCCTTAGGCTGATCAGAAGCTGCTTCAATTAGGCTACCTGCTGATTTATTTCTATCAGGTTTATTTCAATAGCTCAGAGGAGCTGGATGCTGAATTGAAAGGGCTGGACTACCAAGGTCCAGTTTTCCTTGACAGAACAACCACTAGGTGCTAATTTGGTATTATATTTCTTTTTGAGTAGCAAGACATCTTCAGCAGTGAGAGCTGGAGGATTTCCTTCATGTAAGACTGTCAGAAGGGTCACAGATCCACAGTCTTAGGCACACTGAAGGTCTGTTTGTGTCCCAAACGGTTTGGGTGCTTCTGGTTTTGGATTGGACTCAACACTCTGGCAAGTAATATGTTTTGTACCTTCTCCCTATGGGATTTGTTTTCATTACTAAGAAAGAGAGGCAGGACATGCTAGCATAATACTCGGTAAAGGCAAGAGATGGGCTCCTCCACTATGTGAATGATCCAGCATTAATCTAGTAGCTCACAATCGACTGAAATCAGTCAGTTTGGGGTTGGTAAGAAGTGAGGGGGCTGATGGTATCTGGGCTATTACTCAACTCTCCTTTGGATGAAAAAGAAATTAAAAGAAGAAAAATAGGTACCATTTGGCTTCTTTGATTTTAGAGCAAAGGGGAATCTCATTCTCTTAGAAAGTCAATTAAATGCCATTCTTCCCATTCCACTTGCTGTGGGTATGAGCTGCTTTTGAAAACAACTAACAGCATGGGTCAGAAGTGGGCCTACTGGGAGCATGATAGTTGCTCAGAAAGTGCCCCCAAAGCAGCTCCTGCAAAATATCTATACCTATTTCCCTTACGAGAGGCTATTAATAGGGGTTTTGTGAGAGGAGAGACATTGAAATATCAAATTACAATTTCTAGTCTGGTTTACATTACTGGTATGTTCCCACTGTTTACAAGTTGTACTTGCAAGTCCTCTGCAAGAGGTCACTGTAGGAGAATCTCACTAATGCACGCACCCCAGACATGCACACGCACACGCACACACTCGCTAGCTGTTCTCTCCTAACTGACCAGCAGACACTGATGTTGTGGTCCTGCATTCCTTGTGGATTCAGATTTCCCAGAGAGAGGCAGACTTTAGCAGGATGGGCAAGAGAAGTTAAATTTTGGTTCTCTGATTTACGATTTCACATAATTCAAGAACAAGGGTGTTTCGATGAACAGCAACAAAATTAACCTGAAAAGGAATCATTTCAACAATGTTGTAATTAACCTGAGGAACTCACTTCCAGAAGATAGCACTGAGGCCACCTAGGAATTAATAAGCTAGATCTTTAAAGGATAATGAGAATCATCTGCCACAATATATATGGGATAAAAAGTTAAGGCCATATGTTATTATGTCTTTAGGTTATAAGCAGATACATAGCTAATGAAGAATTAGAATAAATCTCTCTTAGGATTATTACTTTGTAATTATCCAGCATGGGTCCTTCATCTTCATCCAAATCATCTATAACTGGCCACATGTCAGAGATGGAATACTGGGCAAAGTGGACCACAGGGTAGATCTGCCCTGGACAATCCTACATTTTCAATTGACTTCATCAGCCTCAGCAGCAGCAAGAGAAGGCACTCACCTCTCATCTACTCTAAGGCTTACCTTATTGCACTTTGGCCTTGCAGAGAGGTCTTGATTTGTATGCTTGAATTTACATTCTATTTAATATCCTTTTCCATTGCAGAAGCAATATAAAGAGAGCTTTAAGGAAAGTGAGAATCAGACTCAAGGAATGCAGGATATTGCATGCTCCATCAGAAAGGTGTGTGCTACAGTCTGCTCTTTCTCATCTGTGACATTTTATCAGGTGTTCTGAAGGAAGCCTTTCAACCATGGATGTGTTCAAACACTGACAACACCAGTCATTGTGACTGCTAGTAGGTATTCTTTCCACTAAGGAATATTGTAGCAATACATGAAGCTTGAAGACACCTGTAACATTCAGATACTGTAGTTTCAAAGTAGTAAATAAATATTTAAACATTTATAGCTGGTAGGAAGCATTACTAAAAAGAATTTCACATTTCAAAAGATAAAGGGTCTATGTTTGAGCTCCTACGTTTGCAGAAGGGCATTTAAATAAGTGATCTGATGAGCACTTTCAGATACATTCGCAGTCACTTTGCAAGCTGCTCCATGTTTCACAAAATCAAGTCACTAATTTTTGAGCTTGGAAGCTCAACAAAATCAGCTTACATTTCAGGCTGCCATTTGTGAAGACCTTGGCCTAAATTCTTTAAGAAGTGATTTAGAATTCAATCTAATATGCCTTTTGCTTTAATTTAATGAATTTATTTTTTTAATTGGTCCCCTTCATTCATTTATTCACAATTGATATGTAATTCACTTCAAATTTGTTAGGCCCCATAATAAATCTGCATTTCAAAAATGATGCTTCTTTGATTTAGGGAAGGTTGGAAATTGAAGAATTAAAATTTAGACAGGATTTTTCTCTCTAAACACAGTAGTATTTGGATTTTGTTGGATGTAAACCCTGATTCTTATTTCCTGTGTATTGGCATATCTCTTCTGGTATCAGAACCATATTCCAGAATATGCTACATCTTGACTATAGTTCACCAGATTCAACAATGGCGAATTAAACAGCTTTTTCCCAGACCTCAGATGACAAATGAGCAGCTACAGATACTTAAGCTGGGTAAAATTCTTCATTAATTCCTTATATGGGAGAACACCGAACTCTTTAATCATAAAGGTCTCAGAAAAAAACTCACTTCCCCAGAGAAAGACCTTCAGTCCTTTTGTACAGGTTCACCTTCCCCATTTTCTTCTACACCCTTGTCTCTAGAACTTTTATTTTCTGTACAGATTTAGTGTGTCTTTACATCTCAGATATCAGTTCTCCATCTATGTGTCTTAGGCTTTGTCTTTTCACTTCATTTACATGCCAGCATTGTTTTTACCAAGTGTGGTTATGCAAACAACACTTGTTAACTAACTTGTGCTCCTTCACCAGCCCCTTTGAACTACTGAAACTGGTAACAAAAACCAGATGTTACCATACAAGAGACTCATTTATTTGCTCTGGCACTCACCTCAAAGTCTATGCTGCCTACTGCAGCTGAGAATTAGGGCTTTCTCATTAAGGATCTGCTAAAAAATACCTTGAAGGGTACAGAAATATTCTAACACTAAACCACCTGTCAGGGTTTTTTTCTCCCCAAGATAAACCAGTAATGGAACAGGAGCAGAACATAGCATGAGGTTACCTGTGTTGAATCACAGACATCTGATACAGAAGCTGCAGGTGTAAAGAACACACAAAGTTGTGTGTGGAAATCTATCAAGTCAAGAGTTAGAAAGTTGTCCAGCATAAAAGAACGTCTCATGTGAAATGCTCAGTGTTCACAAGCAAAAGTTTTGTAAACTTAAGAAAGCTTAATTTAAATATAGACACAAGTAAGAGCTAAACTAGCAATTCTTTTTTTTCTTTTTGCATATTTTTGTTAGGTGCTTCTTCTCTGCCTAAAATGTAAAGTCCAGAGTGCAGCTGGTGCAAGTCCTAGCTATGGATTTCAAGCAAGACAAAGACAGCGTCAGACACTGATCCAACTGAACTAAGGACCCACGTACTTTGGGAGTTGGCTTTGGGGGAAAAATTCTTACACAGATACACAGAAGACGACCAGGGAGAACACCAGCCCAAATACAATAAAACAAAATACAAAACATGAACATACATATGCAGATCAGGAATCAGTCTTTCACACTGATCCTACATTCCTTGCATAGCTTTGCATATGCAGAGAATGTGGGATGTGGCCCTTCAGTTACATGTTTTTGCAAATGAAGAAGGGAAGATTATTTGCAATGGTAACATTTGAAGTTATTTTGGCATCAGCACAAATTACCAGGGGCAGGATCAGATTCCCACACAAATATGGAAGCTCTCTAGCGAGCAAGGCAGGGATGAGAAAACAATACAGCAGATTAATTCTTGTCCAGTGACCAAAAAGAAGGGAATTCTTAGTTATTACACACCTTCAAAACTTTCATTACTTTTTCAAAGAAGAAAGAAAGAAAAGGCTACAGATTCTACCATCCCTAAAAACATAGGAACATTGCTAGAAAAATCTCTTTCTCAAAAGGAACTGCCCTTCAGCAGAAATAAATTCTGAGATGGAACCAAAGGAAGAAACAACAGAACCTTGGTAAGAGCCAAAAAGAAAACCAGGTGATTCAAAAACAAAGTAGCAGTTCAAATGATACTGCAGGATGCACAAACTCTAATAGATAATCTCACAGATGACTTCACAGAGCCCCTCATCGACCCAGGTAATTCTTGATTCCATTAGAAAAGAGAGAGAGAGAATAATACTAGAAAAAAAAATTAAAATTAAGAAACAACCTTCCTCTTTTTTAAAAAATAAAAATCAAGATCATCTCCCCTCCCCCCTTCTATCTGGAAGCAGGTTAGCTAACCTTAACAGTCTCAATTTAAAATAAAATATATATTTATATATAGATTCATATATATAATAAAAGAGAAGATATTAGTGGCAGTGTATGCAAAACAAAAAAAAAAAGAAAACAAAGAAAAATTACTTTTAACAATCTCACTTTTTTTTGCTTTTTTTCTTACACAAATACTGTTGTAAATATATTAAAAAAATCAGCATTCTATCTGGTAAACGTCACTTTTGCCCCTCTATAAAATTTTGAATTAAAAAAGTCCCAAGAACTCTTTTTTTTTTCTTCATTATTATTCCCCTCCCCACCCACCCTCTATTCCTCTTTCTTCCACAAGAATAAATCCTGATGCAACTTTTGTTTTTTTTTGCAAAGATTGTGGGAACTAACCCTTCTCTTGTACCTAGATCCATAGGTTGCAACCTCTGATATCTTTGATTTTCCTCTGTGTTTCTCTTTGCCTTCTGTGAAAGTCCCTCTTGATTGTGCTGAGGCCCTGGGCTCAGCGAAGACACTGAATAAATTACATAAAAGCCACCGTTGCTCGTTGTCTGAATCTTCTTGGTTTCTGCTATAAGGTGGTGGTGGTGGTATGGAAAAAGCGGCGGGGAGGGTGCGCCAGACAGCATGGGATGGAGCAGAATCGTGGTGAGGAACCTCTGATTCTTTTTCCTCACCCTGCAGGGATTCGACACTATCCAAGCCACACTGCCTTGCACTCCCCTCAGCCCTTTCGTGTGTTTGTGGGTGCGTGTGTGTGAGAAAGCAGACACATGGTGGAAACCAGCAGGGCCTTGTTTCCTCTGGTTGCTGCTCAACCAGAAGCAAAATATTCCACAGTTCTAACTGGATACTGTGAAGTCCAAAAGCGGTCAGCATTGTGAATTATGTCCATTGAAACACTGCGAGCGGTGTACTTATAACGACAGTAGGCCTTGTAGATTTGTAATATATTTGTTTTGTTTCTTTTTTTTTGTAGTGCTCTTCACAAGTGAGAAAAAAAATTTTTTTTTTTTATTTTTCTGTCTGTTTTTTGATTTTTTTTGTTGGTTTTTTGTTTGTTTGTTTGTTTTTTTGTAGTAAAGAAGGGTTGTATTTAGAGGCCAGTAGCTAGAGATCCAACCAGTGGAGCTCATGAAGCACTACCTGGCCTTAAGGCCACCATCCAAGGGAGGTTGGGAAAATTATTACTCTCCCAGCCTCCGGAAATGTAATGTACCAGCAGGCAAAAAACAGTTCTTCATGTAGTACAAAAACAACAAATCGAAACGAACCCAAAAAAAAAAAAAAAGGAGGAAAATAAAGGTAAAAATGAAACAAAAATAATTTCTTAAATTCTAGTGCCATAGCTTTTTGTTGTTGTTTCTACTTTTTTTTGTTGTTCATAACAAAGAGAGAGAGAGAGATTCTACTTATCCATCTGACACATGCATCCTCATGTGGTCGTTGAAATGCTCGATTTGGTCAAACTTAGCTGGACAGACAGAGCAGACATACGTGGTCCCCTCCGTGCAGGCCACCACCCCGGCAGGGACAGCCCTTGTGCCGGTTCCGGTGGCTCCAGGCGTGCCGTTGGTGGCACTGTGCAGAGCCACATGCCTCTCCAGCAGGGTCTTGTGGGAGAACTTCTTCTTGCAGATGTAGCACTCGTAGGACTTCTCCCCACGGTGGAGGCGCATGTGCACGTTAAGGGAGCTCTTCTGGGTGAAGCGCTTGTTGCAGATACTGCACTGGTACGCCCTCACGCCAGTGTGCGTCACCATGTGTTTGATTAGGTAATCCTTTAAAGAGAAGGAGCGCCAACAGATGCTGCATTGGTGGGGTTTCTCACCTGCTCATTACCAACAAGAAAGAGAAAGAAAGAAAACAGACAAAAGGAGACAATAAAATTAAACCTGCTTGGTACAACTCTTTGCAATAAACTAACAGCAAGTCTCACAGGGGTATTTGGAGATGTGCTCTGAATAAGGAAGAGTAAGTGTTAATAAGTGTGTTTTGATGCACAGCATTTTTTTTTGCAATCAGAGGTTCCAAAATGCTTTACAAAGGGGCTGCAGGCATTTCCAATCCACATACGGTTAAAAGGAGCTCAGATGATTTCTTCAGGTTTGCATAGTAGACACTGACAAAGACAGGACTACAGTTAAAATGTCCTGGCATCTACTCTCAGCTTCAGTGGCACAGCCTCTCCTGCCTATGCTCCTGCCTTGCTCCTCCTCATGCTCATTTCTAGGAAGACCTTAGTCATAGAATCATAGAATAGCTTGGGTTGGAAAGGACCTTAAGATCATCCAGTTCCAAACCCCATGCTATGGGCAGGGATGCCTCACACTACACCATGTTGCCTAAGGTCCAGCCTGGACTTCAGTGTCTCCATCTCCCTTCCTGCATGAAGTAAAAACATGGACAAAGCTAGTGATTACTAGATAGCTGACCTGTAACACAATCATTTTTGTCAAATTGCTTTACATTTCTCAGGAGAGAAATGCTAGACATTGCCAAAGGAATTCAGCGTGTTATGAGAGGTTCACTTTTGTTTCCCCTTTTTCTGGTCAACTCTTATAGCTGAAGCATAGATAAGAGCAACTGAAAAGGCAACCTCAGTATACAGAATTGCCTAGGCCAGCCAGTACCATGCAAAGGGCAACCTAAAAGACAAACTTCCAGGGTAACAGACATGAAACTTAAATGATTTGACTGCCAATGAAATAAAACAACTTGTCAGATAAATCAGAGATATAAAATACTTATATTATCTACCACTTGTGCCCAGGGCTGTTGTAAAACTGATTCTGGCAACTTCTGTAAGTGAACACTGATCACATCCAGACAAACCAGTGGCTACAATGATGAACTGAAAAAAATATTTAGCTGAGCTGATGCAATCAGTTTGTCCAGACTACTCTTAACTCCTCCTCATGCTGATAGCACTTCTTCTGCCTCATGTTTCATGGTATTAGGAGACATTTTCATATGTTGCTGTATTGATAATGTAGACAATACCCAACACCCTGATTGCCCCACCAAAAGTTGCTTTTTAGTTTGATTTCTGATTCACTTGTGGTATATTTCAGGTGTGGTAATTCATGATCCCCAAAGCTGTCAGGGAAAGAGATGGTACCATACCTTTGCAACAATCAAAATGAGCGTGTTTCACTGACTGAAAAATGATTTTAATTTGGTCATTCTGCAATTTTCCCTCTAGCAGATGCTTTCTTTATTTTTTCCCCCAGACATACTGCTTCGTCCTTTTTTACAATCTGATACTGTTTTAAATCCTGAAGAGTTATCTTCAAGGACTCTTACACACCTGTGGTAATGTATCATTTACTCTTTGTATAGTGAGATTACAATACATTACTTATATTCAATTTTAAGAGGAGATCATTAATAGGTATTGGATGGTAAAGACCTACTTTTTTATCTCCCCTGAGTCTCTGTTTCTTTTGATTTCACAGTTTTCACATATGATGATGACATCTGTGAATGAAATCCACATGCTGCTCTTCCTTGCACCAGTGATGAGTTTGTCCCTACTTGGTGAAAGACGCTTGGTCAAAACACAGTAAGTCTTTACTTTCCTGCTGGCTTTGCTGAACATAGTAGTGTGTCGAGTGTAGACAGGCCAATATGCTTGATGTGTGTTATGTGGAAAATGATCATGTGTCAGTTGTAATAATGTCTGATTAACTTACAAGAGACTGATTATATTTACAATGGTAATTTTTGCCTTAGGCAATATATTTCCAAGAGTTTGCAATAAGTTGGTCTCCTCTGCTCCAGACCCTGTTAAGACTATTCTATGAAAACACCCTAATTTTTGCCTGCACATGTTTCTAAGATACACTGGATTCCGGCTTTCTAATCGTAGCTTCCAAACCTTTCCGGGATTTCTCCTCTCCTAAGAATCTCAGAACTTTTTAGGCTTCCTTTTTTTCTTCTTTTTTTTGGTATGCAAATATATGTGCTTCCTAAGTGAGGACTGCAGGTTATTTATTACCATGGTTCTTCATGTTGAAGTCAGCAAAAACTGCTCAGTGAATTAAATGTGCATATCTCTCCTTTTGGTTCTTTGTTTCATATTTGGCTGGCTTTAAACAGCAATGTGGGACAGTTATTGGCTATTAACCACAGCATGATATGTAAGAGAAGGCAGTGACGGCTTACATGGTACGCACGCACTGCACGCATTCTAGCACTAGTATTTTCACAGCATTGCATGTCTTGCAGAACAACACTGTGAGATATGTTAAAGCCAATCTGTAGGGCACGTGGAAAAATATCCATTTCTAGTATGTTTGTGTCTGTGTAAAAGAAAGGGAGGTAGATTTCCATTGCATGGCAACCTACATCAGAATATAGTTTTGGGAACCATAAAGACAAATAGAGATGAGGAGGCCTTTAGGCTGTTGAATTCTGGTTTATGATTAGGCTTCTCCATGTCTTCTCTCATGAGACCTCCAAACAGCAAGACTAATTCAAACATTTGCATCTCCCATATCTTTCCCTTTAACCATGGAATCTTTTCCAGAGCCACTTTGCCAGGCTTCTTTTAAGAGGACTGGGGAAAGTCACCCTGAGAGTGGGCATGGCTGTGTCCTCTCAGTTTTCATGATGAACCTGTTCAGCACTAGCCAAGGTAGCAGGCATCCTTTCTCTGAGGCTGCACATAAAAAGGGTTATTTTACAAAGGGTTTTCTGAAGCCCTGCTCTCTGTTGGTTATGGTGCAATTATTCTCCCAGCCACTCCAGAAGCCAGTCTGCTCCTAAATGAACTTCGCAATCATTTGTCTACCTGAATCTCATCTTGCCATCACAATTCATTATTTTGGGAATTCTCAGACCCAAACAAATAAGGTATTATTAAATGATTAGAGGTGCCTATCAATTTCCTTGGTTGACTTTATGTGCAGTAGCTAGGAATATTTATGCCAGATCTTCCAATATTACTTTTATCTGACTCCAAATAGCAAATGCAGTGCACAGTTGGGGTGGGGGAAATAAAGCACCTAATCTCAGTGAAGTGTTTTGTGAAGAAGCCTTTCTAGCTTTTAGAACAAGGGTGCAGGCAGATATATTTCTGAAGAGTGTTCTGAAGAGGTATTTTTTTCTGAATAACACAACACTATCTAGTATTTTAGCTACTCATCCACAACAGAAAAATAGAGAACATAAACAGACACAATGGGTCATCTTGGGATTCAGGATTCTTGATCCTTGCAGTCATACATTTTGTACCAGTGCTGAGAAGTTGACCTTTTTGTATATATGTACGTGCACAAGTCTGTCTTAGATGCCTAGGGGAATTTTTCATTTAAGTGGCAATTACAGGTAAATAGAAGTTAAAAGTTTACATATGCATATGGAAGTGAAATCTCCTGGATACAATGGGGACTCATGACTTACATTCCTCCCATACCTTGGGCAATTTCTCCAGGCTCTACTTCATGTATCACAAACCCAGCATTTATTTTAGCATCTGACATTAACAAAACCACTGCTTGGTGAGAGAAATATTTACTTTTTCTCTAAACTAGAATTTCTCTCCAACATCAGAATAAGCTGGAAGGCTAAAGCAAGCAAAATTTAGTCCTGAACCCAGAATAGCTTCTTCATGTAAGATAGATCTATCTCCTTGTTTTGAAGTCTCGTAACTTGACAAAACTAGAAAAGGCAGTTTTGGCTTCATAGTAAACATGGCTACCTACATCATCTCAAAAGACCATATACGAAAGCAGTTGCATTTTTAAACAAAAAGGGTCCTGATGTTATGTTGCGTTCTACATTTATTATTTAAAATTCTCCTTACATTTTTAAATGTTTCAGTATGCACAGCTAGTGAAGCATCTGACTTACCACAGGGGATTACAGCAGTGAGCTTCAGTGAAGTACAGAGGAGCTTCCTGAAAAAACTCCTAATTTACTCTCTTATAGGAATATAGAAGATTTAGAAATTATATGTCAGTGTGTTTAACACACAGGCCTGGAACTACTGCTGCCATTCCATGAGGAATGAACTTGCCCTAAACTCATGCCAGTGATCATCACTTGAACTCCTGCAGCCGTAAAACTTACAGGCGAGTGCCCTTTTTTAGTAGATACAATTTTTCTTGAATGACTTGTAATTACCTTTTCCTCATGCCATTTCTACTTTATGTTGCCTGGTCAGATTACAAGGGACAACAAACCTCTACCATTTCCTTGGATGGGTGCAGGACACATTTCATTCCAAGTAAAATGAGCTTGTTTCTGTACCATGCACAGTTAGGCCCCATAAGGGACCTATATGTTTCTGCAGGGGCTCAACTTCAGTGCAGTAAGCTGGGAAAGTGTTCAGTGATACCAGCTCCCTCCTGTTTGTACAGGGGCCGTGGGGAAACAAACTAAATCCATGTTTATCAAGGACTTTCTCTGGCTTCATGTATAAGCCAAAGGGACGTACTCTTACCTGTGTGTACAAACATGTGCTTGACGTAGTTCTGTTTGGCGGTGAAAGTCTTGTTACAGAGAGTGCACTCATAAGGCTTTTTTTCACCTTGCCCACCTGCTGTGCTGTGGCCCGCAGATGGAGCCAAGGGCTGTGGGGCTGGCAGCTGGGCAGTAAAGGTTGATAGGCCAGGCTGGGACACTGTTACAAACTGAGCCTGTTGGCCAGCTAAAGGCTGGGGCAGGCTGAAGAGAAAAGGCTTAGGGCCACTGCCAGCAGACTGTGTGGTGAAAAGGGCAGGCAGGTAAGTGTTGCCAGCTGTGCCAATGACCTGAGTGTTGCTGGTCAGAGTCAGTGGCATCCTCAGATTGCTGGTGAGGGTTTCTGTCTGGCGTAAGTAGATCTGTGTGGTTGGCAATGGTTGGGCAACAGTTGTGTTGACAGAAGGCTGCAAAGCCCCCTTTTCGGTGCTGTTATTGACTGTGAGCACTTTGTTGTCCATTTCAACGTCATTGCTTCTCTCTGGCGAGGAAGAGTTGGCATCTACATGCTGCTGCTGCTGCTGCGGCTGAGTGCCATCAGCAGGGACGTCATTTTGATCTGCTTGAGAAGGTTCTTGCTGCCCATCCCGGCCTAGACCAGCCATAAACTGCTGTTCCATGGAATCAGGCTCAGTGCCAATGGAGGAACTGACTCCTGAGTCAAAGCTCTCCCCTTTGGGCTCACTCTCAGTGCCTTCTGCTTGGTCAGTGTCCTCAGTGCATTCCTCAGACTCATTGCGCTCAAGGATCTGCACCCTCTGTTGGCCATAGTAGTCATAGTCATCCTCCATCTCCTGCTTAATATGGATGTTGCCCATCAGGGTTTGAATTCGGACAGGCCGTGGTTGCTTGCGGCAGTGTGTGGTCTCCGGAGTGGTGGAGAGGTATCGCTCCATCTGTTGCGATCGTTCATGGATCCGGGTTATCCAGCTGGGGTCTTCCATGTGATGGTCCCTGGGGAGCCCCAGGGCTGTTTCATGGTGGCTGACCACAGCTCCACTGTAAAAGGAGCGCTCCCCACTCCCATTTTGCATGGAACAGGCATAAAGGGCTGAATAGATCCTGTCCACACTGTGCTGTGAATGGCTCTGCAGGTAGCCAGACTCTGTGTCGGTGCTCTGCCCCGAGGTGCCTGATTCGGGTGTTCCCCTTGGTGTCTCCTGGCCAGAATCTTGAATGACTGGGTAGACCTCTCCCACATTTTGCGAGACAATCCTTGTGCACTCATCAATCACAGTCTTGATCTGCAGGATGCTGGCAGCTGTGAGGATTTGGAGGGCCTCTGACTGTGAGACCCGCAGCACCCCACTGTACATGAAGTCAATGAGCTTTTGCACAGATTGGACTGACACCACTGAGGGGATCTCGATGTCGCTGTAGCCCAGAAGCAGCTTATCCTGGAAGAAGGGGCTGCCAGCCGCCAACACACAACGGTGGGCGCGTAGCATGCTCCCGTGGATGCGGACCGTCACGTCACAGAAGTGGCCACGGTTGCGCTGCTCGTTGAGGGTCTCGAGCACAGAATTGCTGAAGTTGTGAAGGTTGATGCTATGAATGCGCTCTGTCATCCCCTTGCAACTGATGTTACCTGGAGCAAAGCAGGTGACAAAAAACAAAACCAGATTGAGTCTTGTCCTCTGCAGAGTCACAGTGAGGTACTGGAGAAGGTGACTGCCCACTGGGCACACAAAACAGATTATACTGTAAAAATCACATACAAAAGCACCAATAAGAAGACAGCACCTTTGTAAGGCTGGAAGCAAGCTCTGCTACACATTTACAGAAGCTCAAGTCCTAAATTAATAGGAAAAAGTTTTAAAGCCAGTTTATCTGGTTTTAAAAAGCCTAGAGTCAGCCTGAGCTCACAGATTAAAAGTGGATTTTAACTTGTCCAGATGTGAACCCACGCCAGAAAAGATCAGATTCTTACTATGACCCTTTAGATCATGCTGTTAATGCAAAGAGTGTGTATGAAAATGTGATTTCTATCTAGATTGGTATTTCAATGAATTTGGAGCCTGTGTTTTATAGTATAGTTACTTCTATCTAAAAAACTGGCAGTTACTATGTAAAATCCAAATCTGGTTAAAGATTTAGGCTGTAAATGTTCCTAAGATCCCACGCACAGTTTTGTCTCGGGTTGTGGTTTAGAACATTTGCTACCCAGTAGTGACAAACAGTCCTCTGTAAGAACCCAAAGCAAAAAGTTAACATGAGTTGTCCGCTTCAGTTTTAGCATATCCCCAGTTCTGACTGGCACCAGAATGCCATCACATAAAAACAAATGTTCTCCTGCTGTTATTTACTTGACAGAAACTGGAAAATTACAGACATTTACTCTAAGGAAGACTTTGTCTTCATTTGCCTGAATAAACTAAATAGAGAACAGTTTAGAAAAGCACGTAACCAATTCAGGTACAGAGCCAATATAACCTTCATAACTGACTTTTACAAGTGACTAAAAAGTAACTTCTTAATCTGTCAGTCCACTCTTTCCTATCTCCATCTTGCTCACTTTGGTTTTAACGTTTTTTTTTTATTTCCTTTCATGCTCTCTACTTATTTTTTGTCTCTTTAGATTTTGATGGGCAGAAACTATGGTTTGACCTTTCAAGGATGAAAAACCAAGTGCCCTCTAAGTGGTAAACAAATAAAATGTTACTGATAATTCTTTCTCTTAGCATTTGTAGTGCATGCATCACCTTGGTTCCTAGAAAAGTATGCAGAGAAATTAATGCAAAATCATCACTAGTATTACAGTCTTTCTGTTTTGAATGCTCCTACTAAAGCTATAACCCCTCTGCCACAATTACTTGCTCATGTGTGAGAATCCAAAAGTGAAATTTGGTAGAGAAGCATGAGTATATTAAACTAGCTTACTGTTGCTGTCTGCTTTAACAGAAATACACAAAAAAATATATTGCATTTAAAGTGGTTTAATCTAGATGCCTTTTAGCTCAACAGTGTCCCTCTGCTCCAGCCTAAGGGGTGCTTTACATCTCATACACAGATACACTCTCTGCAATTTGCAGGAAAATGTGGCATCCTCCCTGCTCTCCTTTTCCTTCTCATTTATCCACTCCTGACATCTCAAGCACCCTCTATTCTGGTAGTTCAAAGACAAACCACCTTGGACACAGATGGTTATTTTAATTCTCTGAAACAGCTGAATGATAAAAGGGAAGCACAAAGGTCAGGAACTAGAAATCCTGATGGGACCAAGCTGAAGAAGTTTGATGTTAACAAATGTAAACCAGCCAATATCAGAGGGTACTAATTTCCATGTGAGATTAGAGCACTAGGGGGAAACTCACATAGCAGGAACAAGGAGGAAACTACTAATAGTATCATGGAGGTTGTGCGTTACATCTGTCTTGTCCATAAGCTCTGCTGGTTTCCTCTGATGTGACTGATCATAGCACTAGAAAATATCTTAGAACCTGGGAGACTTTCCTTCAAGGGCACTGCAACTATTATTACACAAAATGTACAGAAGAGATGTATTCCCTTCTTTCCAGAGTCATTCTCCAGAGGCTTCCAGGGCAGTTCCAGATTCTTCCCTTCCCAACATGTCAGATCAAATGAGGATTCAAAATGTATTTACATAGAAAGTCAGACTCCTTGGTCTGAAAAGAAGAAAACTTGGTAAAAGCTTTGTACTGGTGGGGAAACAGAAGGATTGAAGACTAATGATAAATATATGACCCCTCTTTTCAAGACCTCTTGCAGGCCATGGCAAGAGATTGCATAGCTACCCATTTATCTACATCTCCCTTTCAGTAGTTGCCTATCAGTATGCTAAAAATCTTTCCATCAGAAAGTATTGATCATATTGATATTGATCAAGTTGGGGCTGTTCAGCCTGGAGAAGAGAAGGCTGCGTGGAGACCTCATAGCAGCCTTCCAGTATTTGAAGGGGGCCTATAGGGATGCTGGGGAGGGACTCTTCATTAGGGACTGTAGTGATAGGACAAGGGGTAATGGGCTAAAACTTAAACAGGGGAAGTTTAGATTGGATATAGGGAGGAAATTCTTTTCTGTTAGGGTGGTGAGGCACTAGAATAGGTTGCCCAGGGAGGTTGTGAATGCTTCATCCCTGGCAGTGTTCAAGGCCAGGTTGGACGAGGCCTTGGGTAATATGGTTTAGAGCGAGGTGTCCCTGTCCATGGCAGAGGGGTTGGAACTTGATGATCTTAAGGTCCTTTCCAACCCTAACTATTCTATGATTCTATGATCATTACCTGGTTTGACTCTAGGGCTCCCTTTCCACGCAACCATGTCTGTAACATGTCTTCTCATTTCTTTACTCTTTCAAATTAAATTGGAACAGCTACCACTTCTTTAACTGAGAAACAACTGAAGTTCACTCCTTAAGGATAAAATAAGAAGGGTGGGTGGACGAGACACACAACAGTAAAAAAAGATAATACATATTTTGAGGATATTTCTTCTAGGTCACCTTCCTTGACAGTCAACATTGTAAACTATGCCTGCCCAAAGTACAGGAAACAAATAATCCACAACTGTGTCTAAGATGCTACTATACAAACCACAGCAGTAGAACAGAGCAACTTTAACAAATTCCAGGGACTGGTCTGTAGCAAAACCTGCAATTCCATGCAGCTCCTCTCCCTTTCTGCAGGAAACTGTCCAGATCCAAGTTTTGTGGTTGTCCCTTACTATCCCTTACTGTATACTGATCTAAGCTGAAAGTCCCAAGGGGATGCTCCCCATAAAAGGCAGACTTGCCAATGCAAGTCTGATTCTAAAGTAAATGCTACATTCCTACAAAGACTGCTAGAGCCTTGGACAAGCCAGAAAGTGTGTCAGCTCTTCACAAGACCCAGATACACACGTGCACACTCACCTACTTGTCACTGTACAGAATGCCTGGCTCAGGAAAAAGACTGCTGTCTCAGGCTCTTCTCAGGCCTGCCACTCTTTTAAATTCGAGACAGTGGGAACCTTTTTATGAAATTCAAGTGGTCTTTGTTAAGTACCCCCCCTTTCTTGTCCAGTAAACATGATGTAGAGATCCCAATGGACTTAATTCTGAGAAACTCCTGTAAAATGGTTTTGTCCCTTTTCTGTGAAGCAAGTTCTGATTGGAGGGGTATTCACAAACCATATAGGAAAGAATGGGTGTGAAAATGCAAAGGCCATTCTTACCCAGATGGGCAATGAATAGGTGTTTGCCAGTTCAGGAAAATAAAGGAAAAAAAAAGGGAAGAAAAAAGCAGGAAAAAAGAAAATTAAAAAAAAGCTCAGAAAACTGCACAGATTATGCACATTTGCAATCCTCCTGGGATGCAATTTGAAGTTGGCATGGCATAAAGGTGAAACATATTACTGTGCAACTTTGAAAAAAGCTCCGTTTGCCCATATGCAAATGTACCGATTAAACTGTCAGCCTATTCACAGAAACATGCATGGAATTCATCCTCGATTGGTAAGAAGGAGCACAACGTGGATGGGAAAGGAACAAACTTTTGTGTGTAATACATGACTGAGTGCTTAGATTAGTGTTTCCCTGAATCTCATCCACCCCTCCTGCTGACTTTTATGCTATGGGCATTCAAAAGAAAGTAGATTTTACCATGACAATAACAATGACAACCTCTCCAAATACAGTACCAAAAGGGAAAGCAATGGCAGAAGGAAACAGCAGGCAGTGGACGCTTGGAAGATATTATAGAAAATGTGGAAGCGTAGCACTGAAGTACACCAAGCATGGCTTGAAGGCAGTTTTCTATTTGCCAAGCTACCATACATAGACCTACATAAAACTAGAAAGGCAATTTTTTTGTTTTGCCAAAAACATAAAGAACAGTCCCAGCAAAAACATGATGTAGAGCTACAAAGATGTATGGAACAGTGAAGACAGCAGGTCATACACAAGTAGGTATGCCATACAGTAGTCATACACATATGACTTACTTAGTCAGACATGCAAGTATTTGATAAGGCTTCATTAAAAGTATTAGTAAGGCTTTTTTTTGTACAGCCACTAGATGTCCCTTTCTGCAAAGCCAATGCTTACAGCTTTAATGCTCGTAACAGAAGGATATCACAGAATTTGATTTTCTCTACTGTCCTTTAAAATCACAGTATCTCAAAGCTCATTGCAAAATAATGACTACCATTTCTAGAAACACAGTGGTGATGAAACCACCACAGTTACTGAAACTCGGCAGTAGCTCAGTACATAGACTTCACCTGAAGCAAAACTGCCTAGGATGCTGGAATCCAAGCTCTTTTTGGAAACTTACTGTGAGGTCTTTTGCAGGAACAACTAGCACATTGAACCCCAAAGGCTCTAGTCTCACTTTCATACTTATGAGGCAAACAGAATAACTGTCCTCTATCCCTCTATCTTCTATCCTTGAGAATTGGTAGGCTTGCCAAGAGAGATTGCATTTTTGCCTCAACTTTCTGCAGTAGCGTTTAGAAAACTGCTTGGCAACTCATCTCTGTGATACTTAAAATTATCTAGAACTAGCTTGATATTGTTGCCTAGTTTGTCTTCCTGTCAAGATTCTCAAGCCTCACACTGAGAGGAATACACACTTTGAGAGACAGCACAAAAGTTGGAGGTGTTACACTTTGTATAACGTGGCATTCTCATCACCAAATGACAAGCACTTCCTTAGCTGGACGGACACCCTGGGCTAAGACAGAGATGTGGAAGTTAGGACTGGTAGGCTTTCTTCCCACTTCTGTTTCTCCATGCATCTGTAATCCAGCCATTAGTGTCCAGGAGCACCACAAAAGCCAAGTAACCTGATGCTGCTGCTGGAGACAAGCATTATAATCTAATCATTCTCTTCCTCTACTATGTGCAGTTTTGGATATCTCTAGTCTCTGCACCAAGTGCTGGATGACTAGTCACCTGACTGCATCACAAGGATGCGTTAGGTTCCTCAGACAGTCATCTAATGGAATAGGAGTAGCTCTTCCTTAAAGCGAAAACAATTTACCTACACTATCTCTTCAGAAATTTGTTAAATATGTTTGCAAAACCCAGCAGAAACCAACATTGTGGGAGATTTCCACTCTCTCTCCCACAGACAGTCTAAGATCTTTATAGCAAGAAAGTTTTGGTAGTCTTTAACTTTGACTACTCATTCTTTCCTCCAGCAGATACAGAGAACTATTAACCACTTTCATCTTATATATCGGAAACTGCTTTACTTTTCTTCTTTAGACCTTACTTTTCCTAGAAAATATAGACTCAGGTCTCTCATTCCCCCTCACTGGTTGTATGCACTCTTCTCATTCTTATCTCCTTCTGTCTTTTATCCAATTTGTCCTTCTTTCATTTAAAATGTAGTACCCTAAAGTGGATAAGTGAATTAAACAGTTGCCTGAGACACTTTGTATATATTACACTTTAAAGACCCTACAGAATAAATAAAACCAGCAAATAAAGTACTGTTATCAAAACAAAATCCTACAGACTCTCCTTAAGAAAGGCACATCTCAGTAAAGAATCCTCAACTTGGAATGAAAATCTCAACTCTTGTACAAATATGACACTGGAGTGAAAATACATCATTTCCATCACAACATATGAAAGCTACTATAGCCCTACAATTTCCACACCAAGTTTTCCCATTCCACACATTAGTGTCTCCTGTTCCAAACTTTGTACCATAACCATTGGAGATGCTTTCTTCAGCTCTGATGACCTGATTCATCCCAACTGCTGAAGTTTTATTTTCTGTTGTTCTCAAGTTAGTTACTCTAAATTAAAATTGGATTAATAGAGCAAAAAATTCTTATCTAGTGTTTTGACACACAAAATTAGTTCTGCATCAGGTTCCAACTCTCTGAGACCAACTTTAGTGGAGCAACATTTTTTCCACTGATGGAACAGACTTGAATTAAAATCCTGAAACCCTGGTAGAGGCTGACTTCTCAGTATATCTCTATGATGCTAGAAAGGCTGATATAGCAAATCCTGCTCAGACTGATTCTCCTGTATATTTGGCCTCATTCTGAGCAGAGGCCTGCAAGAGGAAATGTTTGTATGGAGTTTCAGGAACACAGAAGAACATTTGTATCCTCAGCAGGAGATCTGACCAGGAGCAGCCCTTGCTTTCTGTTGCTTTAAAGGTTTGCTGGAGTTTTCACCCAATCATCTGCTTGAACATCTTGAAAATCAGTATCTTTTTCTATAATATCTATCCAAAACAAACACCAGATGACACTACACAAATTGCCCTAACCCTACCAGATTGTTGTTAGAATCAAAATATGTAGCAGTCTACATTTAACAGGAAGTACTGTATTTTTACCAGCACAACGTCTATTAATGTGTCAGTAATGTACTCTATGGAAGTTGCATTCTGAAAGCTGTCAAACTTCTCTACATTTCATAGTCTAAAAACTACATTCATTTGAAAGACAGAAATGCATGCACACACAAACACAACCTTACTCTCCAAGGAACAAACATACTGAGTAGATGCCTAAGAAGAAAGAGTTTGCTTAAACTTTGTTCAGGAGACAGGCTTTCTCTGAATTTTTTAGCATCTACCTAATGATGACATATCCATTTTACATAAAGCTGAAGACTAAACCAAAGGTGTCTGTACATAAAATTGCTTCTATATCCAGTGGGCATTAATTCCCAACATCAAGCATAAAAGCCTCTTAAGCCTCCACAGTTGGGGAGCAGTCAGTGAATCACCTTTCTCTGTTTCACCTGAAAGACTGAGAGAGGTGTCCATCAGCACTAATTCTATTTGCTCTACAACCTGCAGGCAGCGATGTCTGTGCCTCAGTTTGCTGCATTTGTAGAACAAGGAGAGCATCATGCACTCAAGTCAGCACCAGGACTGCACACCTTAATCTTCACAAATTGTTCTGTGTTGCTTGGATGTAGAACACTATAGAAAGATCGAGAATTAACTCAATCTTGAAATTTTGTTCTCCAGGGTTACAAAAATGAAGCTTTCCTCTCAACTACTCTAGTGACTTTTCCTTTATACCTCTTTATGTTGAACATCCTACTTATACTTGTGAAATGCCAAGTATAAAAAAATTCCAGTTCATAGCAGTCTGGTGATCATGGGCTTTGATGTGTTAACAGCACGTTCAGTTATTTTTAAGTTAAAGAAATACTCCATTTTTAGCCAGGGCATTTACTTTTCCCACTTTCACTTCAGTTTGTATTCTTGCTATTTTAGGAACTCCAAAAATACTTTAGAGCAAAGAAGGTATACTCAAAAGCCGTTTTTATGCCCAGGCACGTATTTGGGGTACAGTCCAATATACCTCCACTGTAAACACTGGTGCACATATATACACACTGTTTCGCTCAGTTCTCCCTCAGCCCTTGTCTGCAGACCCTCTGCTGCTACAGCCATACCATCAGATCCCCCTGGTATAAACGTTGACCACTACATTGATGGGGGGATGCTTCTCCTGCAGGTATCTACAACATCTCTAAGCAACATATACTATGTTAGCAGAAGAACAGCAAAAGGTGTTGTCATAGCTTCATTAAGAGGGGTATCAACAGGCTTGTCATGTCATTACAAGGCTGTTAATTCCTGTGCCCTGGCCAGCTTTAACCCATTCACATTGGCAAAAGACAGGCTCACCAGATAGCATTTTAGTGTAAGGGAGAAAACTTTGTACAACTGCCCTCTTATAATCTGAAACAGAGAAAATGTAGCCACATGATGGCACTATTTCCTAGGAAAAGAAACGAGGCTGTGCTAATTCCCCCCTTCAGCAGGGAACAATTTTCATGTTCTACATGAAAACTGTTTCAACCGTGCTTGCTTGTTCCCAGGGAGCTCACACACAATCCTGCCAAGCCCAAGCATGGCCCAACTGTTTTAACTGGCTGTAAGTTTAAGGCAGTTTGGGTCTTTAAAAATCTAGGTGCATCTATTGCTAGTTTTACTTCACAGTGCCAGGTGGTGTTACTCAGAGGGCATACTGTGCTTGCCAGACCTGCAACAGGAGCACTACTGGAGAGGGAAGAGGCAAGACAGGCCAGTGATGCTGGTGAAGTTACAGTGTGAGCACTCCCAACTCACAGAATAGGGGGATGCTTTTTGGAGAAAAAAAGAACAAATATTTTGGAGAATATAGGCAAATAAGGTGATTTATCTTGCTATTATATGGTTCTGATCAAAAGCTTGCCGTAGTCATTAAGAATACCTTCACCTGCTTGAAGGGCTTTTGTTTAAAACTAGTAATGCATTTCAGACTGAATATCCAAAAGTGAGCAGGGATTGCATTTGGTTATCTCTCTGTGGTACGCTGTACAAGCTTACATCCTCTCTTAGAAGTGCTGTTTAGGGAGGAGAAGGGGCTGGGGCTGGAAATGGAATCAGAGTCTGGAAGGGGAATGTATTAGAAGGATAATAGGTGCAAATATATTAAAACATGTCTCCAAAAGAGACGATTGCTATCCCATGAACTCTTTCACATTTGCCCTGTATTGTTACTTATTTCCCCTCGGCAGAAAGACAAGGAGGAAAAGCTTATCAGTTTGAGTGTGGTTAAATACAGTAAGCCTAAAAGCCTGTGGGCTTTGGTTAAAAGGAAAATATAGATTAAAACCTCTTAAAGTAATTACCTGTTTAGAAGGTTTCTATTCAAGCTAGAATCCTCTGCAGGGAGTGTTTGCAGCAGTCTGTTAGGAAAAGCGTGCATCAGAAATGGTTGATGTTTGTGGGAGAGCTACTGCCTGTGGAAGACCGCTGCTTACACCCTCCATATTTCCAGAGAAAGGCCTTTCAATGGTCATCCAGAACTACTGGATGATGGGAGAAACAAGGAATGGCCAAAACCTTGTAAATGCCAGTCCTCAGGGCTGAGAAAAGGATTCTTTTATCTCTTCCAGTGGATGTGTCTAAGCCCTGAGAAGAAGAAAACTATCACATGAAAATGCTAGATTTTATTTGGTTATTTTTTCCATTCATCCTCATTATGTATTAGTGAAAGGGTAATTGTTAACTAGTACAACTGGGTGCTTTGATGAGTATTTCAAGTTAGAAATATCCTGAGACAGATATTCATACTGGTTTGGACTGTGGCTTCTTTATTTTGAGTTTATGGGATGTGTTCAGGCCTGCTTATAATTCAAATTTAAGTATCAGTGGGAAACAGCACACACTCGTATCAATGATGCTGAAGGCCACAGGGAAAATTTCTGTCCTTAGTGAGACCTCCACAATCCCTGAGAGCAGACTTACTTCCAAAATCACCTATTTAGTTCTGATAGGAAGAGAAATGTATGGGAGAATGCTTTAAATTAATAAATTAAGGCTATAAACAGACACATAGTATTCACATGTGGCTTGATATCCTCAGATGGATCTGCAGCATTAAATGTACACTGTCAGTTCCAATTCCAAGGCTTTTTCCTGGAGAAAAGGCCCTGGGATCAGTTGTATACACAAGCACACAGACACGAACAGGTGATACTAATACAGTGCAGGAGAGGTATTACTCAGGTCTGCCTTCAGGCACATTCTAGCTTCAACTCGGCCAAAAACATTAGAGAGAGTATCTGGGCATTTTACTTTTGAATACAGAGAATATGCCCTGTTTTGGAACATTGTATGGGATGAAAGCACAAGGTGTTTTTGTTCAAGTTGACAGGGTTGCCCACACAGGCATGAAGCTGTGGGGAGAAGTCCCTTGCTCTGTTTTTATTTCCTCTATCATACCCCTTTTCACACAAAAATTGCTACTTTGTGGTTTCTCCTCTATCTGTGTAACATCAATAAATTACACGTTATCACTCCTATCATCTAGTTATAAAGAGCCTTTCAAGATTTTTAATAGATGCACAATATTGCTACACTTCCATTTTCACTGGTTAAGAACTCAAAAATAGCTGTTGTGAGATTACTCTTAATTTATACTACTTCTCTCTTGTGGGCTTTCAAGAAGCAGCATTTCACCACATGTCACACATTGATACAGAGTATATATTGCGCATCCCAGCCAGGCAGAGATCCTTCCAGTGTTTAACACAACAAAGCTGGAATGAATAGGGGTTCTAGGATTTGTTTATCCTATTTTTCCTGGGAACAGTTAATTCCTCAAGGAGCTATTCGTGCTGAAAGATTAACTAGAGATCTTGTATTCTCTTTGTATTCTGGTTCCTGAGCGAGAGTTGTGTAAGACTAGATCTCATTTTAGCCGTGTAAATGACTCCATGGACAATGAAAACAGTCACAGAAAACATAAATGAAAAGATGGTGCAATGGCATTGCCTCTAGAAACAATAATAATTGGCATCCTCCGGAACCCAAACGCACAGTGTCAGCCAGGACATGTCACTGCGGTCCACCGTGCACCAGGCTATGAGGCAAATACCCTGATGGAGATGAAGGAGTTTAGCAGTACTCTGATGGCATATAACCGACTTTTACCTATGGAGTAGATCAAGCACCACATTTCTTGTAGAAATATAATTATTTCCCTTCCCACAACATCCCCTAGCATGCTTTATAAATATTAGTAGGTGGTATTAAACAGTACCTTGGTTTTACCTTTCAATTTCTGTTCCAGTACCACGTTAAGGCTTCACTTCAAAAATGTTTTGAATGAAAAAGCTCTCTTTCCTCAGCCAAGAACAATTCAAAAATTGCTTTGGTTTTTCCTCATTTTAATACTTCTCTGGCCCTGAAGTTACTGAGTGGGATCACAGCACAAACATTACATGGCTACTCTATCACAGGTAAATGACAGAAAAGAGGAGAAAGTGACTATGAAAGCTTAGATGAAAAGAGCATAAAGCTCCAATGCTAGACAGATCACAGTACTGAAAAGGAATAGAAAGTGAACAAGTCTATTTTTACAGCTCTAACTCCAGAGTTGTGTAGTTTCAACAAACCTGGCAACTAATGCACCAGTCAATGTTTCTTAAAGCGTGGAAGGTGTCTTGCTGTAACACACAAAGGACTAACCATTGGGTTACACAGGGTTTTAACAACACACATTAGGTCAAAAGGAGATGTAGGTGCAGCTGTTTAGTTTCCTTCAAGTATGAGTCACCTGTCAAGCACTGGAAAATCTGTTATGTTTGACTGCTCCATGAAGTGTTCCTTTGCAGACCATATTGGGGAAATGGTACATTTGGTTTAAGTCTTCTCACCCAGTTAGGACAGAAGAGATGATAGCAGTAGCATGCATGGTTAAGACACGAAATAACAATGATTGGGATGATTATGTTTGACATCCTTCAAGCAGATCATATAAAATGGCAGTTTTCATATGTGCAACTTCAGGAGGGCAACTATTAGAAGGACAAAAAAAAGAGAAGAGGAAGTTAGTCAGAAAGAGTCTGAAAGGAAAACATAAAGGATTAAAATCCATACAATGAGCAGGGACGTGGCCCTAATACACAGAGTCCCTATGTATATCCAAGGACAAGAACAAAAAAAATTAGGAAATAAAAAGAGCTACAATGGTTAAATAAAAGGTATAAGAATTCATTAAAGCTGAAAATGTATCTTTCTAAGGATGGAAATCATATTCAAGTGACACTAATAGAACTGAGCATAAACTGCAGCAGGCTAGATGCAAAACAAAGATTTGGTAGGATGAAAGGGAAATGTAAAGAAAAAACCCACTAAAGGCATAAAGACAAATAAGAAGACAATAAAGACTGCAATAAGACATTATTTAAACATGACAGAGAAAGCTTACAAGGCAATGACCAATACCTAAGAATGCTGTAGACTATCTGGATTGATGGATTAAGTAGGGAAGGAGTAGATTCAGTGGTTAAGACAGACTACTGATCTGTGAAAGGTAAAGGTAGTCAGTGAGGTTACATAAATTCTACAGTGGAACTGACATTATTGCTTTAATTTTCAGAAAGGAGGATGATGGAAGTAAGTAAGTTACTTCAGGTGGGAGAAAAGGAAAGCACTGTTCTGGAGACTGTTATTTAAAAAAAACCCAAAACACCACATACAAAACCAAACAAACAAATCCCAAACAACAAAAGAGTACTAGAACATCTTAATATGTTGAACAGTGATAGACAGTATATAGTATTCATCAGTCACTCATTTCTTGAGTGAGGCAGTTGAAACACTCGTGCAAATATTAGAAAGGAAGGATTTACTAAAAGACTCCCAATTTGAAGAACGGTAATAAAAATCTATGGAGAAAAGACTCTGAAGCTGGGAACAGGTAAACTCAGAAACAAATTTCAGGTAGCTTACTGGACAGTTACAATATGTTTCAGTGGCTGCAGCATGGCTTACAAACAGAAATATCACAGTATTATCAGCTCAGCCACCTCAAAATCTTCAGAATGGAAGCTATGGAATTTTAAAGAGCAGTAAGACCTTTTTATCCTTTCCCCTGGTACTGAGAAAGAATAGATACACTGGGGACCTACAAGTTCTCCCCTGAAATCATAAAAGCTAGAAATTTGCACGGCTGTTTTAAACTGAAGCTGAAATTATGCATGTTATTGCTCTCTAAATGGAGAACAGTAAGAAAAGCACTGAACACCACAAGAATTGACAACATAGCATCAAGCCAGTATTGCCAGGCCATCAAATAAGAGAATCAACATTTAGGATAATTAGATAAATTTTCAAAAGCATCTACACGTTACAAATGTAACTGATTTATGCATCAGTGAAACTTAAGCTCCAAAGTCACACAATTGCTTCTGAAAACATAGTCACTGACTTCATAACTGAAGTACCATATGCTATTAGTCATTTCTCATGAGAAGAAAAGCCCGAGAGACCAACCTGACAAAACTCACTTAGTGTACTGATTAGGAATATGGAGACCAGTTCCTATCAGTAGTAAAACATTTTACACCACCAACTCTTTAGCATATTGTGATGGCTTTTTCAACAGAGGCAGGTGAGCTCAGCTTAACAGTTTTACCTACCTGTACTTGTACTTACTCCTGTTTCTACACAAATCAAGAAACATTTATTTGCTTCTATGAAAACACAAGTCATTCCTGGCTGATATTTCTTTGATAATGCTACAAACAGAAACATAAACCTACAGGACATAGAAACCATTTATAACTGTTAAAAAGAGAAACACTTACTGAACAAGATTTCAAATGTTCTGCAAGATGAAAGTATAACTAAGTGTTGTGACATCAGTATTTGAGAACTATGCATGTCCTCATTTTCAGTTTAGTTTGCTACAGAAAAGGCCTGTATCATTATTATTATATCATCTAAAATAGATATCTAAACATACACCATTTCTTAGGTCACCAAAAACAACTTAAAAATATTCAGCATTAGCTAACACATGCCATACATAGATCAGCAAAAATACAGATTAAATTATTATTGACATACTGCCTGCCTCTGAAAACAAGGGGTCTGGAAGAATCAACATCGCCCCCCTGCCCCCATCCTCTCTGAGAGTGGAGATCATGTGAAAGCGCCAGAGCACTTCCTAGGGAGTCACAGCCACAAATGTCCAGAGGCAGAGGGAAAATGATAAGCACATGTTCTCTTCCTTACACAGAACCTCTAAGAGACACACATGAAACCTACAGTGCAAAGATGAGACCAAACCACCTTCAGACCCATCTAGTCTCTATTTGCACCCCCAGATAGATCAAACTTGTTGATTCATGGGAAGTGAATGGTAATTTCCTCTATCTGCTTAAGAAAATGAAAACCTGGAGTTTCCACATCCACTTTCAATGCTCTGTGGGGTTCAGGAATCTTGTGAGGTTCCCTCTCTGCCTTTCCCCATTATGCTGGAAGCCTAGCGAGCTACAGAAATCAGAATGCAAGAGGAGAAAGAGAAAGCATACTGCCTCAAAGTTCCCATCCTGTTAAAGCTAAAAAATGCTGGAGTTGGCCCACGTCAGCCATGTCACTTGAGCATGTATGGACAAAGGCTTCACATGTGGCCCATCACCAACAGTGTTTACAAAGTGCATTCTATTTAATACATAAAAACTCCCTGGTTTCTTGCTAAAACTTAACTTTAGAAAGTCCTCCCCCATCTCAACATCTTGCCAATGATTATTTCATGGATTTTTCAGAAATTATCCATGCCCCACTTTCCTTCTCAGCTTTTATTCCCTACCAGAATCTCAGGTCTTTGCCAGAATCGTGTTCTCTAAAATCGTCGAAATCGCTTCAGCAGTTTTCACAATGATAGTCCAACCTGCCTCTCAGTCCCATGGAAACTCTTCACAAAGATGTTGCTTTTCCCTTGTCTGGAACAAATTCCTTCACAGATGGACCATCCAATGTCTAAGAATAACTCTTTCAACTATCAATAGAGACAAAGAAATTCAGTTGTACTGTTCCCAAGGGATTCCTTTGAGTTTGGACACATCTGTTAAGATGCATACATCAGAGCCTGAATTAAGTTTTTGTCTGACTGTATCTCTGAGAACTGGTGAAAGTTTCTGCCAAAATGATCTTATCTCTTGGCACTTGCAAAATGTATATAGTTACAGATGCTTTATGAAGGGCTCCTGAAGTGAGTGACCTATACAGACCAAATCAATTTAAACAAAGCCAAGTCCCAATGACTTCCTTCCCTTTCCTCTCAGCAAAATCTTTAGAAGCTTTACCTAAGGCAGTTCAGCCCTCAAAGTAGGACCCCACCAACTATATACATTCTCTATCCATAAGCAAGAAAGTATGTGGAAAACTGCAAACAGCACCAATCTCATATGCTTTCCTTTGCTTCCCTGTAGCCTTTCCAGAACTTGTGCCTCCAAGCTTGTCCTTGTAGCTTTTTCTACAAACACCCTTTTTCTGGGTAAGCAGCTACATCTGTTTACGACAGCTGAGTAGCTAGAGGTATAACTCGTTTGGAGCTCTATCAGCACACTCTATGACTTAATTCCAAATTAATTCAAAGTGGTGCTTTTTGTCTGCCAAGCCCTACATGAAAACAGATACCTCAAGAAGACTTCTTCCTTAACTTGCTTCTCCAATTGCATTGCATGAGCTAGCATTTCCCAACACTGAAAGAGATGGGAACTGGACACAGTGCACCCTAGGTTTTGGATTTTGCTTCAAGGATTCATCTGCATTGGAAATCATAAGCTCATAGAATCACAGAATGGTTAGGGTTGCAAAGGACCTTAAGATCACCTAGTTCCAACTCTCCTTGTCATGGGCAGGGACACCTCACACTAGACCACGTCACCCAAGGAACTACATCATAATGTTCAAATCCAGAAATCTAGGGACCAGTCCTACAAAGGTCAGAAGTAATGTCATTTCATTGGGAAAAAGTGGCACCAAAGCCAGTATGTAGAATTAAGAATTATATAATTAAGAATCACAGAATTACAGAATTAAGAATTATAGAATTAAGCTCTAATTTGTGTGTCACATATGACTTTACCCAGATTTTTTTGCTAAGTACTTGTTTCAGTAAGACTGGCATTCAGACTATTGCTGCAGCTTTCTTCACCTCTGCCTTTTACAGCTGAGGAGCAGATGGCTATCAGAGAGTTTTTATTTCCTATGCTTGGAAAAAGAATTTTGATCTGAATCATTCCAAAAGCACCCTGACTTTTTAAAGTAGACTGGCTTCTGAATATTTCTCATAATAAATACGTGGTACTGTTTTCTGCCAGGCACTAGTGACTGTGCATGCAAAATGGTCAGTAAAGATTTCAAGCTGATTTGAATAGGTGGGCCGTAAATCCTAAGTCATTTTTCCAGATACATGAATGAGGGCTTATGGAACCATCTGTACACCAGTGCATTTTTCCAAGAATTGATTCAACCTACCATGCTGACTCTTTCGGGTGTTCCCAATATTTTCCATGAAAACTCTTCTCCTGAAACTTCCCATCTAATCCTAGTTTTTAAGTATTTTTAAATTATTCACTATCCACTAGAAAACTTCCCACCAGAATGAAGAATGTTCTCTTCTAAATGAAATATAACCTGCCCAGTTGTGGGGGTAGAGGCAGTATGGTGGTCTGGGCAAAGGAGAAGAAGCAATTTTGTAGTGTCTAGAAGGTAAAGGGAAGGACCTAAAAAGGCAAAGAATCATCACAGGTCCAAAAGTTGATAAGAAAGATAATGTGGCAATGTAGCTCTGGCAGGAGGGGAGGAGAAAGTCAAACAGAGGAATTCTAAGGTGAGGGGGAAAAGCGAGTCTAGAAGGCAGGGAAGGCAAGAGGTAAGGAGTTTGTAATGATGGGGAAGCCCATTTTCAAATGTTGGGAGCCACAAATACTAATCTTTTGGGTCAGTGAAGGTATCCCTGCACTAATGATTGAGGTAATATTAAATAAACCCCATATAACACAGGAGATAGCTACGGTAAATATGCAGTAAATATTCATCATGAAACAATTTTTAGTTCATGTAAGAAACTGGCATTGCTATTTCGCAAGGGCATTCCAAACACTAATGATATACATACTGCCCCAAACTAATACAGCCTGATAAAGCTTATGACCCATCATAAATAAAGGGAGTTTTTTCATCAGTTTCAAAGCACATGGAGTCAACTAACAGAGATCAACACCACAAGAGTCGATCTTGAGAAAAGGTCTTACCATTTCTTAAACACTTGCAGGACTCTAGCTGTATTTTGGGAGCTAAATTTCAACAATTCCTGGGATAGCACAATATTAATGATGAAATTATTATTAAACTTTCTTTTCTGAAAAAAAAAACCCATCAATTTCACTGTGAAAGGAGTATCTAACCTGGGTTTGAAGTTTATTCATATTGGTACTGTGAATTTAGTAGGAACGAAAGGTGATTTGGTAATATCAAAAACTTTGGGATCTAAAAGACTGTTGTTCCACAGAACAGGTAGAGCATAAAGAGCTGGAGGCTCCACTTCCCCCCTACCGCCCTCTGCCAATATTCCTCACCCTTGAACTTGGCCACCTCAAAAAGCAAAAGCAGGAGTTCATTCTCCAAGTTCCCTACAATCACTGCTGGCCTCTGTCCTAAGGTTGCTTTCATGGGTTTCCATTTGTACTGTCAAAAAACATCAGTGTGAGGTTTCAAATGCCATTTACTAATGAACTCTTTTATCTTTGTGAATGGGATAAAGAGATTCTTTGTCTGAAATTAAGGATTATTTTTTCTTGTTGTTCTGCTCATTTTTTGCATCTTTTCACAAGCTTTTTGTTTTCAGAAAACATTACAAGACAGAACTGTACCACGGTTTTAACAAAGAGCCTGACATCTCCAATTTGAAGAGAATTCTTGTATATACTAAATTGCATGCTGCCTGCTGCTCAATTGTTTCACATCTCTTTCTTCTCCCCCAAATCACCAGGTGAGATTTAGGAAAGTCTCCCCAATGTTTACCAGCTCTATTAAAATCAAGATCTCTAGAAGAAGCTCATAATGAATAAAGACAGAAGCCAACAGGAATGAATTGCAGCTAAAGTGATTTTGATAGTGATGATCCTTATAACCCGGCTGCTTCCAAGCTTGGCCCTGAGGCAGAATTTTTAAATTAAAAAAGAAAAGGATATACATCCTTTTTAATCTGATTTTTTATTGTCATGCCCTGATTTTTTTTTTTATAGGTCTTAGCACAGTTTCGTTGGCTTCTGAGCTCTTGAAACCTGGTGTCATCATCTTTCTTTCTCCTTTTTTCCCCCTCGTAAATTTTACAACATCCTAAATCCACTGCAGAAGAGGTAAACCATCTATTCTAAAACTAGTGAGTGTTGAGGTTCACATCATGCTGCACATTCCTGCCCAACAGACTTCCAGGCAGGGACCACTGTGAAATGAGTGTTTTGAAAAGCTGACAGTGTAAGTTCTGACCTTCCAAAATCCCGTTTTCATCATTCCCTCCCTTATTTTTGTATATTTTGCCAAATGGAAAAGAACATTTTTAAAAGGCCAATTAACCCGTGCTGAGTAATCTGAAAGTGAACGCACTCAAAACAAGGGCCTTAAACTGGTACAACCACAGAGGTCTACAGAGATTTTCCAGACTCTCACAGACTGGTCCTCTCCACAAAACACTCCCCCCTTTCTTCATGGAAGTCCTTTACAATCCTGGGTATTAGAGGCAGACACTTGTTTTTTCCCATTGCAATACAGCCCAGGCTGAAAATCCCCAGTCAGCAGATATGCTTGGGTAACAAGAATCATGACCTGGAGAGGAATAACTATAGCTCTAGATTGAAAGAGACACATTTGAGGGGTCTTCCCTTTCTAATTTTTAAGAAGCAGCAACCTGACCCAACAACAAGCTGTCAGCTTCCTCTGGCTGACTGCATTATCACAACCATAACTCAAACTGCTGTGTTTCAGTGGTAATTCCCAAAGAAGGGAAAAGGTAAGCCCTGAGGAAGTCCTGCTCATGCCATTATGGAATGAGCATCCAACTGGAAACCCTGTTCCGCAGTAAGCAGTGTGCTTTCACAAACCCCAGTGCAACCCAGCAGCACGTTGGTGTACTCACAATCAGATGACCCTGTGTGTGCGTGCAGGTTTGTTGGTGAATGTGGTGAGTGATGAGGGTCGGGCTCAGAGACAGAACAGCTTCAAGGTTCAGGCAGGGAAGGCCCGGCTTGGCGCTGCATGCACCCGTCTGAGTAATCTCATTCTCCTCAGACGCCTTCTGGTTTTCAGCTGTCTTGGGTTTCTTCCTGAAAATAAACAAAGAGACCTTTGAAGGCACTGACTGCATATTTGGGAAAAGGCATTTTTAGAATCTGTTAAAGATAACTTTCTTTCCCCCCCACTACCTCCCTCTCTCCTCTCTTTTTCCTTACAGGGAAGGAGGCAGAGAAGACTTTCCTCCATGCTTCTTGTTTGGAAACAAGCTGCTCCTTGTTTTGACTCTGATGCAATGGCCCTGAGACTGTGTTACAGCAAATAGGCCAAGCACGAAGCTCCTCATTCTGCCCCTACTGATGACATATAAAATGAAACTCGTCCCAGTGGTTTAGACAGTTGGAGCTCCATTTGACAAATATTAACTAAGGCTGCAGCATTCTGAACAGAGAAAGTTATACAGAAATGTAACAGAAATGCCTGAAAAGCAAACAAATATGCAAGTTTCCAGTTCAAAACAAATCAGTGCAGAGACTCATTTTGTAGTGAAAACCACTGAAGCAATTCTGAGATACAGAGGTCATCAAAGTAAAGCATTAAGATTTGGAGCCTGAAACAACATGCTATGAACACAGTGTATGCGAGCTCTCAATGCCTCACTCCACCCTCCAAGCATCAGAGGAACACCAGGCATGGACTTCATCACCACCTTTGCTTCACAAGTGGTGAAACTGAGGCAGAAAGGGAAGTGATGAGCACTCTACAGGGGAGAGAAGCACCCACATCTCACTGTTTCTCCTCAGTTTTACAGGTGAAGGTGCTTCCTCTTCTGCTCCCCAAGGCAGGTAGCCTCCTAGCTAGCTCGGGCCTCATGTTCCAGCTGGGAAAACCACTGCCCTGATCCAGCACAAGGCCATGCCACCTGGGTAAACATCCAAATGGGATAAGGGGAAACAGTCTCAGACTGCGCTAGCGAAGGTTTAGGCTGGATATTAGGAAAAAATTCTTCACCAAAAGGATAGTCAGGCATTGGCACAGGCTGCCCAGGGAAGTGGTGGAGTCACCATCCCCGGAAGCGTTTAAAACCTGTGTACAAAAGCCCTTAGAGACATGGGTTAGTGGTGGACTTGGCAGCCCTGGGGTAATGGACTTCATAATGTTAAAGGTCTATTCCAACCTGGTTGATTCTATGGTGCTATGACTCTATGAAATTAAGCGCCATTATCTCCTGCTGGCACCTGAGGCACAAGCAGTGGCGGGTCACCCTGGGAGCAGGCTCTACACAGGGTGGCACCTTGCACCATCTGGGGAACACGGTTTTGGGGTAGCATCCCAGAGCATGGAGGTGCCATTGGATTAGAGGCAGCCCTGTTCTGTGCCCAACCAGCCCTTCCTAGCTTCCCATCTGCAGGCAAAGCCTCTCTTGACAGGGACAGACTTTCCTAAGGGGCTGAGGCGGAAGCCCCTTCTCGCAGATGCCCTACTCTCCCTCGTCCACCTAGGCCGGCATGCAGCTGACATGTTAAAAACATGAGTTTTTAAACAACTCGATCTTACAGCAAGGAAAGCCCTATTCCCGCGGGGTGTCGGGGGCGGGGGGACGACGACAGGGAGAAGCAAAGCGCCGGCCAGTTACATAAAGGCATTACATAAGGGCGGCAGGGCCGAGACCCGACGCCATTTCCCGGCGGCAGCCGTCGGGGGGCAGCAGCCGGCCGGGGCTTGGCCTGGTCCGGCCCGGCACCCCCATACCGCGCCCCAGCGAGGTGCCTCCTCGACAGGAGCCTGAAAGCTCCGGGAGAGAAGGGAGGAAAACCTGTAATTATAATACAAAATTAAGTTAAACGGGCCAAAAAATAAATAAAGCAAATCTTCTCCTCCACCTCCTGACAGGGTGCTGAGCCCTGCAGGTGAACCACTGCCATTCAGAGGGTCACGCTCATAACCCTGCAGCTGCTGGCAGCTGCATACTCATCAGCGTGTCTTGGATTACATGGGCTCAACACCCCCATGCCACAGGACAGGCAGATGGTACTGCTGCTCCATCCTCCATGTATATAATCAATATACTCAAAATATACCAGGCTGCCTAATCTGATCCGAATCAATAGCAGATGACTAAACAGACCTTACTTAAAGTTGCAGAGGTAGAGCAAAGGGATGAACTGATTTGCTCCATTTTAAATGTAAGGAAAATCAAACCATTTAAAAACATTTTTTTTTTCCTCAATAGTAAACCACGCATCTTGAAACTCCAAGCTTGGGCATCCTTCTGTCTCCCGTTCTGTCACTGGGATCCATCTCATGCTACACAGTTAAGGATGCATGAGATGCAGAACTCCTACATGGACACATACACTTTAAAGTGCATGGACTGAATGTTTTGTTCACAACAGTCTGCGTTGATCCTTGATGTATGAACTCTGACACACCTTCCCACACCTTGTTTCCAGATCCCATGACTGTCCCATGTGCAGCCAGCACACACCAGGGGCTGCAGGGAATATGTGTATAAAACAGTTGTTATTTCATGGCATTGCTGCCAAAGAAGCTTTCAGATAGCATTGTTTTTTGTGCAGGCAGCCAAGGATGTATGTAGGGTTATACTCTAGATACACAGAAGCCTGGAAGCTGAATTGCTGTACTGAAGGTCTGTTTTCAGCTCAGGGTTAACCCAAGTTACACACTCAGAATACAGCTTCTGACTCCAGCTCTATCCATACACAAAGTCACCTCCTCTGAGCAGGATGCTGTTGCTATTTGCAGGGTAGGCGCTCAGCCTGAGGAAGTTAGACCAAGCACTGACAGATGCTTCATCATGGGGATGATCTGCATGGGCCTTCCAGGCCTTTGAAACTCATTAGAGGGATGGGTTAAAAAGTACTTCAGAAACAGGCAGTGACACCAATGAAGCGCTGCACTGCACTCCCTGCTTCTTCCTTTCCAAACCTGTTTGTTTTATACTTTGCTTTTAAGGCTGACACTATGTTATCAAGATGCTCCCATGTCATCACTTTTCTTCATCAGAGCCCTGCAGTTTGGTGACTTGTGCTCAACAGCATGGGGAGAGAAGCAATGGTGTTGACTGGCACTAGAGGCGATACTTCTCCATAGCAGTTCATTTCTCTTACACTGTTCACACATGGCCTGCATCTTGGTACCACCTTAGAAGAATGCAGGCTTCCACTTGAGGAAGGCTGAGTAAGGGAAACAGCCAAGTCAGCTAAGGATCTGAAGAAAGCTTTTCAGAAAAGAAAAATCCTGGGGACACTGTGATAAAAACTATCTACAAAGAAACACAAACAAGGTTCTTCTCCAGTCTGCAATATCCAACTGCTGCTGTCAGCAGAGGACAACGGGCAAAGCTTGAAAAATCCTGCTGCTGCTGTTAACTATATTGCTATCCTTTCATTCTAACTTATGGCCCAAATAGAAAGCTCCTATTGCTATGATCTTCACCTATATATTCTAATTAAATATTCTACATTCACCTATATAGTCCATTTCTATTGCTATCTTATTGCTAAAGTCTTCACAGGCAGAGCTGTTAAATGCTGATCAGGTTGTGGCATCTCCATCCTTGGAGATTTTCAAAACTTAATTGAACAAGGCCCTAAGTAACCTAATCCAACTTGGAAGTCAGCCCTGCTCTGAGTAGGGAATTGGACTAGAGATCTCCAGAGGACCCTTCCAACCTAATTTTTTTCTGATTGCACACTTCTATGAACACTTCCATCAGCAAGCTCTCTAGTATATCTCCATGTTACAGGAGGTAAAATGGCACGCTAACTGTGGAAAAGTATGACCTGTCATAGCTGTATCAAAGAGCCTTTAGGGTAAAGCACAGGGGTAGGAGTGAGAATGAAACAACATTTTTTTTGTGGAACCTTCCCAAATTATACCTGTTTATGTACCATCCCTGGACTTCAGCGACTGGCAGCCCTGTGTGATTATTTCAGTAGTAAGGGTCTGTCTACCTTGCTAGTTTAGTTCATGTCATTATGTTCTCCATGGACTAATCCTGGCAATAAGTAGTTTGCTATTTACTTGTTAGTAAGAGCAACAGAAGTTGCAACTTACTTGCAAAAGACTTGGGCATGTGCTCTCGGAGCAAGAGGCTCCATTCTGATCTCCAGTTACCTCTAAGCTCCTTCCCCACACACATCTCTTGTGCATTACAGGTCCTTTCAAAAACTGCATTCTTAAAATTATCAGAGGGCCATCATCATCTTTGCTTCTCAAGAAGGATGGCAGAAGGCCAATACAGCAAAGAGATGGCATTTCTGTATATAGACGTGAGGCACAGACTCCCAGAAGTTGGGGACAGAAAAAATGCTGACTTTCCTAAGCTAATTTGAGTCTTGCAGAACACCTGCAGAATTCATGTTTGTTACTGATTTATCCAGTTCATTTCTAAACAGTCTATCTTGTCTCTTTACATTTTCAGTCCTACGTGCAGGTACTTCTCTTTTGTTGGTATTCACTTCCAGGATTCCCTTCTATTTATTGCAGGGTTTTATTTTCCATTATGTTCATTTACACCACTTAAAATATTTTCTCTTCTTTCTCAGTTGTATGCTCACGCTAACTGCCTTCACTGTCATCCCTGAACTGAACTGTGCCTATCAGCACTTTCCAGCTCATGTGTAAAGAAAGATGTACCACCACTGGCATCTTTTTATTCCTGTTTTCTGTCAACATTTTATTGCATTGCGGCATTCCTTCATTTCCATGTTCCTTAACACTTCATTATCATACAACAAGGTCTTAAATGGTAGACAACCTGAAATGCTGCAGCGACTGCCATGATCTGGGCACTGGCTGCAAAACAGAACTGGCTCCTTCCTATTTACTTTGAAGGCAGAACAGATAAAATGGTGGATGTCCTAACCTCAAAACTAACTAAACTAATTACTACCTCTGCACTTTGGAATGCCCTGCTACATTTCACCCTTCCTGCTGCCACTCTTGCATACATCCTTATCTCCACTTGATCTCCACGCATGATTTTTTTTTGCGTGTATCTCTCTTGCAATCATTACCTGGGTTTGGAATGCATTTACCCTTGATGTTCTTACAGTGGGGCTGCCAAACCAGGTCTCTGTCAAAAATAGGCAGCATATGTTGTATTTCTCACACAGCAGCTATAACTGATGCTTGAACCTTCCCTTACACAGGGAACAGCTCTCCATCCTGCAGAGACACCAGGTTAGCAATGAACAAATTAGCTCAGGTATAGGAACCAGCATAGCTGCGCAGAACCCACAGTAGCATCCTGGCTCTCAGGGGAAGCTATGATAATGTGACTGTATGAGAATAATAGTACATAATGAACAATAATGAGGCAGTTTTCAGCCTCTGAATACAGGGAGGGCTGGGTCACCAACCAGACCTTTGTTCACTGCATATTAAACAGCATGGAGGGAACATGCCACAGGGCTGCTGATGTTGTTGCAAGTGCTGCTGCTGGCTGATTCTGCCCACCCATGTTCCAGGCATTGTTTCCCCTCTTCACAGATATGGCATCACCTTCTACTAAATGCCCTCAGGTCAGAGATGCCTGTAGTGCCCAAGCACTGCACTTAGCTCACTGGTGTACAGATCATCTGTAACCCTAGTAATTCACAGAGACTGTACATAATTAAGAACAAAACAAACCTCCTTTTTTTTTTTTTTCAGATCCTAAAAACATAAGAGTGTAGAAATAGTTCTCGTTCAATTGTAAGTGGTACTTTTCCCGAGTATTCTGCTGCACATTCTTCCTCTGCCCATGTGCGACTAACACAGCTCCCGATATCAGTGCTTATCACTGCCAGTGTTGTGTCTCTTCCAGACATGACATTGACAATACATATTTAAAAACTGATAAAGTGAAAGAGAGAGATAGTATAAGCACTGAATATTTATATATATAAAGGAAAAAGCCCCAAAGAACAGCAAAAAGCAGTGAAATCTGCCCAGAGACCTCACCTCAAAATTCAGGGTACCCTGAACACCGGAGCTGAGGGTGAAGCTTTCCAAGACAAGCTTGCTTTAAACCACCTGAGCCATCCCAGTTTTCCTGTCAGAAGTGTTGCTTCAGTAGTTAAAAGTCCTCCACAGGCTGACTTCCTGAATATTCACACAGCTTCTCTGATGATTTTGCAGCCACATTGATCTTCATGCTGTTACAGCCGCATGACTGGCAGTTTGTTTAAAATCTCTGATTGCAAGTTTGTGTCATACAATGGAAAACACAAACTCCTGAAAACATCACCATAAAATGTAATATGAAAGAGAAATCCCAGCAGAATGCTGCACAGCAAGAATGGGAGGCACAGAGAACTGACAAGAGAGGCCCGATATTCTAGTGCAATAAAAGCCTGGGAAATTTAATCAACACAGAAAAGTAAAATAAACTCAAAAATCTCTTACAGGAGACTGATTAACACAACTAAATTAAACTCAGAGATTAAGTTAAAATAAGATTTAAATTTGCTGTGTCTGTTTCAAGCCTGAAGTGGGGTTTACATGCCCCCAGATTTGTCCATTTTTTCCTTCTAAACCACAAGTCCATGGAAGTTAAGCCCCACTACAAAACTTGCCTGACTTACAACCTCAGAGCATCTTGACTACACCAACACTGTGACAGTATTGGCAAGCACTGAGAACTGATCATAAGAAATCAAAACTATGAGATCTACAGGGGAAAAGTGAAAATAGCACACAACTGATCATTTCAGAGAATAATAAAGCACAATACAAAGTCAAAATTCTCTCAGGCAACTTTACCTATGCAATCCAGCCAAATCTACCAAATTGTAATGGCCTTAAATCATAAATGACTGAAGGCCTGGAAAGAAACAGTTCCTTCAAGAAGCTGCAATAAAGCCAATCTGTATTATATGAAACACCAATGAGAGGAAAAGTGTCTCATTAAAAAGGAATAAGAATAAAAAAGAAGATAAACATTCTGAAGACAAACATGGATGAACCAACTAGAAAAGCACAAACTAGAGCAGTAAGCAGGGAGAACCTGCCAACCTAAAAGATACAAGCAGATCAGATCAGCCATTGCTGAACTATGCTGTGAGGCTGACTTAAATATTTAACAGTTTTTTATTGACTTTTTTTTTTGCCCACATATTTCCTTGTAAATTTCAAAAGCAAAACTTAGCTTACCCTCATGAGTAATGCTCACAGGTGCTGCAGTTCGTTTTTGTTTTTTAAATTTGTCTTTTTTTGCTTGAAACAAGAAGTCTTTTATAAGAGATAAAATATACTTACAGTGGTTTCCAAATGGTATCACTCTTCAGGTAAATTACTCCAAGCCTTGGACCTAGTGCAGACGTTCATTGGGGCAGGGAACAGAGAGAGGCTGTGTCTGTACCAGAAAGAACCAAAAGGAAAGGTCAGGGTGTTATGAACCATTAGCTATATGCTTAGTTTTAGCTTATACGTAACTAACTGCAGCTGCAGACAAACAATAGCAAGTCAAGATAACAGGAACTGAAAATCCTGAGAGTTATGAAAACTACAAGCAAGGGGAACCAAACATATAGAAAAAACAGTTCAAACCAGGTTATTCTTGAGGAATGAGCAACTTGTGACTTCTGGCAAGGTGAACAGAACCAGTGGACAGCAGGCGAATGACCACCAAGGGTCCTGGAGACCCTTGGAGACCACCAGAAGACACTTGTCACAAGGGGAAGGACTCTATGGTAATGAGGTTGGGGAAATCTTTTACTACATCTAAGTTTTCCAGGAAAAAAGAATAAATATGTATGTTTAAGCTGTACATAAATATATGCCTCATGCTGAGCTCACAGGACACGATCGGAGGAGCGATCCCCCGTGTCCCCAGCACTGAAATAAAGGAACTGTCTGCTTCTTAACACTTAAAATTATGTGTTGAGAGGTTTCTTTATTGCTGTTTTGGGCAACAAGGGGGAAATAATAATTATTTACGAAGAGCATGAAAACTTGCTGCAATGCTAACTGGCATTCTCTGCTGTCAGTACAGCTGGCAGCAGCCCGGTAGCGCCAAATTCTTCCTGCTTCAATCCCTCCAGCCCTGGCTGCAAACCACAACAGAGTCAGCTCACAGTTACCCCACTCTGCCCATCCAACATATTATGGTGAAGTGAGGAGAGATGGAAGATTAGCCAGCAAAGTGCTATCAGTAGAATTCATTCTGGGAAGTTGCTCACTCTAATGGCATGAGCATGTAGCAGTGACGGTGAGCTTGCACAAACTTGGCATTAAAGTGCATCTTGTCAGAACAAGGCTAGTCCTGTTCAGAGCAGCAACAAACACTTCTTCGGGACTGAAAGGCAGGAAAAGGAAAGAAAAATCCTCCTTCTCTTCTTTTGCTTTCTCTACATCACAAAAACAATTTCCCATACCAAAGCAGGAGCCCCACTTACTCCCATGAGCCTCCTTTCAGGAAAGATTCAGCCCAGCAGCAGTTTTATGCCTGAAATCTCCTGAGCTAAAGAGGGAGTTGGATTCAGTAGGCTAATACAGAAAGGGATCCAAAGAAAAACCTCAGCTGCAATATTTATTAGAGGGTGATTTCACCACCCAGACCTAAGCTTTTGGAAGTATTTACATTTTTGGGGGACTTGAATCCCTTTCTAGACTAACATAACTCCTCCTCTGCTAGCTTCTTATGATCTTTGGGTGGCTCACTGTGGATGTTGGAAGTATGTCTGAAGTTAACATCCAGGGATAGAATCAAATCCTGCTCACTTCACCTATGCAAAGAACTCCTGGGACATCAGCATATTCAGTCTTACCCACAGTGAAGCCAATGGTGCTATTTCCATGAATAAATGATTCTGCCTTGTCTGATCAGACAAGAAAAGCAAATATTTGCTTTATCAAAGAAATCAAGAAGGTGAACGAAAAATGATAAGAGATGTAATTGTTATTTCACAGGTAGTTAATGTCACTGTGCAAGTTGGAATTTATGTCTGTAAATGCAACACAGTAAAAAAACCCCACTGTTTGTGCAGCGGGAACACTGGAATGAGTGCCAGCAGACACAATGAAGGATTTTAGATGATACTGTAATAAAGTACTTGACAAAATATACATTCAGTTTTATGTTCAATTTATACATTTTGTAATGATGACGTTTATCGGAGACTGGGATATATGCTACATACTGATTTCAAAAGGCTACCTGAAATCCGGCAGCTGTACTTCACAGGGGCTCAAGCAAACATTTTATTTCATTCCAGTTTCTGTAGGTTCTCTCCTCTTGGAGTCTGCTTTGAATTGCAAATTGAGCGAATTCAAGCACACACACAAAATCTTCAACTTAGCCTGAACCTCTGAGTTTCACCAGGGCTTGGGAGAGATACTATATGCCAGCACCAGGTTAGCTCAAAAAAATCACATAAAAGAGCGACACCTTTGACCATTGCCAAGGGTTGAATTTCAAAGGTTCAACAATGCCTGAAGATTCTGTGGATTTAAGTCCTCTCTAACACTCAGCATGGCTTACTTTCAAGCCCTCCTTCCCACTTCCCTATATACACCCACCTAGTCTGTTAATGCTGACCTTGCTTCTTATATCCACTTTGCACATATCAGTCTGTCTTTTATCTGTCTGTTGCTCATCTTTTGAAGGCATAAATCCCATGTGCCTTAAAGACTGCCCAGTACTCCAGTTAACATGAATTTTTAACTTGTACTAGAAGCAGAAAAATCACAAGATCAGGTCTTTAGTCTTTATTTCTCCTCACTTCACTCCTAATTTCACACAAGAGATGCCTAAGAACTGCATGTACTAATCCTGCATATTTTGTCACCTCTCTTTTTATGTCATTATTGCTCTTCCAATCTCCAGGATCCCAATCCAAGTGGCTCTCTCTTGTAGCACTGCCTAGCACTCAATCTGCCTTCACATCAAGGGTCAGGCAGACAAGTTGTTAGAGATGGGCTGTTCAAAGTCCTCTACAAAATCTGGGCACTAAAATCTCTGTGAAAGGCAACACTTAAAATATCTTAAGTTTTCTCCATCATTTTTGCTATGGCCTGAGAAGATAGATATATCTCTTTTCCTCCAGTGTGACGAGCATAAAGCACTGAGATCATCAGCAGTTGATAGGTACATTTTAAGTATATAAAATTAACAAAGCTAATGGTGCTTCAGAAGACATGAGGAGTGCAACAGAGAAGGAAACACCCCAAAATTTTCCTAAAAATCTTAATCTATCTTGAGAAAAAATGGAGGAAAAGGATTTTTGACCATGAGAAGACTGGCAAAAAGACAGACAAGCAGGACAACAGGGGAATGGGATGCATGACATTGGGTTAAGTAACTTCTCCCCTCTACCTGGGCTGCTTTATCCAGAAAAGGAAAGCATTCCATTTCTGCTCCATGAGGTACTGTGTGCTTAATTAAGATTTTGGAGGATAAGTTTTCTGCATGAATGCATTCCAGAAATGCAGACTCTTATTACTTAAATATTTCCACTAATGATAGTAGCTTGGGCATTTTAGATATGCTCACTTTTATTCCTTCTTTCTCTTCCCAAGCTTCATCTGGTAATTTGGAAGGTGTAAGAAGCCTTAATTGTATTACTGGTTTTTATTAGGGAGGGTCCATTTTATGACAGCAATGATGTATTACAGATTGTGATTTAAGATGTACACTTTAGGTCAATTCTATACTGGCATCGGTGGAGTTGCAGTGGGCATTAAGTCAGGAAAAAATGTGGTACTTTACATAATAATGCTGATGATTAATGGGCTCCTGGACCATAACTCCATATCTTGAGGCACTGATCCTCCTTCTTCTCCCTCCTGATATTTGTGTCTTTACCCTTTCATCTCTTGTTAGTTACCTTTCTAGAGCTGTTCATTAATCAGCACCATTGATCTGATGTGGTCTGTCATGTCATATTACTTAAAACACACATAAGCAAGCATTGGCCTGACTCTGCTCTTCACACAATACACCATCACAATATTTCCTTTAGAGATGACTTAAATATTATAAACATCAATTTCCTGCTGATGCTTGGTCCTGAAGTTTGCTTTTTCCGCATTGGTACCCCACAGGACATTTCTATCTTTAGCCCTGGCTGCACTGCTTTTTGCTCAGAGACAACACCAAACACCTTCAGTATTCCCAGTTTGTTAAAGGCACTCATATATCTGACCTACAAGAGATAATCAAGGAATAGCTCTTTCTCTTTGCCTTAGACCTAGTACCACAGCCTGCTGTTACCTTCTTTTAGTGAGTCCTGATCAAGGGGACTCAATTTTTTAGTTAATTGCTATTTGTTTTATCCCTACAATACTCTTTTCCCTCGTATCTTCAGAAGTCTGATTCCTTCTGCCTTTTGTGTGATCCCTAGTAATGAAAAAATTAAAAGATGAGTTTCTTGTGAGCTTATTTCTGATTATTCTTATTTGCTGTGCTGGCACAGTGCTGTCTATCATGAGGCAATGGAAAGCAAGAACTTGTTAGTGCCACAGAAGCTCACATGCCTCATCTTAATCCACATATTGTACAGGTCTCTTGAGTAAGGTGGGGTCATTTTTAATTGATGCTTTCACAGCCATGTTACATTTTCAGACTGAGCTGTCTAGGCTAAATGCAATTCTTTTTTGGTCACTTTTTCTCTCTGTGAATAGTATTTTAGGTGAAATTCTTAAAACAGCAACAAGATGAGAACAGCAGTGTTAGCCATCAACAAATGTGATTTGAGACATGCTATCAGAAGGCCATAGCATGAATTTTTCACATCAGTCAGGGTTTCATCTAGGAGAGGAAACTGCTCATTTCTATATTCTACTGGGAACACTGTATGTGCACTAACAGTAATTGGGCCTGAAGTTCAGAAATTAATTTGTTAATGGATTGGACATTTGCAGAAAGATTGTTTAAAGAGGCTGGACTGCTCTAGGCTGGTAGAGGCCAATTTTGCACAAGGACATACATATATAGGTGCTGCCTATTTCCATTAATGAAGATTTCATCATGCTTAGTGCGTTGGGTGTATAAACCCTACATTTGCAGAGAAACAGGTTAGATGGTGCCCAAGCAGACCGTATGTCTCTGCTGCAAGGTAAAGCAATGTTAGGTAATGTTAAGCATCTGTTCAGCTTTGCACACCTGACTTGAAATGAAGATAACTGGTACCTGGAAGAAGCAACTATAAGTCAGTAGTTGGTAGGCTTAATCAGAGCAGAAGCAGATCACGAAAAGCCCTAATATAACATTTGGCTAAATGAATACAAAGCTGTAATGAATAGAACAGCTATGATGCAAGACTGAGCTGTGATAGTATGTCAGACTATGATTATTATTTTAAAATTATATTATTCTGACAAAATGTTGTTGGGTATAACAACACATAAATCTCTATATTCCTACTATGGAGACTTCACAATCCTATCTGAATGTTGAATGAAACAACATACTTTTCAAAGCAATTCATTAAAGTGGGGTGTGACTGAAGCAAATACATAAAGTCATGATTTTATTGATGCTGGTGTCAAATATGGAGTATATCTTCTGTGCTCAGTAGAACTGCACCTACATAAGCTTCCCAGTGAACAGACTGATTTGTGGGTAGTGCTTGTGTACTGCTGGAGTTGTTGAGTCTTGAGTGCTAGTTTCCTACAGATACTTAGTATTAATAGAAGCAGTTTGAGAGTATAAACAGCCTCAGGCATTCATGTGCTGATGCTGCAGGTTACAAGGCAACAGCATTATGGTATGAAACTCAAAAGTTTCATCGGAGGGCAACAAGTTAAAACACTAAAGTTTTGAAGCCATGAACACTGAAGATAGTCAGAGTATTGCCTTGTTACTAAGAAGGTGACAACTGGACAATACGACACTGTCTTGCTACCTAAAGCAAGATTTTCACAAAACCAAAGTTATAGTTGTGCTGCAATTACTACCCATGTTTCTGCAACTGAAATATGAGTTGCCATCACTGCAATCACCAGAGACGAAGAAAATGTGTAGAAATTAAATTGCTACAGTAATATATCTGCCTAAGCTACTGCTTTGGCTAGATGAGCCAGATTAGCTCATGACAGATGAGCTTCATGAACATTTCATTGCCAAGGAACCCTGTCAAAATATTGGTGATTTCTCCGAATCTGTTCAACATCATGGAGATGTCAAACGAAATCTGAAAGGACATTATTTTTCAGGAAGAACAAAAACAATGAAAGCGTATGAAGAGAATGAGCTGAGTCTTTTCCTCCTCTGCTACACATTGCTTTGGTTTCACTGAATCCTGTCCTCGCCAGTACTTTGGCATAAACCCCGAAACCCTTAGTCCCATAGATGTTGTTGAATTGAAGAAAGTACCACACATCCTCAAAGAACAGATCTCCATGTTTCACCAACCAGGTTTGTAAACTGATAACATATTGGCACCTAGGTGCAGGTCCTGTATGATCTCAATACATAACACAATTTAATAAAGATTTACACTGTTGGCACTGGTTCTGTCATACACCCCTCCCTCCTGGTCACAGTGGTACAGCACTTAATGCATCAATGTCTGGCTACCAGATTTGTAGTTCTTATGCCGAAAGTGGATCTCAATTGGAAGTCTGAAGTATACTGTCATACACCATAGAACCATAGAATCAACTAGGTTGGAAAAGACCTTTAAGATCATCAAGTCTGGAAGATGATACAAAATGATAATTTGATGGGAGTTATGAATTCCTGTTTCCTTTGTGGTTTGCCACTTGCAGAAACTATGAGATACAGTTTACGTTCATTTAATTCCACATAGGACAATGGAATACCACCAACTATAAATTTCAATGGACTTCAACCATTTATTCAAGGTAAACTAGGAAGTGAAACTTTCACTCATACATCTGTTTCTCTCAAGCACCAAGAGCCAGGTTATCCAACAAATAAACAGAAAAATTGAACAACCTCTTCCCCCCCAAAACCTCTTAGCATCATCTTGATGGAATTCCTCCCTCTCACTGAACTTATTAAGGGACTTGTTTTACAGTGAGATGAAGAAACTTGCAGGATTTTTGCCTGCCTTTACTAGAGGAAGATTTACATTAAAAATCATGTTTGCATGCATTCTGAGGGCAGGTCTGAGACAAGGAATCTTTTCCATAAGTTTTAAGATTCATAACACCACTGCCCGAATGCTGAGCTAAACAGTCATGCTACTGACAGTCAGGTAAAACACTCAAATGGTTTTGAGTATTTTTATTTTGTTTTGTTTTGGATGACTCTCTTCTGTCTCTGAAGATTTCCCTTGCAAGTCAATCATTAAAGAGTCAGTACCCAACACAATGAAAAGACTAAGTAAAAAGCATCATGAACATGTTTTCCCGTATCATTCTTCCCATGTGCTTGCTGCCTCTGGCCTCAAACTGTACAAATGAAAGCTTGTTTGATTTATGTCAAAAACTATATATAAAATATCACACAGGACCCACAGAGAAACAAAGTCACTCTGGGCTTTGGTTACTTTATCCATTGAGGAATAACTGACTACAGCCTTGGAGTACGTAGAACTGATCAAAGCGTTTGCTTCCTCACAAGCAAAGAGAAACCCACTGTAGATTTCCTGTTTCATGCTTCAGTGCCAAACCACAATGAAAAAAGTTCTAGATGAGTATGTGAATTATTCTAAAACATTGTTCAATCAAATCTGATGGTTATGCACATTTGTGAAACTCGTCATTTGAAATGTCAAGTTACTGACAGCAATGTGTCCTGAGCTGTGATGTATATTTGTGATAATTATTTGCTTTTCTAAAGTTATGTATCATCTTCATCAAAACAGGATTTTTCTTAAGTGTTCCTGAAATGTAGAGATGTGAGCGCCAGCTGTGTTATTCAGATCTGGGTTTTAAATACCCTGTGCCAAGAAAGCACAGAGTCACGATATGACTACAATGCCGTTTTTAAGGCACTTTGAGCTATTTTTTACTTTTCTCATAAAACTGTATTTAGTGTGGCTGATGGAGAATGACTACTGACATTAATAGCAGCTGAAGCGATTTCTACTCTGTACGGTAAATACAGCATGATGTATTAATGAAAATAACATAACAGTAATTGTTATTCTAACTCCAGAATTAGCAAATGATAAACTCTTGGAATTTATTAGAATTCAGCATTCAGCTCTCTTCTGTGGCTCTTTGAGACTATTTCTCTCATCGTTACAGAACTTTCTTGAATGAAACTGAAGGCAGTTGGCTCTGTTGTTCGTAAGTTCTGCTAATGTAGGAGGGCTGTCTCCTGAATGCTAAAAAGACCATTTCTAAATCTTCAGCATCTTCTTCATTGACAGCAGAAATTACTACGCAGAACAGTTTAGAGGATGCTGAAATGAGATTTTACAGGAGATTCTCAGTCTTCCAAGAGGAGACAGGTAGGGAATTGCAGTGACTTGAGGGGACCTCATAGCAACCTCCCTGCCTTTTATTTCTGGAAGGTGACACTCTGTAAGTAAGCACCCCACTGGTATTCACTTTGGTATTCTGAACAAAACCCTGTTTTCCATCAGGAAAGAAAATCTGTGAGGAAAATCTGTGAGGAAAAGATTGGATCTTTGATTGTAGACAATCTGGCAGCTACCTTATCCCAACAGATAAGAAAATGGCACAGTTGAACAAAACCATGAAGATATTCTGATATGTGGCAGATACTCTGATCTCTGTCACAACCAGCAAGAAGTACTGTAGGAGATGGATCAGGAATCTTAGCTGCAGGGGAGCTCAGACCTATTCTAGTTCAATCAGCTTTCACAATTTGCTCTAATGAAGAGTCCTGGCAGAAGTTCAAAGCTACTCTAGGTCTTGACTCTCCCTCCACATTACTATAAAAATGACTGTAGAAGTGTTAACTGCAGAGAAGCCAAAAATTGTTTTGGTTCCAGCCTTTCCCAGCAGGAGTAACTGAGAAAACAGAGTAGGTGTGCTAGTTCTGTTCACAGCAACCCCAGCCTCCTGCAGAACACCAGAGACGCAAAGTGTGTGCCGCTCTGTCTCTTCTCGCAGCTCCTGCAGCCTCAGCCTCTCCCTGCAAACACCGCTGACACAGATGCACCGGTTCAGTAACTCCAGAAGTCTTTGGAATTAGCATCAACCTACACTGCTGATAACCCGGTGGCTGTTTGAGAGGCAGGAGGTATCAGGAGAATGGCTGTGTTCAGCCAGCATTGATTTCTTCAGCCTTTTTTCTGTGTCTGCTTTCTGTCTCGCTTGGAGGTGGTTACTGTTACTACAAGTAGCATGAATCATGTCTCTGTTAAAAAACAGAGCTTCAATTGTCTTACATAACCCCTGGTAACTGCATGTCTAATAATAGCAAGCCATTTCCAGGTAGGGAATCTGTCTGTGTTCCAGACCCAGACACATCCACATGCACACACACATATTCATATTACTTTCTGCACCTCAATTCTGGGAAGGAGTGAGCTTTAACATGCAATATGACAGTTCTGAGCTGCAGGAACTGGCAACTATTATTTTAAACTGCCATTTTTCACTTGTTGCCTTGAGAAGCCAGGCTGGAACACGCCATTTGCTTCACAGCCTAAGCAGCAAGAGGAAGCAAAAAGAAACCCCAACAGCACCATTTGGTTCTGACAGAGAATTGAATTCCAAGGGCCTTGATTGGACCCTGACCTGAAAGCTTGTCTCTAGATATTAACTCTCTTACCTCTTAAAGAAGGCCCACATTTTGATAAATTTCTCATAGTACTGACAAACCCTTATTTTTGCCACCCCTCAGTTTCCCCCTTGGAAAAGTAAAGGGCAACATTCAACTCCCTCACTACTGTAAGGCTAACAGATAAAGCTGCAAATCAATAATGAGGTCTTCAAGTGAACCTGAACCTTCTTTATAAACTGAAAATATTAGTCATATTGTAAGCCATGAGTGGTCAACAGAAAGACATTTCTGAAGATTACTATGGTGCTGGAAATTCAATTGTCATTCAGTAGGAGGTCAAGGAAGAAATTCTTGCTGGTAATGTTGCTGCCATTCTGAGTGACATCAAACTACCTGTCCTTTTGCCAAATGAGATGAAATTGTGCTGCAGAGAAACATGCTGTCAGGTCCATCAGCTTTAGTATCCGGATTTGGTTAACAGACACAAGGCTCTTCAAAGGGAGAGAATCAGAGAATCACAGAATATCCCAGCTTGGAAGGGACCCATATGGATGGTCAAGTCCAACTCCCTGCTCCTTGCATGACTACCTAAACCAAAATCATATGACTAAGAGCATTGTCCAGATGCTTCCTGAATCCCGACAGGCTTGGTGCCGTGAGCACTTCCCTGGGGAACCTGTTTGCAGAGTAGTTCTAGACTGTTCCACAAAGTTTTCCAAAGAAACAACAGTTCCTTCTGACCTCTTAACACCAGTCAGCATACCTGGGCATCTAAACTTGAATTATATGCTATTACCAACATAAGAGCCGGACTACAGCCATTCCAAACTTCTATATTCTCTTGGTTTAAGAGCTGGCTAGGAACCAATGATTTGGAAAGTCAATTTGACTTCTGGATTTGTTCAGCTTTGAGAGTTCAGTTTAGGCTCATCTCTTCACATTGTGGGAATGTAATAAACAGTTAAAAACTTATCTGATGGCATGATAAAAAATGTTCCCCTTCAGTTTTTATTTCTGTATCTATTGTCTTTCTCAACTCAGATATCTTTCTTGAAAGTTTGCTGGAAGTATTTGTAAACAGTAAAGCTTAGTGGATCAGGTGTCAGACTCTGGTTCTACGCCTACTCATGCAGTGTAACCAGGAAGGACCTTTGGAGGAATCGTTATTTGTCTGTTTCTCAGGGTCTACAGGCAGTAACTGACAATTTGATATTGTTATTATAGGATCAAGAGTCTTACTTACTATGAGTCCCCAGATCCACACATCACCTTACAGTAAAGTCAGAACCAAACTAAACCTGAATTGTGTTTGAACTCACAAAGTGACTGGTCTAGCCAACAATTGCAGACCAGCTTTCGATGCCCTCCCACTTAGTCCATAATACTGAGACAGATTCCCATGGGTGCTATAGGGAAAAAAATGGACTGCTGCTTTTATTTGTTATCAAATAAGGGCCTAGGGTTCAGCAGCAATATGCCTACTGTGAAAAGTCCAAAGACCCAAGCAAGTAAAAAAAACCAAATCAAACAACAAACCCGCTGAGTTGTAGACTGTAGTTTATCAGTATCACGCAGTCAAGAGTTGAGACTGTTACTGCCCTAGGGTAAGAAGTTCTTACCTTTTCTGTAGGAAGTCAAATTAATTTGCCTTTGCTATCTAGTAATCCCCTTGTCAAGCAGTAAGAAATTCAGATATCGGCCGCTTGGTGTTACAACATATTATTCAGAAAGTTGAATGTGAGGAATGAATGGAAACCACAGACCATGCACTACTTGCTGAACCTTCAACATTCCTGCTAGAAAAACAGTATTAATATTTTAGCTGCTGATAATAGTGCTATGTCCCAGATTCCAGCTAAGCATCTGAGAACACAACGGATCCTGTGCATTCAGGTTATTTTTATTAGGATTGAAACTCCTGGAGGAAACATTTTCACTGGGGACCCAGTAGAGTTAAACAGAAGTTGGACTGAAGTTTACAAAGCCATCTGAACTGGCTTCAAGTAGACATGAAACATCTACGCATCTGGAAAATGGAGCTTGCAATTGACTTTTCTGTACCATCTGCTCTCAAGAACATTTTCTGCTTGGGAGTTGCATAAGCAATGAAAAAAAGCACACAAACAACTTCCTGTACCATGTTTTCGGTCACTTGTAATGACGCATTACAAAGCAAACCACCTAAATACACACAACTGTGCCTCACTCCAGATGACAACATGTATTATATAAGAGCAATGCCTGACATGGAGACACTTATTTTAAGATATCACGACACAAAGAGCACCCAAGGGGAAATATTCACTACATGTAAGAGTTGGGGGCAAGTGTCAGGGAGAGTTTTGCCTTCATCTCAACAGGCTAAATGCAGTTCAGAAGACAGAAAAATCAAAAAGAGGGTTTCTGTTGGTTTACAAGGTAAAATGACAGAACTTGTTGCATCTCCTTCCATCAAGGGGAGTTTAACTTGTAATGAATGTAAAATTTTTGTCGTTATTTAATGTCACTTTAATGCATTTTAGATTCAAAATTATTCTTGTCCCAAAAGCTTTTAAAAATATCATTTGTTTAGACTCACTTTGTTTGCCTGTTGGGAAGCCATGGCCTGATTTAATCTCATATTGTGGCATAAATAAAATAATATCCACAGGAATTGGAACACTTTCACCAGAATAAAAATATCTACCTCTCCAAATGAGTCCCAAGCCTTTAAAATTGTACATATATATGCACTGGCCTCCTTTTCTTTCCAGTGACTGCACTAATGGACTTGAATGGAGACATATGGGAAAGCCCAGTACCCATGCAAATGCAGAGAACTGCTGAAGATGAAAGGGGACTGAAGGAGGGTGTATAGGTAAAGGAAGGTAGTTTGCCTCTACTTTGGTGGATTTTCCGCTGAAGTTGAAATGAGTTTCCCCACTAACGAACAGACTCAGTCCACAACTCCTACCACAGGATCACTCTGCAGTATAGATGTGACCTGGTTTGGGCATGGGCACACGATCACATTACTATCAAATTAGCAAGACTTTGTGTCGCTGCAAGAGAACAGATGATATATAATCTAGCCTGCAGTCAGAGTGGCGCAGACAGGTGATATCTGACCTGGCATAAAGCCTGCCATGTAAAGTTGTCCATTTGTTCTGAAAACATTCAAACCAGTATGTGAATCATCCCAGATCAATACTTTGTGTTATACTGCTACAGTGGGTTTGACCCAGATTCACTGTGCCATCAAACTACAGCTTCAGAAACTGCCCCATGGAAGCATGGACGCAACCAATTCTACCAATCTACAGGGTAAATCTGGGGTTGCAAACAGCTCTAGGGAAGACAAACACAAAAAAAAGTGTAAGAATACAGGAGTTAACTTCCAAATCTGCACCTATTACTTCCCATTTAAAACAACCAGATGTTCTTCCTACCTTCAAAACACAGTGGTTTTGTTAATATGGGGTTTTCCTAGATAATGGACACAGTAGTCTAGAATCTGCAGGACTAGATTAGTCTCAGGAGATCAGTCCATCTCAGCCTGTGGCAACAAAGTCTCAGGTTAATGAAACTTGTTTTAAGATTTCAGCTGAATTAAGCCAGTGCACAGTTCATACACGTCACCTCTGCATGGGAAGGAACATCAATATGTTTTGTGTATCTACAATTCATTAATAACAAAACCTGGTTCATATCCTCTTTGCTACAGCATCCTTCCTCTGCCTCTCTCTGCCGCCTGGCCACCTTCCTGACTCTAATGCTTTACACCTCCAGCCATCAGAAGGACTCCATATGAAATGTTGTTTATAATTATAGTGGCAAGACTCCTCTGGTTTTCATGGAAGTTACATCCTCATAAATGAGAGCAGAATTTGGCCCTCTGTCTTTTCCAAAGGAAGACTAACGATCAAATAATTTTCTCACATCTCTGTTTGCACTTTCACAGTCTGGTTACATTGATTTGTGTCTCATAAGTAGACATTTCCTTTGTTGGTTACAAATCAATGTTATAGACCTAGCCTGCCTGCACATTTTTCCCCTTCCCTCTCACTGTGTGAAAAACAAAGTGCAGCTTCAATTCTTCTTGCTTTATAAATGTAAACTTCCTTGATGAAGTATAAGAGAGAAAAGCAGATAAAATTCCAGCTCTCCCTCAAAAAACCAGGAAATGTCTGTGCTTAAATTTCTGATTACTGAGATGCTTTATGGGATGATAAACACCTTTATCATTTCAGTCCTGCCATTTTTGTTAACCTAGTTATAATCCTCTCCTTCATATATTGCAAGATTTCCCATAGCAGCTCACTGTTATATCACAACTATGACTTCATGGCATGAGTAAGGAGAAGAAAGGCAAAGGTTTTCATCTGCTGCAGGACTAAGCTGACACACAAATCTCCTGGAAAGGATAGAAAAGGGTTTGCAATTGGTGCCTGAGAGGCAATGAGCTTTTTGACTGAAGTATGAAAATACACTAGTGAAGATAGATGGGTATTTTACTACAAATGGATACGCGTGATAATAGGAAAGAAGTAGTAAGAAACAGAGCCATCAATCAGAATTAATCACGTGAAAGAAGGTACAGGTGTAAATGTGGAACACCTCAGATTGATTTGACTTTATTAAAAGAGAAGGAAAAAAAAAATTTTTAAAAAGAGTAAAATAAGCCTCAACTCAATCTCATCAATTTTAATACTATGAAGAAGTTCAGTAAGTGACAGTTCCACCAAGCTGATGGAAGACTCGTGGCTGCCAAAATAAAAATAGAAATAAATTAGAGATGCCGTCAATAAAAATAATAAGGTTTAAAGGATGTGAGATCAAAAAAAAAAAGAAAAATTCTACAAATACGAAACAAGGCTTGCTACACTGCCATCACTGCCATCAAAGAGGATCCTCAGAAGTCAAAAGGGAATTTTATTTGTTTTAAAGAACAGCACTTGCAATCAGGAAATCTGGGTCCTACTTACACCTGTTCTGGGGAACCCATGCCTGGCTTTGAGAAAGATATTTCAGTGCTCTGTGCTACAGCTTCTCTGTAAGGCCGATCAAGATAATAACAGATCGACTTTACAGGCATCTTAAAAAGCTTAATTTACGGGTGCCAAGAAAACACTTTAAGGTTTTTATGTAGAAACTGTTAGATGGAAGGTAAGACAAGAAGGAATTTACAGATTTGCGGAAACTTCGAAAAAAGGATTCCACAACTCTCCTGGAAATCATAGGAAAAGAACAAGTAACTTCCTTTTTAGGATCTTATTTCCAAAGGAAGCATAAAACTTCCCAGCCACATGGGCAAAGAAGTTGCCCCTGCAAATAGTGTAAGAATCAGTGAGTATGTGGTACTGGGGAGCCCTGGCTTTGCTGCGTGCTTGCACAGACTCACTCCCTGCTGGGCCGCAACCTTGCCACTGTATGCATGTGCTTATTCCCAGGGAGATGGCATCCTGCTGCTGGACTCACGGGAAGAGAGGTGAGGAGAAATTATGACTACTTGGATAGCTGTCAATTTGCCCAGACTCTTGCAAGCAGCGGTTCAGGCAAGAAAACATAACTGTTGCTATAAGACTTTGGAGACCAACTATTCGGTCTCTACCAGTTTATGACAACTACCTGCTTCGGTTGTGTTTAAAATGGGCCTGGCTTTCTAAAACTTTTGAGTATTGTAATAGGAGATGCTGTGGAATAGCCCTTGATAGATTAAATCATTTTGATCTGATACAACTTTCCCAAACCATTTTACTTAGACATGAGTGACAAACATATCAAAGTGCCACAAGTCAGACCTGCAGAATCAAATTTGCTCATTGATGTTGTTTTGGTAGCATCCATCATAGTCATAACTCTTCTCTGTAGTAAGACTTAATCCTAAAGAAAGAACACAAGGGATGAAAGTGCCCAAACTTAGGTTATTTTACTGATTAAGAATATAATCTGTTAAAAACCCCAAGCAGTGATATACTACCAATTCAAAAGGACTACCACAAGCATGTTCATCTATAGGACAGACAGAACCCAACATGCATTTCAACAGAAATATATTTATAGCTACTTGTTTACGGCATATGGTGCCTTCCAGTGTATTCTGCATATTTTTCTTATCTTACACTATCAAAGTTAACAGACAATGGAAAGGTATCTTTTTCTTATCTTATCCTTCAGGCTTCACAAAGACAAAAATTCTGCCTTTTCAACACCAAGCTGCAATTAGCCCAGAGGTCATGACATTGCAGTTAGCACAAAAGTCCCAGTAGTGCAGCTACCCAGGGGCTTCCACGCTAAGAACTAAGCATGAACCCAAAGCATACTGGGCATATAGAAATATATAGGGGTGGTTTTTTATGTCTGTATATATGAATGCCAGAAGTAAATATTTAAGGAACAAACAACATGATAACATAAGAATGAGGAAAATAATGATAATAAATGTACCAGTGATCAAAATATCTAATTGCCTAATAAACAAAATCGGTTTACCTGGTGGTGAGCACTGTGGAGAGAAATGAAGTCTTCCCTTTTATGTTTCATGTATTTTGAGAAGCTGCCCAGATTATTTGTTTACTTTAACCATCAGTTCTGTTGACAGTAAGTGCTAGAGCAAAACTTGTACTGGAACACAAACACCTTAAAAAATCCCAAGGTATCTCAACACAGCATTTCTTTTTGTTTCTTTTTATATCGTTGTACGGATATACATCAAAAGGAGAAGCATCTGGGTTCAAGTCAAAGACTGGGGAGAAGTGCCCTGACTGAACATTTTGCTGCAGGTACTTGTTACTTTAACACCTATTCTCATGAAGATTCATCATGGATAATGCACTTACACTGACATTTTCAAAGAAGCCTTGGATGGACTTAGATAGCTAAATATTAACACCAATATTTGCTACACACTGGAGCAAGTAGCCCAAAAATCTCAGCCCACAGGTTTGGCTCAGAAAGCAGATGGAGCTGAACTATTAACTGTAGTATCCAAAGCACATGGACCATGAGAGGATTCTACTGAGTTCTATGACAATTACACCTAAGGAAAAAGAGGAAGCAAAGGGGCTGAAGAAGCCTGAAAGGAAAATGAGTAAATTCAAATCAATGGAACAGACCTGAAGGTTGCTAAAGAGGTTCTTTTAAGAGCCACAGATGATGGCCACTGTCTAGACCAAACACACACAGAAAGAAAAGTCAAGATGAATCAGCACCATTAAAAGCTAAGTAATCACATCACATAACAGTGAGATACAGCAGTAGTCTCTCTGTTTCTGCTCTGAGGTGAAATCACCTGGAAGATGACATTTGTTTCTGGGCATCTCCTCATCAGAATGATTGGAGAGAGTTCAGAGAAGAGCCACATAAACGATGAGGGTGGTGGAAAGACTGAGTTATTAGGAAAGAAATGAAGAGCTACATCTGCATAGCTCAGTGACATGCCAGTGACTAGCAGACGAAGGGAAAGGCATGAAAACAAGCTACTTTTAACTGAAAGGTGCAAATGCCAAAAAAAAAAAAAAAAAAGAAAAAAGGGGGATGGAAGAAGAGAGGGTAGCTAATAAAAAAAGGTGCATGGATGAAATCAGGAATAGTAACAGAAAGCTGAAATTCCAGGGAGCAAATAGGGCAAGTCTGAAGAGTACTCTCCTTAAGGAATAAACTGTGTATATATAACTGCCCTAGACAAAACACTACACATGTGATGCACACTCCATCCTTCACTAGCCCTGGGGACATGGGCTGAGCCGGTCTTGATTGTTTTTCCAGTTTGATGACTCCAAGGTACACTGTGTTTTTCTGGCCTAAAAAGCATCCGTAAAAATATGGAAACCCATGAAACACTCTTTGGCAGGTTAGATGATGATTAACCAGAAGAGGACTAAATTCATATTCACTGGATAATCCTGTAAATTAGATAGAGTTGTATATGAAGAAATGAGTAACAGAATAAGGAACGAGTTGGGGAAATGGCTCATTTAGCATCAGATGGTACTATAAGGAACAACCACACAGCACAGTGGATAATCCATTGAATAAAAAGAGAGCAGCAACTACGGATCAGGCAACAAGATGTGACAATGCAGTCCAGGAAATGACTGTAAGGATACGTACTCTTGAACCATGAGTTTTCAGATAGTCTATGGCAAGTTTAAATGCTTGCATCACAAATCCAGAGACCTGACTGTGTGAAAAAAGGAACTAGTCTCTCTTGATAAAGCATTCTAAGAAAGTCAGTGGCAGACAGAGAGAGTGAGCCTTGCACTGTTCTATACTACTGAACCATGGAAATGAGTCTGCAAAAGAAAAAAACAACACTCCCTCACTTGAGTATTAAAACACCGCAAAAAGCTGCATACAAAGGCAAAAAGTATCACAGACACACGCAGTGGGTGGCGGGGTCTGGACATGATGAGATAAAACACTACTGTCACTTTCTATCCATGCCCTCCCAGCAACTAGGAGTACACAAAGGAAAACCTCCAGCTAAACCTGAGACGTAAAAGTTATTACATAAAGCAAACTCCTGACTGATTTCAACCTGCACTGGATAGTCTTCAGCAAAATGCACAAACTCTGTCTTTACAAAATGTTATCAGAGAGAAAAATTAGGTTAGTGGTATATTCATTTGAGTGGCATCTGTTCTTTGTAGTTTTTTGGAACAAAGAGGAAAAAAAAACCCAACCTTCTTTGAACCAGAAACACTTAACATTTAATTCCCCTGTGGACTTACATAGGAGGAGATAATTCAGATTTGGTGCTGCCATGTGGTCCTGACAGTGCAGCACCTTCCTCACTCTGCTAAGTTGGCCTGAGGTCTTATGAGTCTGTGGACTGTAGGATCTTTCTATGGTGTGAAAGGAAAACATCTGAGGAAGTTTCAGGTGATATTATGCGAAGTTCATCTTTGCTTCTGAGTTATTCTTCATAGAATCATAGAATGGTTAGGTTTAGAAAGGATCTTAAGATCATCTAACCTCCCTGCCACACGCAGGGATGCATCACACTTCTGTTAACCTTACTCACTGGTTAAGTATAACATCCAAAAGACTCTCCCTTTGTCCCACCTGCAGAAGCACAACTTCAAATTCAGCATTAAAATACATGCTTGAGAAGTGTAGCTGTTTGTACCAGCAATGGTGCTTCCTGCATAAAATGGTAAACATAAATGCAGTACTGATTACTGTGCAAATCATGCCCTGAGGCTGAAGGTCCAATGAAACAGTGATTTCAGAAGTGTTATCAGATAAGGTATTCTCATTACTCACCAGGCCATGGCAAAAAAATTACTCCCCAATCCCTGTAGAAATCTGCAATTTAAAGAAACATTGGTTGTCTCCTCTCATAGCCCAACTCTACAAACAGCTGTGCTGGCACGAGTAGAGGAGTTGTGCAATGTGTTGGCAAATCTGAGTAGCCAAAGAGGGAAATTTGCTCAATTGGTTTGGTCCCTGAAGCCCATGTATTGACAAACCACAGCCTGTGCCCCTTATTAGTTTTCTTGAGCTCCCTGCTAACTAATGGTATGTACCTGTCCACCTGCAGAGCCCAATATAGCTTCTTTTAAAAGCACAGGAAGGAATCCCTGCTGAGCCTGACAGAAGACAAGCCCAGTGTGTCTGCCTGGTGCTGTGGAGTCCTGTGATAAAGGTGGCTGGAGGCTGTGTATTTATTTTCGAGCTGATGCACACTGATAACTTGACCTCTACACTTACTAGATCGTGTAATATTTCATTGCTTACCTCAGCTTATACAGGCCTTGTGTCCCTAAAACCTCATGTACGTCACAGAGGACCTTCCAAGCAGCCGATGGACAAAACACTTCTGACAGCCATTCTGGCTAGGATAGCACTTAAACATGAGGAGGAAATACAATGCTGCTCACTCCCCCAAGTGTAATCCAAGTTATACTGTAAGTCCTTATAGATAGGATTCTTTAATTACCTTCAGCCTGTCCAGACCAGCACTCCTAGCCCGATGAGTACTGCTGATAGAAGCGCCAGCTCATAGCTCTTCTAAACAAAAACCACAACACTGCAGTCACTAGTGACTCAAACTGCCTAAAATGGTGTGACTTTTATCACTTTGACAATACTTATTACAACTCTCTTTAAGCATAAAGGGATTTTTAACAGTTGCTAATATTATAAAAGAAGCTTATCGAAAAGTTTGATGGGTGGATGTAAATTGGTCTTTAAAATCACATTAAAAGAACAGTCTGACTTTGCCTCATTCCAACATGAAAAATGTCTCTCATCTGACAGGAACAAGCTTGGCCTTCCTTTCCTCAGTTTACATAGCCTCGTACTCAGCTCAATCTCCCATTCTTCCTTTTCCCCAAAGCCTGGAGTAACGGGGCTCTCCCCTCAGTATAACAATCTTTGACTTCCTCTGAGGAAGGCTACATGAATGTCGCAACCAGTGAGACAAGGCATGCAAGACAATCAATGGCTAAGTGTATCAGGCTAATTCAGCTGTTAAAAAAACCAAACAAACCCTATAAAGCCTCTCAAAGGTCAAAAAGCATCTCTTGAATTGTGCCTGAGAATGACTTGGAAGTTGGTGTCATCTAGAGAATGCTAATATATTAAATTCCACAGCAGAAAAAAACACTATGTATATGAGCTTGCTATGTATATAAGCTGAAGTTGCTAAACCATCCCCCACAGAGATAATCATAGTAGGATCCACAACGAGATCTTGTTACAGTTCCCCAACAAATACTAATGTAAACAACATCATGCTTCTATATTCAGAAAGCATCTACATCTCTGACAAGTCTTAAAAGATTTCTGAGACCACAGCAACAAAAGCTAGTCAGATGCAAGTAAGTCTTAATTTCCAAATAAAGGTATCTCAACATCCAAGGGTGCACTAGGAATTTTTTCTGGCTCATAAAGTATTAGGTACTGGAATACCTAATCTGTAATTTACATCTGATTCAGCTCCCACTAAAATAAGAGATGCTGGTGGATCCAAACGGGAGGCTAGGACTCTTCAAGAAACTCTCTAGCCATTATCATGCCTGCCTGGCTATGATACATAAGATGCTTTTTCAGTCAGAAGCAATGAGCATGGTTCCAAACAACGCAAACCGTGGTGCTTTTAGTAGAGATCTGCACACCCTTCCCTATGTATCTGACCTTCTGTATACTGTCAACATAGGTGCACCTACTGCTGGCGTAACAGATGTTAAAGCAGGAAAACCTGACTCCCAGAGCAGAGGGATTAATGGGGCATTAACATTAAGGCCCCAGTCACGGCCATTAAATGCTAACAGCTTTAAGCAAGTTACCCTAAACACAAGCTTGCTGTGTGAGCTACTAGAACTTAGCTATAGAACATCTGTGGCCAAAACTTGCCCCAGGATATGCATGAAGTCATCCTGGTGATGCTAATGGAAACCCATGTGCTATGTATTAGAAAAGCAACTGGTTCTGAAAAAAGCTATTTTAAAGCAGAATGTAACAGGTTAGCTTTTACTGAATAGTTGGTTTACTATTTACAGTTGCAAAAATTAAGCATGTCACAGATGCCCGGACTCAGCAGCTGGACTCCCATTTACATTCTTTACTAACATTACCATAAAATCAGTTAAAGAAAAGCTTGGTTGAAAAGCCTAGTATGTTAAATTAATGTTCTGTTAAATCTGGCAGATTTTGTCCACGGTTCTTTACTGAACCTTGCTGTAATTCTCCTTTTGACACTTTTCTGATGCACCTTTTCCCACCCAAACAGTACTTCATGGTCCAGAGATGGATTTTGACGGAGTAGAGTGTATTTTCACCTCCTCTTCACCCCCCAGAGCAGTATTTCGGGACCCATCATAAGATGTGCCATTAAACCTAAAGCATGCACATGGCTCCTCTCACATTGCAGCTAAAAGATCTGTTCAGACTTCAAATCTGCTGGGCAGCAGCAGGTAAACACAGCTTTTGTTTTAGCAGCTCAGTTACAGCTAAGTGAGCATCTGCCCTGGCTGTACACAATAAACTTTCTGTTTCAGAGGAGTGTAATTGTCATTGCATCTCATTGTCCTTTGAAACTTGGAGGAAGAAGCCTCAGCCTGGGGGTCCGCTGCAGTCCTTAGAACATGAAAATCCCCATATCCTTCAGTGCTTACTATCATATGCAATATTTGGCATCTGTGTAAAATGAAAGGGAAATATCTCACTACTTAAAGCCTCAAATAGTCCACTTGGCATGGGATTCATACACAAGAGGCAAAGCAGTAGGAATTCAGTATTGTTACATGGTTATGGTACTTGCTATATGCAATATACTAAACAAAACTGCTGTCACCTTAAAATTTTCCTATTCCTGTTGACAGGTTAGGGGGCTCTAGGGAAGTGTCTGGTCAGACTCTACTTCTCAGCTCTAATGAAGCTTTCTGTGCAGTGGGAGCTGAGTTGGCTCCATTTGCCACTTCTTTTATGAGAATTTAACTTGTGGAACTTATGGGCCTGGCCACTTACATCCAACCACTCACTTAGCCCCCAAAAAGACTTTTATCTCACCATTTCTCCAGGGAATGCATTCATACTTTTGTTTCATGTCTCCACGAATGGCACAGATAAAACTCTGAAAGCAAATCTGTGGTGAAATTCAAGACAGGAATGCAGCAGGTATGCATTCAGAACAGAGTTTCCACAGTGTGAACACTGTGAAGTAATCAGCACCTGATGCAAAGTCTTGGAATGGGCAAGTTGAGGCAACTTCATCTATGTAAAGTTATCTGTAGCATGTAGGGAACACATATATGCTTTTGAGAAAAAATGCCAACCTCTTGGTACATGCTGACATTGTGTAGTACATGCATTAGTGTTTAATGAAGTGTTTGGGGCCCATGCTAACTTTGATTTGTAGGGCTCTAAGTCATGCAGCTCATGCTAACACTACTGTATGCTGCTATGAATACAGAGAAGAATTTTTAAGACCAGCTCAGTGTGTTACAACTCTCATTTTTATTTCAATGTAAATTGTGTGTTTAATCTCTTTTGAAGCTTTCAAATATCCTATCCACCTCTTCTGGGTAAAGTCATGAAAGGATGCAGTGTAAATTATACCTACCCATTCCACTGCATTCCTCCCTGTTTCACACTTTTCTTTATGCCTGTCCCTTTATCTGCCTTTTCTTGGCCTCTTTACTCACTTCTAGTCATTCCCTTAGCCTGCCATTTGTTTTCCACTTTCAGATATGTGTTTTGTAATACCCTCTAATATACATATTTTTCTTGCTGTTCCTATTTACTTCACTTGGCACTATGTCCCATGACACCACAGTACCTGGGCTGTAATTTGTGTGTTTACCTTTACCTTGCATTTATTATGATAAACTCTCCCCATCTCACACCCTCACCTCCCGTTAACTCTGATTTCCTATCATTTTCAGTTCCTACCACTCCAGAAAAGGCAGGAGGGGGAATGAAGTGCATGCGGAGGCAGTGCTGGCTGTCACAGACTGATTGACAATGAGCACGGTGCCTGCAAGTGCTGAGATGCTGCAGTTTGTGGAGTGAAGTGAGACCTTGGTGCCTGGTACGCCCTCCTTGATTGAACACACATTTTGAGTGCGGATGCTGATCACAGTTAGCCCGTTGTCTCCCTGCATTCTCCTCACTTATTTCTCCCAAGCTGTCAGACTGGCAAGACTCAGGAGAAATCACAGGTTTCCTAATTGCATTTGTGCCTGCACAGAGACAAAACTTAAACAGAGGCTGGTCAGATCTGTATGGATGATGGAGACTGTTTTGCTCCATTCTGTGCTAGTGTGGGCTCTTTGATTTGTGCCTGGCAGCTTTCTTGTTCCTGAGGACAGAAAGATAAACTGTGGCTTTGTATGGATGGGAGGACAACAAAGAAAAAGGAGAGAAAAGGAAATTCATTACATTTACCTGTGCAAACATTTTCTCAAATGATTCCTGCAATTTCATGTACCAAACCCCCTCCATGGGCACATCTATCTTGGATGGCTGTATCTTGAATTGATGGAAAATCTTTATCTACAGTCAGACTGAAGTCCTTTACTGGTGCTAACTGGTCTGTTCAGACACTTCTGACTGCTCCGTGCTCAGAGACAAGGCATCATGCATTGTTTTCAATGGCTATTTAAGCATCAAGTTGCCTTTGGCAACTAGTCAATCCAGAGAGAACACACAGCATCAGCTGGTCTGGACTGTGAGTCCAACACTCAAACGTTAAATTTGCCTTTGACTGCACAGGATAGACTCATCTTTTAACAGTCAAACCAAACACAAAAGTTGACTATACTAAGATGGCCTGGCAACTCTTGGGAATCCCAGTGCCTTTTTATGATCTGAGAGAAAGCAGGAGCCATTTACAGTCCTTCTCCCAGGGTATGGGTGGCTCTATGGGCAGCCTTAGTTTACTTAGCTCAGTGGCTCACGATTACTGAAATAACAACAAGTTGCTTTCTTCTTTTTATTGCAAAGTCTCACGGGAAGCTTATTTTGCATACAGTGACTCAGAAAGCTTCCTGCTAAGCTGCACGTACTGTATGTCTGTCTGGAACAAGTCAGAGTAATTTGTCCTCTTGTTTACAGCAGCCTATTTATAACCGTACAGAGATGACCCAGCGATATACCGAATCTATCCTCCAAACACCCAGAAAGGGGCTTTTCACGCTCATCACAAAGCCACAAATACTCTAGCTCCCTGAACTGCTCCTTCCTGTGAAGATGATCTCCAAGGGCAACAGGGAGCAGTGGGTTAGAGCAGGCTTTGATAAAATACACCTGCAAGAACATTTGTTATGTCATAATCACAGCAAGAAACCACCTGCCCCAAGATGATACGGTGCCCAAAAGATGGAGGACAAGTGTCCTTGAATACCTTAGAATTACGGTATCCACGTGTTACTATTTCGTCCACAGACACGTTGTTTGCAAAGGATAGTACCCTGAGGGATGCAGACAGATGATCTGCGTCTTTCAGGGTTTTTCAATGCTCAAAACTGCTAAAATGAAATCTATAAAGCCACAACCTTTCTCAGTCAGTCAATTTCATCTCTTAATAATGCATGTTTCAGAAAGCATCATATGTCATGTATGTAGAAGTGGTAGGCTTGCAATGAATCATACATGTGTATTGTAAATTAATTTTTCACAGGAGTAATTTTAAGTGTCCTACATTAGCATCTCCTCCTGGCTAACGTTTCCTCACAAGAATTAGATTCTCAGTTCTTCAACCTGTGCACCTTCCAACAACTGCTTCTTCCCAGACAAAGAAACAGATTTATTTCAGATATAATGGTTCTCCTTTAGAACCACAGAAGCCTGAAGTCCAGCCTGTCGAAAATATTGTCTTTACATTCACGTGCAATTTCTATTTTGCATTAGAAGAAGGGCAGCATCAATGCTCTGGAAAAGAGAGCAGGTTTCTTAACAGAAATGTCATGTTTATTTTTGACCCTGTTACCAGACTGCAATTGGTGACTGCATGGATACCTTTCATATATTTCATACATAAATATATATGTCTGCAGAGATAGATGCACACCAATCTTCAACAAAGTTATACATATTCATTGATGCATGCATATGTTTAAACAACTATTTAATTTTTACATATATATATTTACAGGCATGTTGGATATACTTATACATATATATATACTCACATACGTAACTTGCAAACATCTTACATTCATTAAATGCTTCCTGAGCTTTGTGCTGTCTTCTGTGATATCTGAAGTATCTGGGTGAAGATGAAGGGCTCAATCACCCCTGTATTTACAGAAAAGACACCCACTATGCCTAAAGCTTACCTGAAATGTTTTTCTGTAAAATATATATTGTTAACACAAAACCTTCTCCCTACATCCTTTTATTTGGGCTGAGCAGCACCACTTGGAAAGGAAGATTAAGAACATCCCAAGTTCATGTCAATAGAACTATCTATATCAAATCACCATAAGCCTGCGATTTCTACCACAGCACCCTCCATAAGAGGAGCTACAGCAGATACTGATTATTCCATCTTTGCTTACAAGCTTTTCCACAGTGCAACTTCTAGTATCACAAGCTTCTTAACACTTAAAAAGAGAACTATCTCTTCCCCTAAATGTGGAATATTTGACCATAAACTAATGTGGTCCAAAGTTCTTCAATGGCGATTTTGATTCATGAATCACTGAAAAATTCCAGGTGTGAATTTTGGGATTCATGACAAGAAGTAAGGGAATTCTGCATCTAAGCAATACAATTCCTTCCAGTTTCAAATATAATACGCAGAACAGGGTTAGAAGCAGCTTGTAAGGTCCTGAGATATCAGCAATACTATGTAAAGCATCACTATGTACAGAAAAGCCATATATGTGATTTTCAAATTATTCAGAAATATGCTTACAGCTATTCCCTATCACTGAAACTGGACTGGTAGAGTTGACTGAACGACTGATTCAGAATGCAAAAATTTACCCTTTTAAATGTGGTACCCAAGTCTTAATGTTTTCAAGTGATGTCACTGTTTAATGGCATGTGCTGAACAGCCTGGATGAATGGTATACATCCCTTTGGCAATACATAAAAGATTAATTTTTTTACCATTTGTTATTTATACTGTGTGTCTGGTCATCTAAGTCATATGCTTCCTGTTTTTAACCAAATGACAAACTTCTCAAGCAGGAGGATAGATTCCAAATGATGCATAAGTACTTATAACCATGACAGTCTTCACCTGAACATTTCTGAAGTGCTCATTAGGAAAGAAATATGGCAAAATAAAACAGGATCAGGGTAAATATGCACAGACACCGTTTTTGTGATGTTTTGCCAGGTGTAAGATTAAGTAATCAAAATACAAATAGGTGAAATGAGGAACCTTAGTATTTTTGCAAATAGTTTTACTCTACAAAGAATTGCTTGTCATGAATTAGAGAGTGATACGAAGTGAGATTAAGGCTTTCCGACATTTATGTGGGAAGATTTATATTACTGACTTATCGCAAACTCTTTTGAGGAAAATGATCCTCCCAAACTTTAAAGATGTTATACCAGTTGTCAAACATTCTCTAGCCACATCACAGCAATGAGAACAGAAACCTTCCTACTAATCACTCCATTTCGCCTGTGGCTGCCTTTTGTTATTTCCTGGCAATCCCTCTTCAGGTCCCTGAGCCTTCTCCATCCAGAAAGACTGGGAGAGAAGTGGAGGTAACAAATATGACTATTAGCTGAGAGCAAAATACAGCTCTCTCTTCCGAGAGAAAAGATTTCTACAGCAGCACGTGATGGTAGTGGCATCAAGGTAGCACATCTAGGGCTGCTGGGAGTTTGGATGCTTGTTCTTAGCCTTGGAAGAAGAAGCCTTTGGGCTCAGTTGTGCTACAATCCCCTACCATTCCCAGAAAATGGCTTAGTAAGGAGTGCCTGTCACAGGGAGCAGCACAGGAGGGGTGGGCAGTGCTAGCTGGAGCCCAGTACCATGGACAGAGCTTCCAGGGTGTGCCGTGAGGACCACCACCACTTCCCTCATAAATGTGAACTTGTTTCTTCTTAGTCACATACAGCCATCAGACTCTTTTCTTGCACCCACTAACGTGTTGACTGACATTCTTGACAGCTACTATCTTAGCCACTGTTGCTTGCAAAGAAAATAATGGGATAAAAATGTAGACAAACTCCAAGCTGCCAACAATGATTTCTTCTGTTTGTGAAAGGTGCTGAGATCATATACCACTGACATCAATGGAAGTTTGTGTGTACCTCAATATCCATCAGATTCCAACACTTGGTTGTGTGATTAATGCATTAATGAGTCACAAAACTAACTTCCTTTGCACAATCCTTTGAAAATTGTACTTCAGATGGGGAGGAGAGCTGGGCCTCACCATGCATCGTATCATCATCCTTTTATGATGGAAGAGGATTTTGTACAAACAAATCCACACTCCACTGCTCTCAAATTAGGTCTCACTCCATAGACTGCATTCCCAACATTTATTTCTTTTCTAGATATTTATGCAAATCATAAAACTGTAGCATTAGTTCATGGCAAGACCTTAAAAATATTTTGTCTCATTAAATCCTTGTAATTTACTGAAGTGCTAGTATTCCTATCTTACAGGACTAGAAACAAAGGCTTAGAGATGTTACTTGCCAGAGTCACAGAAGAAAATAATCAGAAATCTGAAAGTTAGACTTGAGAATTCCAAGTCAGCAATTTAACTCTTGTAATAGTTATGCTGTGCACTACAGAATTAAGATGAACAAGACCCTTTTCCTCCTGCCCTCCCACATAATTAAATTGGATCTTGACTCTTTATCACTTTTCATTAGGTTTTGTCCTGTGCTTTTACTCACAAAATACTTTTGTTTGAATACTTTCACCTCTTCCAGCCATTTCCACTACTCCTGCCTCCTCCCCACCCCCCCGCCCTTTTGCTACCTATTCTCTTACCCTCTTCCCTTTTTCCCCCAGATCCTAGTTTCCACCTTGTTCTCAAATTCAACCTTCTCCGTCCTTTTAGGCCCTTTTAATCTTTGCTTTCATTTTCCCTCTTTCTTCTCTAACATCCTCTGCTACCATTCTCAGAAGGATTGATAATAATCAGAGAAGTAATTTTTGATGCTCATATGTTCTTCTAAAAGAAAACCCCAAGAACAGTAACCTCTTGACTCCTGGATGTCAAAAGGGGGGTGGTGAAGAAATTATAAGTTTCAGGTAAACTTCCCTTTGTATCCTGTAATATATATTTTGGGAGTGAAATTCTTGATATATAGTACATGGCTTTGAAACTCAGGTATTTGAAACTGCTTTGCCTTCTGTGTCCACTTGTTTCAGGTGAGATCAGCAGAGACAACTTACAAGAAGCCCCAAGCATCAGGCAAACCCCTCACATAGGAGTTTTAAACTTTCGAACCTACCTTCTCTCTTTGCTTCACTGAATTGCTTAAAATTCGATGCAACATGCAAAGCTTGAGTCTAGTTTCTCTGCATGCAGCATGGTCTATAATTTGTTATGGCAATATTTACTGGGGATGCACACTTCTTTCTATTGCATTATGTATTTCTGATTTTCATTCTGGATGCTCAGAGAGCACTAGTCTTTCATAAACCTGAACTCCCTGCCTACACCAAGATTCACAGAACAGTTAGGAGCATGGTTGTTCCTCACTCCCGTATCATCTTTCCTCTTTTCTCTGCCAGTATGTTCCACTGCACCATTCAGTCTTCAAGAGGTCTCAAGATGGTGTGTTTTTCCCTCAGCTCTACTGCCTTGTGCTCAGTCACACAGACTGTCACATGCAGCTGAGATCACTCAAACCCTATAACTGAGCAATCTTGTACACCGGCAGCAGCAGTAGACTGAGAACATCTCAGTCAAATGTTATAAAAAGTAAAATGCATCTGGCAGCCACAAAATTCATTACATCCCTAGCAAAGGCCTTATACAAAATGATGCTCCCTTGGTGCAAGAACCCTGTCTTCCTGTATTTCTTTACAACTTCAAGTTCAGTCCTAGAGTCAAATTGATGGCAAGTGGGAAGTCAGCTGAAGGCACTTTTCCTGATGGAGACAAATAGTGAATACTAGCTACTTTCAATACCCTTCTTGCTGTGCTTTGGTATTTGGAGACATCCTGAAGCATGGATTTCTTGGTTTCTATTGTTTGTATGTTCTGCCCCAATGCCATTTCAGTGTACATTTTAATGAGTGAATTTATTATATAGCTCACTGCACAAAATTTCAGTTACATAATTAAAAACTCCCTAGTACTGATTTTTGGATCAGATATTTCCTGCATGAATTTTGAATCCACTGTTGGTTATTGAGTAGCTTTTCTTCATTTATTTTTGGTCATTGTTGTTCTTGATCTTGCATGGGATTAAAGCTTAATAAGGGTCTGCAAAGTACTACTACCTTTTTTTTCCCCTCCCCTGTATCCCAGACTATAGACCTCTCCTAAACCCAGTGAGACAAGATAAGCCTTTTCTGCCTGGCAGCATTTCAGAGACATTAAGCGTAAGAGAGAAGGTAAGTAATTCACCATGCCTCCCCATTTCTGTAATGGGGGAGGACATCTTGATACATTTACAATACTCCTCTGGGGATATTTCATCAGTTATACCTAACTCTAATGGACAAGAATTGATTTGAACTTTCTACTTAGCACAGAGCTGTAAACAGCTTCAGTCCAGGTTGCAGCAATGAACTGGTGTTTTGTAAAACTGAGAGGAATTTTGAAAACTTCTGCATTGGTCTATTAAGTATGCTAGCAGCTGTATGATACAGGGGTCAAATAACCTCTCTTTTCAATTTTAATAACACAGAGAGCAATTATTAACCTTGATGGTACATTTTTTTTTTTCATTCAAACATCTCTCCTTCATTTTTGTCAGGGTTGACATTTTTTAGCTATTTCATTTCCTTTTAGCCAAGATTTGTCAAATCAGGATACAGTTTCAGAAGGTATTTTTATTGCTCTATTTAATTTCAGATGCCTATTTTTGTAGTTCTTGGAGAAAAAAGTCCAGAGAACTCCTTGTCCTGCTGTAGCCATTAGATAGTAATTGCTAATGTCTGAAGTCTATAAAAAAATAGTATTCAAGGCTCTTGGGGTATTCCCCCCACCATCAAATTTTCTATTGGTTGGTACCTTAGGCTGTTTTATTCCTGGGCATGAAAGCAAAATTCCATCATTTTTGAAAATTTGGCATATACAGCATTGTATCTTTGCCAAGGTTTGCAAAGTGAAAATACAGAGTTCTTTGTAGCTCTGCTAGGGAGTAACTAAGCAGCTCCTGTTATCATATGCTGTATTTTTTAATGCCTGTTGCATTAGAAATTATCTAGAAAGGTTGCAACTGGGGCAAATGATTACATCAGTAATCCATATTTTACGATTCCTATTTCCAACATACTGATCATCATGGTGAGCTAAGAAAACACTTTTGTAAAGTGTTAACAATTCTTTACAGATAATACCAACAGTCACAGAAAACAGATAAACAAAGGAACTATTTTTTATATTAATGCTAAGGTTACAGATCAGGCAAGCATAATCAAGAAAAGCTAAAACAACAACTTTCCCAGTTCAGCCTTTTGCTCCTCTGAAAAGCAGATGTCATTCCAGAAGACTTTGTTTCCACACTGTTTTCTTGTGTTGAGGACAGAAAGAATTGTCTTTTTTTTGGTTGAATCATAATCTGGGACTGGTGATGAAACAAGATATTGACCTTGAAAGCTTTGCTACTAGGCCACAGAAGTGCCTCTAACACAGGCAGGGCAGAAGATGTCGTGTTTTAAAATTAAGCAGCTCTAGCTGCCACCACCATCTGACAATTTGAATGGGATCCCAACCCCATTTCAGTTGGTATGAACACCAAGAGCCTAATCCTCGCAGGTCTTTCTCGTTTTGGCAGTCTTACTGATATCGGTGACACCATCCCTCTGAGTGGGATCAGGCCTTTTGTTCCCAGTTTTTCACAAGAGATAACTAAAGGTCTACTGAACCAAAATGGCAAAAGGCAAGATGGCCACCAGACTAATGTAACTTTAATAATGTGACTGACTGGGACAAAACAGCCTTCGGATAGTTGAGAAACATGGTATTGGGTGTGCAGCTTCCATAGCTATGGTATTTTAAGAGAGAAATGCTGCTAATTTCCTGCTGGTCCCCTGTTTGAGCAGAGTTTCTGGCATGCATCCAGCACCTATTTAAGGAGTTAGTAGCAAATACTAGGTGCAAGTCTAAATTTTACTCTGCTTTATACCAGTGCCACAAATATAGCAATAGGGAAATTGGACTACTGCCATTAACAAGCTGTATTCTCTTCTGCAGTTTGTAAATAACTGACTAAATGGTGTATTTCTATATTATAAGGGTCAGGTGAACCAACGTTGAATGCCAATATGTTTCTACTTATTACTTTAGTGCTTTTGTTCTCTTATTTTTTTTATATATAGTTCAGTTTAACTTGATTTTATAACAAGAGGCACAGCTGTGTTTTAAGTGTTTTCTGAGTTACTCTAAGGGACACATTTCTTGACCCAATACCTCAATTTAGCATCTTTCTTGACACAAACTTGCAATTTGGGAATGGCAGAAGATGAAAAGAGAGAGGTGCTAGCACAAAGGATTTCATCTGAGCACTTCACATTCCAGCAGATTTCAGGGAGAAACTGCTAAAACAAACTGGCTCTTCTATTACAGCCTTTATCATGAAATCACAGACTGGACTGAATTTTTCACTTCTGTAGTGATACCATTTGCCCCATAGTGTCTATCCTCATGGATATCCTAGGAAATGGAACCTGGATGCAATATGCAATGCTAACTGTCAATTACTGCTTCACAGACCACTACCTGTCTGGTAGCAGGCAGCAGACAGAACCTCCTGGCATTTGGAGCTTCAAAAGGTACCTTTCTGCAGAGATGACACCTGGGACCAGGGGGATGGCCTGGTCGGGAGATGAGGCTTTAGGTATTGAAGTACTCAAAGGCAAACACATTCTTCCAAGCAAGTGGAAAAAGCCAGTGAAGACTAATCAGCCTATAAAAATTGTTTATCATTTTAACTAGTGGTAAACAATTTAACAACTAATGAAACAAAGTCTGCTAAGTTCATTCATAAGATGACCAGTTGGCCTTTCAAAGTAATGGAGCAACCTTTGAGTCTCCTTGCTTCTGCAGCTAATTTTAAGAACAGATTGCATCCTTTGATAGGAGCACCAACACCACCTCAGTTCCCTGAATGCTCTAGGATTCATATGCAATGTGATCCCAGATGACATGTCCTAATTTATATTTATAATTATATTTATATTTATTTTTCTTCTTTTTTTTTTTTTTTTTCTCTGTGAAACTGGCCTAAAAAGGACCTTATCTACCTGGAAATCATAAAAGTCTCCTCCAATATATGCAATGATGATAAACAAAAATAAATTCTTTATAATGTCACAGTATTCCTATCCTTAAATCCTTCCTTTCTTCATTCACCTTCCTGCTTCCCTTCTTGTGCTTTTCAATACCATGATGCCAAGTCTCCGTGACTCCTCACGTAAGCCTAAGAAGCCTCTGTGAACCTTTTGACACCTGAATTTTACAGTCTTCCTTAAATTACCTCCTCCCTCGCTAACTCCTTCTCTTTAAGCCAAGATAAAATAGGCTACAATCATGTATCTGTTCTGGCATTCAGCAGCATCGTAAGTGTTTCCACAGCAATTCCTAAACACTGCAGTATTGCCTAGGCCAAAGAGCAGATCTTTAAAGACATGTTGCAAATGAAAACGCTCTCTATAATAAATACTATTCACAACACAGTAGAAACATTTGACTTCTTCCTTCTAGCCACTCGCTAATGAAAATATTAACATTTCTAATTTACCAAAATAAATAAGCATAGGTGCAACATCTAGTTTCTAGCAATATTCTCATTCTTACTAAATCGTATTAATGTACTGAAATGCAGTGTGATGAATTTATTTTCATAAAAACAGACAAGACAATGGCTCCAGAAAGACAAGATGCCAAGATCTTTATATACAACATCCTTGAAAACTTATCTTTTCCCATTCTGTTTGAGAAATAAATTCTGCTTTGAAATGGCTTAATTCAAGGTGCTATAAACCTTGGAATTGAAACTAAGCGATTAGACTTTCAAATAATTCTTAGATACAAACCAATCTTACACATGGTTCCTAATCATGGACGCCAATATAATATTGATAAAGGAAGGTGTAATTTTTATTGCTCACCTCTCCAAAACTTTCCCCAGGTAGCAGCCCACATATCTGATACTGGTACTTTTCACTTACGATTCTGGATACATGCAACAATTGTCTGGGAAATATTGCAAGGTCCCTTTACACAGGGTGAATTGGGTAAAGACTCAAAATAAGCGGTGCCAATCCTTTATCCATCTGGTTTATGACTGTTCCAGATGGAAGGAAGCTATTAGAACACCACTCTTAACTCCCAGCAAAGGCAGAATATAGTATCCAAATTAATGATTTACCATATGAGCGACCCAAGCTTCATCGGAAGGCCAAGAAAGTACTTGGCCCACTCAAAAATTTTCAGATCCATCTTGATACAGAAAAGATCAGATTAACAGTTCCTGAAGTCTAGTAGCGAGAGGAGCTAGGACAGCTTGACAATACTGACAAAAGCAGGACAAAAGTCAGCCCTTCCACTCTTAGGCAAGATAAAACAGCATCTTCTGCCCAGGACATATTTTAGGACACCTGTGCTCTCCTACAGCAGTTTCCAATTCAGTAATGCAGGTGCAGGCTTTGATATCCAGCTTTGCTTACAATGAGACAAGCTACCTAAATTAATTACTTACTCTTCAACAGTATTTAAATGCTGAACCATAACGATGTGCAACTAGTGCAGACAATGACTGCAGCCAAGAAGCGAGGGAGGCAGTAGCTGGGGAGTGACCAGTGACCCCCAGGTTGCTGGGGCAATTGAATGGCAGGGCAGGGCTCAGTACACAAAGGGCTGGATGAACAAGAAGAACCCAAAGCTTCGAGTGACACCTAAAGGCAGCTGGGATAATAGAGACCTTTAAAGAGGTCTTTGAAAGTGGAATGTGGAGCGGCGATAGCAGGGGGACAGGAAAGGCATCGCTGAGGATTTTTCTGTTCGTTAAGGGAAGTAAAATACAGCCCTCGCTCATTATGGAGGCAGGCAGCCTCGCCAAGCTGATACATCTCATCAGCCTATTAATAAAGCTCTGCTCGAATCTAGTTTCACAAGGCAACCCATCAGAGTCTGTGCTTCCAATGCATGGTACAGACACAGGGCCATGGAAAATCTCACCCTCCGGGGAGACCTGAGTGAGGCAGTCTTTTTCATTAATACCAAGTCTGCACAATGAATCAACAACAGATTCAATAAGGCCAGGAAGAGCAAAAATAGAGCTTCTGACCAAATAAAAGACATGTAATGAGATCAGAGTGAATTTAATGGGAACCTCTATTCCACTGAATAGACAAGGTCCCAGACATCCTCCTTCCTGGGTCTCAGAAGCTAAGCCAATAGACTTCGAGTGGCATCATTAAGTTCAAAATCAGAAGAACTGTAATTGAAATAAAAGTCTTATTTTTGGCTTGTTGATCAAAATGGAGCTCAGATGTGCCTGAGGGCATGATTTTCATCAGGACCTCAATGTAATCCTTGATTTCCCAAGCACTGCACCTGCAATGAATCATGGGCTCAACTAGTAGCATATTAATACCCAGTTACCTGGTGTGCAGGTGGAAATAGAAAATGCAATATTTGAATGCTTTAAAAGCACCTGCCATTTATAATGAACACAATTCTTTCCAGGCACAAAATTGCATCTTAACACATGTATGCCATTAGTGAAAAACATGCCCGACGATTCTGAAATATTGTATTGAATGTACTATTGAAATAGTATATTCACATTTGTGCCAACATCCTGATAGACTTCCCCTCCCTCCAATAATCAGTCTAAAAGACCCTCTTCCTGACTAAGGAGGTCAGTAAAGTAGAACCTCCATATCGTGATTACAGCAGATCCATTAAACTTGTAGGAGAGTATCATAAAGCACACACAACTAAGAGCCAAGCAATGATCCTACACTGCAACCTGTAACCAAAGATCACTAGTAAATCCACTAAAACCAGCACGGGTGCCTCCTTTAACATGTAATAACGCAGATGATGGAGAACTGAAAGAAATGAGAAATCTTGTTCTCATGTGTGAAAGGACAGCCTGTCATCTGTCCAATTTTCCCTACACATGAGTAGGTAATAAATACAAATTAGCATCCATTGTCCTAGTGTCTTGAAGCTTGGCCTCTAACCTAGTGTCACACACAGATTCAGCAAATCCTGCGGGATACTCTGGTACCTAGGAGAGAAGATAATTTGAGGGTTTGCTGATCTGGGGCAGATAAATGAAAGAAATAAATGGCTTCTTCATTTCACTTGTTTCCTGCAGAAGAAAACATCTGCATCAAAATGAGTTTAAACATAAGGGAATACATTTTCAATGTGTTGCACAGGGATTTAGCCACATGACTCCCATTGATGTTTATGGGAAATGAGTGGCTAAATCCCTATGTAATATGTTGAAATTTTAGCCCAAGGAGACTGACTGTGGAGGAACTCGTCAAGGTCTTTACTTACAAAATTTGTGAGTGTTATCAACCATTCTCAAATACCATCTCTCTATAGTGGTATATATAATCAAGTGGACCACTTGAAAGGACCAGTGAAATTACCTCTATTAAAAGGTTACTGAAAACCTTCAAACTGCTCTACTAGCAAGTGCATGAACATGATCTGTGGGAGCAAGGGCATGTCAGAGGCTGACTTTTGTGTTGATCGTGTCACTTTTTACAAGCTGATGCTCTCCTGGAAGACAAAAATAAGGGGTTATTGAATGATTTAATGCTTCAGACTTCAGCAACAAAAGGTTTCTAGCAGCATGGACATCCTGCTATAAAAATGCATCAAGAAGAGATTCTAACCATAGTTAGTCTCAGTAGGTTGTAAGAAAAGGAGGATTCTAAATCCCTTGGCTTTTCTCCTGCCTTAAGGAGGATGGAGATAAGCGTCAGATTAAAGTGAGAGAATCTCTTCTGTTTTCCAATTACACAGATACAGGCCTACCGCAAGCCAGAAAATTTTCAGTAGCCAAAATTTATGACCAAATCGGCTATACGAATATCATATTAGAGGTTTAAACCGGAAATGCAGGTCTAATTCTTTCCTCAATCACATGACAGTTGCCTTCTGAGGGTAAATCAGCAAAGGACTAGCCCATTCCTGACTAAAATACATAGTTGGGGCAACAGTGTTTCTGTGACACCCTCATCCCTTCTGTAGTGCTGCCAGTGGAATTCTGCAGCCATTTCTCCTCCCTCCTCCAAAGAGGGTGTTATGGAGCTACTATGGACAAAAATAAAATGTTGTAACGCAGCAGATTACATTATTGTGTATCATCCGAGTGCAGGTTTAAAGGAAGTCTAGTTCAAGTACACTGATTACAGAAAGCAGGTTCTTTACAGATGTGCAGCCAGCAGAAAGATTGTTGCATTTCTGTAATTTTTCTGGATATAGCTGCTGAAAAAACTCCTTTCTGTAGAGGTTAGTATTCCTGATCATTATACAGAATTGAGAAACCTCTGAAGGTTTTCATTACAGGAAAAAGATTTATTTCTATTTTGACAACTACAAACCATCATTCAGTGGCATTCTATGACCTTAGAGAAATGCACACCTATTTTTCTTTGGCCATCACACTACAATTTCAGAAGATAAACCGCAGTCCGCTGTGTGTTTCAACTCTGGAATACTGTGTATGTGAAAATTAACCTGGCAGGCTCTTCTGAAGTCATAGGCTTCTAGGATGAGCAAATGGGTACAGTTTTCTTTTAACTGTTTTTTGAACCCCATGTGTTGAGAGAAAACAACAGAATGGAAATTGCTCATCAAAATGTTAACTTGTGGCACGGCAGAGCCCCAAAGCAGGTGTGTGGCATTCCGTTCCCTTTGCTGACATGCCTACCACATGGCACCCAGTTCTGCCACATCCATCCCTTCCTTTTGTAATCCCTCCTCCTGCAAACACTAAAATGTGGCTTGACACCAAGTCTAGTACAGAAATGATGTGACCTTTCAGAGAGCAGGCATCTTGGGAGAATCTTCATTAAGGATAATCCATCACAGAATAATCCTTTGGATTATCTACAGCAACCACAGTTCTTCCAGCCCAAACATAACTGTGTCTCAGCTAATACTTTTGCTATTAGGAGCATATCTAGTCAGAAAAATAATATGATCTTGCTAATTCAAGCTAACAGCTAGGATGCTGACCTATCACAAATAACTGAATTTTCTGAATTAACAAACACTTGAACAGACAATACAAAATATAAATAAATAAAGGATAAAGCATCACAGAGCATACTTTGTTCATTTATTTTGACAACTGCTTAGGTTTAATTTGTGAAAATACTTTACAGTGTACAAGTAAATGTGCTCTGATGAACTTTCTAAAAATAATGAAAGCTTCATCATCTTTAAATGAATGCCTATCCCTGCAGCTTGTAGCTGGAACAGAAAGCTGCTACTGGAGAAATTTTTATGGAAGAAGAAATGTCTTTTTGACTTGTTCTTTATTCTTCAGTGTTCTGTGTACTTGGACATCACAGACTGCAAGAAGCCAAAAGCTGTTCTATGTCTCCAGGACCCTCTGCTAAACATATGATGATTTGTTCATCATATTTGAAAAATCATGGCAGTCAGGTGAAGTTCCCAATGACTAGAAAAAGGGAAATATAACCCCCATTTTTAAGAAGGGGAAAATGGATGACCCAGGCTATTACAGACCAGTCAGTCTCACCTCTGTGCCTGGCAAAATCTTGGAGTGGATTCTCCTGGAAGGCATGCTAAGGCACATGAAAAAAAATGAGGTGCTTGGTGACAGCCAGCATGGCTTCACTAAGGGGAAATCCTGCCTGACCAATTTGGTGGCCTTCTATGAAGGGGCTACAGAACTGATGGAAAGCTGTAGAGCAGTTGATGTCATCTACCTGGACTTATGTAAAGCGTTCCCCACTGTCCCACATAACATCCTTTTCTCTAAACTGGAGAGACATCAATTTGATGGATGGACCCCTCAGTAGATAAAGAACTGGCTGGATGGCCGCACACAAAGAGTTGTGGTCAATGGCTCAATGTCTGGCTGGAGACCAGTAACGAGTGCTGTCCCTCAGGGATCGGTGTTGGGACCGGTCTTGTTTAACATCTTCGTCGCTGACATGGACAGTGGGATTGAGTGTGCCCTCAGCAACTTTGCCGATGACACCAAGTTGTATGGTTCGGTCGATATGCTGGAGGGAAGGAATGCCATCCAGAGGGACCTTGACACACTTGTGAGGTGGGCTGATGCCAACCTCATGAAGTTTAACCATGACAAGTACAAGGTCCTACACCTGGGTTGGAGCAATCCCAGGCACAGCTACAGGTTGGGCAGAGAAGAGATTCAGAGCAGCCCTGAGGAGAAGGGCTTGGGGGTGCTGGTCGATGAGAAAATGAACATGAGCCGGCTTCAGTGTGCGCTTGCAGCCCAGAAAGCCAACCGTATCCTGGGCTGCATCAAAAGGAGCGTGACCAGCAGGTCAAAGGAGGTGATCCTGCCCGTCTACTCTCCTCTCATGAGACCTCACCTGGAGCACTGTGTGCAGTTCTGGTGTCCTCAAGAGAAAAAGGATGTGGAACTACTGGAACAAGTCCAGAGGAGGCCAAGAGGATGATCAGGGGACTGGAGCACATCTCTTATGAAGACAGGCTGAGAAAGTTGGGGCTGTTCAGCCTGGAGAAGAGAAGCTGCGTGGAGACCTCATAGCAGCCTTCCAGTATCTGAAGGGGGCCTATAAGGATGCTGGGGAGGGACTCTTCATTAGGGACTGTAGTGATAGGACAAGGGATAACAGGTTCAAAATTACACAGGGGAAGTTTAGATTGGATATAAAGTAGAAGTTCTTCACTGTAAGGGTGGTGAAGCACTGGAATAGGTTGCCCAAGGAAGTTGTGAATGCTCCATCCCTGGCAGTGTTGAAGGCCAGGCTGGACAGAGCCTTGGGTGACATGGTTTAGAGTGAGGTGTCCCTGCACATGGCAGCGGGGGTTGATCTTAAGGTCCTTTCCAACCCAAACCATTCTATGATTCTATGATTTTATTCTAAACCTCAGCAAGCGACCACACAGATTTCCCCAAAATGCCTAATGAAAAACACAGTATTGTGTCCTGGTCTCTGGTATCCACTCCCATTTGCCTTGTGTAGGGCCTTGCCAGACTTTCACTGGAGACTCAATCTGATACGCTAAATTTCAGACATCTGCTCACAACCAGCTTTCAATAAAGAGGTGGATTTGAACTAAAACTGCCCATGGGCCTGGAATACAATTTCACTTATTCCAAAATCCCTCATTTCTCAAGATACTCCCAGAATTTTAGAAGTCACTTTTGAAATATGAGCTTAAGGTAATAAAGTGCTTGTTTTCACAACCTTTTCCCCCCCTCTCTTAAAATGCAAGAAAATAGTCTGGTTTTCTAAGGCACAAAGACAAATTATGCTCAAAAAAACTACAGACTTCACGCAACAGTGTTTTCCCATGGGTTTACATTTTCTTTCCCAGCTAGAGAGACACTGTAATAATCACCCGAAACAGGGAACTTCTGATGTTTTGGAACAGAGGGAAATCTCACTGTGAAAAGGTAATGGCACAAAGGAAGTTCAAGAAAATCCTGGTAATGCCAAGTGAGTTACCAGACTGCAAGAAAGTCTGTGGGCTCCAACAGCCTTTCTTTGGTGCCTCTGGTATATTTGCTGAATTCAAATTTTCTCTAAGAAATGGCAGTATGAACAACTACTGTTTCAGTTGGTGAAGAGCACATGGGATCCTGATAAATGGGAGCTAAAATACTTACAGATTCTGTTCTTACAGAATCACATTACAGAAATGTGAACTCTCCACTATTTCAGCCACTGGGTTCCAGCAGCTGCTGTTTATTCCTTTCACCCACAGAGTGAAAGCTGAAGAACAAAAGGCTGAGGACAAAGTATTGCAAGTGAGCTGGTGCCAGTCAAAGAATTACACTGAACTTAAACAGACTAGAGATGAAGAGGTAGTTGGTAGTACATGTTATGCTAATGGCACATTTATTTACCACACTACAGGGCTCAGTTAACATGCCAGGGGAAAGCATCCATTGACTACACTGGGCTGGATAAAGGTGAAGGGCTTGACCAAAATTGTTGCACACAGCATTCCCAGCAGTGACCGTTGGGTTAGTGTAGTTTACTATTCAGGTGTGACACAGTATTCAGAGGTGAAGAAGGGTCAGCACTTGCTATGTGAACAGCAGTGATGGGATTTTCAGGCTTGCCATTTTCCTGCAGCCAGAGAGGTAAATAACTCACAGACATAGTTTGATTTCAGCCGTGGGACACCAAAGAGAGAACCAAGTCATAGCTCCACAGATACTCAGTTGCTCTACTGGCAGCCTCAGTCTTTTCTTTCTTCTCAGGATGGAATTTATTAACATAGCTCTGAGCTCTGACTTCATTCTTAGTGGCTGATTTTGTGTCCAAATGTCTCTTTGCTGGCTGCTTAGACTAGGTGGGGGGTATTGCCCTAGAGGATCATGCTGTTTGAGGACAATAAAAAGCTCTAAAAATTCATTACTCTTCTTTAACCCTCACCTCCTCACTATCATTTTGTAATGGTACATACAAAGTGCAGATAAGCAGTAAATATGGAAGATGTGAATTATCCATGACAAAATACAGAAGCACTGAAGTGATGCTTCCTGCCTTCTTTATGTGGAGCTGAAGTTAGCTGACATGTTAGAAATCATAAAACTGAACTGAAAAGCAAAAGCACTTCCAAAAAAAAAAAGTTATTTGAGATAGGATATCAATCTCATACTGTCAACTGAGCTGTATTAAGAACCATCTGATGCCTTGGGGTCCAACAGCACTTTCCAGGGTATGCAGTATGGGTCATTCCATCCCCAAGTTTGGTGGGCACAACCTTCCCAGTGCAAAGCTCACTCACACCCTCAGCATTAGTCAGACAAAGCTCAAGAATCTTTTCTTCTCTATGACTGTTTTAAGAGACAGATGTGTCCTTAGAGGAAATTCTGGGGTAAAAATGCCTGAGTATTATTCAGTATTTTCCTGAATTTTTCCAGTGCTGCTCTTATTCAGGATTAAGTTCTACTTTATTTTGTTGTACCAACAAACAAACAACAAATCCAACCCCACAGCGCTTAGTCTAAATCCACTGGAGTTTTATTGCACCACTGCTTAAGTGGGAACAGGCCTCGAATGTTACTTCTCCCTTTCTGAAAGCAGAAGACCGTAGCACTTGAGCTCAGAAGCTTGACCATTAATTGTTTGTATTACAGAGCCTATGACATACTTAAGTAGCTGAACACAACAATAAACACAATAGCCAGTTCATTAAATCATTCTTTGTTAAGACTTTCCAAAGCTTTGGGCTTAAGCCTCTTAAAATTGAAATCGCTATACTATTTTTTTTAAACAAATGAGCAAACATAACTCACACAAAAAGGGAAAAGCACAACAGAGCCTTTGATGTATGCATCATCACTGTGATGCCTCACTGAGATTAAACTATATGTCTAACACCGCTAAGAGGTTCCAGCAGCTCTTTCCAAGGAGAAGCTGAAATCAGGAAGGACTATAAAGTGCTGCCGCTGCTGTCACCTCTCCTGCAACAGCTTTCCTTGGCCTGTCACATCACGACAGAGGCTATCAATAAGCTCTGTAGAGTGATGTTTGTGGTTCCTCTTGTACCTGTAAGATCCTGTCAAAACCTTGACTTGCTGACGCACCCTGCCAGGCTCTGAGGATGACCGGAGGTGACAAAAGGTAGAAGTAGGAATGGAGATTTACTGCCATGGGAGGGTTTGTTCTTTTAACACCATGTGTTAATATCCCAACTTAGAAAAATGGAGCCAAACTATCCACACCCTTGCAGGTAGTAGGCAGGCATTGTATACAAGGCTATTTAGGTAAGGCTAAAATACCTTAATAAAATGCTAGTGCAATGAGCACACTGAATTATGCTCCCTTTTAAATAAAATCACAATCCTCACCCTTTCTTTTGCCACACAGCTCTGGCTCCCCACAGCTTGCTTCTTCTCTCCATGCCAACATTGCAGCCGCACTGCAAAAGAACTCTATTTCTCTTTCTTCTTAAAACAATCCTGAACCTTTTCTCACATCATATGTCATGGGCAGAATCTATGCCTTTCCCTTCCTGTAAATATCTTTAGGATGTGAATTCACAAGCAATAGCACAAGAGCATATTCTAAGGAAAGCAGAAGAGATATGCAGAGCTGAGCAAAAGACTTAAAAGAAGAAATCACAGTCTTTTTTTTCCCTACTGTGGCTACTATCTGCTTTTTCCCTTCCCTCAGCTGTGTTGTTTATTCTGTTTGGTGCTACTGCATGTCGGACTAACAGCCTGCTTCTGGTGGGTGATGAGTGCTTCTAGCTCCTGATCAGGTTAATCAAAGGTGCCAGCGCTCAGCTCCTTTGTGGAGGTGAGAATACACTATAAGCAGTTTAGGGCTGCAGAGTGCTTCTTACGGGCCTGTGAAGTGACATGTTCCTTTTTGGGATTAACAAACATAAACAATAAGGGATGTGGTCAACATCCTATTCTAGCAGACCATTAAACTTCCTTCTTGAGTTTTTGCTGTTTCTTACAGTTGCTGCCACTGTGATTTTTTAAGACAAAGCTCATGCTGATATGGAAGTTACAGAACTGTGGCTTGGCACAGCATCCTGCTCTGTGGCATATCAGCCCCCAAGGCAGTTCTTCCTGAGATGAGGAGGGTGAAGAAAAAAAGGTGGTGAGGCGAGAAGGAGGCAAAGCCCAACTTCCTTTTCCCCATGTTCCTTTCCCTCAGCCTGAGCAGAGGGCTTGTAAACTAGCTGCCTAGGACAGTTGAGGCTTCAGACCTAAGCCTAGGTTTGCTTCTGTTAGACACAAAGCACATATAGCTTTAAAAAAAAAAAAAGAAAAAAGGCATAAATGAATTGAGAGTTAAAAACTACTAGAGAATACTCCCTGGGATTATCTGTACTATCAAGACAGGAAAACTTTGCAGATGCTACTGTCTCTCTAGAGGAATAAATGCTTGCATTTTAATATTCTCAGCAGCTGGTTCCTGTTGAATGCCATCAGGATGATTCAGCCACCCACCAGGAACACCAGTAGCAAGTGCACACACACACACACACACACACACAGAGAAATCTGCAAAACTTTCTGCTCCCGATGCCAACGCTGTTACTTTGGCAGAGTCTGATGTGTATCAGCTATTCTTTGTTACTACCAGTAGCGGGTTTAACTTCACTCCGGGATGGTGAAAGAAAACAACTAGTCCCTGATGCTGCCCTAATCAATCCAACTGCCTGCCTCCTACCAGGGCTTCCCACAAACTGAATTGTCAGCAGCTTACTCTGTGGTTACCTCATTCACCTTCAGCCTTGCCACAAGTAACGTACCTCTCCTGTGAGCTTGTCTCTTCAAAGTGATGGTTCAGGCAGTCTGATGTCCTTCCCCCACAGTGGTCAACATCTGATGAAAGGGACATCACCTTAGAACATACTTGGCTTCTACATGAGACTGAAATGAGATAGATTACTTCCTCACCCTAGCTGATGAGCAATTTACATCTGAAAACATGAGGTTTGCTTTCCCTCCCCATTTTTTTTAAAACTCAATGCCACTGACGTTCTGTCTGTGGTCTGTGGACCATTTCCAGGTGTTTTATGGAGGTGCATCTGTCTAGCTGCAATAATGAAGCATTTACTTTCCCTCAAGTGGCAATGCTTCCTGACAACTGTTGACCGGGTCAAATCACTCAAGGTTTCCCCTAATCCTACTGGGACAAATTTCTGCTTTTCTTTTGTCTCGCATTTCTTGGAAGTAGACTAGACTGATGCCAATCTGCATAGGCCTACATGGAGAGGAACGAAACTACACAAGGCAGAACTAAACAGCATAGTCAATCATAGAGACTGGGGGACCTGTGACTATAGATCCTATAGTAAGGAAAAAAATCTCTCAGTTCTAATCGATGTGATGACTGACAGCCAGAGAGTGAAAATAGCTCAAAAGCAAAATGGTGGGACTGTAACAAAGCAGCTGCACCCTTCTGGTCCATAATGTCCAACCTAAGTCTTCCTCCTTAATATTACTGCTATTTCATTGGGCTCAATACAAAAGGCGCTAGAGGTGGACAGCAAAGCAATATCAACATCTATTCTAAAATTACATGGTTTAATTCTATCATCACAGAGCATCCTAACTTCACCATTATTCAGTGTTAACTCAGACCAAACCAACAGCATTGGCTTTTCAACAGGAATAATCCCCACTACTGGTGCCATACATACGGGTAACTTCTCAAGTAATCTCTCAAACAAGTGACAGAAATGCAGATTTATTACCCATGCCAAGTTGTTCCCATGTGGAAAACAAGCCAAAATAGAGAAATCAGAGATTGTGCATTGAATAAGTGACGGAAACATCACAAACACAAGTGTTCTCATGTCAGATCTCTGATGTACCCATAAAGCTTGTGACGCCTACTGCTGACTGCAATGATATTAATTCTTATTAGAAGTGATGCTATCACACTCCTCACTTGCTTCTCAAGGAATATTTTCAAGAAACTGTGTCATTTCAATCCAGAGTGGACCCTACCATGATCTCACCTTAAATCAACAAAGTTACAGAGCTGCCACTTGCTCACTCTAATGAGTGAAACAGTTAAGTGCCATTCAGAGTCAGCCAGGAGTCTGCATGAATATGGAAAAGCGAGGCAGGAGGGCAGCAGAAAGTGAGAGTATAATCTTTTATACTGAATTCAAAATTAAAAAAAATAAAAAAGTAAAAAAATTAACTGCTATAACAGTTTTCTAGTATTTCATCTCAAGTAAAAAAGGAGAATCAAAATTCCCAGAAATTAAAATCACTGAAAACCAGGGAGTTATTTTTAATTAAACAATAAAACCAGTGCTTTCCTTTTTTCCTGCCTTGTAAAAAAGAACGTGAGGAAGGGGAAAGAGAACATTTCTTTTACTTTTCTTTTTTTGCAATGAATAATGAGAGTTTTTTGACCAATTCTTCCAGTAAGCTATCTCATTGGATGTGATGTGGCAACAAGGATCTGTTACCCATTGTGGTTTCAGGGCTCAGAATGGATTGGATTGTCTTCTCTGTTATTTTAGCCCCAAAGTATATTTTAAATACCCTTAAAGAGAATGAAAATTCTTCTCATACCAGCGACAGGGAGAAATGGCTTTAGAAATTACTTTCATGTTTCCAACTGTTTTTGCCTTTTTCTCCTTCTGAGTTCTTATTTTTCTCTGCTTGCACAAATGCAAGGGGATAGCTTTGTTTAAAAGATTTTTGGAATACAACAACTTGGTGATCCACCATCAGTCAACAAGAATACCCAGATATCTGTTTATAGTGAGCAGCGAGTGTTGTGGAGTTTACTTCCATGCACTTCATTCCCATCGGAGACAAATCAGCCACACAAAGCCAATTTGAAGGGCTGGCTTAAAAGCATGTATCTTCTTAAAAGCTAGTCTGACTGGTCCAGACTGGCACCATTTCAGTGCTTGGCCTACAGTGGCAACTTAGAAATTATCTTTACCTCACTCCCACTTTGGTTAGGACTAGGCATATGTTTTGAAAAGAAAATCAAAGTCCTTTAAAAAAATATTTTTTCTTTTGTAATAGAAACCAACCAGAATTTTACCTTGGCCAAAGCTTTTTATCAAGATTCAAGAGAAGAACGCTAATACCTTCCAAGCACAAAGAACTCGTTACACTCACACTCAGTGCTTTTGTAGCGTCATTGACAAGCATTATCAGAGTTATTTCATGGATAAAGGAAAACAGGAGAGAAATGACACAACATTTGAGGTGAAGATGCAAGAATTCTTCATACTGGAACTGCATGAAACCCAAAGATGAAGGCAACCTTGTCACTTGCACCTAATGATTTCAAAGCATTTTACAGGCCGCGTTGGTCCCATCTTTTCAGCTGTCCCAAGACAGGAAACCACTGGCCAGTTTTAGAGTTGTTTGGAGTAATCTGAAGCCAGGGGGTTAAGTGATCAGTCCCAGGCTGCACTGTGAGCAGGCAGCGGCTGAGGAACATGTCCAAATCGCTATGTCCCAGCCACCAGAGCAAAGAGAAGTACTGCTCTGGAGAGGGCTGGAAGAGAAAGAACTTGGGAAAACTAACAGTACACTTACCCTAAGAAAGTTTTACCCTCTTCTTTGTGCTTTTGTCAGCAGGGCGAAAAAAAAAAGCTATGTGTGTCAGAAGAGCTTTCTCTCTCCTAATTAAGGCTCCCTTTGGTTATGCCCTGAACATTGGAGTTTTAATCCTGAGTGCACAGGGGCCTTGGGTAGAAAATCTGGCCAGCCTTTTTCACAAAGTCTGAATGTGTTCAGAGCTTTCAGCACTGTACCAGCCTCTCTTTAACCTTCAGACTAAGCAATGCATTTTCAAAGCCATAATGAGCTAAGCTCACTGGCCTCCTGTGAGATAGGAAACTACTCACTGCCTGAGAAGACAGAGTCCATAGTACCCAAGGTGAATTACTGCTACTTTTTGTTACATTCTTAACATAATCTGGTATTTCCCCATTGGTCCTGACCTTACTGACCACCGCTGACTACATTTGTTTCTCTTTTCTGTCCTTTAGCTTTACCATGGTATTCTTTTCAGACTACTTTCTGTGTCTATTCTCAAGATTTTTTTCTCTTATATTCCCACCTCTTTCCTTCTTTATAACTGGATCTTTACTCACGTATTTCTTTAATTTCTGCCTCACCTACTCGGGAAGAAAAAGACCCACTGCCCCTGCATACCACTTCTCTATTCGTCCATTCCTTCTGCCACCAGTAACTCCCTACATCTCACTTCAAATTCCACTACTCACTTTCCCATACTTTCAAACTGTACTCTGCGTGTCAAAAATTCAGCAAGACCAGCAAAGTTTATTAATACCAAGCATAGGGAGAAGTTTTCTGACAGTAGAGGGCTCCTTAACACATTAGACGAAGGCGTAGCTGAACTTAGTCAAATCCAGATTCAAAAGAAGTGAAATGGATTTCAAAACCCTCAGAATAATTGTTTTAAATATGTGGTCATTCCCTTACTTAAAGACTCTAAGATGACCTGTCTTTCTGAAAGATAATGTTCTAGCTCACCAGAAGATAACAGCTTTAAGAAATCCAGTAGGCTTTATCACATGAAGGAAACCAGACAGGACTCTCAGAAAGGCCCTTGCTGCTTGACCATCTTCAGAGACAAAAAGGCACCAGTGTTCAGTTTGCTTGTCTGACTTTGCCTGATAACCTCCCCTCTTGTTCCACCTGCCAGTAAATGTTGGATAGTTTGGGGCAACTCCTTCACTCTTCAGCCACAATGATATTTTCCCTGCCTGCAAGGGTTACCCTTTCCCAAGCCAGGACTTCACGGCTGCCTTGAAAAAGGAAACTGTGAGGCTCTAAATGAATGTATTCTCCTAACACCCATTTGTACGTTGAGAAAAAAACTGAGCAACATTTACTTTTCAAGAGCCTTTCCTCATTTTACAGCTCCAATCCCTGCCCCAGCTTCTGCTCAGGGCTCTTCCAGACTGCCTCCAATAAAACTGACCTAGTTCTCCATGGTTCACTGAGGTCCCCAGAAGCATCACTAAGAGCTCAAGATTAATACATTTTTTTTCCTACTACATGTTAAAAGGATCTTAGCAGCCACAGAGCTGTGAGGCCCAAGACACATGAAGTTATCAATGACTCAATTTACATTAAATTACCATTTTGAAATGTATCTTTTTAATCATATCTATGAGAATATACAGTCATGTCTTAACTATGGTACAACTGACAGATACAGAACCAACCAGCATTGAATACGTGGACTTTTCAAGGTCTGTTTAAATTCAGACTAAACTGTGGGTTTATGGCATTGCAAAAATTTACTGAAAAAACATGAGTTAATATTTGTCCAGTTCTTTCACATGAGAAGTGCTGTTACTGTTGTCAAAAAGTCTACTGTGGGCTTAAGTAGCTGTGAGAATGCAAAACAGTTTAAAATGTGAATAGCTTTCGTAACTAATGGCAAGTAGGCAATATAACAGATGGCACCTCACATGAAAGATAAACCACATCTTTGTAACAATAACTTACATTCAGAGGGGTAGAGTTTCCCAGAGGTTAGAGCGTCAGACTAGAATCCAGGATTCCCAGGTTATCCTCCTGGCTCTGCCACTAACTTGCTGTATGAACTTCAAGAAGTCACTCAAAAATCTCTGCACCTCAGTTTCCTCTTCTGCAATATGGACATCTTAAAAATATCACCAGACCACCGAGGGTAAAAGGCCCAAGCTACTGGTTTTTGTAATAAGCATTTTGAGACAAATGAAGGTATGGAAGAACAGTGTTTGCTGGTGCCATTATTTGGACATTGACTGAATCACAAACTGGTTACTATGCTCAACACTGAGCTAATACAGCCAACCCCAGAGTGAGAGGTGGCAGCTGCTTAACTGTGCTCCATACACTTATGGTTTGCTTCAGGCCAGGAAGTGAATATTGCCCTATGCAACTGGCACTTCAGAGAGAATTCAATGAGGGCAAATACAATTACCTTCATTGAAATTTAGCCAGGACATTATGCAATCTTTAACAGCAGTCTGAATCTCTATTTTGTATCTCTGACAAAAGGGAGCACCTACAGCTCTCCAGGTTTCTGTCATCATTAGTTGGCACATTACTGCGTTTTGATCAGGAACAAGATTGCTTCTCACTCACTGACTTTGCTTTGTGCAGCTCTACAGAGTTCCACAAAGGTCTTCCAAAGCAAGCACCAGCACAGTCTTACGCTGTCTGACATGAGCATAATACAAAACGAATAGGCTGCAAATAAATGTTCCCCCTTTGCTTTCCACTATGAAAATTATAAGCTTATCTTTTTTTAATGATTTTTTACGAGTGATGAGTTTTTAACTGTAGGAGAGACTCTACTCAGAGAGGGTCCATTTTTGCCATGCTTGACAGGCAGAGATTTCCCCCTGACCCTGGTAAAAATTGCAATGAAAATAGAAATCAGAGTATTGGAGCAGGAGGGAGAAAATGGTTACAGAGAAAAAGATTCCTTATAGGGTACACCCTGGTGCTTCAGCAATGCACAGGCAATGGCTCAAATAAAGCTCAAAACCAGCTTGCTGCCTTGTCTCATGAGTCGGAAAGGCTGCCTCAAATGAGCTGTTTTACTCTCTCCAGCTGTATAGGGTTATTGTGGCATCGATAATTTTTCGTGGCTTCGGAAGACTGTGGCGATATATTTCAACAAGCCAAAAAAAGTCACAAATTAGAAAAAATAAAATACATAAAGAACAGCTGATCTCACTGAAGAAGACTCTGGCATCTTCCTGCACAGAGTTTTCACTGGTATTTCCTGATTCTCCAGCCAAAGAAACCATTTCTAAACCCTTTCTTCCTGGGAGGAGGGAACAGAAATTATTTCTCACGCTAGCTCTTTAAGCTTTATGGGATATGTAGTTGAGATTAACAGGTCAAAGAGTTTTAGGAGTCCTACTCAGAGGACTATGCCTAAAGAATATTCTATGCAACTAACTTAACTGTGCTCTCCAGATGGTCAAAACTGAAAAGGCCATCTGAGCAAAAATCAAGTTTTGGAAAGTGCCATGAGAAATTCTATCCAGAGGATGTGGACTCTGGTTGTGCTGGCTTCAGTGGAAACAGAATTATTCTGATTTATTAACTTTTTTTTTTTTTTTTTTTTAAATCTTAAGTTCATACAAAGAAATATCTGGAAATTCCATGTTGTTATTTTCAAAAGTGATGAGCTCAAATCACAAAATCTGGATCTGGATGCCGAACGGTGCCAGAAGTTCAGGAGAGTTTGGACTGAGAAGGCTGGCTCAGGCAAGCGTTGAGTGTTTTCCCAGGATTTTTTGAAGGCCAATGCAAGGGTTTCAAAGAGAAGAGAGGCATGTGCAACATGGCAGAGTTACAGAAAAACATCGCTTGGAATTTCCTGGGTTTTTTGAGATTAAAATTGTGAGTCTAATTAGTTTAAGGAAATTAGCTCTTTGTAATTTTCATTTTGCATTGAAGAAACACGAAAAATTAAAAATAGAATGAAAATGGAAAAATTAATGGTTTTCAGTAATTAGTTAATCAGAAAATGCTCCTGTCTTAGTGTGACTGCCCAACACACATTAAAAAAGAGAAGAAAAAAGTAACCATCGTTTTCCTCATACTTTCCAAAATAATATAAGCTTCACCTCTGTGCTTGGAACAACCACTTGACATTTCAATTTAGCTCATTTTTTAGTGGTAAGCCACTGAAATCAGTGTCTAGGTTGAAATAATATCTCACCATAACATTAATACAGACACAGTATAGATACACACATCCTGGCAAAAATAAACCAGAATTTGTTCCTCCTACAGGCCACATCATCACAATTCATGAGTTGCATGCACTAATGAAATGTTAAATGGAAGGGAAACCTCTTCTGAGAGCAGACCTTTTCACCAAGTGCTGAACTCAGGATCTCTGACATCTGAAAGCAGCAGGACAAGTTATTACTCTGTAGGAAAGCGCATTTCTCTTAACAGTGGTGATCCAATCTGAGGCCTCACAAGACACACACTGGTGCACTAAAGAGACGTGTTAGACAAGCTGTTTTGTCCCTTGGCTATCACCCTCCACAGCACTGAATAGATCCGGATTGGGCTGGCTTAGAAAAGAAGTCAGATGAAAGCAGTGAAGTTAAGCCAAGTCAAAACACAACTTTGGTGCAATTACACCAAGTCCAAGTTATGCTAACAAAACTTCGGCAGCACCAAGCCTGGTCTTCTCTGCCCAGCCCAGAGCTACACTTTCAGCCATGACCTGCAGCGCTCAGCTTTCAGCTTTCAACATCTCTTTGCTGTATTTATTTAATGAGGTAGCTAAATATGTGTTTTATCATTATTTGAGCTTATAGTAACTTTGAAATCGAATAATCTACTCCACAGAAAGTCACAGAAGTTTGAGGAGAACATTTTTTACTTTAAATCAAGATGCTGAGCAACAACACACTGCAATGGCCACAAATTTCAAAGAAGCCTTCTACCTTGCACTTACATCGCTCTTGAACTTCAACATCACTGTTGAGCTGTTTACTGATTGCCAAGTCAACTAGACCCACTGGCGGCCACCAGAATGAGCTCACAAATAAATACTCACAGCTAGGACTGCCCAGAGCACTGGAGCGTGCGTAGGGTAACGGGGAACATCATGTACCGTGCACAAACAGTACGCGATTTTTAAACATTTGTAACACTTATTTCAAAACCAAATTTCTTCCAACTAACTCTTTAATTCCCTCCTCAGGACCATGAATGTGCCTAAACACAGAATATTAGAGCAAAGCTGGTTTCGAGTTGCTAGAGGAAGACAGAAGAGGAGAGAAGCCTCAAAACACTGTCTCTGGTCAAAGAGCCTCTTACTCCTCATTGAGATGACTGATAAAAACCAAATGAATAGAAATGGTCTGTTGCTGAGAATGAAGAAGAGATATTATTAATCTTCTGAAGGAACTGGAGGCATATACAAAGTTTCAGATTGCAAGAGTCATCTCAACTCAGCTCTAGCATCTCCACTAAAACAAGTGCAGCCTGCGTGCTCCAGTGGGATGCTGTGCTGTGCAAGGGCACGTTCTGGGGTGTCTGATTTCCAAAGCTGATTCAAGGGGATCACCCTAAATCCTGATGTTTTAACTCTGTTTTTCCATTAACCCTCTGTCAGGAAAACCTGCACTGACTTCAGTGGGAAGGTGTCTCAGTTAGATGAGAAGTAAGAAACACCACCACCTAGCAGGGAGACCTTGACGTGGTTCAGCACACCTACAGTATGGCTGAAATACAGCTGTTTCTGGATTTGTAACAAAAACCCCTCTAGTCTCTATTTGCTTCACTTACAAGACTGCTTCTGTATACTAGCCTAAGCATACACTGGAGAGGAAATGCTAAAACTCACAGACCTTCAGCTACGCTAACAGGACTATCAGCACAAAATGCATATGATTTATATGTATTTTGTACATACAAAATACCCCCATACTCTCTGCCGGAGCGTGGTGATCGGCCCGCACGCAGCCAGCTGCTGAACAGTGCAAGCTGGTGGAAGGACTGGCCGGCCAAAGCATCTACCCCTCACAGAAAGCCCCAGTAACTCGTTTTTGTCTCTACAGTGCAAACGGGATTTCAGCTTTGATGATCTTACCAAATTCAGATCGAAAACCCCCACTCAGTTCCACAGAAATACAGCAGTAATCACAAAGGGAGCAAAGTTGTGTAAAAAGCTCATTTTCTGGTTTGCTTGCCAAAGTATCTCACAATTCAGGTTTTACAAAAGTGAAGCAAACAAAACCCCAAACACTCTAAATTCCTCCCAGAAAATCTAAACCTCCCCCCTTCAAACCTTCGCACTTTGGAATGTTTTTAGGGATTTCCCCCCTTTTCCTTTAAAAATCAGTTCTTGAAAATTGTCAAATCCTTAGGTCAAAAACAGAAATGAAAACATTGCGTAGGAAAGTATCAAAACAAAACATTACCTCTCTTTTGGCAAGACAGACCCTTTTTCTTGCAATGATTTAATACATTTGATAGCAATTCACTGTTTCTGTTGACGTGACTTTGCATTTTCAGGCAAAAAGTTTTGCAGCCGTGTTTCTCTAAATAATATATTGCAGAAGACAGCACAAAGAGAGAAAAAGTCATCTCCTATACCTAAACCGTGACTCGGTATCAGAAATATTGCTGCCATAAGGCTACTTGGCTATACACCTCCGACTGGTAGCTGCTGTATGGCTCCCTCCATCCTATTATTAGGCAGCAGCATTCTGGTACAGGAAACTTTTATGGGTGGCGTACACAAAGCATGTCTAATTTCTACCTAGCTCTGCACTTCATCCTCCAGTTCCCTCAGTACGTTTCATTTCCTTACAGCCTTAACTCCCTCTGTTTGCTCACCTAAATGCAGCAGAGCTGGCATAGGGATGGCTACCTGACAGCTTTTCAAACTCGGCGTGGAGAAGGTGCCCAAATGAAATAAATAAATAACCCAAAGAAAGTTTATGAAAGTGAAACAAACGGCACGGAGTGGCAGGAGCTGCAGCAGCAGGCAGCTGTGTACTCCTCCTTACACTGACATAGGTGTATCCTAACTTCACCCACTCAGGCAGTACAGACAGACGGACGTACACGAGTGAGTGCATACGGACACACCGAGAAGTGCCAGAAAGGGTGGAGGAAGAGGTAAAAGAGAGAAATAAAACTGAAAGGTGTTATTTATTTTTACAACTCGACAATGAACTTCAATTTTGGCAGAGGATTAAAAACAGCCCTGGGAAATGATTACATTTTGGGGTTGTTTTTTTCTTTTTCCCTTTTCTATAAAGCTTCAGCACAAAAAAAGAGAGATTATAAAAGGGATACGCTTGCACGGGCACATATAAAATAGGGGAGGAACCGGGGAGAAGGAAATGAAAAGAAAACAAACAGCCTCCTAACAGGCCCATACTGCTAACGGGAGTCCAAATAAAGAGTCATATGATATCTGATAGTGCAGGACATGTCGCCAGGAGCTGGAGCGGATTGCCTGCAGGAAGAAAGAGCCAGTGTGTTACTGCTCAAAGAGCTTTTCTTTCCCCTTTTTAGTATTTTTTATTTTTTTATTTTGGCCCTCTCTCTCTTTTCTCCTGTACTGGGAATGTGCTACTCTCAGGTCAGGTCCATGGAGTCCCCAGAAGACAGCTATCGTCTTTCTCCCTACTTCTGGAAGCAGTGACAACTACTGGAAGATGCCTTCTAGTTGAGATTGAAGGGGGTTAAATCTAGGTACCAGTTCTGTTATGTCCCCCCTCTTCTGTCACTACCTTCATGGTTGCAGATACAAAACGCTCACAATGTTAGATAAAACAATAATAATAATAATGATGATGATAATAATAATAATAAAGGGGGGGGGAGAAGAAATAAAAAAGAATCAGGAAGAAAAAAAAAGACTGCTTATCCTATGGAAAACTTCAAAGGCCAAGTCCCATTTCTGTGCTCTTTTGTTTACTTTTCCTGTGATTTTTTTTTTAATGCCCTTTTTGGAAAGTGAGAGAGCAAGAGAGAAAAGTCACAGAAAACAGTCACGCCATGAAAAACATCAGAGTTGGGAAAACTCTCTGGAGGAACGAGGAAAGGGAGGATTTGAAATAAAAGGCAGGCATTCGTAATTTGCCAAAAGTTCCTCTGTTTGTTACGTTTGCCAGCAGAAAGACCAGCTCCTTTCGGTGGTCCATCCCTCTCTGTCGAGCATTCCACATTAAACTGAGGAGCCCGCAAAGTACTTCTGACTCGACGCGGGTATTGCTGTTACCCATGGAAATGCAGAGCATTACCTGCAGGGAAGGTACATGGACTAAGAGCAGGGGACTTGAGGACACGGCCACCCCCAACTTCTGCTGGGGAAGCGGTGCCCACTACAGCTTTGGAGAGGGAAGAGCCCCAGCTAAGGGAGCTGGAGGGGTGCAAGCTCCCAGCCTAGATACTGGATATGAAAACAAAACTGTTCTAACTGGTAGTTTCACTTGTCATGGATACCTTCCCTTTACTTTTGCAAGGGATGGGCTGTAATCTGCACAACTTTTTGCCCCTGTAGGGTACTGGCACTCCTGAAGTAGTGCAGGTAGAGCCCAAGGATAGACCTTTTCTCCTCTCCATTATATGAGGAGATGTAAATGGACTAATTCTCCGTGTACATTTAGACAATGCATAGATGTTGCTTATACACATTGCCACAGATACATATGCGTTACCTATGTAGCTGTACCAGACAACCTCTTCTGAGGGAAGCCTGCAGCATGAATATAAAAATCAAGGTATTGTAGCAATAATGTCCTGCATCCAGAAACAATCATTGTAACTCTGTAAGAATTTGATCTAGTTCTGTATATTGTGCGCTTATGATTTTTTTTGGGGGGCTGGGGGTGGGGGGAGGGATTACAATATACATCTTCCTCTCTTGTCTTCTGTACCACTGATAGAAGATGCAGTTTTTAGACTTGTAATTTGTCAAAGCCAGGAAAATACAAATCAATAACGGAAGGAAGGCAGAATTTGGCTAAAGAAAGCACTTCCTTAAGCTACTGAATTTGCAACAGTATATATTCTCAAACATCCTAAATATTGTACAGGATACACTGTAGAGAAGATACCCTGTACGTTTGTTATATGCTATATGCAATAAAATCCCAAATCTAAACATCTCCTTCAACGTGATGCATTATTCCGTTCTATACTACATGTGCCTTTTCCATGTACAAATAGACAAAAGAGTGTATCCGTAAGAAATACATTCAGAAGAACGAAAAAGCTAGAGTTCGAGGGGCTCTATCCTGAAATCCTCGATTCAGGGCTCGATTACAGAACTAAACTCAGGAGGTGAAATGGAGCCATTTGAGAGAGGGTCCCACCGAACGGGAGGAACAAGCAAACAAACAAACAAACAACAAAATCCCTGAGCTCCGACTAATCATTCGAGCTGCCAATGAGAGGTGACTTTTAGACAGATGGTCAGGGAAAAGCTGGGTCCGCGGACACAGACGTTAGTGCCCCATCTGTATTTTAGGATCCCAGCTTCAACAAGCCATTACCAACTTTTTTTCTAAGTGACAGAAAGTGAAAGATCTCTGTTCCCACGTTTCTTTTTCTACCAAATCCACCCCAATTCCCTCTTCCCCCCCCCCCCAAGTAAGAATTTGCTGTTTGATTTCAGTAAACAGAAACTGTTTGCACTATAACTTTTATGCCGAAAAAAAAAAGAAAAAGGAAAAGGAAGCTAGGTAAGTTGGCAAAACAGCAATCGGATTTAAAGGAAGAGTTTTTAAAAAGGGAGAAAAGAACAACACATCAAACTCACTTGGTCTCGTCCCCCTTCCATTCCTGTCCATATTAATTCCAAATTACAATTTGGAGGTAAGGAAACTGCATTTTCCTTTCAATCTATTTTGTTGCTGCCACACATTCTGTGCTTTGCTTCTTTCTCTTTTTTAGCGGGGGGGTTGGGGGGGCAGTTGAAAAAAAATTCCCTAATAAAAATAGCAAAACATATCCGAGGCGTTAAGCTCGCTCTCCCCCTTCCTTTGTAAAGAACTCTTTGTTCTCTAGTGAAAATGCTGAAAAAAAATCCCCGGGCTCCCTGAAACAAGTGCAAAACACTTAGAGGCTTTTGGGCTGGCGAGGAGCCAGAAACCCTCCCGCTGTCTGGTTAGGAAGAGAGGAAAGAGAGAGCAGAGAGAGCAGAGAGCGAGAGGGAAAAAAATTGGAGCTTCCTTTAATAGACATAGGAAGCAGGTCCCCTTTTTTTTTTTTTTTCATTTTTCCCTGTTTTTTGTTGTTTGGTTTTTGTTGGTTTTTTTGTTTTTTTTTTTCTCCCCCCAAAACTGGCGGTCAAGCATTAAGTAACTCCCTGCCTAAATCCACCTGCTGGAAATGAACTCGGCTAACCCCCCCCAGGGGTGCACAAAGAGGAGACACAGTAACACACTCCCGGCTCTCTTCTCCCAGCCGCCCCCTCCCCGCTGCCCTGCTTCCATTCTCCCTGCTCCCAAGCACACAAATGCCCACGGCTCGCGCTCCCCCTTGCCACCACCAACCCACGTACCAAAATAAACGCTCGCTCCGTCTCCTTAAAGAGCAGAGAGGGGGGAAGAGAAAACAAAAAGGGGGGAAGAAGAAAAAAATAATAATAATAAAAAAGCTTTTTGGGGGGTTTTTTGCTTTTTTTGTTTTTCTCTCCATCCATCCATCTCGCTTGCGACAGTGATAAGGGGTAGGGAACATCTCATACCTGGTGTGAATGCTAATCAGCCAGGAGTTCTCCTTTTTTCCCCAAGACGGGGAACTGTTTCCTTCCAAATTTATTAGAACCTCCTCCACTGCCTCTTTGAAAAACCTTCTTTGTCACCCTCTTCCCAAGTCCTGATACTTCTTTAAAAAAAAAAAAAAAAAAAAAGAAAAAAAAAAAAGAAAAAAATGGCTTCGGAGCTCCTTCTATTCTTGATATTGATTCTCTCTCTCTCTCTCTCTCTCTTTCTCCCTCTCTCTTTCTCTCTACCCCCCCCCCCCCACCCCCCCACCCCTCCTCCTTTCTCCTGTCTCTGTCTCTTCTGAGTGGTCTATTGATAAGTCCCTAGAGGCACTGGGTCAGCCTGCCCGTAGGAAACCAGACACAATGCACAAATCTCCGAGTGCCATTCTGCCATCAGCAAGCAGACCACGTTTAGGAGAGAGGAAAAAAAAAACCCACCACACACACACACGCACGCACACACACACACACAGTAGAGCAAAAGACAGAGAGAGAGAGAGAGGGAGAGTGTGAGAAAAAGACTGATTGGAACAGGAGGGAGGGAGGGAGGGAGGGAGCGAGGGAGAGAGAGCGACACTGCCAGTCAGGTTAATCATCCCTACTTTAATTAGCTGTTCGGCTTAGACATAAAACAATTGAATTTGAATGATCTGTCAGTGGGCTCGGCTGAACCAAAGGGGAAATGCGAATATTACAAAAAAGACTGTTGGTGTATTCAGATAAGCTCGCCGGGAAAATCCTCAAAGGATAACTATTAAAACTTACCACCAAACAAAAAAAAAGTACAGATTCAAATGGCATTATACTGGGGCCCTCTCCAAAAAGCTGGGAGATCCCTTCCCTCTCTTTTTGTCTTGCATACACCACCGAAATAAACACCCACTGCCTCCAAATGCTACCTGTCCTGTGGGGTGGGGAAATGACTGCAGGTTTGGCCGCTACTTTGGTTTGGTTAAAGCGAGACCGTGTGGCCCACCTGATGGACCACTGGAACCTTGTCATTCTGCATCCTTGCCGTGCATGTCTGCAGAGACACAGATGAATTGAGTACCTGCCAGGTACAGAAAGGGATGCTGTAAAAAGGCAATGCTGGGTACTGGGATAGACAAGTCCCCAAGTCCCATGGGGAGGGGAGAAGTTATACCCCAAAATAGGTGGCAAAACAATCTATTCCTCCTAGCCTGGGCTGCAAAACAAAGTACAGTTCAAGTGGATGAGTCCTGGTGATACATAGCACAGTGGCAGCACTGTCTGGCAGGCAAAGCAGTGATTTGTGACACTTCTGAAAAGGTGTGGGGCAGGCGGCCTCTCCTCTCAAGAGGGAAGGCAGCAGGTAACACGCTTCTGTTAGAGGGAGCTGCCAGCATGTATAGCCCCCTGACACCACCCTCTGCTGCCCTGCACGAACTTTCCCTTGTCAGATGCTGGGAACCTACTTTGGGTTTCAGGGCACATGGGCTCCAATGCCTCCTCCCCAAGCGAGCAGCAGCAAGGGGTGTGTGTGTGTTTTTCTTCCCTGAGACAGGTATATTCTCTGTGCTTTAAATACATTTTCTGTATTTCATATAGAGCTGCAGCTACAGCATCAAATCCGTAATTCCTGATCTGCTCCGTGAACATCTGTTGTACATAAACTTTCCAATGGGCATGGCTAACCTGCAAGCATCACTCTAAAGCATGGGAAGAAAGTAGAGAAGGAATGCACAATGCGGCTGACTGCTGGCCTTTGAGAGGGAGCACTGGGATTCCCCCTTCACTTCACATTTTGGGTACAAATGCTTAAGGAAAGAAGAAACAAAAAACAGAAGCTCTAGCAACTGCTCCATATTAATTTCATCACCTTTTCTACATACATCTCCAGGCAAAGCTAGGACCAGTTATTAAATGTTTGGCTGTTAATGGGAAGCTGATGGGAGCTATCAGTATTATTCTTTCCTGCTATCACCCTGTGCTCTGGGAAAAGGTGAGTTCCTACCCTTTTCCACCTCTTACAAGGCCACATGCTGGATGGCTGTGTCCCATCTGCCCGCCAATCCACTGCGGCCCGTTGCCTCAGCACAGATTATAGGAAGAACTAACCAGGGTCAATAGGAGGGGGATGCACTGCAGAAGCAAATGGGACATTGGACTTAATGAGGCTCTATTAAATGCTATTTATGAGTTATCTCCCCAGCCTTCCCAAAATACGAATTGCTCCCATTTGAAATATTATGGGACTGTTGGAGGCAAGACACTAGCAGAGAACAGAAAAGATATCAGAGAAATACAGTGCCATCAAGGCATCAACTGCTTTCTAGATAAGGAGCTTTTGTACAGCACAGTGACACAAAGTAGTTTTCTCTTCCCTGGGTCAGTACCAAACTAATAATCCAGCAGGGTGCAAAACAGCTCTGGGCTATGTTTCTAATGAAATACGCAGAGGACCTGACCACTTGATGCAGAGGTTCACAGTGGAAGAAACAGTGTGCAGTCATGTAATTACAGGCTATGGTAATGGTACAAGGGATGCTCAGTAAGGTTGCACAGACAACATTAACTGTGGCATTTCCTAACTTAAGTGCCTGACTCAGTAACATTAACATTACAGTAATGCATTTTCAATATAATTTCTCAAGGTTTTCTTTCAAAGCCAACTTAAAAATGGAATGCGGTTCCATGCTGCTGATGATGCTCAGGCGGGTTAGCACCCGTGGAGCTGTAGTAAAGGACATCACCGCTTCAGCCAGCAGCGTCATTGGCAGCACAAGAAAAATGATGCTTACAAGTAGATCAGCCACTGGAAGAGTGGGAGGATACTTGATTCAGGGGTTTGACGGTGACTATCTAACAGTGGAAGTGCTGAGAGTCTATGCTCTATGGGAAAAGACACTTTGGTCCTCCAGGCCCCAAAACCTGCATCTCTTCTGTTGCTGTTGCTTTTGATTCCATTCCCTCTGCGTTCAGTTGACTCCATGGACTGCTGTTCCTCCTGTTTTCTAGCTTGCTCTCTCATGCTGTTTCTCTCTCCCTACACTACTCCTTGTCACAGTCTTTTCCCCATCCCATTGCTTTAAAATGAGCATCTCCTAAAACGCCTCTTCACCTCTTCTCTACCCCAGGCACAGATGGACCCTGAGCACAGAGGAAAGCAAGCTGCTCAGCATGGTGAATTAGGCCATGCGGTGTTCCAGGCTGCCTTAACTAGACCACTTCTTGCAAGACTGTTTAAAACTAACTCGGGTATCATAATTTGCAATCCACAGTGTAGACATATCAAAATGTCCTTGTTCTCATTTCCAGTGCTTGCTGCCATAGCAACCCCTGGTCAAAAGGAAATTTCCATTGATATCAGAAGGAGCAGCATTTCACCCAGGTGAGTTTTTACTCTGTGGCACGTATTTTATTAGCATGTGTTCCTGATATGGTAGATCCCCAAATCTCCTATAGTGCTTCATGTAGAAAGCGCAACTGTTAAGTCCTGCTCTCAGTAGGCCCCCTTCTACTACAAGCTTCGCAAGTCAAAAGACCTCCTGATTTCTACCTGAGTATCAACCAAGAGCAGACCAGGAGTCTAAACACAAAAGACCAAGAGCAGCTCCAAAAACACATACATCATCATCCCCCCCCCTGAGATTTTATCATGGATTTTAATTTAGATACATGGTGGTGATCTCTCTCTTTTGCATCACACCCTCTTGCTTGAGTTTCCTTCACGTAAATCATTGCATGTATCAGGAAGGCTTAGCCAAAGAAGTAAGAACTGCAAGCTCAGTCTGATCAGTTGAATGAAGTCTGCTGTTTGTTATGGCAAAGGCAATTAGTGCTGCAGCAAGCTTTCAAGCTCACGTGTATGATACCTGCTCCGGAGGAAGAAAGTGTGGCTACAGCATGGGAACAGATCTTTATGAGAACTGTACCTGGATTTGTCAGGGGCAAATGGCAGGACTGAGTGAAGGAAAAGCCACCAGAATTGCTGCTCGCTTTCTGCCTTCTACATGCATCGCTTAACGCCAGAGAAAAGCAGGACACAAAACAACAGGAGACTGGGAAGGACCTGGAAATGGCAGAGTACTTGCTCCTTTAATGTATATAAAGTATTCTGCAGTGCAACTTGTAACACTCAGTAGGGCTGACATGAGCTGACATTAATGGAAAATCAACAGAACTGGGTAGCACAGAGAGAAATTTGGTTCCTTTGCAATGAAGGAGCTCTGTCTACCTGAAAAAAAAAAGGCATTTAACTATGTAATCTCAGGATAAGTTATATAAATATATTCCTCTAGATTTATTGGCTTGTCTTCATAAACAGCTGTGAGTCTGTGCTTTCTGTTCAGAGATGTAAACCAGCACAGCATGTTGGAGAGGGTGAATATATGGTTATTATTCAGTACATAAGAAACTGGAGGAAAAGACTGGAAAGTCTGCCTGCTACAGAAATCTACTCCTTGCTTATCTTTTGGGAATGCTACGATTCCTAACTTGCACAACTATGCTTGGTAGATACCTTTGTGTGCTAAGGTAAGTACCATGCATTGCATTCTTACTTCATTTCTGTCATCGATGCAATTTGATTTTCTAGGGCAAAACAAACAAGCTTATTTCCTATTGCACTGATTACCAGAATCCCCCAAACAAAAAACAAACCACCCCAAACAAAACCAACTATAGCAAATGTCCAGGACTGGTTCCTAAAGCACCTTTTCCTGACACTGTGCAGCTCCCAAGACAATTCCTTTTAGAGATTTGCTGTCAATAGGGAAACATAAAAGGAAACATCAGAGATTCCGTATTTTTTTTTTCTCTTAGATAATCCAAATATAATGGCCTATTTTGTGGAAGAGCCTCTCTTTATAAAAAAAATAAATCAAAATAGTACAAAATGTTTCAGCAATAAGATGTTGAAAAGTGAGCCATGCCCTCATGAGCACCAGTGCAATCCCCTGGCCTTCACTGGAAAAGCAACAGTGCAACCGAAGTTAACTCTATAAAACATCTGGTTGAGAAGACACAAGAAAGCTCCTGCCTTTCTTCCTCTTCAGCTGCACTGGGTTGGAAAGTAACATTCCGAAAGTGTGTTTTCACAACGAATTAAGGAAATCTGAACACTGGTTAAGAAGCGGATTAGTAAGGGAGTGACTTTTTGCAGGTGATATTTCCTGTATGTTTATATGGATGCTTATTGTAAAGGCCTTAGAAGACTTAAAAACACCGAAAACATCAACTCACTCTCTACCCTCTATCACGATTCATACTGTTGTTACCAGATTGCATCTCTGCTCCAAAATTAAAATGACTTAAACAGCACTGTGTGTTATATTCAGCCTATTCTACTCTGTTCTATTTTATTCTATGATTTTTGAAAGAAGCGTACATATCTCAGGGTGTCAGGAGGCTTAATTTTCTCTCATACTTTCATGGGAAGACAATTACACTTTTGATGTGAAGAACTTTGAAGCGGACATCTGCCCCACTTCTGTGCTAAATGCTGACGTGAAACGTTAACTATCCCGCTTGCTAACTCTGGTCCTGTCACACATTCACAAATCTTACCTCCTGCATTTGGAGGTGACAGGTATTGTGCCTCTGCCTCCAGTCTTTCTCATCTGAAGATGTCTCGTTTCTGTAGGCTTTTCCATAGGCTTAATGCTGAGTAAAAACTGTAATTATTGTCATATTGCTCAGTCAGGACAAAACCTCTGTAAGAACAAAAGTATTGCTATCTGTCTGGGGAGTTGTACAGCCTCAGCATGCTAAAACTGTGAGATTCCCCTAAAATCACACCACTGAGGGCTTCTGGCTTCCCTGTCCAGCCCTTAGTTTTGTTTCGGGGACAGCTGCAAGGGTCCCTGCTCTGCAAATACCTCTTTCTCTCTTAGACTTGGATATAAATAGAATGGGAAGCCAAAGAGCCAGAGGAGGGTGTAGAGTTCTGCCTCTTTTCTGCAGCAGATACGATTGTCCATCATGCCCTTGGGCTGCGCTAAGCCGTAAGGAAAGAAGACATAGACAAGGTTGATCTCCACCTCCACTGTCCCCACAGAAACAACCTCAGTTTGCAAGGTGGATGGAACAAAAGACTGGCTCAGGAAATGAAGAGTAGTGCATCACTCATTTTTCCTGCCTGTTTGCTCCTAATTATCTTGCAATACATTTCACTGGTAGTTTTATCATACAGAAAGACAGAGGATCCTTCTGGTTTCTGCACGTAATGACTATTTTTTAAATGGCTTGCTATTCGTTCTTGGGCAAGCCTCAGTCTCCTGCTCCCTCCCTCAAAGCCCACTGCCTCTCATTCTGGGTTTGTTGGTTTTTTCTGGTGGGTAGGGTGTCAATTCCGTCATTGTGTATTCAGACAAAAGGAAAAGAAGTGGCAGAAGAGGTGGCTTTCATTTTCTTTTGATGAGATTGTGGCCACAATGAAAGAAGTGTCAACAATCTCAGTAATTTCATTTTGGCCAATACAACACCTCTTACAGGCTTAAGCTATGCAGCTCCCATGTAGCCCCTAGTACAAATCAACAGAACCTCTTTTATACTTGTCTTCTAATATTTCTTTCCAGCCTTAGAGGAACAGAGAATTGCTATAGGGCAATGAACTCTTATTTTGCCATTGACATTTGTGCAATCCATCTCCCTGAGTTGAGTGACCCTTTCACAGATTCGGAACCTCACCAGCATAAGGAAGAATTAGTATAATTAAGAATTAGACACAGGGTCTCTAAAATGGGAATCGTAACAATGACTAACGTCACAAGAGTGTTTCCAAAATTAATTCATGTAAGTAAAGCACTGACAAGATAAAAACGTAGGAGCTGCCACATCAAATTAGACCACTGCTCCATCCAGTTGAACATCCTGTGTGCAACAGAGAGTAGTGACAAATGCAGGGCAGCAGAATTGGGGTCCCCCCCTGTGAATGAATGGGGTTCAGTTTAAGCATTGCCAGTGCCAGTCTTTGGTTACAGCATTATTTTATGTCTTAGGGGACATTAAGCCCAATATCACACTGCCACTGAATGAAGTGGTCTTGCAAATAGAGGAAAGAACCAGGCACAGCAAGAGTCTGGTAAAGGGGCTATATAGCTGTACATTCATTCCTCTGCAGGACAGCTCCAGATTGAGAGTTCCTGCTTATTAATGAAAGGACCTAAAATTATTCTAAAAATCTCAAGTCTCAGAAGTAGAGTTATTGAAAAAACGTGCAGTTGGATGTAAGAACTTATAAAATGGGTACACAGAAGGACATACATGCACACACAAACGAGCTGGTTAAAAAAGCAACCTCATCCTCACAAGCTCCACTTTTGAGCAGAGTGAGAGCTGGACCCAGATGACTTAAGGAGATCCTTCCTGATTTTTATCATTTCATGATTCTGTGATTCTACAGCTTTCCATTGCAGAGTTCTGTCACTGAATAGGAAGCAACTTGCAGTACACGTGATTTTAAATGAAAATATTATTGGGGTAGGTTTTGGGGTCCAGGACAGAAATTCTAGTTCAAAGTCAGAGAAAGAGGCTGCCCTTAGAGCCTGATGAATAAGAGTGTGATGAGGGAGACCTGGAAAGGAGCAGACTCCCACACTCCCTTACCCACTGGAAGACTGCTGGCCCTTGAGGCATTAGTTCTACTGAGGTGGGTCTTTGGAAAACTCATTTCTGTATGAAAAAGTCACACAGAGGTTCGTTTTCATACTCCAAATGGTTTCACCATGGGACACTGCTGTTTCCTGGCCAGCTCACCTACACGACTATGCATTCTGCAAACACCTGTAAACATCAGTTGTGACAAAGGTAATGGCAAGTCTTCCTGTTAAATTTCATTATCTGAGATGGTCTGGCACCTTTATTTTCATTCTTACAAATTTTTTGCTTTATGAAGCAGCCTTATCTGAAAAGTAAACGCATGCGTTCAGAAGAGTTTGTCTTCACTTAAGAGCAGGGTTTTTAAATTTCTTTTTACTTTTGCATTAATCATATAACATTGAATAGAAACAATCCATACAAGGCAAAACCCTGCTGAAAGACAGCGCTATAAGGCATTTTTGCCTATGAATCTACTCTATTTTATATTCTACTTTAGGACAGAGTAATGAAAAAGAACAAATTTGAAGATAATCTGTGAAAAAACAAATCCCTCATAACTGACCGAACCATAAATGAGTCTTACATTACCGGGACTGGATAAAGTATCATCAGTGCTGGGTTATTACATAAGAATATGTTAGTAATGTAGCAGCAGTCTAGTCTTTTAAGATGTGAAAGAGCGTTATCTAACCTTTCCGCAAAGTTCAGGAAGAGGAGCCATATGTCCAAATAATCATTTTCTTGCTGGTGTTTAACATGTCAGTTTTTTTAAGGGGCCTATTTCAAGTTAAAAAAAAAAAAAGAAAAAAGTGTGAAATGCATTTTGATTTTTTTTTTGGCAAAAGCAGCTCATTTTCAAGCTTGCAAGGAAACAAGAAAAACAAAATCAAAATGTCAAGTAGATTTGCTCTTTGTTGTAATTAATACGCAAGCGCTCACTTGTAGATGGTCCTGAGCCTGAAAACGAGTAGTGTCAGCCGTGGTGCTATTAAAAACGAGTAGTTCTCTGGGAATCAAAGAGCCAAGTGTTCAACCAGTGAAAATCCCCAATGGCCTCAGGCCAGTTTACATCAGCTACGGATCTGACCACAAAGGAAGGGCGGCAGGAAGCCCGAGGACACGCCATGTGCTTGCAGCGTTGGGCTCTACATGCGATGAGACAGCAAAGGAAGATAGGACAGGCTCCTTCAGAGCGGGAGGTGGGAAATAATTAACTGAAAATAAGGAAATCGCAAAGCCCTGTGCTGCAGACTACATGCATGCTCAGCTTTTGGTCAAGGAAGTTATGTGAGATTTCTCTTTGAGTCGGAGCAATGTAGTGGATAAAAAGGCCCTGTCTAGCCAGGGGGGTTTCCCGAGGCCATCGCAGACCAGCTCAACATGCTGTTAAGAAGCTCGTTTTCATGAGAGTTTTTGTTGCATTTGCAACGCTGGCTCCAGGTCCCCTAGAGCTTTAAGTGCCACATCACAATGCTACAAGCTCAGCGCTGAATGCTTGGCACAGGACCAGGCATCTTCTTTCTTCTCTCGGTTTCCTCAAGTCAGCAGGTGGGGCTCTAGGGCTCCATCTTGTTTTGATTTGTGGGGGGAATTCTTTTCCTTCAAGAAGGTTGAGGGAGGAAGCGGGAAGCAAAGCCAGCACAGCAAAAAACCCTACCAACAAAAAGTGTGTGATACTGGCTGCTGGGATAAGAGAGAAATGGGGCAATGTATATTATCTGTTGCTTATTTTCCCACACACTCGTGTCAGACATGTAATCCTCTCCTATCATTTAGGTCACTGCTGAATTTAGCTCTATGGGTTTGAATAATTAGTTATTTTCAGCAACAGAACTACTTCGTTTTTGAAACTGGTTTCAACAGTAGATTAGTTCTAGATTAAATAATTTAACTACAGATCACTAATAGGTGTTTGCTTTATATTAACTTGGCATATCACTGTGCAGGTATTTCTTCTTAACATTTTAATATACTTAATTTACAACGCTACACTGTAAACTGGCCAAATAACCATCACAATGGAACAGTAGAGCAAACACCTCCAAATTTAACCTCCAAAGAGCCTTGTTCAAACTTTTGAATGGTCAACTACTGAAAGAAAGGAAGGAATTTAAGCACAAAAGACTATGAAAAGAAAGCTGCTTAACTCTGCAAGCATCAGCTCTCAGGTTGTATGACCTTAAGCAAATGCCGTGCCTCAGTTTCCCTATCTCTATATAATAACAGTTTATTCAATTGCTATAACGACCACCCAGTTCTTTTTAAGATGCTCTTCAGCACACTACTTGAGGCAGACATTTCAAACAATTTCTCTTAAAACAACCTTTAAATTAAAAGACATTTGTGCTCAGGTGTTCTGTCAAATCAAGAATGTCTCAGTTTCCTCTACAGATGGGTGCTGAAAATATGATCCCCCTTACTTCACAGAAACCCAAGGAAAGTTAAGTGAGTAACAATTACACAGTAATTCCAACTCCTCAGGCAGAAAGTCTTGGAGAATGCAGTAACATTAGATACTAGAGACAACTGAGGCAAAAGAGGCCGAGAGCTCACTGTGGGAACTTTAAAGGTTCATCGTATCAGAACCAAAAGGATCTGAAGCCGCTTTTGTACAGAACAGCAGCAGCTGGGAAGAGGGAGGATGTGTTGTGCTCTGCTGCCAGGGGAAAGAGAAGGGCTTAAGCCTGCTCCCTCCCATGCTACTTCTCATTCATAGTGAGAACCTGAGGCTGCTTCTGCTCTGCTGGAAACAGGGGCACCACGCAGATGCCTTCTCTCTGAAAGGCAAATCAAGGCTGAGAAGAAGAGGCACATGAAGAAGGGATGAAAGAAGGGTGTATTTTCAGAGAAGGAAGACCCACCAAACATTTAAAGTGCCAAAATGACCTTCTGGAACAGGTGAACAGTGGAGATATGTAAACTAAACGGGCTGGTCAATGTTGTATTTAAGTTCAACTGATCATATGAAGGGTCAAGAACGATCAGTCTGGGTTACAGAAGCATGCAATTGGCCAGCTGCACTAAATATGGCCTTTACCATCCTGCAGGACCTAGACTGGGACACACCAAAACTGAGGCACTGGAGGTCACTTCTGATACACAGCAGCAAAGCTTGCCCTCCCATGCAGTATTACTGAGTCCTGAAATGCTGCAGACAGGACTGAGCAGTCAAGAAGATAACAGTGTACACTATGGAAATAAACTGGAAGCATAGCTAAAGGTTAGCAAGTCTTTTTCCCTCCGGCTGCCATTGATATGAATGATGCCCATTCTTGCACTGGCAAAGGGAAAGAAAAGATGAGTTAATGTCACTCTCCCTTCTCTAAATTCTCAGATTTGATGACTAACAGGCTACACTATTTCACTCAGAAAAAGGAATGTTTTTTACTTAGAAGCAGAGAAAGGAGACAGAGAAAGTAATTTTCAAGGTCAGAGGGTTGTTTTGACATTTAAGAAACACTAAACCAGATTTTGGCTTTTAAATTTGTAAACCAGAACTACTTCCTGACCTGAGAGACAATCTGCCAAATTGCTGGCTGACCACAGGCTTTTGAGTAAGGGTAAGCGAGAATCATCCAATGCATCGTGTTGCCTAAGTGCACACCTCCGTGATTTTAGAACAAAATCAACCTTAACCCCCCCAATTTTTGAGACCCTTCTCACAGTAACTGAAGAGGCAATCTTCTCTTTAATAAGTGTTTCGGTACAGTATTTTGCTTACTACTGAAGAATTCAGTAGGTTATTATACTAATGAAAAAAAAAATGGAAGGAAACAGAAACGTTTCAGCACACAAACGGCAAACAACTCCTTTTATTTTATACCAAGACTTTGATCCTCCCGTCAGTCCTGCTGCAATAGAAACCAGTTCCATTGAACACCACATCTGACAAGCCAGACTTCTCTGAGATCGCAGAACTCTGCTAAATCCCATGGCACACTGCAAATGGGCTGAGGGAAAGGTTCACAGAGAGCATGTACATGCAGGTGGGTCACATATACACAGGTAGACCAAGCTTTGCTAGTTAGCAAAACCTTGTGCATATATAGCATCAAAGGGTCACACTGTTGTGAAAGGCATGCAAGAGATTGTGTTGCTTCTCCTTGAAGACTGTTTCTCTCACAACCTGTCCTGCCTATTTCTATGGATCCACTTGTGCAAAGTGGGTTGTAGAAGAGTTACGCTGTTTAAAATGGAGAGGTTGTACTTTCTGCCTCATCTTTCACTCCAAAGTAGCCAAACCGATTTTGCTGTTTCACTTAGGCAAGAAAACTACAATCTTCACTGTTTTCTCTCCATACTTTTTTTCAGTGACAAAGCCTGGTAACTTTCAGCCAAAAATGGCACAGCTCAAGATGCAGCCTTGCAAAGGCAGCTATGCTGAAGAACAAAAGCCTGCTGGAGTGAAGTGGGAGCAAGAGAATGCTGTAAAGTTTCTCTTGCTTCCCAAATGCCTCCCAAATGCACCTGTGCTATTTGAATGATGCCAAGTTTTGTATGGACTATAATGGGAAATACTTTCTTTCTAAGACAGCTTACTAGATTTTAGTTTGTTTCCTCTACTTCAGTCAGAGTTGAAGTGCAATTGTATTTAAAGGTTTGTTGTATGGGGGTTGTAAGTTCTGTTTATAATAATAAGCAAGAAAACACAAAATTTGTCAGCCTGCAAGCCTGTAACACTCAAAATGCCCTGGGCCTTACAGGATGTAACTCCTCCAGGGAAGGGTTTATCTCCAACAGACTGCTGCCCACCAAACCTGCCTACTTCTGTTTTTCTTCTTCTCTTTCCTATACCCAGTCATCTCAACACAGCATCCTCTAGTCAGCAAATATTTAAAAGTCACACAATCTAAAAGACGACTCGGGAAAGAAGGAACTGATGAGCTGTGATAAAAGGATCCATGAATCTGGCACTTCCTGGTATACAGGACATACACACACAAGAAGGAGAGAGATGCGTAACAACACTGCTCAGCATTTGGTATGAGAATTGCAAAACACTTAAATTCAACAGTGGAGAAGTCTTGGACCAGAAATTATTTGTGAGGCTGAGGAAGTGATGCTGCTAGCAAAAGAAAAGCATCATTTCTTTCTTATGCCCAGTTAAAGGCTGTCTTAGGCTTTGATTCTGGTTTTGGCAGGAGTACAAGGACAGCTTCTTGTGAGAACCACTGGCAACACTAGATACCTCAAAGGGGAAATAATAAAGGGAAAACAAAACTGAGGCCCTTCATGAGCAAGATGGTCAACATACAGGGCACACAGCCAAAGCTTTCAGAAAGCTGAGAAAAGCTGGATGGCACCCTGGTGTGCCAATGGGATTTGTGGAGTTAGGCATTCCTAGCTGGCTAAATTTAAGTTTCTTCTTCATATGAGTTTAAGTGCACAGATTAAATCTAATTAAATCTGGGGCTACTGCAAATGTACCTGCAAAAACAGCAAGCTGAAGCCTGTCTCGTGATTACCCTTTCTCAAGGAGCTCAGACCAGCTGTGCTTAGGAAAATGAAATTACATTTATGTCCCACTGAAATACCAGCAGTGAATTCTTAACTGGGAATGCCACTGAAAATCTGCTGCATAATGCACAAGGCATCACTGAGTCTTGCTCCCCCTCTCAGAATCAGTGGTTCTGCTGAGCTAGAAAGAGTGAAAGCCATAAAAGCCTATTTAATTGGGAAAGTAAGACAAGGGCACTCTGAACATTGACAAAGAGTGGGCTTGTTAAGCTAGAAAACCTCTGATAGTAACTGAACTTCAAGAGGAACGGTATTCTGGCGAGCTGGGTCATGACTGCCACTAATAGAGAGAGAAGGAAACTGAGGTGAAACGACAGGAGATCAAGTGATTTCCTCAGCTTCGGAGGGAGTTTTACAGCTAGGGTTAAAGTGAAAATTCATGTCTCGGTCCCGTTAGCAAACCACAAGCTCATATTGCTTTTACTACAAACAGATTTCCCTTCACCATACTGTACTTTTCTTCTTGCTGACTGTTCAGTATGATCATCCAAAAATACTCCTATTTGTGTTATTTTTCACACACACCACCCTGAAACAAAATTCAGTACGAAAGAAGAGCAGTTTCCTCCAATACAGCTCAACATCCAAACTAAGCAGCAGTAAAATCATGTTTATTCACTGACTGAGGTTTCAAACAGTAAAATGATTGTTACCAAGTTACAGATTAGACCATGCCCTAAATCAGACCCTAGAACAGGTCTCTGGTGACAGCTTTCCCACCTTGACAGCCCTTGGGAGAGCTGGGGAGGGGGGAAGGAGAAGTGTACGCATGCCTGTAACTGGGGGCGATACTTGATTGTAGTCAAGCTTCACGATCATGGTAGGCAGAATTTGGCAGACTTTGCCTTTGGGAATGAAGTGGAAGACAGAAGGAAAGGTACCTGAGCCCAGTGCATGTGTGTGAGTGAGGCTTTTCTCCTGCAAGCTGGGTGTGCTTGAAATGGGAGTCAGAGACAGAGAAGAGCCAGGAGCTCCCCAGTGCCAGGCGCGCCGGAGAGCACAGCCATGCTGCACGAGCAGAGTGATCCAAAGGCATGGATGCTAAATGTGGTCACCTTTTTTCTGTGTAAACTCTGGCAAGCCCTGTACCTTTCTCTGTCTTTGTTTTCCTGTTGGAATATGTGATATTCCAAATAAATATACATATTAATATTCGATTAACTCAAAGCTACAAAGCTTAGCTCCTTAAAGTCTAGTACAGATCTCTGAAATCTTTGAAAAACCATATAAATATGAATTCTTTTACTTTTGTAGCATTACATTAACAACTGTACAGTGGAAGCTGAAGAACTAAATAATCTCTGCCTGTATTTGCTTATACCTTTCTGAAACTGTTACCTTTTGGGCAGCTATTTCTTATGCCTTGTCTCAATCCAGAAATGACATTTTTGGTAAAGCTTTGCAAAAACCCATTCAGCTGTTTTTGAGTCATCCAAGTAAGTAAAAAACAGTTTCCAGCTGTTAAGTTTTCCATAAGCTTTATTTTTTTCTTAAACACGCTTGTGTAATTATAACACAGCTTTGTTTTAAAACATCCAACTTGACACGTACATAGTCCTGAAAGAGAAGTAGCAGCACTGCCATGTTCGAAACCATTTGGTTTTGAAATAACAAGGTTATTACCACATTAAAATATCTTCCTTAAAGATTCTCCCAGACACTAAGCTACAGTTTTCTAACTGTAGACACTCAACTGTGTAAACGACCATTAAAAATAGAGAAAAGGACACTATTCTTGCAATCTGTGACTGAGCTGTGACAGGGGGGACTGGCGGACACTGCTTACACTGGGAGCAGAATCAGACCTCCCTTCCGTGCACTCTGTATATGCACACGCACTCCTGAGGATCGTGGCTAAAGCACTACCTGGTGTTTTGATTAGACCCAAATCAGCTTCATGCACTCTGGAGAGACTGGACCCACGCACACTTCAGCCCTGTCTGCTGGCTGGCGGTTCAAGGCTGCTGTTTCCAAGCCCATGCAAACTACCCTGAGTTTTAACAGCTAGTGGGCTACTAGCTGGCAATAAGGTCAGAAAACATGTAGGTGACATGGTCTGCTTTCAAGATTATGCTTCAACTACAGACCTAGGATTATGTACTCAAGAAAAACCTCAGAACTGGCACTTAAGGTGGGACAAGGACAGCCATATCCTTCCCCCTTGCCACAACACATGGTGCTTCACTGTGATGGCTGTAGCTTTCTGTGGATTCTGAATTCCATTTGGCATTTCATACTTCCACAGTTAATTATTGCATATTGGCACAGAATGGCATCAAATCAGACTGGAGATGATTCCTCACTTACATTCTGCTTAGGTAGAAATGCATTGACATCGTATCAAGCAGATAAGAATCAGCCATTTACTTAATTTAAACACTTCATTTAATCTGGAGTATTTCAGGTACCGATGTCTTAGTGGAGTAAGGGTTTGTTTTGAGAATATTAACGGTGGTTGAAACAGGAGTTTGACTGATTACTGGACTGCATGGGTTTCTTTCTCATAACTATGTTTTTGTCTGATGATGTAAAGGCATACGTGGCTTTTATGCCTTGCATGAACCACAGGCCACTGACATTCTTCTATCAGGGTGGAGGAACTCTTTCTAAAGATGTAACAATCCTGCAAAAGGAGTCACTGCATGTGTAGGTTTTTATATGGGGCTCAACTGTGCTGATTTGTACAGACAAGAAGACACTCCACAGCTGTTTCTCTTTTAAAGTAAATAGCAGTAGTTCCTGCTCTTGCCTTTCCTGGGACATATCCTGCAGCTGTGCAGGTTAGAGTCCACAGGAACTATCAATGTCAGTAACCTGACAGTGAATCTGAGAAGACAGCCTGCCTCATCTGAAAGTAAAGGATACAATTCTGATGGGCTTTCACACAGAGAAATGTGTGTGTGCATGCATACACTCTTCCTTACCTTAAACTATCTGTGCTTTTATCAGTAAACCTATAGCACAGTTGTATGTCCATTACTTTAAGAGGTTTTCTAAATGTATTTCAAACCACAACAAACATATAGGCAGTGCTCAATGACCAAAACATCACCGGAATACAATTACAGGGGTAAAATTCAGTAGCTCCTGCTCATCACACTGTCTTCTCTCTGTATTATCTGCCTTGGTAAGCCCACCACTAGGGATCATACAGCAGGAGACTCTATTGCAAGTGAGGAACAGACGTAAGGTTGCTGTAAGAACCTTAACTCTAAATTTCCTGAGTTTAGAAAGACTAAAATCTCAGTTTTCAGTGCACAATACCATACTTTTTGCCCATACAGAACATGGCTCATGCAAGCGTATAGGGTCTAAAGAAAAAGGTATACAATTGGGTAAAGAGGTGTCTGGGCACATTTTGGCAACTCTTAACCTACATAATTCAGCTCTAATCAATGCTACCAGATTTTGAAACCCACCAATATAATAATGAAGAGGAAAAGGCAACAGAAAAAAATGCAAACAAGCTGTAAGTTATGCTCTATGCAATTGCGAGAGTCGGTTTCAAGACAAAAAATGAGTAAGAGTTTGCCATTTGCTAGTTGTTAATAATTAAGAGAAGATCTGCCAGACACACTCTTCAAGGGCTCTGTCTGTCTGGACTGGGTAGATGCTGCAACACACAAAGGACTTCACACACTGAGAAAGAAAGAGTGTTCATGGACAATGATGCAGCGTTCTTAATTAAGATTTTCATTACTGATACATACATTAAGGTTTTGCTAATGCAAGTGCCCCAGCACTCTCATGTACAGGTAGATGTCTGTGATTCTATCTCCAGAAACCCTTTTGCAAATCATCACCAACATTCACCAGCCGAGGCTCAAAGTCAGCTCACCTGCCCTTTGCTATAATGACAATGAAAAACAAAACCCGGTACTTTATTTGTCTGCTGGATGAGAACTCAGCACTTTGCAGGCGTGAGAATGAATGGGCTTTTGCAAGCCTGTGCTACAGCACATTGAAACTGATTCTGATCTCACTTACACCTCTTTGATGGTGACATAACATCAGGAGCTTCAATAGTATGAGTGCAGCAAGTGTTGAAGGAAAAAATAAAGAGACTTGTAGGTAAATGGAAAATGGGATAAAACACGAGTTTGCCAAATGTAGTTTGCAGTAGACTAACCTGATAACTTTCTTTGATAACTGATTATCCAGACAAAGGAAATGCAGTAAATTTAATCTATCAGAACAGCATTTGCTAAAGCATCACAAGGGAAATTATGAGTTAAAATGAAGATTTGCAAAAGGACTGTGAGATGAGCAAATGTTTACCTGAAGGGTAGATGGGGCAGTGGTAGGAGAAGAATTGTTGGGCAAGGTGAAGGCTGTATTTCCACAATTTTTTAGTTAAACAAAATAATATTTTCTAACTAAGAAGATTTGGGGGTAAGTGGGTAACATTTCCTCATGAGGCCCCTCAAAGTGAGGGGGTGCAGAGTAGGAAAAGGTGGGAGCATGCTGAACAGCCATAAAAAGACCAATCAACTTCAATAAATTGCTCATTAACAATATTCAGGCCTCATTCTTCTGTGATGGCTCAGTGCTATTTCTATGGACTGCCCTTTGGGAAGTTCAAAAATGCTCAGTATGATGGAATGAGAGAGAGCAAGTTCTATTCAAATCCAAAAGCATTTGTTTTCAGTGGTGTGCAAAAATCTACTATTTTGGACATTCAAACATATGCAATGAAAATATTACTGGGGGGCTGAACTGGCACACCATATTCAGCATGATACTATCCAAAATGATGGAAAGAAGCATCAGTGAACAAGAACTTCAGAGGAGGAAAACATTTCTTAATAGACTGTGAATCTTTTATGTCTAAGAGTTCCCACAAAGAGGTAAAAGAGCTTTCATGAAGCATGGCCCTAAGACTAATCACATATATTCTGACATACACACCCATGTAATGGTACACAGCTAAACTACACAGCAGATGGCTTCCACTGCTTTTTTAAATGGGAGAAGCAGAGAGAAAAAGGAGACAGAGGAGATACTCCTACAAACTCATTTTGAACCACAGTGTTCTACACACAGGACATTCACCATGCATATGGAGACATGGTCTGTCATTCAGACCTCTGTATTTGTATTTCAGTGCCAGTTTCAGTAGTCAAATCCGTGATCTTCTGATAATGATGTGACTTTTGGGAAATAACACAGTTCTGGATATCCAGTTTTATAGTAAACAATTCTCCATTACTACTTGCTTGTGGCACCATTTCGACCTTATATGTTGTGTGCACATTTTAGGGAGACAGGTATATAACATAATGCTAAAGCAGGGTGCATCAGAGAGGATTTCTGCTTAAGAAGAAAGACTGAAAATACAAGTCAGAAAAGAGGGAGAGACATTTTGTGATATAGGTGTAAAATACCATGTGCTTGCCAAAGCTGGAAGACAATTCACCATAACTGCAAAGGGAATATTCTGAAAATCCTTGCTACACTCTGTAGCTGTGCCGTTTTCTGCAGTGATTTCAGACCTAACAAACTGGACTGTCTTAATATTTTGATGGTTGGTGTTCAAACCACTGTAAGAAATGTGGTTACTGATTCAGCAAGGTGGTCTTTTCCATCCAAATATATTAAATTATGCAAGTGTGGGGTAAAGGCAAACTGAACAACTGCATTTTCATTTTGTCCCTTTCTTTTTTCCTAGCTAAATCTAAACTATTATGTTCCCAGAACTGTCTAGTTTGAAGTCCACTTTTTTCCTACTGTAATCTGTTATATTTCAAAAAAGGCTAACACTCGATATATTATATTATGCTAATTAGATGAAAAATAACCCAGAACAAAAATATCTCCGGTAAGCATAATGGCAGAAATTGTGACATTTTCAGCTGTCATGCTGGCCAATCTTAAATTCAATCTCATCCAACTTCAGGGGACATCTTGTAGGTATCGTAATTAGAAAGCAGGCTGCATATATGCCTCTCGTGTAATCCACACAGCAACTTCACAGTTTTGGGCAGCCATTGTTATTTGTTAAGCAGTTTGAAAGTTAACACTTAAACTAATGCTTAAATGAAAAATTCTGCCTTTTTTTTTTTTTTAACCTGGCTACTTCTCTGCTTTTCTGGATACTGAGTCCATTTTAATTAAAGATGTTTTAGAACAAAACCATAAACTTTGTCAGATTTCTTTTAAAGAAGCTTCTCCCCCACCCCATCTAAATCTACTGTTTAAGTCCATTTGATGGTTATGTCTCCAGATAAAGAATAAAGCTTAGAGCTGTGGCACTTGCTCAGGAACTTCCGTCCCAAGGTGTGCTCCCAGTTATACAGTTTGATTTCTATAAACACACCAGAGCAGAATTTCTGCTCCACTGCTATTTCAAGCCTGTTTCACCATTTCTCTCATTTGAAAATGCCAAATAAAGGCATGCCCATGTTGTTTTCTTTTATGGAACATTCCCTTCCTTCAGGACACTCATAAAAGCTGGGGAAATAACATCCCTTTCCCGTATCACATTGCCATATAGGTGACCATTGCCTTCCAATAACTCCTTATTTTCAGAAGCAGATCAACTGATTCTTCTGGATAATTTGCATGCTTATTTATTACATTATTTATGATAATTCTTGAAAAAATGCTAACTTCTGAAACCTAAGAACATAAGGCTTATTAGATCCAGACTTTTTTGGCATTTTGCAAATGTTCATTTTTGATTCATGAATAAGCTTGACCTGGAGGTTATTATCCTCCTGTGAAGTAATGGAATGCTTCTTAAGGAACCTGGAAAAAGATGCCTCCTCCCTGTGCCTGATGCAATAATCACTGCTGTTGATCCTCCTCTTCAAAACAATACTAAACACACTAACCAAATAAAAGGGATTCAGACAGTGCTAGTTAGTTGCTGTTTCACAGTGATTGTTCAGAGTGCTAACAGATGACAGCCTGGTGGTGAACAAGTACCAACAGCAGGGATGCATACAGAGATACCAAAGACTATTTGAGCATCATCGTGTCTGATAAAGTGAACACGTATTCTCAGAAACTGGCAGGCTGGAATACTGCTGGGTGTCTTTTGACATACAAATCACTGACCATATGATGGATGGTTCTCATAACTATGATGAGATCAGTAAGATGCTGTACAGCTTCCCTTAGGTCATAATTACTTGACCAAATATGTCTTCATGAAGCTGAGGAATAAATGGCACATTTTAAATTTCTTTTTTCTTTAAAACAGGATGGCAAATAACAATGATTAGAACCAGTGCTGAATAGGAATAGGAATGATGTTGGAGTTCAGAACAACTTTGTTACATCAGAAACCTGTTTCAAGGAAATGGACAGATGTTTGTGAAATTAGGTTAACATTTCCTGCAACTTCTTTGTATCTGGAACACTTTGGTGAATTTCTGATTTGCACTTACCAAAGCTAACAACAGATAACTCTTCAATATTATATGGGTTCCATCTGAACAGGTAGTACTCTGGAAATTAAAGAAGCATCCTCCTGTGACTGCTTCTACTGTGGCTACCTATCTTATCATAAAGCCCCTTAGTACTGCTGATACTCTTACACACTCTTGACAACATTATAGAAAGTCTCAAGAGTGGTTGTAAAACTTCTTGATTTTTGACAAAGAATCCATCTGCTTCCCTCAGACTCCTGAGAACATTCAAGTGGAACAGAGATTAACTTGTATTCCTCTTAAGTGGGAATGTCATTTAGAATCATAGAATAGTTAGGGTTGGAAAGGACCCTAAGATCATCTAGTTCCAATCCCCCCACCATGGGCAGGGACACCTCACACTAAACCATCTAACCAAAGGCTTCGTTCAACCTGGCCTTCAACACTACCAGGGATGGCGCATTCACAACCACCATGGGAAACCCATTCCAGTGCCTCACCACCCTAACAGGAAAGAATTTCCTCCTTACAACCAATCTAAACTTCCCCTGTTTAAGTTTTAACCCGTTACCCGTTGTCCGGTCACTACGGTCCCTAATGAAGAGTCCCTCCCCAGCATTCCTATAGGCCCCCTTCAGATACTGGAAGGCTGCTATGAGGTCTTGACGCAGCCTTCTCTTCTCCAGGCTGAACAGCCCCAATTTTCTCAGCCTGTCTTCATATGGGAGGTGCTCCAGTCCCCTGCTGGTCACGCTCCTTTTGATGCAGCCCAGGATACAGTTGGCTTTCTGGGCTGTGAGCGCACACTGAAGCTGGCTCATGTTCATTTTCTCATCGACCAGCACCCCCAAGTCCTTCTCCGCAGGGCTGCTCTGAATCTCTTCTCTGCCCAACCTGTAGCTGTGCCTGGAATTGCTCCAACCCAGGTCTAGGACCTTGCACTTGCCATGGTTAAACTTCATGAGGTTGGCATCAGCCCACCTCACAAGCGTGTCAGGGTCCCTCTGGATGGTATTCCTTCCCTCCAGCGTATCAACCAACCCACACAGCTTGGTGTCATTGGCAAACTTGCTGAGGGCGAACTCAATCCCACTGTCCATGTCAGCAACAAAGATGTTGAACAAGACTGGTCCCAACACCAATCCCTGAGGGATACCACTTGTTACTGGTCTCCAGCTGGACACTGAGCCGTTGACCACAACTCTTTGTGTGCGGCCATCCAGCCAGTTCTTTATCCACTGAGTGGTCCATCTATCAAATTGATGTCTCTCCAATTTAGAGACAAGGATGTCATGTGGGACAGTGTTGAACGCTTTACACAAGTGCAGGTAGATGACATCAACTGCTCTGCCCCTGTCCATCAGTTCTGTAGCCCCATCATAGAAGGCCACCACATTGGTCAGGCAGGATTTCCCCTTAGTGAAGCCATGCTGGCTGTCACCAAGCACCTTGTTGATTTTCATGTGCCTTAGCATGCCTTCCAGGAGAATCCACTCCAAGATTTTGCCAGGCACAGAGGTGACACTGACTGGTCTGTAGTTCCCTGGACCAACCATTTTCCCCTTCTCGAAAATGGGGGTTATATTTCCCTTTTTCCAGTTGTTGGGAGCTTCACCTGACTGTCATGATTTTTCAAATATGATGGCCAGTGGCTTAGCAACTTCATTCACCAGCTCCTTCTGGACCCACAGATGGATTTCATCAGGTCCCACCGACCTGTGCATGTTCAGGTTTTTAAGATGGTCTCAAACCAGTTCCTCTCCTACAGTGGGCCCAAGGTCTTCATTCTCACAGTCCCTGCATCTACCTTCCAAGACTTGGGTGGTGCAGTTAGAGCCTTTGCCAGTGAAGAGCAAGGCAAAGAAGTCATTCAGAACCTCAGCCTTCTCCAAATCCTGTATGGCTAGTTCACCCGAGAGCTTCCTGAGGGGACCTATGTTGCCCCTAGTCTGTTTTTTATTTGCTACGTACCTGTAGAATCCCTTCCTGTTATCCTCAACATCCCTAGACAAGTTTAAATCTAACTGGGCCTTATCCTTCCTAACTTAGTCCCTAGGTTCCTGGGCAACATCCCTGTACTCTTCCCAGGCTGCCTGTCCTTGCTTGCACCTTTTATAAGCCTCTTTTTTCATTTGAAGTTTCCTCAGCAGCTCCTTACCCATCCAAGGAGGTCTCCTGGCCTTCCTGCTGCACTTGCTTCTAATTGGGATGCAACACTCCTGAGCTTGTAGCAGCTTAGGGGCAGAGATCCATGAAATCCTTCCACCTCCAAAACCTTGATGCCATATAGTCAGACAGACACGTGTGTAACCTCATGGAGGAAGAGCAGGAGGAGGAGGAAGAAGACTCTGAATCATCTGAATCATTGTCAAGTTGTGTGTAGGGATATGAGAAGAGAGCGCAGTGCTGGTTACTGAGGCAGGGGGCAGAACAAGTCTCTCCAGATCAGAAACATGCCTGAGAGGTACCATTAACAGCTTCTACTGGAAAAATGTCCCAGTTCTACTTCTGTCAACCAAAGGAATTCAGGGTATCAGTGGCCTGAAGGACGTATCATCCAGAGGGAAAAGAGAGACCCAGTACAAACAATACAAACTTTATGTACACGCCTGAAATAAAGTGAGGCTCCTACTGAGCTTGCTAAGTTGGGAATAGAGGAGCACAAAGAAACCCTTGGCTGTGGAGTAAGTTTGACTTAAAAGAAGCAAGAGAGCATGTGACTCTAGTTTTACAGGTCAAGAAACCAAAGCAGACAGACGGAAATAACATACGATGGTCACACAGCAAAGCACTATTGGAAAGGGATTTCAGCCCTGGATTTCTACATACCTACCTACCATGAAGCCAGCTTGCTGCTTCCACCCAAACTGCCTTGTGCTGCAGAGGTAGAACAATGATAAACCAGTACCTCTGTGCAGATGTTGAAGGCACAAGGTCCCTGCCACAGACATAAATGATTTTGCTGCTGCTGCAGGAAGCATTAACACACGCAGTGTGTGCTTCACATCCCTGGGTATCATTAACACTTTTTATCGATATTATGAAGTTCTGCAACAAAAATAATAGGATTTGTCAGGGGCCGTTATGAACCGCCCCTACTGGATAAATACATAATACATGATGGCAAAGGTCTGATGGGACTTTAATCAATTGCCTTTCTGAGTCAAATAAATGTCACATTAGACGTAAGCCATGTTGCATTCTGTGGGAGCCTCCACTCCCTTCGTCTCATGGGCCTGACACCGCCACAGGGAGCTATGCACGCGCATAGACTCCTACTTATTTGTGGCAAATATATCAGAGCAAAACTGGAACAGCATGTTGTAAATTACAGATTTGGGACACCTTATAATGAAAGGCAAAGGGGAAAGGAAAGAAATATGGGGACACCACAGGCATGATAGGTCAGCTCGAATCCATTTCCTTGGTAGCTGGCATTGTCATACCACCTTTCGCAGTCACTGCAGCATATCTCATGTTTCTGCCCACAGGGCAGGGGAGAAGGAGGTGTGCCGTTTCTTTCTGCACCACAAAAGTAGCAAGCCAACTTTAAATGTTAAAAGTCACGTATTTTGGGTCTAGCACCAGGAAAATAAAGCTCTGATTGTTTCAGTATGGACCTGAAAAAATTCTGAATGTCCACTTGCACTTCAGCATGCCTTTGAAGAAATTCCAACAGTCAGAACACAAATAAATCAAATAAATCAAAACACAAATAAATAAAAAATTGAACATAAATTTGAAGGTTTAATTCCTCTTCCAAATATGAAAGAGCTGTTTTTCTTACTATGCTATGCTTTTTAAAATTATTATTATTATTATTATTATTATTGTTTTAAATTCCAGGCAGCACTCTAACAGCCATCTACTTTCCTCTCTGAACGGGAAGGAGACATGAATTTAAATTGCAAAATGGAGATCTGAAGTAACACAAAGTCTAAGCATATTTGGACATAGAGTTTGAAACCTAATTTAAAAGCCCTCATTAGTTTTGGCATTCACTAAATACCTTCAGCTGGGATATCCCTCAAAAGTGGCTTAAAATGGTGGTGGACATTTGGAAATCTTTGGTCTTAACTATAGTAAATATTATGAAGTGGTAGTGCTATATTTCCCTGTATATTGCAACAAGAAGGGTCATTGTTTTAGGAACACTATATTTCACTGCCAATGTGCATGAAGGAATCCCAACAAAACACAAACTTTTGTTCCAAATGCACAAAACCATAATGTGTCAGTACCTCGCAAAATTAAAACCCAGATGATAACAAACTCTCCCAAGGGTTCGATCCACTATTACCCAAATAAAATGAAAAAGCAGAACCTAAACCATGAAAATTTATATTCTTCCTGTTCTAGACCCTAAAAACACGATTATCTGGATTAATATAGTCTTTTCCTCAAAAATGTCAACAAATTGACAACCTAGCAGCAACCAAACTCAAGTGAATGAGAGCAGGTGAGAACAGAACGCTACATAACATCATCCAAAGAAACCACAAACATTTTTAATCCTGATACTGTTAGATGTCAAAGAAAATACAGCATATTTCATCTACCCAGATAAGGAGATAATAAAGTCAGTATTAGGCAGGAGACCACACAGGTCTGAGTAAGGAAGAGCTCCATGCCACAAGGTCAGATTTCAGTAAGGACAAGTTGAAATGCTAGTTGACTGCTTCCTATACATCATGGTTGCACAGCACAGGACACCATGCTTTATTCTGCATCAGAGCACAACATTATAATGACCATCACAACATGTATAACCCCAAGTATAACTGAAAACTTCTATACTGTCATCCAGAAATGCGTGTATAAACTCCAGATCAATCACACAATGTCACTGAACTAAGTCCAAGTCCCATAAACTGACACTGCATTAAAATCCAGGACTGTTGCATTAGGATAAAAACACAGTACCGAGTCCCATAGACATGGGGAGCAATACAGAAGTTCACAAGGGCTCCAGGATGACTTGGATGGAACTTGAACAAAACGCACAACTCGTATTAATGAAAAGTATAAAATGCTTTGATCATATACTTACACAAGAGACAGGAAAGGCTCCTTCAGAGGAAGGCCACAAACTGATCGTGAGTGATCTGAAAAGGGAGAAAGAAACAAAGGAAATTAAGTGACAATAAACACACTAAATGATACCAATATAAAACAGGGGTCGAGGAGACTCACAGATGGGTAGCAGTTCCCACAGGACAGAAAGAGAACCCCTCCTCCTCATGTTAGAAATTCACAAACTGCATAAATCTTCTAAGTTTTGAAATTACTTGACCCCAAAACTATGTAGGTGAGAAAACTGGTGATGGCTCAGAAGCCTTTCAGTCTTGGGATAATTCCAAACCAGCAGAGACTAAATATCCTCTGGTTGCTGTTCAACAGCCTCCGTGAAATAGGCTTGTGGCTCCTATGGACAAATGCTCTTATCACAAATACACTGCCAGATTTGAATGGCATCCTTCTTAGCAGTCATGCCAGATGATACAGGCCTCTGAAACAGAACTCTCCTTCTTGATCCTGACCTTCACAGAAGAGAGGTTAGGCATATTATTAGGGCTGAGGATGCTTACATTATGGCTGATAACTGCACAGAAAGATTGTGTTGTCTTAGCTCTTTCTGTCAACACAGTATCTTTTGGACCTGATGGATTTGCTACCCTGAGACGCCTAAGAAAAAAATGGCTGCATGAAAGTGGAATGGCGACAGGATTTCAAATTCTTGGTAGACTATAGATCTAGCTACCAAAGTCTACTATGGAGTAGCTAAACTTTAGTGCCTACATATTTTCCATAACATATAAGCCTGCGATGAAGTAACAGGCAAAATTAATCAAAGCCTGATGCTGTGAATTGTAAAAATGAGATACACTCCTGTTGGCCACAGAAAACAAAAGCAGGTGCCCCCAGAATGTTCAAAGCCACAAACCAGTCCTGTTTGCCCTTGCCTTCAACCAAACTGAAAGAAATTCAGGTAGTCAGACCAGACAGTGCTTGCTGAAAGATCAGTATCAGGGACAGGAGTATGAGAAGAAAGACCATGGGATCCAGTACTTAAGTCAAGACATGGCCCTCACGTACTGTTTTCTGTTCAGTTACAGGGAGAGATTTGGTCTATCTTTCCTCAAAGCAATTAAAAATATTCAGAGAAATACAACCCTAAGTTGAAACAGTGGAAAAAGGAAAAGTGAGGAGCAGTCACAGGAGAGAAAGAGGAAAGGCAGCCAGAAAATTTGTTAAGAGATGTAGCCATTATCTGTGGGCCTGGTAGAGGAGAGTGTGAAAGAAAGCATGTGTGCATATCTAGTGGCTGGTCATCCGTAAGGGAGATGGAAGAAATAGAGCAAAGAGCAGAAAATATAATAAAAACTTCAGGGCAGCAAACAAAATACTTATAGCATGCTTCAGATAGGCCACCCAGAGAGGCTCTATTTAACAGCAGATTTCTCTTTAAAGAAGGCAACATCTCCCACATGTAAGGAAGATCTGCATGGGACAGAAGACAGACTGAAAAGCTGAAGTACTATAAGATGAACAGAAAGGCAAGATCAGGCTCATGGACAGCAGATCACTATCTTGCTTTCAAGAAACCATTACCCTGATAAACTTTAACAAGTTCTTCTGGTGGAAAAAAACCTCGCTTGCTAAGCATGTATCCTTTATTTTCTTTTTACATTGTTCCTGAAGCTTTAACCTTGAAAGCACCTGCAACAGGCTATATGTGAAGGGCTGTCAGTGGCTGGTAGGTGGAGAGCATTTCTTTCAGGGTTTTGGCAGATGGGACAACAAGCTGCACACCACAGAACCTGAGACAAGAAGTCTGAGTCAAAGAAAGTACCTTAAAGACCTGGACTTAAAATAAAAAAAAAGGAGAAAAAAGAAAATAAGGAAAAAAAAAAGGGGGGGGGGAGGCATCGAGCATGGGAAAAACCCCCAAAGAACGGAAAATTCTAGGCCGAGTGGTTAAAATTTGGCTCTATTATAAGCAACATAAACCAAGTTCTCTTAAGGGAAAGTGTCAGGCAACTCTGATGACATGGGTGCCAAAGAACTGTACAAATTATGGCCTGAGACTCTGGAGGTGCTGAGTAATGACTTACACCAACATAACCATCAAATTTGCTGTAAGAAGTGAATGAGATCGTCGTACTTAATTAAAACTGTAGGGTAATTTTAGACAGGCACAATATACTAGAAGCTGCAAACCAGAACCTGACAAATCACCAGAACATAAACACCATCATTTTTTAAATGATCACAACTGCTCTGGACACTTGATTACCAGTTGTGTTCAAAGGAAAGCACATGAAAACAAAACTTGCCACGTAAAGCATTGGAAAAGCAAGATGTGTCTGAGGAAACTCTGATTTATTCCAGGTTAGATAACTGCAAAATACGTATGAGGGAGAGAAGTGGGCCAAATCCTGTTCTCACTGCCCTGTGCAATCATGCTGACTTAATTGAAACCATGAGCAGAACCTGAACCATTAAAATGCTGGGGTGAAACTTTTTATCTTATGGCGCTGTTTGTCACTAGAGACATACTTAACCTAATTAGCACAGCAGATTTCTTCAAGATGTATTATTATATAATAACATTAAAAAACCAAAGTCTGATAAAGCTGACTGTTTTCTCCAGGTCTCTGTGTTATAAGCAGAATAATTTCCCATCTTTATGCCATTTGTTTTCAATCCATTACAGCTCTATTTGGTGGGGTGGACGAAAGGAATCCACTGATCTTTTTCGTATTGAATTCCTAGTGTTAATTAATCGTTATTACTTGTAAGCTGTTTTGGCCATTGGACAGAATAGCCAGGGGCTAATCTTAAACCTGCCCTTACCTCACTGTGGCCAGATTCTGCGCACTTTCTCTTTGCTATGTGAATAAAACCCACTTAAATCACAAAGATCAAGAGACAATCAAGTCCTAAACGTCAAGGATATTTAGGAATCTATCCCCCTTTGAGTTTAATGAGAATAAGGTTCCTAAACACTGAAGAATTTCTATTTATGGAGAGTTAAGATGGTGAAATCCAGTCATATGAATTACATTATATACACAGGTAATCACTTTATGAGGCTAACTACAATTTTCAGAAGTGACTTAAGTATTCATGCCAAATTCCACTGGAAGTCTGTGAAATTTTGGCTATAAACCCCTGGGGCTTGAAAATATTTTAACTTCAGCACTACTTACTTTCAACAAAATTAACAGCTTAGGTGCCAAAGTCATTTTTGCAGTTGGCATTCAGTTGCTTCTTACGATTTATTCGCTAAATGGCTTGAGTTCATCTGTTTCAAGTGTCTTTCAGCAGTAAATTAGGACAGTGATTCTGCCCCATTTTTTGCAAAGTGATTTAGGATCTCTCTGATGTAATGCACTAGCAAGGTGAGAAATTTTATTCCTTCAGCCCCCAGACTGGCAAGAAGCAGGCAAATTATGAACTGAGCATGGAAGACTAGCAATGGATTCAGATAGTCCGAAACTGACTGCTCTTGCCTCAAAACATCTTCACCCTTTACCAAACAACAAATGAAGGGAACAGCTTTATCCTATGTAACCAACTCAGTGAGCTGGATCCAAGATGCAGAACCTTTTCACCCTTCTCCTCCTGGATGCACTTCACCTGCTCAGTATCTAAACTAGAATCTAATCCTAGTGAAGATAAAATCATTTACTAGAGAATCACTCAGTTCAAAGGGGGCCAAACAGAGCCAGTGCCGTGCTGGGGGAAGGAGGAGTGAAAAAGGAGACTCAGCTGAAATTCAGTGGAGCCCTGTAAATGATATGAGGAGGCAGAAAGGCTGCACTACATCTCTGACACAGCAGAGACAGATTACAGCAAAATTAAATTGAGGATTTTAGTGGATATAATTGTTGTTTTTATATATTAATGAACAACAATAATACGTGATTCTAAACTGAATACCAGGTTTGACATTTAATCTGAGTGCTCACACTATCCATAAATGTTCATAAACGTCACAAGACCCCTACCCTCTGATTGAATTACAATCTAGTATGCAATTTAGGAAGCACGGATTAATCTACATAGTTTTATATTTCTGCAGGTTACATTGTTATTTGTTGATTTATATCCTTTTCCCCTAAGTGTCCTTTCACAGAGAATCCAGGAAAATACATGCAAATCATTATTAGGAGAGCAGCTCAGAATCCAGTGACTAGCAGCAGATGGAAACTTGGTTCAGTGAAACCTATACTAATTATCATATGCTTTTTGAAGTCACCTCTGCTAATGGCCAGCAAAATCTTAGTCCCTGTGATATCTCCTATTACCTTCACATTAACTCTTACTACAGCCAGCAATCACCTAACATGTTCCTTGGCAATGCTGTGCAATTAAACCACCTTTCAATCAAGCTTCCTGAGGAATCCAGAGATGGAAACTGCTTTAATATTGGGAGTTAATTACAAGAATGCAGAGGAAGGCAGTCAGATGTTATGTTAGCATACCAGAGATGTGACAACGCCTTAGCCACAGATGTCACATGCAAGGTAGAGTCGTATCAGGAAAAATGACATGGCAACGTAAAGAAGAAAATGATCTTCAAGTTCTCCTTCTCCTTTTCTTTTTTTGCCACTGTGCTCAGGCTACTTGAGGTTATCAACTTCTTCAGCAGCCAAATATCTAGAATTTCACAGCCACCTGTATTAACAGGCTTCTTTGCACAATGCTGTCTGCTTGGGGACTGATAATGACACCTACTCAAACAGTGTGTGAGCAACACGAAATCAGTCCAAAAAGCTGATCAGACAATTGCATTTCTGCACATCCTGACCTCTGCAGAAGCCTAATCCCACTCCCTTTGAAATCAACCAAGTTTTCTCAAAGGGTTATTGGGGCAGGTTCCTTTTCTTTCTCTGCAGCTTTACCTCTATGCACTCAGGAGGAGAAGTTCCACACCCTGGTCCTTGTGGATTCATTCATTCAAGACAAGACTGCAGAGAAGGGCTGGCTGCTCCATCTAAGGACACTACTCAGTGTGGAACATCACTCAGTTAAGTGCTAGGAAACTGATAACGGAGGAGATGGTTTTAGAACTGACACCATGTTGCAGTGAGGGAGAAAGGAAAAACGGGAGAGGATACTACAAATTCATCTTGACAGTCAGTTATATGGCCACGCATCACCTCTTAGTCTATGATACTGGAGAACCAAACTAAAATGATCTTTGAAAAATGACAAGGAGTTTTTGTACATATGTTAGAATTAAGGTATGTCTGTATACACTGGAACACATTCACACATGTACTGTGGTCATGTATCATTAAATAACCTGAAAACACCAACCACAGGTGTGCATGCTCTTTTTGTGAAATAAAAAGCCAAACTGTGGTTCTGCAGAGAATGCAACAATGACTTGTGAACAACTTTCTATCAACATTCATTGATATTTCCATCACTCATTTTCCAAAGACAAAGTTTGTTTGGAAGCCAGAATCCACGGAACATGACAGAAAAAGTAACTGACTTTTTCCTCCCTCAAACCTGAAGGCAGAAAACCTTCCAGTTTACCACATATTCTAACAGATTTATGATACATCTATAGCTTATATTTTGTTTAATTAGTACATTAGTTAGTAATGTTTTTAAATTTGGACCAGAAAGAATAGTAAAAGGAGACTTTATTTTTTGTACTTAGAACTGTTTGCCATGTCTTATTCAAATTAAGAAATGTACTGGGAAAAGGAGGCTTTAAATGTGTGTGACTTTAACTGTGCGTTGTATGTCCACACACATGCAAATGCTCTTATAAATGAGAAACTTCACAGACCCTTAACTAGAAAATACAACAGAAAAGTCTTGATGGAATAGATTTCTCAGCACACTCTGCTTGCCAGGAAGGCTGGATGATATTATATTTTGATAAAACAGAAGCAGCTAATCCAATCAGAGTTTGGACTTTCACGTGTGAGTCAATTCAAAAAGACATCAAGTTAAGGAGCTGACTCATTCCACAGGTAAAGCAGCCCAAAATAAGTCTTATTAGCTGTTCTCAGTGAAAACAATGAGAGAGATGAAATAATAAAAGGAATCTCTCACATCTGCAAACTGAACTGTAATTAATATCCATCGGAGGTCTCCAGCTCCCTAAGACGAACTTCAGTCAAGAAAAGTCTCTATACAAAGCACCTCTGAGGAAAACATCTTTGAAAGAAGAGCAGGAGAAGTCTCTGGAAGCAACACCACATTACAGCTCCAGCAGATGTTGCTTTAAAGGGCTCTGGTTGACAGCAAACCCAGTAAGAAGCGGTGGTAGGAGAAATGTTTAAATATATTCTTTTTTGGAATCTAAATGTGGCATTTTGAGCATGCATCTTGACTTAAAGATGGCCTGAAATGATATTACTCTCAACTTCCCGTAACTCTAACCTGGATGTTTGGTTGGCAGGCACTTGGCCACTGCAGCCTCATGCAGCTCAGCCTACTGGCATAAGGAAGCTGTACACCACCACCCTTCCAGTGGCACAGGACTACCCCTTCCATGCCTTCCTTCACCACCCCAGAGGGGTACATGGACAAGGAGCTGCCAGTTTCTGTCTGTCATCCTTCCAACATCCTCGATAGCCTTCCTTCACTGTGTGACCTTGCATGCTCCCATCAACAAGCAGTGAAGGAGCAAAGACAGCCCTTTTCCCAAAGCTGGCAAAGATGCCGGTTTGGATGTGACTGGGCTGCTCCAATTCAGATAACAGCCTGTTCCCTGTTCTCTCCTGGAAAAGAGGAGGAAAAAAAGAAGTCAACTGTTGACCAGATGAGTTGTCTTCGTGGTCCATAAACAGCTTGGGAATTTAAATTTTATAAAATCTTTCATGTTGGCTACTTTTGTCACTTGGAACTCAGCTTTGAATCCTTAAATAAATGAAAACAGAAAACATATCTACCTAAATATAAAAACATATATATACCTGAAAGTTCTGGCTGTCTTTCAGGATCATACCCTAGAAACTAGGTCTTAGCTCTGCTCATGCCTGTAGGTGAATTTTCTTTTCCGAGGCAGTGTAGTTGAACTGGCAGCTCACAAGCTAGATCTGCTGCCTTATACCACAGCTGCACTAAGTCATCCTCTCGTTACTGCACGTTGGATAAGCACAGAAGCGTACCTTCTGCTTCCCTGCTAGGAGGTTTGCAACTCCAGCTCATGGTCCATGTTCCCTGCACCCTCTCAAGTACCTGTCCTGAATTCAGCAGTGCTAAAACTGGACTACACAGCATGACAAAATACAATCAAATAATACTGAACTATTTTAGCAGACTAAACTTGAGTAACTGAAATGTTAAGCAAAGAAAGTATGGTACTAGGAATAAAATGCATTTGTATTAATAATAGCAATTAGTGAAGTTTGCCTACTATTAATAAGAAGGTAATTACTATAAAATCTAGTGATACATACAAATAGGTTACTGATGTGAGGAAGTAACCCTGTAACATTAGTTTAAGTTATTGCTCGGGAGCTTTCTATTGCTAATTGTTATTTTCTTTCTGGGTATTAATGTTCCTCCAGGATGATCTGATAAATCTAGTGGTGCTGTGATCACTTCTCTAAATGGTATCTTTGGATCATACGTGGTCCCAAGAGCCATGAAACTCCAGTGTACTCTATGTAATTTATTTTCAAAGTGAGACATGCTGGCTCTCCATAATATTTCTTTCATTTTAACATCCAACATTCAATTTGGGACATAAGTACTCTGATATACCATTTTTCCCTGAAGACACTGCAGATCAGAATCAAAGGGCACTGGCTGAGTTTGAGAGTACCATGACGCTCAGATAACAGGGTGGGCTGGGATGGGGGACACTGGTGAGCCTTAGCTGCAAAGGCACTGGAGGACTGTGCATAGATGTGGACGTCTATACCATTCATGGGTGTTGGGGGGCAAAGGGTATGAGCAAAGCTCTGGCAAGCCCCAGGCTGGGATTACACTAGACTTTAAAAATCCATCTTGCTCTCTTTGGTCAGAGATGCATGGTTGAGGACTTGATGATGACAGTGTCTGTTACATCAGGAGCAAAGTGGCAATAAGGTGATTATGGAAAAGTGTAAGCATATCAAACCCATAGTCACAATCATTTGAAGAAAAGGTCAGAATGTTTTCCTGACTTCCCCTCCAGTAAAGAAATCACAATGTGAAGACCTATAGGAAAATGCTAACTCAACGGATACTGTACACAAGAGCAGCAAATCCTTGAAAGAGAAGGCACCATGTGGGTTGTGCTCCATTTTTACAGTATGCACTGCTTCAAACATGAACTGTGTTCTTGTAATGGTATTCAACACTTGAAACGAGATGAAAAGCATTACAGAAGTATTTCATTTGCCTTTAAACCCCTGCAGGCCCACGGAAGTCACCAGGGTTATGCAGCTGCACCACTGTATGCAGTGTTAAGCCCTCAGCATCCAGAAAGACAGGTTAAATATGTGCTTTTTCTGAGTTTTCAGGCAGGAAACTCAACTTTCTTCCTCTCCTTCCCCTTCACACCCCCCCCCCCCCCATTTTCTTTCCTAAAAGGCCATAATTAATGCTTTGGAATTTATTTTTCACTGGTTTCTTTTCACTCTATGCCTATTAAAATAATTCTAAACTACCTTAATAAGGATTTACTAAAACAGCTTCTGGGCACAATGGGAACTCTCCATTTTATGTTCTGTATGAGACCACAGTGTACTCTATAGCATGTTCTTAGACTTGTTACACATGCCCTGAAAACTGAGTTTCAGGCAAACTAGTTTTCATTGCTTTTTTAGATTGGGGTAGGTGACAGAAGAGTCAAGAATGCAGTCTCTTAGCACTGAACCTGATTCCTCTTATCACCAAATCTGATGCTGTTTTATAGGATCCTATCTCCAATTCGAAGTTTTACTGCTAATATAGCTAAACCACCTCCCCGCCTTTATTCTTGTCTTATCAGTTTAACTTTGACCCACATCCCACCATGACCCTCACTACCAATGTGATGCTGCAGGAAGGGAGTTTAAGTCATGCAACAGCAGGGTACCTTAGGTGACTATTTTTCATCAACTCTTCAGTCTTAACTGGAGTATTCATTTGATAATATAGATAAAGGACAACACAGGGTAGTTGACAAAATCAAATTACTGCAAAATGTAATTGAAAAGCTATATGCCCCAGTCACAGAAACAGAATAGAAAAGAAAACGCACTAAGTCCCTAGAACCTTTTCTAGTAGGACTCACCCTCTGAAGCCCACACTCTGTTCCAGTTCTGATCTTCCTCTCCTGGATAAGAACCAAACCATCTTGGGCTATCTCAGCCTGGTAATTTCATCTGCTGACCCAGTCAACAAGTAGAGATCATGAGATGGGCTTCACAGCTGTCTGAATTATTTCTTGTGTTTTCCAAAGTTTCCAGTTTTCCCCAAAACACTATAGTTTATCCATATTCACACAGCTCATCCAGAGAGAAACTATCATGCCTTGAATCTGTGGAGTTCAATATACATAGTCTCAAGAGGTTTATCCATAAAAAAAAATCAAAGAGGCCACCAATAAGCTGAACATTACCTTTCACTTTAGAGGGAAAATTGTCCTTATTCTCATTTTATGGAATGAATAAAGGAAAGAAGAGAAAGCTGAACTGATCTTGAAGCTGATCAATACTAAAGCAGAACTGCAAAACTAACTCACATCTTTTGATGCTCAGTTTAGAGCCTGAACCACATCAGGTTCTAAATGAGAAGAAAAATCCTTACAGAAACCTGAAAAGCCACCTGCATGCTCCTTTCAATGAAGAAAAGCTGATCCCTTTGATGGCTGAAGCCAAACCAAACGGCAGACACAGAGATTTTACAAAGTCTCTTAGTGGTGAGCCATAGTTTACACTATTTGTCAGCTTTCCTGCGAAGTGTAAGTGTCCATTTCACAAAGACAAAACCAAAAGCAAACAATCTCCAAAACTTATCCAAACCCAGTTTACACAGTTCACTGCATCCATTCGCTGCAGACAAGGAAACCCTTCTTTATGGGTTGGATTAGAATACAATCATTATACCATTTTCCCAGCTCATCTAAAAATGCAGCAAGTTACAGCAATCAAAAAAGACATTTATAGGTGAGTCAGTTTAAGAAGCCACACGATTATCTGGCATTGTACTCTAAGAACGTGTCACTTCTATAGATGGACTCTGCCTTATAACCTATTGCAGAGTTATATTCAATGCTAGTTTGGGAGAGAACTGGGTGGGGGAAGAAAGACTCGGATCCAAGGAATACTGTATAGCATAAGAGCAATGCTAGCTTTATTTTGCAACCCCTTATTTGAATATGGTAAGATGTGAGAATATGAATCAAAGAGATAAACTATGCCAATTTCTTCGTAGCTGACTTGTTACAGGATATTGTTTGAGTCCTCACTAATGAATCCTTGAGGTTGGTTATTATTGTGATTAGGAGTTGGGAGGATAGAGGTCTGAGACCTTCCAAAGGAAACATTTTGTTCAGAACTGTTACAGAAAATAAAGTCAGCACTACAGTAACTTTAACAACCCAACCAGGATAATGGTCTGTGCATGCAGGCAGTGCTATTGCTATTTTAAATGAGGGAGATAAACTCCACATAAGATGTGAAGCTGCGATAAGATGGGAAGCTGAGATAACCAGCTATTCAGTCTTGGGGATCAGAAAGCTGTCAGCTTGAGAAACATGAGTATCTGTGGAAATGCTCTGGAAAAGGAAGGATGGTGAAGTTACTAGCAGGTGGCAAGGAGAAAAACTTAATAAAAAACAGAGCTTTAAAATTTGCTTTTGGTTTGTGGCACGGATAAGTAAGTTAAGGAAACTGAGATGCTTTGGCACCATTGGTAGCCTACTGAGATAGATTTTGGGGTTTTTTTCAGACAAAAGCTGGCTGTATGCAATGTTATTCTGCTCTGACACTAACCCCCAAAAGACCAGTGGCCATGCCCATCACTAAGATTGGCATGAAAAACTCTACTGGCTTCATTAGGAATGGATCAAAGAGGTAGCTCTACACCATGTTAATTTGCAGCAATGGCAGATAAAAAGCATTCCTTGAAGACAAAGGCCTGCCCTCCCCAGACTCCTCTCTGCTTTAGTCACAAAACCCGTTTCCTCATGCCGTAACACTGAGGTTAAAATAACTCGCTTCCTCAGAAGATACGTTGTGAGGGGATGTACTTTAAAATTAAGAGTCCTTTCCTTTCATTATTAACTCTACCATTTATCATCTCTGGCTTTTATCACCAGCATCTAGCACTTGCCAGTATAGCAGGATCAGAGCCAACAGTGTTTGCCCAGACACCAGAGGTACCCCTGACAGGGCAAGGTATCTGGCTGAGGTATCACCATACTGTGGTGAACCTTCCCTGGAGGGTTTTGAGTTAACCATGTATGTGAGAACAGTAGAAGGCTTCCTTATTCAAAGCACTTTATTTCCATTCCAATGCAGGTGAAATGGTGAAAAACACTGAGAGAAATTTCTTCTGTATCCAGAGACTTTTCTGCACATAGGTATTAACAGACCAAGGTACTTAGCTTTAAGAGCCAAGTTCACATCTACATCCTTAAAGAGTCTTGTAGAAAAGCTATGGACTAGACTAATGAACTGGCTCCATATATGAAGAGAGAGAAACACAAAACACACATTCCCTCAAAATACATTTTCCTGGGGACAGGTCAGGGGTGAGATATTCCAGGTAACCTGGCAGATATCACTGTTTTCTAGATTCAAAGAAGGGAAAAACACACAAGCAACCAACCTCCCCCATCCACACCATACAAAAGTGATCACTGGGAAGGATTTAATGGAATCAGCTTGTCAAAATGATGAAGCTAAAAAAGCTTTTACAGAACATGTCTATGACAAAAACTTTAGCATAACGTATATAGTGCAGAGTGGTTTTTGTCATGGCAAAAAGGAAGGAATATCATTAATTTAGACACTAAGTGTAAGGTTCTTCTGAAAATCTCCATGGGATAAATTGCAGAAATACAGCCTTGACCAGACAAATGGAACCAGGCAAGTCCCAGTTCTTGTTAGAAGTTATCGAAAGTGCCATTGAGTTTTTAAAGTCTGTCATCTCTGGTAGATGATAAGAAAAGGGTTGGGCTGTTTTCTTCAGATCTACAAGCATCTGGCTACAGTCTTGCTGAGGCATATACATGATTGGAATCGAAAATGAGCTCTTTTAGAAGTGCTTCTTAAAGGGACCCTATTCATACGCAGTACTTTCTCCCCAAATCTTTTATGGGAAAAAAGCTCATTACGGTCACACAGACAAATGCTGTATAATCTTTCACCCTGTCCACTAGCAACGTGTTCAATCCAATTTACAGCACTTCCCGCTATTCTAGTTCTGGACTCCCCACACAGCTCTCCTAAATGCATACCCATCCTGACCCACTGCTCCCCACCCGCTGCTCTTTCAATTTCAGGCTTCCCTGGAGCACTGACTGCCATTCATGCCTAATAGCAAGGTGGAGCAACTTGATTAGACAACCCTGAAAAGTGAGATTTCTGTGCCTTTTTTAGGCACAGAAACTCCATAATTAAGACACATATTATTGTATGTTGGAATGCTCTGAGACAGGGATGAGAGTGGCCTTCGCTTCAGGAAATGACATTTTGTACCCATGACAATTCATATTCATCTGAAAAACAAAAGTTTCTGATTGAAGCTCTTTCAAACTCCCTCCCAGCTTGCTGACAGATCTGTCCCTGCTCTATGCATCCACCTCCATGTCAGCACTACGGGAAGTGGGGGCTGGCAATTAGTAGAGAGAAATATTCAAGGAATCATTTACTTTGCTAATTCATGTCCTTGTCCACTTTTGGGAGGTCCACCATCAGACTGCCATTTTGCTTTTCAGTGCAGCCCATTTTTTCCACCTTCCTTGGGCAGTGCTGTTCACTATGCATATACAGTCTGCCTCAAGTACTTGACATTTGGAGCAGAGGTGCATCGGTGGGATCAAGCAATGCAATAGACCATGTCACAACAGACGTACAGCATTGTTTTTGCTTTCTGACTGGATTAATGTTAAACCCTTGAGCCCTCAAACCATGTACTCAAGCCTGTGCTTAACTTCAAATGTGTGAATGCAACAGGATGCAAGCATCTAATTAAAATTTAACCTTCACTTCAGGTTCCATTTAACAGAAATGGACTTATGCATGTGCTTACAGCTTGCTTTGTAGAGACAATTTATTGATCTGAAGTAAGAATTGGGGAGAAGAGATGAAGACATCACTGGGATTTGGATTCATTCAGGATTAGAGGGGAGAGAAATGTTACTATGGAATTATAAAAGACAGTGACTTATCTTGGAAGACAAAAAGCACTTCTGATGCCATACTAGATTTACAGATACTCTACAGCTTTCTGGTTAAGGATGCAGTTTGATTTCTCCCACTGTTTTTCCATAAGCTAGTTGTATGTCCATCGCCACTTGCAGAAGGTCAGGCCAGCTCCTGGGCTGATTGATTTGACTGCACAAGGGAGGTGGGAAACACGTGCAAAGCCATTTCTCCTAGCACTTACCTCTTACAGTGTAAACACGCATGTGAGCTGATAGTTCACTACCTGAAAGCATATGAGCATGTGATTTTTAAAGTGGGCCGTTTGCTTTCACTAGAGTAAAGCCTGACTGCTTGAATGTTTGCACAAAGCAAACACATGAAGGGCGTGACTGCAGTGGGAGTAAACTCATTTGTAAAAGTAAGCGAATACTCATGGACTTTCTGTGTGTGCGCGTGATAATGTCCACACAGTTGTCCTTTTATTAGGTACAAATGGCCTTTCTGGTTGACACTAAGAAACAGTGCACCGGTGCTCATCCCAAGAAAATATTCACATCTGCCAGCCTTCCTCACCTGTCAATATGCTCGCGCACAGGGTAGGAGCAGGGGTGAATCAGAAGGACTGCGTAGGACTGACAATAGAGCTTGCATCAAAGGTAGTATTCCTCTGCCTCTCTGAAATGCAGACGTTTTACAAGCCTTTCTCCCTGAAGGAATTAGGATTAGACTTCAAAGCTGCAGAACAAAACGGAGTCATACAGGCACACAATTACTGGACTAAGTCCACGGACAACGATACCAAGGGGTTTAACGTTCATGAGATCTTTTCAAGCTATTGTAGTTTCCTCTGTGTTCTGAGAGCCTTCTTCACGGAGAAAGCCTCTGACTCCTCTGGTAGTGGCCACTGTATTAGCTGGCATGACAGTGCCGTGTGTCCCCTGCCTCACCAGTGATACCGCATTCCCACTAGAAAGATTCAGAATACCTCATTCATGTTCCTTAATAAAGGAAAGGATTACAAGGTACTAAGAATATTGGGCACAACCCCACCAGTCCCTCTTTCACCCCAATTCTCTTCTCCCAAGCTACTCATTACATCAACTCTAAATTAATTTATCTTAGGTAAACAGCTGAAAAATCTCGTAAACAGAATCAACTCCTCTTCAACCTGCAACACTTTTTTTTCCTTTCACATTCTTTACCAACAGAAGTGGAAAAAATAATATATGTACATAACAGCAAATGTTCTCTCGCTATTTTTCTTGGGTTTTTTAACTGTTTTTATCTTATATAAACAGTGGTGATGGAATTATAAACACCATTATTCCACCTCCATGTTAATACTCTTATTATCTTGCATAAACAGAAGTGAACGAATATGTACATGACACCAATCAATCCTTATAAAAAAAAAAGGAGAGAGAAGTTTTTATCTTTTATAAACAGCGGAGGAAGAACTTAATGAATTCAAAATGTAGTTTTCCTGTTTATATTATTACGATCCGAAAGTAGAAACCAAATGATGTATATTCAACATCGTGCAAGCAGTCAGTTATGAAATACTTTCTGCTGACTTCCAGAGTAAATGCAGTCTTAGTGAAATCTGCTGGTCTGAGGGATCTGGAAATTGGTGGCCTGAGTCTAACCACAGAGCAAGGGCTTGAACCATCTTCTCCCATGGCATTTTTGCCAAAGCTCTTCAGCCCCTTCCTTGAAGGGCCACCCAGGATAAAACAGGGTAGCTCAATCTCTGTGGTGAACTGTTGGTACTTGGTCTTTCCGCTGAGATTGCCAGATATAGGGGGCTAATTAATACAGATGGATTTTGCATAATGTGGACACCTGCCACTAGAAACTGGGCTCAGACCCCTAAGTCATTTCACAGAGGCCACCCAACAGCTGTTCCACAGTAATGACTTTGGGGCATGGATGACCTAGCTCAGATTTAAACGTGTAACTTCAAGCTGATAGGTTCCATATGTCAGTACTAATCCACATAACCACCCACACCTTCTGCTTTCTTGTTTTTTGTGTATACTTGTTTCTGGCTGATCTTCTAAAGCCCATCTCTGAGCCTGAAAGACTCTTGCCTCTACCTCATATGTCAGCCTTAACCAGGATGAAGTGCAGTTTCAAGGGGTGTTTTTTCCCCCCTCTGCCATACTTCCCTCTGATAGATAATTTCTTCCTTTGCTTTAGCCATGCAGGGTCTACCTCCTCATCCTGAATGGGTTTCCCACAAAGGACAAGTAGAAGAGACCTTTAGTTTTTAGGACCTGTCCCTTTTCAAAACAAGGGCTGCTCTTTGGGCGTTGATGCTCTTCTGCTGTTATCCTCTGCAAACCCAACGTGCATTTTGTTTCAGCCAGTCTGGGTATAAACCTCCTACATAGCTTGGTGCAACTGGCAGCCCAGGTGACCAGCCTTGCATTTCTTCTAAAAACAGTTATTCTGAGGTCCCAGCCTGAACACAGCTGCCTCAAGTTTTAACTCATATCCTGTTTCCCTTCTCCCCACAAAGTTGGGACCTTTGTATACAAACAGATAATCACTCGAAAAATTAGGACCCAATTCCACTGTACAGATTTCAACACGATGCACAATCTGAGCCAGTTGCTAAAGGGCAAAAATCTCTCCTGTAAGTTATTCTATGTGCTAAGGAGATCACAAAGGAAAACCTCCAGAAGAAAATTCGTGGGAATTAGGACTAGTGAGGGAATGCAGATTCCCCCTGTTTAGGGAATAGGAGGAAGAGTTTTGTTTGGCAACAATCTGCTTTGCTGCATCTCAGACTGTGAAAAGATTTCCTTAAAACAATAACTGCTCAGATAACTGGGATGCACTGATCATGACTATAGAAACAGTGTTGTCTCCCCTTGTTTTCCTTCCTTTCTCATCCTTGTATTCCATTTATTTGCTATATTTGTACACACTCTGAGCCCCAGTTAGTGACCCTTCTGCTTGTATCAGACAAGAGCCCCGAGATGCAAAGTCCTGGCCAGCAGGCTCTGTGTCTGTATTTTCTCTCTTCACAGGGATGTTTAAGTCTAAATTTTGCAGCATACGGACCCTCTGTCTAAAAAGGCTCCTTAAAGCACCAAATTAAACACACAAGGGAGAAGTAAGGCCTTTCAGAGGAGGGTAGCCAAAAATAGAAGGAAAAAACCATATTTCACCATTTGTTTTGAAAACACCAAAAATGATTAAAACATATTATAAATGAAACTAAACTAAAAAAAAAAAAAAAGAAAGTAAAAAATCTTACCATATGAACAAATTCCCTGCCAAGTTCCATTTTTAAATCAAAGCCATTTTAGGCTCATATGTCAAAAAAGAGAGTCTTAAACTAACAAACTTATGTAATGGATTTCAAAAAACTGCACAGACGTGTTTAACTGAAATTGCCAAATCTGTTCGGACTACATGAGGAGAGAGGAGGAGGAAGGGGAAGGACATACAAAGGTTTGGGATTCATCTGTGCAACTGCCCCCAAGTTGAGATTCCCTTTGAAGTTGGTTCCAGCTTTCAAGGAGCCAAGAACATGACTCACTCCAAACTTGTTTCTCCCCCTGCTCCCATTCAGTAGACCTCAACATTTGAGGGCAACTGGGCTTCCTTACCCATAGTAAAAATTATGAACTTTTGTGTGGATAACAAAGGGAAATTGAAAAGGAAGGAAGTGAGAAGAGAGATTAAAATATATCCAAAAAAAGGCCCTCAAAACCAAGTAGCAACTAAGGTTAGGACACTTTTGGGGTTGGCAGAAAAAATACCCACTATAGATTAGGACAAAGAGATGAATCGAGCAGTCAGCAAGACACCACTAGACAGCATGAATAGAAAAATGCGAAAGACCATTAAATACTTGTGTACCTAACCCAGCTTCTGGATAGTTCTTTTCTACCTAAGAAATATCAGGTTTTGCTTCAGTTAATAGGCTAACATTACATTCTAAGCAAGTATAAGAAAATGCGTATTCTAGGAGGAAGCATTACTCAGACAGCTGTGTTGCAACTGAAAAGGCCAAACTAGAGGTCTCAGCCTGTCCAGGAAAGGACTCCCTGCTCCTCTCAAAGCACTACATCTTCTTCCCTGCTGAAAAGCACCCAGATACTCTAACCCCACACAGAGATAGCCCCTATAACTTCCTATCACCTTCCCACCATGAATAGGGATACGTGACCTGCCTCATACCTGTCCTTTTGAGATTCTCCAAAGTCCAAGTGGAACACCCTCTGACCTACTCAGAGGGTAGCACCTGCTGCACTCTTCATGCCAAATTTTGGGTGGCCAGGAAGACCTGCTCACCCTCTCTCAGATTGACCAAGTGATCTTCCAAAGCCTTCCTAAGAGTCAATCCCGTTCCTTCATCTGACATCTGTCAAGGTCAACTAGCAGGCCTCTTTCTTTCCCCTTCAACAGGTTCCCAGTCAAGGTTTGTTCCTTTAGGACTTCAGCGTTAGCAGTAACAACAGAATTACTTTTGCATCTGGTGACTTCATGGCCTTGCTTCCCTGGCACGTTTCCACATTCACTTCCCAGTGTTCAGACCAGATTGTGTCTGGATCCAGGCTTAAACAGTCCTTCAAAGCTGATAGCTGAGGTGGTTCAGGGGCAGCATCCTGAATTAAACCTCTCCCTGTACTAATCTGACAAGAATGCTGTGAAGACCAAAGGGTGAAGAGTTGTAATTGCTGAGTATCATAATTATAGGAGGGCAAAGAGGGTTCTGCTGCTTTTTAAAAATTAAAAATGTGTGCAAGTTCAAGAACGCTTCTCAGTTAAATTTATACAGAAAAATAATCTCAGTTCATAGCGATGAACAATGACTTAACAGGAAAAATAAATCACAGCTAGAAAGCAGGTCCCAGGACTGTGGAGTCAGTAAGAAGATATAAAATCCCTTGTGATATGAGAAAAGTTACAATAGGGCCATAATAAACTATCCATGTTTGGTGGCCTGAATTGCTCCCTCTTGTTAACTCCTGTACAACCCAGACATCTGCAGATGCACTCACACTGCTGCAACCACAACGCCTAAGAAACACACAGCCAGTGATCCATGCTCTACCCTACCACCTTCGGTGAAGCAATGTGGGTGTAACCTAGGGAGAATTTGACTGTATGGGATGAGGGAGTTCAGAAATCACTTCAGGAATGTCTCATTACTATCGGATTTGCAGACTGTTTACACAGGCACATGCAGTGCTATTCTTTAGACTCCTTGTTTAGATTAAGGTCCCTGCATGTGAAGCGCTGAAGCTCCAGGTTCCAAGGAATTGCCTTTCCCAAAGGCACCAAACCACTGCCTTGCATTGACAGGCATGTTTAAAGGGCACAATGTTTTCAGGCTAATTTCCCCAAAAGCAAAGGTTGAATCAACAGTGTGTTTGAAGGCCCCAGCTGTAAGTGGCCGTTAAATCAGACTGAGGAAAGCCCAATTTGAGCGTAAGTATCACGTTCTACCCATAGCTTAATCTAATGATTACCAAGCGATATGCCATCACCATCCCCAAAGGGAGGAGTTGTACCAGGCCTACAAGAAACCAGTACTTGTGCCTGAGCCTGGTCACTGATCCTGACCAAAACTTTAAAACAGACTGAGAATCCCTAGGGAAAGCGGCAACAAAACAAAATCCCCGTGCTAAATCAACCCCTTCTCATGGTCTTCCCACAGCAGGAAACACATGCTACTGCAAGTCATTATTTACTTAAGATATCCATAACCTATAAACACTGTACATCAGATCAAGAACCCATGGGATTTGTTCAATACCAAAGGAGGACTAGGACTTTTAAGCTACACTATACATCAGCAATATCAGCAAGACAAGAGACTAAAATATGCCTTCATTTACATTTCCAATTGCATAAAATCTTATACTTTGTCTGACTGGAGGCAGAATTTCATTCAAAACTTCTTAGGTGACTGATCCTTGAAAGTCCTGAAGTTCTTGGTTTCTACCAGCTTCCAAAGAATCACCTTATCATAATGGTAGGGAAGTCACACACATTCTGAGCCACCAGATTTTAAATTTCGGTAAAAAATGGAATGAAATCACCCCTTTTGCTCAATAAACAGAATAATAATTATATATCAAAAGTACAACTCTACCAGCTTCAGTTCACCTCTTACGTATGTGTGGAAGTGTCTTTCTGGGTAGCAGAGCAGGGCTGTGCTGGGAAAATTAGTAATTTCCATCTGGAGCAATGTACAAAAAAAAAAAAAAAAAAGAAATTTGATCAAGGGAGTGATATGTCTTCCATTCTCAAATCAGTATTTGCTGCCAGATATGGGAAAGCTGTGACTCAAATCTGTAAATGCTTCTGAAAACATGATGGTTTGCAATAGAATGTGCAAGCACTTTACTTACAACCATCTCTTTAAACAGAAGCAGAGAAGGAAGCATGGCATAGGGGCTAGTGAGGCTTTGCAAAATTATCACTAAATCCCACCAGCCCCATGAGGAACAGCCACTCCAGAGCAGTGAGCCCACCACAGATAGCCGGCACCACCGGCCTGATAGTTCAGTGATGAATGACAGTGGAAAGAGCGAAGATCTTTTAAACCCTCCATCAACAGCCCGCCAAACATCAAACTCCCCACATCCCTAGAGAAAACTGAGAGTTTGCAAGACTTGTTTGGAACCAAACTGCTAAGAAACAAGAACACCTGAGCAGTGTCCCCATTCTTCCATGGTGACTCACAGTGAACCCCAGGGCAAGTAAGTATGTGTGAACACTTCTAACCAGTTGGAGGAGAGCTTGGTTTTCCACAGGGCTAAAAAGGCATGAAAAAGTACAGTAGGAGACTATTAAAATGCATCACCACACTACAGCAACGCTTGTGTTCTTTTAATGGGCCCATTTCTTCAACAGATGTTTGAGCAGTGGGCTGCAGCCTACTATAGCTGAAACCCCACAGAAAATGGACACATGCATTGTTCAGGTTTTGGAAAGTACTCTGTGGCCTTTTAGAGCTGCAGTATAAATGGAAGCTGTACCTGATCCCAACTCCCAGAAATAATTAAGAGCTAGTGCCAAAATTTATTCCAATTCTGATTTACGGTTCTTGTCAGTATAAATACAACTGTCCTTTTCTGCCACTGGGAAGGGTGAACTGCCTTACAAAACAAATGCAAACCAGTCTGATCTTTTACCCAGAACACTGCTGAGTAACTAATCCTTTAACCATGCCAGTTTGGGAATGAACAACAAAGGCAACAGGCATTTTGTTCTGGGAAGTATTGCATATTTGGACCCTGAATCTTCTTCAAGCTTTAAAAATTGCTGATGGAATTACTGAGCTCTTTATTACTAAGCACATACAATAAACTTTTGAAAACAACTTTGTTTAGACATGCAATGCATTTTGCTAGGTCTATGACACAAAATGACAAAATATTGTGTTCAACATGCTCCTTAAATAACTTGTAGTCCAGTTTTAAAAATGTAAACATTCAAAGGAATTCCTACCATTGTGGATAATTAGCTTAACTGATCTTCCTAGTCTTTAGCTTTAATGCTCAGTCAAGAGTTAAACGGACAGAAAACACATGAAGAGTCTTGAGCTGTCTTCAAAAAGCTGGTCCCATCAAAGTCAGCTTTGCCTCTGATTTCAAGAAGTCAGCACTAAATGTGGGATTTCACTTCTCTCCCTTGATACTCACACAGCTGTATGATCTAGTCATTTTATGCCTCAGTTTCCCTTTGCCACTAGGGAACAAATTCAGTTGCAAAATAAACAGTTGTTTTTAACTGATGCTATCTCACTGTAACAAGAAAAACTCCTGGATCCTTATGACACAGTTCAAAGGGAGTAGAAGACTCTGAAATTCCATCAGCCCTAAGACAGTCAATATCTCAGCAAGATACTGAGAGTCTTAGCATAAAAGGCTGTGCCTCTAGTGAGCTTTCATACAACTTCAGCTCATATTTCTGAGAACCAGGAATCCTTTGGAAAAGCAAAACCAGATCGATGTAGAAAAGAAGGGCTCTGAAGGGAGTTTAAAGAAATCTTGCTTGCTGCAACTCCCTTGTTGACTGTTGAAGCCTGAAGTTTAATATGTTTCCAGCCAAGCCTTTAAAAATACTTCTACATTGTGGATCTCCTCAGAGTCTTTTGTCTTTTTTAGATCTAACAGCAAGATAGATACACCGCATTAGGCATGGAACACCACATCGGCATCCCTGCTGAGCAGATGGAGCACAGATGGAGGACACACCTGACCTCAATACTAGAACACAAGGAACTGGTATGACTTAGAATCAGCCAGACCTAGGCACTGGGATGTTAAATGTTGCTGCCACCCCAGCTCTCTACCTACCACTGCTACAATGCTGCCTGAAATGCTCATGAAGCAGATTTTGAAATGCTATGGCTCACAGTCCAAGCTTGTAAGTCAGTTCTTAAGTGGTGATGGTTTTCTTGAAAACATTTGTTAATGAAGCTTTGTGGTTCAGAGGATGAATCAGAAGAAGCTCAGATGTTTGCAGAGTTGGGATAGAGCAGCTAGCTTGGCAGGTGACTTTGCTCACCACACCAGCGCAAGCTGTCCACGCTCACGACTCAAATTTCTTGGGGTTTCTGCTCACCTGAAGTGATCTCTCCCCTTTGAGCCCCAGTGCCATAGCAGAAATTGCACAGCCAAAGAAACCTTGGCTTCCCTTCTCCAACACCACCCAACGAGATTCTGGGCTCATTCCCTTTACCTTTTAGGTACTTGTACAGCTCTCACCAAGCACTTATCCATTTTTGCCACAATTACCTTTAAGGTACCGTTTATTAATTAGAGGGATGTACATACAGGTGGGAAATGGTGGCACAGAAAGACTAAGGTTGAAGTCTGACTTGGTATTTTGATTCCCATTTCCTAGTAAATCAAACCAACTTTACCATCCACTAAGATGCTAAGAACAGTGGAACCTCAATTACCTGAATATCATGTAAAAACACAAGTAAGTATTTGGCCAGTCAGAGGTTCAGATTATGCAGTCATTTTTCATTGGAACAAACAGGCTATAAATGACACAACCTAATCGGAGATAAATGGAAATTATTCTGTATCCTAAACCAAAATAAAAAACTTAAAGCTTTAAGTGATGCTTGGACTCAAATCTAGTTATTCTGAAGCGCAAGCACAGGCCTCAGTGTCATTTCCACTATCACTTTCTTGTTTTCTTCTTTTTGTACTACATACCATACGATGGAACATATCATGAAACTGAGTATCATCTGGGTGCATGCAACGAGGACGACTTGAGATTTTTCCAATAGAACATATGGCCATTGGAAGATGCCGATTTATCAAGTGAAACACTGAAAATACAACAATTTCAATGAAATTTTGTTTAGGAAAAAAAATGGAATGATCTGCTACAATCAAGTCAATATTGCGTCTCAATATTGCACCTTCTAGAGGGTTTTTTTATTGAGATGGAATTGCGCAATCGAAATTACAAATAAAAGTAGAAGTCAGAACAAATGTAGTAAGTTTTTAATGGACTATCAATTAATTTTTTGGAGCAAACCCAGAGGCACTTATGCCAGAAAAGGAAAAAAAAACATACACACACACACACACACCCCCCAACTCCCCTCCCCCCAGACAACCCACAGAATCTTACAGCTCTCTGAAAACTAATTCTCCCTGTTCACATCTACTTCTGCGCACATCCTAAAAGAAATAAAAATCAGTTCAGCTTTGTCATGCAAATAAGAGTGGTACACATGGAGACAGGTCTGAGTTTCCTAAATGCGATGGAGATGCAGTGTTTCAGGACCATCTGGGCATTGGAGAGGAAATAACAGAGAAGAGCTAGCATGGCTTGGTGAGCTGCGCATGCAGGATCTCCTACTGGAATGCTACACATACAGACTTAAGTACCAGTGGAGCCTACTGGAGTCCAAGGGCTACATACTGCAGCAGCATCAGTATGTCTGTGGGCTGGAACGACAAGGGCCCCTGCAGACGGGAATAAATTGGCTGAGGTTACATAGTCCCTTTGACTTTTTGCCTGACACTTCAAGACTGGATTTGCAAAAAAGTTATGTCTGGACTACATGAAGGACAAGAATGTCCCTCCTGACATTCATTTCAGCATGGCCCTCCTAACACTCATTTCAGCATGGCCCAGGCTCTTAAGTGCTGCTGTGGATGAGGGCCTGACAGGTCTGTGTTTCACAAAGCACATGACTATTTATGCAGAGTTAGCACAAGGATCAAGGTGTTTCAAAACATGGAGGCATAGTAGATACCACACAGAACATAACCTGAGGTTCAACTCCCCTAACTAACCCTCAAGCCTCTTTCCTAGTAATATGCTAAGTCTCCAACCCTACATTTGTCTGAGCAGTATGGCTCCTGAAGAAGAAACATTACCTTTTGCTCTGACTCCATGGGGGAAAGAAATACGATTCCCATAGCAATCAGAAAATGAAAGACATATGAGGACATAGTTCAGGCATGAGAAAACCTTACCCTAATTGCCGATTACTAAAGTACCATAATGTGCTAGAGAAGAAAGGATTCCTGAGAACATCAGGACAGGACATTAGCAGATTAATATTAATCTCTAGAGTTCCAGATTCATTTCCTGTCCATGCTAATGTCCTCTTGATTACTGCAGAAAACAATCACACAAAAAGTTCAATTACAAACAGGAGAAGAGACTTAAAATATTAACATTTTGTGAGCTTTCAACCAAATATGTATAATTAAATGAAAAGCTAGGCTAATGGAATGTTAAAGTTGAGATTTTAATTGTGCAAATATCACTGAGTTTAGCATCAAAGTTTATCAGTACATTTAATCATACTGGACCAAATTCTGCCCTCAGTTACACTGGCATAAACTTAGAGCATCTTTATTTTATTAATTTGAATTATTTTAGCATCATGCTATACTGGTGTGCATAAAAACTATACAACTTGTATGCGACACGCAAGCTATACAATACAAACCACTACATGTGTACTAAGAAGCACACTGTAGACATGAGACAAAGCACAGTTGAATTTGATTACATAGTCTGTGCAAAAGTTCAATGCAAAAAACCCCAAACAAGAAAAAAAACCCAAAAAAACGAAAACAAACAAACAACAAAAAAAAAAAACACAAAAGAAGAGACTTCATCATTTTCTGTATTATTTCACATTGTCTAGGACAGCATTGTATCCCATGCCTGTAAGACAACAGAAGTATATTCATTGTACTGTTACACAAGTAATATCTGAATCTTCACACCAAGTTAGCATCACTGCACAACTGGAGACCTACATTCAAAAGATGGCCTCATTTTGTCTATCTAACCTTGCACTGCATAGTCAGACTTGCATATGCACTCTGTCAACTAACCACCACAACCATAAGGGATTTAGCTCTTGTTTTCCTACAGAGAGCAATGTACTGAATCCAAAAAGCTCCTGCACCCATAAACAGTCCTGTTTATGAGCTGAGTGTAGCAAACAAGAGTGCTTGTCGGCCCAAAATTGCATGTGAACAAAGCTGTCTTGAAGACCATCTAAAAATCCAGCATAAAATGTCCTCATTCTCTTTTAAAAGACAACATAATTTAAAATCGGAGAAAGCAGAATAATAATGCACTTTATTGGAATAAGTAGGTCATCAAAAAATAAATGCGCCTGTGTTTATTGGAACGTCTAGTCCGCATAAATGGCTTAATGGATTTTTTTCAAACTTACTGAAACATATTCACCTCTGAGCTTAGAACAAGCTTGAGAAATTTCAGCCAAAAAGGTAATTGTTTCAGAAAGTTATAAACCACCAAAGATAGGGGGCTTGTAATAAAAGTGCTGTCTCAACCATAGCTACAATAAATACAGCTAATGAATAAATGCAGTCTGGTAAGAACAAATAAAATTTGAAAAGTCTGATGTGACCTGCACAAAATGCAGGAAGGTAATTGAGTGAGTAAATGTCAAATGAAGGATTATCCTGTCTTCTAAAGAATTCATCTCAGTGCAAGATTCAGTGAAGGACCCAAAAGCAGGATAGCTACATTTGGAAGCAAAGGAAAACCTCTCCTTCTTTAGTAACAGCATTTATATCCAAAACCTGCAAGCACTAATGATGCATCAAAATCACATATTATTACAGTTCCCTGAACTGGCAATCTCTCATTGAAATCCCAACAATACTCTACCTTATTTCTCTTCCACAACTTTCTGTGCTCAAACAGTACCAGTCTACACATTTGAAAACCCAAACACTGTTTTTCTAGTGGCAACTCTTTGTGTGGAAAGCCCATAACTTCTATCTTAGTCATGCTGGGATACAGTTATGTATCTGCAGTATCATTATCTGTACACATCACATCTTTGTGCTCTAGAACTGTACAGACAACAAAATGTACATTTGATAACACGGCAAATAAAAAGACAAGGAAGGTTATAATTACTTTTCTTGGGTACAAAAGATCACAGTTTTTGGAAGGTATACTACTGCTGTAAGATGCCCAGAAAAAAACTTCTGGATAATGAAGACTGCCCTGCCATCTCAACTAGACTAACACAAGCACTGCTTTCAAATTACATTATCATCTTATGACACAGCTGCAAGTCCCAGTTTATATGCATGCAGATGTAGCCTCAAAAACTCTTTACAAAAAACCTTTATAAAAAGGATTCAAATTCCCACCGTAAATAACCAGAAGGTGTGTGTTCTCTAGTGCAATTTAGATACCACTAAAATTTCCCTCTACCAATCCTTCTTGGAAATAAAATACTGTGGGAGAAAAGCTAATCTTACATCATCTTGGTTTCAGATATGCAGACAGAAAGCGACAAGAAAAGCTTCAAAACAAGCATCAATCCTGCCTTGAAGTCCAGCCACATCCATACTTCAGCATGACCTTTTTGGTTCAGCTGTGGAATGTGATACTTCCATTAAAAGGTCGTTCTGCACATCCTAAGGCATTGCTTGAGGGGTATTTGGCAACTGACAGGCATGTTGTTTGTTCCTTAACTGCGTGGATGTTATAGACTTCTCTACCAAAATAAACAAACATAATCAAACAAATGCCCAACTGTGACAAACTGTGATGAGTTATTTCACTTGTGAAATTGTAAGTGAAAAGGGATCAGAACTCTGTATCATAGCTGATACTTACGTTTTCCAGGTAGTGAAGTCAAGATTTGAATGAGGAAGTGATGGGAAGATCCCATCACTGGAGTCTTTGTAATCATCTCAATCTTAACAACAAAGATGCTTTTAAGGGTGCTGGATCACCATTTCTCTATGCAAGTTCTGCTGAACTTTGTACATGGCAAAAAGGAAGGAAAGCAAATAACAAAATAATACACAATCGCCTTAACAAGTGTTGCAACTGCAAACAGTGCAACAGTTATTTAAACATTAAACCAACAAAGCTTCAGTTCAGTCAAGGTCCTCCTCAAATCCTACATCTAAGCAGCCTTTTACAGACGTTTTACTAGCTAAAAACCCCAAAATTTCTCCTCTTGTAATTCACTACACCATACACTTTGTATAGAATGACAACTTCATCTCTCTCTGAAAAACTTGAATTGGGAGTAACCAGAGATCAGGACTAACTAACTCTGTCTAAGAAAATAAGTCATCTATTGTACTTTTTCAATTAAAAGGTTCCCCAAACCTTTTTCTAGTTATTCTTTTTCTATTTTTAGGGATGCTGAATTGCCATTAGTCTGACTTAAGGCATGCTGAACCTGGTGGGAATTTCTTTATCAACTCCAATGGGGTTTTATGCGATACTTCTAGAAAGTATAATTAAATAAACAAGATATTTATTAAATCATAGTATTTCTCAACATATCTATTTCTTATAGATAGAATATTATATATAGCTATCTAACACAAGGATGCTGGAGAGGGACTCTTCATCTCGGACTGTGGCAATAGGACAAGGGATAATGGGTTTAAACTTAAACAGGGGAAGTTCAGGTTAGAAGAAAGAAATTCTTTACTGTGAGGGTGGTGAGGCACTGGATCAGGTTTACCACAGCCCATAGAAGTGGTAAATACTCCACTCCTGGAAGTCTTCAATGCCAGGTTAGACAGGACCCAGAGCAACATTGTCTAGTGTGAGGTATCCCTGCCCGTGCCAGGGAGTTGGAACTGGATCTTAAGGTCCCTTCCAACCCAAACCATTCTAGGATTCTAGAATTCTATAGCTGTATTATAAAATATTATAAGATATACTGTATATATTACAGGTAGCTATCTAAAATACTTCCAAAACACTTCCCGTGTTACAGAAATTCCCAAATTCTTACAGAATGTCCAATGTGTTAAATTTGTCCTTGTGTAAATACAAGTTATTCTACTGCTATTTGGCACATCTGCTTTGCTAGAAAATCTTTGTATTTTTTGCTTGATTCACTAGAGTAAGGGTATCTATGGCTTTGCAATTTGCAGATTCAGGCTTGTTTCAGGTTTTTCTTTAGATGTTTTATGATTCAAAAACCCCAAAGAATGAGACCTGTAAGTAGGAGTGACATTTCCACTTAATTTGGTTTAAAAATCTGTGTTTGAAATTTAAGAACATCAACACCCCTATAGAAATACTTAACTACACACAGGGATACAGCTCTTACTAAAATGAGTAATCGCAAATAAAGGGCTGGATATTTTGCAAGTATAACTTAGCATGTTTCAACTAAGATCTAAATAATCATACCAATTTTACAACATCTAGAAATGTGGCCAGACATTTTTTGGCTAGTAGATATGGTATTTCGACAGCTTGGTATTTTATAATTTCCTTCTTGCTTGATACTTAGAGCCATCTTTTCTCTATCAGTGTCACTAAATGTACCATTTGGAAGCACATATAGTCAAAACATAACATAAAGGAGAGCTTTAATCTATGCCTGGACTAGTGACGTAGGTATTTCTCTTGAGAGGCTGTTTATCAAGCCAAGCTATGCTTACTGCTGAACGGTTGAAGTTCATGTTGCAGCTGATTTCTCTCTTCAGTATTTCAGTGTGAAGTCCACAAACCTGCCACCCTTCAAATTCATCTCATCCCTGCTCAGCAAACATAGCTCAATGACAACATTTGTGGTGCTGTGGCTTTCAGTGCAATGCTCAACTGCAGAAGCTTCCTCTCTCCTTTACAAAGTCAGTTGAAATTTCCTCTTTCTTCTAGTCCCCTCTTACTTATGCTCTCTTCTCACTACTTGTGTACTTCTTAAAAGTTTGAAAGCAGCAGAATGGGGCTATATCACCCCCTCACAGGCTCCCATACAAGAGAAGCCTGAAGCCTAGAAGACACTCACAACTTGTCTGGTGGGCGAGCTGGCAAGCCTTGCGGGTGGCAGAAGAAATTTCCTGCAATCAAACAGCAGGCAGTGGCCAGATTCTTCAAAGGCATCCAGTGCCAAGGGACTGACCCTAACCTGTTCATGTGCTCTCGAAAATACTGTCAGGCATTCAGTGACATCTTTAAATCATCTAAATGCTTTTGATAATCTGGCATTCAAAAATCAGATCCCTCCACTGCTGAGTCTCTGTAAAAGTGACAACAGCATGCACGTGTAGCCAAATACAACATATGAAACACTGCTGTGAGGCTGACACTGACCTCTTGTCCTGAATACTGAGGTATGATCCAGAAAGTCTACACTATCATGCAGCAGTCCACTATCTGGTTCTAGGTATGTGATCATCCCTGCAAGCTACGGAAATAACCGCAATCTGTCCTGTAATCTGTATGAAGCGAGGGTGTCTGCGAAGCTCCAGACATTATTTGCCCCAGGCAAAATTTGCATTCACTTCAAGGGTTCAGAGGGTATTGTTCATTTACTTTATTAAAGCATTTGTTCCACTTTCAAAATATAGCAAATCTGAGAATTATGAAACATGGCTAGTCAGTCAGATGGCTGGGTATCACCAACAGTCAGAATGCAGGTCATTCTGAAGCCCTGCTTCATGGGAAAAATTACTGTTCAGAAAATAGCTTCCTCTAAGCAAATAATGTTTACAACTCTAATGATCTAAATAGGATCCCGAAAAATGAAAGACAAAGCCTAAAAAAGCCGATCAGACCAGACAAGCAAATGGTTAAAATGAGTTAGAAATCAGGGCTGCTCTCCACTTTAATTTGATTTTGCTCTCTAAAAGTACCAACACAAAGCTCTTCATTTACAGGGAGCTAAATACCAGCTATTCCTGAAGCATTATGAGAGTGAAACAAGGGTTCGGGAGAGCTCTTTCCTCTCAACCCCTTTATTTATCTGACCCAGATCAGGTAAAACACTGTCATTAGCACTTGCTCGGCTCAAAAGTCCTGGGTACAGGGTGCCCACTGGCATTGCATGGTTCCCAAGGGGGATGGCTGTCTGCTGAAGAGCAATGCCAGCCTCCTCCTATTCCCCTGTTCCTGCTGGCACCCTGAGGCAAGCATCTGGGAGTGTATGCTGCCCCTCTCTGAAGCAGGTGCAAAGAATGGTAGTCAGCGTGTTCGCTCCCCATGAGCCTGCTGCAGGCAGACTGGAAAGCCTGCAAATCCCTTCAGTAACCCTCCTGGGGGAGAATGAGAATTTAGCCAAGTGCACTTAAGACCAAAATCATTGCAGAAAGGAGACACATACACTTGTTAAAATCCGTCTGCAACGTTCCCTCCCATCCTCCCCTTACTGTGGACCGATCTGGGTTTCTAAAGAGTGTAATTATGTCTTGCACAATGATTATGAGCTTTGGGAGCTCTCAGAGAAAATTTCCTCACTGCACATGTGGCCATTGGCTGACACACCAAACACATATCACTCCATTCTTATTTATTTATTTACTTTTAACTCTGCATTTTACTGGGAGAGAGGCCAATGAAAAAGGACAGACACTCAAGAGTAGGGCCTTGTTCTGCACTATGCTGGCGTGTACTGGAAGCCAAAGGAAAGAGCCCAAAGAATGCTCCCACTCCTCTGCCTCTCTTTCTGCTACCAACAGCAGGACATCTGATCTATCTGTACATCACCAACAGACCTTTTACCAAGAATATATTGACACATTCTTAATTTTCCCCTTAATTTATGCTTTCCCTTAAAATACATACTAAATAGATTTTGTCTTCGCTAAAAGCAGGTGCTCAGAATTCACTGTATGCCTGTGCAGTAATGTCAAGGTTTTGAATCACTGTCGAGATAGCTGGTAGCTTTATAAAAACCCCACTGACTGGCTCTATGTTAACAGCAAAAATTACTATAATACACTGTCCTCTTTTCTAAATGGATTACTGATGGGCTGGACATCAACTTTGTCAAAGGGAGATACCTTTGTACTGAGTAAAATTAGTAACTTCATTTAAAAGATCTTTCCTGAATGAGACAACTCTTGTCCACTCATGTGAAAATGGCACCACTGTGTATCACAAATGATACAGCCAGTCGAGAATAAAAGAAATTATTTCACTTGCATGCTGTGAAAATTTCAAGGCACCTGCACTTGGTAAAATGGGAGGCATGTAAGAATGGCATCAGTCAGCTTGTACGCCTGAGGGTAATGGACATCATCTTTTTTCCCATCCCAGTCACCACCTTTTCCATTTCCAAAGGGCCTCCAAAGACGAAAATGAACTTGACAATCATTCTGCAAGGCAAACTGATCCTGATTCTTCCAGTCACTTTGTAATTCACTGCAGATGGTGAGAGTGAGATGTTTACTGGCTGGCAGGTAATGAGCCTCGTTGTAGATAATAGTGATGGACGGGCAATCTTGCCTGCTGACAAGGAGGCAACTCAACATGGGCACATGGCATTCATCCATGACTTCATGCAAAAGGATAGCTGTGACAATGTACACAGGTTATAAACTACCCTCCTCTGTTAATGTCAGCATGCAGCTATACGTAAGCCTTTCCAGTTCACATTTAAGTAGCGTAGAATTGATCCTGATTGTCCATGAAAGCAGAACAGTCTGATTTGTGACCTAATGCTTATTCTTCTAAAAGAAGAAACTTGATCTGTTTGAACATCTAGATATTCCCTCTTCCCAGGTAATGCCATTCATCACAGCTGTCAGTGCTTCTTTAAAAGAGAAATGACCCTCAGGCATAGTATAAAACTCTGTGAAAGAACTATGTACGCCTTTGCCAAAAGAAGAAATAGCTCCTTTTTACAAGTGGGCTTGTATAAGCACTATGAAAGGCCTACACACACTGAATTGTAAGTCAGTATTTCCATTTCCATCCCCACCCCCATATAAAGGAACTCATATTAGGAGACCTACAGACTGTCCTGATTTTTTTTTATCTCAGACATAAGGGTAGTGGATTTGGACAAGCTCAGCCATTTGATGAGATATACTTAAGCAGCTGATTCTGAGGGAAAATCAGAGTAATTCAGAAATGCAATAGCAGATAACAGAAAAACCTTAACTGCATTTCTCCTCATAACTTTATGATGCAAAAACAAACAAAAAAAAATACACAACCAAATACCACTGATGTCTTCTATTTCACCCAAACACATTCCTCTTAAAGTAAGTGGTATGGCCAAAATTCATAAAATATGCATTTAAAAACCTGTTTGTTCATATATATGCAAATATACACACATTTAAATATGGATATTGCTCTTCCACAGATAGACAACACTTGGTCTTAGTTTTCCTACTCTGAATCAGCTATCCTTTCCCTCCTTCCCTGGTGAAATCTGACCATTTGTACTGTACCCGGGCTTCAAGACTTGATAAACGATCCCAGTGCTATGAAAGTTTCATCCAAAACCTGTCTCTTCATAGATTCGCTCCAGATATTCTTTCTGCTTTAAAGACTCATGTGATCATCGCTTTGATCCTTTCTCCCTCTGCTCTATTAGGGGCACCATCTCTTCAGGGCTTGTAGCTTATAAAAAGACCACCATATTCTGATATGCCTTTGATGTTGTCTTCCAAAGTATCTTTGATTTCTAAGTTCTATTCAACTCTGTTGCCATTAACCTTGATTTCACTTAGGAATTAATAGATCTATAGTTTTATTGGAAGGCTAATTTAGAAATTCTGCCTTCTCTGGCAGGTTTTTCCCCTCTTAGCTGGAAAGGTAGGTGAAATAGTAAAAAAGATTGACCAGTGTTTGAAAAAACATGAAACTATAGATAAGCTAATACCTTTCTTGAGTTTTACTTACTCACTCATTAAGATGCTAGCAAATTAAGTGGTTCTGCAGGATGATAATAAGCCACACAGACTTTCCACAAGGCCATTGGTGACTGAGAACTGTTACTAATGGATGATTCCTCAGTAGGACTGTGGTCTGAGTCCTGAGTTTGAGGACTAAGTCTCCCCCAGTGGACAACACTGGCATTCCCCCTGCTTTTGACACTCCACAAAGAGGATGAAGCTAGAAAGGCTAAAGGAACTATGCCGTTTGAAGCAAATTAATATTTAGAGCAGTAAAACACTCAAAAGGAGAAACCGTCTCTTTCAAGTTTCTTTAGCAGTTATTTTCAATTTTTAGATTATGATATTTGAGATTTATTCCCCTTTTTCAGGCACCACTAAGTATGACTAAAGATTCCTCTTTGCTGGTATAAAGAGACAGATGAAGGCTAAAACCAGGTCAGCCACATACGTGTACACACATCCCACAGGATTCATCTATACATCCTAAATATGTTCAGATGCATTCATATACGTTTCAGGTTTTTAGGGAAACAAAAAATACCCTCCATCTATGGAAGCTGTATCATAGTGTGCCCTTCCCTTATTTATAACTATCCTGCTTTTCCCCCATGACACTATTTATTTCTTATTCTTAGAGGAGCAACTTAGAAGACCTTATCCCCTCTCCTCACTCAAATGAAACTGCTACTAATGGAGACGAACACACTTAGTCCTTGCAGCAACTGGCAAGTGCAGACCCATCCTTTTCAGTATCTCCATAGGGCCATCACTGCAGCCTGTTGCCTTTGCTAAGGCACTGCCAGCACAGTTTAAGGGTTCCTTCCCAAGAGCACTCGCAATGATACCACAATTATCATTCTGGGCTAACACTCTAACACCTAACCCTTGGGACACCCGCAGCTTCTGATAAAACACCGCAATGAGAGAATCCAAATGCAGCTCATCAGATCTGTGCCCTTTCCAACGATCCTTCGTATCACTCGTTGCACTTGCTATCTAAAACATCTTTGGCAGAGAAGCACAGGCTGGGCGCTACGTGACCTGTTCACAGCACTTCTCACCCTCCACCGCTTAAGTGCACAGTCTAACGTTGTAGCTTGAGAGTCCCACCCGGGGCTCTCTGCGTAGCCCCATGGCCCCGCACGGTTCCTACTGTATCACGCCTTTCCTAGAATCTTAGCCCCGCTGGAAAGCATTCAGCATTGAGAGGACCCGTCTTTATGCTGATAACACTAAAATATAAAATAATGCCAACAGCTGGTGCTACAAATGGCTTTTAAAAACGATGTTCATTCACTAAAATTCCTCTTGCTACTTTTGACATGAAACACGCAGTCTCTAATTATTCTGATCAAGACGGTGAAATACAAAAACAAACTTTAATTGTGTTTAACAGATATTTAATCAGGACTCACTGAACTACAGATTAAAGCTGAAATTCATAAACCATAATTACCCAATTGTCGCAAGCTTTTTGGTCCACATTCTGCTTCCGTCTGGGCGTCTGGCACTTTGCCCCGAATTTCTTTTAGTGTCTTCTCAGTTTCATTGCTGTTCATGTTTTCCAGCAGAGATTTAGCACAGATTATAAAATATCTGTTCTTGGCAACTTTATGAGTTGTTTTTTCTTATGAAGATTACATCCCACCTCTCCCCATCCCAGGGCTGAACGAACACGCGTACGCCACGGGTTATTTCTTGTCACAAGTTACTCTTTCTTCCTGCCAGAGGAAATGGTATTTTCCTACACTGCTCAGGTTCTTATTCCCTAACCACTGCTGTACTATCAGACCATCATGTGGACATGGTCTAGGGTGAGGCATCCCTACCTATAGCAGGGGGGTCGGAAGTAGATGATCTTAATGTCCTTTCCAACCCAAACCAGTCTACAATTCTATGACTGCTTTGGGTAAGCTATCAAACATACCCACCATGAATAGCTCTTTTCCTTCTCCAGATAGAGAAGCAGGTGCAATATGGTTTCCTGTTTTGGGAAGGGCTTTTTTTATGTACTCAATGCCCTGTATCTGCATTTAAGACATGGTGAAAGAAACACACTTCTCATGGGAAGCTGAGAGTGGTGAGGTATACGCTAACCACTAGTTCCTCAGGGAATTAACTCCACAGGCTTCAGACTGCCTCCTCAGAAAATTACAAATTGTCCTTTAGCACAGAGAGACTTCCTGCACCAGAGAAGCATGGCACACAGAGAAACACAACAACAGTTCCCTGGGGACCTCCATACATTGTGTGATGGTTATGTGGGTACGCTGAAGGAAAGGATTTGATTTCAAATGCATAGGAAAGTGGTATTGACAGTATTTTTACAGTGATCCATGTTCCCAAGAATGCACAATCCAGAGTTCTTTGCTAGGCAGTTTTCTAAGTCCCAACGTTCTCATGCCTAGCTACACTCAAGGTCAAAGCACTGTCCATTAGGATGAGATAGATGGAATCACAGAATCATAGAACAGTTTGGGCTGTTTCTATTTAGTTCCAGCCCTTGAGACTCAGACCAGATTGCTTCAAGCCTCATCCAACCTGGCCTTGAACACTTCCAGGGATGGGTAATTCACAACTTCTCTGAGCAACCTGCTCCAATATCCCTTCACCCTCATAGTAAAGAACCTTTTCCTAATATCTAATTAAATCTCCTCTCTTTCAATTTAAAGCCATTCCTCCTTGTCCTGTCACTACATGCCCTAGTAAAAAGTCCCTCTCTGGATTTCTTGTGGGCCCCCTCCCCTTTAGGCATTGAAAGGCTCCTCTAAGGTCTCACTGGAGCCTTGTCTTCTCCAGGCTGAACAAGCCCAGCTCTCTCATAGCAGAGATGCCCCAGCTCTCTGATCTGCTTTGTGACCCTTCTCTGGACTCACTCAAGCAGCTCCACATTCCTCTAGTGTTGGGGCCCCAGAGCTGAACACAGGACTGCAGGAGGGGTCTCATGAGAGTAGAGCACAGGGGGAGAATCGCCTTCCTCAACCTGCTGGCCACACTCCTTTTGATGCAGCCCAGCGTATGGTTGGCCTTCTGGCTGCCAAGTGCATAGTGCTGGGTCATGCTGAGCTTAAATACAGGATAATACAGAAGTTAGAAACAGTACTCCAAGAAGCTTTGTAAGACTTTATCTTTTGCTCTGCAAAGATGTCTAAACTACCGATCAGATGCCTTTGACACAACTTTCCTTTTTATTTTCACTGTGGGCCTCCAGGATTTGGGGAGGAGTAAGCAGAGGAAATACTATTTAAAAGTTTCAGAAAACTGACAGTCAGAAGGTAAAATTATGAATACAGAATCTCTGCTTTGCTGCCATTGTATAGCATTAGAGGTGGGTCCCTCACGAGACAATGCTGAATGTACTGGGGATAGGAGTTTGGTTACACCTTCCTTACTTGCAAGAGTGATCTTTCCACAAAAGTGCTCACATTGCTTTGAAAATTCAAGACTCTTCAAATACCTTCTGTTAGAAGATAATGCCTTGATAAAACATCCTTCAAAGTCTCCACTGCAGAATCTCCTCTGTCAAGAATCATCCCCAGAACTTTGCAAGGGAAGGTGGCGATGTGGCCTTTCAGACACACAAAAAGCAGTTTACCAAACTGCAGGTCAAGATAGTGACAGCAAAGAGACTTCACCCTACTGGAATGGTGAAGCAGTTTCCCATGCTGGCACCAGGCTCTTAGCGCAAGACTGCTCAGCTGTGGGGAAACACAGAACTCCTGTCAGCCTTAAATCTGGGGCATGAGATGGAAGGAAGGAGCAGGGAAGATACGGAAAAGATGACGCTACAAAAGCATGGGATCTCATATACAAAGATACAAAAAAGAGTGGGCCTGATTAAACAGCCGGATGGCTTTCCAAGCATACTTGCTATTGCCTTTTCTCTTAAGAGCCGGAGTGTTCTGGAAGAACTGAGAGTCTGGGTGAAGATGCATAGAACTGAAGTTCTGCCAGATGTATCTGTCCTTCATATTTATCCATGAAATTCAATTTGCTTTATTATCCTGATAAAAAGTGTGAGAATAAAAGCTAAAACTTTACCTATTTCCTTAGACCCGTTCTCAACTAACATGTAAAACATATATGCATTTTTTTTCTGCTTCTTTCAGACATTTTTCATCATCAAAACCAGTACTTCACACATTTATTTCCATCATGATCATCTGCCCCTATCTCCACTTCCACTTCTTTTGAAGAGCCAGGCAGTTCTATTCCCAGTGAATCAGTCACATACCTTCCTCATCAGCTCCTTCAGAGCAAGTCTTAAACAAGCAGCAGTGCACCACCTTAGCAGTCACTGCCGCATGAATATCAAACTGCTTTTTTGTTTGTTTCTTTTGAAACCTTCTCTGAAGCTTTTGTGACTTGACTGACTTGAAGGTCTCTGCAAGAACCCGTACCTCACATTTCACAGCTTTTTCTGTTTCCCTGTTTCTTTCCCCACATAAGAGAGATTTGATTCCTTTTGTCAGGCACACAGTCTGAAGTCCAGTCACAGCCACGTCTTCGCATCCTATGCAGAAGTCTGACGAGAACATCATACTATAGGATGGCGGATGGCTTGCCATACAAGACAAGCCTAATTTTTCACAAACAAATTGTTTTCCCGTTTGGCACAATTGCTTGTCCAAGGGTTTCAAGCTCCGTATTTAAACAGTGATAAAGAAATTGCTATCCAGTGTTAGTGTCATTCTTCATTCAGACTATTTCTCTGAAAACAGCCTACAGCCTTTGAGATGCAAAATGCATCGTTTTAATGTAGCCAAGGTCCCTGCTTGCTACATTGCTAAATCTATTTAGCAGATTCTTCTTGGTATAATCTGTCCCCAGACCTGAGGAATCTCAGCGATTTTAAGTGTTTTAAGCTAATGATAATGGTTAGTGCTGAGAACAGATGTACCTGGCTGTGGTGTGATCTATTCTATTAGGCTGTTAGGAGCTGTGTATTCATATTGATTTAACATGTTATGTCTATTTTCAAGGTGTGATGGCTGCATGAGGTATAGTCTGGTTTTCTCCCCTGATATATAATGAATGTATCATCGTATCTGTGTTTCTTGATACATGGTGACTGCACAGAGAGAGAAATGGAGAATATGTTATCATGCCTTCCCAAGATTTTGTATGTCTATTATTGCTGTCCACTGACAAGATTATGGGAAGTAGTGATGTATACCTCTATTCATACTAGACGTAAGCCAGGGAAAGGCTGCAGAGATTAGATGTGCACGCAGAATTTGATGACTATACTAGGTACTGCTGAAGTTTACTTTGCCTGGTGTGAAGGCATTGCGCATGAGTGAATTCCCTATAAATGCTGGCTGCACTGATAACATGCTAAGTGGAAGCTGGTTTACTATTCTTCTCTACCCAAAACACAAGTGTAAAACTCTTCAGTCGTAGCAATAAATGGTGCTTCACTTCTCTTCAGCACAATGAAGTGAAATTTCCCCTTACAATTATTTTCCTGATCATATCACAGGCTTGGTTTTGCCATTCACAAACATCTGCTATTGCCACCCTCTGGGGACAAAATGCTATTTGAGCTGCGCTGTATCTTAAGGCCTCACCTCAGTCCTCCAACACATAAGCAAATCCTACTTCCATGGAAGATACCATTGACATCATGCCACTTGGAGTTACATAATTAAGCTGTTGCAAAACAAATGCAACCTTAACTGGTCCATGTTATCACAGTGCAACAGGAGACATGCCTACTGAAAAAGAATGCAGCCTCCTTAAACAACCCTCACACATACAATCTCTTCCCCCAGAGAATTCAAAGAGCAGACATGAATGCAAAAACATGTGGGGCTCTAGAGGGACATGTCTTCACCTGTCTGAATTAATGGAACTTAAAAAGAAGAAATAAAGAGAAATAAAGAAGAAAGAGAATAAAAACCAGACTAGGGACAACGTAGGCCCCCTTCAAGAAGCTCTTGGGAGAACTAGCTACACAGGAATTGGAGAAGGCTGAGGTTCTGAATGACTTCTTTGCCTCAGTCTTCACTGGCAAAGGCTCTGACCGCACCACCCAAGTCTTGGAAGGAAGACACAGGGACTGTGAGAATGAAGACCTTGGGCCCACTGTAGGAGAGGATCTGGTTTGAGACCATCTTAAGAACCTGAACGCACACAAATCCATGGGACTTTGGTGGCCTTTTATGATGGGGCTACAGAATTGATGGACAGGGGTAGAGCAGTTGATGTCATCTACCTGGATTTGTGTAAAGCGTTTGACACTGTCCCACACAACATCCTTGTCTCTAAATTGGAGAGACAACAATTTGATGAATGGACCACTTAGTGAATAAAGAACTGGCTGGATGGCTGCACACAAAGAGTTGTGGTTAATGGCTCAATGTCCGGTTGGAGACAAGCAATGAGTAGTGTCCCTCAGGGACTGGTGTTGGGACCGGTCTTGTTTAACATCTTTGTCAGTGACATGGATAGTGGGATTGAGTGCGCCCTCAGTAAGTTTGCCAATGACACCAAGCTGTGTGGTTCGGTTGATACACTGGAGAGAAGGAATGCCATCCAGAGGGACCTTGACACGCTTCTGAGGTGGGCTGATGCCAACCTCATGAAGTTTAACTGTGCCAGGTGCAAGGTCCTACACCTGGGTTGAAGCAATTCTAGGCACAGCTACAGGCTGGGCAGAGAAGAGATTCACAGCAGCCCTGAGGAGAAGGGCTTGGGGGTGTTGGTCAATGAGAAAATGAACATGAGCCAGATTCAGTGTGCGCTCAGAGCTCAGAAAGCCAACCATAATCTGGGCTGCATCAAGAGGAGCGTGACCAGCAGGTCGAGGGAGGTGATCCTGCCCCTCTACTCTGCTCTCGTGAGACCTCACCTGGAGTATTGTGTGCAGTTCTGGTGTCCTCAACATAAAAAGGACATGGATCTGTTGGAACAAGTCCAGAGGAGGGCCACGAGGATGATCAGGGGACTGGAGCACCTCCCATATGAAGATAGGCTGAGAAAGTTGGGGCTGTTCAGCCTGGAGAAGAGAAGGCTGCGTGAAGACCTCATAGGAGCCTTCCAGTATCTGAAGTGGGCCTACGGGGATGCTGAGGAGGGACTCTTCATTAGGGACTGTAGTGACAGGACAAGGGGTAATGGGTCAAAACTTAAACAGGGGAAGTTTAGATTGGATATAAGGAGGAAAATCTTCACTGTAAGGGTGGTGAGGCACTGGAATGGGTTGCCCAGGGAGGTTGTGAATGCTCCATCCCTGACAGTGTTGAAGGCCAAGTTGGACAGAGACTTGGGTGGCATGGTTTAGTGTGAGGTGTGCCTGCCCATGGCAGGGGGGCTGGAACTGGATGATCTTTAGGTCCTTTCCAACCCTAACTATTCTATGATTCTAAGATCCAACAAGGCTAAAATCCAAGAGCATTAAAACAACTATAACCATGAAGAAGCTGAGAGATGTGCAAATGTATGACCAGACACTAGATCTCAGCAGAGATATGCAAGTTATTTATCCTCAACTAGAAAGATTAACTGAAGAGTGCAGCTCTGGACCAGCATACCACCAGTTCAAGTTCTGAACCATACCCTGAGCACAGAACTCTGTTCTTGTGCTACAGGGCAGAGCAGTGATATGTTGCAATGCTCTTACTTCTGTAAGTAACCTCTTACTTCTGCAAGTGGTTAAAAAGTTAAATTCAGAAGCCTATTTTTCTCTGATGGTTTGGAAAATTTGGCTAAAGCAGAGCCCAACTACATGACAGGCATTCTAAGCTTAATTCTATAGCTTCAGGTCTCTTAATCAAAGAATAACACCAGTATTACAAACTTAATTTTCATTTCAATACAAAGAAAATAGAACTCAGATGTAACTGATATATGTTCTCTCCATTTCCTAAACGATGTTCTGGGCACTTTGTCTCTTTGGAAACGGAAATGCATTCTTATGAAAACAGTACAGGTTAAAAACCTAGGACATTGCTTCATAGAGCAGAAAATTTTGCTATAAAAAGAAAGAATATATAAATTTTAACCTATTACTGACCCTTGAAGCTGTGCCTATACATGAATTTCTCATTTTTTCTCCTCCTAAATCCATCTATCACAGAAGTTAATTTGCCCTCCACAGCCCTTCAGAACATGTGCTATGAACATCCTTACCTTTTCCCAAATCCTTCTTTCCCCTGTCAGGATTTCATATGGATGCACAGGGAAAAAGGCCTGATATGTGACATTTAATAAGAATCTCAAAGAGAATACACAAAAAGTGCAGTAAGATTTTTCTCCCTGGTACTCAGAAGGGAGTGAAGGCTCTTTGCCACTGCTAGGAGACTGGTCTATGTCTGAAGCTGGGATCTCTGTTTCTGCAGCTGGCACAGCCGTTTCTCTCTTACATTTTACATTCCAGCCTAAAAGGATCATTTTTTTACCCCAGGAAGGAGCCATATTTTTTAGATATCATGTTGGTGGAATCAGATATTCCTCAATTAAAAAAAAGCAACCAACAACTTTCGGTAGTAATCTGGGATCTTACACACTGGGACACGATATCATACCAGCTTGGCTCACATTTTACAGGCAAGTTTCTCAGCTACGATACTGAGAAATTTCTATGGCTTTGGCTTTAAATGTTGACAGAATCTAAACCAAAGTTCATGATGCAAAATACAGTATGAGAAGCTCTAAAAGTGCTTCCTTACCCTACATCATTCTAGTGATCCTACTCATCCTATTAATCTCTCATTTGTTACCATTATGTACACGTTATCTGTATGTACTAGACTGTGGGCACTTTGCAAAAGGCAGCCTGGACTCCTCTAATGATGCTTTTTAAACTTTAGTAATAATAGTAACAAGAAGTATCATCTGGAAATTGCAAAATTCATTACCATAACCTCCCAGACCAGGCAAGGAAAACAGCAGATTCCAAAATGATTTCAGTACTATACAAATATTGAGAATATACAAGAACCCCACCTCAAGTTTCCAACTCAGATCAGCCATCTGGGTCATTCTCATACTGATCATTGCTGGGATGCTTGCTCTTCTCTCTGATGTATGTATCATAAGCTGCTTTGAAGGACAGGGTGTAAGGCTGGGGAAGGGGCACAGAGCTGATGACTAGCAGTATGACTCAGCATGAGCACACCACTGGTCTCCTTCAAAAGCAGTGGTCTTTGTCTGGGCAACACTGCTCTCCCCCATCCCTGCTACTGCCTGCACTGGCACATCAGGACCACCTTGGGCAAGGGGTGGCACGGGTACACTTTGGGTAGGACAACAGCTAAGGAGATGTGGGCCAGGCAAGTTGGTGATGGGGCTGCTGAATGACAAGAAGCCTCAAGGCAAAATCGAAAGACACCATGATTTTCAGGTGTCAAAAGACACCTGAAAAGAGAGGCACCCTGCTATGCCTCCTGGCACAGAGCCCCTGCAACAGCAGGAGTTTCACCAGCATTGACAGGCAGTGGAGTGAGATCCTTCTCACCCCAACAACCACAGCCCACAGGGGAGTGATGAGCAGGAGAAGCAGTAAGGGTGAGAGAAGAGAAACAAGACAGACGTTGTCTACCCTAAAGCCTCTAACATTAGAGAAGACAATTATTTCGTACAATTTCTTCAAACTTCATGAGTTCTCACCAGCAGGCAATGAGGCCAGAACTGCTCTCCCACTGATGGGTGCAAGCAGCAAAGCTCACATCACAGCCAGCTAAACTGGGACCTGGGTATGAACAACAAATAAGCACTGCATAGCATGTAAGGTTGTCCTAAGTTCAGCAGTAGCAGTCATTTTTCTCCTTCTTAGTAGCTGGTGCAGTGCTGTGTTTTTGACTTGTGGCCTGGGAACAGCGCTGATAACACCGATGTTTTTAGTTACTGCTCAAATGTTTAGTCTGACCAAGGACTTTGTGAGTCTCATGCTCTGCCAGGGAGGAGGGGAAGCCAGGAGGAAGCAGAGACAGGACACCTGACCCAAATTAGCCAAAGAGGTATTCTATAGCACAGCACCTCATGCCCAGGATGTAGAACTGGGGGCAGTTACCCTGAAGGGTGAGATCACTGCTGGGGTTGGGGTGGGTACCAGTCGGCGGGTGGTGAGCAGCTGTATTCTCTCCCCTTGTTATTTCCCTTATCATTATTATTACTGGTGGTAGCAGCAGTGATTTGTGTTATACCTTAGTTACTGGACTGCTCTTATGTCAACCCGTGGGACTTACATTCTTTCAATTCTCCTCCCCATCCCTCCGGGAGCTGAGGGAGGAAGTGGGGGAAAGTGAGTGAATGGACTGCATGGCTGAGTCGCTCACCAGGCTTAAACCATGACAAAGGTGTACCACGGCTTTCAAGATACCCAAACATCTGTGTTTTATCCCTCTCAGAAGTATTTGTGCCAACTACATTGATGGCAACTCATGGCCCAGAAGTAAACTGAATCAGACTGACCTCAGGAAAGGGTGCAGGGGCTTGGGGAAGATGGTGATACACCTTCAGTGTAGGATGGGAAGGAGAATACTATTACATTAAGGAAATAATAATCATTTCTGTAACCAGAAAGGAAATGGAAGATGGCAAAAACCTATTTTCACATGACAGAGAGAAAAGCATTCTCTAATCTCTACTAACCGTCTTTGTTCTTGTAGTAATAAACTGACCAGAGGTATCACTTGTAATTTGCTTATCAACCCTATACTTCTCATGAGTGAGGGGGAAAATCCCTATTATTAAAAAGAACCCCAGGCTTTGCCTTCAGGTTTTGGTCTGAAGCCAGTACCTGCAACAGAGAACTTTCAACAGAAGGCAGCAAGGACTTCTCAGGAAAAGCTACAGGATCAGGCCACATGATCCCAGTAAAAACTGGCCTTTTCCCCCTCCTCCCAATCTCGTTATTCCCAAAAGATACAAAATAAATAAAGATTGTTGGGATTTCTATAAGAAGATTTAGCAGGTTTTTCATATTTGTTTAGACTGTAAGATATAATTTGAATTTGGGGCTTGCCTCTCTCACTCACTAAGAAGAAGAATGAGTTATTTGTTCTCTGAATAAGTATTTGTTATTAGTGGATCAGACATGGATAAGGTATATTATTACAACCATATTTGTTAGGTATGATTTACATTGTTTGCTGCATATCATCTTAGGCTGTCTTTAATTTTGTTATACTTTAGGGGGTTTTTGTTTGGTTTTATGCATTTAGTCACAGTTGGTTGTATTCTGAACTTTGAAAAAAATTAATACAAAGGAAATTAAAAAAAGAAAAAGAAAATATTTTCAAAATGATGTGGAAATCAAATCTATCCCTCAGTAATTTGATTTGTAGGAAATGGAGAGCAAAGCATTACAAAGCATTACAAACAGAATGCCTTGAAGTGCATCATAATTACTTACATGTGCAAATACATTGTCTAGGTTTAGGCATTCAGTTAATAATAGTCATAATAATTCTATGCCCTTACACAGAGTCTTTCATCCAAGCTTCTCCAGGTTTGAGTAAGCAATCACTAACTAATGCTTGGGTACCTGTGAGTATTCTGCTGCTCATAAGGATGAAGAAATAGGGGCAAAAGCTCTAGAAGGTCAAAGACAGATTATGGTTTGGTGTTCAAGGTAGGAGAGAACTGCAGAGGATGGTTTTCTGACAACAGGTGGAACAGAGGTGCAGAAGTTTGTAACTAAGCCTATATTTCTACAACTTCATGCCTCTATAAGAAGTGCAACAAATGTGCACCTTATAGGTCTTCTGTTCCACAAAGCTTAAAGGCTACAAATTGACATAAATCAGTTCCATGGCTAATCTTGGTGCTAATCACAGTGCAACTGTGGTCTTTACAGAAGTATATCCGTATTTTGCAGCAAAACACAAAGACTGACAAATTTGCCTTGTTTGGAACTCCTAACCAGTGTGAACGGCTCTCATCTGAGGCTCCACAAATGACTTCCAGACCACACACCCTTTGTGGAAATCTAGGCTGAATGTAGAAGGAATCTAGAAAAAGGTACCCTATGAAATTCAGTTGTTAGGGAAAACACCAAACACCAATTTCATGCTCGTAGATTACTCTCACATTGATCTCTTAAGTACCTGAAACCCGTAACAAAACTCTTGAGCATGCCATATTACCCAAAAGCTTTTCCACAATTCCTTGCAAGGAAGAAACTCTTTGACGGTTTACTTCCATCCCACTTTCTAATTGCACACCTGCATTGCTTTCTCTCCCAAGCCAAGAGAGAAACCCTTGGCTTCTGTATCCCAGGTCCTTTGCTCCTTACCAAGCAGAACTCCATCCATACTCACTCGAATATATGTTTTCATGCTTCACTAGATGACCAAAACCCAAGACCTACAAATTATTTTTGCTGTTTCATTTAGCCATGCAATAATAGTAATGCTTTGATCTACTACCTGCTGAAATAGCAATAACGGCTGCACTGCAGTTACTGACCCACGCAGGTATACAACTCCCTGTTTGAAGAATTTGACATTAACACATCCCATTTTTGTTTAGCCTACATTTCTGTGCTCCATGTAGCTGCAACAGAAAGCATTTCTCTGTACATTTCCATTACCTGTTGTGCTCTACACTAATAAAAACACTGGATATTATTTGTCTGGCTGACTGGCAAATCCAAGCATCAAAACATCATTCCGGTGTCACATACTTCAGCGCTCTAATCTTTCAGAACTTGTAAAGCTATCTCTTACGGCGCTTTGCGGGCTGTGAGATCACCCTGACAAACTGTGATAATGTTGGCAATCTCAGAATGGGTGTTCATTTGCAATCTTACTACAGAGGAATTGCTATGTTTCCAAATTTGAGGGCTTGACATAATCTGTCTCCACAAAGCTATCATGGTCTGTCATAAGGGTGTCTGTGACCCAGGGATTTTATGGGGTTAATATCTATCCCCAGTGCAACTTCATTATAAGCAGTGGAATTACCTAGAGTATGACTTTATGTATTTGCTTTCTTTTTTTTTTTTTGTATTTTAAATACCCTTTATTTGTACTATGATTTTTCTGAAGTGCAAACAGCACTGAGTTATAACATCTAAGTCAGGTACGAGAGATTGCTCCTCCAAATCATGACCAGTTTCCTTACAGTTTATGCCAAGCCCTCTGCTCCCCTCATCACACTTAGTGACTGAGAAACAATGCAAATGTCAGGTCAAGCTACAAAGCTATTGCCATCATCTCTTCCTTTCCGTATGCTCCTAGTACTGGCAGTCTCTGGGCTGCAGTCCACAGGATATCCACAATTATGGCCCAGATTGAGGGAGGGGTAGAAAAACGATGGTACTCTGCCAAGTATGCCAGAACCTAAACTTGATCCATTTTAACACTGAAACTGGGACAGCACCGTGTTCTCTAGAATCCATGTAAAGGAAGGAAAATAACTTACCATTTCAAAAGAGGAAAAAAGAGTTAGTACAGACCTAACATAAATAACTATTTTACTTTTGTTCCGACCCTTATCTTTTAACTAAAGAAATATGATGTCTTGATACAGAAGGAGATTTTTTAAATGCCATAAGACTGTTAAGCACCTCAAGAAAAAGTGAGACAGAGAGAGTCAGGCTTCATCATATTTATGGGGCCAGTAAACTGCTAGTGAAGTCATTTGATTTTGAAATTACTTAGGAGTCATTTAGAAAAGCCGGGAACACAGGATGGAAATAGAAAACTAAAAAAAGTGCATCCAGTGTTTCCAAATAAGTTCCCTGCACAACACCCTTCCCCTCCTATCATCCCTCAGGCAAATTCACCAGCTTGGCAGTTCCTCCCCGTTAAAAGATCCTCCCCAAATCCTGCTCAGGGTGTGGGTGAACCGCTGGGACCTGGCCACGGCTGTTGGGTCAAAAGCAGCACACAAGCGCTCCATGTCAGTGCTGGAGCACAAGCTTAACTTTAAGCACCGGCTTGAATATTTGCTGAACTAATGATGGGATGTTTTTGCTATGTATGATTTTACAAAAGAAGCTCCCTTTCCTTGGATTATTCCATCTAATCAAAACAAAAGTTGTTAAAGACGTACTGTACCAGTTTATCCCCACGTAAGATATTTTCTGCATTTCATTCTCTATGGAAAGGGAAACTTCGTGTCACTATCCAACCTCAGGAATAAGCCACCTAGCTGCAATGCTACAGGAAAGTTTTTATATCCAAATAAATTCCGAACTTGTATTTTGGTCCCAAATTACAGCAAACTTGTTGTAGCAAAATGCCTGCTGCTTTTACCAGCAGCAGAAATTACCCCTTGTGTCTCTAATCTTTCAGAAAAGCACATGCAGCCTTGGAAACCCACGGTAAATGCTTTAATGTGTGCATTATCTTCCTGAAGTCAGTAGGTTGTGTGGATATGAAAAAAAAAAAAAGGCTTCATGAAAAGCACAAAGATCCATGGGCTTCAAAAGGTTAAACAGCTTCACTAACACAAACACTGCAGAGGGGACCGTGCTTAACACAGCAATGAAAACTGCATCTGCTTCTCCCCTCTAAAACTCCCCTCTTGAGGGCAAATGTTTGTATTTTAAAGTAAGCTGAGAACTGATGAGTAGACTTGTATAGCAGTTATTATCTGACTCTTTTCTACATAAATCTGGTTTTAAAGAAGAAAAATTCAAAGGCAAGAACCTTAACTCTCAGCTAGTGCCACTGCAGAAGCTCTTTGCTAACCACAGCTGAATTATAATAACGTGGGGGTTTCATATTTTTTAGTATTTTGAATACTGGCAGTAAGACATCATGCACCTCAAATTTTCTGAAAAATAAAGAAAATAAATGATCACTCATCGTTCTCTATTTATAGAGGAAAAGAATACAGAAACACATTAAATTTACCATAAGCAAGGGATTTCACACCATGACAGCAACTTTTAATCTCATTCATTTGTCATATAAATTATGTCCCTGGGGATATCCCATAAAATTAATTAGGTCAGAGAGAGAAGGAAAATAATTTTAAAACTTCTCAAAACTCCAGCAAACAATAGGTTTTAAACACAGCATTATCAATAATCTCATGGTAAGGTCCTTCCTCCTCAGTCATCAGATTAAGAACTACCTTGGCCCCTCCATGATAAAGGCAATCATATAGGTTCAAGTACACAACACTTCTGAAACTGACAATTTTGCAAGCAGCTCTGTCTTTCATAACAACAAACTCCCTGGAAAAAATCTGAAATACAATTTAGCAAGGCTTTCATTGTGTCAATGTGGCTTTTAAGCACAAAGCTACAATTGCAAAATCTGGGCATGATATAATTCATCGCACAACACACAAAAGCAAAGGGGAGGAGGGCAGAAGAAAATAATAAGGATTTTAGACAAATTTTAGTACTGGCCAAACTCGTCCTCAAATCAAAACTCTGAAGCTTTGCCTGTTCACCAGCTTTTCTAGAGTTTAGGCAAAAAGGAATTTTCCCGTATACTTTTCCTGTACCACTCTGGCTTCATTTCATGCAAGAAACAAGACATGGGGTTTTTCACTCTTCTCAACACAGCTCACCGAATTGGAAGTGTTGATACACATGTACAAAATCCAACATATTTTCTGATCCTATTCAGAGCACAGATCAAATTTTGCTTTTCCTGATGCCTGTGCCACCTTCCAGTGTACACTTGAGTACTAAGGGCAGAATAGGAAGACAACGAAATGCAGGGGAGTAACTGAGCTGATGGTGCTTGATCATTAACGACATTAACAGACTGCACTAATGGATAACTCCGCAATACAAATTTCATCTGGATCATGTGAGGGCATGAGATCACATTTCTGCCAGCCCTTGCATGAGTTAATGTTAGCAGTGGGGAACAAAAGATATCAGATAAGGCATGGAGCTTGCTGGTAAAAGTCAACACATAAAAATATATTTTAAAAACTGCATGAGAAGAATGAATTTATAATGGATCCGTGCTTTGCATTTTGAGGTGACAGAGTTCTCGATCTGGTAGAAAGTTCCCAAAGCTCAATTTACTACATTGTCAAAATATAGCCTGAGGGGACAATCTGACTTACAGCATCTTTATGACTGGTGATGAAAGAACCTCGCTTGGCTTTTAGATACCAAGTTTGGCTCAAGATAGAGCAGTAGAGAACAGAACATCTTTTATTTTATGCTGGGAGTTCAGTGTTCCTCTTCAGCACAGAATTAGGTTTTACTGTATAGAATTCTCACACACAGCTCGCTGATGGGTAAGAATTCACACCTTCAGATTTTGGGGATATACTTCACACCCTTCATTGTTACTGCTACTAAAGATACAGATTACAGTGTCCTCATGTCATTGTAGCATCTGTAACAGAAATCTTTAGAAAATTCAGGAAAAAAAAAAAGTCTTTTACCAGGCCACAGCATGTCTTAGCCTTGGAAAGGCTTGGGAGTGCAGTAACCACATTAATTGGACACTCTATAGACAGACAAGCATAGCTCAGTTACGGTGCAGCTTTTAGTGTTCCTTATCATGTTGTTTCAAAATACATTTCATGTTTCATCCTGTAATATATACATCTGAAAGCATTGCACAACAGTGGACAATCCTACAGAACCACAGGAAATAACTATTTCACAAACATGAAGCAGTCTGCACAAATATAAATAGTGCGGCCCAAATCTGTTCTAAATTATGCAAATCCGTGGAAGTCAACTTGCACCACTAACAGAACAGAAAAGAGCATGTAAAAATGTAAAATATGTCTTCACTGTACAGCTATCCACGGGCCTAAGCATGCCAGCCTGCCATCATGTAGTTTCGCAGCATGGCTTTACAAGAAGCAAGAAAAATAAGAGTATCTGGGATTTCTAGTTCTCTCATGCACTGGAGGACACATGTCCAAGAACATATGGACTTAAATGTGTCAGCATCCTACATCACTCTTATTTCAAGAATGTTATTAATTTTTGTGGGTGGAGTCCAAAATCTTAATGTCATATTAGCACACAGTGGCTGTTTCTGTAATGCACATGTCACAGGAAGCATATGTGTAGCAGTCCAACGATTGCATTTTAACTTGATTTCAAGTGATTTTCTGAATTATAATACTCTCAAAAGACAAAGTACTGATGCTACTAGCAGGGCATTTCACAACTTTTGTCTTCAGTTTCATCCACCAACCTCAGTTCTGACCTCCAGGATTTTACACTACTGAAGATCTGGATTCTCCACACACAGCTGTTTCAACAAATCACATTTTGCCCTATAAAGCATAGGGTGTGACTTCAGGATTGGTATTTTCAATGCTGAACCGAATTATATGAGTGATGTATGCTACTCCAGGCAAAAAGCAAGACTAAGGTCAGAAAATTCTTTGCCACGCTAATTTACCTAAATTTCAATCCAAATCTTCTCAAATGAATCAGCCTCTTTACCAAACTCGCAGGTACAGACAGATACTGTGGGTATCACTCACGCAACCACTCCAGCTGGATACAGGGAGAAACGTATTGCCAAGGGCTTCTCGGCTGCAAACCAACAGGTGGTTTGGCACTGAGATTTGTACCTGTTTGTGGTTTTCATCTTTGGTTTCAAGACAGAAAATGAGACGATACCTTTCAATGCTGCATCTCAAGCAGGCTGTACGGAGAGCAAGGTTTCATTCCAACCGAATCTCTCTCTCTCTTGCAAAGTTGAGGAAAACTGCCAACCACTGCTGCTTTTGCCATCAACACGCAATGTAGATGTTAGGAAAAAGCAAAGTAAAGGGAGAGAAGAAAAAGAAAAGGAAAAATGTAAGTTTTACATAAACAACAATGTGTACATAATGACTACATCTGAGGGCAACAAAATAAAAAGTACTGGCTTTAGCATAAGGAAACAAACAAAACCTTGGAACAGCTTGCTCTAAGAGGTATTTATTTTTTTTTTTAGTTCACTGGATACAGAGAATTTTTGTTTAAATTTAGTTCCAAGAGATACAATACTTTTGAAACATATGATAAACTTAAAAGGACAACTCTAAAGAATCAAACCTATCATAGCATTAAAATGAACTACACCATTACTCAGAGAGCAGACTAAGCCCCTTCAGCACCCTGCAAAGCAGCAGAAGCGCTTAGAACATATGTTTCTTTCCTGCAAATAGCCCAGGGTGCAAGAGGTGGGTTTTGTTTTTTTGTTTTTAAAGCCTTGTGCATGGGCCTAACTCTGCCTTTGTTGAAGGTAGTGTTAACACACATTGAATGCAGTGGGAACCAAATGTGGATAACTGCATACTTTGAAAAATCACACCCAATATGTTCAGCTGATGCCATCATTCTCTGAGGACAACTGTAGGCTATGGAATGCTACAAGTAATACAGAGCAATAGTCTAAAGTAAGCTTTTCAGAATTAAGGAAACATATTTTGCTACTTTTTCAAAGATAATTGGGAATGTGCACCTTCAAAATAGTAGTCAAGGGTAGGTAAAGGCTGTCTAGAGATCCTTACTTACAGAAATTTCAATGTCTTCATAAAATCAGTGTTTTTCAAAGCACTCAACAAGCCTTAAGACAACAGCCACTGAAACTACGCCTTTTGGATTAAAGTAAGAAAATGAAAGTCAGTGCCTGTCTACAGATGCAGACATAACGAGAATCATAGAATCATCAAATAGTTAGGGTTGGAAAGGACCTTAAGATCATCCAGCTCCAACACCCTGCCATAGGCAGGGATGCCTCATGCTAGACCATGTCATCAAGGCTCTGTCCAATCTGGCCTTGAACACTGCCAGGGATGGAGCATTTACCATTTATTTGGGCAACCTGTTCCAGTGCCTCACCACCCTCACAGTAAAGAACGTCTTCCTTATGTCTAACCTGAACTTCCCCTGTTAAGAAAGATGTCAATACATCTGCTAGTAATCAAAATGGGTCCACATTCACCAGTGCACAGAAAGTGGAGTTCTAACGATCATCAAGAAACTTTGTTTTGCCCCAGTAACTGTAAAACTATTTCAGGAGGTTGTATGTATTAATTTACCTATAGAAGACAAGATTAGGTTGTATTAAATCATCTATACTAATAAAGACTGATCTGAAGAGAAAATGGAACTACTTTACCATGAAGATATAATCACCTGGGGGGAAAGTGGTCCCAAAATGTTCTAATCCTGAGTTGGATCAAAAAAAAACCAACCCAGGCAAATGGATCTTTTTTCCTTATGAGAAGGCATTTCCACAAAAGTTCATCCTTCAGATATCTCTCAGATAAAAAGTTCAATTCTCAGGTAACTCAGAAATTTTCCATCAACAAGCTAGGAAAAGGAGAAAAAGAAGAAAAACAAAAAAAGAGCCTTCCAGAACCTGCAGTTGGGAAATACATGGTTTTACTTTTCTTGGGTAAAACAGTTATTCCCAAGGAATTTTTTTATTTTTTTTTTTTTTTAAGAAAAACAGTTTCCACTGGAAAATCATTCCAATGGAAAATAACTGGCCATGGCTACAAAGGATAGGACCACTGGCTTCAGCAAGGGGAAGGTGAACGTCAAGGTCAGTGGACTGGGTCTGCCACTGTCCTCTTGCACAATCATGGGCAAAATGCTTCTTGTTCTCAGTGATGCTATTTCTCCTCCAGCCTTTCTGCTTCCATAGACTATCCACTCTTCAGAGCAGGAACCGTCTCTCACAGTACGTTGCATCCAGCCTACCTTAACACATGTTAAATAACTTTCATCACTGCAGTAACAACAGTGTTTTTCCCTCCTACAGCAGCTAGTTCCCAATACAGAGATGAAGAGAAAAGCACAACCTATGGCTGCAACACACTGCTAATCAAACACTATTGTATACCATGGGGATGTGGGGAAAGACGCCTTTTCATCTCAGAACCAGTCAGAGTTTATACACACAAAATTAGACACCTCTACAGTCCAGTCTTGTGATCTGTGTTCCAAGCTGCCAGAAATAAGGCAGGAAAGAAGGGCGGGAGGGGGCATCTCCTGTGTTCGTAATGAAAGAAGAGAGATGACTGGACTGAGAGCTGAAGAGGTTACAAGGCAACAGCAGTGCCGTGAGTTGTTTGGGCTTAAAGCCAGATGTCTTGTATTTCCTTTGATTGTTTCTAAATAATTAATGGTATTAATTTAATCATGTGACCCACCCAACACCCCCGTTTTAGAATTTGGCTCCATGTACTAACACTAAATATAAAGGAGAAAGATAGGACTGTCTATAGCATACTGAATATTGATGCTGTGTGTTTGGACTGCAACAACAGCTGATATTCATATCCATAAGACTATATATCTACGGCGCTTGCAGTGTTTGCACAAAGTAGATCAAGTAGTAGCCTTCATGCTCCATCCATAAACCAGCTCAACTATGGCATATGGACACTGCGTGTTTGAAGTAGCAAAATAGAGGGTACAGCTCTCTCTCCACCCACACTTAAGATGAACCTGCCACTACTATTACACGTAACGTTTTCTGGCAAGCTCCCAGTTTTCAGTCATGCTGGTTTGCTTGAAAGAAATACTCAGAGGAGACTCTGCTTGTCTTGCTGTTTGAACAAACAAAATAATCACGCATCTTGAGCTAATGGTCCAAAGCCTAATGAAGATCATAGAAAAGAGAGTACCCGTGATGTGAGCACTCCCTTCTGACTTACCCACATAAGCCACTGCTATTGGCAAAAGGAAATGCATTATGAGGATACTCAGCAACCCTGAGCTCTGGTCTAGACATACCTCTGCTTGGTACAGTAGCAGTCAACCCACAAAGGAAACAGCAACCATCGAAGGTAAAAATTTCACTTCTGCAGGATTTCTTATGCCAGGGCATTGGCAGCAACAGCAGGAGGACCTGTGCTCCTGTGCTCTTGCTGGGGCTGCAAGTTTCACGGGCTCCACATCATCTGATGGGAATATTCTGACCATTAGGGCTGAGTTCTAGGACTGTCAAAATGTAACAGAAGAAATCCTGAAGAAATGCAGACTAATGAAGGCAGCATATGTACTCAGTAAAGATGTTTCTCCATCCTCCTACATGCTACAGCATACTCTCAGCTGCCCTAGTCAAGAATCCAGTCCCACCCATCTTATCTACCTTTTTCCTACCATATTTCCTTCCACCTATACTGAATCCCATGGCACCTACCATCAGGTAGTATAAAACAGGGTAGCTGTGAGGTAATGGAAGAGAGAAAGAAATCTGACAGCTTGAAGCAAGCTCTCACTTTGTCCAGCAATGCCCCAGACCTCTGCAGGTAAAGACAAAGTGACACCAGGCCTTTCACAGATGTCAAAAGACATTTCTAAACCATGCACAAAGCCAACCTCATCAAAGAGTACCTGTGGGGAGTCAAGACAGCTTGGTAAAGTCTCATTTCTATATTTTAACCATGGTTCCCTACTTGGTTGTCATTCTGCAGCTAGACTATCAGATCAAGACTGGCAAAAGCGCTTTCTACAGTTTATTCTTCAGCCAAAGAAGTGAACACTGAAAAGCTCTTCACTAGAAAGCCTATCCCTAATCCTCAAGGACTTAGCAGGCAAGGCTTAGCGATCCTAAGGCAAAGGATCAAAGGCATCTTTCATCACCACTAACTCACCAAGCCAGTTGGGTTCATAGAGCTCTGGGTTTCAGAACTCAGGCTATGGGGCTCTTCTGCAAGAAATGAGCAGAATGAATACCACACTGACCCTGCTGGGAAGAACACTTCTCACCCTGTCCTGTAAGTGCTTCTCTAACAAGGTTATATAAGGTTGAATAACAGCATGGGTTTATTTCTCAGGGATGTATGTAAATGGAAAAAATACTTAGTATCAGTTAAAACAAGAAGAGGAAGAGTAACATACACTCCAAGTGACTTCCTTCAGTTCCTATCAGCTACCTATAAAGAGCAGCAACACCTACACAAGTAAGAGGCACACCAGAACACCTGATGCCAGAGTAGCCCCCCTTGAAAGCTGTTCACAGTGCCAGTAAATGGGCATTGTGGTTTTGAACTGGAATAAAAAGAAACTGCTTCAAGACAGGAACGATCACAAAGAAACTGTTAAACTGTCTGTGAGGTAAAACACTGGAAACAGACAATTAAACAGCCAAACAGCATTTGAGTTGAATCACTTTACGAAAAGCCTATGTACATATATGCTGGTTCTCAGGATTTTGGGGAGGGGTTGCGGTAGTAGAGTGAGAAGACGGCATTTTCCTGTGGCAACAAGGATCTCTGAAAGTGTCTACATGTCAAGACTTTGCTGAGAATGTGTCTTTGTTCCTTCTCCTGCTTTATTTCCCTTTAATGATAGCTTTGCAGTGAATTCCATTTGTGAGTTCTCAAATAAATGCAAATTTTATCTTGTAAGCAATACCCTCCAAAATAGTACCACAACTGAAAATAAAAATGTTGAGAGCTAAAAGGCACTGGGTCTTCCCCAGTGCCCCCAGGTCCCCAGTGAACTGGACTGCTTGCTATTATTACATATGGAGCACCAGGCAGGGCACTTGCTATTATAAATATGTACTGTACTGAAATTCATAGCATAAGTTGCCAGGGCCCAACATTCTAATTAGAATTACAATTGTGCAATTTACTGATTTACTTGGCTAGCTTACCAAACTGAGAACACAGAAAGGAAAAGAACCAAGCCCAAAACAAGAACTACCTAGGTGTTTACCAGAATGGGCTAGCTTTTTGTTTGTGTTCAATACATTTCAATTAAAATTGACTTAGTTTCAAAACAAAAACAGAAACCTTGTTTTAGAAATATCAAAACAAAACCTTTCGGATTTCCAAAACACTTCTTTCAATTTGTTCTCAGTTTATTTTTTTGCATAGTCTTGGCTAACTCGTATCTGAGGCAAGCAGTTTTCAGCAAATAAAACATTTAACAGTTGTACTCAGATCTAAAGCTAAGGGCTGAACTGTGAGTCAACCGACCCACGGAGGCAGGGGATCCACATTCTTTCCTTGGTTCAGCCTCCGTCTTTGTGTCCAAGGTGAGTTATTTCATTTCTTTATGGTCGTCTCTCTGTCCACGCTTTGTCTCTGCCGCCTCTGAGCTCGTCAGTGTTAGATGCAGCTCCTGCAGTGTGTCTGTACTGTGCCTAACGCAATAGATTGCTCATCTCAACTGGGGCCTATATGATTTACTATAATATAAATAACTGCTCAACTGCAGTCAAATCTCTTTTTAATGCCAATACTTTCACTTGCGTATATTTAGCTGCCCATCATGGGAACGTCAGCTTCTATTTTAATTAATTACTTATTAATAGAGGTAAAATATGAACGGACGACAAGTCTAGATTCTTCCTGCTTCATCAATTTCAACGCTCAAAGAAAGCATCTCGTTTACAGCTACCAGGGACCAAGGGGGAAATGCACTGAATTAAAACCGAAACCCAGGATCGCCTCGGCACTGTTGTAGCCCCATTATTTGGGGACAAATCCTCTCATCCCTCCAGGGAAGGCAAGGTAGCTGGATTGAAAGAGCTGTTTAATGGAAAGCCTCACAGGCAATCTGCAGATCCTCTGTGCAGGGCTTTAGGCACACAGTTGTCACTAGTACGAACGGGAAATACAAGTTCAGTGTCTGCACAGGGGTGGAAACCGCCTGTGAGGATGAAGGGAGGAGGTCTGCCCGCCTCTGTTTCGGAGACCCCTTGCATCTTGCACCTTGCTTAATCAAAAGACAACTTTAGAGCTCATTAGAAAACAAACAACATGGAAACAGAAATTAGTGCAACACTGCAAAGTCTTCAACTTCAATGCACAGCGCTCGGGGGTGGGAAGGTTTCTCAGAGCACACACGGCTGTCACTGACAATAAAGTCAGTCACGTTTTTAAAACACTGGGGACAGAGTTGCAAATGTGCCCCATTATGTCTTGAGATGTACTCCCTGGGTAAAAAGAGGTGCGTGGGTTACGTGTGTTATTTTGCTGAGACTGTAAAAGGCAGCACAAAGTACAGACTGAGAAAGAGCAACCGTCGAGTACGTGGGGTGATTATTCCTACTGTATGAGCCGGATCCTGGGTGCCCCAGGTAACCTGGAATCCTATCCAACGCTATTTTCCTCCATCCTTCGGGCTGCTCCTCAGCTCCAGGAGACACCCACACCATTTCCCAGCCCCTCACCCCAGCCTCCATCAAGGGCACTGCCAGAGGTGCACAGACCATGCTGGATGCTGCCAATACCGCTCTGTCCAAGGGCGGCATTTGCAGTTGGCCATTCCCTTTCACACGTGAGTGCCCCCACGCCATGCTAGAGGAGCATTTATTATAATTAAAAGCAAATCCTCCTCCCTGTTGATTGTACTTATTGGCCATTGCTGCCATCTAGCCAGATGCACCTCCAATATTCACAGAAGCCTTGAGCTTGTTTGTTTTCCCTTTGCCACTTGGCCTGAAGCAGGGATAAATGCACCCCTTGTTACTCACTGCCTCTGTGGAGACATTTGTAAACTTTCACAGGGTTTTTCTTTCTTTTTTTTTCCCCAACAGGTGACAAAATACTGCGTAACTGCAGGTGCTCTGGGGACACAAACAGGAAAATGGAGATCAGATGCAGCTGTACTTGGAGTAAGGGAAAATCAAGATAAGCGTAGCAGATAAGAGAGGGCTAAAAGGAGCAAAAAGCAGTGACTGAGCAGGGGTTGTTAGCTATTCTTGTTGCTGACTTGCTCTTGCAAGGTAGCTCGAGCAGAATGATTTTGTCTATTTTGTTATCACGCCAAACTTTTGCAGGTGTGACCACGGTAAGGTTGGAAATTATTGGGGAAAACAAAAAACGTTTCTGGGCATTGCTGGAAAATGATTGAGAAGTTGTTGACTCAGGCTAGCACCGAAGGATGTGCTGGAGGTCACAGCTGAGGGGTACTGGCCGGCGCTACTGGACTTGTGACGTACGAATGATAAGGAAGTGGTTTCAGAGAGCTTCCGTGTTCAGATTTATTCTTACAAAGAATTTGTTCCCAAAATTCAGTCAGGAAAATGTTCCTAATGGAGGGCTCACTCTGCATCCATCCCTTCATCTCCTTTTGGTACACACAGCATGAAATAGGATGAAAAAAGAATATTCTAAAGAGACTTAGAAATGAAAACATTCAGATGGAGTTTCATGGCCTCCTTTCTGCCCACAGTTCAGCTCTAAAAAGCCAATCTAAACTTCCAGACACTGTGGCCATTCACTTCTCTAGACAACCTGTTTTCAGAGCCATAGATCCAGCAACATCATAAGCAAAAGGTGAAGCACAACGAGTAGAAGTAAATAAACATGACTGCATGATAAAAGACACTGATTGCTCCCTGGCCATAACCTTTCAGCCAAATAAAAGGGAGACACACAGAACAATAAATGTCTGTGAATTCAAATTTCTTTTACTGTACTTCCTATTCCACCAGGGTAAAGAAGAAAAAGTTGTCTTTTGCTTCTCTGATTTTTTTTTTCCACTTAAAAAATAGGTTTCACGGGTAATCTAGAGTAATATTCATATGGGAATCCAATTTATGCAGTGGGATAGGATTAAAAAAGGAACAGAAGGTCTGGATTCTGAACCTGCTCTAACAGTTTTGATTTGAATAGAGCCCAAGTCTTGAAATGGCTTGTTTTCCACTTCTGGTTTGGAGCTGGTTGAAATACTGCCACAGTAGCACTTCCTGTAAATTTTTTGTCCAAGATTCTCATTATTTGGAACTAAACTCTAAAGATTTTGGCACTGTGAAATCCAAACAAAACTCTGTCCCTGACTCAACTGGCCCAGAAGTCAACCCAAGCTTAATCTGGTTCTGGGTCCAAATCCAGCTTCAGTCCATTTCCATTGTTATATAGATTATGCCATAATACCACCTCTAGCCTCAGGATTTATGAAGCCGCCTCGCAGGATGCATATTTGTGTGTAAATACATAAATCACATCAGATAAACAAAGAAGACATGCCAGAAAACAGGAGAGGAGGGAAGAGGAGAGATACCTACCAAGCGGTTTGTCTCTAAAGTGTTGCCAGTTGTGAAAGGACTTGACGTGCTAATATCCGCTCATTCAGACTCTTACAGACATGCTAAGAGCGTGACGGCTGGCAGGCAGTGCATTTAAGTGCTGTTACTGAGGCCCCCAAATATTGACAGAGTGCCAGACTCTGAGAAACTATTGATGTATGCAGCCGGCCGCTGCTCCAGACACCTCTCAGACAGAGTCTTTAAATGTCACAGATTAATGAATTTTCATGAAACGGAGAATGAGAGAAAGAATTAAAAAAAAATAAATAAAAAAATATATCCCACGGCACCAACATGAAAGCATCTTTTATCCCTACACAAAATTCTGCCCTTGAGCCTCAAGATTCCAAATAGATTATAACCGATCTTAAATCAGCAGGAGATACAGTGTGGAGGAGGTTAGACCCTCTAGATCATGCAGAGCATCCTCAAACAAAGCCAACACATGAGAGATTCATTTATACAAAAACCAACGAGCATCAAGGACCACTCAGATCCAGTTTCATTTAACCAAACCCAGGAGTTACAAAGCTTAAGGGGTGGACTTGGTTAAATGGTTTTTAATCTAAGGTACAAATGAGGCCAAACTACAAAGTTCTGCTGTTGACTCTGAACGACCCTAACTTTAGAGCTATTCAGATAGACAACTGTACTTGGACCCTCTCTTAGTATTTCATGTTGTGCTTGATCTTATCCAAGAATTGCCAAAGTTACAACATTTTTATGCCATCAGATAAACCAAGTATGCTGATTATTTCTCTTTTTTTCATTTATATCAGTGAACTCAAATATGTATGCAAGAACTTCAAATATCATTAAAATGTAATAATGCAAAATGCATTTGGAGTGCAAATGACAAATCTATGCATAAGACATCATTTAAAGAGGAAGTCAGGTCATGATGTAGATGATGCATGCAGAGGTAAAAATGGGCCATTATACCCAACTGTGTTAAAAATACAGCTCCGGTGAGCCCTCCTGCACACAGCCACTTGGAAGTGGGGCTCCATCAGCCATTTGCTCCCCTATTCCCAGAGGCACAGGCGCTGATTCCCACAAGTCTCAACTGCCTTCACCTCCTGCAGGGCTGGAACACCTCTCCTATGAAGACTGGCTGAGAGACTTCAGGTTGTTCAGCCTGGAAAAGACAAGGCTCCAGGGAGACCTGAAAGCAGCTTCTGGTGCCTAAAAAGGGCCTACAAGAAGACAAGAGAAAGACTTTTTACATGGGCCTATAGTGACAAGACAGGAAGGAATAGCTACCCATCCTTGCCACCACCCAAAGCATGTCTTTCTTACCACCACACATCCCTTGACCACCAGAACTGCGGCAGGGTGTGCAATTACCCGTAGCTCTACAAATGATCTGAATGAAGTAGCAAGTAGCCATCCTCTGCTGACAGCCAGACAGAAGAGAGAGCACACATCCATGTAAAAGTGGATGACACAAATGACTGATTAAGTACATGAGAAGGCAAAATGTCAAAGCCTTTCTATTCTGAGAACAATCTCTATACAAACAGAGGAAAAAAAAATCAATATAGATTTTCACACAGGGAACTATTTTACACATCATTGCAAACTTACTCTAAAACACTCTACTTTTTCCTTAGGACTTTTAAATACCCTAACGTTACTGGCCCTTCTGGCTTGCTATTTCTCCTCACACCCCTTTTCTCCTTTCTCCTTTCTTCCCCTCTCTCTCTTTTTAAAAAGCAGTAAATGAGGAGCTGTCACAAAACACTAACCCAGAGCACCATTCAGTCCAGTAGCACATCTTCAGCAAAGGTTGTACTGAAAAAAGATGTAAAACCCCTTCTACGAAAACCTTCTCCTATACCTCAGTAGAGATTGGCTTCAGTCTAAAGCCTAAGGCAGAGCACTGGGTGGGATGATCCCTGATACACACAAAGAAGCCCATGTGCCCAAGCTATGAAATTGCTCCTCACGAGCACTGATTACCTGGACTCCCTGCAATACCAACATGATGACGTACCTTTGGGTCCCTTCATGTCCTGAGTACATGCTAGGACATGGCAGGCTTGTCTCAGCGCCTACCTGACATGTATCCCCAGGAGTGTGGTGTGTATCCTAGGCAATGCAAACACTGTCTCCTCCACGACCACCTCACATGGCAGCCACCACTAACAAAACTTTCTTGGGAGATGTGTCTCTTTTCTTTAGGAATAGAAAAAGGAAGCTAAAACTTGCAAAGCACAGCAACACTTCATGTGAGCATGTTAGGAAAGGAGCAAGCTGGGCAATTTTCTAACACTACAAGGGTAGGACACTTCTTTTCCAATGAGCCTTTGGCATTTTCACTAAATGAAATGACTGAGAAGACACAACAAAGTCTTATGACCCATCTGAAGTTACACAATAGCCTTCTCTCTGTCTCCTTTTGTAAGTACTAGAATAACTAAGTCTTGTCCCTGTTCTCTTTGCATGCCAATGTTACAACAGCCATCCCGGTTCCATAAATTCTGCACCATCTCCAAGACTGGGATAACAGAGGTGGGCAAAAATTTGGAATAACTGGAAGTACTGATATTACATGAAATTTAGCACAGAACAGAACAGAATGGGACACACAAAATAGCAATTGCAAGGGAATGAACAGGAATAAAGGTGTTACAGAATTAAAGTTAGGTCTGAAATGGACCTTGTTAGCTCTCCCTCATGTTGGTGAGGGCAGTATCAAAGGCCATCTCCTTTGTCTCATCTAGTCTCTTTGACTGTTACCATATACCTTCCATCAGTTAATTCATTTTTTGTACTCATGTCGGATTATTGTTGCCTACCTTCCATATTTTTCTTTCCTCAACGTTTATGGGTGTGCATACATCAGAGATCACAACCGGGTTGCACAACCCCCTGCTTGTTAAACATCCCACCTCTTCTGCTGACTTACTGCACTCTTAATCAAAAGGGCAGGAGGAAGCTGCCAGGATTCATTCTTCCCCCTCTCTCCTTCTCTCTCCCTCTCTTTTTTTCAAATGGCACAAATGTCAAACTTTCTAAAAGGATGTTTGGCATAGATGAGTTCAGTCGTGTAACGTACAAAGTCGGTATGATCAAAAGGTTGCAGGGCTGCCCACTGCTAAAGAAGAGGGGAAAAAAAAAAGGAAACAGGGATCTCTTCTGAAGTGTTAAAGAATGTGCGAGCCAACTGTTGCCACTGGAAACACCATGTCTATTAGCAGCAGCAGTGGGTCTGAAGCACGAAAACCTAGGTTTGGATTCCAGCTTCTCCAAAATGCAGGGCTGTTCTGATCGAATTTTCCACCCATGAAGAAACAGGGACAGACATAGCTATGGAACTGAAGACTTTTATTCTTTGTGCTTTGCATCTTTATATGGAAAGTGAGTGTATCTACGTGGAAATAATAGCAGTTGTTTTTGTAGTTGAAGTTGCTGAAACCAATCAGACAGAACACAGATTCACACATCAAAAATATGCGATCTCTCTGGTGGTTTTATACTGTTACCTCTCACAAGAATAAGTATTTTCATTCTTATTCTACCCAATGACAAAAAGGACAAATTATTCCTCCCTTCTGCATTATGATTTCACATGGCAACTGGTCTGCAACTGTAGGGCGCATCACGATTGCTAAACTGCACATTCACATCTTCCACTACATTTCTGATGCAATGCTTCTGGTTTTATTCAGCCATCTGATTTGCTCCACTTTGCTGAGTCCGTGTGAAGATGTGCACGTCTTCTTACCCAACATCAAAGAACACCCCGGCTATTCCACTGGCTCCTGCAAAATGCCTGCACTCACAGTGGCCTGAAAACTGGTGGTCAAAATACTCATCATGAAGAGTCTTTCCATGAGCTGAGACAGAGTTTCCCTTCCAGAAGATAACCCCAAAAATGTAGGTGGAAAAGCTCATCATCAATATCCATTTAATAGAAAAATCTTAATTATAGATAGCTTTCAGTCCCAGAACAGTAGACGGGAACTTGAGATTAATTCCCCCTATGACAAAGTATGTGAACAATAACCAGAATTTGTAATCAATACCCAGAGGAAAGAGCATCCAAATTGTAACAGGGATTTGGGATTCATTCCCAGAGGGCGTAATATATGATTTGGAACAGGTAGACTGGGATTAATTTTTGATTATGAAATATTTGAACAGCAATTTTCAACTTTTAATGAACAGAGGATGTGGACACCACAATTAATATCATTTTTAAGTCTTTCTATATTTCAAGACACAGATGACAGATCACAAACAGCTGTTCGGGTCATACACAAGCTAATGTGGGAGTGCCACCTAAAGGAAAGTGCACTAGCATGGGACTCTGGAGGGAGGCAGGCAAAGACCAGAGTTGCACTTTTCCCATTTCTAATAAAACTTGCTTATTGCGAATTCCACATTAGAAGTAATTATTCTGTGTTTGCTGACTTTACATGGATAATTGTAAGTCAGAAAACATTGATATGGGAGCACGGCTTTTCTCTTACACAGGGAAAAAAATATAAAGGTGTTCAAAGGAGAAATAATTCTCACTCTGAAGGAAAATTTCAAAATAGGAGTGCTCAAGACAAAATATATGGAACCTCCCCATGTCCTGGGGGAGGAATACAACCCAAATTTCCAAAGTTCCTTAGAATGTAATAAACAGCTAATTATTTGCCTAGAATAAAGATAACAAGTGAGCTGTGAATCTTACCCTTTTCAGTTATTTCTACAAAAATAATTTACTTTGTTTTCCTCACAGGCCAATGAGTAATTTTAATGATTATGAGCTGCATCTGTAGCCATGTAAGACGAGGCAAATTTCCTCTATCTGCATATTTTGCCATTTATGAGTTAAATGTAACAAATTGATGTTTCAGGATGCAGACTGCTCATCACGGGGGTCAGAAAACCTGGCCCCCATGTCCAGCATTTGGTATTGCTCAGTTGGGTGGATGCCATACCCAGAGAAGGAATGTCTTGTCCTGAAACAGCTGATGGTTGTTGCTTCAGAAGCAAGACTAAAGATGAGATGAAAAAAAGCCTGCTTCAGCTCAACAAATTCTTTGTTCCTATTTTATCTTTTTGACCTTGTAAAATACCTTAAAAGATGCTCTGAATTCCTGAAATTGAAGATTTACCTCTTCCATTTTATACCTGCTGCGTAAAACTTCTGGGTCTTCCACTGAAAAGAGAGAAGCCCGCTGGGGTTCCCTATAGGGCCACCCGTCTCCCCTAAGCCCTCAGACCCACATCTACCAAGGAATCATTTCCTAAGCTTCCAAAATTATATATAAGTATGCTGTCTTTGCCAGACCCTATTAATCATAAACTTCTTCTCATTTCATTTCAGTATTAAACTCATCTTGTTCAAATCTCTAATTTTCCACACTGACAGAGGAGTTCTCTATACATCATTCAGCTCTATTTCCTAGATACGTTCAGAATTACAAAATCCATTCAAGCCCATCTGATCTCTTCTCACTAAACCTTCTGCCTTCCCTGACTGACAGAGAAGAATTAGCCTTCCTCCTGTCAAGTATATGTCTTTTCCCCACAAAAGTAAGCGAAAACACATCCAAATACAGCCAATGACTCAGCTTGCCCTTGTACTTGTATCTTTGCTCCACAGAGCAGTCAATTTTATGGAGCAGCAAGTCCCATTGATATAATATCAGACAGATTACTAATATTTGTGAAGTAAAAACAGCTGTAGCATTCCCTACACGGCAGGGTACCACACACTGAAAGCAGCAATATGGATGAAGTGGTACCATTGGCACCCCTCATTCTAGTGGAGGCATGAAGTCTCACAATGAAGTCACGCTATGGAGCGACACTGCTGAGCCTAATACATCACAGGTCATTTTAAGTCATTAAAAAGTAAAAATTGCCAACCACAATTATCCTCAATGATCGTATCTAATATTAAACCCAGATGTAGATCTCAGGGTTGGAAAGAAAGAGCACTTCAGATATTCTCTGTTCTTTTCCTGCTGCAGCAATGTCATCCATCTCATTTCTAACCCAACACCACAGCTTCTCTCCAGTTTTACAAAGACAGCACTATGCCAGCAAAACAAATGATGGTACTGCTGCAGCAAACAGGAAACAGGATCAAAAGAGCACTCAAGCCCCTCTTTGTGTTTTGTTTCTTTTTGGTGAACCAGACATTCAGCAGAAATGAAGTTATCTTCCCTAGAAGATAGGTGCCATGAGAAGTTTGGTGCTTCATAGCGGGAACAGCCCCTTTTCTCACCAAAGCCCAGCTATCATTGCTCTAAGAGGCTCTGGCTCCCAAGCAGCACACTTCATCCCTACAATGTGACTTGGGGACCTGCAGAGCCCTCCACTCCCACATTCACATGCAGGCTTCTCTAGCTCTTCTGGCAAGTTCATCAAAGCAGCTTTGGCAGGGGACGTGGAGTCAGACAGACTCCATCAGGACATGGTGTTATATTAGTCATCTCACCAGTTTCTGCCTCAGTATCCCCAAGTGTGAATTAGTTTTTGGCACCTACAAGTTAAGAGGTCGGTAGCTTCAGAAGCACTGTCTGGTAGACAGACAGATCAATATTTCATTTTAAAAAACACTCCCTATTCTACTATAGTTTAGCTGATTTGAAAGAAAACAGACTCTGTTGCAGTATTTTTTGACTGAAAACCTCTAGAAGAAATCGTTGCAGACTTTTATAACCAGAATCTGGAAGGGTGTCCCATTGTAATATTTTCAAAGAGAAGTTGTGCAGGCAGTATGTATGTGCATATGGTGTTTATGAATTGTTTTTTAACTTTAGATATTTTATTCATTTTTCCACATGGTACAAGTAGAACACACATCTTTGTTGGACAGACACCAATACAGTATCATAGCTTTAGATTTCAAGCACTCAAGACTCGGTGGGACAAAAGGCTACCCTATCTTTATGCCAGGACATCACGTCCTGAAATTAGGATGCATGCCATCAGGCAGTCAATATCTCACTGAAGATACTCAGCCCTCGATACATTCAGTTATGCTAAATGAAGGAAACTGTAACCACTTCCAGTTATTCCATACAGAGATAAGGACCATGAGAACTCTGTGTCTTGGCATACAACATCCTATTTTGATTTCACTGTGTTGTGGGATCTGCTGTTATCCACAGTTTGTGGACTTCATTTTTTTTCTCACTTGCAGTATGCACACAGCCAGCACAGTAACTTTAGTCATAACAAGGTTCAGAAGTCCATAAAGCAGATGGAAGTGGGTAAGGAATGGCACAAAAAGACCTGGCTAGAGCTTTTTAGGACAGAAGCAGAAGGAGAAGAGATGCTACTGATTCCTGCATCCCTAGCCCTCACAGCCAGCAACAGAGTTCAAAAATCACTTCTCCCATTTATACTCTGTGTGTGTGTGTGTGTGTGTGTGTGTGTGTGTAAGCTGCTCTCACAGATTCATGGAGAATACTGAAAGCATATTCTCTAGGATAACTGCCGATCCAGACTCAGTGTAGTTTGTTGCTCAAAGCAGATGAAATGCAAGTGAATAGCTTACCTTCAGAGCAGAAAAGTCTGCCCTGCTACTGCAGACTGCCATATCTAATAGCTATATAAACCTCGTTTATTTAATTTCAAAGCTGCTGTTTCATTTAAGACGTACCACGGTCTCAGGAATCACAGAACAGTGGCATTTAAGAAGGAGAGGCAGTGATTTAACTGATTTTCCAGGACAAGCCGAGGTCCAAGAGCAAAATAAAGTTTCCTTCAAAAAGAATGGAAATAGTAATAATATAACTGAGTGCTTTTTCTAACTTACATGGTGAACCGCCATCCTGTTAAATGAAATGTAAGAAGGGACAAAATGGTTCAGGGAAAATAAATAAACATTAATTCCATTCCCACTGGTAATTTAACACCTATCTCCCACCCCAAGGTCTCAGAATCAGTGAGAATAAGAAACACTTCTTTCTCACCATCTAGAACAAAATAAGGATACAGGAAACAAAGATTAGCATTTACAGGAACTTGAGATGCTTTGGTTTTCAGATAGCCAAATTAAAATGCCTACACTAGGTATCTATGGCACAGAAAATGAATGATTCTTGTCCATTGTCCTACTGAAAGTCTCTTCCTGTGCCTTAAATTTGAGGTTTCTTGACAAGCTCTAATGAATGGTTAACCTCGCTTTCCTGATAAAAAGCAAATGCTCCCTGACTTCACTCCTTTCTTGAAACAAGCCCATATGGATGAAATGTGTGAACTTCTGTCAATGCGGCTGCTGCTCTGCGCATTATTAAACGTTAATACAAAAAAAGGGGGATTTTTCTTTTCCTGCTCAGGTGCATCAGGTCTTACCACAGGGATGTTCAACTGTTCTCCCATGCATGGATGTGGGGCAGCGCCGAGCCCTCTCCCTGCTCCTGTCCCTTGTCCTGCACTGCCAACAGCGCTATGGGGCAGTCCTGGGGCTGCAGGGAGTGATTTAGCGAGCCTTGGTATAAATAGGAGACGTGCTGGAGCCTTATAGCTCGCAGGTGGCACAGTGCATTCATCTTCACATTTGCCAGGGTGGATATCTACAGCTTATGAGTGGGAAAGGTCAGGTATGTCAGCTATGATGGCAACAAACAGCCTCACTAGGGAGCACGGGCACACTCACCTTTTGCTGCTCTCAGCCAGAGCCCTTAAAGCGCTATCTCCACTCATGGTCCCACATGGCCTTAGGGCTCCTGCTCCTTTCCCTGCCTGTCAGGAAGGCACACCGATGGTGAGGGTGGTGGATAATGCTGGTATTTTGGAATGACTCTCTTCCATAGCCACTGAAGAGACTTATTATTTATAGGCATAGGGACGAAAACATGAAGTATGTACGTGGGGGCCTGTGGGGGGAGGGCCGGTTACTGCCAGGCAGTAATTTCAGTCTGAAGTTCCTATGACTTAAATAGCCACTTGAGCTCTGCTCTTGCAGTTTATGATGTCAATAGAACCCCTAAATGAAATTACAGCCTTCTGATACGCAGCAGGGTAGCTTTTCTTCACCGTGTAATATACACGGGCAGGAGAAATTGCACTATATGCAGAGTTTCACTAAAGCAGAGTTTATCATAAGAATGTTCTCTCTAAAACATGATTAGGCTTCTTGTTTGCTGGATAACACAACTAATGAATCAGGGTATGTGTGATAGCCATGTTTTGTGAACGCAGATATATACCCTGAGGTGAACTGGGCACTCCACTGCCTCAAAGCACCAGCTATTTCATTTCCACCGTAATTTGCACCTGCTTTGTTTTGCCAGCAGCACAGACCCATGCTAGCTCTGGAACTCGCCTCGGTTCCAGGAACTGGAAGCTTGCACAGAGGAAAAAACAAACAACGCAGCAACGGGGGGATCTACACGCTGTATTTACAGGCTTTTTTTTTCAGCATGCCTGAGCCGGGCTAAATCTGATCAAGTTTTCCTTTCCAGCAGCCCTGTGAGAGCAGGAAAAGAGTATTTCCATTCTACAGGTGGGTAAGGGAGACACACATAGAGGGAAAGATCACATAGCAATGAGCCTGGGATACAGAGTCAGGTCTCCTAAAGCCTATTCCTTTCCCTTCCATTCTCATTATGTTATTTATCCATTCCCCCTTCCCAATCCGGGACAGGAAGAAAAACCTAAAAAACCTTCAGATCACCGTTCATGCACCTATTTCTTCAACTAAGGAAGTAGAACCATAGAATGGTTTGGGTCGGAAAGGAGCTTAAGATCATCAAGTTCCAACCCCCTTGCCATGGGCAGGGGCACCTCACACTGAATGATAACTTACTTGTTCAAATGTTCCATGTCACAACACAACTCTGCAACCGACAATTAGCGATCTGTGATTAGTGGCTGCTTTACCGCAGGAGCTTGCAGATCCCTTTTACTTTCACAACTTTCCCCGTGGTTCAAAATCAAGTTTCACTTTCTTTTCTGATTTACAGGAAGGGGAATTAGTGCTGCTTCATTGTTGTGACCCTGGAAAACAAGCTGTTGGTCAACCTTTAGGAAAGACAGACCTAGAATATACAGTAAGAAAAAAACCCTCAAACTTTAAAGTGAGGCATCTTCTTCTATGTACTTTTCATGCAAAAGTCATCTCTGGATATAGCTTCAGTTCTTCTACTTCTGAAGTGTCCCAGTATCTATGAATCTATGTACCTTTATCATTACATCCTTTTCTATGCTTTGTTCTTGTCTGATGCAGTTAACAGTCACAGAACAACAAGCGTATCACATCAAACAAAACTGTTGCGCAGGAAACAGTGGTTTTCATTCTGCTACATAAATATATATTTTCTTCCCCCAAAGTATAAACTGGTGGTTTGAACACAAGTGAAAGACTACCATTTTCTCTTCTCTTGTGTCAGGCAAGAAATGACACTTTTCGCACTTTATCTAGCGGTAAATAAAGGAGGTTTAATTTGTCAGTGCATGCAAAGCACTTCCAGATCAGCAGCTGGAAGGGATGCTGTAACTAAAATGGCTACTGCTGGGGGCAAACAGTGCATCTATACAAGAACGACCATGTGTATCAATTCCAATTTTTTAAAGCAACTATGGTAAACACAATATTACACATTAGACAAAGAAGGTACTGCTAATGAGGCAATTTATCACCTTACCATCCCAGGGTTCTTAAACAGATGATTAAAATATGATTTGAAATTGCAGATAGTCACCCTAATGATTTTAGACCATAGACAAGCCATTATAACCTTGGACTACATTCCATAAGCAGCTTATACCATTATGGTATAAAGACTGCCTATTTTCTCCACATCGCTGTACATAAATACCAGTGAAGACAAGTTCCCTTACTACCACAGAGACCTAGGGAATAAATACATTGATTAAATAATTTAAGCATCAAGAGGTTTGGAGCAACACAGAGACTCTTAAAGAAAGAGACTGAACATTGTTTTGCCGCCTTAGTGAAAGTTGCCGGAGTGGCAGCCCTTGCCTTCAGTATATCCAGAGAACAAGTGTTATACAGGCAGAAGTTTGAAGTTTCCGACATTTAGCACTGTTCTTTGAGAACTTTCCATTTCAGAAGTACTTATGTCTTTCAGACTTACACTGCCTGGAGGGAGAAAGTAAATCAGAGATAAGCTTCAAAGATCAGACCCAAAAGTGTGTGTGGGCGTTCAGTATAGCCCATTTAGAGAAAAGAAAAAAAATCCATTATGTTTCTATCTGTGATGTGAACTGCCTGAAAGTTTGGGATGTTCTGATCTGTCAGCTGCTTTGAGTACACTGCAGAAAGGTGATGCAACAGACGAGTCGGGATCTTAACATCAATTTAGTCAAAAGCTGGGACCATTCGGATTGGGGCTTTGATGTACGTAAAGGTTATTTCTATGTGTATGTAAGACTCTTCACTGAGAGGATAAGCCAACTTAATTGCAGGTTTTGTTAAAAGCTGGTGATTTAGTTTAGGTTCAGAGAGAGGTTCCACAGCACTGGGGAATGAAGAGGAAGAGCTAACCCTCACTGCTCAGTGCTGAAAAAGGTCTGCAGTCAACTTATGGTTTTGTATATGGAAGAAAGAAGCATTCATGGTTCTGTATGGTTCTAACGCAAAACTCGATGAAACTCAGAGGTTTTGTCTCTCTCCCACTTAAAGCGTTCAGGCTTTGTCAAACTTCAGGCTGAAACTGAAGCCAGGGAGAGGGACTGAGAACCCCACGTGGATTGTAACCGACAGAAACATTTGCAAAAACTGCCAAGCAGTAAAACCAGCAAATCTTGCACGACTTTGCTTACTGGTTATAAGAAATAGCAAGTACTTTAATTTGGGTTGGAGGCGATTTGATACTGAGAGCTCAGTTCTGAAGTCAGCGTCAAAGCCACCAGTAATTCCAGTGAAAGACCATTCAGTGCCAGCCTTATGTGCTGTCCTCAGGACTTACGCTGGGCATGAAACCAGGGAAAAGGTGAACAGACTTGTCCATATGTCACAGGTGACCAGCAGCATTTTGAGAGGGGCTGTCTCCCTGGGGGGCCAGAAAGATGCACTTGCTGAATGAATCCAACTCAGAAGCAAGAAAAGGGTGAGGACAATGCTTCCTAGCTGACACCTCTTGGCAGATATGCTGGTACCATTGAACATCTCATTCTTTTTTGCCAGGGATGTGTTTCAAAGCACAGGATAATTCCTCAAAAATCAAGTATTTTGACTGCCACCATGTTTCTTACATGCCTACTTTGTTAAGAGCTGAAGACATTAGTCAAGAAATAACTTGTTTCTTCGAGACGGATAATATGGGAGATGATGAAGGATGAATGGAACAGCCCACACACAGCCCTGACCTCCTTTAGCAATACAGCAGTAAAAGATTAACAGAAGTGATATATTCAGCAGAGCAGGAGAGGCCAAAAGGAGACAATCTGGGCCTGGAACTAGAGATGCACATCCTACTCCTTTTTCTTTCACTGGCTTTCCCAGGCGACCGTGAGCAAATCACTGCAGCTTCCTATGCCTCAGCTTCCCTATCCAACAGCTGGAAATAACTCTGCAAAAGTACCTTGATGTTGGCTGAGACACCCTATTCTTTAAACATCCAAGATTTTGTACATGAAGTTCTCCAAAGTTTTGTTGTTGTATTTTTTTGTGATCCCCCAGTTCCCCATACAGACACAAAGAGAACAGAAGAGAAGCAAGAGAGTTAAAACCAATAATAATAATAATAATAAAAAAAGTTTAAAAATCCAACCCTTTCCTCAAATGGACCAGCAGCCTGTAAACCAACTAGTTCTTCCTATTCCCAGAGGTGGCTTCCACAGAAGCATTTTCTTTTACTATGCATCCACTGTAGAGTTTCTTTTCTGCTTGGCTGGGCAATCAGGTATTCAGAGCATAATGTAAATGCTCAGAACACAGAGGCATGAAAACTTGCCAGACAGAAACTCCAAGCGAAGGATTAACATTTCTCCCCCCCCCTCCTCCAATCCCGCTCTCCCATGCTTCCCCCCTCCACTCCCGTCTCACCCAGCCCTCTTTCCCCATGCTCCCCCTCCGCATCTCCATCCCAGCCGCGGGTGCCGAGCCTGACCCCCACCGGCGGCTGCGGGGAGGCCGAGCCGGGCTCAGCCCCAATGCCCGGGGGGTGCGCAGCTCCGCTGCCCTTGGCTCGGCAGCCTCTGCTCCAAGCTCCATCCTTCTCTGTGCTTGTTGCTGGTTTTGTTTTTATATGTTAAGAAAATAAAACAAAAAAAAAAAAAATTAAAAAAGGGCAAAACACAACAACAAAAAGAAAAAAAAAACCAAACCAAAACAAAAAAAAAACCTCTTTATTTCCTGCTTCGCCGCAGCAGCCCCGAGAATAGAAGCCTTGACACATCAAATTCTGGGAGCTCACCACTCACCAGGGCTGTGGTTCCTGGTCCAAGCGGTGACGAAGGAGAATCACCTCACAGTCTCTGGAGAGTGGCAGGGCTTGGCTGCGAAGCGCGCCCTGTGCCGATGGGCTTTTTGAGTTCTCTCTGTTCCAGGGTGAGTGCCGAGGCAGAGAATTAGGGAGGGGAGAGGTGGGAAGGAAAATCACTGGAGCCTCTTACGATCAAACTTCCACTAAGCAAGAGGAAATGTCTTATAAATAAACAACAGCAAGAGAAACAAAAAAATCCATCCCGTCCTGCCAGAGGAATGTACATTATTGTCTCTCGACGGAAAACTTTACACCACACCAGAAAAGCAAGAAAGCAGCCATGTCTCCTGAAGCTACCCTCTCCTGGAGGGGGGGGGGGGGGGGAGGAAGGCAGGGAGGGGAGGGAAAAGAGGAGGGCAACATGAACTTAAAAAAACCAACATAATATTGGGAAGTTCGTGCCATTTCGCAGTAGGCAAACAACACTGTCCAGATTCAACAGATGTCACTAGTCCAAGGTTTCACGCAGTGCTAAATTTCCTTAGATCTGATCATCGCTCGGCCATCAGGACGCATTCAGAGAGGAAGTTCAAGGGAAGGGGAAGGAGGAGAAGGTCACAGCATATGGATGCGTGCATACGCATCTGTATGTATGTATGTGCATATTTATTTATGCACAACATGAACATTTTATGATGACTATTTATAGGAATATTTTCACTGATATATTTTAAAACCCGAGGCACATGAAATTCTCTTCTCTTGTAGGTCCCCATAATTTCTGAGCTTTATGGCCTGGAGTTCCATATCCTGCCTTCTCATCTCACAAGACTGCAACTGTAGTCTACTTAAAGCTAACGTTACCATACTGCAGCTCACAAGCAACATGAATTCAGTGATTTCAGTGCAGTCCCCAAGCTTTGCAAAAGAACTATCGCCTGATTTGGCACAAGGCACGGCAAATAGCAGTCTCTTTATGAGGAACTACAGATGGCAATTGAAAGAGTAATTCAAATAATTTATCAAGCACATTTGGAGACCTAGAATGGGGGATGGCCCGAGCCTACAAGAAACCAGGATGCTACAAGTCATTATCAGGGAGCTTATTAAACCTGCCTCACGTATAGAGCACTGGAAGCTCAGACTGTGGATGAGAACCAAGGTGCTTGCAATGTTGCATTTTGGTTCTTGACCAGCGAAGCAGAGTACAGCAGGTGAGAACCTACTTCAGAGAAGCAGGGCAAAAGACCAAAAAGTTCATGAGATAACTGAAAATGCCCTGCTCGTCTCAACCTGCACTTTATTTCTAGGGCATGCTTCCATTTGAGACAGAGCTGCAACACCGCATGTGCATAGCACCCACCCCAAAACTCAGCTTCCCAAACCTAAGAAAAATTGCCTAATCTGTCAAATTCCTGAGCACTACTGTATTTGTGAGGCACAAACGAAAACATGTTTTTTAAACTAATTAGTTTTACATCTGTGTGTTCTTTGCTGGCGAAGCAATGCTGTCACAGACTCCTGTTAGCAACAATCAGTCTACCATGCAGGTGGATAAGGCAGAGACAAGCTGAAGATTGAAGTATGGTTGAAAATAAAAGCAGAGAGCCTTTAATGCAAAATTCATAGTAAATCACAGCTCCTTCAGGCTCAGATCTTTTGGGGAAGCTATTGATAAAGCATTTCTAGATGTACATTACCAACGTGATCTTAATAAAGTAAAAGAAGGAAGTGTTTTCAAGAGACTTCTTAAGACAGAACAGTAGAAGTGACATTACAGACATAGCACTGTGAAAAGGGAGGGGAATCTGATTTTACCAGACTAATCGGCAGCTTGTAAAATCTGCCTATCTACTCATCTGTGCTGATACCAGAGGTCCCAAGCCTGAAAGGACTCTGGGCAACAGACAGAAGCTGCCAGCTGATCTGACCTCTCCAAGAACTGCTTTGCTCACTTACGGATCAGCTCATCGTTCAGCCTTCACTACCTGTATGCTTACAAGCATTGCCAGAAATACTTAAGAAAATTGAAGCAAATTTGAGCTCTTTCAAATGAAACCTTATTAGTGAGAGCAAGAGTGGAATGGAATTTGAAAAACTTATTCCTATCCACACTGAGAGAAACCTTCACCATTGCTAAGCAGGCAACACAGTTAGCAGGGACCTTAAGTTCCAATACCTCAGCTGCCTTTAGGGGATTCACATAGGTGGAAGTGAAGGCCCTCTGTGTTTAATAAGTCATTTGCTAAACAGTCCAGAGATCAATAGCAGGCATTAAATTAAGCAGTATTATTATTTAGTATCATTAAGCATTAAGGATGGCTGTAGGATAAAAACGAGCAGAGAACCAAATAAATTCTCTCTCAGAAAGAACCCCATGAAGTTTCTGAAAATTAGACTAAACAAAAAACCCCAGACACATGAAGCGAACAGATCATGCAACTGCGATCAAAATCACAGCAAATTCCAACTGTCTGCCTGTTAGCGCAGCCTATTTCTATTCCAGCTTTCAGGAGACTGCATTGTGCTATTCTTGCTTCACTACCGTGAACAGTGGCCACAGCCTCCGAACTGCAAAATAGTGAGAGCCAGGAGGACAATCATTTTCCTCCGATTTTTTATTTTGACATTTCCCATTTGCGCCCTTTTTCAAAGTTTTAATTTGGTGAAGGCACTTTTCAGCCTGTCTTTGAACAGGTCACTAATAACTCGGGATGCAAGATCTCATATTTCATTTTTTGCTGCTGCCACCACTAAATATTTCATTTACCTTGAGTACAGCAGGCCACTCTGGAAGGCTGGGGCTTTTTTTTCCTCTCTGCTATACTGTTTACAGACTAGTTTTTGCAATTCATTACTTGCATTAGGCTAGTTTGATCCTACCTGCTCAAGTAAAAGCAGTGGACTGCCTACAGAAATACTTTCATTGTTTATGTAGCTTGATGAGGCAACTGCACTGATGTTCCTTCTTCTTGGGACCAATACTCATACAATCAGGAGTCTTGGGAGGTTATACCTCATTAAAACACATGCTGTTTCTGTAATATATATCTGTTCAGTATTCTGCAATATTCACAACAGCATTACACACACAAATCCAAATGTATACATCTGTATGCACGGGCATATCTATAAATAAGATTATTTAATTAATTATGTATACCCCCAGCTTGGCTGTTAGCACTTGAACTCGAAGACTGAATGTGCCTGGCTGCAAGTCCACATATGCACACACAGAAAACACACGCTTAAACAGAATCCTTTTCAAACTGGCAGTAGGACCTAAAGCTTCCTCTGTCTGCTTTGCACCAGTCTAGAGAAGACAAGCCTCAAAAAGGCTGATGCTTTCCCGTCTCTCAGCAAAGTAAGGGGGAGGAAACCCAGCAGAGGCAGGATAAGCACTTGGAGACCTTGACTTTCCCCCCTTCCCCTCTACACAGCCCAGGCTCTGCGCTTAGAGACAAGCCACACTGGAACCAGACCTCGGGAGCAGCTGCAGGTAAGCACACAGAGGTTAATTCAGCTTTTTGCTCCATTAACCTCTGCTCCACCTTCATGACACCCTCATAGAGGAAAGACAGGAAGATGGTGTGGGCAGGAGAGCCATGCATGTGCAGCAGGCTGGGTAGCTGCACTACAAGGGGGAGTCACACTGTGATTGGGGCTGCCTCTGCATCCTGGGCTTCACAGCATTTGGAGACCACGTTTCCTTCGCTCCTGCCCTCATCAGCACTGAACACCTGCAAGGGAAGCTTCATGGCAGTTCCCTGCAGCTTTCCTCTCTGCTGTATGTGCCTCTATATAGGAACAGATACACAGCCTTTGGCAGTGGGTGCAAAGAGATGAGATAAACAGAGAGAGATGAGATAAACCTAGTGGAAAAGTCTTTTCCAGATGTAGTGTCTCTGTCTATAAATAGGTATTCTCCCAGTGTCTTCCAAATGCAAGCAGAGTTGAGATTTTTGTTGTTTCGTACAAAGCAATTAAAACGTAACAACCTCTCAAAACCTTTCTTTATTAAAAAAAATAGGTCACGGACACAGAAGCAGTCAGTCATGATTTGGAGTGGGCAAGCAAACAATTTTCAGCTGATTGTGCCCTTGTTTTTGTAACTAGCTTTTCTGCTGTGACCCGCTATACTTACCCTGTCTGCTGCGCTAACCAGCAACATGCCTTTTTAATCTGCCTTCCTGGGGTCTGCATTTGATTACAGCATTCATGTTCTATTTAGATTCTTTTGAATCATGCCCTGTGGTGCTAGCACGAAAGGTGTTATTTATAAAATGAAATTCTGTTGTATTGCAACTTGGATTCAAAGAGGACAAGTAATATTAAATACTTACTTTATTTAATAATATCTTGGATTTATTAACTCAATTTCATTACAAGATTAGAGACGCTAACCTGGAGGGGGTTATTAACTAATAAACAGGCTTCAGGCAACTTTGCCCCCTATAAAATAAAATAAATAAATATATATATATATGCATTTAAATTACTTCTATTTTGAGGGCTCAGATATGCACCTCTAGCTCAAAAGAATGGTTTTCTTGATAAACAGCATTGGCAGAAAGCTCTTGGCTGGAACCTGCTAAGCTCACGGTGCCTTTTGGACAACAGGCATCCATACACAGCAGCTATTCCAAGTGACCGACCCTACTTAGTCAGTTGCACCCCACGTGGGATGTGCTCTACCACTCAGGCTTTGACAGAACTGATGCAGGCTGCAGTTACTTCAAACCACTGTGGGCAACACACCAGAAACCATGAAACTCTGCCAACCCATCTGACCCTCCTTGACTTACCCGGCACCACAAGGCTCACACTTGTGAGCTATTCCACAGCTCTTACTCTCTCAGCATCAGTCCTGCATATTGCAGGACATACCATGATGCACCTCAAGCATTTGGGGAAACCCACAGGCAACGTGTTATTTCTCCCTGAACAAGCTCCTAGGCTGTCAAAGAACTTCTCTTTCCAGAAGGAGAGGGCATAGGAAAGTGCCTGACTTTGTATACGGTATGACAGAACTCTGTATTCTGATGCTTAGCTCTTCATGGTAACTTAGATACATGAAAAACTGGGGTGCATCTTCTATTCAGTTGATACCACCCAACTAGCAGCTGAATTTAACTGCAGTCTCTACCTAATGAGCTGAAGCACATTTGTTCGCATCCCAACCTAGGGATATGGGCCAAATTCACAGAAGGTTCAAACCTTCCCGAGAGTACAAGAATACTGGAGATGCAATTTTCTGTCCATTTCCTAAATAAAGCTAATAAATGCTAATACACTTAAATCCCTCTTCTCTGAAACACTCTATGACAAGACATAACTTACGTGACTTTGAACCTGTCAGGTCCACAATAAAGCCTGACATGGGAAAATAGCGCAGTATCAATGTCACAGATACTACAGGCTGGGAATTCCCACTTGGAGGTGCATGGCTGCTAAAAGCTTTCACCCCACATCTGTTGCACAGTTAGCTGTGAGTCACCTGCAGTCAGCTTCATTAGACCCGAGGTGTCACTCAAAGAAGACAAGCTATTGCTAGAACAAGAGAAATCAGATTTTTAAGCGCTTGATAGATTAAAAGGAAAGTGTCACGATATGTTAAATGGATATTCAAATACTTTAGGTCTCAGTTTTCAGCTACTTACAGATCGTATGCCTTTGCTTAAAGCTGGATGGTAGGCAGAGACCAAAAATAAAGGGCGAATGATTTTTTTTCACTCATGTGGTGTTGTTCATTGCAATGACTCAGTGAATATAAAATCCAGTGCATGAAGATCATGAAAAGACAGAAATACTTAATGAGTTAAATCTGTCCAGAAGCAGATTTGAATTCAGAGTGATCTCTCAAATTGAGGAGAGAACACCTACAGCATGGTGGTGCATAGATATTCTCAAGAGAAGCTGAGGTTAAGTAACAGAACTGTATGGAGAAGAGGTTAATTTGGGTCAAAAATGAAGGGAGATTGAGAAACAGATTTATGGTGAAACTTTCAAAGGCAGAAGCAATAATTGCACCCGCAAAAGGCATGTGCATCATTGCTACAAACAAAAACACATGCTTGGACTCTCTACAGGCAATCTGGCATCTATCTCCCATTCCCTCCCTCCTCCTGACCCCGAGACCTCTCTCTCTGGAATTTTATTCCATGAATATTCCATAATACTCCACTCAGCTCCTATTTTCATGAAAAGTCAGCCTTAGCTAATACGTGGAAGTTCACAGCATTACTGTCAATCAGTGGTTGGTTTCCATGAGAATGGAGACAGATCTCAACTGAGAAAAACAGTGAGGTTCAAGCACAAGTGATATTCAGTCTACATATGTTATGTATATACACCACTTAGAAACTACTGAACCAACTTGTTTGGCATTTGATTTATTACCAGATTCTCAAGGGTATCTATGAAATAAGCTAAGTTTAAACAACATTCATTTGGGTCATTTTGTAGTGAGGCAGAAACAAAATGTATTACTGGGTGTCTTAGGAATACTGTTATGTATTCTTATTCTCTCTTTCCTCACTTCTGTCTACATGCTTAAAACCACCATTAAAAAAAAAAAAAAAGACTGAGGCTTTTTTCTAGTTTGTCTTATGTTTGTTTGCTTATTTGTTTTAAATTTCATCCTCCCCTAGGTCTCAAAGTATAACAATTTCTACCCTAAAATAATTAGTGAGAGAAAATTTTAACTGATACTGTGAAATGATCTCTGTATTTGTAATAAGAGAATGCTACTATTCCTCAACTAATGCAGTCTGTTTACAATGAACAGGCTAGGAGAGCGTAGTCCATGATGCAAGGACACAGGGTATGCATGGGTTAGAACTTCACAAAGGCACCTTTATCTTCTGCTGTTTTTACCCACTCAAAGTTTCTTGCATATACTCCTATAGAACTAAATGAAGTAAACAGTGCAACAAAATCATCAAGTCAGTTAGCCCCTTATTTCCTTTTTCTTAGGGACTCTCAAACCCAGAAATGCTGTAAAATGTAAATTCTAAAATTCAGATGTCTTTAAAATTCAGTACAATTGGGTCAATAGCTTTATACAGAAGTGCTATGAAAATAAGGTAGCTTTGCAACTTTAACAGAAGGATTGCATTTCATAACATACCCCAAATTTAAGACTATTCAGATAAAAAGCTGTTGGGTTTACTTTTGATTAAATTAATTGATAATGAGCTTGCAGGTGGTGGGAGAGAAGCACCAGCAAACCCAAAACTAGTTGACAGACACAGCTAAAAAGCCCAATTCTATACAATTTCTTTAGTGTGTGATCTCAAGAAGAACAAACTAGTTCTTCTAGACTGACAGTCTGAACATGGAAACACAGGAAGAGACCTCACTGATGGAACATCATTGGGTGAAGCCTTCACAAGCTAGAAATCACTTGGTCTCTCAAAGACCCTAAGACATAAAAAGGATAAATGAAATGCCATTGTATGCATTCTTCTATGTATCTGCTTTCTTTCCACTCTTCTCAAAGAATCAGCCTGAATGTATCTGCCTAATGAAAAATGTCCTTTCTTTTCCTCAATGAAAGTTTAAGTTTCTGTGACAGACCTGTTCCTAAGGCAAACCAGAATTACACTACAGCCACACAGTAGGATAACTTTCTCCATCTTGGTGAGATGCTCTCTTTTTACCCATGTGAGGTCAGCTGTTGAACCCCACTCACACAGCCCTGTAAAATATTTTAAGAGCTCTTTAATTAACCAATATAACTAACACAAAACTGACACTTGGTGTCCATATGGAGATAATCAGGTGCACACGGTAGGAAGCTGAAGGACCTGGTTCCAACGCAGTTGTAATCCTGTTCTGCAGCATCCAGTGGAACCACAAGTTAAAATTTTTGTTCCAATGTGTTTCCATCCAGCACTCTATGGAAGGCTCAAGGCCCATGACAACCACACAAACCAGTCTTACCCAGGGGCAAAGGCTTTATCCTCTCTGTATCTCAGTTTCCCCAGGTGTCAGGCTTGAAGAGTCATTCTTTTGCACTTAATAGGGATGCCTTGGGAATTATCTACTTAACACCCAGATAAAAAAAGGCTCAGAATGGCAAAGTACTGTGGGGCTGGGAGTAGGATTGCTGCAGTAACATGGCTGTTGCCAGTAGGCAGCAGGCAGCACAGATCTCATGAAAGATCGCTCATGTTGATTTTAAGTTAGGTTCATTTTTGTGCCTGTTCCGTAGGCCCCTAGAGATTAAATACAGCTGAGTGCTATTATACAGTTAGCTACAGCGAATGAAAAATACACTCTTTTAGCAGTTTTATTCCTTTATCAATTACTACTTTAAGAGACTTGTACTGTATTATTTTATATTGGCCAGTTGTAAAAATAATTTATTCCCTGAAGAGTTTTATTCCTTTAACATTTCAACTTTTTGTTCAGTGTTTATCAGGTGACCATTTTTGACAGACACTGAAAGGAATGCTTTTTTTAAAGGACCTAATACAGCTCCTTTTCCCAGGTTTATTTTGACCATGTTTGAAATAGAAGACCTGGATAGGATTTCTAGTACTGCAGACAGCCTAGTAAGATTCTTCTGTTTGCGTTAGTGCATTTTCACTATGGGAAAAAAGAGATCCTGACCAGATTTCTGGTAAAGCACCACACCTACCTACTGAGGACCAAACCCACCTTCCTCTGTTCTTTTATGTCCTCTATGTCTTCTTAACTTTCCTCCTACCGAGGGCTGTATAAAAGAAAGCATTAATTCCTTCCAGACTAAAAACCCAGTAGAAGAGACACTGGAAAGAAAACCTGTCAGGCGAGCATAGAGCCACCACACAGCTAGCAGGAAAGCATGCTCAAACACTATTCAATGACTGACGTTGTCAGGTAGTTCTGTGACTTAGTTCTCTGTAGCTTAGCTCTTAGGTCTCTCTATGTACCTCAAACCACAATGAAAATAGCTGCTGTGGTGAGGAAGACGTCCAGTTGGATTGAAAGGGCAAATCTATTTTGCATTTGAGAACATATGTAGGAACCCAGATCATGTTCAGCAGAGGGCTGTGATATCACAAAACAGGGTGACACCATTATGCATGCCTCAGTTTTGGTCATGCATAGTCCATGATGAAGTAAGGACGATGTTCAAACTTAAACAGGGGAAGTTTAGATTGGATATAAGGAAGAAGTTGTTTACTGTGAGGGTGGTGAGGCACTGGAACAAGTTGCCAAGGAAGTTGTGAATGCTCCATCCTTGGCAGCATTCAAGGCCAGGTTGGACAGAGCCTTGGGTGACATGGTTTGCTGTTAAGTGTTCCTGCCTGTGGCATGGGGGTTGAAACTGGATGTTCTTAAGGTCCTTTCCAACCTTAACTACTCTATGATGAATAGGAGAAAGAACACGGCATGCAGGAGAGCAGAGCTGGCATTTGAGCACTGCTGAAAGAGAAGTAGGCTTTTGCGGAGTGTTGCACAGACTCATAAAACCTTTGCTGCTCAACAGAAGATGTTGATTTCACTGCCAATTCATAATTCAGATCAGATGATGAAGGGTATCCTGAGGTTCACAAACCCTGTTAACGATGCGGGGTGCAGCACAGACTAACCCTGGAGCTGTTAAAATGAAAACACGTCATATGCAAGGTTTTGTACGATTTCAGCACAAACCCTGGAGGCCTTAAAGTCTCATCTGAGTTTTGCTTTGGGTGGCTAAACTCAAGCAAACTTTGGGAGAAAAGACTGGCAAAGCTCATAGCCATCACCTTTCATCAGTTTACAAAGGGATTTCCTATTTTATGAGAGCAAAACTAGTACAATGAGGGTATGCCTTGCTCAAGATCATTTAGCATACCAGCAGCAGAGCAGGGACAGAACTCGGACTACTTGTGGTGTAGGCCACCATACTTCCTACCAGACACAATGTTTGAAGAAAATGGATGCTGCAAATTAGCAGCAAAGTTTTGTACAGCTCTGATCAGCAGCCACAGACACCCCAGTCCCTCCAGACACCTCCTCCTGCTCGGTCACCTAAGTTTATTCACTAGGTCTGGATGAAAAGAAGTCCTTTACTAACTGGAATGACTTGTGTCAATCTTTAGCCCTTTAAAACGCTGACTAATTTTAGACTTTCTGTGGTTAAATACATTTGTAAACTATTAAAACAGTCTCCTGGTACATGGAAAACATATGGTTTCAACAACATTATTTCTTCATGAAAGCCTGTTTCTTCAAAGTTTCCTTTAGTTATACACTAAGCTTGTTTGTTATTCAGAATGCTTATATTTATAACTATTTCTCCTCCTTTCCACAGCTATTTACTTAAATGATATATATATGCATAACTGTATATCTATATTAAAAACACATATGTTTAATGGCTGAAAATGTAACTATATGGTGCTAGTCAGAAAAGCATAAAAACTGCATGTCCTCAGGAACACACGCCCTCTCACAGCTGGTGCACTGTAAGTTTGCTCAGTTTGCTCATTCTGCAGTCTTAATTTCTTATGCATTTGGCTAATACATTAAAAAGCATGGAACAAGACAGCCTGCCCATTCTAAGACCTACGTATACGTTCAGAAAGAATCCCTACATTTCACTAAGCCAGCAGCCTACTAATGAAGAATATCCACTGTTTCCCCACTACCCCTAAAATACTAAGCTATAGCTGCTCTGTTTTAACCATTTTTTCCTGGGACTGTTCTCTGTGTCAGGCTATAATCCCCTTTTTTTGGCTAGCTCTACAGCCACTTGAAGGAAACTGTGTTTATCTTGGGTATCTTGCCTGAAGGAAACTGTGTTTATCTCAGATATCTTGCTTGGCAACGCAGACTGCTCTTGGGTAAGCAGTTAACCTCGTTTTGCACTTGATAGTTGGAAGGGAGACGTATAGCAGGCAAGACTAGGCTAGTGTTAATTGGCAAACAGTCATCCCTGACCAATGTTTGGAGCAGGGTGCAAAACCAGGAACTACACGAATTCCATCATCCTTTGGAGAAAAATTAAGCATGAGGAAATTTTCAGCAGTTGAGTGAGCTACAATAAGCATCACTTGTTCAGTTCTGAAGAACAAAAGGCCTGGCCTAACACCAGGCCTGAATACATGAGAAGTGGACAAGGAGAACGTTGCTTGTACCAAGAAGAAAGGTTGCTTTAAAGAAATCAAGAACCGTATCTCTAGGAAACATGCTAGACCAAGGAAATTAAATTATATTTAAATTAAATTAAAGTTAAATTATGAAAACAGCTGAGAGAAGTGACAGGAGAAACCAGAAACAGAATTGAATTGGAAAACACATAGTGACAAAAACGCAGGCTATCAGTTGGGTTCCATAGTGTATTGTTGGATGAGGAAAAGCAAAAGCCAAACAGGACCATAAATTCATGTCAGATATTAGCTGCATTGCTTAATGAACTTTTATGACATGCTCAAATACTATGACTGCAAAATGATAATCTATAAAACACAATTGAGTATTTTCATTTTCAGGCATGGTGGGTTTCCTTCCATAATACTCTTCTTCAGGTTGAAATTCTTTCTTTCAGTGTCAATTTATGTCACCAAGATCGGACCTAACCGGTGCTTAGGCATCTTGTTTGCACAAAGGAATCTAAAATATTGCTCATGCCAGTCTGGATGCAACTACAGAGGTCAGAAGGAAACAGTTGTCCACAGAATCAAAATGAATAGATATATGGGTCAAACTTTCTGCCCAAGTAGCATGGTTTTACCTCCTAAGTAATGTAAACCATAGAATTTCACTTGGTTATGTTTGCATTCAATCCATAAGGTGAGAGACTTCTTAGAACTGTGAGAAGGAAAACTATAGGTAAGCAGAGAGATCAAGGAAATGAGAGCTTGACCTGGCATGGAAGAATGACTTACAGTTAAGAAGATGTAATGAAGGGAGAGAAACACTTGAGAGAATAAAGGACTGTACACCGAGTGGTGGTACTTGCAAGAGACCTGATAAATCTGTAATGTAAATACAGAGAAGACAGCACTAAGACAGCAAGATGATAAAAAAAAGATAAAGAAAAATTCCTTTCATACCCAAAATTGACCAGGGATGTAGTAACTGTAATACATATTTGTTAGGTGAGCACACCTGAACTACCATGCTTGAATTCTGACCTCCTGTTCAACGTAAAATTAAGTTTCAAAAAGAAAGAAAGCAAAAATTAACTTGGCCTCCAGATGGGATGCTGAAAGAAGTACTGTTTGCTTTATTTGTCCATGCAGATATTTGCCACTCCTGCTGGAACCATATGAAGGACAATTACTTCAAGTGTAATGAAATGAGTGCCCTAATGTGAACACTTTCAAACATGAGATCCATCACGCCTTGACAAACTGTAATGCCAGAACCCTTCGCCATTGCTGCTCTGTCCGGAAACTGCCCTCAAATATTTGACACATTCCTGGAATTAACAAATAAGTGCTGATTTGGCCTGGCTGGTTGCTGCCTGGTATCCCTGGCTGGCACTGACTTACAATGGGTGGCATTGTTATGCTGCAGCAATTCTGTTGCTTTTCTTCTTGTATTTCCCAGCGCCAGCAAGAGGAAGACTGATTCATTTCAACTAATGTGATTCTTAAATCAAAGATATGACTCATTTTAAGGAATCTTTTGTTGGATGCTTTGTCTATCAGACCATGCATACTTTAGATTATTTGGCTTCAATAGATGATATAATCACAACCATTTTGGTTGAACTCAGGTAAGCATTTTTGTATTGAAAAGCTGGACACGAACAAACGGTTGTAGAGCAGCCTCATCTAAAATCTGTGACCAAGTCTTTCTGTGCTATATGGGAAGAGCAGCATAGTACAGCATGTTAACTTCTTTGAAAATGCTAAAAAAAAAAGTAAAAAGGACAAAAAATCGTTGTCGATCCCAAGTCAGTGAAGCTGCAATGCTCAGAATTTGCTTTATGCAATATACATAAATGTCAGGTCACAATGCAAAAACTGGAGCTTGTAACACATCACTAAACTTGGAGCTGCTTGCTGGACTAAACAGAATCATGTATTTCAAACATCTCTTTAATTAGTAAAACTAAATGCAATATGACTCTGCTTTTTAAAACTCACAGATACAGAGCTAAGTTCACCAGGATGCCTATGGAAAACACCAGTCCAGGATCATACTGTTTGCTTTCCTATCCATGCATTTCCACAACTAGCTTTTCCAAAATCCTTCCAAGTGTTCCTTAGTCAAGGCTCACAATGGTTCTTCAAGATGGGAAAACAGTGGCAAAAAGGTGACGTGCTCTACTCGAGGCCACAAAAGGAAAACATTAGTCAGAGATAGCACTATTAGAAACCAGGATTAGCAGAACTCTTTCTTGCATCTGAAACATGTTTTCATTACCATAGAAGTGACTGCTCAGATCATCCACATTTCTTTAGGACAAATACAGTCCTAATCCTATTATTCAAGTCTCTGGAAAGAACAAATTTTGCAAGGCAGGTATGTAACATGCACAGTCCTTTTACAGAGAAGAAAGAAGGCCTGTGATGGACATTCAAATTGCCTTCAAACCTTAACTCCCAGCTTATTTGAAGCTGCTAAATGCAGTGTTTCCCTTTGGTGCATGTAGGGATACTTGTATACTTTCATGTATTTATACATAAATTTTACATCTACATATATTTGAGCATGCACACACATTATAAAGTGACTAACATACAACTACTTGGCATGGTAGCAGCACTGCATACTTAGGACTTGTTCCATGAGCAGGCTCAACTCTTTCCCTGTTACAAAGAACAACTGGAAAGCATGAAAGTAGTCCTCCTGTCATCTGGGCAGGAAGACAAACAATTACATGCCCTCCTCTAACATTAATGTCTTAACGGTCCCATATAGCAGTCCAGCCCCAGAAACCCATACAGGGTTGGACTGAACTATCTTTTTCCATCTCCTGGCTAAACAGTTTAAGTTGGCCCTATTGATGTATAATGAAGAGATATGTATGTGGGTATCTGTGCATACATAAAGTCTCCTGAATAACATGGAGATACATGGAGCAGATGCTCCATTTAGCCCAGTCATCTTTCTCCAATGGAGACCAAGAGTATGCATCTAGAAGGAAACATATAAAACCAAATCAAGCCTTGTCACACCTTAAGATTTCCAAGGTTAAACAGGAAGGATTTTTATCCTTAGCTGTGACTTTGACCCTGTCAGCTCACAAAGCAGCAATGCGTCAGACCCAAATGCTGTATTCCAGCATTTCAAAGTTTGGAGGAAGTTTAAATCCCAGCTCACACCAAATTTGACAGACTTTTCCTGCACGCACATGCTTCTGTTTTGCTGCAGGGGACGCGTGTGTCGGGGGAATTCCTCTAATACTTTTCTGCTGTAAACTGGTATTCTTTTCTTCCTTTCCATCTGATGGCACTCCCAATTTGCAGATGGGACTGATAACACATTTGGGATCCCATCCTCTATATCCACAAACTGGATTTATGTATTGATCCCACTTAATATTAGCATAAGTATTCTGAAGAAATCTGCACTAAGAAGAGAATATGACCCTAAGTTTAAAAAAGAAATCAAAGCTCAGACATCTGGGACCCCTCTCACAGAGACAATCAGAGAAACAAGGAATGTAGCACAGCTTACTTCCCCAACAACAGGACATCTAGCCTGATAAACTCATTACAAATGACATTTTCATTTGATTCATTACAACCACATTTTCTAGGTGGTTTTGCTTTTGCTTATCATTTGTTTGGATATTAAAAAACCAAAACTGGAATAACTGACACATGCTCATAGGAGGGAAAGCAACCCAATTCCACTCATTGTTTTAAATACAACAGAAAGTGATGCTGTTCCCATCAGCACAAATGGATTGCGATGCTACCCTTCAGTCAGTCCAATGTCCACTGCACTTGGAAGAAGGGTACAGAGAGCATCCCTAAGCATACTTTCCTCTTTCTCATTCTACCTGGAGAAGCGGAAAAAGTCTAGGCACAAGTTACTTCCAGTGCCTCTAAAGCCACTGTCTGTGAGGTGATGCAGCGAACTCTCTGCCTACAGGGAAACTTTAGATAGAGCATTTAAGAGATTCCTGCAAGAAGTAAATAGTTCTTCAGGGAACAGATGGGAGGAGAAAAGACCATTTTTCCATACCCTGCACCTGCTCTAGCCTCATATAACTAGATGATTATAGCATTCCTGTCTTAAATCATTCTCAAAAGGGGACAAAGTTTAAACTTCACAAACCTCAAACCCTAATTTAACCAAATAAAATACCACTCAACCCTGTCAAATGCTTTTTTATGAATTCTTAAATAAAGGCGGTAAGTTCTTCTTGAGTGAGGTATCGTATTTATTTTGACTTCAAACCTAACTCAAATCCTGCAACTCTTCATGAATAAGAAATGGGAGAAAAAAGTATTTCGAGTGTGCTTGCCAAATCCAAACTGGGTAAATACAATTTTCTCATTGCAGTCCATTCTGCAGTTTCAACAGTGTAAGTTTTCCCCCTCTCTCCTTTAGGTTAGTGAATGATGTTCTTGTTTCTCACTCGAAAAGTGGTCCTGGGTTTTTTTTTTTAAAGTAGATGATAGGATATCTGTGCAGTTGCTTTAAAAATTTAAGACTCTGATTATGAAAATATGCACTCATAGACTCAGCTTACATCTGCTTAGCTATTCCCCTGTCCTACAGGACTAGTCACACAAATAGTAAATGGTGATAAGCATTCACAAGAGCAAGACCTAAGTTTATTAGTTCTGTTAGAAATTTATCAGGTATAGAAACCTGCCAAAATTCAAAATACCAATAATAGTGTTTATATTACTGACACCGCTCTGAAAATGTAACAGATATTTAACACAGAATGCATAAATATCTAATATATAAAATGCACATGTAATGTAAACATTCAATATTTTAAAATGCAGTTCCCAGTGGAACCAGGACATCCCAAAGTTAGTGAGACTCTTGGATTCCAGAAGAAACATACCTCCTTTCTAAGCCATTACATATTGCAAATAGTATCCATCACGTAACTTCTGTAAGTCTTATCAGTAGCTTTCCTTGTTGTTACTACTTTTGACATCAAAAAAGTACTACTGATCAGAAAAATTAAGTTTGTTTTATGTCTTTTAAACAACAGCATAGACTACCTTCAGTAATACTCAGCTCAGAAGCACCCACATATACACCCCAGACTAGGGCATACAGATGTTACTGGAAGTATTCCCACTTAGCTACATGGCCTTTGCTGCAGGCTTATTGGGAAAGATCCCAGAGCTGTAAAAATTGCACTGAAGCCAATGGAAGCTCTGGGTGTGCCATGAAATGAGAAAGGAATAGGCCCACATGGGCTTGTGCAAATCAGAACTATTCTAAACAGACTGAAAGTCTCCTGCTGACACCTTAATTAGGATTTTTAAACCAGAAATTCCTTCCTCTGCTTTTCATATAACATCATCTTCATTTCGTCCTGCCTTAAACTCAGGAATCTGACCAACACATGGTCAGAAACAGGAACACAAAAATCCAGCACTGAATCCTAAAGCACTATTGACTTTTTTCTTGGACTACATCACCAGAAGACTACCTGCTAAAAAAAAGAAGTTCAGAACTTATCTAACTCAAATAATGGACTGACATGGTCATGGTCCACTTGACCATGATGACACAGTCCTGTGACATTGTGCCCAAACTAGGACAACTGACACAAACCAGGACTTTTTCCATGACCTGCCAAATATCCTTTGACCTCTTCTTAGGGATTTCCTTAGGCCTTTTGCTGGAACTCAGAACAGTTCTGAAGTCCACTGTCAAAAATAGACACCTCACAGTGCTGCACTTTTAAATCCCAGAAACACACCTGTGGACCTGAACTGTTCTCCTCACTCTGCCAAATGCTTTGTCCTCTAGAATGTTATAAAGGACTCATTTGTCAGCTTTGGCACTGCATTTTACTGCTGAAAGTATGCATTCCTAAAAATCCATAAAACCCAGTAAGCCTAACCTCAACCAGGGGTCTACTACCTAATTTAAGAAAAGGTGTATTTCCCAGAATTATCTGTATGTCCCAACAAGCTCTTAAAAGTAGGAATTCTCCTCAAAGTTTACACAATAAGAATGCCACAACATTTTTTTGATGTGTACACTGCACTTTTCATTAGACAGAATCAGCACAGGGTGAAAAACATTTGTGTGGATATTTACACCTATTAACAGACCAATAAAACCAACTGCCTGAGCAACAGCCAACCATGCTTACAACAAATAATTCATGCTAGGTATATAGTCAGCTGTTACTGGATGAACGGGTTAATATACACAATATATACAGATGGCTTAGTGTCCAGCCCATGATGGAGTACGCGCAAAGTGGTTACTAGTGTTCATGCACAGGAAATGAAAAACCACATTTAGATTGGTATAGTTCTTTGTAAACTTCATAATGTCAAACACCCTCTTCGCTAAGTGACAAGAAGAGCTGCCACCAAGGAAAGCTTGTTGAATGGCATGTATCTCATGTCACCCAAAATGCAGTTCTGAAGATTATAGTGATGTGTAATCTGCAAACGGAAAGGGCCTGAAGTAAACAGAAAATCTCTACATACAGTCTTATTTCTCTGTATAGGAGAGTGAAGATCTATCAGGTTACAGAAAAGAGTTTCTGGAAACAAAGTGTCTCTAAACTGTGAAGCAAATTCTCTGGAATAAGATAATTGGGTTTTCACTATTTGTCTGTTGATGCTTTCCTGTACACAGTTAAAAGCAAGTCTACCAGGATGCAGAAGTTATGCTACGTGCAGAAAAACTCCATACACCAAATAAATCATACCATCATTTAGGTTGGAAAAGCCCCTTAAGATCATGAAGTCCAACCTCTAATGTAACGCTACCAAGTCCACCACTAAACCATGTCCCTAAATGCCACATCTACACATCCCTTAAATACCTCCAGGCACAATGACTCCACCACTTCCCTGGGCAGCCTGGTCCAATGTTTCACAACCCATTCAGAGAAGACATTTTTCCTAATATCTAATGTAAACCTCCCCTGGTGCAAGTTGAGGCCATTTCCTCTCATCCTACCACTTGTTACTAGGGAAAAGAGACCAACATCCACCTCCCTACAACCACCGTTCAGGTAGTTATAGAATGATAATGTCCCCCCTGAGCCTCCTTTTCTCCAGGCTAAACAACCTCAGTTCCTTCAGCTGTTCCTTATGAGACTTGGGCTCTAGACCCTTCATTACCTTCACTGTTCTCCTTGGATGTGCTTCAGCACCTCAATGTCTCTCTTGTAGTGAGGAGCCCAGAACTGAACGTAGGATTTGAGGTGCACCCTCACCAGTGCCGAGTACACTGGGACAACCACCGCCCTGGTCCTGCTGGCCACACTATTGCTGATACAGGCCAGGATGCTGTTGGCCTTCTTGGGTACCTAGGCACAAGCTGGCTCAGATTCAGTCAGCTGTTGACCAACACCCCCAGGTCTTTTTCTGCTGGCAGCTTTCCAGCCTCCTCCTTTACACAAGCAGAAATAGCCTTGGAGGGCTGTCACAAGAACTGCCTTACTTCAGACTTATCAAGTAGCACAAAATATAATAAGGACCTTGTGAATGTTCCCAAGCACATAAAAAGCAGCAGCAACTGAACCCCAGCTCCCCAGTACTGTGTTTTCATGCAGTAAAACATTTGAGGTTTCATGCCTAGTCTGGAAATAACACAGCAACTTCTGGATAAATACAGGATCTGTATGATGATGCTGGTGGATGTTGATCTTGGGGAAGTGACTAATACTGATTTTGCAGATCCTTAATGTCTGGAGCAAAACAGTCAAGAGTTTCCTTCTGTACATTGCCCCATCAGAGCCCAATGCCAGGAGTGCTCATGGTGTCTATCAGCTGCAGGAGAAAAACTCAAGCAACAGCCGGAAGCCCACAGAGCACAGAACAACACCTGTGTCTTGGAAATAAAGGCCTGGCCAAACCTGGAAAGTATTACAGCATCTTGCTCTCCTGAGTAGGAAGCCCTTCACCTCCATTTTAAGCATAGATACAGCAAACAAAGGTCAATTCTGTCTCCAGTGACATGGCAGCATGAGACAGTTCAAGTGTTTGCTTGTCTCTCCTCTGAGTAGGTGCCGCAGATTAGACATGTGAAGGGGAGAAGAGTGGCTGAGAGCTTCAGACTCATTTCAGGGGTGACCCGCAGAAGATAGGAGTTTGCTTATGCACCGCGTCACCCCCTTGGTCTGATGAAAGCCTCTGCACCTCCCCTCCCTCCCCTCTCCTTTAATCTCTGCATGCTGCTATGCGGAAGGTGCCAACTTGAGAACAGACAGTTCTGAAAAGAAGGCAATTAAAAAAAAAAAAGCACAGTACTTTAGAAATTTAAACAACAAGCCCTGTGATCAAAATAATTCATAAAGGGAAGGATTTTATGAAGTCATTTCATGAGCACACAATGCTTTTTTTTTTTTTGCTTTGTTTTTTAAATAAATCCGTCAGTACACATGCCAAAGCAACACATCTGAATACAATATCAGCAGACACACCCTGAATCCCCGCGCCTGTGCTCTCCCAAGTTACAGCAAAAGCTAAAAGCTGGGCTTTTTGCCTACATTTTAACAATTATCTATTTATTTCTTCTCGTTTGGTTGCGTTCATTAAAACCTTTCTTCCCCTCTCCCTCTTTCTCTCTCCTCCAAGTGCTTCTTTCCCTCTCCCTTCACAAAAAAAAACCTAGTATCTGAAAAATCAGATTTTTCTTTTACTGATGGTAAGTGTGCCTGTTTTAAAAAAAATAAATACATAAAGAGATCTAACTTATAACAAATCCCTCTGGCATAAGGAAGCCTGTTCTAATCTCTCTTTAGCGGGCTTGAGTGATAGTTTTGCTCAAGGAGTATTGACAGGGCCGTCCTGTTTCTCAGGCTTTCATTTTCCCTGAGTTGGAAAAAGGATACAGTGCATTTTCACATTCTCCAAGTCTGCAGTTGTTTTTATATAAGAAGCAATTTGCTTGGGTCACATCAGGTCAAATGGGAAGCCTGCCCAGCTCTTGGTTTTAAAGGAAAAACATACAGAAAGACACAAAAACACAGCAGTTTCCTTCATTAAATTCCACTCTACCTGCCATGGGCTTGCAGCCACAATGGAATTTCCCACCCTGGCTGACCATAGCTAAACTTTTATTTTTAGTTTTTTTTTTCTTTTTTTTTTTTTTTCTTTTTTCCTCCCCCCTTTAAATAAGAAGTCTTATTAACTTTCTTTTCAAGTGAACTTTGAGGTAAGGGTTATTTAGAGTCAATGCAATTGTCCATTTTAAAAAGTTAATAAATTGAATAAAAGCCTACACAGGAGTAGGGCCAAATGCCGAAGCCCTTATTGAAGCTCAGATTCTGATCTCTGTTACAATGCTGTAAGTCAAAAGCAACTCTTCTGAAGCTGCTGGAGTTGTGCCTGGGTAAAAAGATCAGGATCTTGCCACAGTTTTTAACTCATTTCTCACTTTCTCAGCTGACTTCAGTGCAAGTTTACCTGAGTTAAGACTGCCTGTGAAGCACAGCATGAAGCCTGCCTCTGCAATGTTTTAGGTGTTCTGCTGAGCTCTTCCAAACTCGGTGGCTTCAACACTTGAAAAGGATGGCACCCAAATAACTGCCTTTCTTGTTACTTAGTCATTGCAAAGTTTACCAGCACTTCGAAAGCTTACTCCCAAGGAAAAAGAAAGCAGCCACAATCCTCCCCCTGGCTCCCAAACAATCACTGAAACCCGAGGTGAAATTCTACCCGTAACTCCAAGAAGATGCTAAAGGAGTGACTCAGCGTGTACGTTTTTAAGAACAATAGATCACGAAGATGCTTCATTGATTTCAATATAGCCCTAAGGAGAACCATAGCTGCTTGCTTTGACTATGATTTCATTGTACATACTGGCAAGGGGAGGAGGGGAGGAGAGGAAAAACAACAACAAAAAAGGGATACACGGTGACTCAGAGGTGAGACTGTTTCTTTTAACATGCTAAAAAGGTGTTTAATTCAAATTCAGATTCACCTCACTATCAAAGCATCTGTACCTGGCCTCCCTCTGCTGAATGCCCAGTTATTCCCACTGCTTTGCTGCTAGTTTGCATTTAACTGCGAATGCTGTAATTAAGTCTGCAGAACAGTTTCCATTCAGACTGTTTGCCCATAAACTTTCTGCAGAGCTCTCCTTTCGGGCTGAAAGACTGGCCTCAAATGAAGCATGCAAAGTATAAGGCAAACTGGGGGCAGGTGGAAATAGTCTAGTGCAGGATCTGCTCAGCCCTGAATCACAAGTGGGTGGGTGGCCCCCTCCCTTTCCCGCTGTTTCCTCTACCCTGAAAAGCTGTTCAGCTTTTTTTTCTCTTTCTTTTTCTTTTTCTCTTTCTCTCTTTTTTTTTTTTTTTTTACAATAAATGAAAAAAAGGGGGTAAAAAGGAGAAAAAAAATAAAAATAAGAAAAAAGAACAGTTGGCTCAGTGCCCCCGTATCCTCTGTTTTCCAGACACTCATGTGTGAAACAATGGCAGTTTTGCCTGAATCAGGACTGAGGACTGCTGGACTTGGCCTTTGAATGATTTTTTGGACTTAATATCGTGACTTTCATCCAGAGATCACAAAGGGCTTTGCACTGTTTATCACACCAGGCAGACCTTTGAAGCAGTTTGAGCCATATGATAGCAGAGGCACTTCTTGCCTTGCAGTCTACTTTCCCCAGCAGTCTAAGAAACAACAAAGTTTGACAAAATTTCCTCTGCTCTCTTCAGTTTCAAAGGCTGGTTAGTAGGACACTGCAAAGCTCTCTTCATTTTATTTTCCTACGGTCAAATGGTTCTTTTCTCCCCGCTCTCTCTGTTCTGTTTTTCTAGTTGATTCATCTATTATCCCTCTTTATATAATTAAATTTCTCTACTCAGTGTGTCATTGTGCTCAGGCCGTTTTGTGCTCTGTCACCTCCAACTCCTTTCCTTCAGAAACTCCACACCCCGGTTCCTCTTTAAAGTTGCTTGCTGAAGCATTTGTTCTTTCAGCATTGCCATACGTTTATAAACTGGAGATTAGTTCACTTTGTCTGCCTTCCAAAGCCATTTGCTGCTTGAGACCATTTCATGAGCTTGTCTATTCATGTGGATAAACAACAACAAAAAAAAGCCTCTCAACTATAATATGAATTAGGAAGAGGAAACAGCAGTTGCACGGAACAAATACCAGTGAGGATGAAATTAGTAACAGTCAGTTTTTAGTGATGCTGCCCCTTACTCTGATGCACCTTTGGGCAGTAGGATTTCACAAGTTAGAAGGATGACAGACTTTTTTCAGTAGAACTGAGTGACCTACCATAACATTTTGCTTGTGATTCCAGCATTTCTACAGTGAAGAGTCCCTAGACTCACAAACTTTTGTCTAGATGATTAATCTGACCACTCTGCAGTTCCCCAGAGCAATCCATTATTTCCCACAAAGACTTTAAAACTTTCTACTAAACTCAGGATTCTGAAGTGACGTCTGGCTAACAGATGTGCTTGTTCTGGAACTTTTAGATATCTTCCCTCAAAACAAGAGCCTTTTCAACAGTTTGAATTCAAGTCAATGGCAAAATTCCTATTGATTTAAAAAGATATGCTCAACTTTTGAAATAGGAAACTGGGCCTTAGTGTTAGACACTTCGCGTGTAACATCAGATTATATAATGAACTCCCAGTCTCCAGATGTATTCATCAAATTGTGTCAATTATTTGCAGCTTAAAACATGATAGGAGACTAAAAAAACAGGAGTTTTCAAATAGTTAGTAGGAGAAATGATGGCTAAAGTTAGATATAGCCCAATTAGCTATCTTGAGCAGCAGAAGACATACGCAATGGCCTCTTTTCCCTTGAGGTCTTTGAAGACGTGCTGTTTATGGCAGTTTCCTCAGCACACTTCCACTCCTTTACAAGGGTCTTGCACAGTTTGCAAGCCATGAACATTCTATTTCTCTGCTTTAAACCCCTTGGACCTTCCCTCTTGCAGAGATGTACAGCGCTGAAATCCTCCAGGCTTGAGGACCTAGATTCACATCTGCCAGACTGGGAGGAAAATCAGATCCTCTCTATGCAATCATAAATGGTATGAAGTGGATAGAAGCGAGAACCAGAACTTTGGTTTTGGAATGATAGGACAAGGGGCAATGGGTACAAACTGGAACACAAGAGGTTCCACTTAAACTTGAGAAGAAACTTGCTCTCAGTGAGGGTGACAGAACACTGGAACAGGCTGCCCAGGGAGGTTGTGGAGTCTCCTTCTCTGGAGACATTCAAAACCCGCCTGGACACGTTCCTGTGTAACCTTATCTAGGTGTTCCTGCTCCGGCAGGGGGATTGGACTAGATGATCTTTTGAGGTCCCTTCCAATCTATAACATACTGTGATACTGTGAACTTTCTGTGTATCTGGTGCAAACCTCTGTGTGGTTAATGGCTCATCACAGACTAATGATCTATTGGAGAGACAACCAAAAGACCAGGTTTGCCCCTAAAGTCCTGATGAAATAGTTGCCAGTAGAGCTTTGGCTCTGGTCAGGGAAACTTAGCAGCCTTAAACACCACAACTGACTATATAAATGTCTTATAATTTTATAAATGACAGCAGGAATGACTGTAATTATGCTTATTAGCAGATAAACACATCTCCACGGATTGGACTGGGGGGGGCTTACAAAGCAAAACAGGAAACAGGCTCACTGAACACATCTGTGGTGCATGGTTAATCTAAGCTGAAGCCTTGTGTACATTCATTTTCTATGCCAAGCATAATCAGTATAAGATATGATTATATTCTATCAGTTCTAGGGGTTATAGCTCGAGCTACTATAGAAAACCACCTGAAAATTATAATCATGTTAAGATATTACATGTATTTTCTTAAAAATGTGTTTAGCAATTCCATCTTTTGAGTGCTTCGACAATATTCCCAGAATCAAACCTTTAAAATAAACTATCTCATTAGCTATGTTGCTCAAGAGTTTTCTGAAGGCAGAACAGAAGAAAAAGTTTCAAATATGGTATAAGCTCTTCTCCTACAACCTGCTTGTGCTGAATACATTTTGATTGACTTTCCACATAATTTATTATTTTTATAACCCTCAAGAGAGTGGTAAGCAGTGGAAAGAGAAAGTGAGAGACATTAATCAGTCCCACCTCAATGATTTGGATATTTAGGATAAAATCATGGCCCTACAAAGAAAACATTTACCATTAGTTTCAGTTTATCTGGGATCTAAGCTTTCTTCTTTGCTGAAATTGTAGGTAATTACTAAAGTACCTAACTGATATAGTAAGCAAGCAGAGGTAAACACTCACTAACGGTAAGTTAACCAACAACAAAACCAGTATTTACCCTTTTAATTCTCTTACATCAAAAGCAACTACCCTTCCTGCCTTTAAAGCCACACACCATACCTTATCTCTATACAGCTGAAAGCCACAAGACATATTCCACGGACAAAAATAAAGATACGTGGTATGGGACCACCAAAAGCAATTCACAGGTTGGGAAGCACAGGCTCTCTCAAGGGTCCTGCTGTTTTACTGCACAACTGGGCTGAGCTGAGTTTGCAGCTGGGATGCTGGGTGAGTTGCTAATATTGGCCTCCCTGGTCCCCACAGTGAGGGACGGAAATGATTCAGCAGTGCCCTGTGCCAGCACAGCCCTGCTGTGCATCATACATCATCCCTTCTCAGCCCCACAAGTGGTTTAACTCAAAGCTCTCACATGCCTGAGTACAGCTAAAAACTAAAATCTTTGCTATGACTATTAGGAGACCGGTAGATTAAAGGTCTGTGGGTCTCTACTGCTTGCTGTGCTGAAGGGTAGATATATCTGGGCCAGCTCAGGGCAAGGAGAAATAAGCCCCATAGGGGTCTCTAACAGGGGAACTCCATTAGCTGCCTAACAGGGATATTTGAAGATTTTATGGAAAGCAAACAAAAAAAATCAGTGCAAGGCTGACTCTGTAAGGTAGGTAAAGACACCCAGACTTCTAAATTAAATTTCATCAGTCAACAGAACTGAAATACTTAGATTTTTTTTTTTGCATTCCAGAACCTGCCAAAACCATCCTTTTAATTAATGAATTATTATTACCATTATTTTCCCAACGTATGCAATTCCTGTATCAAAGAGAGCTATCTGGGTACTGTGTTTGAGATGCTGAGGTGGTATGAATTCTCTAGAAATATTCACCATTCACTCGCTCAGAACAGCAAGTTTCAGTGAGATCTTCCTTGCTTTAATCGGTTTGAACTAGCTTTTTGGCATTCTGCTATAAATAATAGAAGCTACACACTGCACTTTTATAACATCAGTCATCTATGGATCTCATAACTTAATTAAGAGGGACACTGTCAAGTTAAAAATCATATATTTTTTATTAAGTAATTTCCTTATCTATGTTACTAATAACATTTTAGGCTATTAAGCTGAAAAAAAAGTCTTCAAATCTAATTTAACATCCACTACTATCATGTACATACTATATATATACACACAGCTGGTTTACTTTCTCAGATACTGAAACAGATGTGCTAGCTTTACTTTTGTTTCAACTTGGTTTCGTTTACAGATTTTCATGCATGAACAATGCTCTTCCTTCAGAGTGGTATAAACACTCTGCGAGAACATTTAAATGCAAACAAAAAATTGTATTAACACGTAAGAAAATAAAACATATGCTTTTGTTAATGTAAGACTTGCAAGGATTCAGCAACAATAAAACTTTAATTTTGGGGAAAGCTGTCTAACACTGTATGGTGGGTATTTTCACTTCCTCTAAAGGGAAGGTGACAAGTACTACTTCTGTATTGCTTAATTATAGGAGAGCACAAATCTGTTTCCTGTGCGGGAATACATCATTAATAAATTCCTTCAGCTGTATTTGAGCCTTTTCAGATATCCAGAAATGTGCTGTTGCTTCACTGAGGCTTAAAGCAGAGGTATGTTTTTGACTGGAGAAGTTAGATATGGAGGAAGTCAGCATAATGGAGCTTCTGCCCATCACAATTTCGCTTAACTGTATGTTGCCAAAATCTAAGCAGCACTTCCATAATAGGCGAACAATAGCTAAAACACTGCAGGGTCTCTTGGAATCTATATAAATAAAGTATAACATCACAAAATACAGTACGTATTTTTCCAGCATTCACTTAACACAGAGGAAAACTAAGATGCATGGTCAAAGTCACACAGTGAGTTGATGGTAAATCCAAACTAAAATCCATAGCCTGCACCACACAGTGCTCACTAAACTACTTAATTTCTTCCTAATTTTAAATGCATTTTATATGAAGAGTAAAAAAAGAAGGTATTTTTGACTTGTACTCTTACTGGCTAATACAGCAAGGAAGATGGGGTTCTGACTTCCAGTAGGTCATTTTGCTTTGGAAGAAATTCTGTCTGGTCCTCCATTCCCTAGGTTCAGTGATCAGCAAAGCAACTGTTTGCTCACTGATCCAGAGCTCCCACCACACAAGCCAAAAGGAGTTTTACCTTCATTTTGCTTCTGAATGGTCCATTGCTCAGACATCAGTCCCAGGAGACATACTGACAACTACTAAACTTTCTAAGGAGGTGGGGGCTGGAATGGGAAGCAGGTCAAGGACTCGAAAGCAGTGAATCAGCTCTGTCTACTGTTTAAGAAGAAAACTGCAGTGAGACTGAAAGAAAGAAAACATACAGCCAAAAGGCCTCTCAGGAGCCACTGAGGAGCCATGGATGTGTGCTAAAGCAAACTCTGAAGAACGGTGGTGCAACCTTATGTTACCAAATACAATACTGTCGTGCAGAAGAATCCCTTAGATGAGAAACACTAGTGTTGTTCAGCATTAAATGAGTTTGCCTTCAAATTCTGCTGAAAATGTTACGTGCTCAAGGTCAATCAGTTTTGTAGTGCAGAGACAACATAAATTAGGCCAAGGCCCACCTTCTGCCACAGGAAGAATTAAAGAAACACATCTTTATTCTGCCTTAAAACATGTTCTCCCTAATAAATGGGTGAGCTTTACTATTTTACCTAAGAAGTGCGTAAGGTTTCAGAGGTACCCTTTTTCTGGCTGACTGCAGCAGTGGGACTTGAATGTGTATTTGTTCATAGTCAAATGTCTGAAGAGTTCCAGTAACCTCTAATGCTCTGCTAAAACTTTCATTATTTCATTTAAACATCATCTTCTGTCAGTATTAAGTACACCTGCACGAGAGACACAGTTTTCATAAAGATCAGGAAAGCATACCCAGGATGCTACAAGACACGGATCCCTATGCCTAGACAACATTTTCTGGTTGCAGACTTCTCATGTCACACCTATTCAGGATTCAGGATGTAACAGCTGAGAATCCACAGTGTGGGTCTGAATGGCAGCATTCCTGTGTCAGCTGCTGACCAGACAGTTTCTTCATGGGCTTGGTTAAACCTTTTATGTTGGTGTTTTACTTTCTTCATATGTCATGCACAAGAAATGTCTTCAGAGACAGTGCTTTAGTCCTATGAAGCCCAGCTATCATGGTGTACATCTCAGCCACACTAGCCAGTGACAACTACAGATAGGATAATGCTTTCAAAAACCTATTTGTGTCTTTCTGCTGGTGCCTTAAAAATATAAGGTCTGATTACTGTGGTACTAATGTGTATAATTGTCTCATTAATCAGCACAGACCTTTCTTAACTGTATGTATGCTTCAGCAGTGAAGAAATTGTAACAGTGATGGTATTTTTCAAGTAATCTAATTTTTAAATGTCACACACATGTATGTCTGGAGATGTCTGCCCTCCTCACAGGCCATTTCTACAACCAGGATACTCCATTTAAAAGGCAACTTACCTAATACAGCAAAATCAGTCCTTGCGAGTCGTTTTGCTATTGGTCTCCATGCCCACTTTAAGGCTATGTTAATGCCTAGAAAGCAAATATAGTGCTGTATTTCTATGCCTGGGGTGGGGTGGGTGTTTCTCTTAAGAAACCAAGTCCCTAGTTCATGGATTTAAAAATACTGCTGAAGCCAAAGTAAAAACAAACAAACAAAACCCCAACAAAACAACACATTAATACTTGATGCAACTTATATTTTTACTGTAATTACCGAGAAAAAAAAAAAACATCCCAAACCAGCTGTACCTATTTACAAAGGAATTTAACACAGACTCTGGGGTCTGAGATCTCCCTATCTCATGGATAGGCTGAGCACACAGGGAAGATGCTCACTGTATAGTACTCTTCCATTGCTAGAGAGATTAGTCAGAGCAACAATGAACCAATGGCCTCATTCCTTTCCACATAAAGGCTAAAACATTCGAGTTGACCAGTATCCTAAAATAATGCCGTTAGGCCATTTTTATTATGTGTGTCCAGTTCAAAGGTGTTGCAAAACAGAGGTAGAGTACTTTGTTGTTCAGAGCCAAGAATTAACAACAAAATGCTCAGTTTGCCGTGCTGATTGAACAGGGAACTAGGCAAATGTCCATGTTCTAGTAGCTGGAAGCAAATATGATCATACTCCACATCTTTCTCTCCTTTGCCCATTAATTTTCGGACTCACCCATGCATTAGTTCTCCCCATCAAACACACACCGTCTCACTTACTTTCTCTCTTGCATTTCTCCAACCTCCCTGTGCATAATCAGATATTTACTCATGGTTTTATAAGGCATTCATGTTCTCCCTTCCCTCTTTTAGGCATTGCATAAAGAGGGAAGGGAGCATAGCAGGGCTTTCTACCCCTGCAGCCACCTTCCTGTCAGGTCACGGAGAGCCCCAGTAAGACAGTAGTTGCTGCAGGAATTCCCTGTTGTCAATGGGCCTCTCCAGGGTTCACACAAAGGACTAAAATGCAGAGTCTTTTGGTCTGTGTTTGACTGAGATTGTCACCAGACAATATAGCCACTAATTATAACTTTATCTCATCCCTCACCTCTCCCTAAACCAGTTTCCTCTCTCATTTCTATGAAGAGAGCTAGTAGCAGTGATGTACATCCTTCGGGTATGTAAGGAAGGCCTCCTTCATTGAATGCTCTGAAGTGTTTTGATATCCTCAGAAGCATGGTGTTATTTAAGTGCTAATCACTCTCATCTTCAGTATGTCCAAAATTATTTTGCTTGCTACCAAAAAGCTCCGTTGTCACACATTACATTGCCATTGCACTGAAAAATAATTAACAGCCTACATTTTGGGGTCTGTTATTGGAGCTGTCTGACTGACAAGGGAATTATCCAGAATTCCCAACTTTTCAAAGGAGAAATTAGAAAACATTAAAAGGTAGGCCAGGGAACAGCTCTGTGAAACAACTCATACAAAGAATGAGAAAAGAGACCATTCCTTCCAAGCACTAAGACAAAGCAGTAGGTAAAAGTCAAAGTAAGCTGATATAACAAGCAATCCATATAATCACTGAAGAAGGTAATCTTTTAGATAAGAGTCCCAAAGATTAGCAAACTCAAGTATTCAGTAAACCATTCTTAAACAACTAGAAACCCCAAAAGTTAGGAAGAACAGTACACAGTGCTCCAAACAGAAGGTGTAACATATGGCTGCTATACCATTATATATTCCAAACAATATATAAAACCTGATGTATACAAGGGAAACAGGCCCTAGCACCTGGAGCACTAGCAAATGAGAATCATCTGTCTGCCCTCTTGCGTGTTCAGAACCTCTCCACATTTTTGCCTCTCTGGATGCAACCAACTTTATCATCTGAAGTCTACCTAATACGAACACTATTATACGTATAAGTCAGAGAGTTTATATCCTTGGCTGGCCCCAAAGCAAGTAGATGGGACTGAAACTCTGTATCCAACCAGAACTCAGACTTCAGTGCCCATCAGAGGATGATCTGCATCACTTCCTTATCCCTCAGAGCTAACATTGGGCATGCACTTTGATTACCAAAAACCCCACCAACTCCCACACCTCCCCCCACAAGAAAACCCCAAACAATTACCTAAATAAAGACACCACCACAACAAACCTCAATCATGAAAAAACCCCAAGTAAAGTACCAGTCGTAGAGAAAAGTCAATAACTAAGCAAATAAACCCCCAAGCTTTAGAGAGAGATATAAGTAAGCTGCAAATTTGCACAAGACCAAATCCTTAGCTAAAGGCAGAGATGCAAATAAATGTCTTCTAAAGCCAGTACATGTACGTTAAGAACCTGAACCCGACGATCAAACTCAGTCTCTGAGAAGCAGCAGTCCAGGAAGGGGAATCTTTCAATGACTCCTTACTTTCCAAACCTGTTTTTCTTAGTCTCAAACTGTAGAAAGTCATCTTTCTTTTGTTTCCAGTTTCAGCTCCTGATTTCTAGCGCTGCTGGCCAGGCCGGCACCCAACGCACTCAGCCTCTAGCCACTGTGGAATTTCTCACCCTGGCACCACATGCCCGGCTGTGCTCATGGAAGTGGAAAATCTGACAGCATTGTCTGAAAGGCACAGCTTGGGATAATTGTTCCTCATAGTTCCTCTGTCAGTGAATATTATCGTATTCCTCTCACAGGAAGGCTACTACACCTTTCATATTCCTCTGTTCCCAGACACAGAATTCCTCTTTGCTTTTAAAGCAGCAGTTAAATATGTTATGAGGTGAGAAAAGGTTTATAAAACTCATGTACATTAAAGCTAAAATCTTCATAACTGTACCTGCTTTAGTTAAGTTTTTTGTGCAGCATACACATGGGAAGCGAAGGAAAAGGAAACCAAAAAAGTATCTATGGTTATGTAACACAGATCAATGTCCTTCATGCGTCCAAAATCCTTGTTTTATAAATACAATACATAGATTACATTTCTGTTAATGCAGGAACAAAAAACACTATTATATTACAAGCACTTTTGTGCAAAATTTAAAGAAAACATCAAAAGAAAAGCCAGGCACGTATCTGGTGTACACACCCCAGATCCCTGTATGAGGAACCATTTTCATCACAGATCCATGCTTTCAGTTCAATCAACATTATTCGTCAGATCCAACCTTGGTATCTAACATCCTTGGAAGGCTACTCTTACCATTGTGCCTGAGCAACTCTTGAGCTCCAGCACCTCCATCTCCCTGCCCACAGGAGGCAGAGCAAGCTTCTTCCCCAGGGTCCTCTGGGAGAGCGGTGGCAGAGCATGGGAAACAGCCCATGGCTTATGTGTTTCAGGTTAGTACCCTGACAATGTCACTGTCCTGGTTTTCTCTCAAATGCGTGCTGCATGGGTTTTTTGGGGGACACAAAACTGTAAGGATGGCAACAGAAATCCTGCTCAATCCAGTGGGAGATGTGCTGTGCTTTCTAAAGTTCTCCACCGATTTTCCTCTCCCTCTCATCCCCACCCCCAATCAGTGATGTTGTATCTGATTTCTTGCAAGTCATCACATTTTTAGAATGCTAGCCATTGCTTAAACATTTATTTCACTGGAGACTGTCAAATCGGAAGGGCACTCTCTCTGCTGCTTCCTTCTGTTTCTTCTGTTACAAGTAAAGGTGCCGTTGTTATTCAGAGAGGAATAAACAACGTTCCCACTTTACGTAGAGAACTTGAATGACAGTTTCTCTGAGCAATTTTCCACCCTCGTATTTGTGCACTCTGCTGTAATGGTAGGCCTTGTGCTGATCTCATCTTAACACTTTTAGGTGTTATGCTAATAGAATAAATTAAGCTACATAGTTTTTCACACCACCTTGGACTGGTTTCAGGCCAGGCCTGATCTCCAATCTGAAATGGACATGAGAAAAAAATCAAACGAATTTAACTAAAGCCACATAGAAAGTTGAGGCTGTTCAGCCTGGAGAAAAGAAGGCTGTATGGAGACCTCACAGCAGCCTTCCGGTATCTGGAGGGGGGCTATAAGGATGCTGGGGAGGGACTCTTCATTAGGGACTGTAGTGAACAAGGGGTAACGGGTTAAAACTTAAACAGGGGAAGTTTAGATTGGATATAAGGCAGAAGTTCTTTACTGTAAGGGTGGTGAGGCACTGGAACACATTGTCCAAGGAAGTTGTGAATGCTCCATCCCTGGCAGTGTTCAAGGCCAGGTTGGACGAAGCCTTGGGTGACATGGTTTAGTGTGAGGCGTCCCTGCCCATGGCAGGGGGGCTGGAAATTGATGATCTTAAGGTCCTTTCTAACCCTAACTATTCTATGATTCTATTATACCAGTGCTTCAAAGTAACTTTTGTGATCCAGAAAGCATAAAAAGCTGATGTTCAAGTGTGGGAAGCAATGCTGTTGGTAATACATGATTAAGTGGTATTCTTCCTTTTGATTAAGTACAACAATATCCATAGTCTCTATCTCTTTCAGTAGTCCCAACAAGTTTCCCTTCCATTTGTTTCATAGGAGTAGGTGTAGCCTGCCTATTCACATACCAGTATGTCTCTTCCAAAAATTAATTCTGATGTGAGGTGATTAAGAGATATCTCAAAGACTGTAAGAGAGCACTTAAAGTGGAGGCGCACAAAATCCCTAGGCATTTAATGATATTTAGGCCAAAGTATATATCAGACATGCATAAATAATACATGCACTTAGTGCAATGGATGCCTTTTCCTATATATTTGGTATGTTATGAATTGAAGGAAATGAAAAAACATGAAGTAGATACAAATACATGCACACACAGAGAGAAAATTATGTGGCCCTTTCTAGCATGAAAAGGAAATTATTAAAAGTTGGATAAACAACAACAGAAGATATGACAGGGGCAGCTGGAGAACCACACTGGGGGACAGAACTTCTAAGTGAATCCACACAAAAAAATGTCTCCCCTGACAATCCGTTGTTCTTCAAAGAGAATAATGATTCTAGAGATGAGTTTGCATTTGTCTTTGGATGTCACAATAAATGCTAAGAAAGGAGCTGAGAGTTATTATTTCCTCTGAGCAACGAAGGATTTGGGTAGACTGTCAGAATACCAGCACCCCCAATCTGAAGGCAGATACAAGGCAACAGCAAGCTAGCAGGAAGCTCAGAATCTGTCCTGGGCCCTGGGAAATGAAGATAAAAGAGGCCATGGGGCAAACTGGAGATCTAAGAAAGGTAGATCTAAGAAACACAACTGCAAGGCAGCTGTTAAATCATGAGGGAAGTAGAAGCATCGTTTGAGAAAGTGATCACAGGAGGCACAATGTTTTCCAAGACCAACAGAATACAAATTCATGTGAATCAGAGGAGAATGTGCTCCACAGAGGTCTATGCTACTTTGTTGGAATAACTCAGCTGGTTTGGGGGTACTGGGATGCATTCAAGTCCTTACCCTATCCACATACTCACTACCCTGAGCACAGCAGAAAGGACTACCTTTGATGCTCAAGGGTATCAACAGCTATATTGTGGGCTATCTAATCCTCCCTCTCTAAATGAACATGCTGGGCAGAACATAAATCCAGCCCTACCTCTGAGCAACAAGATGCTTTTCCAACTGGCCTGATGGAGTACTTGGCCTGCTGATGACTCTCACAGTCAGATGTGCAATCCACCCTCTGGCTCCCTGTTGGTTTGGACTCACTGCCTATATACCCTAATACCCAAGACTACAAGAGATAAAAGAGAGATTGCTGTTTGCCTTTGTAAGACAGTGCGTTGCTGACAGTAGGTACGCCATGTCCTTCCACTTGCTGTTTGCAGAACTGGCCCTTTCCACTGCACGCTCTTCCCTGCAGTGCTTCTATATGGAAGAAAACAATCGTAAATGACACAAGGAGTAACTTATAAAGCCACTACACAGCAGCTAGGAGAAAAAACAAATGACAAACTGACCAAAGAAAGGAGCATGTATCCCGTCCCTCTCGGTCAGGCTGCTCTGGAGTGTTAGTGTCACAACGCTAAGAAACCATTTCATTATTTGCTAACTTCCACTGCACACCTGAATATCTTTAATCAGAACTAAGTCTCACATGGACTATGGATCGTGTTACGAAAGCACGAAACTATCTTTTAAATACACAGCCCTGCCCACCGCCCCCATACCATTCTATCAAAACATACAGAGGAGAATGTTTACAAGTTATAATCTTCTCAGCTAGGCTTGGCTTCCTGTATATATTTTGAATGCAACGTCTCAAGAACACACACATACAAAAATCTACGAACACAGGTGGGGTCCACACAGACCTGAGCTCCAAATTTCAGATGTGAACCATCTCATCTTCGTGTACATTGGTCTTTCAGTTTGTTCCAATACAGCTGGGTTATGAGGTGAAGTTCAGACTGAAGCTGAATGAAGGGGAACTGCACTGGAGTGCTGCTTTTCCTGTACTTGAAGCTGCTCACAATTAACGGGAACTCAGAATCACAGTTTAATTTGGCATTTCCAGAGCTGAGATTTCTTCATTTCAAAGCCCGAGCTATGTCTGCAAATTTCAAAGCATCTAGCACACTATAAAAAACAAGAAAATGGAGCAATCACCAGACAAGAGTCAAGTGCTTAAACTAGGACGAAGTGATAACTGACATGGTGTATTGGGTTTGTGTGGTAAGGTTTTGGTAGCATGGCGGCTACAGAGGTGGCTTCTGTGTGAAGCTGCCAGAAGCTTCCCCCGTGTCAAACGGAGCCAATGCCAGCCAGCTCCAAGACAGACCCACAGCTGGCCAAGGCTTAGACCATCACCAGTGACGGTGGTACCACCTCTGATGCTAACATTTTTAAGAAGTGGGGGAAAACAGTGCAACAGCAACTGCCGCTGGAGGAATGAGCAGTGAGAATATAGGAGCACAACAGTCCTGCAGCCACCAGGGTCAGTGCAGAAGGAGGAGAAATGGTGCAGTGACCCTATGGACTACATCCCATGGAAGGGACCCATGCTGGAGCAATGAAGAACTGCATCCTGTGGGAAGGACTCATACTGGGTGGGAGAGACCCCACGCTGGAGCAGGGGAAGAGTGTGAGGAGTCCTCCCTGAAGAGGAAGGAGCAGCAGACACACACAGTGCGTGATGCAACAGCTACAACCTTCATTCTCCAATCTCCTGTGTTGCTTGGAGGGTTGAGGAGGAGAGGGAATTGGAAATGAAGTTGAGCCTGGGTAAAAGGCGGGGGGGAAGCTGTTTGTAAGTTCTGGTTTTATTTCTCATTATCCTACTATGTTGTGAGTGGCAATAAATTAAAGCAATTTCCCCAAGTCCAGTCTGTTTTGCCTATGATGGTAACTGGTGAGTGGGCTCTCCCTGCCCTTACCTCAACCCATGAACCTTTTGTTGTATCTTTTCTCCCTTGTTCAGCTAAAGAGAGGAGTGATAGAGCAGATTTGGTGGGCACCTGGCAGCCAACCCAGCACAAATGGAACTGGGACTTCCCCCGTTTTCACTGTCCCAATCCTGTGGTAAACCATTTCACTTCATCTTTGGTTTAATTTAGGAAAAAAACATCAAAAACTGTCATGGTTGGAATGAGTATGTATTAGTCGTTTGTTCTGAGTAATAAGGTGCAAAGAAATGTAGTCCTGGCAGGATACTAATTTCTGATGTTGTCAATTAAACAACTTCTCCTGGTGTTTTGAATGGAAAAAATCTCTCAGAAAGTGTTTTTATCGAAGAACCCAGTTCCAAGTCCTGGATTATTAGGTTAAGCTCCGTCAGCAGAGAGACCAATATAAATGCTTTTCATACCATCTGCCTTCATGTCTCAACAAAAAATAAGAGGAGAAAATATGTAGGTCCAAAACTCTCTGATTTTAACCTGTTTGCCTTTAATATAAAGCCGGGAAATTGAGGTCCTAAAAATACAAAACGATAAACACATGATTGCTTTCTTTTCTTTTTACCTTTCCTCAACACCTCATCCAAAATCCCCCAGTGTTCCCAGGACCTGAATTCTTTTTATATTTTAAAAAACAGAAAAGCAGCTTTAAATAAGTGTAGGCACTAGCAAATTATCTTCTCCAGTCCCTTCTGCTGTTTTGAAAAGCTTGTTACAGTACATGCATTTTTACCTGATGTTTATTAGGAGGCTCTATATAATTACCAAGGTTTTGATTTTCCTGTTTAAAAACAAATCAGGGTGGTGTGCGGGGCCTTGCAATATTAGGAGCCAACTCCAACAGCTAATGATGGAGGACAGTGCCTCAGTGAAGGCGTTAGCAATCCATCTGGCCAATTAAAGAGTACCTTGGGCAGAGCCCGATACTATTTCTCAATTATGGTGGCTGTGACATCAAGAGTTGAGAAGCAGTGAGATCTGGTGTGAAACATAAAGTGAAGCCATACAGAGAGAAACCAAGGTAAAGCTCCTGTAACCCCACAGCAGAGAGGAAAGGGAAAACTCTACCAGCCAGAGACGCACCTTGACTTGCTAACTAAAAAGAGGGCTGGACTTTAAAGAAGACAAAACGCTCAGACATGGAACAAGTACTGACAACGCCTGCCTTACTACAGACCTGCTAACAGAGCCTATGAGCTCTACACAATACGAAAACAATTATTGCCCGTCTCCTCTCCTACAACAAAGGTAAATTTCTTGGTGAGAAAAAGACAGCATGTGCTGTGGCTCTTCTGGAGCAGAGCCTGTGCTGACCAGCCAGCTGTCCTCCACAGAACATGCTTATCTGGCAAGTTCTGCTTGTCTTTCCCTCAACAGGGGCATGGATTGGAATTTTTCTCCCCTCCTTAGATCCCTGTTCTGTAGGAAATGGATTATCTTTTCAGTTCTTTCTGACTTGGCTGAAAGCGATTGGCACACTGAACAACTATGTATGGGTGTGACGGACAGGCAAGGGACAGGCAGTCCCATAAACTTAGATGAGATAACTTGGCAACTCAAGAAATCTGGGGTATTTAAAATCTGGAAGCAGGTCCAAACTTTAGCTTAAGCCATGCCTAAGGTATAGAGAGACTGAGGCCTTGTTCTATTTGTTGCCTTCCTATTTGGACCTCCAGGAGGTCTGACTATGTGCTATTTTCTCCTGTGGCCATTACCACAGAAAAAGGCCAGCAGGATCTCCCATTGCAAAAATTAGACAAGGACACCCCACAGGACTATGGAATGTATTTCATTATCACAGACTATTTTAAAACTTCATTTTTTTCTGGTCTTGCATCTTCAAAAGCATCTAACTTGAACTCAGAAGTCAGCAATAGCATTTCTTTCCATCCTTTGCCTCCTGAGAGATGACTTCTGCCCCCCACTTCTAGGAGGTTAGCACATCCCTTCCTTCCCATAGCCAGTCTCCTCCCATTCCGACTTCTATTCCTTTCTCTGATCTTCCATCCATAACAAGAGAAGGAGTTAAAATCTCATAGTGCTGTCTGGCCAGTGCCTTCTTAAGTATGTCACCGCTCCCCACGCACACACAAGTTACACTGCCCTCCCTCTGGATGGTTCCGCGTATCTGTCCTCTGAAGTTACAGAGATGGGAATGATTTTCCTCAACATGAAATGCTGTATAAAGAGTGTGGGTGGGAAATATGCAGTGTAATGGAACTGAAACCCCATAAGGGAAATCAACGCAGGCAGCTGCTGATACACTATTTACTTGGATAAATCATCCATTTTTCCTCCTGGGCAAGATGACTTGAGGTATCACCTACTCAGGATGGCAAGTGCAAATATAAATAATAAATAAAACTATCTGAGGCAGAATTCTCACTATAATGAGTTTAGGAGAAAGCTAAGTTTCAGTTAAACTTAATCCTTGCTGTCTTCTGCATCTCCAGCAGCAGAAACATCTGGTCGGTTTTAGATTCCCCTTGGATTCCCAACTTCAAAGGGAGTTATAAAGAATAACAAATACATGTACTGGCACTGAAAAAAAAATTAGAGCAGCAGGAGAGAATGGTAAAATTGTCCTTATTTGACTGCTAGTGACAGGCGCCACAGGCAGAACTGTGAGAAAAAAATCTTAGCAGCTCAGGCAAATAAGCTTGCTTTTTTTTTAAAATGACTGGCTCTTTTTACTAATGACGCAGAAAATCTATGGGATCTGCCCCATAATGGCAAGAAACACATGTGCCGAGGAATATGCACGCACGGGTACAAACAAAACAGACTTCAAATCAGATACGTACTAAATAATAGGCAGGAAACCAGGAAGTAAGTTTTGTTCCTAGCCCTTTCACTGAGAGTGCCCTGTGTGTATCGCTGGCTAAATTATGGAGGTCCAAGTTTTGGCTCTTTGGAGTCGGTAGGACATTGTAAAGTATGGTCAAAAACAATGCCTGTCATATGTGCTTTCCAAATCCTACTTCAAAACCTCCAGGAACAGGGGTAGGTAAGCAAACACAACAACAGATGTCTGCAGCTCTCTGTCTTCCCTTTACTCCCTGGTGGCTGGGAAGCGAATGCCATGCTCCTTTTATGAATGCAGCACTACCAGCAACAACTTCTGACATGTTTCTGCCATTGCGTGCAGTGAACAGAAGCATCTAGCTTCACGCTGATCTTCTGAATCAGTGCATTCATGAAATAATCACACCCTGCTCCCCACATTGCCCATGCAGCATCAGGATCTCCTTTATCCTGTTTTGTACCATTTCAGTCACAGGGTTAATAACATAAATGTAATGTGAAGGATGTGTGAGGATTCAGGAACATGTGCAAAGCCTCCTACCTGCTAAACATTAACTCCTGTTGTATGAATATTAACTCTTCCATGAAGACTGAACTTGTTACCCTCTTTTATCAAAACTATAGGTTCCTAAATGCCTGGCATCGCGCAATGCAAATTTACAAGATGGATGCCAGAGAGGAAAACTACAGAATAGGCTTTTTCAAATGGTCTTAAAACCACAGCCATCCCTCTTTCCCCTCCATTTACAGAAAGTACATAGAATGTAAGTTTTGAGGGTAGTCATCAAATAAATTCCAACGATTCCTGAATCAGAGACTGATCGACTTGTGCATATTTGACAGGACAAGAAAAGCTGTATTTGGCAACTAAATTATTTGTTGAAAATAAACTCTTCGGCTCTGTTGCTGGAGTTGCAACCATGACATTTTAAATGACCTTATTTTACCTTATTACATCATGAGGTGAGCAGCTTCCCATTGTTTCACCTTTAAAAGATATTTCAGGATCTCTTAAATGCCCCATATAACAGGAAGATCATATCAAGATTTTCCCATAAATACAGCAATCTCATACTTAGATCAGAATTTTCAATCATAAAAATCCTAACTTCTTGTATAATGTAATGACCAGAGGACTTCTGCAACAGGCTTCTTAATGAAGGACCCTATTGGCAAATACATTTCTCACTGAATATTAGAAAACCCTAAGTGAAGATGCTTAATGAACTGCCATAGGAAATAGGAATTAAAGAATATACTATGAAATTTGTCATCCCCAAGTCACAAAACAGCAATTTCTGAAACCCACACTGCAGCAGTATTATACAATTGAACCTCAAAAGGGAATCAAAAATTAACCTGAATGCACAGCAGAGACAGGATGAGCCAATTTTATGTCTGGTGTACTCCTGTTGGTTTTGTTGGAGCCATAGTGGGAATAACTCATCACTCTTATCTAGGTGTTACCACTGGAAGCAATGCAGTAGGATCTCTAGTGGCATTGAACTGTCAGGACCTGTGAATAAGAATAGTTCTGGAAGCGCTACAATCCATGATATACTGATACCAAATTAACTTCTGAGAAAGTCTCTTTGACTCTTGACAGGGTGACTGCCTTCATAATAGGACTCTAGTACCTGTGTTGCCAACATCATCCTATAAGGAACCCCTTCAAATAAATTGCTTCCAATCTCACTTTTCCAGCAAAGCATCCCATTTATCACAAGAGACAGTAAGGGAAGATACAAAAGCAGATCAGGAGATCTCAGGGTTCCTAAAACTCAGACTCCAAGAGAGCATTCCTTCAAGTAACACTTAATAAGAAGTTAACATCAGAAGTTTCCCAATCTCTGCACTCACAGCAGCAGTACTGCCAACGTTGAGTCTGTGCTCAGGGCAGCACAGGCTGCAATAACTTGAACAACAGTCACGGGTTCTGACTGCATCCAGCAGTTTTAATGGAGAATTTCCAATATGGAGTTGATCCACAGCCTGCTAAAGCCAACAGGAGAATTTAGATCAGGCTCGATACGTTTCAAGGCAACTTCATCTTTTCTTCTACAATAAATGTTATATACAGTGAAGCACTCTTCACTTAAAACCACAGTCATTCCTCCTGTCTGTACTCCTCAAATCTGCACTCCTATATGCTCCAGAAATGGCCTTGACTTTCTGAAGACAGACTGGCAAGTGAGTATGAGGTAAAGTGAAAGTCTAGAGTGATGTATCAGTATTTGACTCTTACAAATAGAGAGGAAGAGAAGAGATACTGAATGAAAAGGGAAAGTAGAATAGCTTTCTCTTTAGATTTGCAACACATTTTTAGCAATACAAATCTTCCCAGTTAAACTGCATCTCTAAGCTTGATGTTTTATTTATTAAAGGCAGTAGCGCAACAAAAGGGATATAGGCTATCAATCCTGGGGTAACAGCTAACAAACACCTCAGATATATCCCAGGATTCCTCCAAATACCTTTATAAATAAATGCTTCTTTACATCCTGTTTACAGCGTGTTACATTCTCCTGTGACTAGAGCTGGTAGACTAGATCCTGCATGGGCTAATAGTTTCTTGAGTACCTTTCCTATCCTCCTACATGTCTGTAGGCATTCAGGCACAATGCAGCAACTCAATATAACCATTATAAAGACAGTTTAACTCCTGGCCAACCCTCAGCATGCCCATATACATTTGCAAAGCATCAATGGCATGGTAAGCTAAAAACAACCATCCTGACAGTATTAGCCAGCTACGCAAGATCTACAGATGCTTTCTGTTTGCTTGGGATATTTTACTGCTTATATTATTATCTTTTTGATGTGTGCTGCTCCACTAGTGTGCAGGAAATATTGTGAGCGTGTCCACAACATAAACTGTTTTATTTATTTATTTGTAGAGCTCTGAGGTGGAGGAGCTTTTATTTTTATATTTTTAAATGAATAGTCCAGCTTTTCATGTCCAAGGTCAGTGAAAACTGTATTTATGGATTAAACCAGCCTTCTTAAGACTAAATTCAATCTATACTGATACAGCAGGTTACGTGCTTAGTCACATAAAGAAAAATCTAATGAATTCAGGACACAGCTGTCTGACAAAGCATGTTTTCCTGCCTGTCTTGTCTAGGCCTGTAACTGAGCCAGCTACACCACTGTCCAAGTATATGTTTACTTTAAAGCAGCTTTTCTGTATCACAAGATACCCCTTTTCCAGGTTTGAAGAACAGAAACAAAAGGTTAGGTGGTCAAATGAATGGAAAAGCTTTTAAGTTCGTACTACCCTTGTCATCTTGTGTTTACCTCCAACCAGAGTGAGAACTCCTAAGTTTGTAGAGCCACAATTTCCCTGGAATCAGTGATGGGACATTAACTGCTCTATACCTAACTTACAAAAGCTTCAGTGCTGTTCTTAAGGAATATGACTTTGTATGTAAGAAATATGTAATATGTAATTACATATGTAATATGTAAGGAAGCGAGGTCTGAATAGTCAAAGTAGCACATCAGTAGAGCTGGTTTGTCCTTGTTAAAAAAATAAGGATCATTACAGTGGTAAAACAAAGTCAGATGCTTCACCTTTTCAAGCAATAAAGTTGTTCTTTGCTTTTAATCTTTACCCTTGCCCTATTTGTCCAAAATATTCACATTAAATGTACGGTTTTCTTTTGTAAGGTGCTCCCATTGATTTAGGCCAATGCTGAAGAATTCAAACATAATTTGAATATGCCTCCAAGGCATATACCATACTGTGGCCCTGGACAAGACTGCTGCCAGAACTTTACTACTGAAGTTTACAGGTACTGTGTGAGAATGGAGAGGAAAAACTTCCAAGTCATTAGAAGAAAAAAAGAATGTTTTGGGTGTTATGTAGGACAAGGAAAGACTCAAAACAGTAACTGGAAAGCACTCTACTAAGGGAAAGTCCCTTTTAAGCCAAATTTAAGAAGCATGAAATGGAAGTGAGTACACCAATATTAACTGTATATGCTTTATACTCACACTATCATTATATTCAACTGTTTGCTAACTTTGCAAGCAATTGCACTGAGATAGGCACCCAGAATCTCAAAGGTTTGGTCCATCACCAGGCTACAGAGAAGGAAGCAAGAAGAGCTGAAATGGTATTAGAGGCTTCCCAATCTGCTGAGCCAAAACACAGAACATATTTCTACAAATAGCTGCAGAGGCAGATTCTGATTGTTACAGAAAGGCACATTATAACAATGCTAGAAGACCTCAGCATGGTCTAAGGGTCCTCACAAATTTTGAAATTTGTTTTAAACAGAAATTTATTTGCAAAATACTTTTTAATAGGGCAGATTTAATAGACTTTTTAAAGACAGATTTAATAGTTAAAAAAAAAAAAAAAAAAACAGATTCAGTAGAATTCTGATAAAGTGTTCTTCTAAGTGCCACCTAGAAAAGCCCAGACACCACCAAACATTTCCGCTTTACAGGGTAGCTACAGACTCTGAAATTTGCTTTTGCTTCACAGTTGAATTAAGCACTGCATTGCAAAGTTGCCCATGAAACAAAAATAAAAAAGCATTTCAATCAATTGACTGTTTTGTTTTGACAAAATAATTTTGTTTTGATTGTTACTTTCAGTTTTGATTTAAATTTTATATTAGAACATAGAATACATTTTTGAGAGAAAAGTTTGAAACAAAAGCATTTCTGTTCCACAAATGCCAAAAAGCTTTACCTGGAAATATGAATGATGAAAATAAATAAAAGTCCTGGAAGTTTTTTTTGAGGTTTGGGGTGGGTTTTTTTTCCTTTTATTTTTTAGAAGAGAACACCACTAGTTGTTTTTTTGGTGATTCTAGTCCTGACCTTCAGTACTCTTTAGTGAGTCTCAGAAGCTTATACTACCTCTGCAATGCTATCAATATATCAGTGACAGCCTGATATTAATAATCCAGCTGGTATGTTGCTCTTGTCCAAGAACTGGTGGAACTTACAGATATAGGAAGGTAAGAGACTTTTTCAAACAGTCATTTTGTTAATAACTAACACACATTTTGTCAGGTGAAGTACCCTTATAATTACTATTGTGATCTGGGGAAGTGTCAAAACCAGTTCTGAGCAGAATAAAGCAGCAAACTGAAAGTCACAGAGAGTCCTACAGAAGAACCTGGAGTAAGCTGTCCCTGTAAGCTTCAACTTAACTGGCAGAGAAATGTAAGAGCAGTTGATATTAATAAGATTAAATATCTAAGAATTCCTTTTTCTTTAACCATTTGCTCCAATGACTCAGAAGTCTCTTGCTCATTGCCCATATATTTCTAAATGAATAAAATGCAAAATACCATGAAGTCAGGTGAAGCTTGACCCAAGCTGGGAGACAAATCCTAGCCTGGAATGGGAAGAATCCAGGATTTCACCTAGATCAGGTAGCAGTAAGCGTGCCAACATATGAAAATATTCACTTAGGAAGACCAAGAGGAGAGGTGAAGTACAGCTAAGCCTTTAACAGTGACAGCACACCATTCGCAGTGACTGGCATTCCCTGGCTACTTCAGTGTTACGAGAAGTGGTCGTCTCCCTTGCCATTTGGTGAAGGGTTTTCCGTTACATGGACAGAATCTCAGTAACAACCAAATAATTTTTGTTTCTTATAAAGTGAATTTCTGAACATAGTGTTTGGAGCAGAAGTCCAAGGATTCAAACAACAAACAACTGTACTGCTTAGTCCCACATGAAAGCACTTTGTAACTGGAACTTGAAACTACCTACTACAACACTGCTTCACAAAGCAGAGATGGGGAAAGCCTTGGGGAGAACTGTTGGGATTACTTCACCTGTAGGTTTTTTAAAGTATTAGATTTGGGGAGAGGTATTTGGGAACAGATAGGGTGGCTAAAACAAAAGGAGTTTGGACTGTGTGTCTTTACAAAAAGGTTATTACTACACGAGAGAAATACAAAGTCTTGTTCAAAAGCCTTGAACCACAATTACCTCTAACAGAGTGTTTCCTGCTGCACACCAAGCAGGCTGTTGAATCTGTGTTCTGCACACTGGGCACGTGTGCTGACACCTTCCACAATCTGAAAGGAGTTGAACGCTCTCCTTCGTCTTGAATGTGCCTTCAAGCTAAGGCTGTCTGTAACCCCCTCCTAACAGTAAGATTCCACAGGTTAACTGCCCAAGGAGGATGGCTGACTCCCTCACTCTTCACGAAATAAAAATAGAGATTCAGAGATCAGAGGAAACAGAAAATACCAAAACACACTTCCATGCCTCAGCATCCTCAGCACTAGCTCTGACTTCAATCCACATAAAGTTTTCCTTTGCTAAATGCAGTGCCTCTTCCAAAGGAGGGACTCTGAATCCTCTGCTACCAGCTTCCTTCTCCCTTAGCTCGTCTTAGTTATTAAAACAAACAAATGCAGAAAACAAAACCCCTTCCTTTGCTAAGTATCCCTCCCCTCTCCTCTCTCAACTTTCTTTGCACCTCCCAGGGTTTGTTGGTTTTAAACCCTGCACTGATACCTGGTCTCTTTGTTCTTTTCTTCTATTTGCTCAAAACTCCAGCCCCCAAAAGCAAATTTGGAGAAAACTGGCTTTCTCTAGTTGTCCCATTGTTCTTCTCAGGGAAGATCTATTTCAGATGTTTCTATTTCAAATATTTAATGACAGACCTATTCATACAAAGATATGCCAACACCACTCCCCTGTCTCTTTGGCATGATGCAGAGCACAGAAAAAGACTGTCACAAAATACAAGGATTCAGTTAGCCAATAAAATCAAGTTCTAACTTATAAACTGTATGTAGCAGATTCCATACACTGCCTTACTTCCCAGACACAAAAGCCTGACAAAGAGCAGTTTCAAGGGATACCCCATAGGACAGACACATCGAGTTAGAGCTACCACAGTAGTGGTAGTGGCCTGACTGAATTCCCCCCGTAACAGGGCTGTAAGAGAAGCCAAGGACTGTACTGAGTCTTGGAGAGTTAACTTACTTTTGGGGTCTTGCCTTCACTGCAACATCCTTGACAGTACGATGCTAATATTGCCCCCAGCATGACTCCCACCCACAACAGAAGCCTCTTGCTCAAGCTAAGTGCTATTTTAACTAGAGTTTTTGGCCTAAAAAAAGCTTAGAAGTGGCAGCCTATGTGTTGTAGTTACTAGTGTCAGTAACACAGTGGGAGCTCAGCAGTTTATGTGTTTAAAGCGTTGATCTAAGGCCCTGTCTTGCAACTGGGATCTAGACTAAAACCACACAACCCTTATACCCACTTACCTACATTAAGCTCATACAGACAGCAGGTGATGGTCTGACATTAATGACCTTCTTCTTGTCCCATCAGTCTCTGATTCAACACACATGTAAAACCATAGCGCTTTTCATCACTTTCACCCACTACCTCTGCCTATCTGGGCTGTCATTTAGGATGAGGGTAGCTTTTTGCAAGTACCTTAGGGTCACCATCTGTGAAACACATGAACTACACCGACAGCCAACTCTCATGTGAACACACAGCATAGTCAGAGTGTAGCTACATGTAAACTACAGACCTTATATATATGGACAAAAGTACTTTCAGGCACACTGCAGCATGTGATAGAAGCTAAATGGTCTATATAGACAGTTATTGTGCAGCATATCCAACCTTTTGACTGTTACCTACATAAATCCTCTCTTCACTCTAATAAAATGGCATGAGATGAGCAAATCTGAGTAAGGGCAACTAATGCAAACCACCACAAAAGTGGCCATATTGTTATCTGAACATCTCATGCTCTAGTTTATTTACAGTCTCCAGGGCTGTAATCCCAGCTGGTAGTTTTAATTAGTAGTGAATGTACTTTCACAACAAATTGGACCTTATCCTTCTTGAGCATCACAGATCCCTTCTACAGATGACTGTGGAATATGAAGAGACAAATTTGAGGGACATTGAGCAGGCAGTTTTCTCATATCACATATCTGAAAAGCCACCATCACACTCTGGCTCACAAAAGGACTTGGCAGCAAGTCAGACTATGACTATCCAGAGGACTCTTCCCCCAGTGCCAGAGTGGTAAGATGCAGGCATCGTGGAAGCATGTAACAAAGCATAAACTAATGCTGTTTAGAAGTCAATATAAAATCGTGGACTACAAGGCCAGCTGCAGGGGCTGCCATTTGCTCATGGGACTTAAGCCAAAGCACGGGATGCCATGGCAAGCATCAGAGTTTGTACATATCTACTCTTTTGCTTGCACGAGGGTGGCTTTGCCCGCTATGTACCCATTAGTAAACATCTTGCTATAAAACTGCAAGTGCAGCAGGGTTTTAACAGCCTTTTTTCCTCTAGCTGCTCTGGGATTTTTCCTTTCTTGGCTGTAACCAGTTGCAACCAGTTGTGAATAAGTCGTTATCCCTCTGTGCAACTCACAGCAACTAAAAGAAACCAGTGTCATTATGCAAGTTTCAAACAACAACAACAAAAAGTTTTGTTTTATGGTTAATTATCCATGGTCTATTTACAAAATAAATCAACCCATTGTGCACCACCAGGATTTGTGGCCTCATTTGAACTTTGCTTTACATTAATCACTTTAAAAACAAAAGTTAACTAGATTTTCTTTTTCTCCTCTTCGGTTTCTTACTTGCATCTGGGTATAAATTATAAAAATGTTGAGAGAACAATGTATGGATTATTCACCCTCAGTTTCATGACTTACATGATCTCAGTCTTGTCTTTCTCCATGTGCCTAAACAGATGCACAGTCTAAAAATGCCAACATTCTGTAAGAAACGCAATCACAAGAGGATTGAAATACTTTTAAACTCAAACTTTTGACTTATTCCAAACTGATCAATTGTAAAAATCTTCCCCTAAGAAACAAAAGATGGGCAAACATTTACAGGCATATTTAAGCGTCTGTACAAGGCCAACAAAATTACTCATGTAGGTACCTAAGTAACTGTCCTTGTTTGGCCATGGCACCAATACACTAATGTTTGTGAACTCTGAGTACAAGGCTATTTTGTTTAGACAAAACCTACTTTCTGGCAGCCTGGAGAAGGCAGCAAATGGATATCCGATTTCTTTATAGTGTTTAAAATTTATACAAGAAACCAGAAATATTCTTTTTTTTTTCTTCTGAAAATGTTTGCTTATATAAGATGTTCAGATCTTGTCCTCATATGACGATGGAGAACGACTGAATTTCTGAAAACTAGCCAATGGAGAGGCAGGCAAAGGACATTTTTAGCTGCTCTGTTAAAAAAAACAGCTGTATTAACACTTATTTCCCTCTGATAGGGCATAAAATATACGTTTGCATGAAACTGAATTTCACCTCGGCTTCAACTCAGAAAGCTTCAACAACATATTTGTTTCCACTGTGAACCCTTCAAATAAAACTAGAAAGTAAGAAAGGCGGATAAATACAATAAAAGCATGTATAACATCAGGATATCAAAATGCCCTTCCCCTTCACCAGTCATCCTTAAGCATTCTCTGCCCTTACTAAGAGGAACAGGAAATCACAGTGCCCCACATCATCACTCATGAAACGCTACAGAAAAGCTGTGCTGACAGTAGGTCAAAAAATGTGGTTCTGTTGCACTTAAGATGACAACTTTTCACTTCAAAGCTCCTGAGCTGGATGCAAGTACAAAGAAGACTGAACCCAGCCAACAGGTATCTTATAGAAACAGAGCTGAAGAATTGAAGCTAAGACATTAGATCATTAGTACTACGTATTATTACTAATAGGAGCTCAGGAAGGTAATCTCTGCTTGCCTGTTGGTGTGACATAGAATTGTAGAGATTTGAGAAGTTAAAGAAACCCACTGCCTCCTCCTCCACTCTGCAGATGGCTGAGCTGCTTTAACTTTCATTTCCAAAAGTAAATTAGCTCCTACTTAAATGAAAGTAAAAGATGTAAAGCTGCCTCCACCTGCCTGCAAAGCACAGCAGCCGGGCTGGGAGAGGAAGGGATAGGCCTTCAAAGAAAATAAAAGCCCTTTTAAGCGACTCCTAATATGAACGCTTGCCCTTGCAGCAGCGAGCTCTGGCCCTACAGCCGCTTTCCATTATAAATGCTAAATTGGGAAATGTTTAACATTCTTTGTTTAATCTTTGGAGTATAAAGAAAAAACAGCTGATTCTCAGGAACATGACAGCCCGAGCAACCATTATGGATCTGCCTCTCCCTTCCTCAAAGCAGAACAGACCATTTCCAACCAGTGGCAACTGACACTTTTTAGTCAGAAATGTATATTTAGATGGATCCCTGAAGACGAGACTGAAACTCTGTCATTTTTCTTTTAGTCGTGTAAGGGGCCTAAGGCAACCAGGATATTTAATAAAAACGGTTAGTAGAAAAATAGTTGAAGAAATTACATGTAGTGAAAACTATGGGCAAAGATGGTTTTAGATACTTTCTGCACTGTTCTCTGCTAATCTTTCCACAGTCTGTCCATAAAGAGCATTATTATTTGTTTTGATTTGAAACACTCTCAGCTAAGTGTGTTTTTCTCTTGTTCACAGCACAGTCAAAGCAGTGAGTCCATCTATCCTGCTACAATCAGTCACAAGTAAATCAGCAAAAACTCAGAAGCGAACAACCCTCGCTGCTGCTTACACAGGCAAACAGTCCTTGCATCTTGCCTCTGAAAGAACTTCCCTAAAGGGGCGAGTTTCATCATGATTGTTAGAAGCCAAGTAAGTCAGAGGTTTCTTCAGTTGGAAATTATGAAATAATACCCCAAATCGAGTCCTCACATAAACTGAACTCTTTACAGTTAGTTACCTTACAGGATTTTACCCTCAAGCATGCTTTCTGGATTATCACATCTAGTTCCCTGCTCTCTTTTACTACAGCTATAAAGGTCACATCCTAAAGAGTTGATTTTAAGCCTTTGCATCAATAAGGTGAAGGAAGTTTATCCATCCTTCCCTCCCTCCCTCCCACCAGCAATCAAGCAGCTGGCAGTGATGAAAACAGACATCCAGGAAATAAACCCACAAGCAAATGAGGATGTGATTCTTCCCCAAAGTGGGTACGACAGACTGCAAGGTACATCTCGCAGGGCTCACACTGATGTAGGTACTCGGTCCAAACAGAGCCCTCTTCATTTACTGACAACAGGAAAGTATGAACCACTCTACAGATGAAAGAGAAAGGAACATCCAGTTGTTGGCTCTGTTCTAACCACTGCACCCATCCAGGCAACTCCTCTATGCCACTGGATAGCAGTGATGCTTCCCTGCAGGTATCACGGCCTGCCTGCACACATGGGGTTTAACAACAAAGGCAAGAATATAAGAGATTCTCGGATGTGAGAAATTAACCCTCTGCTTCGTTTGCTGTGAATGTGTAAAACAATAACTTTGGAAAGGAGGAGTGCAGGAGCATTCAGTGTGGCTAGGCTTGATAGTTTTGCTACAAGTACTCTAAACATACTGCTTCTTGCTTCATTTCTTAGGGACTTCTGCAAGTCAAACCAACCCGTGAAACTACTGCAGGCTCTAGCAATGAATTACTGAGAGTGAAGGACACAAAATTGTCATAAACTTCAACCAAAGTGTCAGAGTTGCAAAAAACGCTGTTCTGAGGAAGGGAGGGAGGAAACCTTGCAGAATAATTACTAGATAAAAAAGACTACAGCAGCTAATTCAGCACATTGCTGGATGCAGCAAAACCATAGTAGCTAGCTATTTTTCGAACATACCCAACTCTAAGTATGTGTCAGGGAAGAAAAATAATGACATTTAAAAATAAAAATTAATGTAGAGCTCTTCTCATTTTTTGTTGTTGTTTTTAAAATTTCAGGGCTCATGTTTAACCTTTTCTCTAAATAACGTACTTGAATTTAAGAAAAGTATGGCGCAGATCTTCATAGTGACAGTACTCAAACAGCTTATGTTTAAAAATAAAATACCAGCGTCTTTTAAAGTTGTGAAATGAAGACTTATTCATTAAAACTGAATATTAACATCTCATTTCAGAAACTGTTCAAACCATCCCTTTTGCCTATTTTGCCTATGAATTTAGGAAGACAGAAGTTTCACAGGTTGCATGTCTAGCATCTGGTCAAGTCAAATCACCCTCTTCTCCATAAATTAAAATCAGATTTCCATTCTGCAGAAAACATAAAATTCCATCATTCTGGTTGCTGTTCCAACAGCGTGTATATATAACCAGCCTTTTAGCAGCAGGCATTTCCAAGGTTGTTTTTCTTGTTTAATTAGTAAATACCCAGAAAATAATTAAATGTGTGTTTAACCATTAAGGGAGGTTACTACCTTATTACAAGTCCACCTAAGAATATAAAGCAAAGCTGGGGACTGAAGACTGGGAAAGTTAGAAGTAACCTAGTGACATGCAAGGAAATTTAAAAGTAAAATGGCTTTAAAAGGAAAATTTGCTCCTCTACTGCTTAAAGTTATCAGGTTTTGTACACCTATTCCAAGTCTTCCATTGTAATTAGTGCAGACAAAAAGCTTATAGACTAGAACTCTGAGAAGATGGGCAGAAAGTAATTTTCTTTCAAAGACATACGACCACGCTTTTGATTAAGTTAAACACTGGAATCATTATTTATCATGTTCTCTGTAATGCTACACAGTCTACAGCTTCTAAGCATTTTACAAAGGGTTGACAGCTATCAGGTACACCAGGATAAGGGATTTTAGGTTAGTCTCCTCTACTGCATGCAACCACATCATAAACTCCTACTAATATATTCATTCAACCCCATCTTACATCCACATAGGCTTCCAGGCCCTGTAATTCCCATAGCATGGTATTCCAGAATTTAATCCTCTGAGGGCTTCGGTAATCTTCTGATTTCCAGCTAACATTTATATATGGTCGGTGCCCACAATTTGATCTTTGTGGCAACACCTGACTGAAGTTTAAATGATTTTTTTAACCTGCCCAAATTATTTCAACACCTTCTCCCCATGCATTTAAATCCGCTTTATAAACATTAATAAAATAACTTTAGAGTGGTTTTGTAGGGCACAATAAAGTACCTACTGCTGTAATCCCTAAGAGATTCTGTGCTGCAACAGAAGTGGAGTCAGAAGTTTTCACTGCAAAGCAAGGGCTGGCTTCAGAATTAGGCACGGAATCCAGGAGTTCCAATACGCTTCTGAATATATACGCACTCCCTGGCAATTTGGTGAAATATACAGCTTATAATATACTTATGGAACTTAAAACACTCCATTTCCTGTTTTCACAAAGCCTGTTTCATTTAAAGCTTGTCTCAAGGATCACTGTTGAAAGATGTCAGCTTTAACTATTTTTTCTACTATGCCCGAAGTGGGCATAATTCATGCTGAGGCTCATTTTACGACTCCTTTTCAATGCCAGAAAAACACTTTAAAATAACTGAGAATCGAGCTCTGTGACTTTATAATTGACCTAATAGACTCCTGACATAATATCAACAGAATTAGCAGCATTACACTAGGGAAGAATCTGTCCAAGAATGTGCACGCAGACAAGAACGATTTGTAAAGAAAACAAACCCCGACACAATGCTCGCAACCACAAACAGGTCAGATCCTCAGAGGATCCAACTAGGAATAAATTGGTTGTGATAACTACAGGAACTATTTCTTCCTATGATCAAAAAGTATGAACTTTTTTCTTAGCATTCACCCTTTTCTTCCTTTTTTTCAACCTTCCTAAATCCCTCATTTTTTTATTCTTTTAGCAGGGTTATACATTTTTCACTTGCATTTGACAGAAATCAATTAAAATATCCCAACCAATCCTAATCAAAAGAATCTCTGGACATCAATCACTTAAATGAAATAAAAAATGAATAAAGTTCAGTGCAACTTAAAATTTCCCTATGCTTCTGCACTTGCTGCTGTTACAGAGCGACTGACCTGACACTCGCATTAAGGTCAGAAGAGGAAAGGGAGAAAGCTTTCATTGTATACATCCAAAGTTTGGGGAGGAGGGAGGGGGGGGAGAAGAGAGAGGAGGAGAGAGACAGAAACACTGTGCAGAAGCCAGGGATGTTCCAGCGCGCACTGTGACAAGAAAATACTCAATAAGAATTCCTCCAGCCAAAATCAGATCTTAAATAGATCCATTGTCTTCCAGCCTGAAGCCCTTAAAAAGGCTCGAAATTAAAGTCTGTGCTGTGGGCACCCGGTCGTTCTTTCCTTTCATCAGGATTTGCAGGTTTTAATACAATCTGTCGTGAGGAAAAACAGTAGAGCTGTACAGCCCAGAGAGGTAACAAAAGCAAAAGGCAGGCGAGAGTTACATAACTGGCTTTTTACATAAATATTGCATTGAGAGATATTTTGCTTTTCAGAAAGGAAAAAAAAAAAGCCCCCAAAAACCCAACGATATTTAAAGGAAAAAAAAAAAAAGCAGCACGAAACCATGCCAGAGAATTCAACCCAACCTCCCTCGCTCCTCGTCCCTCTTTCGCTTTGTATCAAGGAGCCGAAGTGAGGTGTTTCTTTTCCTTTTTCTTTTCTCCAATAAGACTAAACAAATAACCAATTCAGCCTTTAACACTTCAGAACAGTTTTTCTCGTATTACCTGAAAAGTGCACCACATCATGGAAGCTGGTGAAAAAAGTCTTATTTTAAAAGCACAGGCAAGTCTGCCTTGCTTATCTGCAGCCCAGGGCAATTAGAAATGACCATGGATGTTAAACTAACTCCCCTCTGCACAGTCTGAGAAAAGGGAAAAAAACTGCAAGTCTCCCCATCTGTTATTTCCTTTTTTTTTTCTTTTTTTTTTTTTTCCTTTTTGGCTGTAGAAAAGCAAAATTATGCAAGAGCTTTTGAATGTAAAGCCTGTGTGCGCTTTTTCCCTTTTTGTCTCTGTGTACACGGTATGTGATATTGCGTAACTGAGTACGGGAGTGGGCGGTTAGCATTTACTATTGATTTACACTACTCCGTATAATGAATTCAGAGCTCTGAGACAGAGACACAGATGAAGAAATGCAGAGGGGTAAGATGTGGATTTAAGGTATGTGTGAGGAGGGGCACCATGGGAAGAGGGAAGCAAAACGTTTAGAAACATTATTATGCCTTGCTGAACCAAACATTCTTTTCCCAACCTTTTCATTTTTGTGCCCTCTGCTAGAACAGCGGATGCTTAACAAAACCCACTAACCCCTCTGTGAGAAAGCAAGGTTTCTGTCCCAAACCCATGCCCAAATCCTATTAGAATCTACTGAAAATACATATTAATTCCCCTGAGGCACTTCTTGTACTGGGTATAAGGATGCATAGCGAGCTTATATTCAGCCATCAGGGTCATTAAGATTACTAAAAGAAATCTTTCTTCAGTAATACTACACACCAACTTTTGACTTACTCCTTCAGAACCTACAGGCTTGTAGGAGCACTGAAAACATAAGCACTCTCTACAGTACATAATACAAAGCCTTGCATTTTTTGAGGTGAGAGGGTGACATGAGAATATGGAATTTAGACACTAGAAACAAGGAAGGCTTGACTTATTTTGCTCACTCATTAGGCCTGACAAAATATTCCCCCTGGTCTCTCTTGCACACAAGCACAGACATGGTGTCCTCAATTTAGACACAGGTCCCCACCAGTGCAATAAGAATAATTTTGAGTCAGTAAGGTGAAATACTCTCATTCACACATGTGAATGCCCACCAAACACACTGCTCAATCTTCTGCCTCCAAGGCAACACATCAGTTTCCAAATTCTGCCTCCCTCCACCCAACACTAGGTCTTACAAGGCGAGGAAACCCCACTAGACACTGGACTGCTGGACATCCATTTACTTACGCATGTTGGGTTGGGGATTTTGTTAATAAAGTCAGTGTGATCCTAAACTGTGTTAACACAGTTTCTAAGGCACGCTGAGAGACTGAAGACTAAAAGTGGATTTATTAGAAGCCACAGTAGACACCTAGCCTAGTACCAGAAATGAAGCTCAGTACGATCATAACAAAAAACCTCCCAACCAACAAAACAAAAATCCTTACCTATCAGTGTTCTTACAGCTTCTTTTGCATTATCTTTACTGCAAGACGTGCATTCCCCATATTGTTTTCTTCAAATTATGTGCAATGGGCAACATGATTTTTTTCATTACAGGTCTGGCATCAAGAATTTTTGCAGGTCATAAATTAGCAAAGGAAGCAAACAAAAAAAAAAAAAACAACCCACATTATAAGAAAGGTAAACCTTATTTAGAGGAAAATCCACAGATATGCAATGCTTCTGACTATTCAGTTGACTTTTTTCTTCTTTTCCCCAGATCCACATCTATTAACATTAACTACGATGCTACCAGCCAGCCTGAAATTGGGATCTATGTCAGGATGCTAGAGAAAGAAAACAGTAATTCACAGTCTTACACATGCTTGTTTTGTTTGCACCAAACTGGAATGGTATTGAAATTACACAGAAAAAAAATGGACACAAAAAGTCATATGCAGCCTAACTAGTCTGATTTGTCCTAAAATGAAACTAATTCTTAAAGGAAAAGATAAAGAAGGACCCAGGCATGCAATCTGGACTAAGCAGTCAGTACAGATGGGGCCAATTCAAAACGTGCTCAGGCACATTTTCTTTGCTTACAAGGAGAATGCTAGAGGAAAGAAATGAGGCACAGAAGACAAACTCGACTTAACTGTGACGTTGTCACCAGAAATGATGCCTCATAATCAAGCTCTGAGTGACACTATGCAAGGTATTTCAGGGAGACTGAATGATAGGACCAGCGTATCAAACAAGGAAAACCTCCACTCTTCTGCACAGACTACGTGTGAAGAGGAACATATTCTTCAGCACCGTTTATACACTGTAAATTAGTCTGGATGTTTAGTACTGTCCTCATCTCATGGGATGCATTAGTCTTACAGGATGTTAAAGGAGATACAGAGAGAAACTAAAGAAATACCAGCTAAGGAAACCAAGCTTAGATATGAACAAGAGCAGCTCCAATGCTGGTATGCTTGTTTTATCATTGTCCAGAGTACAAGTATATTTAAGAAATTGCTTGCATGTGAGGTTGTAAGCAACAGGATGTGGATTGTACGTATGAGGTTCAACCAGAGATCTGAATCCCCTAAAAATATAGGGAGACAAATTAGGGAGTTCAGTTCTGATCTATTTTGTACTTGAGGGCTATTGAGTGAAGCTGACAAAAGTTTCCATTATAACCAACTTGGCTTCAATCACTGAAAAATGTTCTATTCTTAACGTTTACCCTAAACTTTTTGTATGTAACTGTTTGTCACGGTTTTTAACTGTACAAGTTCTCCCTACAAGACAACATACCTACAAAAACAGCATTATTTTTCACTATGCTAGACAGTCAGTTTGTTTGATTAGTGAAACACATTAATAGGAGATGTCATTTGCCTGTTATCAAAGATTCTATAGCTCTGTATTTGTAGAAAAACAATATGACTTCTCAGTAAATACTGTACCATAAGGGAGAGACTAAGGTTATAAACAAGTTATTACGCTAGGATTTCATGATTTTGCATGTAAGCTTAATGTTCCTCAATACAGTTTCTGTGTTTTTAATGACTGCAGGAGGAGATAAGCACAGTGCTAGGCTGCCGTGGGTTTTTAATGGCAAAATGAATAATAAAAAAATATTAAAATGATAGAGACAAAAAATAAATACATTAGAGATGCTTGCCAACTCTTCTTGCTAGTTAAAGAATCAATAAACTTTCTGCAGACCTTCTGCAACATGACTTTCCCTGCAATGAAAGTAACTCACAACAACTATGCTTTTCTTGGCAACCTACCTTTATTTTTCTCCTACTGACTTGTCTTTCATTTGGATGAATCATTTGGACTCCACTATTTTGGAATAACCATGACACAGCACAAGTTACCAAACTTTCCCCACCCCTCAACCAACCTATTAAACATGCGTAATGGTGTTATTTCCTAATGGTTCCTACAGGCTGATGTACTTCCAACATGGTTTTAGTCAAAATGAATGGAAGTAAAGTTGGCAAAGGCTCAGAAAGCAAAGTCCAAGGAGACTAGAAAAGAACAGAGTCAGAAAAAGAGGTCTCTGGATATTTTTGACCTGTCTGCCAGAACCAAAGAATAGAAGTTATGTCACTGTTTCCATAATAAGCTTCAGTTTTCAAGACTGTATGTCGGCTGCAATGATCTGATCCAGACTGAAATCAACATACGCAAGGTTTTAGGTCAAAAGCAATTTTTTAACAAATATATATTTCTCCTGATGCAAAAGCAATCTACTGTTATAATTTAATCCTGTAAGGAATCATTAATTAATTAGGATTAGGAAGAGAAAGGAGCAGGGAAGCAGAAAACAAAATTCAGAATTCACAGTGAATGCTTTCTGGGATAGCATAACTTCCTTTCCAGATACTCCCTGTGAGATTTTGAAATGACCATATTTCTATAGTAATTGGGGGCTCGGTATAATCCCTATCCAACAAACCTCAATATCTGTTTGGGTCCATAAAAGCAAAACCTTATTTTGAAGCAAGTGTGGATGTTATAATATGCAGCAGACTCAGAAGAGACTAGGAGAGACTCAGAAGAATTTACTGGATAGGCCAGTTAACTGTAGAAATACTGTAATGTTTTGTATTCATTCACCTTTTATCTCTCAGGTATCAGTCGTACACTGCACAGGTTTCATCCTGCAGGAGCCCAAGTAACTCAGGGATATTCAGACATGGCACATCTGAGGAGTTCCCAAGCTGCAGAAGGCAAGGTACTCCTGTGAGGCACATAACAGCTCTCTGCTTATAGCTCAGTGCATCCTCCAGCCCAGAGGTGAGAGCTACTGCTGCTGCCACAGTCACCACGACTAGCAGCAGCACCTGAACAATGTCTGCAGGTCCCTGTTTCATAAGGCCTTTCCAGTAGCTGAAGGGCAAGAGAAAGTGCCATCTCATCCTGCATCAGTTAGAGATCTCCCCATAGCTTCTTATTGTTCATATACACATGACTTCAGACTCTTTTTTGTGTTTAATTCAGGTATCTCAATATAGTAAAAATAAGCAGCTTCTTCTCATGATCCTCTACATGACTCAGAGATCAAATTTTAGACTGCACCTGGGTGATTGGAAATTGGGGTCTAACCTGAATAACATGTTAAAATATACCCAGAAGAGCATATTTTCAGGTATCAAAATAAGAAATCTGAGGGGAAAAACAGCTTGCACCAAGCAATGTAATGAACTCAGGAGCAGAACCCAGATATTCTGAGCTGTCTTTTTATCTGGAGAGGAAAATTAGCTTAGACTAGATATTTTAAGAAAACTAGCATTGCATGAGTTGAATACCACAGCAAGGCTTCCACCACTTGACGTTTTAATTTTTCTGTCTTCGGTTACGTTTTGTCACATCAAGTACTGTTGGTCTGAGTATGAATATATACATGCCGGTGTTTAGCTTTCTTCTGCTTTGCTGTTGAGTTCCTCAACAGAAACCTGACAACATTCATCAGCTAACGGCATGCTTTGAAAACAATTACATTGAAAATAAGTGAATTGTCTGTAACACAATACAGAACATCAGCAGTAGTGTTTTCTACGGTTATTTCTTCATTTTCCTCAAGACTGTCACAGAGCACTTTGTAAAAAGAGATCTACTCTTCCTGAACACCTTGCTCCATGCAGAGCTCCAGTGAAATCATGAGACCTTTTAACAAAACAAGGTATTACCCAATTACCCAATTCTGTGACATAATTGTTATCAATTCTACTCACAAATGGGGAAATAAGTGCATAGATTTAAAGAAGAAAATGTACAAGATCTCACTGTGAGTGATCGAGTTGAGAAGAGGATGTCAAACTCTCGGCTGCTAGCCGCTTGCTGTAAACACCTCAATAACACCTGCATTATACAAAGAAAAATAAAACACAGTATTGACAGTTTTCTGGCATTTTCCAGCAATCGTGATTTATCTGAACACCCTCATCAAAATGTTACAGAATAAGAAAAAAAATCTACTTTTCAGGCCTCCTTGAATAGCTCTAATGTTTTCTTTATACCTAGTAAGATTACAACCCTTTTTACTTGAACTACCTATATTACAGATATGGATTAGACAAAGCTATATTGCTGCAACAGGGAGAAGGATGACTGTTAAAACAGTCAACAGAGATTTGTGAACAGAAGGCTAAAATACACATATACACACACTCTCAGAACATTATTTCTGTCGAAAGTTAATTTCATCATGAACTTCAATGTTTTTTCCCAGTATCTGCCACCCAAATTCATTTGGAGAGACTACAGGACATGAAGCAAAGATCTGCTGTACAGCAGAAGCAGAAAGTTGACAAACACAATGCATGAGGCTTATTACAAAACAGAAACTGGAAGCTGCACTTTCTTAGTCTGTGGGTCAGGATTTTTATCTTAGTTACTTATTTTAAGGTAAAATTATAAATGCTTTGTTTCCATCCCCAGAAGAAACTACACAATGACTTCCATTAGGCAAATTATTAGATAGTAAATCTTCCACCATAATAGCTGCTTATATTGGAAGTAAGTTTTCTTACCTTTTTACTACGTTTGGAGAGAGCCAACAGTGTCATCCCCTCAGTCATCTCAGTGTCAGCAACTCTTTTATTATACAGAATGCAAGCAATAATGAAACTGTGCAGATCTGCTTGCTTTCACTCTATATAGTGTCTGCATTTATAGGCTTATGCTTCTATTTAGATCTATATTTATCTGCTTTATCTGCCTACAGTGCATCTGTTTCTCATACACATAGACATATATACATACACATGCGTGCATGCACACAAATATACAGACATATATAAACACACATACGGGCATACCCAAGAATATGCATACTTACAGTAGGCTTCTGTTCAACAGTAAGATTTGTATAAATATAAACATATGCAGTACACACTATACAAATGAAGGCACATGCACAAAGAAAACCATAAACAATTACATGAATATGCCTTGCTGGCTTTAGGAAGGTTTATTACTCAGCAGGCTGCCTAGTCAAGAAGATTGTGTACAATTAGTTTCCTTTACGTTACTCTCCTGCTGTAGCTTTGCAAGCAGTAGCAATTTTTGCTGTTACTTTGCTTGGAGCTTTTTCTGCATAAGCTTACTTGGCACAGTTGTGAAATCACTGCCATCCTGTCTGTAGACTGATTCCCTGTTGGTACCACTAGCAGTTTCCCTCAGGCTAGTCATTAAAAAGGCCAGAGTTAAGCCACCCTGTCCCAGTTCAGGACACCAGTCCCCTGGAGGGGAGGAAAACGGTGCAACTTCAGATTCAGGTCAATCTAGCAATTTTAAGACCAAACATTCCCTAGGCCTTAAAAATAAATAACATTTTCCCAAATTACCAAAGGATAAATAGGGGTATTCACCTTCACATGAGTAGAAACTAGCATGCCACACTTGCCCATATCATCAGAGTTGCAGGTATTCTGTCCTATTATTTAGATTGGAGGTATGTCTTGCCTCAAGCTTTCCTTTTGCTGGCTAGGCTTCTGTTAAGTCTATCAGAACTGCCAAAGGAGATGATGGAACTGAAGTCTGTGACACTAAGGTGTCTATGGTGCCATAATGTGATAAAGCCTACATTAGGCCAGTTATGTAAACAGATTATAGCATATTCTCCACTGGATGATCTTAATTCAGTAATCAATGCATTCACATCCTATCTCCTCAAAGAGATCCATCTCTTCATTCAGAGATGATGTGGGTCCTCCATCCCTGGCAGAGTTCAAGGCCAGTTTGAACAGGGCTTGGAGCAACCTGCTCTAGTGGAAGGTGTTCCTGGCCATCGCAGGGGGGTGGCACTGGATGAGCTCTAAGGTCCCTTCCAACCCCAACCATTCTGAGATGTAGGATGAGATTCCACAGGGTAAGAGTAAAGTTAAGCAACAAAATCGATGGGGATTCTTTTCTATGTTCCTCATTGCAGAAGCTGTGTTTTCACTTCCCAGTTGCTTATAAGGCACTGAAAATGAACTGTTGATTCAATACATAATATCTGGACAATTCTGAAAGAAGCAGGAATCCCTATGGCAAAAACTACTGGATATATAAGCTAAAGAAATAAGGTACAAAGAACCCACTGGGTATCAAGGGCAGCTGAAAAAGAAGGCTTTATCCATAATCTTTTCAAAATCCTGCAAAACTTCAAATATGGCCAAGCACCATATCTTGGCATTTCACAGAAGTAAAAAAACCCTATTATCACGTCTAAAAAATGTCTCCCCTGAAATCCAGGGAGTAAGTATCTTAACTATTAACATAACGGACAAACAAATGATTAGACTATATTTAAAACCCCCAAAGAACTCCTGTATCGCAAAAAAGTGTGTGTGTGTGTGTGTGTGTGTGTGTGGAAAATTAAGAAGACTTTGAATGTCAAGATCATGTTGGATAACTAAACCAGAAATACTGCTTCCTATATCAAAGACTTCTGGATAATTCTTTCATTCACTTGATCATACTAAGGAACAGTTCCTGTAGTAATTTTATGCTTATCCAGTATTATATGGTGCATTTGAAAGGGTTTTCTGAAAATCTACAGACAAGAAGGTATTTAAATATAATATGCATATACTTTCCATGTAGACAGATTGTCTGTATATCTTAATTTCATTTCCTTTTTGGTCTTAATATTCCCATTTCTCAATCATTCTACTGAACTGCAGCTACTGAACAAAATTCCATTCATGCTTTCCTCACTGTTAAAGTTACCCCTTATTCATGATAGCTGACACAACTATTTTAACATTCAAATATAACTGCATCCTCTTATTATTTTTTTAACTGCTCAACACAACTTACACATCAATAGGGGATCTACTCTACACTGAAAAGTTCTGTTCTGCCATCTAGAAATAAAATACCAACGTGAAAGAGGGAAAAGAAAGGATTTTCGGTTAACTTCTGCATTATCTGAGCACCATCAATCTGGTAAGATCTATTACAAAAATACTATCATATGCTAAAAATGACAGTTTTGTGGTTACTGTAACGACTACATTTATGTTATCTTCAGCAGTGACCATTTAGCAACCAGTCCATTTGTTTTTTTCTCAACAGGGTATTTTACAGTTTTAGTGTTTTTAAGGACATTTCTAAATTAGAAAACATTTAATTATTCAGGTGGCAACAGACTGATTAGAGAATATAGTTTCTCTTTGAGGGTGCCCTACAATGTACCTTTATACGTGTAAGAAACTATTTAAACATTGCTTTGATGCACAAATGTACAAACTCCTACCTCATTTGTTCGGCATTCTTTGAAATTCTGTAGGTAGAACATAAAAGGAATCTGTTTAATGCAAACTCTCTTCTTTCTTATGACAAAGAGAGTGAATATTATCAGAGTTCAAGAAACACATCCTTTTCTCTGTATACAATGCACTTCAAAATACATCCAGGACAAACGTCTAATACATCTTAATATTGCTTGAAGGATCTTAATATCTGACATACATCTATCCCTCTTTAGGAATCCTTCTATTAAATTTGCTAACTGATATCTATGATCTTAAACAGACTATATTATTTCTTGGGGAAGATTTAATGGTATGTTAAAATTTAAATTAGATAAAGTAGCCCTCTACTTCCAAATAAAATATAAAACTTAAGCACTATCCTTGCCTCAACTAAAGAGTCCTGTCATTTTATGCTGATGCAACTGTATGGGTTTATAACTCAATCTTACATTAGTAGAACTATATCCATACATGAAGTTGATCTAGTATAATTACTTCAGTAAAAACATTAATTCTTTCAAACAGAACAATTATATTAGTATAAAATCTTTGCAAGTATTAGGGTTTAGAAGACTTCTGAGACCTCCTAAAACAAAATGGTAAGGACCAGATGTCCATTACAATGGTCACAATTCCTGATCAATTTCAGCAAAGCTGAAACTGCCCCTCAGACTTAAAGCAAATAAACCACGTGGGCTCTGCACTAACATGTAGAATCAGAATTTCAGAGGCCAACAATAATAGAATCATAGAATGGTTAGGGTTGGAGAGGACCTTAAGTTCATCCAGTTCCAGCCCCCAACAATAAGCACGTAAAGATAAGAAGAAAATATTTATCCAATATATTTATAGACAAACAATAATGAGAAATTAGAAAAGGGAATTATTTTGTTGGGTTTAGTGGGACACATTCAAAGAATGACGTGGACACTGTAAACTAACCAAGTCTGTTTAGCAGCAATTCTTAGAACAGGCTGAAATATCATCAAAGCAGCAACAATTGATTGATGCTGCTTCCTAACAAACAAAAACTTACACTGCAGAAATACAAGCACAACTTGGCACCAGCATCATCTCTTTACACGCTAGAAGCTCTCATATGGCCAACAACACTTAACATTTGAAAACAGAGTAGGCAGTATGCTTCCTGAAACCTGCCATTCCACCATCTCAACTACTTTACCCATAACCATAACAGAAGACTGAAAGTGTGACTTAAAAAAGTCAGTAACAGAAACAGTAGAGCAGTACTAACACTTGAATGCTGAAGGAATGCCTAGCTTAGCACAATGCATAGGTTTTCTTTCTTTTTCCTTTTTTTAAAGCATGCCCAAGTGGTATGGACAGCTTAAGAACAAAATACACCCTTGAAACTGAGATATCAACAGGTGAAATGTAAAACATTATAAAGGACCTTTTCAAATGGCAGTGCTTCAGGGCTTTAGCACTGAATTTCATACATATTTTCAGAAGGTCCTAGTTCTTTATAACCCCCAAATATTCTGTGATTCTCTGAACACAGAAAACAGCCTTATTCCTCCTTGAAAGCCACCAGCAGAAACACATTCTTGAGAAAGAGAAAAAGAAAAGAAAAAAGAATAGAACAGTGGATAACCGTAGATCATCTTGACCAAAACAATGAATTACCTCCACAAATAAAATCCTGGCAAAAGCCTAAGGAATTTTCATCCTATCACTAACTGATCACCCCAGATTTCTTGAAGAACTGCTGCAAATAAGTTGTTTCCTTACACAATGAAAGAAAAGTATCCTCCTTGCAGTAAGCACTGAGAAGCTAATGAGTAAGGTTTCTGTAGATAATTATCTTGGGAAGTTATCTTGAAGGCTCAGGGTAGCCTAAGCAAAGTGTATAAATAACTGACGTGGGGCAGTAAAGACCAAGGCAGGCTGCTCTCCATCTTTTCCATGAAGGGACAACTGAGAATGGACACAGATGGAAATACAGGAAATTCCATTTAGATATGAGAAAAAAAAATGTTGACAGTGAGGGCACTCATACACCTGACTGGTTGCTCAGAGAGACTGTGGAGTCTCCATCCTTGGAGATACTCAACATAGCACCAAGCAACGTGCTCAGACACCACTTTGAGCTGGAGGATTAGGCTAGACAATTCTCCACTGATCACTTCCAATCTCAATAGTTCTTTAAAATTTTATTTTCAGATATAAATTTAGGAGCTACACCAAAATGTATTAAAACATCTTCCTATGCCTGGCTTTACTGAACTTTGTCCTGCTCAGAAATACAAAGCTTGAGTCCAGGCTGTGTAAGATTAACAGAAAAGATGGTAAAAGTCTCGGTATGCTTTAAAAATGCCTTCAGAAGGAGCAAAAGGCACATCTTTTGTCATGTACTTTGTTTATGATTGCTGCTGGAGACTGATACAGACTCAGGTCACCATAATCTATATACTGTCAGATCTCCCTATCTCTGCATGACACCTTGCTTTAGAAATCAAATCTTCATTCTGCATCTTAACAAAGCCCAAAGACTCTTTCATCCACCTGATGCAAAACTGTTCAAGACAGAAGTAATGATCTTCTGTACACATTCAGCCAGATACATTTTTCTAGGCTAACAGACACTTTGAAACTTCAACAGTTGTATGAACAGATCCAACCCAACTGATTTACATAATTAATACTAATCTGCAAGCTCTCACCTACCCTAAATTAAATTTCCAAAAAGTATGATTATTTACAAGCCAAGATAAAATAGCGATATAATTCCTAAAAGTCTTACGAGTCTTTTTGTTATTTATTTTTATTTGGTACAAATAAGAACTGGAAAGAGTCACAGCATTAGCAGCACAGAAAGAGATGAAGCAGTAATAATTCCATTGAGGTTTCATAGTCAGAAAAACGCAAGCAGATAGTAACCACCCAGACTAGAAAACCTGAGTCTGGAGAAGCCCAACTGGATGCATATAGAGCTACCTATATTCTGAAGAACTAAAAGCAGTCAAACATGTCAAATTAATGAAGATAAAACACAGCAAAAAGCTGTCCTCTTCGTCTCTCATGACCTCTGGTCCTCTGATCTCCTCAGAAATATGGGGAAAAGCACTAAATGTTAAATACAGTAACACAGCTGGAATCCTTTGGCTTTTCTACAACCAAAAAGATGCCTATTTTAAGAGACAGTGTTCTCAGGCATATCAATCTTTGCAAGGTACACCTAGAGCACAGTGCTACTTGATTTTTCAGTTGTTTAGAACTAAAACTCATTTACCTTCTTGGGTAAGTATCTACAAGAGTGAGTCTTTTCAGATGTGATTGCTAAAAGATGTGATATGCTGTATAATGACTAGAATAAATGCTAGGACCCCCATGTAATTTAAAAACAGATTTAATCATTACTGTCCAATTCTATTTTAAGAATGGTTTGCATTTGGAATGTCCATCTTTTACTCTCACCTGAGAACATTCAAATTCCTCACATGGCCAGGAGGTCACACTTTTATGGGGGCTACTTTTGAAGATTTAGAAGATGATGAGTATAGAGTTCAATAAATGCTATTAACTGCTATAAAGGATTGAGTGGAACAAGCCAATTGATGTTTATAAAAACCTATACATAGATCTGTGATGTGCTTACAAAATGTGCAATACGTAATATTCATCTTGAAAATGTTCTGAGAATATTGATTAATCATATATAAACTTTTACAAATTGTGTATAAAGTGTGTCATCGATATAAGCGTAGCTGGATAAACGATGCAAGAAAGAACTTGCAAGGGGGCTATTTAAAGCACCTGTAAACACACAGAATACTTCATTGTGCAAAGACTTGAATAATAACTTTCTGTTTTCACGAGGATTAATCCTTCTCACCTCCCAGCTGGTGATCCAAATCTTATCTCACTCATCTGCATAGTACCTGCAGATCTCTCAAACATCCAGGAAAACTGAGGAAATTGCACCCACAAGTGACATAGCGACCATGAACTCCTACAGTATCAGTAGGGAGCCATATGGCTTCCAATATTCAGAACCTTGTAGGAAATTCAACCCTAAGGAACACCAGGGAGTAAATACATAGAGGGAATTAGTGAATCTCCTTAAGGAACTTAACCAATGAATGGGTCATTTTACTATGAATGCATGCAAGCTTTACCTATGTAACAACTATAATATTGTCAGCATTTCTCACTTTACACTTGTGTAGACATAAATCGTGCATTCTGCTGTTAAATCAGTACGAATCCTTTAATGTCAGTCAAATGACCTCACATTTCACTGAAAGCAGAATCTGGTCTTGAATGGCATGTCAGCGAGAGCATAACAAAACAGAAACCTCTTGTGAGAAGGCATTGCAGGATTTCATGGCACATTAATGAATCTTTTCTGATTGCGGTAAGGCTTTCACTTCATTGACACACACTAAACAGCACAGACAACTACCAGTCCTTACTGTCTTTTTTACAAAAGAAGTTTCCTGGTGAGAACAAATGCCCAGCCAAGAAGTTACATACTGTCAGGAAGTTCACTGGAGGGAAAGACACTCGCTAGATATTACTTATTGAAAAGTTATAAAGAATGAGGCTTGTACCTCTCGCTATGCAATCTTGCCAACTTTGATACTAAAGTGTAACTTCAGTGACTTCATTCCTCGTTCACATTTCTGCAAAAATCATAATTCTGCTTTAATATCAGTACCATATATTGACTGTTTCAGGAGAAAGTATCAAGAAGTCTATGTTTGTGGATCTACGATGAGAACAGGATTGTCAATTTTTTATTACTTAGCCCTTAATTCTGTTATTTTAGGCAGCCAAGTGAACTATGCTATCTGAAATTCAAGCACTTCCTGTCTAACACCACTAACTGAACCAGTGTGCTGCAGTTCCACAGGTTTTCCCAGAAGCACAACTACAAAGCACAGCTCTGCAGTGTGATGGCTACGTTCAAGAAAATACAGATAACATATCTGGTTTGGGAAACACTGTCAGGTGAATACATTGTCCCACGTCAGCTCTGACCACGTCAGACTAGCACAATCAGAAACACATTATAGTTCTGATGGGAGGGTAGGTGAATACAGAAACATATTACATTGAGTACAGGAAAATCTAAGGGCATTGTAGAAAAGCTGGAGAGAGTGATTATATAGGCTCAGGGGGATACCAGCAATTATGAAAAGGACATTGCCAGCCACAACTGAAAAGCAAAGAACAAAGCCAACAATACGGTATTAATCACATGCCCTGTCCGTGTATGATGCCAAACTATTCAAAGCACAGAATGTTCTTTATTCACCTCACTTTATATTGCTTGAATGAACATAGCATTTATGAAAACGACAGATTAAAAACATTGATATTAACCAACCTTTTGGCCAAATCCTACTTATCTTATTGATGCAAGTAGTTCCACTGATTTAAATAGATGTAATTACTATTGACTTCAACAGAGGTACTCACAGAGTTAGGAGAGCAGGATGTGGCTCATTGCATAACCAAGCTTCCCCTACCACCACGAATGGAGCCAACTCATCATTTCTGATGCAACCTTCCCTGCTGCTTTTCCGCTAACAGACCCCTTCAACAGAAACAACCATATGGACCAAACTCAGCGATACTTTTAATAACAGCACAGTAATAACTTGCTTGAAATGTCCGATTTTATTACCACTTCCCTCCTCAGAAGCAGCAGACAGAACCCTTTGACACCTAGAACTTCATAGCATGGTTTCATTGTTCATTCCTCCAGTTCCTCATGAATGAAACGCCTGGGTTGGGCTCAAATTCAACTTTTGCAAGGGACTGATGTAATTCTGATGGCTACTGTATATCTGAAATGGATAGTACAAACTAAACTGATTTAAAGGAAGCCTCTTGGGTACAGGAATAGAATGTTACCAGCAACAGGTTTCTGTCAGTTATAGTGGGAATATAATTAGAATAAGGAATATAGGAAAAGAAAACTGAGTATGAGACTCATCCCATTCTCCCCAATTTCAGATTTAAATGCAGAGTGTCAGTTATGATTACACCTATCTTCTTCTGCAGTATCCCTTAGAACCATGCCAGAATGGATGAAATCTGAGGGACAGTAAGACAGAATGCAATAAGCAACATGAGGAGAAAAAAATAAAAAGGCGGCAATCACCTTGGTTTTTGATGGTTTAAGAGGAATGCTAAGGATGCTGCCTTTTAGGGGGTCAGTTCTTCACTCATACTGCTTCAATGCCTCAGAGGTTGGGGTTACGAAATGTGTAAGATGGCATGACACACATGCAAAGCAGAGGAAGGCATAAGGCTGGAACTCTTTTTCCAGTGATTCAGAATTGAAGCAGCAGCAAACCAGTGCTTTAAGGCAGTTACACCCTTTGGAATATACTATAAACCAAGAACATCTGTCTTCAGTCTCCAACCTTCCACGTTCTATGTGCTACAGCACATTTTGAATGGCTATCTATGGTGAGACCAATTCTAATCTCTTTCTTATTTCATTATAAAATTTAGGTTATCTCATCAATCTCAAATTCCTTTGTGGGCAGCTGAGATAAGAACCAGTCTGAAGATGTTCTGCTGCACTGGCTCTTATTCCTCTTGCTGAAAGGTTATTCACCACCCTCTGAAATTCCCTACTGGCTCCTGAATATAGTTATAGATTCAAAGCTGACACAGATCTATATATTTAAGAACACCGATTCCAGACACTAAACAAAAAAAAAAGTGATCTTTTCTTCTTTTTTTGCATGTAGAACATTACGAAATTCTTCTTGGTTTTATAGAAATAATACAACTAGGCTTAGATCCTGTTATATGCACATTTTTTAAACGATTATTATCTCAGGCACACAGAATAATGGTTAATATTTCAGATTTTAAAAAACAGTGGAGCCTCAATTATTCAAATTCAGTGAACCCAGACAAGGTTTTGCCCCTTGTCATTTATTAATTAAATGGTAAATTGCTTCTATTACTAATTATTTCCACAGATCTATGGGCATGCGGGCATTTTGGTTACTGGTAAACGCGATTATCGAGCTCTATTCAGTGTTCTTCCCATGTTCTTCAGATAATTGAGATTCTGATGTACTTTGAAAACCATTTAAAGTACTTTTTGCAATGTGTTACTGGAAGAGCTTTCAGGTCTTGTAGGTCCTCTGGCATCCCCAAGACTGTGGGAGACAGCACTCTTGACAAGCCAAAAGACAGGAAATTGTGTCAGCCAATACGTAATACCAAATCAAAACTATTTCTTGAGCTCGATCTGACAGTTTCCAATCCCAGCAGTATATTAGCTTGAATGAGTGACTGGTTGTCTGAATAGGATGCTAGCAAGTCAGACATTACATTAAACTTGCTCTTTTTTTGAGCTTGGTCTCTACTAAAGGGAAGAGGCATTTATCCAAAAACCCCTTTAGATTCAAGGTATCCTACAAAGGAGAAATGGTTCCACCTACAGTAAAATGGACTAGACTTAAAAATACTACCTGAGAATTTCTAAGGCTAGAGGTACAGAACTGTATAGAGCCCAGAATGATGCCTCATCTATGGATTAAACCATGAAACTCCTGTATCTCTGCAAAAAAAAAGGATATAAATTGATAAAATTCAGGCCATGAATTTGGCAAAGAACTACCTCACCAGACGAAGCCTGTTTTCACTTTGAGCAGAGCATCTATACGAGTAGCCAGGTAAAATGTGTAAGCTCTTTAATACAGTATCAAGATAAATGTAAAGCCTATTTTCCAAAGACATGGAAGACAACTTCAGTAGCTGGAGAAGATGTTGTAACTTTCAATACCAGGGTGTGTTTCATAATAATCAGAATAGAATTCACAAGCAAGGGAATGCTGCTGTGAATTAAAAATATATATAAACAAAATTAATACAAGAAAGTTAAGAAGTACCATTAAATCTTTAATATTTTTAATTCCAGACATAAAAAGGAAGAGAATGGTGTTAGAATCACACTATGCAACATCCCACCAAAATCCTGACAATGATTATGAAATGCAATATGGAAGACTTGAGAGGCAAAAGCTAGTCAAAAAACTTATGAAAGAAGAAGCAACTTTGCTTTAGTTAAGATCACTAAACCTACTTCAGTTTGTGTGTATTAAAGAGCCACCTTTTAATAATGAACAAAAGGCACATAAATTCAGTTCTTTATAGGACTGAAATAATAACAACAAAATCCTCTACAGCAATATGTAATTACAGGGGAAAAAAAAAAAAAAAAAAAGGAAAAAACAAGATCCTATTTAAAATAAGGAATACAGGAAAACAAAATTAAAAAGAAGCAGCTACGGGTAAAATGTTCTAAGATGCTACTGTTAGAAGGTATGTTATCAGAGTTTCACATCTCTTACAAGTAACAGGAAAGCCTTACCTCAGAATAGCTGTAATAATCCTGACCCCCAGTTGTCTGCCTCAATCATTCTGAGGAACATCACAGCAGTCTGTCTCATGCACACACAGCAAATTACAGCCTGAGGTACTAAAGAAATCCCTGAACAATTCTGATTTACCTGAATGTGCTAGGTTCTATACTGTCATAATTCGGTTGCCACTTTAGATGAAAATCTTTTGCAAAAGGGCAAAAATCTCCAGGAGAAAAGCATGATATGGTTCCTTTAGATGCAGGAACCTTTAAAGTTGTCCTACAGTAATTCATTTCTATTCATTACTCGCAATTCACAAAGCAAATGTATAACCACACATGGGAAAAAAAAAATAGGATTTTTAAAAACTAAGCCAAGTAAAGGGATTTAATAGAAGTAAAATGATGCCATCTAAATAAAGGAAATCCCATCTAAATGCTCAAAGCAGAGAAAGGTGCATATTTTGAATATTTTTTTTTTTTTTAAGAAAGTAAATGTAGAATAAAGCAGTCCCATGAAAACACTGAGGAACGACTTTTTAAAGCCACAACTAACCTTTCTAAACACCTTACACAAAATCTGTTTCTGCCACCAGATGAGGAGTGAAAGAGAGTGCTCAAAGAGCAAAACCCCTAAATTAATCTTTGTACTTGTGTTCACTATGAAGAAGTTTAAAAAGGTTTGTGAGTGAAATCCCCTCTCTGGAAGGTCAAGTCTGAGAACATATATAGTGGAAAGAATAAATGGTTCCTATCTACCAGTTAGAAAGAAACTCCAGCATGAAAGAGCTTAACTAAATAAGTCTTGCACATCATCAGTGTAGGTAACAAAAGAACAGGAAGTGATTTAATGGCAATAGTAAAAAAAGGCTTTAGAAGACCTGCACAGGTCATTTGGTCTACATTCTGTGCCATAGAAACTTATAGAAAATATAGTAAATAATAACAAACATTTGGGGAGATCAACTAGAGAAGATTCAATGAATTTTTTTTTAAAGAGGGAAATTCCAATTCACAAATGGGCATGTGTGCAAGAGATTCAAGTAGTTCTGAACAAAGAAACACACAGACCCTCCCAAAGCCTCACCAAAGACCCTAAAAGAAAGTTATGTTATAAAAGAGACTAAATATTCATATAACACAATAGGATTTAATTTAGCTATTACCACACAGGAAAGATAGCATGGAATCCTGGTGGATGTACCTGCTGAGTATTGCAATAGTAAAGAAAAAGAAGAAAGTTGGGAATTACTATGAAAGAACTATAAAATAAAACTAAACCAATAATTATATCCTTCTAATAAATCCACAGTAGTCTCACATACTGAACACTGTATGTAGGTTTCAACTCTCGATGCAAAAGAAGATATAAGCAGCCTCAGAAAATGCAAAAAAGGACACCAAGATGTTCAAAGCATGGAATAAGTTGAGTTGGGTTCTTTGCCCTGGAAAATAAATGATTGAGAAAAATATAAAGGAGATTTATAAGATCATAACAAACAAGGACAAGACAAACTGTTAATAACTGCTCCCCATTTTTCATTACATATTTTTTAGGAAGCATCCAAAGAAGTTATCAAGCACCAGGTTTAAAGCAAACAAAAGGAAGTATGTTTTTTACACAGTATGTAATTAAATTGTGGAATTCACTGGCACAGGATGTTTTCAATGCCAAAAGCAAAAATGGTTTCAAAAAGCAGTCGTACAAAATTAGAAAACAAAGCTTGGGCTTTAATAGCCCTTTCTACCAGGGCTATTAAACACAGTGATGCAAAACCAGAAAACATTACCCCACACTAAGAAATGGGAAGGCTCATCTGCACATTTCTGAGGAGCAGAATGAACCAGTCTGACATGTATATCAGACAGCAGTTAAGCTTCAACATATCTAACACATAGATCTCAGAGATTCTGGCTTTAAAATGAATTTATGGAGCACATGGATTATGGCTGCAACTGATGATTTACTATTGCACTGTGAACCTAGTGGTTGTTGATTAATATCTTTCCCCAGGTACAACCATAGTCTAAGCGTATGTTAAGGACATGGTTAAGACTGAAACAAAGACAGAGATGTTTGAATAACAAGGTATTGTCTCAGGAGACATGCAATACAGCAGGTTTTCATAACTGCCTGAGATTTCAATAGGTGATATGCATTCCTGGGATGAAAACTATCTACATTATGTAGTTATCAGTGACGATCCCCCCTTTGGTTCTAATGGGTGTTCAACATTCATGCTATGGAGTGTTTTCTGTGGGAACTGCGGTTAGTCTATTGTGCATGTTACACTCAAAAATGCCTTTTAAAAACTAAGTAAAAACATTAAGGTCACAAAGCAAAGCACGCTGAAGTATGAAAATATCAAAATGAAGTCTGTCACAACAGCTGTAGTGTTACAATACAATCTTCCATGTTATGATTGTATATTTTGTGTTCTGTATAATGGATAGCATCCAGGGAATGAGACTAATTCAAATACTCTTTTTTTATCCTCTCAGTTCAGTGTGTGGCCCCAAGCCTTGTTTACTGAGTGCCATCCAAGTCTTGCATGAAATAAGATGTTTTTTTGTTTCTGGCTTTTCTGTGGTACTCATCAATATAGTGCCTGAATATCCGAACAATTTTGGTGAATTAATCCTCACAATGTACCCTCAGATGTCTGGAATGATTTAAATTCCTCATTGTAGAGAATTATGATGCGACTTTTTTGCGGTAACACAGGGAATCTGTATCAAAGATAGGAAGACAATTTAGGTCTTTTCATTCTAAGGGGTGCCAAGGATCTCCTGAACTCACCCTACAGAAGCAACGCTCCCAAGTATTCATGCTCTTTTGGCAAAGCTATAGTTCATCTGTACCACAGACTTCTCCAGCAGGGGTGGGATACCACGGACAGGGACCTAATTCCCTCTGCACCATATACGTAATCCTGTGACTTGGGAAAACCAGCTCTAAGGATTCCCCACTGCAAGATTTGCAAAGCCTTTGAAGATACCCAGATCATCAGCACAATGAATGGCAAAGTTATGACATTCTGTTGTTACAATCTTTTGCATAAATTTCTGATTTGCATTCTCTAGAACTATTGTCAAAATGAGGTATCTTTCTAAAAAGTCTCAAGCAGGGGCAGTGGTATGGGTGTAACAACTTACACACTGATTGCTTCTGTAATGCTGAAGGCCATAACTATGAATTACAACTTTATGAAACGCTCTTTGTCCACTGTGCTTGTGCTCCAAGTGCATAAAAACACACAAAAAATTAGCCTGATGTACTGCTACCTTAAGGATCTGTCTCACACCTACCAAATCGAAGAAACTGAGAATAAAGCTTAGTCTCTGTTCTATTGTTTTTCCTATTGTGCCTACATATTGCAGCATTTGTGGTCTGTAAGATCACCCACTGTAGGAACAACTTTCAGTTGTCTGTGACAATAGGGTGAGCTGAGGACAGACTGGCAATCTTTGGAGATGAATTTCCTGCCCTTTGTGGGTTTCAGTTAGACTCTTAGCATTATTTGAACTTTTGTGGTTTAATTTTCTTTGTTGTTGTTTTAATTCTAATGGCAGAAAACAGGAGAAAAAACAACATCCCTCTGGAGGCAGTGAATCTCAGGATCTGAAGAGTAAACGGCCATGTTTTTTCCTTCTGGCATTTTAAGATACACTAGCAAACAGAAAAAAAGACCTAACAGCTCTGTAGAATGGCAAAGAGATGTCAAGTTTCTATTTTCCTGGTAAAGATACAAAAAACCTTGGGATCTGTTGATGTTTTATGGCCTTCTGAACTAATTTCTTCCATTAGCATTCAATCATGACTACAGACTCAGAAACTGCTCACTACCATTCTCGTACTAAGGCCTGAAAAAGAAACAGGGTAAAGAAAGGCTAGCACAGGAAGGCAATGCTGCAGCAGCAATATTAGTTCCACAAAACATTTAGGAAAGAAAGCATCTGCCAGCCTGAGACCCAAATACTTGTTTCACTCAATCATTATGGTTTATGGTTGTGCACATGCTATTCAGAGAACAACAGCTCTTAATTACTCAGGGAGCAATGGAAGTCCTTGGAAAAAGCAGCTGTCCTGTCCCATGTTCTTCATTTCTGGATTTTACAGAATTATAGTAAACCACCCTTCTCTCTCCCCACTTCCAACATCTGGGGGACAAATTCACTACCTTTAGGATGAAAAAGTAATCAAAAAGATGTTTTCTCTGGCAATGTGCAAGCCTATCAAGGCAAGGATATTTTTCCACAACTTCTGGTGGTTTGAATCAAGTGACCCTTTCAAATAGCAGCAAGCCTTGGATGCGAAGATGAGATCAAGAACTATACTTCTTAATGACAATCAGACCTGTTTGTTATATTCTCCCCTCAAAGATGAATGGGACATTATGGAATAATATTTCTTATGTACATGCATGGATTTTCCCTTTATATGTCTGAAAAAGAATTATGAAATAACTCCATTGCAAAAAATAAATAAGCCACTAAAGCAAATAACAAATGACTTCCCCAAGGAGGGAAAGTTACAGTTATGGGATAACAGTCACTCACTACTGCCATGAGTTTTCTTGAATTCCAGGGATCATCAGCATGAAGGAGTTTTAGTTACGTCCATCTTGACTAACATATGCAGAGGGGAACATTCCTGTTTCTTCATTCCCTCATTCTCTTGTCACAGCTTCCTATCTTTTGCTTCTGTTTATAGTTGTCTCTCACCATGTATTTCAGGAAAAGAAAAAACTAAATAAAGATCACAGCCTGTTCCATTATGTGCCCTTCCTCCTCTTCTCCTCCTTTCTTGAATTTGTGCAGTGTTGTGGCACCATTAACTACCCATGTTTTCAGAATGACATTATACAAGGTGCAGGATGTACCACTGTGCCCTAAAAATATCAACAACTGCATTAGTCTCACAATAATTAATGGCAGGCATTATGCAAATGACAACTTTTTCACTGCAAAATAATGACATTTCTTCATTTTGAGCAGAGTTATGCAAAACAATGAATTGGGGATGATAAATCACACAGGAGAATTAAGAAAGCCATAACGTTCCTGCCCAGGCAGGCAGAAAGACAGACAGACCAACAATTTAGAACACATTGTTTGTTCTCAAACTGCTATTAAGGAATAAATAAAAGCATAGCCAGTCGGCCATTAGAACGTATGTATAATTTAGTTTTCCCCCCTTTAGGCAACTCTGCATAAGGGGACGTTAAATTCTAGCAATTGGATTATTACAAGTCACAAGCAAATTTTTTTTTATTAACCTTAATAAGTCATTCATTCAGAGACTACAGTCATCAGGCAAATAAAATGTATCACATGTCGTTCTCCTACACATTAACTAATTTCTTATGCAAACATCACAACATACAGCAATTACCACTGCTCAAAAAAAACCCAAAGTCAGTTTCAATTTATTTCATTGCTTTTGTGCGTGGCCATTTCCTGTAGTGTTTTATTCTCTATCCTCATGCTTTAGGTGCAAAAGGGATGCAAGAAATGAAAAGCTACTTCTCTGAAATGTTCCCGCACCTTTTTCTCCTTATTGCAAATGCTTGTTGGAAAAGGAAGCAGGTAAGATCCTCTTGTGAGCCTCAAGAAGCTTCTCAAAGGTAAAAAGCTAACACTGACCAGCTGTGAGCACCCTCCCTTTCCCATCCCTTTCTTGACTACATGCTTCCCACCTCCTGAAAGAGCAATCCCTACCCAGTCCTCCCAGTGCCTTCCACAGGGAGCCTGTTTGCTCCCCAGAGCCACCATTCCTGCACGGCTCCCTGTAGAGCAGGCTTCCCAGCACGAGTGGGACTGGAGAGCAGCTTTGAACTCCCCTACGTACAACACTCCTCCACTGTTCCTTACAGTGTCTCCTGCTGGAACGGAAGTACCTATAAGCTTTTTAATAGACAGCACTCCTGGATCTTTCTTTCTAGTGATTCCTGCTGGGAGAGTCTGATGTATCAAAGAATTACAGCGATTAAAGCTGGAGAGACCTATGGTGTTTAATCATTTACTCCATCCTCCCACCTGAGCTGGGGTATTCCTTAACACTATTTTTTTTTTTCTGATGTCCTATCTAGTCTAATTTTAAAGGGTGCCAAACAACCGGGCTCCCACCTCTTTCCTGGGAAGATTATTCCACAGTGGTATGCCATGAGACAGGAAATTTCCCAAGGTAATTGGTGCAGTTTCACATCTTTATGTTTAGTTTTATTAAGCAGGCATTAGTTTTCAGACTCCCAATGTTCCCATAAGATTTCTTTTCTCTGTTAGTAGAGACTGGAACTGCACCAGTCTTCCTCACATCTGTAACTCAGCATAATATTTACCAACAATATCCACTGAAAAAAAGCTAAATTTGCGGTACATAAAGATAACCTAAAACCCGTCTTTATTTCCCACAGTGACTTTGGATGAGAACTGGTATGAAGAGGGAACCAGGACAGGACCTTTACAACAAAAACAGTATTACCTCCCTTCTACTTGCATCAGCTCTTAGGAAGCACTGGCAGCAGTTCCAAACACACATCAAGCAGTGCATCAGGAACTCGTACTCCCCTTGGTGCCTGAAGGTTAAATTGTATAGTCCCTGTTAAGCATAGTGAGGGGGACTGGAAAACTAACAGCTCATGCATCGCAGTGAAGAGTCAACTCCAGTTTTACCTGGAAGGATCAACCACCACATGTTCTTCTCTCTAAATGCAAAGCACCCTTGCCTTCACCCAAAAACAACTGAGTGCATCATTCACACAACCACACAGAGAGCCCAGGAAAGAGAAAAGTTGTGCTGGAAATAACCAGTGTCTTTGGAAACAAACTGGTAGCAGTTGATCCCCCGTTTCCCAGGTCTCCCCTGTTACTATCTATTTCAGAACTTTCAAGATTCTATGTAATTCACCCCCGTGGAACACTGCAAAAAATTCTCCACCTCCAGCCTCTCATCCGGAAGTTAATAACATTTTGCAGCTCTCCTTAAATAAAATCCAGCCCATCCTGGATCAATAAGACTGATGCCTATTTCCCTAATGGCAGCCGATTGCCATTTGCTATTCAAATCAGACTAGATAAATTACAGTACATGCCAAGGAACAGGCCAGTGAATTAAGACAGGCCTCCTGAGGACCAGCGATATTATTAATCTTTTAAGACACTATCATATTTCTTCTTGACAGTGTGCGTAGACTCTCAGACATGCTGCACCCAGATTGAAATATCAGCTGCTGCAAAAAATCAATAGCGTTAGAAACACAATAATTTTCTGTCTGCAGGGCCCCCAATAAGCCACACTTGTGTTTCTCCTCCTTTTCACATCTCTGCTCCAAATGCATTTGTTTTAAAACCCAGGCCTCAAATCTGAATAATAATTGTGGTGGGCAAAGTTGCTTTTGTTGTCATTCTTTGCCACAGAAGCCACAACTGTGATTCTGAGAAGGCTGCAGTTCTATGAGACAGTGCAAGGTACTTAAGGATCAGATACCTAGTATATTTTACCCTTCATACTATCCTGCTCAGTCTTGCACTCTCACTATAGGCTTTATAAAGCCAGATATTGCCAAAGCTGCAGCTATTTCTAACAGAAATGGAAACAGGGACCTTGGACCCGAACTGACAAAGGGAGACCACACATGACAAGAAAACAAAAAGCTTAAAGGATTTCTCTTCACTCTGGCAACAGAAAGGGTCAATTCAAACAATTTTGATATCTTTAGACCTGTGGATGAATTCAATAGAAGCTCTGACAGTCAAGTAAGATGCCCCCTGGCTTCTCAGCTACTCTTTAAGTGAAAGGGTAGAAAGATTGGACAACTGATAACTTTTCCAAAAGGGTATTTTATGATTTACAAGAGCAGTGGTCTTAGGGAAAAATGTGTAGCTTAGGGGATTGGTAACAAGATGTTAAAATGGGGTTTCTCCTCACCGTTGACATGATATAGTTTGACCATGTGAATAAAACTATTATGAAACATAACAAAACCAGAAGTCTCCACACAACTCTAAGCACAAGAATATTCTGCATATAACGGGGTAAGAAAAACATCTACAGAAACAGACCAGAGTGGATAAATCTACTCCAAATTGGCTAAACTGCTATTTGAGATTGCCAGATTGTAGCATCCCAGGTCAACAGTGACCAGAAAGAGTTGATGAATGTCCCAGCGGGGTGAGAGGAGTAAGGCGATGAAATCATTCAAGTTACATCACAATTAGTAGTTGCCTTCTGCCCTCAAAATGTTGTCAGCAGCATCAGCAGGACCAGAGACCAAAAGTATTAACTCTCCTCTGGCTCTCGCCTTATGGTGGGGGCTTCAATTCAACCTTCATTTACAAAGTAGGGTAAGAGTGACCACAAGCAATATAAACATAGCCATGCCTTCTGATGAATGCCAAGGTGACCTGGCTGATGGCCACAGCATATCAGAAAGGTGCCCATTAGCGAATGGATGAGGAGCCAGCCTGCACAGCTGTGGGGCATGCTATACCTTCACCATGTTGAGCAGATGACTTGGCTCCCCTGCTTCCTTGGGATTCTCAGCATAGCACCTCTTCCCAGTGAACAAAGTGACATGCTTAGACAAAAAGGAGAGAGAACTGCCATCAGGCTTGTTGCTAGGGAGGAGGTAATTTTAATTAAAGCTGGTCAGCAGATGAGAATTTTGCTTTCTTCACTGGGACAAAAATAACAGGTTTCAAATATTCTAAAAAATAAGCTGGCCAAAGGCATTCAGACCTAAACCCATGAAGTTTCCAATCTCTCTAACACCAGAAGTGACCAGAAAGTTCTTTTCATCAAAGTCTTTGTGCTACAGAGAAAAGGTAAAATTATGATGAAGTGAGACCTTGTCAATAGAGTTCTGACCTGCTCTAAAATCAATACCACAGCACCACAATGCAATTTTCAATTAGAAAGAGAGTTACTTCCCTATGACTTGCACATCTGTGGAGCAAACTTGAGATTCAGCTCTTGCTCCTCTCCAGGAGTTGGATCTGAATTCAGCATCTGAATGGAACTGTTCGAGATGTTCTACAAGTATCACTCTACTTCTGAAAGATCTTTCTTATGCCATGTGGGGCCTAGGAATACACTGATTATATTTAGTATCACTTAACTACTTTTATTTTGTCTTCCGAGTTTGTAACCTTCCTAAATTAAGTTGGCCTTTCAGTAATCCAACAATAACCTGCCCCCAGATTAGTAAAAGCTGTCTTAGTGACTGGATATTAATTGGGGAAGATGGAATCAAGGTATTTGTAAACCTGTCGTTGTGAGCCATGTTCATGAGGAGTTCAGTCTAAACTGTGGGACAAACATGAGCACGGTTACAAGACTATGAGTGAACAAGCAGCATGGGAGCTAAGGAATAAATGATGAAAGACCAGCTCCAGGTAGGATGGGGAGGAGAATCCAAAGAATGTAAACCCCATGGGTTGAGATAAGAACAGTCCAATAACTGTAAAATAATATAACACAACTACTACTCATAATAATAATAATGATGGCAATAAGAAGGGGAGAGAATATAAAATTAAAAAGGGGAAAGGAAAAAAACCCAATAAACATAAGTGATGCACAATACAGCTGCTCACCAGCCGCTGACCGATACCCAGCCCAACCCAAGCAGCGATCTGGGCCTTCCAGGTAACTTCACCAGTTTCTGTATCGGGCATGATGTGCTGTGGTATGGAATGCCCCTTTGGCTAGTTTGGGTCAGGTGTCCTGTCTACCTTCTCATGGCTTCTTGTGTCCCTCCTCACGGCAGAGCATGAGACAGATACAGAAAAGTCCTTCACTGGGATAAGCATTACTTAGCAACAACTGAAAACATTGGTGTTATCAGCATTGTTCTCAGGCTAAAGACAGAATGCAGCACTGCACCAGCTACTAGGAAGGAGAAAAATGACTGCTACTGCTGAACCCAGAACAATCCTGCACAGCAAAAATCATTAGTTCACACAGTATAAAGCTAGCAGCAGCATAGTTTCTTAGAGTATGTAATGGCATCTATTCTAAGACAACTGGGACCACAAATACCACTGAGAGAAAAGAAACTCATTTCTCTAGAGCAGATAAGAAGCTAAAATAATCTATACAGCCATGACCACTTTGAGCTGGGCTTTCTGACATGTTCCTATGGCAGTCTAAATAATACGATGGTATTCTTAGCTACCCTAGAACCCGTGCCATATCTCTGCAGAAACCCCCAAAGTTGTAACTGGGCTGCAGCATAGCATCATGAAAACAAAGCTTCACACACCAAAGTATGTGACAGCCACTACGTTAAGAATGCCCTGTCTTTGTGTTTGCAAGCATACCGAACACCTGAGTGTGAACTGAGTTCTTTAGAAAGATGGGAACTTCACGTCACTGGGCACTGTAACAAGACTTTCCCACGCTAAGCCTGTACTTCAACTTCATGTATCCCTTTCCTATTGTAAAGGAACACAATTTATTCTGATCAATATACACTAATTTCTTCCTTTCTTTTTTAAGTGCTATTATACACTACCCTATGCCCTCCATTATCCTCACATTTGGAAAAGAAATCATTTCTGTAGTAACTGGCCATGCAACTATTGTTCAGGTTCCCCTGATATTTTTCCCCTGGGAAACAAGATCATCAGTGCAGCGGAATAGTATTAGCAAGGCCATGCAAATAGATGGACTCCTTCATGCTGAAACATACTCTTGGGGATCTAAAGGAAACCATGAACATTTTCCTTCTGACATTTCTGTTTCTAAAGCCAAAGTTTAGACTGGACAAAGTACTGTACAAATAAAGTGTTAGAGCCATTGCTGCTGGTCAAAGCAGCCTCCTCTAAATAGATCCTGCTGGAACCAACTCTGCAGACTGTAATGTTTAAATACCATTCAGAAGTTAAAACAGTAGTGACAAACCCAGTTAGGTTTAAAGCCAGATTTCCATTGCAAAACACCCTTCGTGCCATCCCTGCTGACAGGCAATACTAGGCACCGCTGTCAGCTACAGGGTACAAAAGGAAGAGGAAGAAAGTAAACGTATCACAAGTTTAAGACACAGACACATACTGCAAACAACTGCTGTCTGATATTCTTCCTTATCCCCACTTTCTGTCCCAAGACATTGCTTTGATTTTGCAATAAGGGGGAAATATACCCACAAGCTGTAACTCCAGGATATCCAAAGAGTATTCATCTTACACCGTGCTTGGCCTCAGTCATAGGTGCTGGACAAGCCTGTCCTTTGAGGAAGCAGCAGCATAGGGATCATCATCAAACTATGGTTGTGATTCACTGTAAGAGTCTACCAGCTCATTTTATAAAAGCAGATGGATAGAGATGGGAATTGCAAGTGCTTTTAGGGGAGAAGAGCTGGAAGAAGAGTGACAGCACATGGCAGAAAGGTAGAATAGAGTCCGAAGTGCAGCTCAGATGGTATGGGTTGTACAGAATACATCATGTGAGGAAAAAAAAAAAGAGACCTATCTGGAAAGGGTCAAAAGACTTAAAAGATGCAAAGGAAAAAGCAGAGACATTGAATGATGAGAAAGAAAGATGAGATAAATCAGGATTATTTGGGATGCTTGGGGGAATAACGCCTAAGCATTGAAAAGATGTCAGCCAATTCAACCAGAGTTCACCTAGTGAGTACAGGTGGAGTGACCTCCCTAAAAGCTGCAGCCGGATAAAAACTGTGCTTCCTTTTCTAGTCATTAGCATCTATGTTTAGTAGTAACTTGAGAGCAATCCATTTTTTGAGGGCTTTGTCAGCTACTCTCTTTACGTACCACTATCACAACCTCCCTTGCATGGCCAGAAAGGTATCCAAAGCAAGCATGCATTACAAACGTTGGATCCTCTCACCTCTTGTTACTGAACCAGTTCTGCTGAGGTCAGAGGTGGGAGGAAGTCACTGGTATGCAGTGAGCTTTGTAAAATGAGCCTGGAAAAGCTAATGAACTTTTCCAGAATAAAACTCTCCATGGTACAGTGAAAAGAAATTGCTGTCAACTCTCCCTAGTTGTACCCTTAATAAAGGAGGTCAGGGAGAACGAAGGCCTGACACTGAGAGATCAGGAGCAGTCTAAATCCTCCCTTTGCTTTCAGTGAAAATCACTGCAATGAGCTCCCATATGGCTGCAGGAACGGAGCCATACACCTGTGCAAGACATGTTAAGTAATGCACTTCACTAAGCCATGGCCTCTTTCTTTGTCTGATGAAATACTCCCTCCAAATCATGGCTAATATCTCCTAAGGGGGGTGGGAGGGAACATCTCACGCTGTGGCAGCCCTGCTGCCTCTCTCACATGGGTAGAAATACGATTTCTGACACTCACAAGACACTATCCCTGCACTGGAACCCATGGTGGAGACACTCCCAGATCAGTTACAGGTTTTAATTATGAGATGACAGTACCGATGGCTGGCTTTGCTTGAACCGGAGTGTGTCACGGAAGCCGATGGGAAATATATAAGAAGAGACCCAGTTTAATTAGCCTGAATATTTTACAATTACTATTTTCTGCAAGCAAACCTTCCCACGTCTTATTTGTCACCTGTCAGGTTGCTGCTGCTCTTCACCACCAAGAGCTCCCCTTGCCTCTTCGTGTCATAAAAAACAATGGTGAAAATGACAGACAGATGCAAACAGGATTTTGGTAATTACAGCACTGTAGCTGGTGGTTGTTTGAACATCGTTTTATTTCTTCCAATCAAACAAGTCCTTGGACTTCACAGCCCTAGAGCTTCAGACAGGGGTGAAGCTGATTATATTATGACATTACAGTGCAGACTGGCAGATCAGACAAAGTGGATTTCACTCAGTAATTAAACTGCAGTATCTTTCGTCTAAAGTCCAGGGCAGGATTAATCGAAAGGTAGCTCTTTATCATTGCGATTAGTGCTGGGATTTGAAGAGTGAGTCCACAGATTTCTGATTTGATAGCTCGTCCTGGGTACCAGCTTATCGGTGGCTGCACATCTGTCTGACTTGTAAAAATAGCATGAGGTCAAGATGTATTTGCCAAGTTGCACCATTTCCTTTGTTTTATTTTTAGCTGGAGGAAATTCAGATGGATTTAAATATTAGTGTCCTTTGTGCTTCTGTGGCAGTACAAAGATTTCTGTTCAAGACCTGTTAACATGTAATTGCCCCCATCCTAAACTGCACTGCATCTATAGGACAGACACACAATTTTCTCTGTAGCTTCACCTTTATTCTTCAGGGTCCAAAAAAAGTCCACCTGATCGTGGGAAGCAGAACAATGCAAATTTAAAAGACAACAGCTTCATAGCTGCTTAAAGTGGTTTAAAAAAAATCAAGTTTCAAGCTTTCAAGGAGCTTCTAAGATTTGACTGGATGAAAATACGGTCTTTAAGATTTCAGCTTTGTGTCGGCATTGTATAAATTCCTGAACACCAAATGCCAACTGATGCTTTGTTTCTTTAAAAAAGTTTCCAAAAAGCTTTCAATGTTTCTGCTTCTCTTCACAACTTTAATAAACACAGAGCTGGGAAAACTTGCTCTGTACAGCCAGACAGTTTCCTTATGCTGCCGGCTGGGGAAGCAGCACTCCTGGCACTTGCCCTGATTTACTTACTAGAGGAGATTATCTACAAGTGGAAGTAAGGCAGGGACAAAACAATAGATAACTCTTTTTGCTTCCTTCTGCAGATAGTCATTATGTTTAGGAAACAAAGAAATGAAGGAAAGAGAAAGAAAAGTGTGACTTCTCCCCCTCATCAGCATAACAGAGCTAGGATCTGGCTTCAAGTTCTGGAGATACTCTCTACCTAAAATCTGTTGCAGACAATGCCATTTCTGGTTAGACTCTAGAAGGAAGACCCCAGTAAGAATCCCAACAGCTTCCAAAAGAGTATGGACAGTGGCCTGGCATTTGCCCCTGGGAACTCTCATACATATTTAGGTTCCTTTCAACAAGCTTTCAAGCCATGGCAGTCACAAAACCAGTGAGCCACAGGCCACTATTACTAAGTTCTAACTTTTCCCTAACAAAGGCAGATAAAAAGAAGTTCTTGTGAAAACTCTGTAAAACATTTTATTTGCAGCTGAACAGGGGATTCGCAAGACACATGCTTTTACTGAAAACGTTAAGAATTTGTGTGGAAAACTCTCAGCTGAAAACAAAAAGTCCATTTTCAACAGTTTGTTTAAAATGTTTCATTTTCCACAAGAAAAAAAACCAAGCCCAAAAGTCACAGTTTACACCATTTTGTTTCATCCACAGAACCGTCCTGCACCTAGCACATTTTGCAGCTTCAGAAGTGACTTAGAATAGCTTGGCCCATCTTGTCCATTGATGCTTTGCCTATAGCAATTTCCCCTCTCATTGGTATGAATCTCTAATATGGATTATGAATATATAAAAAGCAGGGGAAACCCTTAATTTCTACTCATACATTTACTAGAAACAAACCCTAATTCTGTTTGGGGACTGGGTATCAGTACAATCCAAATAACAAACTAAACAATTCCCAAGGCAAACAAAATATTTTATTTGTAATTATACTGTGACTATTCTTTTCGTACTGGAATTTTCAGAGAAAAAAACCCAAATTATTCATTACCATTCATTTTAAGTCTTGAAAGCTATTTCACAGCTCTTGAAGCCGTAGAAGACCCTCAGTATCAGGCAGTCTGGTTCACATAAAACTTACAATTTCACCCAGTAATTCCCATAGCAGTTCTAATGAGTAGCATCTGAATGGACGCATACCTTTTGCTAACACATACAATCTTAATTTAAGGAGTTAAACCAGCAGAATGTCACGAAATACCTTAGAAATTTGTTTTAGTAAGTACTTTCACTGCCCAAACACTTTTAAGTGGGGAAGGAAGAGGAAATCTAGCCAAGCAAATAGGCAGAGGCACAGAATCGTCATACAGATGAATGATGAATAGTGCATTTCTTGGTCAACTAATAAAGACACAGATAAGTAACACCAGACAGAACCGTTTCAGTAATCTTTGCTTAAATGGCTAGCAAAATATGTAATAAAATCTCACTGCTATACTTGTTCTTTGTAGAGGTGTGAAGGTGAGAATTTTATTTCTAGTCCCGCTGCTGATACTGTAGATACAGATTCAACTTGCACAGGGATTTCAAAGCCAGCATTCAGACGATGAAACTATTCCCCAGACCAAACTGAAAACAAAATGCAAATGAACTACTGCTGATCCTGATCTCATGCTGTTTCCCTCCTGCCTTTCACCATTTTCCCCCATTTTCCCTCTGAAAATTCTAACATGGTTTTAAAATATTATTAACCAATTTAATAAGTACCAGCCTTTATATTTATATTTTTCTCATTTCTGAGTCTTTGTGTTATGCTTTGATCATAAATTCAGTGTCTTCCCTCCAATCACGAGGACTAGAAACTTATTTTACAAACAAAAAAATAAAGATCTTGACATTATCTGTTTACTTCAAGAGTAGAATCTTTAAGAAAAACATCCGATATTATGACACTTTCAGTAAAACTGCAACCACTGCCAGCAAAGTAAAACATTAATCTAGGTGAACACATCCCTCTGATTTTCACATCATGCATAAATGCTGAAATTCCACAAAAAGAGCCTTGCAGTTGTGAGCTGCTTTGGAGAAAAGCTGGATATTGTAACACATCCATGACTTCACAAAGAGGTCAATCAACAAGTGCTTCCTACTACATCGGAATGGACCTTAAAATGCCAAAACCTGGCTTTGGTGACACAGTGGCAAATTTCGTATTTATATAAACTGAGGCAAGATTTCTCCCAGTGTAAATACAACCAGAATTAATGTTATGTTTTACAGAGTTCCTAAAGAACTACAAAATTCTTCCACGAACCACCTGGAAAACGGGAAAATATATGTCTTGCAGCATGATGCTGCTTTTTGAAATGAAATCACAGCTAAGAGCTTGGCGCCTAGGTAAGAGTGGACAAGAAATTCCCAGCCATCAATACCAAAAGTGAAGGCATATGTTCCCCAAAAACAGAAGATACTATCAGCACCCAGTTCCTAGGCCATATGTTAGTCAGATGAACTAAACTGATCCATAAACCTAATCAGGAAGTTATCACGAGGGCTGAAACTGTGATGCACTGATTAAGAATCTGCTTTTCTCAATTAAAGACATAACCATAATTACTTTCAGTTGAGTCATTCGCACTCGTAATGCACCCATCCTCAAATGATATTTAACATCGTATACTTAGTATGTCAAGCATTCATTCCATTAATAATACTTCGCACTTCTATTTTGCTTTTTTATCCCAGAAGCCCAAAGCACTTTGTGATCATGAATTAATCAATGCTACCACCACCTCTACAGTGGAAACAGTTGGCTGGAGTCCACCCAATGACCCTGGGCGATAGGTGTAGACATGATCCTCACTCTTCTTATCTCCTATTCCAAGTCTTAACAGAAGACAAATCAGCAAATAATAACAGTGAGTGACAGTGACTTCTCCAAATTCCTCAAGTACTGAGAACAATCAAAATTAATTTGTCAGAGTATGCAGAGATCATAAACTTTGTCTTTACTAAGACAGAGCAAATGAAAACCAGAAATACCAAAAATACAAAAATGTACAACTTGCATTTTCCTAAATTAACACCAAGTTTTCCAGGGTAACAGTATATTATTCCACTGCACGATCATCAAGGCAGGTTTACTGTCCCTCTCGCCTGTGCTATGCTTGCAGGCAACAAAAGAGGCTGTCCAATGCAGAAAATTAACAAATTAGAGAATAAAACAAAATTGATCTTGCTATTCTCTAACTTTAGTTCTAGGTGATGTTTCATGATCATCAACAAAATACAGGTTTCTGCTCAAAGTATCTACAGATTGCTTTCTGGAAAAGGTTTAAACACAACTGCCAATATTCAACAGCTCCTCAGATTTCACCACCAAATAAATCCACCCTTTCAAGTTCCTCTAAATGGAGCACAAAATCCTGACATACTTTGCTAACTTTTGATTTGGTTTCTACTTGGGTGAAATACTCACTGAAGTCAATAGCAGCTTTGCTGGAATAAGGGCTGAGACTTCGTAAAAGACATTTTTCTTACTTTAATGCTAGAAAATAACTGCAGAACATCAGTGCATGAAATGGAAGAAAAAGGTTCAGTCTTCACAGTGTTGCTTCTAATAAGGATTACGTCTTCAAAAAAGAACTGGGCAGACAAGACTGATCATGTCCAATTAGTTGATACCTGACATGATATATAACCTTATGTTACCAGCTTAAAAGAGGTAATGCCTTACTTAAAAGAAGTTAATGATATCTGCAGAACAGACAAGACCAACACATGCTATACTGCATCTAGAATCATAATACAGTTGTTTAAAACATCCTGTATGCACCTTGAGTAACTTCAGGTAATACACATTCTTCCTTTGTGCTCCACAGTTTAACAAACTGCAGATATTTAATATCTCCTTCTCTTATCCTGCACGGATTTCAGTGATATGGACATAACTTTTGTTTTTTCACTTTTGTCTGATATGTATTGTAATTAATAATAAATATGTCTGTGATAAGTAGGCATGAATACATGGCAGTCTGGGAACTCTAGTCATAATCACAGCACTCAGCAAATGTGCTGAGGGGTTTTCATACTGTGTCAGGTATATGAACAGTTAAACTGTGTATTATTTATTCTTAACTGCCCATCACACTCCCACTACGGGGTACAATCAGAATGAGCACTTATAAGTAGGTATCTTGGGTTATGGGGTCACCTAAATTGCCAGAGGATCACTGAAGTAATCAAATCAGCATTAATGAAATCAACTTATCTAGATTTGGCCTCTCTTCTTTATACGATACACCATGTTAACAGTCAGAAATTCCCTCCAATAACAGCTGTAAAAGGATTTCTCCTACAACACTATATGGTAAGATTATTACCAATGAATCATATGCTAGAGGTGGTTACAAGTATGTAAAGTTTGTGTTTTAGGGGTCAAGGCATTTGCTTAAACATAGCTTTCAAGTGGCATCACAGAAACCCTAGGGTTTAAGCCGTGGCTAGCAGATACAACTTACCACTTCTGAGATATCCATCTTTTGGGAAAATCAGCTGAAAGTCACGAGGTGTATCCTACAGAATCTCACATGGTAACAGATACCTGTGTTTGAGCCCCCATTGAGCAGACAGTGCATGTGTACCTTTCCATCTACTCATTCCTTTCAGACCTTCTTATCCTCATCATGTATGCAAAAAAATCAAATTCCTTCTGGTTTTGGACAGACACAAAATAACATATTAATGAAAAACTCTGCAGACAAAACTGCATTGTATGCTCTCCATGTCTTAGCTGAGGAAATTCATACTCTATAAATTAAACTGTCTGTAATACGTACAAAAGTTCCTCGGATGGTGGGAAAAATCTGGAATCCTGGGAAAGAACATTACTTTCACATTTTATAAAGACACCGAGCTCAATCCTGACAGCAATTCACAAAGTTCTGACTGAACAAATTGTGTTGGATTGCATTTCTTCCAACCCTTGAATTTCCCTTTCAAGATTATGAGATTGGGTTCTCCAGAACCTATGCTAGTCTCTCTAGTCCCTTATACCAGCCAAGAAACCCACTGCTTCCAACTGTTTGCCCAGATGCCGCAGGACAGTGTTATTTGCTCTTGTTCTCGTCTTCTTTCTTCACACACTGCAAAAGCTACTGAGAAGACAAGCTGATGTGAAGAGGCTCCTCTCAAAAGCCAGCAATACTTCCCCATAAAGCTCACCCAGTGTGTTGTCAGATTTTAAAATACGAATTTGAAAAACACAGAGATTTATCCATATTTATTCAAGATTTCACAGAGATGGTATATACTATTAGGGGGTTTAAGATAAATAGTATCATCTTCTGACTTACCTTCACTACTCTAAAAAAGGAAGCCCAACACTGGTAGAAGCATTCAAACTGCAGCCTATATTCTTATGACTCTATAATTTCTTTTTATTTCACCCACCCTTACATTTCTCACTGGCACTGGTGATATTTTTTGATGGTTCTATTTTCCCCAACATGTCCATTAAGAACAAGACTTCTGGCTTAGAGCACTGAAAGATTTGGTAGTGCAATGTGCACCCACAAAGGAGACATGGGCTTGGATTGAAAGCAACCTAAGGGACCTCGGTCAGTAGAGCACAGACATATTATAACCACACGTTTATTGAAATGGGAGACTCCTCGTGCAGAGTGCTACTGTTGAATTCTTGAGTGTTTTGCTTCCAGAGGCAGTATACTGTCTCTGAATTCAACAAGAAATCAAATTAGGACTCCTGGGTTCCATTTCTGGCCTGCCACTTACCCGTGATAAGATATTGGGCAAATCATTTAACATAAATAAGCTTCAGTTTACAGAGCTGAAATACTGCACATGGGTGCAGTAAGACTGATGAAAAGTACTATAATGGTATTATTAAAGTGTTTTCGCCCAGATTTAAAAAAATCCTTATCAAAGGCTTTTTTAACTGTCTTTGCTGACTTCTAAAGCCTACTCACTTTCTTAAGAGTCTCCTTTGAAAGGACAAGTTTATTTCAATGTCTAAAGATTTCCTTGCATACCTCTGTACAAGACTTAGAATAAAGCTACATAGGGTGCCAATAGACAAAAACAATTTAAGGAATAATTGCCTTCAAATCCCAACAGAAAGTGGCACGATATGCTAAGATCTCTTTACATGTCTTTATCGGGCTTTAGCTTATAGTTCTGGGTACATGTGAGAAAGGGGCTGCTGCTTTTCTGTCCTCTCGGTTCTGCCCCAAAAGCCATTCCATTTCGTTCAGTTTGGTCTTTGCTTGGGCTCTGTCAAGCAACTACTGGCTTGTATAACTATTTCAAACCAATGAAACTACTTCAAATTCAGTCTTTTAATGCACAAATTAATGTTCATCAAAACCCTGAGGATCAGATGCAGCAGATTAGAAGTACTAAGGGGAGTCAGGCTACATCAATTAATATTTAAGAGAGACCAATAATTTCATATACAGCCAAATTTAACAATAGTGTAGGGTTCCTATGATGAGACTAACAGGCATAGCCACTCCTTGCTAATCTTTACTCATATGTGTATATGAAACTAAAAAGAGCTCATAAAATGTAAATGCAGACCATTTAGCAGCTAATAAGAAGTCTCATCATTATAATTATATTCCAAATAAGAGGAGTCTATCTTCTCATAACCTGCAAAGCTTCATATTGCTCCCATTTTACGAACAGAAAAAGAAAAGCAAAGACTAACATTTTAAAGACAACTCCCTAATTTTAGTTATTCAACTTGATACCCCGTGCATACAACAATCTCAGGTACATTTAAACTGCTTATAGTCTTCATCCAGACTTCCTTTATAGTCTATGAACAGGGGTAAACCCTTATATGAGGGTCTATTTCAGATGCCTTTCCTTGTGACAGGCTGAATCACACCTCTAAGTGTCTAATGTTCTCCAACTAACTGCTAAGGGAGTCCAAATGAGGATGGAGTTACCTGCATCGCATGCAACTAAATGCCAGCAAGAAGATCCTTTGACTCTGCCTTTCAGAAGCTCTGAGCATTTCTGGCACCTAATGAAATCATAAAAGCTACGAGTGCTTAGCCTTTACTTGAACCAAAGATGCATATAAGAAAGAGCTTTTCAGAACTAAAGCACAGTAATTGGGAGATCATGTTGTGAATTCATTAACAGTTTGTTAATTCACAACATTAACATCGTAAGCACGGGGTAGGACCCTTACTGCTCGTGTAGTCTTTTTTTAGATGATGTCATCTCTCCAGCTACAAGTAATACAGTGTTCAGACTGGCCATGAAGAAGCTGAATATGAGATGCTCCACTAGAGACACCATCACTTTAATCAGACCTCTGGTGCTACCCTACAAGGGAAACTTTCCAATTAGCTCTTCTGTTGAGATAGCACACACTGTACTGGCTTTAAAGGAATAGCATTCTTCATCAAACCAGACTGTCACCAAGGGGGTTCCTACAGCTTTTGTGGAAGTTGTGCAGTTGTATCTCTTGCTCTTTGCAAGTATTCGTATTTCTCCTTTCCTCTTCAGTGAAAAATGAAATCTGATCTTCACAGATGGAAAATTAAGTATTGCCAGGATGGTCAATATACCCAACAGCCATTCAAACTGGTCTCATAAATGAAAGCATTTAAATAGTTGCAACCAAAATAAGTGACAGAAGGTGGGAAAAGAAATGCATAAGTATGCCAGCTACTAGGGTACCATTTATATTTTATCAACTTGGAGCATCACAAAGTATACAGAACACAATCTATTACTAGCATTTTTGCATGTGTTAATATCTGCATGCTGAACCACAGGTATGTGTAGTATACAAAATTTAGAAAGCATATAAATTAGCTTAGCTTCTCCAATTGATGTGTTGGCATTGTCAATCAGTTGTTCAAACCCCGCTGCCAGAAAGATTGCTCAAAAACATAGAAAGGCAAATCCCAATCACAATGCAATGCGATTCCTTCACATTGACTCCTTAATGGTGTCCTCATGTTTGAAGGTAGTGCATGTTAGAAAACCCAGAGATTAGGCAAAGGAGATTACATAAATCTACAGAATCATCCTTCTCTTTCACAGGGTCACCCTGACTTCCAAAGCCCAAGTAACAAAGAAAAGGCCACAAAGTGGTAGTGGAGGGAAGGCCTTCATGGCTGTCCTTTCTTTCCCCTTCACGAAGTGACTTTTCAGGGACTTTCCTGCATGTTAAGCATCTTTTTTGCATTGCTTAATATTGTTATTAATAATTCATATTTTTGTCTTTCTCCTCTCACTCTGACAACTTTTATTTTTAATCAATGGGCATGTGTCAAATTGCTTTGTTATTTATTTATAATGTAAGCTGACAAAAGAATGGGATATGTGGTATAAAGCTGAGACAGTGTTTCTTTCCTAGAGCTGATATCCTCAGCAATAACTATGTGTCTTGCTCTAGTCAGTAGGATCCAAAAAAAACCCTAACTTTGTCACAAACAACAGAAGATATATTTAGTAGATTTGTATAGCTCGATGTCTCCCCTCTGTTCCCATGTTCATGCACTGAAATCAAAGTTGAAAACATAGGTTTATTCAGACGAATGTATTACCCAGATCAATGCGCTTGGTCCCCTAATACATCAACAATTCTCACAAGCTGCTTATAGCAGAAACCCGTACCACTTTCTTTGGCTAACAAAACCCCAACAGAATTACTAACTTGCCCAAGACTAGAGAGCAATGAAGTAGCTTCAACCAGCAGCCCGTCTTGGCTCCTAAGCCGTAAGAAAATGCGTTATGAGGCACCATGCCTTGTGAAGCTGGGAAAACAATTAAATGTTTCCTCATTGAACGTATGAAAAGTAAGCTGTTGATTAGAATTGGCTTCCACATTACATACTTGGGATTTGACTCTTACACTCCTTTCATGCACACGTATTTTACCTTGACCGCTACTTGAGAACTCAGTTACTCTCTGGACTTATTTTTGTCAAATAGTTAAAGCATCTCATAGTTCCAACTGAATAAAAGTCGGAGTTGTGACAGCCTTGGTGTGTCCCGAGGCAGAACGCAGCCTGTCTGGACTGTGGGAATGGCTTGGTGGAGCTTAGGATTGTATTCCACAGCTATGTTTGCCTGCTGGACAGGATGTTGTAAAGGGCGTAGTCATCGTAAAATAAAATAAAGCACAAAGCTATGGAATAAAAAAGGATTAGACACTTGGTTTTTGGCTAACAAGGATATTGTGCCATGCAACTTATTCAAAGGAGGGCACAGTCTGAGCTCGTCTACTAAGACTCCTTCTGCCTGAACCTACTTCTTATTTTCCTATAGCCACCACCATGTGCTGAGCAGTCAGTGGGGACATGTCTGAACTTCTTATTTCAAAGCCTGGTGAGAGGACTGGTGTAATAAAGTAACATACTTTGATATCCTGTGCCAAGCACAATGTGATAGCAGCAGATACTAGGCCCAACAGAATTACCTGTCATAGCTCTGTAAGCCAATCAAATGATATAGGACATCAAAAATCTCAATGGAGCCATATGGGCTGGCCAGTGAAATCTGAGAAAGTAGTCAAAGAAAGCAAGGTAGAGGATTACATTATTAGAGCACTGTGTTGTTAAAGCTATGGTTTGGAAGAAGAATTTTCTTTGATTTTCAGAATAAACTGCATGGTCTACACATACACATTTGCTTTTATTTTCAAGTTAGCTGGTGTTTCATTGTCTTATAATTAATCCACCATGGAAGGGAGAATAAAAATTGCAGCATTTTCTTTGATGTTATCCTAGCCTTAATGCTTTCTTTCAATGCCTTCTTCACCACACACATCATGCTGAGAATAAGCATGGCATTCAGAATGAGGACTGTCCCTCCCAATTTACAATTCAAGGATACAAAGAATACAAATGTGTATTTCTTATGAGTAAAGACCAATTGGTAGCCAGATCTGCACCATTTTAAGCCTGCGTCTGATACAGTCATTAAAGAATCCAGACTACAGTATGGCCATAATGGAAACGGGCAGTTCACATGTTTTTTGTCACGAACACCACCAGTAAGTGAATTTCCCCTTGTCTATAAAATAAAGGACCATTCAGATTTGAGTGCCAGAGGAAACTACGCCCATTTAGCATACTTTGAACAACAGAAATACAATAAAACTAGGATAATTCTTAGGCAACCTAACTAATCTCATTGCATAATCAGGGATCAGGCACATACAGCATCTAGACAACACAGGAGTTGAAGAGCCCTGCCCTTCTCCAGGGAGAGGAACTGAGCAGTCCAAAACTTGTGATACTGATGGGGAATTAGTCTGTCATTTCTGACCTGAGAAGGTTCAAGAGTGCATTCCTCACCTACTTACCTCTCCCAGAATCACCTCACAGAATTAGCTTTTTATTTCTACTTGTGTTACCAGTTAGGTACAGCATAAACAAGCAGAAAGAGCAGAGCATTCTTTTCTAGAATACTCAGTAACTTTATGGATTTAAGGCAGCCAGAGGAAAACCCTCTGGATGAACAGATGAACTGGTGGCAAGGCAATTAAAAAAACTAAGCAGTTCTGAAATGAGGCTACTGTGGTGCTGGAAAGCACCCACTCTCCTGGATATTAAATAATGCCCATTTCTGTTCATTGCCTTTGCTTATATGATTCAGGAACAAAAAACCACAGGTGGTTTTGGGGTTTCTTTTTGTTTGTTTGCTTGGTTTCTTGTTTGTTGCTTTGTTGGGTTTGTTTTTTTTCCATACAAACCTGGTTTTATTTAGGAGTGAGATTTTGATAATATGCAGTACTGGTTTACTTCATCTAAAGTGTCTGGTAAACCCCACAATGACTTCAGTGGACATAAAATGAAGTCACTGTTGACTTTTCAGCAGCTTACCCTAAAAAAACCCCTAGAATCTAAAATAATCACTTAGTATCCGTATGTATCTGATGCTTATGGGGGTCTCTGTCTTTTCTCACCATAAGCTTTTCATTTTCTACCAGCTGAAGTTTCTCCTTTTTTCTTATAATATGCCTGACTAGCAGATGAAGTTACATACCAAACTGCTGTAAAGGTATGGAAGTCTAAAGAGGAAGGGTGATTGCCACAGATATTACAGTTACCTATTCAATGCGTACTGGTACATACGTCCCTGCATAATTACAATCTGCCATAACATGATGTGAATGCAGTTCAAAATGTTGCTTGTTATGTGTTCAGTCTGGAATCTACTAGAGATATAAAGGGAGGCCTGCCCTAGTGGAAAAGTGAGACTACCTAGGATTACTGATTTGACTACTTGGGTCTCAGGAGGAAAGAGTCAACATTACTGGATCATGTGAGGTAACGTAGTATGCAAGTACAAGAAGTCAGCTTCAACTGTAAGGGCATGTGCGTGTTTCCAAGGACCATGCATCTTCTGATCTAAACAGTGAGGAAAAGGTCAGAGCATCCATTTTCTTCCTCAATGGCCACTTCACTTGCTGCGTGGCCTGTTTCATTCCCCTGTGTCTTGATGTCAAAAATACTTAGATAGGAAATACTAACTGTACACAACACCAGTGCCCCAAGATGGTGTGGTGCATTTTGACCAAGTTCTGCTATCAACTGAAGAGGCAACCTCCTCAGATCAGAGGAAATTAGGTGCTGTTTACCAAAATCTTGAAGTATTCATGTAAAAAGCAATGGTACTGCTGCTCACATGAAACCAAAGGAAGTTTATCACTTCATGTGGGCACTTTCCAAAGCTTTTACTTGTAATCTACAAGCCCGCCTTATGCAGCATGTGCATTTTGAAATACTGAGAGGTTAAGTCTTCTGATTATATTTACACCATAAACCAAATTTAATGCTGCCTTGTACACTGGGTAGACACTTTGACCTTCAAGAGATGTCAATCAAGACAGAATTTATCTCAGTACCTTTCTCTGCCAAAGTTTTCCACAATCTTGCTCATGTGTTTTACAGTAATAATTTCTTTTTTCCCTGTTCATTAACTATTAAAATAAAATATTCACATGACAGATTTTTGCCTCAGTTTTCCCACAGCAATCACATTTCCTCACCCAAGAGGATGTCAGGAAGCTTCATTAATTGTTTCTGAAACATTTACAACTTTTCATGGAAAAGGTAAAGCATCTGTCTCCTAAAGGAGAAAAATCATTTCCAAATGGATGAAGTATCTCAGCTCCCCTCTGAAGCACACATGTATTTTTATTCTTCTCTCAGAGATAAAGAATTCATGATGCAGACATTACAACCAGTTTGTCAAGCTCCCTCTGGTTCCAGTCTTCGATACCAAAGCTATGCTGCTTTGTTAAAACACCTCTGGAGATGGTGACAGACAAGAGGGCATCTGAATTAAGCAAGTCATCCCAGAAGTAACAGATTCAGAGAGGATTGGCTTCCTTTGGACTTGGGTTCTCTTCCTCTAGGACCTCCTGCCTATGGCATCCCCAGCCCTCCCGGCTATGACTGCCCTCTCCCACTTCATCACTTCTTCCACACCCTTTTGCCTTCTGCACTCACAGAACCTCCAGCTCCCTCCATCAAGTGCCCAGGCACCAGTGAATGCTCAGGAGCAGGAAGCACAGATATTAACCACCACAATAGCCTCGGGAGAGATGACTGGCACTGCTGGCAGGACAACCCTGACATGGGTCTCCGGAGTGCACACTGCAGGCTCCTTGCAGGGCAGGAGTAATTTCTGCCTCTACCTCATGTCTGTTTTTCATAAGACCTATAGGAACTCGGTCTCTTTGTAGCCTCTACTCTTATGCCAAGCTTGCTTTAAACCAGACAGCTTCAGGCTAACAAGGGACAAGGAGAGACAAGGTCTCGTAGAAATGAGCCATCTTCTCATATCAGCAACTTAACAGTGTGAAAACCCCTGTCATCGTTACTCATATTTATCCGTATTACATTGTCCCTGCCCATGGCAGGGGGTTGGAACTGGATGATCTTTAAATTCCCTTCCAAGACAAACCATTCTATAACTCCGTGTATTTCTCTGGATTCAGGGACTGTTACGCAGAACTGCTGCAGGCGCCAACGGCTAGCCTGTGGGAAAGACAAAACTCAGAGTACAAAGAAATCACCAGCCGGCAGCACCTCACCTGAGCTAATCTTACATGAGTTGCTCTTTTTATTGTATATTTTTTTTAGAATTTCTTTTAAAAGCTGAATTTGAGGAACAGAAATTTCAAAAAAAAAAAAAAAAAAAAAAAAACACAAAAACCAAAACTGGAATATTTCTAAGCAAACAAAAATAAAAAAAAATCTAAGGTAAAAGCATCAGCAGCTGATGCACATACAGAAACATGCTATAGAAAGAAAAACAAAAAGAAGACCTTGAACTTCAAAACATATCACAAGGGATTCCACCAGGGATGGCTGTCACTGATTTAAAGGCTGTATTTTCCCTTTCCAGAGGGTGCATTTGTTTTCCTTCTTTCTTTCTACATATCAGGACTGTAGCAGTATTTTAACACTAGGTTAAGCTATTAATATCAAACTGATAGGTTAGGAATGAGCTCCACAGGTATGCACTGAAAAAGTTATCTGCTGCAAACTGAAAAATGGGGATTGGTGCTCAGAAGATATTACAGATATCTCAGGAGTAAGGAAAGAAAAAAGCATGAGAAAAAGCTATGTCTTCAGGATAGGAAGTCACAGGGAGGATATTAAGCCACTGTTTGCTAAGAATGTGAATTAAATACTAAAGCTCTGTAATGATCAAGTCCAATGAACATATCCAGACTGAGATCACCTGAAGGATTGATTAGCACCAAGCTAGAGACCTGAAAGGAAGGAGACATCACATTAACACTATCCTGTCTTTATGCACCATAGAGGCCCTAAAGACCTGCCTCCCATATGCAAAGCAGCAAGCCCCATGCAAAATAAAGATCTGTTGTATTTCAATGGTTCAGGCTGAGATTATCTCATGACTCCAGCCTTGTGGTCACCCACTGCAGCACAGCACTACATGCACATGGGAGTGCTTTAGCTTATGCCCCCCATCCTGTGATCCCTTGTGCCAGGCATAGCTTGACAAGTTGACTTCTGGTGCACTAAGCCCACTGCAACCATTGCCCATGGCTGGGGAGGAGTATTACATAGCCATGTATTACAATACAACCATGCTGCCCAGATGTCCCCATATTCAAAGCCCTTGCAGAAATAACACACACTGTTTCAAGCCTAACACTGCGGCTCATCTGCTGCCATGGAGCTGGTTCCATGCAGGACTCCTTGGCTCATGCTGAAATAATGTATGTTCTCTGAACCCCTCTGCAATGTGACCCTGAAGCACAGCTCTCATGTGCTGGGCCTGAAAGCAAACAGTACATTTGGGGAGCCTTGGATTTATTTCAAAACAGATGAAGTCCTTTTCCAAAAGACACAGGAACATAAAAGCCTTTGTAATGGAAACAGTGAGACATGGGTTTCAGACTTGATCAAGCTGAAGCAGTTTTCAAGGCAATCTTTTGTCACAAACAAGCAATAATTTCACTCCCCACCCCCAGTAGACCCCTGTGATATATTTTATTTCCTTTGCAACTGGCATCAACTCATTTTCCAAAGTCAAATACATCTACCTTCCTTGCTTCTCTCTCTTGGGACTCTTTGAAGGAGAAGGAAAACATCAAGACTAGACTGTGTTGTGGGATTAAACATGTCAGGAGAGAAACAACAGAGAACACAATTATAGGCTTGATACATAATACAAAATAAACTGGAAAAAGGGCGAGAAAAAGCATAGCAAAATCATCTGAGCTATAGCTGCAGTGAGCATAAATTCCCCTATAATTTGCCCAATCACAATCGCTTGGTTTAGGATTCTACTGTACTCCGTTTCATCACTGTCTATCATTCACACACATAAAACCAACGGTGCTTTGAGCTACACTGCTTGATCATAAAGAGCCTTCCTACCCCCCCAACCTGTCCTCCTGCTAGCACATAAATCCCAGGTAAACCTGCCAAGCAGTATCACCTCCTCACAGCACTTAGAGCTTCTGTGCTCAAGTACTTTTTATCCATCTCACTTTGAGCATCATTTTCTAAGGACTGACTCATACCATCACATCCTTCACTTCTAAGAGGACTGGCTAATTTGCCCTTTAGAAACAAGAGGAAAACAGATGTAGAAACTAAATAGAAATAATAGAAACAAGCAGAAAATAGATGTAGAAACATCTATTTTGTCTGATTTCCACTCTTCCTGGAATTTCCTTAGGTCACACCAATTCTGTGCCACAGATGAGTATATGAACTCATGTGAGGTGAAAAATCATAATGGAAAGAATACATGTCTTTAAAAAAGGACACCATCACTGCCTTACATTTATTTACATTTCAGATATCATCGCAGTTTTGGGTGGCAGCTCTCATTCTGTCTCTGACATCTCCCTGTGTGAATGTGTTTGTGGCATTGCTCTGTATTTCCTGCCTCATTTATACAATATTCTGAGTACAATCTGCAGCATATCAAATTGTTTTGCTGCCCTTCAAAACTTCTGCCCTGGCACACTGAAACCTCCATCATTAGCACCTTTCACTTCCCAGGCTGAAGAAGCTCTCTGGAACTACTGTTGATTTGAATTTTCTACCAGTTCACAGTGAAGGGATTGCATAGTAACCCAAGTGATTATTTGGCTATGCAGAAAAGAAGTAACACCTTTATAATTAGAAGGTGAGCCTTCTAGTGAGAGAAGTCACATTTTACTAGTAATGTGCAAAGAAACACCAAAGCCTCATTACTACTCACAGCTATAGGGAGATCTCCCTTCAGCTCAGTTGATAATTCTGTGCAACCAAAGGACCAGGACCACTAAAGGGGTTTGTCTGAAAACAGAAATAGGACAGCAGTCTTTCCTCTAAGAGTATCAGATACTCAACAGTTGGCTACTGTCCCTGCTTAACTCTCCACCAAGACCCCATCATTTGAACAAAAACACAAGAAAATTTCCCTGGTACTTTCTATTCTCCCAACTGCTCAGACAATTTTCCATCCATTTTCCAATTTTTTCATTTTAACTTTTTAAAATGTTTTGTAGCTCTTACGACTTGTTTTCCAACTTTTATAAACTTTGTTCCAACCTGATGACTAATGGAAAAATGTTTTTATGGAAAAATGAAGAGTATGATGTACCAAATTCCGTGACTCCTAGAAAAACTGACAGAAGATTATTGATTTATAATACCTTCTTATTCCTGTACTCATTGATTTTAAAATGGGATTGTTATGAATTTATTTTCTAAAGGACTAAACACACTGAAACACTTCCCTTGCAATCTAGAATGTCAAGACTCTAATATTGAATCCTTGGGCAGTAAGTTATTTGCCCTTTCCTAATTTCTGACTACTAGCTATAACTCTCATTAGTTACTCTTTTGGTTTCCTTTAAGATTATTCTGCCCTAAAACAGAAGACCCTGTTCTCCAGCACTAACATTGGAAGGCTAGAAGTTAGGGTCTCTGCATTTTCTACCTCCAGCAATGCAAGCTGTTTTGTTGCCATGTATAAATTATTTGCTTCCATAAGGATCTCTTCCAATCTCTAGAAAAAGGTTGCACCACTTCATGGTCCTCTGATACCCCAAGGCCAAATATATTTAAGAGCACCTATGACAATGAAGCTCTCAGCCCTGATTCAGTAAGCACATGCAAGGGATTTCAGTTGGATGGCTCAAGCTTAAGATCACAAAATTAGGGCATAATGACTCTATTAACAATGAAGCATTTATATTCTCCAACCATTTTCATTCTGAATTGGGATTTATGATAGTGTGAACAAAACCCTGAATAAATTGCATTTGAAGTTATCAATAGCTCACAGAAGCCAAGCTCTATCAAAACATGAAGAACTGAAGAAGTGCAGACATAGCTCCTTAACCACTGGAAGGATGGCTAGATTTTCACTACCCTGTATTACACCTGTAAGACAGGACAGATGTGACTAGAAAGAGGTAATGGTAATGGTATGATTTTTCTTTCTTTGCTAATGATCTGCATGTGTTGTTTTGCTTGAGGTATTCAACAATTTACTCTTTTCAGAAACATGTTCTGAGTTGCCTTGGTATCTAGCATTTCAGCAGTAATTCCTTCCTTTGCTTTTTCTATACAGGGTTGACAATGCACAATGATCTCTAGAAGGCTACATTAGTTACTCCTTTGCTATTGTCCTGCTTTTGTGTGGGAAACAGATATAAAAAGAGTTTTGCAAATGGCTCAGCTAATCAATGGCTATTGACAGAATTCAGTGCAGGTCTTTACTTTCCAGCACCCTGCTTTACCCATGAAGGTTGCCCTGTTCTTAGTGATAGACGTCTATAATTTCAGCATCTAGACGCTGTCTTTGTATCACCTACCGGAAATACAATTTCAAAATACATGTATTTGGACTCCTAGAATCCATCTTTTCACTGTTTCTCCCCCTCTTTTTTTTTTTTTTTTTCCTGGTTTGTCCAGGAAACAGGATTTCTTTGTACTGCAGAATCTGAATAGGGAGGTGCACCTGCTAGCTCCGTGATACCTCAGGGCTCTCTAGTCAACCATCTGCTTTTCAAGATCTGTTCTTGGGCAACCAAGAAGTCATAAAGTTATGTTTTATTACCTTAATGCTGAAAGTGGTCATTTACACTACAAAAATACACCTGGCCGGGCAGAATTTTTACCAAGGACGACAGGAAGAAAATTACTGGTGGAAAGCAGGGAGGGGAAAGAAGAGGAGGCAAAAGAATGGAGAAGGGAAGAGAAGCAAGAGGAAAGGAATGGGGATAAAACTAACATGCTTCCAGCAAAAGTCAGCTCAATATGCTCTACTTAGACCTGGGGACTTTGTATTATATTTCTATAACATGACTCTATATATCTGAAGAAATAAAAAAGATAAAATTTTACAATCTAAACTGAAAAAAATCTTTTCCTAGACATTTTAATGTGACTTCTGGTCTTGAATGAGTGCCTGCAACATGCATCTTCCAAAAGAATGAAGTATCATACTGACACTCGAGGAACAGTCCCGAGCCTTGCCTGTTTTTTCCAGTTAAGAGTAGACCAATGACTAATTCATACTTCCATTATATCACAATTGTACTTTTGTTTGGCACCCTCTCATCTCTTGCAAGTCACTTGCAGATGGTCTAGAAGACACAGAACAAGCTGTACTTCCCTTCCATGTCAGCCATCCCCATCTTATGGAATCCTTCCAGTTTGCTGCACACAAGGTACAAGGATCCTTCATCACAGATCTCTCCTTACTCTAAAAAAATCCTTTCCATAGGATTCTTGAGTTAGCCTTTCCCATTACCAGAAATAAAGAGATAATTCGCACTGGTTCTACCTCTCAAAGGATTGTAAGTCAATAGAACCAAACTCAGGAAAAACAAACCAAGGGATCTGGTGGAGTTGTTCAGTGCTTCACCTAGATGGGGGGGAGCAAAATAAACTCTTTTGATAATGCTATAATTCAGTTACATAAGTTGCTGCTATGCCATCAGTTTGGATTTTGCAGTCAACCCTGATCACCCTGTCTCAAACAGGACTGCGAAGAAACAAAAAAAGGTCCAGACAGTAAAAAGACTCATCAAAGCCCTCAAGAGCTTTCGATACGTGAAAAGTTCAGCAAGCTTCAAACTGATGGAGAAAATGAAAAAGACTGAACTGGCTGGAAGTGATATAAATGTAACTGCACAGAGAAAATGAAGTAAGACTGACCTCGCAAGAAAACAGGAGACAGTCATTAAAACTAAAAGGCAAAACATTAAAACCAACAAAAATAAATATTATTTTTCATCCACATACTATGTAATTAACTTGCAGTACTCTGTACCCAGGACATCAGATAGGCCAAGATTTTATGAGTTTAAAAAAAAAGACTGATTATTGCCATAATAATAATAATAATAATAAAACCCATTATAATAATGATAAATATATTCTAATAGACATAACTAGCATAGTGCTGAATAAACAGAATATCCACAGTTATGGTACAGTGAAGTATGATGACTGAAAACTGGCCAAGTTTAAAGACATAAAGCAACTACTATTTGTTACCTATTAAGGAAAAACTACCCCTATGGGAAAGGTTAAATCATCATTACTAACCTGTAGGACCTCATACTGGGTTCTGTGATGCTTACTCTGTGGCTTTCTAGAGGGGTGTCTGCCATGTACACATGTTCATCAATCAAGGGTTCAGCTTGGATACCACACCTGACCAGGGTCTGTACAACCAGAGTAAAATCCCTTTCAAGTCAAATGAACATTTCTGCTCTTCAGGGGTACGTGTTATTTGCATTGACCTGTGAGAAGTGAGGTTGCTTCAGCCATTTCTTTCAATGCACATGATGAAATGGGGGGTAAAAACGACAAACAACATTCTGTAGCTTTGTTAAAAAAAAAAAAAAGTTAACTGGTTTGTTATTTGATGGTTAAGATGTGAACAGAAGTCATCTTTTATGGTAGAGTATTCTTAACCGCCTATATATCTCCACATCCTAACAGACTTTTCCACCTATACATCTCCACACCTTAACACCCTTCTGTACTATTAGAAAAAGAAGCTCACACATGGAACAAATGAAAATAAAATTCTCTGTGAATTTGAGACAGCTCACAGGGATCCAAAGCAGCCTCCTTTCTTACGGCTTTCTGTCCACATCTGGTCCCTGATGTGTGATTTTGGATATAAACGTGAGGCAGGCTCTCCCTCAGCAGGGTCATTAAAAGAGCTTTTCCTCTTTAAACAGCTGCCTGATTCAAAAAACCATGCAGAAGCTTAGATGCGTTGGAGACTTTCACTCATCAAATTTGCCTGAAAGTGATCAACTTCAAAAAGGAAAGGAATAGAAGGTAGGTGAGCAAACAGTACATATGAGAAAACAGAGTGGGTTCCCAGATACCTCATTTCCCTGGGGCAAATGCCATACCTAGGGGAGCCCTAGGGATGCAGGTAGTCCCTAAGAGCTGCTTAGGACAAGTTCCTTTCCTGCAGCATCTCACAAGTACTCCTCCAGTGAAATCAGACTGCCTAGCAATGCAAGCACATAAGGGTAATGTGTTCCTCAGCTACATTAAGCTGATGTGTAGCTTTTTAATCAGAGGCTCCTCTATAAAAGCCAGAACCCATTTAAACTAAATAAAACAGGACCGTACACCTTCTCCCACAACCTTGTTTTGTTCTCTTGTATAGCGATAAATCAGTGCTGATAGAAAAGCATACACTACAGCCTAGAAGACTATCTTGACTTGCCCAACTAGAAGTATATTATAGACGAAACATAGCTGTGAAACCAAAACATCAGGTCTCTCAGAAACAGGAAAAAAAAGTAGCAGTCCTGTAAAGGATGGATAATCTAAAGCTTCAGAAGAAATATATGCAGCAATGCACACATTCTTACCTGCTCAAGCTGTACCATCAGCCTTTGAGAGTTCTATTTAACATCTACTCTGTAACGATGCGTTTTTTGAAAATGGTTCTACTGCTCAGGAATGCCAAGAATTTAGGAAGAGAGCCACAGCTTAAGAGAGCAATTATTTGCCAGTAAATACTCAATTTGCTTGTCCTGTGATTTTTCTTCTCCTAACTTGCCCTCTCCATAATCCGTCTCTTGCTGCGTCATGAGCACAAGAAGTCTTTTCTTCGTAACATAACACTTCAGTTTGCTATTTTGTTAGCATTAATTAAGAATTCCCTCTACTGGTCATTTTCTATACTCTTACAAACAGCACCTTGAGCCCCGGACGTTAGAAGGCAGTGAGTCAGTGTGTGGGATTCAGCCACCGTTTATAAACACCTTCAACCACATTCACCCAGTTTACAATATTCAGGACATCTCAGCTGAATTACTGCTTTGTGTCCAGTTTGTATTCAGATGGGGGCCATATGTTCCTCCATGTATTAGAGCAGAGCTCATTAGCACTGCTGCAGTCACGCCACAGCAAACATTTTTTTTCCCTATCTTGCCTCCATTTTAACCTGATTAAAAACATTTTCTCCAGGGTAGATTTTGCTCAAATCAAAAGTACTGTTAAAATGGATATGCATAAATTTAAAACTGCTTTTAAAATTAGTAGCTGCTTTTGCTGCAAAAGGACTCAGTTGTTACTTAGGATTAAACTACTTACTAAAAGCACCTTCTAAAAACACGGAAAAGCCTTCACAAAAACTCTGCTGCAGTAACCACGAGGGCTAAATATTCAGTGAGCACACAGACCTAGAAAAACTTAGTGTACAAGCTCTCTTGTAAGGATTTAGGCACACAACCTATTTTTAAAGAGGGTATATATGTATGTATGCATCTGAGCAGGCAGCATCATACAACTAGATTAACACCTTGCAATAATGGGGAGAGTGGGTGTAGTTGGAAATCTGGATGTGCAAATTGTATTTCCTAAGAAATTTTGTGTAGGCAAGTTCCATTCTGCTCAATCAACAGTAGGCAGAGAAATACTATATTTGGCAAAAATTAATAAAATGCAGAAGGAGTGACTTGAATCACCCACATTAATTGCTAAATGAAAATCTAGGTTCTGAAATACAAAACAGGAACACCATTATAGGGAGTAGTACAAATATATATATAAATGACCCACCTGGGATTCAGTGGTATGAGAAAGAATCCATTTCAACCTATTTTAGGGTAAAAATGCATCATCTGTCAAAATCAGTTTGGGTCTGGCTACTTCTTAGAGGAGTGTAAAAACAACTTGTGGGCCCAAAACTGAAAATCAGCCTCACATCATGGACACCTACACTGCATTTAGGAGGACTGTGTGCATTTCAGGTGAGGCAGTGATATTGTAGATAAATGGAATCTCCGCACATTTAAACCATAGAGTGCTAAAATATAATAACAAGCCCTCACCTACAAATACACATTTTAAAATGCATCAGAGCACCAAACATCCCTAATAAAATGTATTATATATACCCATATATCAGCTGCTAAAAAGCAGAGAAGTATCTTTGGGATTTTTGTACACATCTATCTTATAGTACCATATGCTCAAATTGATTGCTAGTTCACCTTAGAAACTACTATTAGAAGGCTCTAAAACCAGGGCACAAACCATACACCTGATGGCTAATGCACCTAGCTACACAAGTTCCTTCTAAAAAGGTGTCTGGGTAGGGCATGTCCTCTATCCTTTGATGCAAACAACAGAATTACCATGGGTTTCAAGAAGACAGTGATGGATCCGCTCTCCAATGGCCATTTTTGAGGGAAGTTCTTCAGAAATACACTGAACTGTGGTTAAACAGTTACGTATTAACTGTACGTAAGATAAACTGTTTTCCCTTAGGCAGGAATTAGATCTATTGTCTAGTTTATGTTACATGCAATTTAAGAGGGCAGAGAAGAGCAGATCAGTCTTAGGGGGTATTTTCAGGTCACATTTTCAATATTTAGATGAGAATCTCAAAATGAAACTTTAAGTCAACTTTAAACAAAATTAAATTACATTAAAGAAAATGAAAGTGACAAGTATAATTCTGTGGTTGAGGCTTAGAAGTGAAAAATAAACAGTAGGAACAAAAAAAAAAAAAAAACCTTAATTTTTATAAACAACCGTAAGCAAGCAGAGTTTGTTGTAATATTCTGTAATAAATAATTCTTTCTGAAAAAAATTGATAAGGGCTTCCTAGTTTTTGTTATCTTAAATTATGTACTTTTACATTAATGCACTAATTTGTCTTTGCACAGCAGAGCTTTTGAAAGAAAAGCTGACACACTTAATAGGGACAACTGGGTTAAATGGGAATTTACTGGATAAAGTCAGAACATAACAAATTCTTACTTATCCACTGTAGTTAATGTAAAATTGTACTCTTTTCAAGAGGGACTGCAGAGTAAAAGGGATATCTGGTTTGCTTAGGAGGTGCCCCCATTAACTGGGGTTTTTTAAGTGCTCTAAGCAATCAGCTAGTAGAGCCAGACACTGTCCTCAGGTAACCCCGTGCAGCTGCCTCCAGTGCAAAACGCTGTCACTTCTCAGACTTCATACACTGTGATCCGCTTCCTTCCTTCACATTCGTCCCCTGAGGGACGCCAGTTGAGTGCAGCCGTCCTTCCCCCTGTGTGGCCAAGGAGCGAGAGCTCACGTGGCACGGTGTTTTAGCAGCAGGGATGAACACGGCCCTGTGCCTTAACATGCACAGTTTGGTAGAAACCCTCCCATATCCAATCGACAGGAAAAGGGGTTTGTGGTCACTCTGACTTTTTAACCTCGGCTGTTTTCTCCCTGCTTGCAGCACCTATTTGCTTTCGCTTTCAAAGGTATCTGTATTTTCTGAAGATGGACAGGCATTCTGCAATCATTTTTACACCAATAGAAGTCGCTCTCAAAACAATTCGGTGCTTTCTTTTAACATGTCACAAGGGCTCTCGGTACTAACATCTCCATCCCATCTCCCCACTGCATTAACTCTCAGCATTATCTATGTAATGCATACCACCACTACACACTAGCTACAGCTGAGCATCTCTCCAGCTACTTACAGATGAGGACAGTAGAACTTCGAACATTAAAGAAAACGTTAATTTTGAGGAAAAGATGGAGAAGTCCATCAAATTAAGCCCATGTTTAAGTACATTAACTAAGTAACAGAAAGGATGCAGCTGGTCCAGCACGTAAAATTCAGCTGCTTAATGTCAGTCTTTATTCCTACTGAAATCAACAGACAGCTTCTCGTCAGTGACACTGATACAAACCTGAGCTACTTCTACTAAAATCAATAGTGCTAACACAAATTTATACAAGGTGTGACCATAACCTAAACCTTTCCCAAGGCAGTGATGTCTTAAGAAAGACTGGCTCGGTGATTAGTAAGAAAACAGCTTGCTATGGAAAGCTCTCACCAAGGTCCACTGCAGCCAAGCACTTCTCTGGATAGGGCACTTGGAGGATATAAACACTATTGCTGTTTCCAATTAGAAGACTTAGGAAGCCTCAGAGGTACACAGTGACATGTCTCTCAGTCTGAGTATGGCACGTGAACTTATTTTTATTTTGCTATATTAAAGTGATTTATTTTTTTTTCACTAAACAAATCTTATTTTCTGTACACATTCAACAAGAGATTATGACAATATGATATAACTTAAGTCAGGTGTGGAGGCGTAGTTTGCACAGGCTGTTACTAAGTGACAAAGGAATTTAGGGCATCCATGAAGAGGTTGCAATCGTTAATTGTTCATTTCCAAACCGTGGTGGATACAAGGGGGGTGTGTTTGCTTGGCTGGCTTTTGATGGGGTTTCCTGCCTACCTCTGCTGAAAGTTGCTGGAGAAGTGCTGGCCACATATTTTGGTGGGAGAATCATGCAGAAGAGATTTAAAAACAGTCTTGGTGCCAAGCAGACATCACTGATGTACACTTCCAGCCTCAGATGTTTCTCAAGGTTTTAGTGTTGTTGGGGTTTGTTGTTTTTTTTGTTTTATACATCTTAAGAGTTCATGCAGAGCACTTATTTCCAGCTGAGATTTAAAACCCCACTTTATCCTATCAGACTAATAATGCACTGCTTAGTGCCATTTAATTCAGAATTGCTTTCCCCGGTGAATGCTGGATAAAATCGTTCTGGACTGCAGCAGATTGAACTGGATACTTTTGTGTTCCTGTTTGCACATAATCAGCCCATGTGAATAAGGCAAAATGTTAAAAAAGATAAGTATCAGGAACACTAGTATTTGCAAATAATAAATCACAGCAGAATCACTACACTGCAGCTCTAAACCAACCACTTTCACCCTGTAAAAGGGATTGAGAACTCCAATAGAAACGAGCCAGGTTGCAGAAGTTCACTCACTGCATCCAGCAAGGGTGAGAGGAGCACACAGAAGCTCTCTCCTACAACAACAGCCTTGCTCAGCAGCGAGGATGCCATGGAGGTATCCCGAAGCAGCTGCTGTGTGCTTCAGGTGGAACAGAGAGACCCCCTGAGATTCCCTTGAAGTGTGGATGAATTCCTGGTGGATCTCCAGGAGGAAAACATGAGATGATGTGATCATGGTGCAGGCTGGGAACTCAACCCACAAATGCTTTTTCTGGGGCTCACTATCAGTTTATCTTCAAAGGACCTCTGCAGCAGGGAAAGAGCATTCCCTCCCTTTAATAGCTGGGGAATGTAGGCACAAATATATTAGGGACTTTTCCAAGGCTACCAAGCCTGAGAGGAGAAGCCAGATCTCTCTTGGTCTGCTGATCAGAGCCTGAAAAACACCAAGCAATCCTCCCTCCAGCTTCAAGGCCACAATGTCTATGGTTTAGTATTTTCACAGAAGGTATAATCTGGGCATAAGTGAGGATGTGCGAGACAGAAAAAAAAAACCCTCTTGTTTGATCTTCACAGGAAACCTTAGCCCTGAAGTAACAAGAATAATGAAAAATGGGATTTTTTTCTTGCAAGTTTAACACACAGGGTTTGAAGGTCAAAGTGTTTTTGTCTCTGAAGCAAGAACTTGTGTTTCTGCGCTGTACTTCCAGCACAGTGGTTTCAAATTATCTCTGTAAAGATGGATACAAGCAGTTTGTTTAACAGGTTAGGAATTTAAGAAGAAAAATATTTAAAACTCTTAAAGATTTAAAACAGCTTATTTACTCTTAACGTTTAACCAGAGGAAAGTATAAAAAAAAGGAAAATTCCAGATAGCAACATGTGAGTGAAATCAGCTGCAGGTACAACTGTGTTGTGATGAGATCTTCTATTCCCTTTGACCCGCTACCTCTCCTTCCCTCCAAAAGACAGGGGAAACTGTTGGATTTGAGTATTGGTTTTGATCAACTCCTTTTCCATAGGAAGGGGCACAGCATGGGACAGAGACATACAAGATCACATGCCTGTGATTTATTATCTGCACTCATAAAAACATGAAAGAAGTTATGCTAAGGTTAGAAAGTATAACTATTTCTTCAGTATCATTTTCTGCCTCCCTTAATGCATGTTGTTAAATCAGGTAAGTACTCTCAAATTCATTTCAGAAGCAGGGATTACTGGAGATCACTATATAGGGTTTTTCCAGTTATATGAGAAGTCAGCAGCAATGCTGGGAATGGACCGCAGTTGCAAGGTCTCCATTCTGTGTCTCCCTGGCTCTTTTCTGGGGCCCCAGTGATCTGGGGAACACATGGGAAACAGTGATTTTTATATCTAGAGATCAAAGGGGCAGAATTTGTTCTCTGAGGACACTAAGTCCTAATACAAGCTAAAACTAAGTGCTCCTAAATTGCTCACTGTAGGGAGCTTGGAAAAGAGACTTTGTTTTGCACCATTTATAGTGGTCTGCAATAAAAAAGATTTTATAGAACGCAGAAAGACATAATACATAATCCTGAGAGAACTGTTCCAGGCCTCATCCTAACATGATAGCATACAGAAAAATAGTAAGATGGATATAGACGATACCAAGGTCCCAGTTTTATTTGGTTCTATTTAATCACTTATTTTCCTGTGTCCAACAGCATTCTCTCTGGTGTCTTACACAGTGGGTTTCATGCATTCTTGCATATATTTGAACTTTTGATCGTTTTCCAAAAATTCACTCCTAGTATCCTAGGCAGCCATCACTGGGTAGTGATATGGGTCATTCTAGTTCAGAATAAAAGGAGATGAGTGTGACTGATCCTTTTTCTCAAGGCCAAATCTCATAACAAATCATCTGGAGAACTGCCAACAACTTCAATAAGACCAGAAATTGTCCCTACTGTTATCTAAAAAACTTCATCCGCCTTAGGAGAAAATCAGGGTGCAAATTCTCTAGCCAGACAAGATTCATTCTCCTGCAGACTAGGGAAAGGAGAAGCAGACAAAAGAGCAAAGGGAGGGCCAGCAGTCTTTACTGATGCCTGTATGTTACTGCTCATTGAGTTCTAAAATAGATGCAGGGAAATGCAAGCAGTGTTGCATCAGTTCTTTATAAGCAAAAGATATATTATCCTCTTTTTTTGCAGTACAATTTAGAACAGGGTTTGTTTTTTTAATATAACATATACAATACATATGCATAATTATATATAGAAATAATACAGTGCTGTTCTTGTGTTAATCCTTTAGACTTTGCTCCAGCGAATAGAAGAAAATAAAGGTGGAATATAAACTACTTAAGAATTTCAAAAAATGAAAGGACAAGGGGGAAAAAAAACACCATGTTTTTGTTCCTTTTTTGTTTGTTTTTAATTTATTTTTTGAATTTCATGCTTTGGAAAACTGTCAGCATGTCTCTATGAGTATGCATGTGCATGTATATATGTCGGATTTACTAGAATGGCACAGAAGAAAATGAGTCGATCTCAAAAGAAGCCAAGAATCTGGGACTTGAATTCTCTGACTTCAGTAGTGTTGCAAGGACTTGGAATGTGACAGATACTGGCATATTGTGTCTTGCTGTGAATGAGAGCTCGACTCTGAAGCTTTACAGCGTCTCTGTTCCTAAACAGCAAAATGCAGTGCTCACGAGGCACATCTGAAGACTTGGGATGCGAGTAGCTCTTCTTCACCTCTCCCTTTGCAGTGTTCAGTGCTTACCCCAATGAATGCCTGATCTATTACTGACTTTAATTTTATGTTGACAAATCACTTCTAAACAAGATCAACACAGATACTTAACTTATGCTATAATACACACAGAAAGGTGTTTTCAAAAGGAGCACAGGGATTACCAGTAGTAGCATACATAAGGGGAACTAGTTGTTCAATTGTTTTCATGTTGGGCTATAATCTTCAAATACTACATCACATTATTAACCATCTTTTCTTTGTCCTAAAAGCCTGCAAAACTTTTTTGTTGTTATCCTGGGTTTTGTGGGGTTTTGGTAGAGTTATTTGGTTTTGTTTGGGCTTTTTTTTTTAAGTAGTCCTATACTTTCACTCAGTTCTATTAGGCACTCTCTCTAAGGCAAAAGACAAAGGCAGACGGAAGGTGGCATTTGAGAGGATACCCAGAACTAAAGAATTTCAGTCTTTAGCTTCAGATCCCACAAGCAGCTAAAGCAAAGTTACCTTGTCTCATTGCTCTTTATGTTGCAGGGTAAATACTTAAAGTGATAATTTAACCACAGAATGTTTGTATTAAACAGGGGCCTCCTGTTCTCTGGTTTCTAAAATTTACAACAAAGAGTTTATTAAACACAACTCTGTCTGACATTCAAATCCATCTCTGCAACACACTCTCCTCTGGATTTGCGCCACCGAATGAAATGCTTTGGAAAAACAAAATAAACTAAAACCCTGCTGTGGAAACAGGACAAATCTAGTTTCACATCCCCTGCAGAGAGAGAAACAAGACGGAAGTAAAAAGCACCAAATGGAGCTCATAAAGCTTCACTCTGATCTCAGCCTCCACATTCTGGCAGAAAGCACTACCTAAGAGATGTGCTTTGCTTCAAGTGAGAACAGCCTGATTGCACCGTGAGCACAAAAATATATTGTCTGTGAACAATTATCCCGAACAAACTCTGAATAAGGGAAATCTGACTACAGAATAAGGGGAAATGTGGTGGGAGGGAGGCTAATTGCCCCCCTCCCTTGCCAAGGCCTTATCTCACATGCCAGCCATCTGTAGTAGCTGTGCCTGCGACTATGCTTTGCGGGCGCTGCTGAACCTCCTTTCCACAGGCTGCCTGCACCATGCACTGCAATGAGGTGGCCATCATCCTGCCCATCAGAACCATCCACCACAGGAGGGAAGTCATATGAGTACTGTAACAAAACCAGTTTCCCCACTTTAGGTCCATTTCATCACAGGTAGTTGCTAATATTTCTTACAACATGCCACCCAGCAGTGCATAGGCAGAAGGAAACTCATCCTAACTCACATGGGGAGCTAATGGGGCCAGCATTAAAATCCCCTAGCTCTTTCAATATATCCACAAATAAAAATAACTTGTTTGGAAGTCACTGCCCAAAACAGGAGAAGATTCTGAACCTTCTGAACTTAAGACAACATACCTAGAAAGACAAGAATGCACACCTGAATACAGTCTTTCTCCATTTTTGGATGCCAGGCATCTCCTCTTTCATTACATCTTTGAGAACAATCAGCAACTTAGAGAGAAAACATGTGTTGAAGAGAAAATGTGAGCCTGTTTTGGGTTTTTTCTTGGTTTTTTACTTTTACAAAGCATCCTCATGCATTTTGGTACCTATCTACACATATGGTATAGGAAAGAAAAAGCACACAACTAGATACAGGGAGGCCACCTTGTGATCAGCCAAGCTCTCATCTTGCTGGTAAAGCTACACTTAAACTCAGGGAGCAAACAGCTTTTTTTCTGCAAGGGAGCGCAGCAGAATGCTTTGCCCAAATGCAGGAGATTTTGTAACACAGCACACTGCTGACAGCTTTCTTGTGACCCCCAGAAGATCACATTTACTTTTGGAACTTCGAGTTTGGTTTATTAGTGTACTGGGCACTCTATAAATATTCCTCATTGGGCATTTACAGCAAGAACATGTTCAAATCCCACTGGTCTCTGTTTTAGACTTTAGTCCTTTATTCTATTAGAAAGATAATGTTCTGCCACGAATTTTGTTGTTGTTGTTGTTGTTAATCAATTCATTTGAGGCTATTCCTTAAATCTTCATTTTAATGCATTTTTGTGTGTGGGTATATTAGTCACTTCTGAAGTTGTGTACAACTGTCACTGAATCAAAGTCTTTGTTAACATACACATACAAATCCATCTGTATTATATATGCACATGTATGTATGTGCATGTGCACACACGTATGTATGAAAAAAACCAAACCAAAACCCCTTTCTAACCGCATCTTTCTCCCTCCACCCTTCTCCATTCTGAGCAGGTTCCTGCTATCAACTGCTGGAGTGTGCTCACTCTACACCTAGAGCTATAATTATTTTGCTTTAATTTTACAAAACCTTTTGTTCCATTCCCACGAGCCCACCTGATCCTTATATTACACTTGCTCTATTAAAACACTCATGCAGAACAAAGCACAGTTGTACTGATTCATAAGTAACTCACCCCCCCCACCCCCTTCTCTTTTTCTTTCTACTAGGCTCATGCATCTTACCACAGTTTCATGACACCATCCCTGATGCCAGTCCATGGTCCCATTTTTGCCTTATTTTTCTTTCTTTTAAACCATTATTTTTATGTGCTTAGGGTCCAATTACACTATTGTGTGCTGTTGTTTTGAATTGCTGTTGTTCTCAGTCATTTAATGTTATGCTCTTTGGCACAAAAACAGATATAGTGCAGAGGGTGTTATGGAATTTATTTGTTGTAATCAGACTCTAGGATTGTTTTTTATTATTATTATTCATAGAGCACAAGCACCAAGGCTAGTCCCACGTTTTTCCAAAGCAAGCAGTCTGTTTGTAGCGCACCCTGACACCAGCATACCCTATGTGCAATAAAAAGGCCCAGCCACAGCTCAGGTCATGGTGATTACTACTACCTGGGCATGATCCCTGCATGAACTAGCATAGGCTTTACAAAAGACCAAGCACACTGACAACACTTGCAATAGGATCTTCACAGAGGCACTGGGCATTTCAGATTTAGGCAAAAAAAAAACCAAACCAACCTCATAAATTATCACTGAAAAATGCAAGGACAATGTACAGCTCATCAGTGAAGATGGGAACAATAGAAGGGCTGTTTCATCTATTTGTCCTATACAAAAACTTCCTTGTGCTGAGACAGCCTTCATTTTCTGGCTTCAAAAGCACCGAGCATGTTGTTAAAACTAAGCAACGGATAAATAATCATCAGACAGAACAGTGAGGAGTGGTTGCATATGGAGAAAGTGCTACCAAGCTCTTGGTAGCCATCTTTCCAAGACGGGGAGCAGGGCGTTTTGGAATGCTCTACTAACACCATAGGTGCTAGGTGAGTGCAGAACAGATCAGGCAAAGGAGTGAGAGAAAGCAAAAGGAGAAGGAAAATGGGGTGTGAGGATGTTTTTGGGGGTATCATGTGTAACAATGGTGAATACTAATGATGTCTAGCAATGAAGAATAACAGGGAGTAAGGGGAATGTGGCAAGGCAGAGAACAAACACAGTTGCAAGGGGTTCAAACAAAAGTTGCAATTTACCAAAGAAAAACCGTTCTGCACATTTTATGTAGCATGTCAAATCTATCAGATTTTCTCTTATTAAATCATCATTCTACAGCAACAATCATTCTCTCAATCAATCCCCCGTGTTAACAACTCTTAGTAATGACTAACTTGGCAGGAGCTGATGTTTACATATATTTTAAAGTCCTGAGCACTGTTCCTTATTTTTTTGGATGTCACATTTCCTTTACATTTTGTCTCTTATTTTTTAACCTGCTTTTAAAGGATGGATGCATTCAATTGGAAAATAAAGTTTTGCGACACACACTCGGTTTATGTTAGCTCAGGAAATTGGCAGTGGGATAAGAACAAAACCATTCACCTCCTGATTGCTGATTCAAATCTAGCCCAAGTGAGATAGTCACAGAAGCTATAAGCCTCCCATGGTGGCTTTGTGATTTGAGATTATTTTTTATGAATCTCAATCCACTTCAGGCCAAGAACCAGAATCGCAAATCCACTGCCTCAATGAGCATTAACTGGCATCACTGCACACAGTAACAGAGGAGATGCCAAAAAACAAACTGGTCCTGGAGACAGACTTCCCACCTTATCCTGGGAACTGATCATTAAAAACAGGGTTGGTTCATATGAATGTGGAGAACAGGGAAACATGTATGTATCTACTGACCAAACACACAAAAAAGCAACCTACCTGTAGTCACATTAGCTAGGGACTGCAGTATTTACCCAAAACATAGATCACAGAATAGTTGGAGTTGGAACGGACCTTAACATCATCTAGTTCCAACCCCCCTGCCATGGGCAGGGACACCTCTGCCACTAAACCACATCACCCAAGACTCTGTCCATGAACTAGTTCTCCAAGACTTCAGCAGTCCTAACCATCCCCAAAAACCAGAAGGTGTCTTATGGTATGGCCCTGTTTCACTTGAGAGCTGAGAGACAGGGAGGGCAGGAGGAGAGGAGAATAAAGGAAAGGTTTTCCATCATCCCTCCTGAGGAAAAACCAGCAGGACCATGTACTCCTTACCCCTTAAAATCAAAAGGGCATGGAGCAACTGCAGGCTTTGGTCACTCTTTGGTCCTTTTTTGCTGCCTAGGTAACAGGAACAAATGACTAATTTACTTTGCAGAAGACCAAACCTGAGGATGACTGAGCTGCACTTTTTATTTTATCTGGGACACAACTGAGAAACAAAGCTATTTCACTAAACAAACATCCTATGGCATACAACAAAACAGTGATACTGAGGCGTATTTCCCATGGCTGTCTCCTTTAGGAAGCATGAATCATGACAATCACTTGGGAGTTACCTATTCCACCTTCCTCCCTTAGACACATTTGCTAACCTGAGGGGGGTAAAGGTCTCAGGACCCAAGAGTAGATTTAAGTTTTTCCACCATCTGTGCTGAAGTGCAGCCAATGCAAATTCCACCTTCGGATCTGCACTCCGGTGCCTCTCTGTTATGTTTCATTTCACACTTGTGATCTTATTCCTTAGAAACAGGAAAAAATGCACAGCTGAAGAGCCACGTTTGCATGCAACCTGAAATTGTTCCTTCAGTGTTGGTGCTTGGACGTGCACTTGACTATTCAAACAGATGAGGAATAGAGCTGCATTTTAAATGGCCAAGTACTCCTACTTTTACACAAGGATCAGAATTAGGAAGCAAGTAGTTCTCTTCAAAGTTTCCAGACATGCCACTGGAAGAATTCATGTGTACAAGAAAAAGCTGGCGAGAAGGTCAGACATTTACCCCTTCCTTTGTTCATCATTAATTTCTTCTACTTTTCCCTACTTGTCAAGAAGAAAAGGGAAGACACAAACGAATGAAAAATGAACACTTATGGGTTTGATGGTCTTTGTCCAAAATGAAAGTTCTTAAGAAAGGGCAGCCTTTCAAGTAAATACATATGTGTAAATGCTTCTATCACAGTAAGTTCCAGTAAAATGTATAAAAAATTCTAAATGTAGCTAAGTAGACAGAATAAGTACAGTTAAATTCAGCTGATAAACTGGAAGTAACAGACAAACAATAGCTAGTAAAACTACTATGAATTTTGGGGGAAAATGCATCTTTAATATGAATTTAAACTTAGGATCTGACGCAGAGAACGATGATTTAATTTGGGATTTGTAAGGTTAATAATGCTGATACCACTGGCAGAGTGGTATCCAATACCATATCCAATAACCATTGCATCTTTCTAAACCTTGGAAATTGCTTTAGGTAGTAAGTTTTAGGGAGAGCCTGGAATAAGCAAACTTGCCAAAGGAACCAATCTTGTGGAAGCCAGTATTCAGCACACGTGACTCAAAATCATGTCTCTGCTGGTTTAGTCCAGCAGAGCATGGAACCACCACTTCATCGAAATAGGTATGGCTTCACTGAGAACAGAAAATAAATCATTTTCAGAATGCCCAGTAGACCACTTCAGCTCTCATTTAACAAGATTTTTTATGGACACTGACTACACTTCAAAAAAACACTTGTGAACTTACTTAGTGTTTCTGGGAGGGCTGGTACCACCAGGGATTGAAGAGAACTCAACTTAAGCATGCTTCAATCTGCCCTGACGATTGCAAGGAAAGACAAAGCACTAGCCAAACCGAGATGCAGGACCTACACAGAGGCCCACACCGACATGCTGAGCACTGTGATGATGTGCTGTGCACTGGTGTGCTTTTCACATCGATGTGATGTGATTTTGGGGTTTGATCAGTGAATCTGGACTTTTATCCTCTGTCTCCATGGGAGCTCAGATCTTTACGCAGAATTGGTTAATTTACTTGATAACTGACATGTTGGGCTTGCAAACGCAGGCATTTAACCATCATCTTTAGTGACTACACACATGCTGGAATCTGATCATCATTTTGTGCACCAAGTGACACACAAGCCTCTACTGAGAGTCAGAGGACATGCTTACTGTGATGATGGCATGTTCACCAGTATGGATAGTGAAAAAAAAAACACCTGCTCAGATACTTCACACAGGAGAAAGTCTCATACGAAGAAAGAATACCCAAAGGGAAGATGTCATCACATACACATGCCAGATTTGGTCGTGACATGGTAACTGAACCTAGAGCAGGATTTGAATTTTACAATTAGTTTCACATGTCCCAGTTAGTTACTCAAGCTGTACAGAAAGCAGAGGAAGCTCACTTTAGGCATATAAAAGGAGACAATAGTAAACTTATGAAAAAAGCTTTATAGGGAATAATTGTGCTCTAGAGGATTTATTTATTTACTAATGCAAACAGTACACACTGAGATAACATCTGGCAATGCTTATTACAACGAAACCCAATCAATACTTCTGTCTACAGCAATATTTGTCCACGAAACAGTCATTCCTCCTGGCACCCACAGCATATACTCATCTATTATAGTGGCCTTTGTCAGCAAAAAGGGAGCTTGTCACCTTAATTCGTCTATTCAAGACCCAAGAGAAAACAAAGAATTAGATGTACCTAGACACAAGAATGATGGTGGAAGAACAGAGGGAAAGTTAGAAAGAGAACAGCAGCTTGCAGCACTGCAAAGAGCACACAATTCATCCCTGTAGAATTTAAAAAAGCAACAGATCCCAGATCTTTTTCCTTGTACCTCAGAGTTCAAAGTTAAGGCAATCCATTACTTTTGCTAGTGAGCTACCAGGCCTTTTGTGGCACTTCTGAGCTACAAGTAAAGGCAGAAATTTGACTTCTCATTTGCTTTCAAAGTCAGAATTCATAAAGAAGTGATACTGAACCTTCCCACATAATTAAAAAGCCAAAAATAAATTTGTTTTGAAAGTTCAGTGTATTAGAATTTTCAAGTAAGCTCTTCCATTCTTTTCTATTTCTACATTTGCATTATTACACTGTAGAAAAACTAGCAGTGTTTTGTGCAATGAAAAAAGTCACTAAGCATTAGCTTAGCGCTTCACCTCCACCCTTCCTAAACCTAAGTCCCTTCTGGAGTTTAACAAACAGATTGACGTGCAGCAAGACATGAATTGCTACTTATGTATCGCGAAATTAAGCAAAAAAATAACAAAACCACACAAAACAAAATCAATACTATTATTTTTCCTCCTTATGTTTTTTAATTGCTATAGTTTTGCTTTTATTGAAACAGTCATTTCCAAAGAAAAACCATGTGTCTGATTTGTGTGACTATACATAAAATAAATGTACATTTGCCCCTGCTCAAGTTCACATTTTGCTGGCTCACTGTTCAAGGCATTTCTATTTGTACAGGGCCTAGAGGTAAAATAAGACCTTCTGTGCTACACCAAGTCCTGAGGCGTGAGCTTTGTTCTGAAGTTATTGTGCTGATATGTTAGCTTTTTCCCATAAAATCTTCTCTTTGACAAGACAACTGGGGTTGTAGCTATGCAGTGAGGAGAGCAGGGAGGTGAGGGGAAAAAAACTGTTTTCCTCTCTACTGGTCTAGATCTACTGGGCAAAAGAGCACATTTTAGTTTGGACCAGTAAACTGAGCAACAGCAGGAAACAAAGCAGCATGGAGGATGCCATTATATGCAACACCTTTGCCTATAATTTGTGTTAGGCAAGATTTGCATTAGGATATTTTGTTTAGCCTCTTACCTTTTCTTATCACACCATCAGTATCTTACTAAAACCTAAACATCGTAATGATGCAGTCATTAGGAATGGACTAGGGAAGAATTTTAACTATACTGTTATATCAGCAAAATGTTGAAAGACACAAAACCTGACATTCCAAGCACTGATACCGGTGCAAATCCCACTAAAGTAAATGGAGGCCCTGCTTTAAAGGCCATTAGTACCACCCATCTTTAATATTCTTCCATTATTGCCCACTTAGCCAAATGAATTAGTGTGAGACTTGCAAATACACAAAATATTTGACCTAGCTTTGAGTGAGAAGACTGAAATTTCCAGTGTGCAGAATAAGTTTCGTCATCTTTTTATTTTTCTTTGTTTAAACAATGCTGAACACAGGGCAAACAAAACAGGCCAAATATAGACTCAGTTCTAAAAGCTCTCAACATAGGACCTTTCATTTATGCATCAGTGCTGCAGAGGAGTAGAAAAGCCAAAATGAAACACAGAGACTGGGAATTTATACCTGGTTTCAGTGCAAACAAGAGCCCAACCCCAGTCCAACAGAAGACTGATTTATCTGAACCACCTACTAAATTTGACAGCTTCTCAGCAGCTCCACAGAAGAACAAACTGTTTTGCAAGCCAGTATTAAAACTGGGCTAGATAAAATGGAGAGGGGAATGATTTCTAACCAATAGTCATACAAACTTTCACAAAAGAACTCAAACCCACGTAAAATTAGGAGATTAAAAACAAATATTTCATTCAACCACTGCTGGGAAAACTGTGCATGACAACTTTTATGTCACTTTAATATTAAAAGAATAAATTTAGTTGTTTCAAAAAACCAACTCTCTAAAGAAAGCACAATGTATTTATTTTCCCATTGTAAACCCTTTCCCCCTGTACCAACTAAAGGAAGTTGTGCGATTCCTCCTGTACCTCGAGGCTGACATAACAACACTGCTGCAGAGGTGGGAACAGAAATACACATGTAAATGTACCAGGCATACCATAACCCACCCTATGTAAAGGGGCAGCTCTAGCACATATGTTTGCAATACAACCTGGCTTCACTGAAAGGAATGTGGAAGAATCTCACTGACTCTATTTGGGCCAGGTATTTCATACTCTATGTATGCCTCTACTCTTCTAAAAGAAGTGACCACAAAATGGCAGCACTTAATACAGAAATGGTGTGTAGAGCTCTGGCAGGGACTGCACATGATATTGTGCTTGCATAACCTACAAAGAAAACTTGCTTTGTCACATCACTTACCTGCAGCCCTTAATTACACTGAGTTCAACAGCCCTAAGTTGCCTGCTCTAGGAAGCAGCAGAGGGGAGTTACAAAGTCCTATGCCCAAACAGTATGATGAAGTAGTGGCACCAGCAAAAGTGAGACTCACTGCTTCTCAACATGGATATTCAGGTTTCCTACCATCTCAACTCAGAAAAGAGAAGTCTACTACCCTTTCTGAAGTTCAACCAGCACAGCCATGATTAATAACAATGCAGCTTTAAAAATTAGTTGAGCATTAAATAAGGAACATCTATTTTGCTATACAGTGTATTAAAAGGGTGTAAAGCAGCTTAAAGAATAACTACAATATGGTATAGATATACTCTAAACATTATGACAGAGACAGTGTAAGAGAGTTTCAGAAATTAAATGCTTTTAAATGTAATTAAAACATAATAAAGATAATCACATATAAACCGTGCCCCTGACAGTGTGACAATGCAGGGACATCCAACATGTTTTCTACCATCATCAGGCATGGGAAATCTATGTCTGTCTTGTGCTGCTGCAAGTCGAATTCTGTAGGGGGATAGGAAACATATTTTAACAGCTGATAATTTCATAAAAAGGAAAATTTACCTGGCACATTTGGAATGCTCTGGGACACTAATGATTACATTAAGGAAAAGATCCTTTCTGGGTTTCTTACTAGTAAGAAATCTTGTCCACAGAAGTATCACAGAGGCTTTAGCCTCCACAGTTGCCCCTCTGGCTGCCTCTGCTTCTGATTATCATCTCCTGTACTCTTGCTAAAGGAGCAAGAGCTCCCTGAACAGGGCAGGAGACCATGACTGATATCCTAAGGACACTAAATAATTGCTAGATATCTAACATTGTAATAATACCTGAACGTTTTCTTCAGTGCAGTTCTAGAGCCATGTCTCTCAGCACATACACACCTCACACAGAGATCACCACAGCATAACAAAGACAGGTAAAGCAAACTGGAGTTTGTCATAGCAAACAAATGTCTTCTTTAATGCCAAGCCTGATCAGAATGAGGGCAGATGTAGCCCTCGTCAGTTTATATGCTAACACAGTTCTGTACCCTCTTGGTCACCTGATTTCTGGCTCCCTCAGCATCCTCTCTCTGCATTCCTCAGGCTTGTTTGATGCCTCGACTGATGGAATTTCCCCCTAGTCGTTAACTGCATCCAGCCAAAAGCTGTCATTGACACACTAAGTTTGCCCCGAGGGTGATCATTTTATAGTTGTTTGCTTCAGGAATACAGTATCACTTGTTCTGAAGAAGTGACAGAGACTCAGAAATAAGAAGGTTAGTTGTGTATCAAAACAGGGCAAGAGACAGAACAGATTACCCTCCTCAATGGAAACCCTGCTGAATGGAAAAAGAAACTGGGAAGAGAATTCAGATAATTCAGTTTGAGTCTGGCTCAAACTCTAATGCTCAGCAGATTTCCCTATCGATGGTCTGATAAAATGTATACACAGGAACTATGCCACTATACCCTACCTAAATGAACTGGGACTGCAGGGTCATGGCCTAAACGCGTTCATCTTCAGAGAGGACATGCAGTGATCTGGCACACAACTGCCACCATTACTGCTGGGAAATATATACCTAATTCCTTGAAATGGTTCCACTGCTAAGAGTCACGGGATTCTCAATTACTTATTGCCAGTCTTGAAAGAGATGAGATGACACTCTTCCATTTCACAAAAGATTTTCATTATTCAAAACTTCAAATGCACTAGGATGAAACTTCTATTGAAACACTGTGAAGACAACTTTAAAAAAAGAAAAGGAAAGAAAGAAAATAGAAGGAATCTGGCAGGGGAAGCAATGGGCTCAAAATATTTCTTAATGCAGGTTCTGAGTCAGAGGTGCCTTCAGTTATTACTAACACCAAAACATCTTGCAAAGCCAAACACTCTTCCAATGGCCTTTAACGGCACAGACCAATCTGCCAAGTGCTCACTATCTCCAATTCAGCTATCTTGCTGCCAGCTCCTAAAGGGGAGAGGTATAAGAGAAGGAATCGAGGAGCAAGAACCAGGTCCTTTTAAACCAAACACTATAGAATGAGGACGCATACACAGAACAAAAGATGATGGAGGAATTCCTTTGTCATGAGGAAATACAGGGCTGTTAAAAAACATCTGAAGGACAGCATTCTTGTCAGACTTCGGAAGGCCCTGCAGATCGTGCACTGGCACCAGTCACAGACGTGTCAGCAGTGCAGCTCTGTAGATGATTTATTAAAAAAATAAAATAAAATAAAGCAAATATTCTGATCTCTCTCGTGCCAGTGGAAACTGTTGAAAACAACAGACCAATTTTGACACAACTGAGATTAAAATCTCTTCTAATCTATTATCTAGATGCAGGGGCAATGACGGGAAAGAGGGCAGTAAGAACCAGATCCTCTATAGTAAAATTCAGAGCTAGACCGCTTACGCGAATGAAGAAAACACACCAGAAAGTTTGGGTAACTTACATTCATCAGACTGCCCTGCACCAGACTCTGGAATTTGAAATGATTCAGTGAGAGTGTCCTCAGGGACACTGATGTAAATATAGAATAACCACAATGCCTTTCTGTGGAGTCCCTCCCATTATACACTGGTTTAGCTGAAGAATTTCATTTCAGATAGGATAAAATAAAGAGTACCAAAGCTTGGAAAAGGTCAGGTCTGTGTTGCCTCTTTTCCTTTTGTAGCTCATCTGATGACATCTCTGGTTTAAGGTAACTTTCCTTGCTCAATAATACTAAGGCTTTGTTTTATTTTCAAATACCTTTGATAAACAGATTGAAAGATTTTCTGCTTTCACCATAATATCTTCAGGTGCTGAAATGCTCAAGTGTTTTATAACTTACTAAAGTAGTGCTGCTCAGGGAATCAATGCTAATACTCCCATGTCTTTTTAATATGAGTGAATCACAGTCCATAGTTCTTTATGTACTAAAGGAACCACACACTGGAGAGCCATTTTCCTTATCTTCATCTGTTGTGGCCACTATTCTGCAAAAACAAGAGCTGCCACCTATGAAAAAGATCAGGACTCTACACATTTGTACACCAGAACTGATGCCCTTAACATGCAAACCTAGAACAACGAATAAAGCCCCATACACCTCCTAAAAAAAAACCCCAAACCTTAAGCATTTGCAAAAAACCAAAAAAAAAGCCGAGGGGCTTAATAACAACCTACTCTTTTTTTGTGCTAAGTTGTGAATGGGACTGATTAAAACCAACCTGAGAACTATCAAAATTTTCAAGCTGGCCAAATGCACTTTGAGATTTGCAGTTTCATTAAATGAAAACATCTCTCAAGGATGTTTACAGGAAAATACAGAAAGCAGAGACAACCATTACAAAACAGAAACAGTTGCAAAGCTCCCAATGTCCCGAGACATTTACCTTTTTGTAGCAAACTTTACTCCAGCTTCATTACTTATTTCCTCTGATCATCAATCCTATTTGCAACTTTCATCTGTCTCCATGATCTGTGTCAGAGTCCTTTGCATCAAGGCAATACCTGGAGTGTCTCCATTCATCCAGATTTTTAAAACCAGGCTGAAACAGATCAGCATTTGTACCCTGACTGGAGAGAAACCATGCAGACTCACTGCGGCTGAAAATCTGTCCTTCGGTGTCTATATGACTCCCTCCCCTGTCCTCCTCTAAAAAAAGAAGGGTCAAAGCAAAACGCTGGCAGCCCAATGAAATCTTTGAAGAGACAGTATGGTTTCAGTTATGAGAGGATGGAAAAATGAGAACCCTGGGGAACTTTCGGGAACATTAAGCTTTATTAATCAGGAATGTATTAGCCACATACCAACATTCCCAAACGGTACGCTGAATCAGAGAAACGCCAGGGAGCAACAGAACCCATCCGGGCTGGTCGTCTGCCTTACAGCAAGTTCTAGCACACCCCAAGAGATGGTTTTTCAAGCCATTCCTTAGAAAAGAAACCTCCCCTGCATCCACAGTACCTACAGGTTGTGCGTCCCAGTGCTATACAACAGCGACAGTCAGAACATGGTTCTTAATATGTAACTTGGTAATTTTTACTGCTCATTGAACTGATTTCTTTAGGTCTTTCTCCCAGTGGATATGAAGAACAATTAATCACTGCGCTCCTGATTATAACTTTTCACTCACTAGAATATTTTTTTCATATTCTCCTTAACATACAACAAAAGCAACACTTTCAGAATCATATAATGCCACACAGGGCTCCTACCTATCCTCTTGCCCCAGGGCCACGTAACAATCAACCAGTTTCTCCTTTCCCAACAGTTTTACCACCAGGACAGTTTCTGCCTTGACAAACAGTTCTGACCTCTCCACATTTCCACTGAGGTTTCACAGGTAGAAACCAGGGCACAATTTATCCCCCTGAGTTTCTGGATTAATGCCTCGGTATAGGAAGGGGAAAAGGCAAAATTAATTCTCTTTGTAAGTGCTATCACAATTCCTCAGTGACAGTCAGCCCCAAGACATTGATCTTTGTTCAAAGGAAACATACTTCCATACTCATTTCACATTTGCACGTCTTCTCCAGCATAGCTTCTACAAGCCACTATCTTCTACATGAAAAAAAAACCCTAAACCCCAGAACAGCTTAACAAACTACTGAGGGTTTACATTTTGTCAGAGGAATAGGAACTGGGAATTTGCAAGGCTCAAAGCCCATCTTAGACACAAATTCAAGTTAAAACAGCAAGTTACAGGAGGGAAGGACAGATTCTGTATCCATCAGGAACTGCAAGGATTCTTGCACTGTAAAAAACATGGGGTAGGTCAGCTTGTTTGTTGCTGCAAAACTCTTCCTTCATGTAAAAGCTCCACTGTGATGGACGAAGCCCTTCTCACCCTGACATCCTGACGCTACACATGCAGCGCGCACTCCGGGATGCCAGCTTACCATGTCACATTGACTTGGGTTCTGCCCATTCCTTTCCTTATGCCTGCAAGCTCAATTGAACTTATGAAAATTCAAACTGTCTTCTGTCTGTTTCATACATCATCAGCAAACAATCACTAGACAAAATGAATTTGCTGTCTGCAATTTGGAGGCTACACAAATGGTTCTGCTGAATAATACAGAAAAAGGGGAATAAAGTTTGGTACGCAAGGTTATTTCAGCATGAGGAAAGTAGAACAGACAGAGAGAACACGAACAATAAAATACTCAACAGCCAGGAGGCTGACATGAGAAATACTTCTGTAAATTGGAGTTGGCCTTGATATCTTTGAGTGATGGAATTAAACAAGGGCACAAGCGCATTGTGAAAGATCACCCCCATGAGTGGCTGTATCTCCACCCCACATGATTTGTCTACACAATATACTTATTAATAACAACAATGGTTACTATTTCTCCTCTAAGAGCTATGCAAACACAAACTCAGTAATGTTCACAGAGCTGTATCAGTCTGAACCAGACTGAGAAAGTAATCTGCTGAACAAGGCACAAGGAAGTGAAACAGCTTGTCCAATACCACTCTAATGAGCCAGCACCTATTAAGATCAGAGCACCGGATCTCTTGCTCAATAATCAGATAGTAAGGCTGCATAAGGCTGAAACCTTGACAAACCTTTTTTTTGAACAAAACTAATGTATCCTACATTCCTTATTGGCCTTAACTGATGGCAATGTAACTAAAACAACTGCTTTGAAAGCACATCCAGTGCGTCTCTTCTACAGGTTTTCATCAGGTTGCATGCACAGAATCTTTTTCTTTCACACACAATACACTGTCATAGTCTCATTCCAAACTCAAGTCAATGTTGAAAGTGAGAAAAGGTAACTCCTCGTGCTTGACTTAATCCTATTTGGGGTTTGTCACAAACAGCAAAGTACTTAACCACATCCTTAAAGTTAAGTATTTGAGTAGCCCCATGGACCTCAATGCATCTACTTGCCTATTAAGCTACGAAACTTTAGTATAGTGAAAATATGGCCAGGGCACCCAGCATAGCAGGAATCCAGCCCACAGATATTTCCCAGTAACAGCATGCCTGCGCTGCATTAAGAAGGCTGTGTTTTTATGCAACTGCCTGCCAGATATTCACGTTATGAATCTATACCTTCTTCTAATGCCATGTATCAAGTCAAGCATATTCTTATATTAGCCAAAAAATTTGGCCCAATCAGTTGCTTTAGGTACATCCCTACCCTAAAGCAAGTTTTCCACCTTGCATTAAAGAAACGCAATTCAGAAAACATCCCCCAGAAAACTACAAAAGCACGGCTTGCCTTTTCTTCTTGCTGTTCTGGGGTTAATACACGAAAGCGATGCTGGGAAGTTCACTTCAATAAAGATCTTACTATTAGAAAGATCTGACTACAGCAAATTTATATAGGAAGCAAAGGAAATTCTTAAAGTATACTTTCCTCTGTGGAAAAGGTACCCTATTTTTATTGTGCCAAGTTACTAGTTACACAGACAAGGTATAGCAAGAATCACATCCTTAAGTTACAGCATACATGCGCATATGTAACAGCTCTCCCACCTTTTACTTCTGTGCTCCAGTAACAAGCTGTATGCTGAGGCTACAAAGCAAATGACACAAGAAACTCAAAGATTAGAGACTTGGGACCTTTACTTCTTGGAATGGAAAAAAGAACTAGGCAGAACAGAACAGATGGGAGTCATGATCCCACACTCCATTTCCAGTTTGACCACTGATTTACTTGGACCTTGAGCAAGCTGCTCAACATCTCTGCCTTGAGGTACTTGCCACCCTTGACAAACAAAATAAATAATATTTCCTATACACGAGTTTTACACTTGTGTACCTATTTCTCCTCCAAAGCCTAGAGTCTTTGAACTAAGAAAAGCCCATTCCAGCCAGAACCATCATCAGGCACATATATTGGTACCTGGTATTTTGCCTTAGGGCTGTCCATGCAGAACTTGCTGACCATCTGGATCCTAAGAATTCAAAGAGCTTGCCTTAATCCACTTTTTACTCTTCTGCTGCACTTTGGAAAGAGAATTACTTCCACTTTCCAACAAAAATTCTCCTGGTTGTTCACACAAATTGGAAGACAACTTTGATAGTCTGTACTCACAGAGTCAGAAGTGTTCCCTCATTTTTTCCCCAACACCTCCTTTTAAATTGCTGCTGGACCAAGCAAATCCATGAGTGTTTTCAACTCTGCTCGCCTCTGCAATTGCAAGGTTAACCTCTGGTGGCAAGGGAGGCTGCTCATATTCAGGAACGATGAGCAGAAAATGCTAAATACCATTCACTGGCCACAGCCTGCAGTTAATACACAATATTTAAACAACACAATGGCATGGCCCTTGCCAGTAATGTAAAAACACAATGGAGTAGAGCCAGAATGGCACAATCTGCCTGCCTGAGTCATGCTTGGCACTCCACGCTGGAAGGGGCATGCCTTAGCTGCCCGCAGCGTACTGTACCCTTCAGCCAGTTTAAAATAAAATCATAAAAATACAGTTTAAAAAAGGAGGTTAATGGAGGGGGGTGAAGGGGGAGAATAACAGGGTGGCAGGAATAATCCCATGGAATAGTTAAAATATTTTAACACTGAAGTACAAAAGCACCACTTCAGAAGGCGGCTCTGGATTTCATTACAGGCTGCACATTTTGATCTTAAACAAGAAAACAAACGGACTTTGCTCTGTAATATTCCATAGCTTCGTACTGTCCAACTAAAATCAATTTCTTCCCACCACTTACAAGCTCCTGTATTTTTATTCATATATTATTTCATTACCTTTAGAGGACCCGAATCTACTTTATTTTCCAAATCTTTTGCATGTGTTGTTCAGCCACTGAAGTTCCAAATCTTAATTATTGTCCCAAATATATTCAATAAACAGATTCTAAATAAGGGTAGATCAGACTGATGTACAATCAGCATTTATGGAATAACTATGCTTTTAGAAAGAGACTCGACTCTTGCTGAGAGACACAAGACATTGACTGTTTTGTTGTGTCACAGCACAGATGAATTAGGCACTGCTGCTTTCATCTACACCTTAGAGTAGCTGAAATCCCCTGTGATGTCATCAGAAAGTTGTTGGGCTTTTTTGTGTATAAAGGAGAAGAATTTGTTATGAAAACATGAAAAGAGAATAAACTGTATTTTATGCTATGAGGAATCTTCTACTTTCTGTTATTTCTGCACCAAAGTGCAGAAATCCTAACTGACAAAGCGACAGGAACTGTAAGTCAACAAATGCAGAGATGCACACTATTCCTAGTAATATTCAAAACTAAGCAGAAAAGAATGATCTATTCATGGGTCTGAAACGAAAGATCTGCAAGATGCAAGCTGAGTTTTAATTTTTAACTAAAACATCCTTTGAACTTCTAAATCCCATTCAAGGGGACTCTGACCTTTATCCAAGAGCAGCTTCTGTGCTAACACTCTGGATGCATATAGAGGAAAAATAAGGACAAAAGGTACCGGAAAAGCTTTTACTTACAGGAATGCAGTGCAGCTTAATCTTTTTGTTTTTAAGGTGCAGTGATTTCAGCATCTACAATGTAACTTCAGGCAGTCTGAAAAGAAACAGGTTAAAATCTCTTTCAGTTATAATTGCTATTTCAGATTTAATTAAAAATTAAACTTTCATAATGTTTCACCATCCAAAGCAATGCATTATCAGTCAAGCGTAGCCTCTTTTTTTTTTTTCCCCTTCTTGTTAAAAGAAGCTCTTCCCAGAGTAGTTTGCAATGAAAGAAGAAGGGGAAAAAGGCAATTGAGAGTAGCAAAATATATTTCTTCAGCAAAAGATCTCTGAATAACTTGGAAAGAAGCCTTCTGCCACTTAATTTTAACAATCAACCTTATAATAATTAAAAAAAAGAAGCAGCATCACAGTTAAAGAAGACAGAAAAACACCATCGCATACCAACAATTGTGAGGGGGAAAACGCTCATTTCAGCAAAACAAGGACATTGGTAGGACCAGAACATACGCACCAAAAGGGAAAATATGGTTTTACATAATGCCAGCCAACAACATATTTTTAATAGTCATTGTAGCATGTTCAGACTGTTACATGGAGGAGCACAGAAAAACAAGTTCAAAAAGAGGAAAGCCGGCTTTAAAGTGTACAAGGCAAAAGGTTCCCTGCACCCTTTTGTTAAGGGATACAAAATAGCTACTCTATAAAACTGAAAGGTTTCTTATCTTGTAAAATAAACGTCTTTCTACTGTGCAAAACGAATGATTAAGAAGTGGTGACTGTAGACAAAGCATTTGAATAGATGCAAAAAACGAGTATTTTATACTATTTTATTTTTTCCAAAATGCAGTTGGAATGACAATAAAACTCCAGGGGTTGCACCATAAATATGACTTTAAATGTTAAACTGGAGTTTAAAACCTGTGATTTTAATTATAGCTAATTATAAAGGCTCCAAAACCAGGAGAAAAGAGAAAAACAAAAAAATATTAATAATAAATTAAAACCATTTTGCAATAAGTTGTCAGGATTTGGCCTCATAATAACAAACCATACAGCAACATACACAGACACATACAATGTACCAATGATTCATTAAAGGAACAAATCAAAACTTGCTTAAATTTTACTTTAAAAGGTGACGGCAGAACTTGCCTAATTTACCCCATTCAAAGTCAAAGCTTTTCTCTTCACCAGCAGCACATTGTCAGATCTGCAAATAAATCCTGGATGTGAACTTAATACTGATTTTTGAATGTCTCACAGGCTGGGGGCAATTCCTAAGTGAAATTTGTTATTTGATCTCCCACAAGTAAAAATCCAGTTCTTCAGCCTCCAGTGTTACAGGAGCCTTCCCAATCAGTCCCTACAGATACTGAAAACAAAATGCACTGTATCAGGAAATATCTATACTGTCACACAAACATGTTTCAAGCACACATGTGTACCACAAACAGGAACAAGCTCAGGAACTTGGTTTTATGTCTAACTTTTCCCACTCTGTCATGCAAAGACAAAGCGGAGAGCACAGAAGTGGCCAGCACAGCAAGAATTAGCAAATCTCACACAGAATCACTTCCTGTATATCTGAATGAAGGAACAAGAGCACAGGCACTGGGATGATGCTTCCATATCATAACATTTATGGGTTTGAATGATTTTTTCTTGAAAGAACCATTTGAGAAACTTGTTTCTTGTATTTTAGGCAATCTTTCTATCAAGTAACTTTCGCCTGATTAGCATCTAGTAAGACAGACAGTAGTGCAGAAATCCAGGCAAAAAAAACCATGGGAAGTCCATCAGAAACAGGCAACAGCACAACTGCCAGATAAACGACAACAGCTTCAGCCTCTGAACTTCCATTTCTTTCCCTTCTTTCCCTTCCCAAATTTATCCTTGGTCTAACATCTTCAGGACTGTAATGCTGGCTTGATGGCAGGGAAGGAGAGGGGCAGCGGTATTTGCAATCCAAAGCTATTTCTTTTAATGAATGCAATGAAAAACTGACCTCAACTGAGAAAACAAAGAGCATTCACTGAGGGTGAAATGTATCCCTGTATAGAGAGCCAGCATACAGACTGCACCACTGAAGCCCTATTCCAATGACCTAAATAGGAATAAATTGGTGCATGGACTTCATCACAGTGAGTTTTGACCAAAAGCCCCATTTTCCTGTAGAGAATGAAGAAGTATTTAGCTCTCTCCTAGAGCTAATTCTGTGTCCTCCATTTCCTAGCACTTGTACCCTCAAAGCACAAAGGCACAGCACCCCTTTCCCATGCAGGGCACCATCCTGACAACTGCTCTTGAGTATATTTTCCTGGTAGTTTTAGCCTGAAGTCCTTCCTGCTTTGTGTGCATTCTTCTGATTGGAAAGGAAAAGGAAGAAATGCAACATCTAGGTTACTCTGCAAGTTAAACACCAGGGCATAGTGCCTGCAGATAAAGCTGTCCCTCTCCTCAAGGAAGTGAATTGGCACATGCTACTATCCACCCATTAAAAAAAATGAGCTCTGAGAAAGAGCTCACTGTGAGAGCGTATTCACTGCCGTGTTGAAAAGCTTCAATTAAAGATTTCTAGTTAACAGAACACATGACATAAAACATACACAGCCAGAGCATCTTAAAGACGTATTTTAGGTACAAGCTTGGAGTTAAACCCAGTGCAATACCTACAGAAAACCTCATTAAACTCAGAATACCAATTGTTATCACTTTGGCAGTACCTTCTTCCTTTTACGAACTTCGAAACCCGTGAAGATGAAATTACTTAGACAGGTGTGTATGAGGGAGAGGTAGAAATAGGGCAGGAGGCCTGCATTCCTGTGCACGGGTGAGCACTTAGCACTGTAAGGCATAAGACCATTGTCAGAAAAGAGTGCCTTAATCCCCTTGTGGAAGGAAAGAGACATGGCTTGAGAACAGACAATGAACTTCTTGAGAGGCCCAAGGGCTGGAATTGCAGGAATGAGGAGTATGGCAGGTCAGGAATGAGGTACCTAAGTAGAGTGTTGACAGGAGAGGAAGTGTTAGCTCTCAGCAAAGGCTTTAAAAACAAGTGTCTGATGGTAAACATGTTTCACTTCACTTTCTCATTATTCTTATGTGCCATAAAGTTTATGCAAAGCCTGAAACCTGTGAGACCAAAGCTACCAAATGCACAAGAACCAAAGTTCATTAGCAATATTCCATTACTTGTATGGCATCTCACTCTACTGTCCCTAACTCATGCTTATGGTCTAGTCCCCACTTTCATCAGAATCACAATCATTCCATCAAAAAAATTAAAGAGAAATTAAAAAAAAAGTATCATTTGTTATCAGAAAACTTTCAGAAGATGTCCCCCTTCTGCAACCTCTTGGCAATATGGAAGTTTTGTACCTAAGAGGGTTTGATTTTCCTTGAATACCTGAAGTCAGCTGGAGCAGGTTAATGAGAATCACATACAGTCGATTAGTTACAAGGAGACCAAAGGCTGGGAGATAATATAGCACAACACGTATTGATATCTCCTGAATTTTCTACATAGAATTTACATCATTGGTCAATTGATCCTTTTCAAAGTACTTCCTCATATTATTGCTCTCACTTCTGGAAGAGCAAATCAATGATGAAGCAACTGCCAGAGATAACCATTCACAGAAAGCAGAATACTGATGTTCTTACTCGGAAAAAAATAATCATTGATAATATTAAGGAAGCCCATTACTTTCAAGAGAATTTTCAAATAAGCTCAGTCAAGAGACCTCCTTCCAGAATCCAAATAATGACTCAGGATATGGGCCAGATTACTTTCTGGCATTTTAGGTTTGAAAACATAAGCAGGGCCACAGACTAATTGCATCACAGAAATCAGAGAGGGAGGTTGACGCTGTACAGGCTCCTCATCTAACAACAAATAAGCAAACTTTGAAACTGGAACCGGTATAGACACACCAGCACAATGCTCCATCTAGGCTAATCAGTAATGCAAAAGATAAATCTTAGTAACATGGATAGAGCATTACACTACTATTGCTTTTTCACGGTGAATGCACTTCAGCTGGTATTATTTCACTATAAACAGGTTTATTTTGTCACTATTCTCTTGTCTTGGGACAGAAGAAAAAAGCAAAGGGAGGGGGAGGAGGGACTTCTTAAAGAATCCTCCCAAAAGGAGTGTTTTCCTGAATTGGAGCCCTTTGTACACTTTCAAAAGTCCACAGGAGTTTTGATCATTTCCAATTCGATCTTTGAACTCATAGCCATTTGTGTGGTATAACAGCGTTGAACTTGGCCTTCTCCTAACCTTAAGGCTGTAGCTCAAACCTGGGTCACAGGGCAGCTGATGGGAGAAAGCTGGTTTTTCATGATTTAGTAGAACAGGAGCAGAGGACAACCTACAGCACCATGCTGGGATCGAGGGTTCCTGACACTGCAGGAACAGACAACAGGAGACCAAAGGTTTCTTTGTGAAAATGGTAAATCTCCATCTGTTACTAGTTCACTGCAAAGCTGGGTGCCCACAGAGATTCTGTCTTCCTTATGACATTCATCTTTTGAGTCACTTTCTCAGTGAAGACTATATCCATTACAAATTTTAATTTTCAAACTGTGGCTGTTTCAGCTAGAAAAGCATTTTAATCAAGAAAAAGGTGTATTTTTGGCTACTTTTCACACACCTCCTACACCCCCAATAGTGTTTGAACTATTTTCGTTCAAGTATGAAAAATACTGCCTTTGGGCAAAGACTAACACTCCTTGAAATTTGGTTTTCAGAAAGTTAGAGACACTCAACTTAATGAAGCCATGATGCATAATCCACACTAATGGTCACTTCGCAACAGGTACTGGATACAATTTCACCACAAGGGCCCTCACACCTGCTAAATGTGTTGGACCTCTTAACAGCACAGTCCACCCCTCTCATTTATTCCTACTGCTAACAGAGTAAGCAACAAGCACTTGAGAAGCCCAGCTGTGAAAGCACAGTAGAAGCTGAACTTCTCAACCTGCTGAAGAGTTAGTCTCTTTATCACCACACTTAAGACCTGATCTGGACTCCTAAAGTGCAGTCTAACCAGTAGTTCTGCTATAGCCAGGTGGGATCCAGCATCCTTCTAAATACCTCTTGAAGCTTTCCTCCTACACGGGGGCGATGATGGTAATCAAGTTGGCTGCTGAAAACTATGATATTCCCTATTCCAACTGTTTTCTTGTACAAGCTGTCCCTAGATCCTGTTTATGTTCCCAAGGAACAGGAACAGTGACAGCATGCAGCTTTCACGAGGCCTTGCCCAAACAATTCTTTCTCTGAAGATCCAGGGTTTTTCTGAAGCAGCTCTGAAGCCGATATTCTCTGAGCATCTCTTGGAATACAGCCTGAGGACTTTGCTTATGTGCCCTTTACAAGTTATTGTAGCATACAAGCTTCTCCCAGTTCTTTTCAAGGTTCATAATGCTTTGATCTTCACAGCCTCACCACTCCTGTTGAATGGTATCATCTCCCATGGCTCAAATTATATTTAGTGCATAAAACGATAATAACTGTTAAGAAGCAGGCTCTATCGTATAACAGCAGAACCTTCACATTTATTCTGGTTTAACACAGAAACTTACAACAATAAATGTTTCACTGTGATGGGTATTTCAGTGCAGTGACAAACTGGGCGGATAAAGGAAATGTGGCGGATATAATTTGTTTGGATTATAGCAAGGCCTTTGACACAGTACCACACAGGAAGCTCATAGAGAGGCTAGAGAATTATGGTTTGGGTAATACTACAATAAGGTGGATAAAAACTGTTTGACAAATAGGAAGCAATGTGTTATTAATCAAAGGTATTAGAAGCAGAAAGAAGAATTTACTCTGATACAGAGTAATAGGTGCTAGGATTATTATTATAAAAAAGGTTCATTAAGGATGAGAAAAAGAAGGTAAATATTGATAGCATCGAAAACTGATGATTCAGAAATAAGAAATGTACCAAATGTGAATCAAAATTATAAGAGCCAAATAATGAAGATGTGCATAAGCCAGAATAAATGGGCATTTAACATATCTTAAACTGTGTAAAACATTACGGAAAAGTGGTACAGGTTTTGGTTCTGATCTCAGGTGGTTTTCACTGTACAACTTCATCACGTTTCTCTTCACCAATATGGTCTAGCTGTCGAACTGGCTCCCTTGCAAAGCAAACTACAATAAAAGTTCCAGCCGCTGTTGTCAGTGAAGACCATAGAACCATAGAATGGTTATGGTTGGAAGGGACCTTAAAGCTCATCCAGTTTGAACCCCCTGCCTTGGGCAGGGACACCTTCCACTAGACCAGGTTGCTCCAAGCCCCATCCAACCTGGCCTTGAGCACTGCCAGGGATGGGGCAGCCACAGCTTCTCTGGGCACCCTGTGCCAGCGCCTCAGCACCCTCACAGGGAAGAATTTTTTCCTAAAGTATAACCTAAATCTCCCCCCTGGCAGCTTAAACCCACTCCCCCTTGTCCTGTCACTACAGGCCCTTGTAAAAAGTCCCTCTCCATATTTCTTGTAGGCCCCCTTTAGGTATTGAAAGACTGCTATGGTCTTCCCTGAGCCTTCTCCAGACTGAAAAAACCCAACTCAAGATCACTCAGCTTCTCTTACAGTAAGGATATTAGTTCCAAGGATTAAAATATACATGATATATATATAGACTAAAAAGTAATCGCGCATAATGTCCTTAAATACAACCCACCCAAAGCTGCTTTGGAAATGGGGTCCTCCTTTCACTGTAGTCCTGAATATCCACTGCCCTGCACAGTGGATATTAAAGCTTTTTCATTGATTTCTGGTACAGGACATGACAATGAATTACACTCACTAAGACAGTGTACACATGTAATATTTGCAGGCTAATGGGTATTCCCTCTCCACTTCGTTCCCAGATCTGTCCCAAAGAAGTTCAGTCTGATCCTCATCTATGAAAGTGCAAGATCTTGGTTGAAAGGCAATAGAGTAATGTGAAATGAAAAACATGGCAATGAACATACATTTTATGGGACATATGGCAGAGAAGATCGAAGTAATATATCTTTATTTTGATTTCTAAAGATCCTCGAGTGTTGAGCAATTAAACATGGCAGTTACATAGTTCTGGGATAAAATCAGCAATATCAGCAACAGATGAAGTTCACAATATCCTGCCTCTTTCTCTCTTAACTAACTTTCCTCTTCCTTGTACAAAGTACACCCCCCCCCCCCAGCACCACAGCCTCAGCTTACTTCTGCTGCCCTAAGAATGAGAACAAAACAAATCCTATTGTCCTCTTTCTTGAGACAGCAAAAGAAAACTGAGTCTGTAAAGTCCTCAGGTTTCCTCCTTCCCTCTGCCTGCATTGTGAAATTCCTTGTCCACATGAGAAGCTTCCATTCCCCCTCCTTTGCTGCAGAGAGAGAAGGGATTAAGATGAAGGTGTGACATTCCTCCCACAGGAGAAAACAACAAGGAGGGAGTGGTATCAGGCCTTCTGAGGCCCTGGAATACCTTAGACAGACAGGAGGTCCATCACTGCTCTGCTGCCTTGAGCAGCCACCTACTCTGTCCACATAAAGTAGTTCCTAAAAGGGCCTTTTGCCCACTTCCTTTGGAACTTATCTCTGCAGGGCTACAAAGGAACTTGGGATTTTGGCATGTTAAGATGGGACATGCTATCCTTTCATATGAAGTACAGTAATAGAAAGTAAAGTTAGGACTACAGGCTAAGTCTGGACTTCATATAAGCAGGTATCAGGATTCTTCCAGATTATGCACAGACTGAGTTTATCCCACCGTGTGCAAAAGGACAAATCAATGCACTCTTTTACTCAGGCACATTATTTATTCTTTTGCCATTAACCTGAAGTCAAGAACCAGCCTCATCTTGCACAATGTTATACACAAACCATGTCCAGAAGTTCCACATATTTCAGTTTATGTAACTGCCATATTAAGCTCAAAGACCAAGAAGGATACTGAACAGTATCTTATTGTAAAGGCTCTTCAGATTCAGTATTACAGGAAAATGCTACCAAATATCCCAAATTTCATTCATCTCAAATCTGTGGAAGTTGAATACCAGATGACTTTAACACCTTTGGACTGTACTGTAAATCTGCTGCTTAAATATTTAATGTAACACCAATGTGAGTTCTCAAATATTTCCCAGTAAAGTCAATATATATAATGCTTGTTTAATTAGACATCATCATACAATAACTAAAATTCAGACCAAGGTGGAACTATACAAAAGCTCAGAGAAGTTCAGTTACTGCATTACGATTTGGCAAAGCTGTACTGTGATTCCCTACTTGACCCTGGAAACAATACAGAAAAAGAGAATATATCAGCAGTGATTTGAACTGATTACGTTGTCAGAACAGGAAATACTATTTTGGGGAAATAAAAAAAATAAAATTGAGAAAACAATCTTCCATTTACTTTCAATATTAGTAAAAACAACAAGAAGGTTTCTAGACTGCCAGCCACATCCTGCAAAATCCAGCTAATAAAGAAAGAGCATAATTACTAGATAAGTTTAAAATGGATTTTTAAAAAGAATGGCTACTGCTGCTGGAGGCAAAGTGCATCTAAATATGTTGCAGGACTGGATTCAGAGACCTCAGCATCCTGCCAGCCTGGTCCAATACAAATTACGTTTGTAGCTATTTCAGGAACCTTGACATATAGCATGGACACACTTAAATCTATGCAGTATTTATCTCTGTTTCAAATACCTAAGATGAGGAGTACATGAAGATACGAGCTCAGGCTAGTAGGGCTTCTGCAACAACTGAATTGTTCAAACTGCCATTTCAACTCCATTTCACTCTGGCTCCATTTGCACTACGAAAACCAAAACACCCCTAAATATACAATAAAATATTATTGTTAGAAAAGTACGGTTGGGTATTCAACCTGTTCCATAGTCTATGTTTAAAGCAAACAGATGAGATCAAAGGCACCCCTCTGACTGTCATCAGAGTTGAAATTGGTATATAGTTTTTTAGTGATAAAAAAAACTAACAAAAAACTGTACAGCAAAATACAAAATTAAGTTCCATCACATTAACACTAATACTAGGCAAAGGGGCTACAAGACCATGTGCTAATTAGGTTCCAGGTAAAGAAGAAGATAAGTTCAGATATGCAATTGGTAACTAGATTTCTAATGAAATAACAACTTCAATCTTTTTCATGTCTTTTCCAAAATACCAGAAGTGATTAGAACACATTATGGACCAGTCACTTGCCAAGTTTCATGTTTGAAACCAAAGCTGTTTTAAAATTTCCTGAACAACAAAAAAGCATTTTAAAACTGGTAACATTCAGCCATGGTGATATAAGGAAATACCAGCCAATCTGAATCTTGGAACATTCTTGATCTAATGCCTTTGTGTTGCCACTGAGTCCAGAAAAATATTTCAGGCCCAATTGCTAAGACAGTGAAAATAATATTCACAAATAAGAAAAGGATCATTTACATATTATACAACTTTTTATTTCTTCAATATACCGCAATGGAATTAATCATTCAAGACTTTGTGTCATCATAACCGAGATGCATCTGCATTTACCAAAGATGAACCTGCCTGTAATTTGCATGGAAGACCTAAAACCCTTCTCTCCTCTGCAACTCCCCCAGAAAGAGCTCAGCACTCTTCTCATATGTTCTCTACACATAACTATACAAGCAAGTGGGTCCATCATATAGGAGCTGCTTAGTTTCTTTTCATATGCTGAGGAACTGTTTGAAATAATGCAGACCAGCAGCATCTCATTCACTTCCCTCCCAATATTAAGGTAAGCATAAGGAATAACATTTGAACCTGTATCTTGCAATATAAAGGTACTTACAAAATACATTACCAGGAAACAAAACACCAACTGCTATTCTACTCTGTTGCTACCTTTTCCAAGATTGCTGTCTGTTTACTCAAACGTGTGTAAGCAGAAAAGAGAAATATGGTAAGAAGCCAAACTTCAGGGCCATGGTTTACAAGAACAAGAGTCTAGGACATACGTACACCCGTAAGTTCTCATTATGCATCTGCACGTACTGATAAAGCCTATTACATAAGGTACGGTATTATTCAGTGTCAACTGAATGGAGATATGTTTTTAATTACATGCAGTCAAATGTCCCTATAATCAATTGCTACAATAATGGGGCAGAAAGTCCCAAATATATATATATATATATATATGACTTTCCTCCTTGAATCTCAGAATTATTTGGAAATATGTTCTCTTTTCCATTAAGAGATACAGTGATGCCAACAACAGCTACGTTTTATACCCCGAGCAGATCCATAGATGCTGAAGCAGAACTGAGTAGTCCAGCCACCAGATCCTCTGCTGCAACCATGTGACCCAAGACTCTCCCTAATGCATTTATCTCTTTTAGCTTAAGTTTTAACTCTTTGACAATGGCTATGATGTTAATGGCTTTGTATTTCCTAACTGTGACTGAACCTCATATTTGGGCAAGAGAGGAACTTTCCATCTCCTCTATAACTCAAACCAGCCCAGACCTTTAACATAGTCAGGGTTCTCCTTCCTGTCCTCACTGACTGGAAGTCTGCATTAGTAAAGAATAACCAGTACACCAGGGCCCTGGTGTTCACAAAGAACATCTCTCTGCTGTATTTAAAAATGTAATTCCACTGGGGCATTACAGAGAAAAGTTGGGGTTTTATTTCATTAAAAGCCACATAAAGTCCAAAAGAAGAAAGTCCTACACAGTAAATGTGTACAGAACTATTTCCTACTTCTGCAGGATGCAGAAAATCCCACTGTGTTAAGATGGTACCAAGGTCACTTCAACATATTAGCCTGTTAAATCTACATTCCTTTGCTATTCTTAAAATACTAACAAAATGTTCCAGGCCATTGCGTATTTGTAGGACTTCTGAATAATCATGTCCTCCCACCATTCCTCTTAAAGCAGCACGACTGTCCACATACCACTGATGAGGCTCTTACATTGTTAAACAGCATTTTAAAGAAACAAAATTTAAAAAATAATTAAAAAAAATCCAAAACATACAACCCAACAAACAAACAAACAAACAACAAAAAAAAAGAAAATGACAAAACAACCCAAAAAAACCCAAATCCCAAAAGCTAGAAATACACTCAACATTTAAGTTCGCACTGGAAGCAACTACAATTAGTTCTCTAATAGAAAACTACACAATTCCAATCTGGAGGGGAGAGAAGCCTCTCAGCTATGAACAAGAGGAGGATTGTTTCAGATTTCCTAAGGTATGTCCCACATTAAGACGTGTCCATATCAGGAGAAAATTAAGAACCCTATCTTTAAGTTCCCACAAGTACAGTTCCAATTAGGAAGAGTTCTTAGCTTTGAGCTATCACCGTGCTAAAAATAGAGATGTTCAGGAAACACATTACACTCCAAAGTGATTTCACATACAATCTGTAAACACGTTGCCCTTTTAGGTAAAATCGCAATTGTTTGAAAGCCAGAGGTCAGAAATATTAAAGAGGAAGGGATCTGTAAAGAGACCTTGCAACCCTAAAAATTCAAACCTGTGTCTTTTTTATGTTCCTGTAAAAAAAGAGACTGAAAGGACTAACTACAGTAGGGATGGAGGAGAAAGGAGAATGAAAAACTTCCACAGTTTTGCTTTGAAACGTTTTTGTTTATGCACACATACATATAAGTATATATGATTCTATGATATAAAGCAAATGCACGTATTCTTTTCTTTTCATAACCTTCTATGTATTTCTGAGGGACTTATACCAATCCCAAATTTTCTCATGTTTTATGCCACTTTTACGTTTTCATTCTATCAGGTACGGCCTATGAAACCACTTAAAAATCACACAGTTCAGATTGTAAATGCAATAAAGTCATAGTTTCTTTTACTAAAAGCTGCTTTTTTTTTTAGGATTTCTTATCTTTCTTTTCTGTTGTACTTTCCCTTTGTGCTTTAAATGGTACAATGCTATTTTCCTGCAAGGTACGGTGGACAGCTTCTGGGTTGGTGAGTATCGAACGCTGGATGATCATATTTAAAGTTGGAGCTATTAAACAGGAAAATCATTTTTATTGTTCCAGATATTCAAAATACTGCTTGTTAAATTGCTTAATGCGAGCTCTTAAGCAATACTTGGAAAAAAATATGTATCTTGCTAAAAGAACCAACAGAATTTTCAAGATATAAGTGATACTGTGTGTAATCTAGTGTAAGGATTTCAAGAAGTCCTCTAGTAAAGTAAAGAAAAAGAATTTCTGTCATTTTCATCTCTTGAAGAAACATAGACAGATAAGCCTGTCTGGACAAGAATTTTGAGGAGAATGATAATCTGTTCCTTCTTTTCCAATCCCACTGAACTCTCTCAAAAGGAGATTAAAATGCAAAGATCCAAAGCTTATATCTATCCAAGAATTAAATGAATGCTACTTTCAGTGAAAGTCCTACAGATAACTCTGTTAGTATCACTCACCCTAAAATATCAATGATATTAGTGGAAGATTAAAAGCCAAAATGATACACTGCATGGCTACAGCCAAGGGTGAAGGAAAGCAATAAAATGAAGTGAATCAACACTGCAGATCCTTTCTTGCAACCAACTAGAATGGTTCTTCATATTGACATGCCATATCCGGTTGGACATCGAGAACCAAAACAACAGTCCCTTCTGCTTGGCCTAGACAAAGTGCAGGATCATCAGAGACAGGATACTCCCTTCCAAACTACAACACCCATAGTTTTTAACCACCTCCTTATAGTCCGGACTTCATTCCATATTTAATGAATACACTGACACTGTGTAAAAGCAGTGACACAGGAACCACACAGTGATGAACTCATCTGTAACACCACCACCATCCCAGCCCTGTTTACAGAGATGCCCAGAAGCAGCCTTCTATTTTTCTCCACTATAGGTATAAGGGCTATGTAGCTCAAGACTTCACACTGCATTTGTAGAGGCAACCTGATGTAGCCTTTGTTGTAGTTTCCCATCATCTTTGACAATTAGGGGAAGTTGGCCCTCTGTTAGTAAAAATAAAGCTAGGACCTGAGTTTAAAAAAACCCCATTAATATAATTTGGCACAGTCTAATGTAACTTCTGACTGATGATCCCTGAGATTTATTTCATTATGCCTGCTGGATGATACTCACTGAAAACACCCCACAGAATAGAAGGCTGAGCCCAGAGAGTACAGAAAGCCAGATGTGGCAGTAGTAGTTGTAGAAAATCTGGTAGTGTCAGAGACCCCTGTAGAGGAACCAGCTTCATCTCAACTTTCCATACTGTGGAACAAACAAGCCCCAAGCAACAAAACAGAGAAACCCAGCACAGAACACCCTCTCCCTTTTATGAAGTGCTGCAACAGATTCTGAAAACACCAACTGTTTCATTACACAATCAAGAAACACAATATTTATGACATATAAAATGGTCAGGGCTCACACCTGACAGACAGCTCAAACTCTGTGCACACAAAGCAATCAAAGTTCAAGGATCCCAGGGACAGCAAGCTCAGCCAACCAAAACCATTTTGGGCTCCTGGAGGTCACAGAATAAACAACTGAAAGCCAGGAACAATAAGGCATCTTCTGTGCAGAGCTGTACCTGTTATTCTCACTGTCCTTCCAACCTAAGGAGCATCGCAGAAGATTCCCGCACCACCAGAGAGAAATCAAATGAATCCTGTGAAAGAGTCTGACCCAAGCAGAAAGTAACTTCTTTTGGAAAAGCCATGGTGCAGCTAAAGCACAGGTTGCCGCACAACTCGGTATGCTAGGTTGGATATTTGCTTGACTTGAACCCAAACACAAGTACACAGCAATCAGTGTACTTGCATGAGTATATAATAATTTGTAAAACCATAATACTAACAGCATAACTGGACAAAATACATACACATTTTGTAATACATCACTATGTAAGTAAATTAAAATAAAGGGGCAAATGGATACTTATGTTATTGGTGCAGAAAAGTGGTACAGGAAAATAAGTGAGAAGTAATGTACTTATGAAAAAGCACACAGAATAGTCAGGAAAGGTATCTGCTGAAACCAGAATAAGCCTGAAGATTAAGATGCAAAAACGTCTGGTAGAGTGAGTGCTTGTCTTAAAACTAAGAAAATGTTGGGAACAGATGAGATTATCCACTTCTTTTTTCTTTTTTTTTTTTTGGGGGGGTGGGGGTGGGGGGAGAGGAATGCAAAGCATAAAAACCTCAAAGCGCAAATCAGAAAATGAGGAATAAAGGCAGCACTTTCCTCATGAAAAGGCTCCTGAGTGACGAGTTTAACCTTGGAAACTAAGACCAACCTGGGACTGTAGGACAACTACAAGGCATCAACTCCATGGTACTGGATGCTGATACCCACCTTCCCATTGCACAGCACACATGACATACCACATGATCAGTTAAGAAAAGCAGGGGTGGGATTGTCTGTAGCCTATGTTAAAGATGAAAGAAGTGAAAAAGAAGCCTTGATGTTTTACTTTTCAGAGGTTTGCCAATGTACGACCAATGCATGCAAGTAAACTTATGTAGTCTGTTTCTCCTATGGTAAGTTTTAGTTGACAATAAATCATAGATAATACATGAAGTATTAAACAAATCTCTCCCAATTTCTGGGTGATTTTTTATTAATGATAAGCTAATATTCATGTAAACCTCTCAAATCCATATATGCTTTTAGGTCTCCTATCATCAGGCTGCATAGTCCATATCCAAACTGTCCTCAATTCAAAGAAACATTTTCACTTGCATTATTCATTCAGGAAAACCTGCTCAAACCTTTCAGTATGAATCATTATCAAGACATATGTCAGCGCATCTTAAGAAAATACTGACAGCCTGTTTACCATTACCTTCCACCTTCTCAGTATTTGATTATAAAGACCAGTGAGATTCTCCATCAGGAATCTGAAAATGGCCCTCATCCCACATAGGGATGGATTTAATCAGTTGGTAGTTTCTTACTGCATAAAGAGATAAGTGGTTTGCCAAAGGTTATAGAGAAAATAATTGGTTAAACCTGGAATAACTAAGGATATCCTATCTCAGGATAACAGCTTTTTCTCTCTGTTTCCTTAAGGCTACAACTGTGCTGTCACACATCCACTCCCTAAATACTCAAACAAATTACCAATTTCAACCAAATTTGCTAGATGGGTATGACTCTGAGTGTAAAAGCTGAATCCTTTAACCGTCATTAAGAGACAGGGATAGCAATACACTAACAATTCCTGCCAGACAAAACCAACAACACAAGTTAAGCACTGCAGAACTGGATTTATAAGCATCTCAGAAAATATTTCAGTGAGAGATCACACCTCTTTAGGCAGGAAGTCAATCAACCATAACGCTAATCCGTAGAAAATCTAAATTCATGAATCCCAATGCTCACTCAACTGATTTTCTTTCCTTGAAAATTACTGGAAGTGGATTCTTCTCCTCTAATACCTTCAGGAGTCCTGATAAATATTAACCCTACAGCAAGAAGTCTTATTAACTGCTTGGGGTGGGAGAAAGACCCATCACCAAAAAGCACCATATTGAAAAGGAAAAAAAAACTGATAGTTAAAGGCACCCAAAGACTAAACCTGCATTCCAGACCCATCAAGCACTTAATTTTGCCTGAGATGAACAGTCTGTATGCCTTATGGAGATAGCAGGTTTAACAAACATTGCTAAAGAAAATGAGGATCTCAAAACTCAAGAACATTATTAGAGGAATCTACTAATATTTTAGTATCTGGTATCTTTATCTGCTAATGCCTTCAGATGTCCCAAACACTCTTCTAAATCTGGAGCAAGGGAAAAGTCGATTTCTACATTATTTCAGTTTCTGCAACTTCAAACAAGTCAGCTTCTGCCTTCAGGAAACAAGTAACCGTGTTAAATGGCATAAGACACATTTAGACATGACCATCACATGTGAAAGGTTATATAAATGACTTCAAGACTACATAAATAATCTGAAGTGCTAAACAGACACTCATTAGTATATCCCTAAATTCCCTGATCTGGGAGAAAGATATGGTATAAAATGAAAGCATTCATGAAATGGTTAGCAATAGCCCAGATATGGACAAGTGAGTATTTCCATCAGCTCATCGTTTTCCCCAAGCAGCATAGAATAGAGTTTCTTATACAATCACCACACACAGTCACAAAAGGATTGAAATGCAGCCCTGATAGCTGCCATGCTACCAGGGGTGGGGGTCTAGAAGAGCAGACTGGTGGTGAATCTGCAGTGTCCCTTCCACAGTTTATGAGATTTTTGCTTCTTCCCGTTTGAAAAGCAGGCTCTGTGAAGTAGCAGTTTGACTTTTATATTGTCCTGTTCAGCATCATCAACCACTTCAGGCTGTTGTTATAAAAGACAAGCCTAAAAATACTTTTTTCTTCTCTGACAAGCAGCACGATTGCTCCATTAGCCAATACCATCAGTTTTCCAGAAGCTGTCAGTAAAACAGCAACTGATACCTACATAGGAAATAACTGCAATACCTCAGGTCACACAGTGTGAGAGTGATGTGTGAATACCAACTACTGTGTACACCAAACTCCATTTTCCACTCCCATCAGTTTTTTTTCCTCTTTCCCAATTATGTGACTCCAAGGACTTTAGCGTAGCAACCTCCAACTTGATCCTCATTTATACCTTAATCAAACCTACAGCATGTGCTGCAAGCTGCTTAAAGAGCTGGAAAATAAGCAGAAACAACCAGTCATTTTCAGGGCTTCTGCCTTTTCCATTTACACTCTGGGAAGAGCTCTGTGTAGACATCCCTTATGTTTACCTGCAGACAGGTTTCCTCTCTACTTATTTTCACTATTGCGGCCAGAATTCTGGTACGTTATAACATAGCTCCTGTGCACGGCTCATACTGCAGCAGAGCTTAAGCACTAGGTCAAGGAGCAAACTGGTGGCTCTCCCATGCATCCTTCAAGAGTGGAAGTGGCACACAGGTTCTGAGAAGAGTAAGTGCAGGAAGAGAAGCACATTCCAATCATGCTCAGCTCTTAAGAAGGCCCTTGATTACCTGGACAGGTTTTTTGTGCCTTTTCTGAGTTAGAATATGACCAACCAGCTCTGGATTAACTCTTGACAACATCTTTCTTTGGAAGGCAGAAGCATTTCTAAACATCTTGCTGTGCTAGAAATCTTAACAGGCTCATCATACAGGTGGCCATGATACACCTTCTTACTGAGATTCTCATTTCCCGTAATTATGCTCCAGAATAATCATTTGGGTGGAATGAAGAAAAGAAACCCAAGATACCACTTTCTGCACTGGCAGGCTCATATAATTTAATCCTCAGGCCAAACAAAAAATCTCTGCATCTGAATACCTCTACCTGGTACACAAGCATCTTACTTTATCAGAGTGTGAAGTTGGTGGCCCAAGTCCCCCTGTTTTCATTTTCTCCTGTGCTCTACTTTATATCCCAACTATGACTGTATTCAGCAGCACACATTAGTGATTTCCAAATCATCAGCTCATATTTAGTCCCTATTTTCAACTGCACACCAGAGACCTGCACCTATTCCACAAATAGAAAGAATCCAAATGCATTCCCCTAGGCTCCTGCTTAGGATTTCATTATTAATTATATTTGAAGGTTATACAGTTAAAATACTAACTTTTTTATTTGAACATTTATATTAAGCTGCTGAGATTTCTAGCAGCTTAGCAGTACTATTTCTGTGTAAGAGAATAAGCCTCTTAAATTCTGCACGCAGGCCTCTCGTCTAAAATGAAAGATTTTAGAAAGGCACTGAAAGGTAACACTGAGTTAATGACACTTTTTAAACTAAGATCTCCAAGACTGATCACACAGAACTCTATCAGTTATGCACCCCCTTGACCTCAAACCATTTCACAAGTTCTGCCAAGAGTGCCTGAATTCGGATAAAGTTTAGCAAGAAGTTAGTTCCAGAAGATGCACCGCAGACTTGTTGCTAGTTACAGTTCATTACATGGATTTGCTATTTCCAATGCAATAATCTATTTAAATACTTGGTAACAAATCCCAGAAGACTGCATTTAACTGTTTTCTCTAGAGATTATCAAGGTTAGGTACAAAAGTCATCCATCAAGAATGGTGAATATGAAGATAATGAAACGTTCTTGCAGGCATGGATGTTGGCGGACAGACCGGATGACCTGCAAAAGGACACTGATGCCAGGCAACTGCCACCTCACAACGCAAACTGAAACTCCTAGATTTTAGATAGCCAGCCAAATTTTGAGTTTAGATATATGCCTGTGTAAATCCAGAACACTGACACCTGTATCAACATCCAGGGTTATTTCTGATTTATAACAGCCTAAGAGAATTTGTTTCACTGAGCCGATTTCATTTCTAGTGCTGTTCTTTAGTCAGCAGATATAAACCAAGAATTAAACCCTTAATGGGTCAAGTGTTGAAAAATATTCTAAATAACTTGTATGTGCAAAGTAGGAACAATTTTTTTTCAAATATCTGTATTTATTAATGACAGCAAGAAAAGCATCAGCTTTTGGTATCTTTTCAGAAGCTGGTTTTTAACCTACCCATTTTTTTTTTACCCTTTGCCTCTCAGTCAACTTCAAATAAACTTTCTCTTCCATAATATTTTGCCCATGCTTTTGATTACAATGTAACAGAAAGGTCCAGCTGTGAAATCTGAAGTTGACCTGGGAAAAATGAACCCGTCTACTTATAAATCTGTATAATCACATGAAGAGTTATAACAATTCCATTCCTTCCTTTAAAGGATTCTTGCCAGTCTGCAGTGCTGAAGGTACTCCCTGAACACCATGGCCGACTGCAAAATCAAAAGTAACGTGACATCATTACTTTCAAGATGACAACTCCACAAAAGCATCCAACTGGTTTGAAAAAATGAACTTTCCTTCAAAAAAAGAGTTGATCCTCACACTTTGATGAACGAGAGCACACAAATACACCAAACCATGCTCTCTTCACATGATTACAGCATGCCTTGTACTAGATGACATTGGGTCAGAGCAAAGGTTGCATCATTATAACTACCCAGCAGTTACAACTGTATTACGGCTTTGAAATCCATCTCTTGTATTATATTACTGGAAGTATTCAATAAAAAAAATACTTTGTATACTTAGATCATGTTATATCACTCAAACTCTATACAAGTATTAATGGCAGCTGGTTAAATGGAAATATTAAATGATGATTAAACCTTAAAACATAGCAAAACAACAGTGCATTTAATTCCCATATAAATAAAGGGACGTGAAGGGATTGATGAGTTTTCCCTCCATGTAAAACTAACAAAGAGGAGAACAGATAACTTACATAAAATTTAAATACAAGTCTTTCTAAATTTAGGACACATACAAGACTACAGAGGGGCCTAAGGGTGCTGCTTCTAAGCAAGCCAGAATCCAACCACAGTGTCATTTCTAATGAAAACGCCAGGCCCTTGTCCTTGCTCTCTCTTGTGTTTAGAAATGAGCTGTACGCACACCTCGTGTCTTTTAACACTGTCAGGAAGCTGCCTGAGGACAGCCTAAGTTTCAGCATAACTTGCAGAGACTTCATCTTGTGTGCCAAGTTTCAGCCTGGAGTGAGTTTTTAACAGTTGAGTTATAAACCCGTGAAAACAGGGGCTTACAGTTGAACCGCTGACAAACCCCTAACTATAGTGGTGCACACGGCGCCAATAATAGACAAAACTGCCCCATTTTATAGCACGCAGGAAGGCTGGAATTCAGCTGTTATCAGGGATAATAATAAACTTCTGCTGGTGACTCAGGCTCTCAGCCCCAGATTTACATTCCCTCTGTCACTAAGAGTTTTTAAGTTAAACAATTTTACATGAAAATGCAATAAACACCATTTATATCACCGACGGCATATTCCGACCGCTGCTGCGCTAAAACATTGCACAGCTTTCCTCCTGCTCTCCATGTCCTCCTTCCTGCCCCGTGCTGCTGGAACCAGGCACCAACCCACTCACTCCTCAGACTCTTGGGAAGGTGGGATGAAGCCCAGGAGAGCCTGTGGCACCCGGCCGAGCCCCACACTAGCTGCCAGATTGCACCGAGGGGAGAGGCTTGACACTGAGAGCTGCCTGCTTCCATTCCCCCCGCACTGTGGGGCAGCTCTCCATCCTCTTTCCCCAGAAAGCAAAGGAAGAGCATCACACAGCACCACTAACAGATTCTTGTTATTTTATCATAGTTCCTCCTTCTCCAGAATACCTCTCGCAGCACAGCCCAAGGGAAAAGAAAATAAAGCTGGAGCTTTAACACTGCATCCTAGCTCTTCAGTGTTTCCTCCTGCTAAAGAGCCAAGGTCAGATATGGAAAAAATAGACAAAAACGAGGCTCGCTTCTCACGCAACAGACACTTCAGGGAAAAAACCCATCTGGTCTAGAGGATGTAAAAGGTCTGGTGGAGTTGTCACCCAAGCTGCCCCCAGTCACCAGCACACAAAGATCAGCTATTCAGAGAACTTTTTATGCACAACTTACCACTCCTCTGAAGTTTTCTTTCCTCCTCAAAACTATCCTTTCACTCCCCTGAGGACCAGAATCTCATCAGTGACCACCAAGTTTAAATTTATCTGCCCAAAGTCTATATTTCATTTTTTTAATCCATCTCTCAGGAACAGCTTTTAACGCATTTGGATTTTTTTTTTCTGTCATAAAATATTCTATTTATTTCCCAGCAGCTGGTGTCAAAAAAGTTGTTGTTTTCTTTAAATATTACTCTTAAATAAATAAAATCTGTTTTCATATCATGTAAAATTAGTTTTGCCTGCTGTGAGTTTGTGGCATTATGAAGTGATCATTTTTCCCATGAATTATTCAAAACAAGGATAAAAAAAGGAAAGGAAAAAGATGATGGACAATAGCGTGCCATTCGATTTGTATAAATGCTGTAGTTGCACTAATAGTTCACTATGTGCAGTGCAGATGAAACACTTTGTCCAGTGTAGTCACCAAGCTTAATTTGGTATTTCAGAGAGAGGTAGTGAAAGAGGTTTATTTGTTTCCTACGTGTCCCCCTGTGACTCATCTAGTGGGGCATATAATAGATGTGTGGGTTTTTGCTAGGGAGATATCACCAGTTTAGACAAGTTTCTGGTTTCTTATCCTTAGTGCCACGGCTCAGCTGGCCCTTGATGGCCTTTAAGTCTTTCTTTCTTTCTTACTTGATTTTAACCTATTCTTTGTTTAAACCTCTGGTTTGACAGTCTCTCTCTGTCTTTTATGAAAGACTATTAGAATTGTTAACATTTCCTCTGGAGTCTTCATATTACCCTGTCTTTCAGAACTGCCGTAACTGCACAGGTGTAATTATTCTCACTTTGAATTCTGACTGTCGTATTTGGAAGGGGATGAAGGGTGGGGATTTTAATAAATCATTCAGGCTCCCCAAGGCACACAGTATATCACCAAATGTACTATGACCTTTTAAGGTGGAGGTGCTTATGGACTGAATGTATAGGTAAACTGCCAAGACATAAAATGCCACTGTCATCAAAAACAGGGAGAAAATGTTAATAAATTTCTGGGTGAAAAACTACAGTAAGTTAAAAAAGAAATGCTCTTTCAAATAGAAACTTCCTTGTAAAGGAATCGTCTCTTGAAGACAGAATGCTTTATGAATTTTCAGAATATGGCTACCAATAAGTCTAGTGCTTGAAGAGTAGGTTTGAGACTCCTGAATTTTATCTGTCTTTACAACATGGAAATCACTTGAATTCTCTTTCAACTCCTCCAATCCATCCACCATGGTAACTAAAATATTTGTATTGCAATAAGACCCAGAGAGCTGAATCAGAAACAATGATCATTTGCACCATGCAGAAAGAGAGCTCATACTAATCTGCCACACAATGTTCATTAGAAACACAGGTTTTCCCCATGTCACCCTTTGGACAAAAAGAAGTTTGAGTGTTTAGAACAAAAGTAGGGATTTTATTTTTTTTTTTTTGAGGGAAAAGGACACAGGGTTGGGTTTGTTTTTCAGTTACTGGGAATTTCCCTCAGAATACCGTGTAAATGGACACAAATGGAAACCCTGGACCTGGACATTGGAATCTTGGATTATTTCCTCTGACCCACATGAGAAGAACGATAAGCTCTTCATGCAACAAATGTATGTTGATCACAAAGACATTCCACAATAAAACACAAACACGTCTGTTGTCAATTAAAAGCAAGATTAGGATGAAGTGTAGTCACCACTGTCCCAAATTCCATTATCCCATAGCTACAAGCCATTACTATTTTTCCAATTTAATTTTTTTTAAGTAGGTCATTCTGGTATACTCTAATTCTTCTTTTTCTCTCTTTTTTTTTTTTTTGTCTTTTGCCATCTATGCCAGCCCAATTTTGGCCAAGTCTCCATGCCCTAGAGACAAAATAGAATCCACACATTTACTTTATACGTGGTTAAAATATTTGCATACACAGAGCTCTCATCCACATCTTGCAGATTTCCATACAATGGACAGGCAAATGTAGTATCCCATGAATCTTGCTTGCGGAACCCTTCAACATTTTTCATCTGGAGACTACTGCTAATGGCAAATATTTCAGGCTTACTAAACAAAAGAGGGTGTTTAAAGTGCAAAACATCTCAAGACCTGATAGGAAAGAAAATCACCTCTCAAGCTATCTGAAAGGAACACCAAGATGTTTACAGGACTCATCAACCTCTGGCCTCCACACCAGCAGAGATGCTTTGTAGCCATCTCATCAGCACCTCTAACTCTGCACTGCTTTGAGGATTTCCCCACTAGACTCCCTTTGTGAACTTTAGACAATGAAAGAAGAGACGAGCCGAGGAAAACCAAGCTTCTCTTTGAGCTTTAGTACAAACAAGAGAAGACTGTGGGGGTAATGTGTCGATGCCCACAGAGCATATACATATGCTTGATGTAAGATAAAAGAACTCAGATCCAAGGTTAACTTTTGTAAGAAATCCCACAAGCATTTTGATGGATTAGGATTCCAGTTAGCGACCTTCCTCACTGTCTGTTCTGCCTATGGTTACTGAGACTTACCAGTGCATTCCACCCACAGTAACACAGAGAAGTTCCAGACTGCTTATCCAAATATTAAAGTCCTCTTGCTTACACTGCTGTACACTTAAACCTTGATTTTTGCTTTATTCCTATATATGTTTTTTTGGTAATACATGCTCATTAAAAACACTGGAAGCGAGCAAAATGTAGAAATCTACTGACGCCAGTAAAGTTGCAATCCATGTATGCTAAGACTGAATTTACTGATAAAGAATTAAAGGGTAGAGAAATAATTAATGCTAGTCAGCATGGTTTTATGGAAAATAGGTCTCAGCAAACAAACCTGATTTCATTCTTTGTTAAGTATGTAAGTTTTCTAAGCCTAAGAGCTTAGAAAAACATTTACAGTTTTATAAGCATTTGACTTAGCACTACTACAGAATATTCCACTTCTGTCGATGCAAGCATCTGTTGAACAGCTACCTAAGCAAAATATTACCTATGGGGTCTTCAAACACAGATGTTTTTTAGTAAGACACAGGTAAAATTAGCAATAACCCCAACACCATTCAGCATTTTGATCAGCGACTCCTAAGTTACAATATCACCCCTGATAAAAATTTCCAGGTGACTCAAAGACAGATAAAACATCAGGCAAACAGAGTAATGACAGATGGGGAGAATCAGGCACTAGCTTCTGTTCTTTCAAATTAAACTCTTTAGTAATGGCACAGATTTAGGAAAAACGAACCTACAGTGTACCCACAGGATTGGGCACGGGTGCGTGTGGGGTGTGCTACACCCTGGAAAACATCAATTCTGGAAAGGGTTTAGAGGTCACAGCAAATAAACAACTGAACACGAACACCCAGTGCAATGTGGCAAAGATCGCTAACGCAATCCCTGGAGGCATAAACAGGAGGTGGCGGGTAGGCTGGGGAAGGCGTTTTTACTTTTCTTTATTGCATTGTTTTCTAAAGGAATCTTCAATTGGGTGAAGAAAGGCATAACAAGAACCAAAGTCTGGAACATGAAGCAAAGAAAGAAAGAAAGAAAAGTCAAATCGAACCAGAAATGAATCCCACATTTTTTAAACAGCAGGGGAATTCACCATTGGAACAAAACTATCAGTGGAAAGAAGAAGCTTTAACCTCCTGATGCTTTCAAGACAGAGATGCTGTCAGTGCATCTCTAGGTTCAAAACAGAGGTGAGTGGACAAATCTAATTGCTGCTGACACACAGAAGGTCAAACTAGATGATCTAACAGTCCTTTCTGACCTCAAACCATATGAAAGGAAATCTCAGATGTTATATTTTATGTGATCCACAGGATTAAAGAGAAAGTTCTGTGTTCTGAGTGACCATAAAAAGCAGGTCTCTCAGAGAAGATGCACATATGCCCAGCTCAGAGCACCAGGTTTCACTGCTTCTGAAGATTTTAGAGAAGAATAATTCTGAAGTCTGGGAACAGCTTGGAAAGACACCGATTACGTCTTCGGAAGAAACGTGTTGCTTTGTTTGTTTGTTAAGTGACTGTATTTCACCAGAGCGTAGCTCAGTGGAAAGCCATCACTGAGAACTTGCAGTCAAGCAACTCCCAGCGCTGGAATGTTTGCAGTGCTCTCTGGGTCTGATTCTGGATCCAACTTCGCCTTGTGCTGGGAGCCAAGTCTGGTACTACCTGGAGGAATGCTATCCACACAGCAAGGAAAATATCTCCCTGTTTGTTGCCATAGGGTTGGGTTATTTTTTTCCAAGTTATGACTCCTGGAATTCACAGATCCTGAAATCTGCTTCAAGCTTCGGGTTCAAGTACATATGACATGACTTTGAAATTATGTTTTATCCTCTACTGTATTTTCCACCCCATATTCCCAAAAGTATCAAAATACGTATCTAAGAATACTGCTACAGTTGATGAAAAGCATTAACGAGATTTTTATGGCAAGAGCTAGATTTTCAAGTCCTACCTGAAAACTACAGCTGTAGAAATACATACCCCCTACACATCCTGCTGGGCATAGCATCAGAGCTGGCTTCAGGGGAACAGCTCCACCTACTGAATTGCTCCCACACCTCCTTCTAGTTCTTCCTGGTGGTTCTCTTGACCGAGCATTGACTAGACAACTTTTGGCTAAATAAATCACAGCCCAAGATGGCACAGCTGCAGGCATGAAAGAGATAAGAGATGTTTTCCATTGCTAACTCTAGCTTTGAATTTTCCTTCTACCTGCTGCAAATGGTTCAGCTTATAAATGGAATAATTTTTTTGATGTCACTAAAACTATGTTTTAGTTACAGTTACAAGCAAATGTCACTCATCTACACACTCTCTACCTACTGCCTGAAAACAATATGATTTAAGGAGTATGTCAGCAGTAAGAAAAGACTCTTCCCACTGGATTAAAAATGTGCATTTTAAGAAAGGAAACACTTTTAGAAAGAAGGAGAGGGAGTCTTCTGTTTCTGTAGTTTATTTTTCTGCTTAATGAAACAAGGTTTCCAGCTTCTACAATAGCAGCTGCAAAGGTACTTCAATTAATCTCCTGAGTGCACTGCCTCTCCCTGCATACCTGTAGCTGCCCTGTTCTAGCCTCCTGAAAATTATCTGTTGGCATCACTTCAACATTCTTATGAAATTAGGAAAAAAGATATTAAACTATGTAAATTCCACAACTTCCAGAAAGAAAACGTTAATCAAGAATCTCGTTGGCTGATACTTCTCACATGTTTTGAAGACCTTCGGAAGCACTGAACTCCCGGACTTGTTCCCATTGAGAATAAATCGAAAGACCATCCATAGAGACCTACTGGAGCAAACGACAAACAGGGGAAGAAGTCATTACTGCAGCCTCAACACAGACTGCGTCAAATGCCAGATGCTTGTTCAGGCCAAAGCCTTCAGGGATGATTAAAAAAACACACAAGAATTTTCAGTAGTGCTCAAGTATGCTAGGAAAACAAATGCCATGGGAAGCAACGGGAGCCGGTCTCCTAACGTCATCTAGATGCTTTGAAAATCCCATATGATGGCATTTGGCCCAAGGATTTAGACAAACTCAAGTTTTCCCATCTTATTCTGCAGCATTTAATATGACTCATATATTGAAAATAGAGAGATATACATATATTATGCAATCTATTTCAAGACAAAACAGCACCAGCGTGCCTCAGACCTCACAGTCTTGTGTTTCTTAGTTCAAATACTAAACACTAATTATGTGAGGGCTTTAAAGGGTTCTCAGACCTATAATGGCAAAGCTGTACGGAGGAAATGAAAAGCTAGTGACAGGGCAGGGCTCCCAGGTCTGATTGCTAATTACATTTGCTTCCTTATATTTGCACCTGCCATAATTACGATATAGGATGGAGTTTCAAGTAGAGTTCATAGGAAATTTTAAGACAGGACTCCCCCTAGAACACTGACAAACACCACACTTTTTACTGTGCAATAGTTGTTTAAAACACAAAGATATTTCTTAGCATCCATACCACATTTAACCCACAGGTCAGGAAATTCCCTCACATACGAGCAAAAGTGGTCTATACTATGTGAAGTTTAGCTGACTCCAAATATAGGACTTCTTAATTGCATGGAATGAGGAAAAAAAATCCACTTTGTTTAAAATTAATTTCACATATGGATTTGAAAAAAATACAAAATCATTATCCCACCAAGTGAAAATCCTGGCTTGTGTTCCACTCAAGGCTTTAGAGAACGAAAGGGAAATTAATGTGTACACTCCGGTCTATTCATGCAGTTACATTTTAACTCTGCAGTATAATAATCTCTTCTTCTTCACAGTATCACAATATTTTTCCTAATTTATCTCCAACTTGAACTTCATTTCCACATAAAACAGGACATACTGTTTTCCACATGTGTACAGTGTACACAGTAATACAGAATTCAAATGAAAACACAGAAGTAGCCAAAATTGAGGTAAGAATAGGAGCTTGTTTCCTGCAGTATTTTTTCCCCACTGGTGAAATGACTTCCATAATGGAGTCCCTCCATTCCCTAAAATGGATTACTCTTCATTCCAATGCCTGTTCTAACCATAAACTAGATCGAAAAGGCTTGGTAATACTTCTTAATGCAATAAAACGATAAATGCCATGCTGCCACCAGAAGAACAAGCCAGTTAAAACACATTATCTTTTTGATTCACAGAAAAAAACAGAGATGGTTAAGGAGGAACTAGCCCTTCCCAGCTATCCCAACCCTCCAAAAACTGGGAAATAAAAAAAAAGAACAAAAGGAAAAGACCTTAGAGCATGGGGAGATGAACATAAAAAAATATCCCATGCATTAGGCAAGAGTCTGTAATATTATCTAGAACGACAGCACAGGCATTGTTAATGCTGCCAGAGCACTGCATGCTTGCTATATCACCCCAGGTCCTTGGAGAATAATAAACCAAGCAGATTAGACAGAGACTGATGTCTTTGTGCTGCTTCCACCTCCACTGAACATGGGCTCTGGTCTGCGCTTTGGAGCCCAGGCAGGCAGGTAAACCCAGAGAATGGGTACTCCATGTTGGCAGGGGTGGGGGGGGGGCAGGGAGCCGCTGCCAACAACCAGGGCCTGTTTATTATTTAACAGTTGGTATTGCTAGAGGCCTGGCACTGCAATAGAGCAATCTCTGTTGCAGCCCAAGCAAGCCTGATTACAAGAGCACGGGAGCCAAATCATGTTTACCATCGTCGGCGAGAACCTCAGTGCCCCCAACAGGCATGGAAAACCTTACAGCAGCATCTGTCTGCCTATCCGTCTGTAGCCTGCCTCCCTGGGGCATGGGTAAAAAAGGGATGGCAACCCCAGCTTGGGACAGGGAAGGAAGGTTTTGGACAGGATGATGATCAAAGCTGTAGGGTACCACCTGTACTGGCACATGCCCTCCTCTCCATTTTTACAGCCCAACATGCCAGCCTCAATTCACCACCTCCTAACTCACTACCTCGAGCACCTGCTGTCACCCAGTGCTAAAATACATTTCCAGCTGTGGGGAGTGCAGGGGCAGGATAATGCTCTTGTGCACAAAGTCTTCTTCCCCACCCCTGGCAGCAAGGCCAGCATGCCAAAGAGAAAGCACTTCCCCAGCATAACTCCTATGATTTGCAGAAAGCTATCACTGACAAAGAACTTGGCATTAAAAGTTTTCTTAGCTTCTGCTGGAAGTCATCCCTGTACACAAGAAAAATCTGGAACACCTCCCTAACCACACACACAAACTTCAGGTAATCCAGGCTTTTTTAACTGATTTACAGGAATGCTCACAATGATTCAGTCTCACTCTGGTAAGTACGGAACCTGTCGAGTAAATGCTGTTATCAAGTGCCATGAATAAACAACACCGGGTCAGCACTTAACCATCTATTGCTATAAAAATCATAACAGAAGATGACCAGACCATCTTGGTGATTTGAAGGCTTCAGTTTTAGCTTACTGGTTTAAATACTAGCTCATTTTGGCAGCCACAAGGAGCTAATCTCATCCAATAGCTGCTTCTCATTCTGCCTAAAACGTACTCAATGATCACCACCTACTTCCCAATGAACAGGCATTTCTCCAGTTCTGGTGAGGTTCAGTTCAAGGGTGGGCTGTTGGAAGACACGTAGTCTACTTGAATCTCCAGCACTGGCTTGCTCCATGACTCAGAGCTTGTGGAAAGTGACTTCTCCCACATCCTCCTCCTTAAAAAGGGGGTCGTGAAAAGCAATGCATGTAAAACCTAACAACCAATTCTTTAATACTGATGAAGAGCTTAGCAGTGCTGACATGGCACGTGTGCTTAGAAACACGAAGTTTTATTACATTCTGCATCACTACAACAGACCCATCAGCAAACAGAAAAGCTTGTGGACCAAGGTTTAATTGTAAGTTGAAGTCACTCCAAGTTAGGACAATGAGAAGCACGGTAAAGCAGGATCCATTAGTTATGAACTCACCATGCAGAGGGACCTGAGCATCACCAGGGATCCCATACCCAGGGAAGACTGCATCCTGCCACAACTCCTGGGCAGCACAGGGAAGCATTACTCAGGCAGGTGGTTAGAAGCACAACCACCACCTGCTCCTGGATCTCTGCTCAGTGCTTTTCCCAGCCGACTCTGGCCCTCACTGCTTTCAGCTGGCCAAAGGCAGCTGCCCTGTGCTGCCGAGAGCAAGATGGCTGCAGGCTGCAAGTAAGCGGAGCAGGGAGCATCAGCCACATACCCCTTCCCTACCACGCATCATCCTCTCAGCCCCTAACAGGGGACCACATTTGTGCTTCTAGCTAAATTCAGTCCAAAATCCCTTGGCCACAGCACAGACTACCCGCCGGAGAGAGCACAACAATCATCTTGCCTGCATCCATCAAAAATAAGCACAGATCCTTCAATGCTAACAGCAGTGACGGCTGTGCACGACTCCAGGGTGTAGGGGAGTGTGGGCAGAGCACACTCAGCCATGGTACCTACTCCATCGATACACATTTCAGTCCCCAGAGCTGCCAATTTGGCACCAACGCATAATTTGTGCTAAATAACCTTTCAAGAATTCAACACAAATAATGTAATAATAGCAATTAGACCTTTTACCAAGCCCAGCTGTATCAGACACACAGTCCAGTCGTTTCGCAGAAGGGAAAAAGCACTTGAATAGGGAATCCGCACCTTCACAGGCACTAGAGGCATGCAGGTATAGGTAATAATTGCATTCCTTGTGTATTAATGTTTGCATATAAGAAATTCATGCTGAGCTAGCATAACACCTCCTTCCTCAAATAATAACTAAGTTTCATACTGTGCCTGAAGTGCTCTTTATATAGTACACAGAAATTGGTTATGTAAAGATTAGAGCTGCGAGAGTTGTTCACAACATAACTGAAAATTTAGTAACAAAACCCAGTTTTAGCTTAGGTTTCCCCAACACAAAACTCAGGCCAGCTTCACAGAAGGGTCTGTGAGTTTTTGATGGTTTTGACTCTAAAATCATACCAATTTTATTCTCCTTTCTCTCTCTTGGGTACAAGTAAAGAATAGAATGGCATGGGAAGAAGCTGGAAATGAAAATCGAAAAGAAACAGCAGCAATAAGATTTCTTCCCTTCCTCCTGTGCTACTGCCCTTCTTTCCCATGGTGGAAAATGGAAAAACAGCCCCACCTTTCAGGGAACGTATCTTGTTACATGGTGGAACCACAATGGGATGCATGGAGTTCAGGGTCCTCAGACGCTTTTGTATGTATGTGCATCGTTACTAGGAGATGACTAGATTTGGTACCAGGATATTATTCCACCATTGTGTGGTGTGTTCCCATCTGATGTTGCCTTTTCCCCAATTTAAAAAAAAACTAATAAAAAAGAAAATTAAAAAAGATACAATAATTGTTACTGCACACTCTAATGAATTATTGTGTTCAAGGTTCCTACAAAAAAAGTAATATTATACTCGGCTTATGTTTTAATTGATTTATTAATATTTTATCACAGGAATGTAATTTAAGCTCCTCATGATTTAGATCTCATAAACCTTTAGCATTTTGCAAATTCAAATTCCAATTTAAAGCCAGGGCGAGCAATTAACTTTTCTATCATCTTGTCAGGGGAGAAGGTTCGTGTTTAATTTGAGACAAAGTGACAGAAATATATATACACTGTATGTATTACCCCAAATTAATTTATGAGTCAGCACCATCCACCTTCCAAATGTAGATTTAATGGGAGGGGAGGAGGGAGTGGGGAGAAGACCCTGCTATCATGGCACTTGCTGTGATATCTGCCCCAAACTCACCACGAAAACCTGTCCCTGGTTTATTGAGATACCAGGCTAGAGTGATTAAGCTCTATATTCAAACCTTTTGTTTTAATTTCCATTCACTCATCACTTTCTGATATAAAGCTGCTTCTCTCAAATACCAGCTCGCTGTTTCCAGCCACCAGTGGGCAGTTGAAGCCACGCAGGTGCTCCCATTGCCTGTCCCAACCCCTCCACTTCCTGGCCCATCAGTCCGCATAAAAGACAGACAGCAGGTAAAGAAAGCTCCCTGGCTGACATGAGTTAATACCTGTGGGGCAAATCCAGCAGCCCTCACTAATGAGGTGCTCTTACTGAGGTCTATGTGATGCTCGTTTTAGGAGAAAACAGAAGAAAAGATGGTGCTACTAATCTATTCTTGTTATTTCCCACTCAAAAGGGCATTCCACCTCTTTATGTGTAACGAAGGAAACCTGCAGCCTAAATTTGCATGGGCAAAAATATGCATGAACAAAATAAACAGTTGGTTAGCATTTGCATATGCTGTTTTAAGAAAGGAAGGCTAGTTCAGGGCTACCTGCCAGAGATACTGCAGATCTGTTGTCCCCACAAAACTGCTAAGCATTGCACAGGAGTTAGCTCATGAGCTGAAAAAGAAGGTTATTGAGAATCTGCCCCATATATTCCTCCTGGACTTCACTGTTTCCCTAAATACTTACCTAAAGCGAGCCGCACTTCAGCTTTCTAGAGGAGGAGAGGTTATTTAAAATCACTACTTTACCATTACTGTCGATACTTCTGATAGTCCCACCATATTAGAAGGGATTGTTTCAGAAAGAGATTAGAGGCTCACTTCCAACACTTCCATACACAACCAAGCTGAATCTCAAGACTCCCAAAATCTTGATGCCAGAGACTCAGGCCCAAGCATTCCAAGATACCGGAACACTCAGATGTTAATCTGATTTACAGAGTGGTGACACTCGCTGCAAACACAGAACCAGCTCGATATCCAAACCTACCCAAACATAACCATAAGTTGCAGTGTTCAACAAGCAAGTCAGAAACAGTCTTCCTCCTCATGAATCCAAAGCTTTGGGCTTGATCGTCAAAACATTTTAAAACCAAAACTTCTTTGAAATAAACAAGAAAACTTCCACTGATTTAAATTAAGTTTTTTGCTTCAGCTAATTTCAGGCCATTTTGTTGGAATTCTTAGGCATCTTCAATATAATTTTCTTCCCTTAGAACTAAAAGGGAATGTACTTGTATCAACAAACCAAAAAGGTGTGTATATATGTACACACAAGAAAAACTCATCCAAAGCTTTTCTCCAAACCTCCCTATGCAGTCTTACATCAGTTTATAGTCAAATTTATGTAGTGCAAACCAGACTTGAGGTACACACATTATGCAAAACCCAAGATTCAGAAGATGCTCAATATTCATCCATACTTCTGCTCTGAATACACACTGGACTTAGAGCCAAACTTGAAAATCTTGTTTCGTGCCCAATTCATTTATGAAGCTTCACTCTAACTCAGAGCCTCATCACTTGCTAAACTCAGGTAAAAAAAGATTTGCTGTCATGCATATTTTTAGACAAATTATAGCAGTGTCTTGCAACTGCTTTTACTTTGTGGTGTCTGCACTGCTGATAGACACCAGCCCACATTGGCATCGTTGTCGAGGTGTCCTAATACTTAAAATACTATTAACTGTACATCACAAGCATTTGAAGTGCATAAGAAAACCATAATCTTAATTACACTGGAGGACTAGTGTGATCTCACATGAAATGTGAGCTACTGTTATTAAAAATAGAGGCTGCATTTACTTAATGTTTCTTACAGTAAACCAGTCAATTTTAAACTTTCAAGGTTTTATAATCAGACAAAACAATATTGGGGGGAAGAGGCTGTCTGTGGAATTTACTATACAAGCATTTCACATGTCAAGCAGCAAAAATTTGTTTATGCTACTAAAAAGCATATTTCTTGAAATACTATTGTACATGAGATAGGATAGCTATTTAGACTGCACAGCATAAGACTAAAATAACTGGCAGAAAAGACTGGTTGCCACACAGCATTCCTGCCAAAAGCCCCAATCCCTTCCAGATTTCAACCAGCTCTTAAATTCTCAGATCTGTGCTAAATACTGGGTAGCCATCACATCTACTCAACACAGAATGGTCTGGGTTGGAAAGGACCTTAAGATCCTTCAGTTCCAACCCCCTGCCATGGGCAGGGACACGTCGCCCAAGGTTCTGTCCAACCTGTCAAGAAATTCTTCTTTATATCTAACCTGAACTTCCCCTGTTTCAGTTTGAACTGATCTCCCCTTGTCCTATCTCTACAGCCCCTGATGAAGAGTCCCTCTCCAGCATCCCCATAGGAACATTGCCTTCCTCTTTTGTGCACTACCCTGCAGGGGGAAGAACTTTTGTTCACTTCACTTCTGTTACCCGAGATTCACCTGTCTGAGCCTATGGAGTTTACACGGAAAAACAATAAAGTGAGGAACCTTTCTACCGCCAAAACCACAGTGACATGAATCCATGGCACTTAGTGACACCCAGATTTCAGACACTAACTTCAACAGATGCTCCTTGGAATGACATACAGCTGGAGACACTCACTTCCTATGGACACTTACACTTGCCAGGTCTCTAGTAAGAGGGAGAGGTGTTCTTTCCTTTGTGCTCACAACAGCAGAAGAGCTGTATTACACAATGCCATTAAACCATTCTTTTGCTTGGAGAAAAGTAAATCCCTTTTCCTTTGTTTCTCATCCTGTACCCACCACCCTTCCTCCAGCCTCTTCACAGAGAGGGTAACCAGGCATTGGAACAGGCTGCAAGTGGTGGAGTCATCGTCCCTGAAGGTGTTCACAAACCTTGCAGATCAGACCTTCAGTGACATGGGTTAGTGGTGGCCTTGGTAGCTCTGGGGAACAGTTGGACTTGATAGTTCTATGATTCTATACTCATTTGAAAAGGTGAGATGAACCTTTAGCATTGACACAAATGGGGGAAGAAATGTTCTCCTAGCAATATTAAAAGCCTTCATGCTAAAATTATGTTGACACATAATCCTGCAAAACGCACACTTGAAAATCAGAATGGTTTTGGCCCTAAAAAGACCTTCTAAAACCACAAAAACCAAAAGCCCCCACAGTGACACCTTTCCCACACTGGCAACTTAAGTGGACAACAAGACAGATCAAAACCAGAAGCAGAATAACCCTAGAGGCAGGGCCACCCTTCATGAAAGGGCACTCTTTAAAAAATAGCTTCAGAAGCACACCTCCACAATTCATACACCACTTTATTTAAGGTTCCTTTTCATGTTTGCCCAGGTTCACGTCAAGGGTACAGCAACCCAAGGTGTTTCCACAGCGAACTTTCATGTCTGCTGCAATTTTCCCTTTCAAATTCAATACAGTAAAATGAAATGAAGCAAAATGAAACAATCTTTATATACCAGTTCAGCTAGCATTCCCTAGCCCTCATTGTGCTGCAACTCTCATCAGCTCTCATTTACTCAGACAAGACAGAAAAGATTTGCAGATCCTATTACATTTTCCCACCCTATTTCCCATTCTGTGTGTAATTTCTTCCTTCAAATAATACTGATTGTGTCAACTGGAAGGGAAAAAAAAAGGGGGGGGGGGAGAGAAAGAAAGAAACAAGCACTCTTTGTGTTCTCTTCGTACTAATAAAATATGAAAAGAAGAATTCACAAGAAAACAGCTGAATTCCCACTGCTTAGCAATAGGACCTGGCTACAGACACACACATTCTACTTAGAGTGGCATCTCCAGTGTCAGAAAGAGCTGTGTGCACTTTTGTTAGTGAATAATGTGGAACCCTGGTGCACTTCCTACCAACTGGAAAAAATCCTGGAAGTTTTTACTTCATGGTAAGGAATGGAGCAAGGGAGAACGAAACTAAGTCTTTCGTATACCAGCAAAGTGATGAGAAAGAAGACGAGCCCAGGGTGGGCTGCTGCTGCTGGTACTATTTTTCCTTTGGAGGAAAACAAACACAAGGTTTTAAACGGCAGAAATAGTGAAGGGTTGGGTTAAAAGGAGTAAGTGAACTGGTAAGAGAAAGAGAAATGCTATCTAAAACCACCTAAAGATGTTGGATTTCACAAGCAACTCAATTCAAGCACATTTTTTGCTTTAAGCACATGCATGCTCTCACTGCAATCTTGAGAATAAGAGTACCCTTTCTTTTTCCCCCTCTATCTCTTGCCTCATATATTAAACATTTTTCCATGTTTGCAGTAAATGACGCAACTGATCTTAAAGAAAACAGTATCTTACTGAAGAACCTCTATTCAACCTCAGACCAGGTCCTTTAGGTGCACTATGAGAACAGAAAACAGCATGCAATCACATAACTAAAAACTGGAAAAGAACAGGGAAGTTGAATTAAGGCTGCTCTGTCAACTTTAATTCTAAGTATTCACAGATTTGACCTTAGATAAGTGAAACAGTCTTTCCCCTTTTTTGGTGTATTGTATTCCCTAGATTTTCAAATAGCCAGGTGAAAAGTGAGAATCTGCTATACACCAACATATTCATGCTTTGTGGCAATCAACAATGCGGCAACCTTCAGGCCCACCAGGTAGATTCTGCCCCTTCGGTTAACTAAGCAGCTGAAAATGGTAGTAGGTCTTCCTTATTTTCATGGAACAGCTACTGTCAGAGTGGTGACGTGCACAAGTGTCAAGAAGGAAAAAATACCTCCCTGTCAAAAACGTCACTGAGTTGACGTTTTTCAAAGCATCATTCCAAACCATGATGGCACAAGAACAATTAGAAGATGTTATTACAGTGTTTTAGCATGGGCAAAACCAAGTATTTTCTTCTAGGCTCAGATCTGCAAACAGCACACCTGCAGCAGATGCAGCTCTCCCTGAAAATTATGTTTAAAACTAATTCACCTAACTACAAATAGTTAAAACTCAGTAAAACCTACAAGCAAATGAGGTGGTAGTAACCGTAACTGCAAGACAGTGGAATCTGCATTTTATAAATGTAGATAACGTGCAAGAGAGAGCAAAAAGGAAAACACCAGGCAGTCTTTAAACAATTTGGAACATCAGAAACATGCAATTTTAACTTGCACAAACATGACAGAAGCATGGGTTTAAGGAAAATTCCTCTTAGGAGAAACAGTCACTGATTAAACTGAACTCTCCTTGCATGTAACATTATGCTCAGGAAGCTACAGGCATTCAGTTTGGTGGATGAAGAAGTGTTTGTATCAGTTGCCATTATCTTCTACACACTCCCACCATTCTAGGGATTGAGATGCTGACAACAACAGTAAGTGAAAAACAGGAAGATTTTGTTCAAAGGCAAGGGAAAGAACTGTGAAAGAGGAACAGAGGGGCAGCAGGAGGGATCTCTGCCACCAGGAATTCTGTCATCTGTTACAACTTCAGTTACTTGCTCCTGAGAGAAAACATGCATCATTCTTATCATCACCAAACAAACTGAGAGCCCAACAGATCTGCTGCTTAATTAGATGAAAAGCTAAACTAACTTGATTCCTACCAGCCAAGTCCTTACATGGCTTTCCTTCCTTGCATACCTACCTGCAGTAAGCTGAGCACAGAAGGTCCTGCTTAACTACAGCTTCTGCCTCTGCAGCCCTTTCTTTCACTGGGAGCACAAAGACTAATACAGTACTCTGGAAGGAGGGGAAAAAAAACCCCACCCACTATTCATCTGGTTGTGTTCATAAAAATCACCACCCTGACCATGCTCCCAAAACTGCACCACTCCTGCAGATGTATACATTACAAACATACAGGTCTGGAATTTACAGTCAACAAACAGCAATACAAACAACCACCAGAGAATGTATAAACACTCGTAGGAGCAAAAATACTCAGCCTGGCTGCACCACACACAGTGTTTATTTATCTCCCTTGCAGAAGATCAATGGGAGAAGACATTCAAAACAACCTTTTAAACAAAGTGTCACTTTGTGTTAGTTTATGTCAGTGGGGCTTCTTCCAAGTACTTGTGTCACAGTAAGATATGGATGTGTTTAGATAGTTTTCTTGTTCCTTTACTCCAGTCATGGCAGCTGGGCACGAGTGAACAGAGAGGAGAAGGGCTGCTAGTCTGATCGAGTTACTGATTTAACATTTAGAGTCTTTGCATCTCAAGAGAAAATTGCTGTGTATTTGTAACCTGAACGCAGGTCAGTAACTTTGAAAGGTCAAGCTGAACATTTAAAATCTTTTTGTTATTAATTCCCCACCAGCTCCTGGTTGTGTGAATGCCAATGAGCAGACACACAGAGCTCCACAATGAGTAGCAGTTAGCCTGTTAGCTCTGAAGACCAGGTCCTCAAGAAGATGCAAAAGGAGTTCTGAAGCAGTAACTTTCTGCCATACAAGCAGATCGATTCTCTGTTCACTCGAGACTCACTTCTTAAAGCACAGGAGGCACAGATTTCTTTACTGGGGCTTCTTCATTTGTCACTGACCCTTTAGCCCAATGTCAAGGAAACTGAGTTTTCCCCCTCCACTTAACTTTTCAGGAATACAGAAACTATTTTGGTGCTATCACTAATTCACACAGTATCACAAGATTTGTTGATACTCCTTAATAACACAGATAACCCCCCATAGGACACTGCTTTAGGTCCCTATCATTACCCACACTTTACCATCAAGAAAAACTCAAGCAGAGCAAGGCAGTGCAATTTAGCAGGGTTACAAAGAAAGCAGTAGAAATGGGAGCATAATGGAGGTTTTCTTCCTTTCTAGCTCCTCATCTCATCAGAAGGCCAGCCATCTGAGATGATGAAATTCAACAGAGGTTATGATTATGCCGTAGGTAGATTTACATTTCTAACATGCAAACACTATGGTGTGTGGTTTATGCTACGGGTCTTTCAAGGGTCCTCACACTTTACAACAGCTTTTAAATACTATGGGGAAATACTCATAGGACAGGAAAACTATGAGGGGGTTCCTTCCACAAGATTAAACTCCCATTTGAAAAGATGTGGATGATAGTAAATAACATAACTAAAGTATCATAGTAATCTTAAAACTAATTCCCTTCTGATATGATATGCCCAACCTCCAAAAGATAGAGAAAAAATCCAGAACATGTCTGACTTGCTGGCTTGTTATTGGTACAGCAACCTAGGTAAGCCAGGTTGTGTGATGCCAAGGGATCACATGAAGAAGTCAATTTTCCCTGTTTTGGTAGATCATACACACTCTCCTATAGCATCTCATCAAAGAGCGGATGAGGGCAGAGCGGAGCACGCTCGAAAGAGCGGAGCACACTCAGAAGAGCAAACAGGCTATGGCACCATTGATAATAAATGAAAGCAACACAGGAAGTCTATGGAAGCAGTCTGGCTGTGGAATGGACTACTCCAAATCAAATTCAGGTCTGAGGTAAACAGACCAAGTTCTTCTGGAGCAGCACCTAGAGACAACAGTGATTTGATTCACATCAGAGGATTCCAACCTACAGGAAAGCATACGAAGTCTCAGGACACTAGTATATGGTGTAGCTCACTCTTCCTTAGAATATTTGCATCATACTCCACTCCTTCAGATCTAAGGCACTAGACTTGACAGTATAGCATTGGTATGTCTAGGTTTCTAACACCAGAATAAATCTGTAATAGACGCGTACCACACATCTGGTAGTAAACTTGTTTTGAGGGTCAGTGTCTTGTGGAGCAGTCACGAAGCCAAGGTGGCAATGCTATTAATTTTCAGGCTCTGGCTTAAGCCATAAATTACCAATCCTTTGCTTTACCTCCTACCTTAAATATGCTTGAAAATTTGTCACAACTTCCCATAGTAAGCACATTCAATGATTAATTTTTCAAGGAAAGCATCTCTTGTATTGTTGGTGCAGCAACCTTGTAGCAGATATAACCTTATACAGAAACAGTATTTTGATTTAACAACTTAAATCTCTTAAGATGCTTTACCCAAGACTTTTATGAGCAACTAACTCTCTGCTCTGTGAATGTCTCCTCCACTACTAACTGAAAAAAGTAATGCTTATGTATCCCACACCAACCCTGAAACATAATCAAATAAGGAATACTGGTTAAGTATTAAACACTGAGTACAGTGAGAGACAGTGCATCTTCAGTAATTGTCATAAGAACATAGCTTACTGAAAACAGATCCTGTTTCACAGGAACACAAGATTCTAGTTTAGAATTTAGCGCTAAAGAGGAAGGAGAAACACAGCCCAATGTACGTTCACTGATGGCATCCTACGTTCTTACAGCTTGTGAGGGCATTACACTGAAAGAAACGCATTTTGTATGCTCATGCAGTACCTTCAACCACACAAACATATGATCAGCTACCATTCCTGTTACACTATCAGTAACCTCCTTACCAGTGCTTAAAAGGTGACTCTAGATTGAACAAACTTCCTTAATTTGGGATTTTCTACTTATGCAGCCCAACTTATCAAGTGGGGGCATCTTAATACCGCACCCATTATAACACTCCTCTGCAATGTATTTGCTCAAATCAGCGCACTCAGACTCCTACGGAAATTAACCAACAGCATGAGCTGGCTTGGAAAAAGTCTGCCTTGCTGTGAAAGAAGACATTACCCCACCAGAACTATAACCCTCAATGGCTTTCTTTCTTTCATTATTTACTTTTTAATGGAAGCAAACCCCCCTGTCATCTCACCTACTCCTCTTTTAATAAGGAATGACTGCCGTGACTACCCCCATCTAGAACCACCATTCACTGCCAGCACCTCTGCTCTCCTCGTGTGCTTAGAGAATAACTGATTAGCACTTTGCATAATTAACCTGATTAGCACTGTGCATAATCAAACTGATTAGCACTTTGCATAATTAAAAAGAAATAATAATAATAACAATAATAAGCAGTAGGTAATAGCAAAAGCTGCTAGTCCCTATGCCTGTTCGTTAGCTCTAGGATTAGTTTAGTGCAGCATATTTTATTTCTTCAAATTATTTTTTTTTAAAGATGCACAAGCTCCCAAGAAACACAAGTTAAAAAAATTCTCATTTACTTTCAAAATCACTAGTGAAAATATTGGTTGTTTCACTACTACAACTTCGGCTTCCTTGTGCCTTCCTTCACTGCAGCCAAAGACCTTATCAGGATGATGCCCAAGAAGATAGACTACCAATTCCGATGTCTGTCTACAGCACTGCTTTTGGATTCATTATCACAGGATACAGAATCTCACATTTTTAAATGCTCGCAAGGGTAGGAAAGATGTATTATTGTTATTGTCAAGATGGGCAAGGTAGTAAGACACATCCTCAAAAGTACGTTGGTACAGAATTCTCTCCTGCCCTAAACAATTACTCCAGACCACAGGAAGTCTGGAAAGGAACATGGAATTAATCAGACTCCTGCCCCTAAGCCTGCAGCAATCTTCCCCCACTGGAGCTTTATTCTTGTGTGTGTGCACGTATGTATATTTTGCGACCTGTTCAAGAACATGAGAGACAGAATGTACTTCCTTTGACTGTCCTATCTCCAGTGTGAATCTGCCATTTAGGGTTTCAGGATTAACAACCACCTCCCAAGGTCTGAAGAACCTGTGCAGCTGCACCTAGCTAGACTGCAATGCTAAATGTCTGCACCACTAGTGACTCAGTTCTGCTGGACATTCAATGCCAGACAGCCTAGAAGAGCAGCGCCCCAGGAGAGTGGGTAAGCCAATGCAACCTCATCCCTCCTAGTCACCACGATAGCCAGTGTTTCTCCTCACTTTATTAACTTCATCTCTCTCTATCATCCTCATACTACAGCTCTGATTTTCCCTGCACTGCCCACAGCGCAATCTTCATCTTACATTTTCTATTATACCTTCAAGAGCACCCAAAAATACTCACTGCCAACCCTCTGAGATCTCCTTACAATGACCCTGCCAACATTTCCCAGTGGGTAGCAGACACACATTACGGCTCCTCTGCTGACTGCTCAGCCAGTACAGCTGGGACACTGAGCAACTAGGGAGCCTGTTCTGAGCAATAAGTCTCCCTGCCCTGCAGCTGTCCAGCCAGGATTCGCTGCTGCTGCCAGACACTGCATGGACCTCTCCTAGAACAGTGACAAAACCGTTCCTATTGTGCCAGAGTTTCTCATAGAACAGGCTGATGAGAAACTGTGCGGCGAAAGAGCAATGAAAGAGAAACTTGGCATAATCAGCTGGAAATTTATTACCCATGCACAGAGGCCTTTCCATCACCCCAAGCTAAAGAAACCCACACGAGCAGCAAAGGGTGCAGACCGAGTCCCTCATTTCACAAGTTGCTTAGCTTCAGAAGAAAAGTGTTGCTGTACAGATTTTTCAAGTCCAAATGTTCCTGGGGAAGGTAGTTCCAGTAATTCTGGGAAGGAAGCCAATCCCTTGGCTTTATATGTAAATATTTAAACAACATTATTTTTATATACATATCTTTTCTACACATATACATATATGTCTTTAGACTTCCAGACTTGCAAAACTGCAACGGAAAAAACCATGCCAGCCAACATACAGCTATAGGCCTTCCGGCCTGAACGATAACTGACCATCAGAAACAAAACACCACAATGACTTCAGAATAACTGAGCCACGTCATTTATGTTTACTGATCCACCCAAACAGAAGAGCTGAAAAAGTGGGACTACAGACTCTAATGCAGAGAGACTAAAGTCTTGAAAGTGGCAAGGACATAAAGTTCATCAATTTTAAATCTTTCAGAGACTATATGGATGCTGAGTGCTCCATCCACAGGTGTGGAACCTCCAGCTTTGGATGGCACAAAGCTTCACATTCCTACCATCTTAGCACCTTGACACCCGACAGAAAAGCTGTGATTTCATCGTGTTTAGAAAGGTCACGGGTCCTTCAGGTTTAAGTGAGCTTCATACCCCTAAAGGGACTGCATGGTAGGAAATGCAAGTAAAAGAACAGAAACATAATGGGCACTGAGATTTAGTGAATAAATAAAAAAGGGAGAGGGAAGCTTTAAAATTGTTGAGCAGGGGGTTGCTAAAATGGAGGAAGGTGATTTCGTGAGAAGAAGGTATCCAGTCAGAGCATGTTTTGAATAAATCAATCCATGAAAATAAGATTTAACACATGAATTCCACCTGCATACACTCAGTAAGTAACAAAACACACCTTGATACAAGGTGCACATGTGTACATTCCTAGCTATATGATTTAAAGTAATACATTTACAAATACAGTATTTACATGTTTGCTCAAGTACGTATATAGAGCACAGCCAGTGAGAGCTTTATGAAAAGATCACAGAAGCACATATACATGTACATAAAAATCATGTTAAAAAAGGGACCAAGAGTAGGGCAAGTCTTCTAGAAAATATTTTAATGGCTTTATAAAAAGCCCTCACCCAAAGTTTGAGGGGCTTTTGCAATCTTACATTTTTCTATTGCAAAATACACCTGCTTTCTTTTCTTTCTTTTTTCCCCCTAAACTAAATATTTCTTCCATCTAATGACTCTCTTTATTAGACAGCATCTAATTTGCATACATTTACATACAATTTAACTGCTAGCTTGTGAGAACAAAGAAATGGCTCTGTATTGTACTGAAGGACAATACTCAGAAAAGGAAGGTATAAAAACCAGCTAGCTCGGTGGCTGTGTATTCTCTTTGTTTCAGAAATACCAGGATTTTTAAACACACCACTTAAAGGGTGAAAAAGATTATTTCATCAAACAATGAAAAAAGATACAGCGCAGCTCCCTTTTAACACATTCTCTCTCTGGCCTGGTTAATGGGATTTAAGAGTCCAATATTTCTTTGCTTTCTTCTGTTTCCTTTATTAGAACTGATGGATTTAATTCTGTCACATATTTTACTTCATATTTTATTCCTATAACAATCTATGCTGAAGTTCAGCTCCAATGCTAATTCAATACTATCTTCCTTTCCTTGCAGTCAGCCTGGAATACAACTGAACGATCTTTGATGGGCATGAAGTACTCTGCCCTCAATGCCCAGTGCTAATGGATGTGACACAGAGCCTGCCAGCATTTTACCTTGTGGCAACAAGTCTAGAGATAATGAAAACTTACCATGTAGCTGACCGGGATTCAACAGGAAGGGAAGCAGGGCTGAGCTTCACTTGTGAGAACAGGGAGGGACTGTGGTCAGAGTAAATGCAGGATGTAAAGGATGTGTCAAGCCCTCTAGTCCCCTACAAGAAGAGGAGAAAAGGATCTTAAAACATCTCACATGAAGCAAAAACATTGAGAAACTGTTGGCAGGAACTCCAGCACCGGCCCTACCGAAACCACTACACATCAGCAAAGGGTTTCTCTCCAAAGGCTTTGCAGAGGGAGTACCAAGTACAGAGGGTGGCTACAAATCTAGCCCGTGTGGACTTGCCATAAAAATCTGTCAGGAAAAGAGACAAAACCAAACCAAAAACATTATTTCAGGCTGCATGCTGCACATCTCCATGTCCCCTCAAACGTGTGAAACCCAGCAAAACAGAATGGCCTGCCATTTGTTCCTGCCTGCACAGCAGAGCTGCTAGCTTTCCTTCCTAACTCTCCTTTTCCCAGCATCATACTCAATGACTTGTGCTCAGTGGGGCAGAACAAGTTAAGTACCAACATTCTGTGGCACATGGATGAGGGAAAGAACACCCATTCACTCTGGTGGCATCTTATAAGGGCCTGCCCTGCAGAAACAGAATAGGTGAAACCTTTTCTGGTGTAAGCAGACCTATTGCAACCGAATGGAATGAGACTACTCATGGTAAAAAGCATTAGGCCAAGTTAGCTTGCATACAAAGCAGGTGTAGTATTTAGGATCCAGCAGTCATCTGCTCTGCTCAGTTTGCCCCAGCCAGCCACATGGTATGTAGTACACTGGCTTTATATGATCAGCAGAAGGCCAAGTGTTAATTTGATGGGCATTCTCACACCAGCATGTGTGGCACAGTAACACTGTGACTGAAGATACAGGATCCACATCACAAGCTGTGCATAGAAGAAACTTGTGCTGATACTGCCCTGACATGCCTCACTGGCACTCAAAATACATTATAGGTTATTTTCAGACACAAATTTTAATTTAAAGCTGGCTGAAATGTTAATGAAGTTTTAGCTCTTTTTCAAAGGGGAAAATTCCCTACTGCTTACAGATATGTTTTTTCTCTTTTTTCTCCCCCGCCTGATCTGCTTCTAATGACATATAGCAATGAAACCTCATAAAAGAAATTAATCAAGCCTTCATATCGCTTTCCCTTTTCAAGGGTGGAAAGGTTGAGGTGTGTGATCTTCAGAGTTTCTGATGCATACCAAAATGCAAGTTTTAGAAACAGTGGAGAAAGTAGATTCCAAAGCCACTGGTCCTTTAACTATCATATCCTATGCTTACAGCTATATCTTGCTGAAACCACTGGGTTATTATTTCCAGAACCCAACTATAATATACACTTATTTTAACTGCAGCTGCCACAATCCCATCCTTCCCTCTCCTCTTTTCCCTCCTCATGTCCCCAAGTCCATCTTTGACCCAGGACTGGATAAAATGTCTGGTTCAAGGAGCTATTAGCTGAATGCAGTTTTCTTTTCCATGTGTTTTCAGCCACATCTACCCCCACCTGCAGCTCAGCATTCAGGCATGGCACTTGGGGGTTAGAGCTAAGGAGGCAGCAGAACTGTACAAGAGGAGGAACACCAACAGAGTGATGTCAACATCTATCAGCTTAAGCTGCTGTGGGCCTGCATTTTGAGATGTCTGGGGCTGCTTTGGTATGACATGGAAGAAAGGCTCTTACCACGTAGCTGGAAGCCAAACCAAGCATGGCTTTACAGGTAGAAAAGCCCCACTTCACATGCTAACCTAGAAAAACCTGGCAGGCTATGCAGATCATACAGAACAGATGCAGTCTGCTTCTGATGAAAAATAGCCTGAGATAACGGTGCACTGCTACAATCTGCACCAGGGGCAATTTCCAAGTGGCAGGTTGAATTAGCCGCAAGTGACATGCATTTCAGCAACGCTTCCCTAAGGCAGTAAGGCAAGGTCCCACATTCAAAAGGAAAGAATGGAGTTTTCTTGCCAAACGCAAACGATAAAGCGGGTGATTAAGAACCACTGTAACCAGAACCGAATATTCTGAAGCTCCCCAAAAACATATTTAAAGGACTTCAGAAAATACATCTGGAAATAAAGAGCAGGAACTTTCCTTTACACCTCTACAGTTACACTATTAAGCATTTCTTTTGCTACTTTCCTGGAGTACAAGCATCAATTCCAGCCTGACTAGAAACCTAGCATTCTAACCATCAGCATTTCTAGTCACTGCCCAAACAGTTGTGCAGGATGCTGTGGGATGTGTATCTGAATTTCAGCTGAATATCTTGGACACTGCAGTCCAAATCTCTTCTTTTAGCTTGCGTGCTTTAGGGGTAACAAAAACTGGAACATTTTAAACCCTACGAAAGAGATCCTTTAGCAGTAAGGAATCACACACCACCATTATCAACAATTTCTTCAGAAGAAGGAGTCATTAAGGAACAGCTGCACTAGGCAGCTAGCATCCACAGTTATTCATCATCTTTGGAAGATACAACGACTTGGAGAACTAGAAGAATCAGTTTGGACACCTGACCTTCATCCATTTTCATCACCTCAGGATACAGCTTTCATCGGTGCAATGCTCTTGTGCATATATTCTTGCTGTGGTGTCACCAAATACTTTTCTCTATACAAATAACTCTCTGTTAGAAAACATGCACACATATGTACCTACCCATGGGCACATATATACACACATATAAAACTCTCTGGTAAATTCCTGTTATTAACATCTAATTATGACTGTATCACTGGGTGTCATAACAACTGTTTGATTGATTTTGTTCTTTCCAGGTTACAACAGATGCCTAAATCACTTCTGAGGGTATTCAAAACAATAAGGATTATCTAAGAAATTTAAATTATGTCAATATTTGAATACTTTCTAGTCAAGGGCTCAAATGGTTTAAAAGTGTTTTACAACATCAGCCTCAAATTTGATCTTCAATTTAACAATTCTTCCTGGAGCTAAAAAGTAGGTTACGCAAATTGTTCATCAGATTTTTCCCTCTCTTTTCTTTTGTTGTTCCATACTCCATTGAAGCCGAGATATGAAAATGTTAAGAGTTGGTATAAGCAGAATCAGTCAGTAGAAAGTAGCTCTTTTTTGCACCTAGTTAAGTTTTGGCATTTATGAAGTTCCACTTTTTGTACATAACTGTCTCATTACATTTTGTATTAGATGTTATGGGTGGGATTATCCAAAGGAACAAGGGTGTGATCCTCTTTCCACTCAAATCATGGTGAAATAGTTCAAGTTGAATTCACCAGCAGCATATTCAGGCCAGTTTTGAATGCGCTGCAAAATCCTCCCCCTTGCCAACCTGCCCAGAAAGTGGGCAGAAACAAAATCCCACCACCCTGAATCCAGGATACAACGTCTACAAGCTGCAGCTTACACAGTTCCACCAAATTAAAGATGCTGAGAATTCCCTTTTAAATACAAACAGTATTTCTGAAGCCAGTAAACTCTAACGTTCACTCTGATTTGATAAATTATATTAAATACAATTTGCCTCAGCAGCATTTTAAACCATGACAGCTAGAGCACGAGTAGGTCACTTTTACATGCAGAAGTCTCTCCAGTTGTGTATACAGCCTGGATTATGTATGCAGGCCCACACTCCCCGAGATAACAAAATTACCCAGCTTGCACTCCAAGCCAGTCAGAAACCGTGTAGTTGCAGATAGCAAAGTCAAGCCCAAGCCAATCAGTCCTGCTAAGCAGCTGCTATCTCAGTTGCTTATTAGTTCACCAGTACACTAGCCACGACCAAAGGCTTCAGATGGGCTTATAGTATGCCCAGAACAAAACTGTCTCTGCTTTCAAAATACCACAGAAATGCAACCATGAACGAACACTATCAAAGGGTGGAGGTAGGAGAGAAATCCATTTTAAATTTTCTCAAAGCATTATTTTTTAACACTGAGGAGCAGCAAATCCTTACTCTTGAATCCTGTATAATAACAGAATCGTGCTGTTTGTTGGCAGAATGCTACGTTTCGTTTCAGCAGGAAAAAAAGATTGTCTAACAATTTTTCCTGATTTAGATGGGTTTTAGGTCAACCTTAGCTACATACAAATGAATGTTTTGTTCAAATTACAGGGTAATTTTAATTAGGACACCCTGTTAGACATCCTGTTGTTCTCCTTAATGGACTTTCTCAATTATGAGAAGAAACACCTCCCCACCAGCCCACGACTTAAAAGTTAAGGTAAAAATTATGCTGAATAAATACACAAAGATAAAAATTATTATTGTGCATTAGGTCTTTTTATTTCTCTTAATCTTTATTTGGCAACTTCTGTATCAAAAGGGCAGAGTTCAGAATTCCACACCCATTAAACACCTGTTTAAAAACCACTTGAAGCACTGGAACCAGCCAAATCTGTCCCAATTAAGCAGAAACGTTGGCACTGCTGTCCTGAGTAAGGAACACCCATTGCCATTTGCTCTCATTAGGTTAAACGGGTTTCTTGGGACATAGCTGAATTCCTGATTATGTGCATTGCAAATGGATGGAGAACACCAGAACAATGAAATTTAATTCAGTGTAGCCTTCTGTCCAGTTGTCAAGCATGGAATTTTGGGAAGAGCGAAAACTGAAGCTCTGGGAAGTGGCTGACATAATGGCAAGAACTGGGATGGGATTTCTTCTTGAAAATGCCCTGAGATTTAAGAGCTGATTCCCTTTATCTTAGCATCTCCTCCTCTGTACTTTGCATTGGTTTGATTCCCTTACACAGTTTTATTTGTTAGTTATAAGCCCAATATGGTATCTTCTACATTAACTTTAGTTTTAACTTGATCACCGATCACTTGATTGTTTATGATTCAGGATGCAACGAAAAGCTCAGAAAATAGAAGCTTTTTTCACAGATCAGACACAGTACTGCAAGTTTTCCAAATATTTTTGTCAACTTATTTAAAGGCTCATCTAGAGAGACCAGCTGCATGGCAAATGGAAGAATCTTGTCTCTATCTTTCATTTAACCTCTTGGCTTCTGTCAAGGATGCCGTCATGCTTGTCAATAAGCAACAAGTCAAGTGGTCTTTTTCCAAACACCCAAAAATATATTTCAGGGTGGTGCCACTAGAAAGCCACTAGACAGGATCAGAGCAGAGTGGCAGTGATTTAAAAGTAGTCTGAAATGGCTCTAATATCCATGCTCAATCCTCTATAATCCCACTTCATTATCAATTTATTAACTTCCTTTGTTGTCCTTTCTGTCACCCTCCTGTGCCAGTCACTAATATATCTTAGTTTGGAAAGTGCTGTACTCAATGTGTGCAAAAAGCTAGCATGCTTCACATAAAACTAATCAGTTAACTGTATCCAAGTAAAAGATATAAAGAGTCTTTAAACTGATAGCCTAAAATTAAATATATAAAAAGAAGGGTTCAGCACTATAAACACTACTTGATTCACAACTCCTATAGTTAGGATGTAGGCAGCCTGACAAAAACACCTATATATTTTTCACCTATGCCACGCTGACTTCTTCAGAACACAAACCCTGTTGGTTTTCTACGATCTCTTACACTTAGTGTAGAGCTCACAATCATTTAGCTCCTACATTTCTAAAGCAGGCTTTAGTACAAGGAATAAAAAAAAAGCATTCTAGGAATAAAAGATGTCAGCTAGCAGTCACTGCTGACCCAAAACTATATTTATTTTCAAGACAACCATAAGAGTGGCAGATGCTTTCTTGTTCTGGCTGGCTACAAATGGCACCAAGAAATCCTAAGATAGATACTTGAATACTTACTCTTTGCTTGTTCCCCACCACCACCAATAACAAGTATTTTTGCATACAAACAACACTTTCCGATTTGCTACTGCTGCGTATTTAAATACCGACGGGTGCCATAGTCACCGTGGTCTCAAGAACAGTTTGCCTTCCATATTCCCACTGATCTCAACATGAATCCTGGGTACCCAAAACATGTGAAAAATATTCCATATTTATTCACCATTATTTAATTCACAGCAACTGTTGCTGCTCTATAGTGAGATCACTTTACCACAATATCCCTAAAAATTGAAAGCCACAGTCCTTAGCTATTTCTTAATTTAAGCCTTAGTAACTTCCCTCTTATAATTGGTGGCTGACATTTTATTCAGCAGATGATATCTGTACGTGCAGCACTTCCAGACTACAAAGAGCTGCAAATGCTCTCATTACAAATGGGTGTTTTCATCTGTAGATGTTTTGTGAGACTACCAGAATGGAGTAAGAAAGCAGGAGCATGGGTGGAAAGAAAAACAAAACAAGCCTACAAACAAACAAAACACTACAAATCACAACAGGACAAGAGAAAAATCAAGTGGTGACATCACCCTTACTGGATTAGTAAAAACAATTCTGGCTTGATTGGAATTCCAGGGGTTTTTTTAACTTTCCATTAGACAACTATAAAAACATTTAGCTGTATCACTTTCACAGACACCCAGATAAACTACCTTCTATTACCTGCACCTAAGTACACCTAGTGCAACTTAAATGTAAAATCAGTAGTGTTCTGCACTGTAAAAAAAATAGAGGGAAGCATCTCTACACTGCTCTCCTTGAAAAAGCACAAACAATTCATTCTATGTATTTCAGCTGGCATTTCACTCCCGCTGAATCGGAAGTGTATTTTGGACCCTGGAGAAGCTGCCTTCAACACCACCCTTCAAATGCCTGAGCTCAACAAAACCCAGAGAGCAGCAGACTGGCACGTTGGCTGAAGCGATGCAATATTCCACAGGAGAAGAGACTTTGCCTACATCACAAATATCTACAGTCAAATCACATAACTTTTTTATAGCCAATATAAATAAGAGATATAGGTTAATAGGAGAGAAAAAAACCACCTTCAGAATCACCTGGAACACTTTGTGGAGCTGTCATTTAATTGCCTACAACAACAATTTTTAAAGCTTTTGCAGGAAGCAACTAAGTGCCTGTAACAGAAGCCGAGGACAAGGCCCTCTTGTCCCTGGGAAAACGTGGTAACACACAACAAATGAGGGGAAAGAGAGAATAGCTCCAAAAAAAAAAAAAGGGGGGGAAAGAAAAAAGGCACCGGAACAGGCTGATCCAGGAAGTCCTGAAATACGGAAGCCTACCTAAATATTTAAAGTCAAAAGAATAAAAAAACATCATAATTACTCTTGTGTCAAGAAACGCACTCTTCCTCACTACCAGGATCCCACAGTGGAGCGTCTTGGTCTTGAAAGATGCCAAAAAATGTGGTCCATGAAGCAGAATTACAGTCTCAAGACAAAAAAGAGCAAGAAGTGAGGTGTGGGGCTAAAGTTGAAGATGGGAATGGCTAGGATTAAGAATCCTTGTCTCTGAGGCTGGGATGGGGAAAAAAAAAGGAAGGCACAAAGTAAGGGGAAGTCAGTGAAGGGGTATTATTAATGTTCCGATATGCCATCTTGTAATATCCCATTGAAATCCACACCAGTGTGTGCTGTTACTGTATTTGGCCAAGTGCACCACCGTGTTTAGTTTGAACTTTGATTTCAATAAATCACACAATACAGGGAGGCAACCAAGTGACTCACAGTCCCTTCTGAACTCTCACCCCATTAAACCTTAAGACTGTAGTAGGAACAGCACCCAAAACATAAGCGCACTACACAGAGGAAAGGTATTGAATGGAACATCCCAGCACTGCTTAATCATTTGTTAGACATGAACAGTAACTCAGTCTAACTGCTGGCATGGCAGTTAGAGCAATAGATAAATTTGGTGCATGCATCAGATACAGAAAACCATGGGCTGCCCAATTTTCTAAGGAGAGCACAGACGCTCTGCACACCTGAGCACGATTAAGTCTTACTGCTTATGAGGACGAGAGTCAGTGTTGGCAGTGCACTGGTTTGAAAGGGAGGGAGGCAGTTGGAGGAGAAGCATAAACCTGTTTCTGCTCACTACCAACGTTATTGCAGTCACCAGTAATGAGGTGGCAAGGCCAGAAGGGGAAAGGGATATAGGATCTGGAGTGCTTTATCAGCTCCAAGACTAAGTGCTGGTTTTGGCACTATTTTCATTCTAGTGAGTTACAAACAAAAAACCCCACAACCAACCAAGCAGGTGCTTGCAATCTGAGAGACCACATGCCAGCTACAGCTGCTTCAAACCGATTCAGTTACATCTGCCTGAATAGTCCCAGGACATCAAATCCACCGAAGGGAACCACAGGTCCAACAGAGATCCAGTACTTTGGGGCTGTAATGCTCCATTAAATTAAGGTGGAAATCTCCCAACTGAAACCAGGGGAGAATATTCAGACAGGGTCTGAAGCACATGAGCACGCTCAGCCTCGGATAAGATGGAAGATGGGAGACAGGATATGCATGACACTGGGATGCACAGTAAAAGCCCTTTGGAAATAATGCCTCAAAAATTTCCTGAAGCAGCCTGACAGCACTGCCTTGTTTCCCAAAACACTGGGTGCAGTACATTTGCTTGAACATGCTCTTGGGATTGGGACTTCACTCCAAACCTTGTTTGTACAAAAAGGGGCCAAGCAGCTGGGAAATTCTGGAGAGTAGCGTGTCCTCATTAGCTCCCATCTGCCATCAGAACTCAGCTCATGGCAAGTTTGGCTAAGTCCTGGTGTTCTCAGGTCCAAATCTGGGTCAGTTTTAATTACACTATACAGAATTCAGTGTGCAGTTTTTAAATCCTTATTATACAGCGCAGAAGAACGGGCAGCTCTCCAACTAATCAATTTTTTAAAAGTATATATATAAAAATTTTAAACCAGGCTAGACAGACAGTGGGTGGAAGGGAAGGGAAAAAAAAAGTCTCAGCGAGTACAGGGGTTAGTTAAGAGAACTGTTAGCAAAAGTGGGTCAGCAGCAAGTTCTGATTTAAAACTTCAAAGGAAGGGGGAAAAGGAAAAAAAAAAACCCTCTTCATTTTTCAAGGCAGTGAAACTGATGTGCAAGATGTACACAATTCGTACTTGTTTTAGCATCAGCATGGTTACACACAACAATGCTGCAGCCACGTTGCTCTGAAGGGAAAGATAGATCATCTTGTGACTACAGGAACACAGCACGCATTAGCTGACCTATTCCTTTAACCTGTACCTTCTAACGGGGTTACTTCCAGGTTTGAGAAAAACCCTTCCCCTACAAATAAAAATGAAGTTTGTAGCCTTTACCTCATAGGTACAGAAAAGGTGTGGTGGTTGGAAGTGCGGTTCAATAGGATTCTTGAAGGTGATAGTGAACTGCAGGATGTTAGACTAAACCCTTACCCAATTAACACTTTTTGGACTACAGTAACTGCTATTTATTTCCTCTTCTTCTATGCCATCAAATAGCCATCAGCCAGGTCAGGACTTGAAAAGAGTTTTGCTTGCCAGGTTGCTGGCAAACCAAACGATAGGAGGCACAGAGAATGGCATGTTTTTCACTGAACAGACTCCTGGGACAGGATAGCCCGCCAAATCTTATCTATGTAAATTGGGGTAAAATCTACTCTCAAAGTCAACAACCAGAATCTGCCCTGTTTAGAATCTTTGTCAGATGTAAGGGAGCAAGTGGAAGTCTTCGGTGACAGTTACAGACATGAAGGTAGCACAGAAATGGAGAAGGATGATCAAGGAGCAGAGTAAACAGTGATGAAACGATAGGTGCTTGTTAGAAGAGCATAATATTCTGCCACCCCCTACACAAAACCTACACCTTCAAAGATTTCCAAGTTCGCTTTAAACGCTTCCATGAAAAATTCCCGTTAAAATAGATTCCCCCTTCATGCACCTTGTTAGTATTATCATAGCTTTCATTTTAGAGCTACAGCATAGCAGAAACATGACACAATCCTGCACTCTGCCTTGTAAGTACTTCTTCAATTGGTGGCTAATCCACACATCTGTAGCTGGTAGGTGAACCTGGTGCATCCTAATACATCAAGGAATACATTGCTATTTCAGGATCAACAAAAACTGCAAGGCTGGATAACCAGAAAACTCTCTTTCTCTGAATGGAAGCTTTTGCATTAACGTAAATCCCCTCCCTCACACACCACCTCTAACATACGAAAACCCATATACGAAGCACATGTAACACAACAATCCAAGCCAAAATCAAAGAAAGAAAACTTACCACAAGAGCATCACAATCCTACATACCACCAACTTCTCCATTTTGGTTCTCAAATGTGGGAGGCCTTTTTGCCCACAGCACCTGAGTGGTCCAAAGCTCTAACTGTCCCCACCTGGGCCCACTTACATTAACCAAGACATCTGGGACATCTGTGAATTTAGCTGAGCTGATACCAAAAGGAATTTGGATTAAAAAGAAGTGAGCTGAAGCCACAAGTAGGGAGGGTGGGTGATTACTGAAGCAGAAAACTACCCCATGTGAACCCATTTTCTAAGGGTCTGGTTTCTTAGCAGAACTTTTCACTGTGAAGTTTCTTTGCAGGTCAGTAACAGAACACAAATGTGCAGGAGAACAGGAACACAGCAACTGCTGGTAAATTCAGACCAGATTTTATCACTGTATCATTCTTGTAACAGAAATTTCAGGGCCCAGAAGCATCTTTGGGTTACGCTCTCCCTCAAGGCATTGTTGGTTCTTTGATGCCCTATCTGAAGACACAACCAGCAGTCACCAGCCCGAATAGACAACTTCTAACTTACACCAACGAAGCGCGGAGCAGCAATCCTATCTAGCGCTGCACATGCTCTGGAATACTGACAAGGAAGTTCAGTGGTGAAACGGGACGGCTACTTGGGAAGTACACAAGTGAGGACTGTGCAATTCAGAAGGAAAGTTCAGCTTTTAGCTGACATTTTAGTTTTATATCATCTATCAGTTCAGCATTATTAAATAATTTTACATACCTCTTTGGCCTCTCTTTTTCTCTTCCTTCATTTGACATGTTCTAACAAACCATTCTAAAAGGTAAAAGTTAAAGATGGCTAGCACTGTATCCACTGCTAAGGTGGACTCTTCCTAGGCTTTAAGTAATCTTAAGAACCACAAGTATGACAACAGATGTCACTTACTACCTTCTGCAATGGTGGAACTATAAAGTAGAAGGAACATAGCCTCTGAAGTGTCTTTACATTCCACTGTCCATACAAGTGGAAGATGCAGTGTGGAAAACAAGCCCTGTTCCCCCCTTCACAAAAAAAAAGAGGCTCTGCCCCTGCTCACATCCCCACAGATGCACTTATTTTCTTTCCTCTCCTCCCTCTAAAATGGTGTTTGAATGTGACCCAAGTTAACGTCACTAAAACTCTTCAGGTTCTTCAGCTGATAATGCACTGTCTCAGAGTTGAATGTTGTCACACTATCTTGTTCAAAGGTGCATCTGGTAGGCCTGGATTCTGACCGGCGAGCCTATTAGAATGGAGACAGGCTGGTATTTCTGAATGATCCATGCTGTTCTTGAATAACAAGGCTCCCACAGAAGCGTATATTCCTTCACAACTGCATTCATGGTGAAATGGTGCAAGCTTGGGCATGGCATATGAATGCAGTTACACTCTATAGCAACAAAGTATGCCATTCTGAGACAGGGGATGTTTTATTTTGAAGACTGTCAGCACCTGGGGATGTTAAAAACGTAGGAGTAATTTACAGAATGAATTAAACCACAGTGGTCCCATGTCAGAAATTAAAGAGAGATGCTTGTCAAACACATCTCTACTAAAAATTCATGCTACTGTATTCATCTTACTGTACCTGCATGTAGCTACTCACATAATCCTCTTAGTGGGGTCTGTCTTTGATACCACATGAGCTGAAACAGTTGAAACAACAGTATGATATATAACCAGAACGAGCCTTTCTGTTTTATTGTCCGTGGTTGTGAGAGTTGATGTCATACCCTTAATATCTGAATGCCATTTTTCTATTGAGCTTTATTTGTAAGTGGCTGTTTTTTTGGTGCTATACAGTCTACATTAAATGAATCAGTACATAAGAAAATGCAACACCTATTATCATGTATTTCATAAACATCCAACCCATGGCTTATGTGTGTGCTGTGCAGCACAGTTGTTATTACAAGCTAACAAGATGTTCTAAACTATCAGAGTACGTCCTACCAATCTCATTTCTGTGAATTTTAAAAACAGTGGGGCAGGATTAAGTGGAATTTGCCAAATTTCTGTGTTCACTGTACCTGTAGAGGAGGAAGAAACTTGCAATTCTCCCACTCCAGTGAGGAGATGGTATTAAGAACACAGCTAAACAAGGCCAACCAAAAAGATCATGAGTACTTTCCTGAAGAATAATACCCTAGGTATAGTTTTCTTAAATAAAAACTGAGATATTTTAAAGTGACCTCAACTTGCAAGTTCTGTCACGCAGTTTCCAGCCTGCATGACAAAACAGAGCAAAAGAAAAAAAAGCACACAGACTGGCGTACCTAGCTCAGTTTATTCTTTCTCTTGTTTGATAGACACACTAATGTCAGATGATGAATTCAAAAGGCCCTCCAGGGTGAGACAGAGTATAATCCCAGTTTAAGACTGAAAATGAAGTGACAACAGATAAACATAGGTCCATGAAAAGAAAGTTTATAATATACTGCCTTTATATAGTAATATGAGATACAAATACCAGTTATTCCCATTTTCTACATAAGGAAACAAAAGCTCTGGTCTAGACCACAAAATGAATGAAGGGTCCCATGCTGAATATACAGAGTTATGTCATACTCTGGTTTCTATTAATTTTATCACATTTAACCTCAGTACCTGACAACTTGTGGTGTCTTTTATTCAGCTTAAAAAAGTCAACAACAATAGATAAACATAGGAGCACGTATCTGGAGCGTGGTTCAACTAAAAATCTATCTACCTGGTCCACATCACATCCCATTGCAGACCATTCAGACAGGCCCAACAGCATGACACTAGCCAGGACAGGCAGTTACTGAATCTGTGAGGAGGGCAAATGAGTAGTCTTGCTGCCCTCCATTAACTCTTTCCAGCTGCTGGCAACCACTGGCTAGGGGTTTTCTGAGCAAGTGGTTATATTAACATCTTTGTGTTAAACAGCCCTTGATGGACTTTTCTTTCATGAGTATAGCAGGCAAATTTCCTTCTGCTTTTTCTTCATCTTGGGTTAATGACTTCTACTGTCAATATTTGTGTCGTATGTGTCATGAAGATTTTCTGGTGCTGCAGAATCTCTGATACAAATATAAGGAAAAGACGGGTGTAGAGATCACTCCTCCTGGACTAAACCAGTGTAAAGCAGAGCGTAAACAGATCTCAAGACAATGGCAGATCTGTTGCTGTCTCATGGTGAAGATTTCAACAGATCATAACAATGCTGCAGCTTTGCAGTTTGTTTAAACGGACGTATAACATACTAACTCCCTTTTACAAAAGCAAAGAGATGCTCAATCTGTGCCAAGAGGCACAAACTGAGTAGATATGAAGGTGAAACGGTCTGATTTGCCTGTCAGACTTGCAATGTGACTGCATCTGCTGCTTGGATGCTGCCTAAATAGGCCAAGATCAAGGTTGCAAAGATTGATTTAATTCTGATCCCTCAAAGTAAACAAGACCCAGAAATCAAAGCTCATAATAAAATTTAAAATTATCCCACAAAGTCATCATATATTTGCACACTGCAGTGCACGTATCACGTGTGCATGTACACGTACACACACAAATCCATGTTATACCCTGCATTTGTATGTTGCATCATTGCAAATACACTCTGAAAGAGCATATTGTTGCTACAGGAAAACAGCATTCTTTGGTGCAGAGAACCTATGCTACTGTTCCCCTTTCCTAACGAGAAAACACTGATTCACATCTATTTGCCTCACCTCCCTGCCCCTGTACCAACAAGGAACTCACCTTACATCTCTATAATGCTTTCCACAGCCAAGTCTCCAACCCCAGGCAACCCAGCCTCGACTGTAGGCAGTAGAGAGCTCAGCTCAATGCTTACCATGCTCAGTACATGTCATGTAACACAAGTAACCTGCTAAGGAGCTGCTATGTGCTCTCTCCAAGTCACAGCTGCCAGCAACAATTGAGCAAGTGCAGCCTAGCTTTCAGGATTCCTGCCTGTTGCCCAGGAACCACACAAAGCACTGGAGATTTTAAAGAGGTGCAAACAGTGCTTTTCTCCTATGCCTTGTCCTCCAGCACGTCAGGCTGCACAGCCTTTGCAACGGCAACACCAGAAGAACCAGAGAGCAGGAAATGAACTTTCCAAACACAATCAGAGTTCCTACCGATAAGGTGACACTGTGATGACATGAGAAAAACAGCTTGCACGTAGCACTATAAGCAGATGCAGGGAGGCTTGGTCAGGCTTGCCTTTGTGGAAACACTTCTTTGCAGAAAGATGCAACTGTACTCTAATTCTGCATTACACATTTTGTCTAAAATTGTCAGTATTTCTCACCTGCAAAATATTTCGTTGAGGTAAGAGATGCTGTTTCTGAACACACGATGATTCAGAACACGTAATGAGCACCAAAAATAAATCAAAGGGGTGCATGTTAAAGCTTACACGATAGCTTTATAGGCATTTTTAATGCTCAAAAGTGTCTAATAAGTGTCTTAACAAGCATAATATAAATCACACAATTATCTGATTGCGTGTATGAACAAAAATTATATATGTACCATCTGTTTACAGCCCATTGCTTAACGCTATAATCTTTTATACACACAGCTCAGTGCATAGGTGATACTGAAGGTAGACAGAAAAAGTATACCCTGAACTGAAGAACTGTAAGACAATTTTTAACAGGCTCATTAGAAAAGATTGCACTAACCCCAGAGTTGTTTGTTTTGTCAATATTGCCTACACTGTGTTAAGGTCATCAGTGCAAGCTTCTTATTAGCCATGTTCCCATGTTGATAATCAGGCAAATTCCTGTTAATTTCAGGCAGAATCTTGCCTGAATTGGAAGGGAGCAGGAACTGGTTAAGGCCATTAACCAGATGGCATGAAGATCTGGCACTCTGATGTTATGAACAACTACCAGTCTGGTGTCTACCTGCTACTTAAAAGCCTGCTCACAAGTCAAGCCTGAGCAAGGCACTTGGGATGTTTGGTCAGAAATACTACAATGCTGACACACGTGCTAAGGGCTTCTGTCAGAAATGAAACTGCTCAGATAGGTTTTACCTTCCTTTTTGGATTCAGCTTTCCATTTGGATGAGAGGCTGAAAAGGGTAAAGGGTTCTCTTGTATAGACGCCAACAAAAACAAAGGTAAACTTAGAATTTTCATTAACTGTAAATTACAAGAGCAAACAGAAATAAGGATTGATGTGAGCAACAGGGAATGCTAAAGCTTCACCAAATGTAATGTGTAATGCCTCAACCCAAACATATTTTGGGATGACTGCCAAGAAGATGGGTATAAATGTGGGAGGCTTAGTAGAGTACAGTTTGAGCTAAAATGTGTAAAGTTTTCACTTGTGCTAAGGAAACATTCGTAGCTAGGTAAAAACAAGGCCTTATGAAAAATCCAATTTTGCATCTAATCTAAATTTCCCTGGGCAAAGCAACTGCTCTCTTCCTAAAATGATCCTTGAGAGAGCTGGTGGTAGCATGTAATTATTTAAGATAGTATTGCCATGGGTTAGGCATTAGCTGAATATTCTGAAGTCTAGAGCTGCCTTATCTAGCATTAAGTGGTTTGATGTTCTCATCTAAACCTGAATTGGAATTCCTCATTATAATGCTTTTGTCATTTGATGGTCCAATGACACCCGTACAAATACAACCCAGAAATGTCATCTCTGTCTAACAAGCTTTCATGTGCTCCCTTACCTTACAATTTGATCAGTTAGATCTATTGACCCAGAATCTCCTAGTAGTGAGGGATACAGCATCCCAAACCACTAGAGCTTCACCAGCGAAACGCAGTGTCCTGCATGTTGTCAGGGCTGCAGTGGAAAGGGCATTAAATAACCCAACTAATCGTTCTGCATTGCTAAAAATCCCCCAGCAGAAAAAGGCCAACATGGTTGAGTTTTGGTTATCTGCTGTCATAGATTCGCCTCAGCACTAAGAAAGAGTATGAGGCGCTCAACTAAAAGACTAATATTCATGAACTAGGACTTAAATTTACTTCCCATCAGAAAAGCAGTGGACAATTCTATTAAAGGCAAGAGGCTGGAGAGTAAAAGGCCATAAATTCTACAGAAATGTTTAACACAGGCTCATTTCTCAGCTTTTTTTTTTTTTAAGCTACTTTCTTCTTGAGTTGATAGACCAGCAAAAAATGTCAACAGCAATAAAGCTTCTTACCTATTTTTCTGCACAGACTTCAGAAAGCATACACAGTAATGAAGCTCCAAGAAGCCATTTTACTGGCTACCACTTCAGCTTTATTGGTGTGACTGGTTCCAAGATCTTGACACAGTAACACCCGTTACTTCATGTTTCTCTGTGTTAAGTGCAGGGTACATCCTTCCCTCTCTGTGCCTGAGATGATACAGGATCTGCAGCTGACAGATAGGGGCAAGCTTTTGATTCCCCTTAATGCACCTGCAGGTCTACAGATGAGAAAATGTGAAGTGCCTATTGACAACACAGTACAGGAATCATACTGACAATACCCAGTGCGTTCCATTACTTGGCAAATAAACATGACCCTCTGGTAAAGAGATGGTGGCAACAGAAACTTACCTGATTTAAAAGAGAATTAAGATCTCAAAAGACACTGCCTATTCATTCCATTGTTCAACAAGTAGATCTATTCATCAGGGAGGACCAAAGGTGACAAGTAACCCTAGCAATATATACACATAACGCTACTTATCACCAGAAGCAGTAATACAGCCTCCACTGGTAGGAGAGACTGTGACTTTTCTTCTGCTAGAGAATGTCACCCTTAAGGCTAACACTGGCATGAGAATGGGAAGAACGTTTAGGAAGAACTCTAAGGTAAATGCAGCTCAGATTTGTCTCCACAGTTGCCAGTGACTAAGTGGCAGGCAAAAACATTTCTTAGGCTGCTCAATAACAGAAATATACAGTGTGCAATGGAGTTCAAAGACAACAGTGATTAAAAAAACCTCTTTTTAAACTCTGGGTAGGGATCCTAGACATTGTGGAACAGGCCAAGACACACTGATTTGGTGACAACTTTAGGGTGAAGTTACCTTCTCTGTCAATTGAATCTTTCCTTCAAAGTGCATCAAGTGTGTGCCCCTCAGCAAAGCTTAGAGGAGTCTCAAAGAACGTACCCTTTTCTGCAGTGGCTCCTGTAAGATAAGAAACTGAATTAACCACACTCTCCACTGGTGCCAGCTAGACCACAAAGTGTACCATCAACACTCTGCTGTAAGGCAAAAGCTATGGTAATTTTAAGAGAATATCAATTATACATCCTGTCCTAGAAGGGCTACAACCTGACTTCAGATTTCTTATAAACTGTCTTCTTGCACTCCTAAATAATACCAGAATAAGAAACAGCAGACTACTTTCTCTGAGATATTTAAAAACTCTGGGATATTCTAAGCAGATACAAGCTAATATTATTATCCTGAATAGCACTACAAGCTGCCCTCCATGCACAGCACCATGCAGGCTGTCATTTTTGTAGTTAGGATGCATTTTGCAGCAAGACTTAACTGTTCTTTCAAGTGCACTGTACTGCTAGTTGTTGTCACAATTATTTATAACTAGGGACATCCATCTCCTACTAACCTTCTGTTCTGGTCCAATACACAGGAAACAGTATTTGGAGCGCTGAAGTACATTTATAAGGATTTCAACTCAGTGTTTCTTAGCCAGATTCTGCCCTCTGCTTTTGACTGTGAGCTCAGGCAAGTCAAAGATGTTATTCAGTCCTCCTCTCTATTGCGTGGTATGAGTGCGTAAAAACTTAAAACTTCATGGAAGGTCAGGATAGCGAATGAAGATGTTCAGCTACAGAAGGGCTTTTTCAAGAGACATGTACAGATGACACTATGAGTTGGGTTTCTTCTTTAAACTGTATCATAAAGGTACTGCAGCACTCTTTAAAGCAGAGAAGCAGTGGAACACTCAATGCCACAAAATAATCTATCCCTAGTTTAGCAGTGAATTATCCTACAACCCAGAGAAAGTTACTTAACTGCTCTGTTTCAGTTTCCCCATCTATCAAATGGGGATAATGATGCCACTCTAAGGTTCTTTAAAATATATATTATCATTTGGAAACTTGTAAAGTGCACCGGAGTATCTAAAAAACCCACCAAGAATACAGGAGTAAGTATTACTTTAAACATTTGCTGCAATACTTTAATACAAGTCATACCTTTCTCAGAAGTACTTTGCAATATTCTCAAGTGTCTTTTTGTACTATTTAAGTGAATCAACAACAATTAGCATACCTCTAGCAACCAGATTTGAAGGTATTACATGCTTTCAGTTTAAACTTGCAACTGTTGGTTGAAACACAAAGCTTTTCATGGACTTCAGTAAGATATGGACTCAGGTATATTCAGTAAGGTATATTTGTCCTAAAATAGTGAAGTAGCACTGTGTTCTTTCCAACAATTAGGAAGTGAAAGAAAAAGAGACTAACATTGTGTCCTGCCTCTCTGACATTCTGTTCAGCACCTACATAACACAGATGCTACAGAAGACCCACTCTTAACTTTGAAGTGCAGGAAAACACATCATGGTAAGAGACTGAGTGCCACTCAAAGCATCCTTTGAAACTTCTGTAAAACTGCAGGTGACCTTTGTATCTGGAGATGGTTTCATGATTAGTTTATTTTTCTATCCTTTTAGAGCACAGAAGAGCAAATTCATTACATGTTTAAAACTCAACATTCTTTGCAGGCTTTAGAGATTCAAATACTTCTACTTCTGAAAGTTTTCCTGCTTAAATATGTACTCATAGAGTTTAATCAAAAAGTGGCTGGACGTACATATTGTACATCAAATTCCAAATCATTAATCAGTAAGTTACATCTTTAAAGGCAGGTATTTTAGTGCAGAATAGAGCCATCTGCTCAACTTTGAATTACAAGAATGGATCACGGAGTTTCTAAAATTCTTAATGTTACAGATAGGACCAAGCATGGAGACTTCCAGGCCCAGAAGATTACTTCCTTCAGACACTGTTAACAATCAAGAACAAGATATCAGAACTGGAAACGGCTTGCAAGTTTTAAATTATTTTATTTTAAACCACAATAGTTATATTAATGCAGGAGAAAACAGTTGTGAAGAATCTGCAGCTATTTTGTGTTTCATAAGTATTTCATTCACTAACTTCGTAACACAGAGAAAAGAATTTCTATCCATCAACTTATTCAATCACATTTCAAGCAGATAAAAATTTACAAGCATTAAGATAGCTACAGTCACCTTATCTCCTAATAAAGAAATAAGTACACATTTGAATACAAAGACAGCAACCTGGATTTTCTTATTCTCATAAAGATTAATACAGTACTTCAGTGCAAATAGGGCAGCTAGATAAAAGTTACAACAGCAACATGTGAAATTCCTTCCCATTTTTAGGTATGATTACACCAGATAATGATTACACCAGAATGTAAGTAAAAGGGAAAAACCAAGGGCATCAAAGCAAAGTTACATTAAAATGCATATATATGTGTGGCTCTGAACCTCTGGTAGACCTGTGAAGAGGAATCACCAACTAGAAGAGGGGAGTGAGGTGGGATCCTCTTGGATATTTAAGAGCACAGAATGTGGAAGAGAGTAGTGCAAGAGCAGGAATATGCCCGCATGGGTTGTGCTAGAGCTTCAAATGTCTTCAGCTCAAGTGACTAATGTGAATGTGCAGAGAGACAACCACTTCAAGCAGAACTTTTTACTGATTAAGTCAGTACCATAAATCTCAATATGTTCCCTGCCATATTGGCAGCCTGTCCCTTTTTTCCTTTCAACTGTGGGCCAGATCCTCAGCTGGTGTAAGTTGGCATCGCGCTTTGTTGCCTTCAGTGGAGCTAAGCCAATTGATGCCATCTGAGCATCTGATACTGTATTTCTGTAGCAGTTAAAAAATGATACAGTTGCATTAATTACTACATAGCCACGTCTCATAACCTCATGGCAGGGGTGGAAGGACTTCTTATTTGTAGTCACCAATCAACATGCAAAGTGTAAGGGTCAACTGGTCATTCCAAGCCCAGTTTGATGGCTGTAAAGCTACTAGTCATGACAAACAGAGAAGAAACAATTTCTCATTTTCCTATGTGATTTAAACACTCACAATTTGTTAACTCAAAGGCATGTAGTAGCTATTCTATGTCCCTAAAGCACCAAAAGCCTTCAAAAATGCAGTGGATCTGACATGGAGAAGAACAGGTAAAATGGGGCAGATAAAAACTGGTTTAACTGAGAAGCCCAATTTCCCCTGCCAGCAGTGGATGCTAAGAGAAAGAGGGTAAGTACACCTTCATCTGTAAGCATTCTGCTACAGACTTACAGCATATCAGAGATGGAAACTGAAAAATCCCTCAGGTTAGAGCTGCAAGTCAAAATATACCAGTACTTTTGTTCTTAACTGTTTGGAAGAGCTTTACACTGATAGCTATGTAGCACCATTCTGCAGAGGAATCAGGAAAAAAATGGTCAGTCATCTTTCCACGGTCCAGAGGAACTGTGGTCCCGGAACTCTGAACATCATCTTAGTCTTCCTGTATTAATGTTTTTGCTTTCTGCTTGGGTTTTGTTGTTCTGAGGGTTGTTTTGATCTTATTCTTATTGATAGGCCACTTTGCCCTATAGAGATAACCAACTATATTTCAACAGCCATTTAGAGTAGGATCTTTGGATTTCTTATACCACGCTGAGAACGTTGCCTCAGACACAGACATTCTTCACTTCATGATTTTCTAATAGAGAAGATGATCACACTTTGATTCAGCAAAGGGAGAAATGGAGCACAGAACTCATTATGGGCAACTGTACATTGGTTTGTACTACCTCTTACAACAACCTGACACTCGTAGTTCACTCTGTGTAAAAACTCCCTACGTTCCATTTCACTGCAGAGGGAAATAACCTTAACCAGAAAATCTTAACACACAAATAAAAGCCTTCTTCTCCAACGACATAACATCTCCTGTTTTCTGCCCAACACAAAACAGTGTTGGTTGGGACTCCAAAGAACAAGGGTGGGCTCAGACACTCAGACATCCAGTAGAAGTAATGATCACTTGCATCAACATTTTAGACGCAGCAAAATGTTCACTGACTCAAGCAGGTTATGGAGGGTTACCGTCTGTGTGTTGGAGGGAGGGGTAAATGGGGAGTTATTATTCTGTAGCATTTGAATCTATCTTGGCCTGCTTTCATTTGCTTTCCTGCCCTTCCCAGTACTTCCTCTCATACATAATTATCTCCTCAGCTCCTAAGTTATTTTGGTTTAAGCATTTTATCCCCCCTGGACACTGAACACTGAGACCGTACTGAACATTAGACAAGCAGATGCCCATCTTTGTGTTTAAATGGGTAAAATAAAAGTACTAACCTATCAGACAAAAGAATACTTATTCTCCACCTACTCATTAGAATTTGCATGTTATAGCAGCATGCACACTCCTAACAGGCTTCCAAATGAGGGATTGGAAGTAAGCAGACTCATTCTACAAGTAAATGTAAAATAAATGACCTTACATGACTTAAGTGTATGTCACAGAATGAAAACAATTTGCTAGGGATGTAACGTAACTACCTCATAAAAAGCAAAGGCCAAAACATGAGATGATAAACCCTGTCTAACTGACTTCAACAGGCATTTTGCTTGTGTAAGGACAGACTGTGAAATTCAGGGCTTCAGCCACAAAACAACACAGCTACTGAGAAACAGGAAAGAAAGAATGAAAACACAGAGACAAGGAAACATTAGAGAAGGCAACATACTGGGGAAGGATAAGAGTAAACAGGAAAGTGTGAAGAGATTAAAAGGAAACAGGAGAAGCTATGGACACATTGATTTGTTAAAGCTTTTACAGGATTGACTGCATGTTCCTCTGCTCAATACATTGTAGTATTTATATGCAAAAAGACATATAACCAAACCTGCTTAAGCAGGAAAAACTGTCCTTTTGGGGAGCGAGTTTCTGTCAGTGCTTCTCTTCATCCATGCCAGAATGGCAGTCTCCAACTTTCTCCCTCACTCTTCCCCCCTCCAGATGAATTCATAGCTCAATTCCCCCTCTAGCTCTCATCAAAACAGTTTGCTGATGAGAAGAAACCACTTTTTTTTCCCTAATGGAAAAAAGCAGAAACAGATTCTCTCGCTCTCTCTAGCCCCAGCTCAGCAAGAATTTCTATCAGAAGAGTGCTGAACTGACCCAACGATGAGCAGAATTTGCAACCAAGACATAAGGAGTCACGTTAGAACCAAATTTCCTTGACACTGTCTGTTTACATACCAGGAAGATGCCAGGATGCTGCTGAAGTGTCCTCACATTCTTTCTGAAACACTCCTGCTGTGATGAAATGTCTTCACAGCCTCACACATTTGCTATTAGGTTCTGATACTACAAACAGAGGGAAAGGATGGAAGCTCTACTACTGTCATTCTGGAGAGTGTTCCACTAGGAACAACTCTGGATGAAGAAAAGAAATCGTGGACAGCTGAGTGTAACTCAATGTGGCAGATAAGTTCCACACTGCAAAAAGCTTTGAAACCTATTGCACACCCAGTAGAAAATGTAAAAGAGTTTTAAGCAGACACATTCTGCCTAACTCAAATAAAATTAAACCAGTTGATTAAGAATGTGTCTTAAATTCACATGAAGAGTATCATCCATCTTTAAAAGCCTGCCTTCCCACTTTTATATATCAAATTTGGCAGAAATATGTCCACATTCATTCATTTTGTCTTAAGTCAGTCTAAGGATCCAGCTGTTCTGATATTGATGAAAATGAGAATTTTAATCTTCAAATACTTCATTTAGCTATTATTTAAGAAATATTATTGCTGAAATGAGATATTCCCTCCACCAAAAAATGCTCATAAGAATAGAAATATCTGCCTTACTTTTTTGTAAGAAATTTTCTGTGTCCAAATTTTATACCAATCCATAAATGTGTTTATTCATCGTTACCACAGGGGAAGAAAGTAAGTAGGAATTTTTGCCTGGCAGAAAACCCTGCAAGTGACAAAGCCTCTAATTTTGACTTCAGTGGAAATTCTGCCTCAGTGTGGATGCACAGGATTTGGCCTATGCTTTGCAGAGATAACTGGGATTCAAGCATATTATTACTTAGATAATTGTTTTGCTAGAATCTCCAGTGCAATCTTAGAGGAACTGGAGGGAATGAGCTTGACAAGAGATAAAAGAGATCAATTACTACTGTGCCCAGCGGACATAGAGTGTCCAGTGGACACCGGTTGGATGGGCAGAAGATGCCAATTCATCCAGTTTAGTTTTAGATTGCTAACATGCAATTTCTTTCCTCCCCAGAAACACGGTTGGCATTTATATCCCCATTTCTTATGTAATGCAGCTTTCCTAATATTTATTATTTATCAAAAATACTTGTTTTCAGTGTTTCCCTAGGAAGCTGATACATCCAATTTCAATTTCTAATCAGAAAAAGGATGCAGTTGCTACAAAGAGGCCAAATGCTGAAATGCTTGCTCGGGATTTAGACTGTCCACTGTTAGAGATGCAATGTGACTATAACTCCCCATGACATCTAGCAGATAGGACTGGGGAAATCTGGCCAGGCACCTCGATAATAAGCAGCAATATAGAGGCTACGAAGCCTCAGAACTTCCATGTCTCAAGCCTGTTTATCCATTTTCTCTCCATTGAACCTTCTCTCCTCCCTTTGAAAAGATTTGGAAGGGAACCAGGAAAAAAGCAACAAGCCCATAACCAGGTTGTTCTGCTCCCTGAAGGAGCAGAAGAAATGGCTCCTCAAAAGTTAATCCCAGGTCAAAACTTCTTGCTGCACTTCTCTAGTCTTAACCAAGAGAAGGGATACAGATATCTTTTATGCTGGAACAACCAAATTTGTATTTACTCCAATAAATTGTTTTCCCTTTAACCTGTGGGTTTGCTAGCTAGCAACAATTTTGGACATCTCGCTGTTTTGCTAACACTCTGTTACAATGTGTATGTCACTGCAGAATTTGGCCACGCAAATCTTGACAGTAATTTGCAGCTCTGAAACAATTCTGAAGTATTTCTTCAAATCCTATGCTGTCAAAACTCAGTGAAACTGTGAAAAGGATATGAGGATAACAACAATAAACACTGCAGCTGGGTACACAAAACGCTGCAAAGAATAGGGGTTACCAGAGCAAGAAAATACTGTTAATTACTTAGCATTGTTTCTTGAAGCGCAATACCTATACCTGGAAACTACACATCCCTACCTCTATATCACATCAATATTACAGGCGTAAATCTAGAAGAAAAGAGAAACCTAAAAGAGAAAGGAAACAAACAAAAAGGTACTCACTAGGCAGTACCTGCATATGTTCAAGCAGCAACTCCACTTTTCCCATTCCTTCTTGTAGCAAAATGCTATACTATGAGCATTTCGAATATTAGATTTCTTCTCTGGTGTGCCCAGTGATGGAAGCCCAAAAGAGTTAAAGGGTAATACTCAACAGAAGCCAGTAATACTTTTTTTGTTAAAATATCCATGTAATGAGAATACCACTGTGATGGGAAGTTTCCACCTTGGGTGTCAAGTACTGGTGTACTCAAGCTTCTCCTATTCCTGTGGCTTAGGCAATGCTCTGCTCAGGAAGCTCAGGATAACTCTGTCCTCCCATTATTCTGGCATGAGCTAGCTCAGCAGAAGAGACTTTTATGCTGATATGACTCAACCAAAAAGTACTCCAGCCAGATACACAAGGAAAACAGAAAATACCCCACAAACAGCCATCATATCATTCTTACGCATTCCAATGTAAAGTGTTTACAGGATTAAGCTAGTAAGAGCACCGACACAATAACACGTGGTATGGCCTCATCCCCAAGCCTCCCTCACCTGAATAATCCCAACGAAGTGTGTGTGCAGTCCCTTGCAGGAATTGTAAAGTGCAGAAAACGATGAAATTTGGGAGGAAACACAGCCAAAAGCTGAAGGACACAGGAGCGATGCGACTCACTTAAAAATCCCCAGAAAACAAACAGAACTTCATGCATAAAACTGTTTCTGACTTTTGATCTTTTCTGTGGGACACAAAATATCTCCCATGAGAATAAATATACCAAAGCAAAAGCAACCCCTCCCTTGACATTTTATTGTATTTCTATAATTGTCTCAATATAGCAGATCAATTGCATTTGAAAATGCAGCTATTAAACCGTAACTAGACCAGCTTCGGAGCCTTTGTTTGTCAATTGCATCAAACAACAATTCTTCTGCAGACAAGAAATCAGACTGTATTTTTACAATAATTGCAAGTCATTTCTGGGAGAAAGAGGTAGCAACAATACCCAAGGAAATAAAATAACACACTTTTGTGCTTTCCCATCAAACCCGACAGTGGTATGGGTTTAAATCAGTCAGAGGCAGCTACACATGAGAGATTGCGCTCTGCAGGCTCTATCAGTCAGAAGTCAAGGATACACGACCATGATTTATCATACTTTTCATGGTAATTAGCTAGAGTGCCATTTTGCTTCCAGTAGCATCACTCAACTTTCTTTTTTTAATTTGGTCTTTTCTTCTGCAAATGAATTTACATATTTCTCAGTCTCCCATCCCCTACTATGTTTTATTTATGAATATAGGCCTTCCTGATGGTAACTTTAATGCAAAGAAGGTGGTAATTAGTGTACCTATCTGCAAAGTTAATCCCTTTCCCACAATGTCTGCAGAGAAGTTTAAGGTAAGTAACAGTTTACAGTCAATATTAGGTTTAATTATGCTTAATGAGGGCAACTGTCTCTGTCTACTAACTGCATCTAGGTGTGCAGCTCCTATATGAGTTTTTCTCCCAGCTTCATTCTGCACTGTTAATAGTGCCACTGTGCAGGGTACGTGTGATGCTTTAATCCATAAAACTGTTCCAGGAGAGCCAAGCAACTGAGGCACCTGTTTCAACACAAGATCAAAGGGAGGAGAAGGGCCTTAAAACAATGACAGCTTTGTGTAAGCAGAAAATTTTAATGCCTGGTTATGTCAAAAAGAAAAGAAATGCAATGCATTACAGAAAAGAGGAAAACCGAAAAACCCCACCACACAGATGTTGCCCAAGCCCTTCCTCTTACAGAAATGATTTCAATGAAATAAAGCATTTGCTCCCTGTTTTCAGGGATCACTCCCAAGAATGCTTCCTGTGGAAGTTCCTATGTTCTTTAAGTTCACCGAAAGCTGCGTTCACAATTAATACAACTAATACAAAAGAAAGAAGATTTCTTGTCTTACTCCTATTTCACAAGTAGGTATCTTCCACAACTAGAAAGATTGTAGAGGAAACTGAACATGAAGTCAAAAACAAAACCTCAGATCCAAAACCAGTTCTACTCCAGCTGCTCTGGTTTTAGCCTCTGTGCAATGCTGTTACTTCAGCTGCATCTTCCTAAAACGAAGATCCAGATTTACAGTTTACTTTGTTACTTATTCTGCCATGGCATTTTCCTTTGTGATTTCATGTATTATCCCCTTAGGAAATTCATGCAATGGGAATTTTTTTTATACCCATTTAGTACTACCTATGAAAATTGTACCTTCCTAAACCTTTGATTCTCTAGGATGCATGGACTTGGGGATGGGAGAGAGGTGTGTATATGAGTGACTAAATTTGCAGGTGGGAGAAGTGCTGAAAAACAAAGCTGTTTGATTTCCAGTAAGAAATGGAAGTGCCAACACATAGAGAAACTGTTCTGTAAATGGAAAGCTTAGCTCATTTATCCAAAGCAGTAGGAAGTGAGGTCTGCATTTCGTACATATCATGATGCTCGCTCAGACACAGCTTAGGGCTTTTATTACTTTCAGTTTCCTTCTTGCCGTAGTGAGCGCCCTGCACAAGTCCACATTCCTTCCTTATTTCTCCCATTGGCAAGACTTCAGGAAAAGAAATTCTGGTTAGAAAACTGTTCAGGAAAGGGGGAAAATCTGCTGCTAAATCATGTTTTTTGGTTGCAAAAAACGTCCAATTATTTGACTGTTGAAATAGCAGTTACTAAAGTAAGATTTTATTCAAAGATAAAACTCTTGTAATCCTGGAAGCTATACCCAGAGGAACATGTTCTGGCCATACAGCTTCAAGTCCCTTTCTTAAGGCTTATATGTATTATTCCTACAACACGCCATACTAACCCTAACACCCATATTAATGGATGTTAGGGAAAAGGCTTTGAAAAGACAAGTGAGATTTTTAATCGATGTCTTCCACCCTCAGAAAGTTGATCTAAACATGTAAATACAAGTTCAGCCACTATGTAGAACTTCTTATAGCTATGTAACAAGAAAGAATAGATACCTGCTTTCACAGTGACAGTATATTCTTCCTTTTGCTATTTTCATCAATATTCAGATAAACACGGAGTCCATTATGAGATGAAAATTACTTACATGCACATATATTCCCCAGAAAATTGGCAAGGTTTTGTATTCAAGAAGGAAGCAGAACTAAGGCGGGGGGGTGTCACTTCTTTAATACAAAATCCAGCAGCTAGCTTAATTTAACGACTTAAAATCCTACAGAATGACTCTGAGGAGCAGGATAATTTAAACAACTCATGATTTGAAGGACACTTTCTGGAAAATCAAACCGGAGAATGAAAAAGAGCACTTAATACAACTGGCCATCACCAGGAGAGGGCATATTCAAGTTATTTCTCACCTGCTGCTGCCTTTGAGTTAGTGCCATAAAGCTTAGGTAACTGAACGTTAGCCTATTTTACTAAAGCACAGTGCTAGAGACAATGGGATTACCTGCAGGCCACTGATGTTCAGTGTACATACACATGTAACTCTCTGCTCAAAAATCCACAGGCAGATATCCAAATTACAGGAAGCAGATCTCCCAGAGAGAAAGATGGATGTGGGCATTACTGTGAAAATCTGTGCAGTTCCCCCCTCCCTTAGACAGCTCGCTGGAAACAACCCACACACACCAACACTTTTCTGAAGAGACTGGGAGGAAGATGGGCTTTGTTACTCGCATCAGTCTGGATAATAACTAGGGTTTTCCCATTACGGTCTTGCTTCCATGTAAATCACTGCTCAGATTCAACAATTATAGCAGAGAACCTTGGGAAGATAAGTATATTTAAAACTGCAAAACAATCAAAGAAAAGCTATTTCTCAAATATCCAAATAGCTCCAGTAAAATTCAGGGCTTTCCCAAGACCTAGGGAGGTTCAGTCACCCTTAAATGAATTGAATCCCCGCTACAGTATAACATCCCAGCAGAGACAAAGACGTTCTCCCTTGATGACTTCTGAAGGAATGATGAGAGTCTCTGGTCTTGGTGGAGGACCTGAAGAGACATACAGTTTGGTGGCCTCCAGAATCTCAAGGAGGCTTAAAGCTTATATTGAACTGGCTCATTTCACTTTTATAGCCCAGCCAAGCAGGTGGGACTGGAACGTTGTGTTTTAGCCACATACCAATCAAGTTGTTCTAACGTAACTTACAACAAGAGCTCTTAGACACAGATACTGAGTCTTGGGGCAATCCCATCTCATAAAGAACATTCAAATGTGCCGATAAACATTATTGTAGAGATGTTACAATTCAGAGGAAGGAAGAAGTTTCCCATCAAAGTCCTGCAAATGACCGTAATTCGGATTATTACAAAATTAAAGGAAAAATCCTTAGGAAAATAAAATGCTCCATGAGTGACTCAGCAGTAACATTTTTTGCTTCTTTACTGTTTTCTTCAATATTGATTTCTTGCCAGAAAAAAAATACAAGTTTTCAGCTGCCTGTCTCTCCAAAGAGCCTCTGCCTACTTCCCTGAATTCTCTCTGCCATCCTTAAGATATGCCTTCTGAAGGCAGAGACTTGTATAATCCCCAAAGTCCTATTAATATAAGTAAAAATGATACAAGTTTGATTCTAAACAACCAAAGGGAATAGCTAATATGGCCTCAAAGCTGTTTTTTGGAGTCAGAATGGCCTACCTCTTCTACTTGGCACTAAAATGTGGTGCTGCCGTGTAAATGGTCCAGCTCACACTGCTGCTGACTTCTTGCTGTCCCTCATTTTATTGCCTGCTATTTCATTTGCTGCTGCTGGAGGAAGAGGGGTTTGGTCTTTTAATGACCTGTATTGCTGGCAACAGTAAGTTATGCAGTAAGGTTACTCTGATACTCTGGTTTTGACTGGATGGTTTACAAAATGAAAAAGGTCTATGGAAGGTGCTCAGCATCATCACCACAATCTCACCAATCCAAAGCTGGATTCAGCTCTAACTGGAAAACAGACATCCACCTATAGAAAGAGGGGACAGGGAAAGAGAGAGGGAGATAGGGATATAGTGAGGGAGACAGAAAGAGAGAAAGGCATAAAAAGAGCAATAAAGGGAGGGAAAGAGGGAAGAAGAGAAGGGGAAAAGGATTTCAGAGTACTGCCCAGTGAATAATGTATCTATTGAACTATGCAGGACACAATGATGTTTTGGTGTTAAAAAGTTGCACCACCAGATGGAGGTTTTAATCCTCCCTTTTACAGTTATTCTCTTGTCAACTCCAGTTCTACTTATATGGGAAAACACAGAAGCAAGTGCCTAATGGGTTTAAAAAACACAACAGAATAGAAATCTGACCAGGAGAAGGAGCAAAAAATTTCGCTGTCCTGAGCTATCCATTGAAGAAAATTAACTTTCCCAAAACAAACACCAGAGATATTAAAGATCAGCCCTTTAATCAGTCTGGCCACCTGAATATTGACATCTGGACAGCAAAATTGCTATTTATTCTTTCAAATGAAGGTAAAGCGACTCGCTAGCACAGAGGAAAGAATTTAATACCAGATTTTGTCCCACGTGGCAAAAATGTCATCTGCACCACATCCTCCAGGTATTACCAGGTGTTCTGCACTTAAGATGAAGAAGAATTTCAGAATGACCGAAAGGCAAGTTTCTTCTTTGCTTCCACCCTAGCAATCAATATAGCTACATAAATCTGAGCAAAACCCGTGGTGGTGAAGTACCACCTTCTGAATCTGAAAGACTTCACTGACATCTATTCCTTGTCAGTATTTTTTCACTCCCAGTGGACAGGAACGTTGTCTTTGTCATAGAAGAGGTGTCAGATCACGGCCCCGGGCAAATTAATGCGAATCACTGGCCACATGATTCAGACATGTGCTCTAAGAAACAGAATTTTAGCATCCTGAAACTCCACTTTTCACGTGCTGAACGAGGAAACGCTGTTGTGCCAATGTGTGGATTACAGACCAATACTTTCACATTCATTTTCAAAACTGGCAAAGGAGAGAGGGTAAAACATTACCTCTCCCACTTTTATAGAGAAAAATAGGCATGCTGGCTTTGTATGGTTAGTTTTACTAGAATATCTCCTGAACAACACAATGCACATGTATGCAGGTAAACTAAACACACACTCATGCACATACTGAACTTTGTGTTGGCAGCCAGACTCCAGTAACCCATGTCCCCTGGGCAACAATCAGCTACAAAGGAACAGGGAAAAGTTCGAGTAATGATTAACTAGCCCAGTGGGCTATCATTCATAACAAGTAGAGCAGCAGCAGCGCAGGCTGCGATGCAGATTGCCTCTCCCTCTGGTATGCTGCTGCATGCCTGGAATCAAATTCAGTGCAGAAAAACCACCCAACGTAATGTCAACATAAGAAAGAAGCTGAATTTCCTCTATTGGAGTTTGCACTTAAGCGAGACTTGTGAGGAAGCGGAGATTTACTGTTAAGCTTAATGTTGACAGAGTATGACAGATTCAAACATCGCCATTTATCAAATGCATATATATGTATATATACATATAGGCTTTGGTAAGATTAATTGGTTATTGGTATCAGCTATAGGCAATTATTCCCCACACAGCAGAAAACAAACAACTCTAATGCCAACTGGCAAGTATCAATGTTGATAGGTGCAGCCATGGAGCTCATACTGGAGCATATGCTTAAAGTGCATCCATGCAGGTGAAAGACTAAACCATGAGCATCCCTATAGCCAACCAGGGAAAAATCAAAGTCATCACGGCTGCTCCCCATCCATTGGTGCTTTTACCCTGCAGGCCCCAGAAAGCTCCAGAAATTCTTCCAGAACTCTTTCAGATTCTTTTAAAGCAGTGCATTAAAGGTGAACATGCCACAACACCCACTGTATTTCTCTCAGCGCTACATCAGTCCGCATTTTGCAGAGAGGCAACACACTATTGCCTGGCCATCATCAACAAATTCTATCTGATTTTTTCTAGCTCTCAATGATTAAACCCCATCAGCCATGGCAGAAATGACAAAGACTCAGTTTTATTTTTTATTTTCCAACAAAAACATATGCTGCTTATTTAAGAAGACCCTGAAAGGAACTATTTAGCCAAAAAAAGGCAAATTCCTTCTATCAATAAACTCACTTTCCCTCTGAAAGGCTTTGCTCTGTGTGTGGATTATTCAATTACTTTAATTATTTTGAAGTGCTTCTGTTTGAGTGGGTAGGAGTTAAGTACCCACAACACCAAAGTAAGCCCTAGAATTAGTGTTCTGCAGTGACCTAAATCCACACAAGTAGTAAGCCTTGAGTTTTTGGAAGTCCTTTTCCACAGAGTACTTCTGGGGATCCTGAAAGCTATGGGAAGCAGGTCCATGAGCATGTATTGTGGGACCTACTACCTTGTGTGGACAGGTCATATCTTTCTAATCACAAATACATATAAATCCATTTTCTCATTTTGCAGGAAAACAAAAACATTGCTCTTATTTAAATGCAGGAAGTAAAATCCCACCTGGAAGAGACTGGTACCAACTAAAGCAACTGACCAGAAATGAGAATCTGTCACACAGCAGGATTTATTAGAACACAATGACCAAGGGATACAAAGAAATGCAGAAAGCCAATTTACACAAGTAGGCCTGTAATCAAAACCAAGTAACAATCTTTCATAATCTCTAATTGCAGCTCTCTCCCATACACACACATAGACTCATGCACAGATAGAGGAATACTTAAATTGTTAGGCTTTGTTAAATGTTTTCAGCCTTGATGTCTTTCTGGTTAATGAGTATACACACTAGAAACAACAAGAAGAACACAAAAAGCCCTAGGAAAACTTCAGATGAAGAGTTGGGACATATTTATTTGCACACATCCACAGAAAGAGAAGGAATAACCAAATCTGGAGAGAATACACAGGATTACCACTTTATAGGTAATGGGCACCGAGCAAGGATTCCAAAAATAAACACATTTAATATTTAAATCCCAAGCTGTATTTTCAGTGACATCCTTCCTCCCATGACTGTATGCACACTCAAAATCAAAACCCCAGCAGCTAAACATCCACAGCCTTGAGGAATTTTGGTTCTCAATCTCAAGAAAAAGCTATTGTCCAAACAGTCCACTGTATCCACAGGCTTCTACTACCCCATTCTGATCTAAGGACACAAACACAATAGAACTAAAAACAAAGGGAGAGAAAGCAGCTGAAAAGAAGAGCCTGTACTACCCATTCCTTCACAGATATGGAAGATACGATGTGAAAATACCTTCTTTGGTAAATCTCATTTTGCAAGTCTCCCCACCTTCAACGTGCATTTCTGTGCTTTGTGCACAGTGCTTCCCTGCACTGTTACCCATAGTTACACCCAGAATCTACACCTAATATTGCAACCCTGTTTCTCCATGGATGTAAACAATAAAGGAGAGGAAGATTGCATGAAGGAAAGTAGGAAAACAATTCTGCGCTTATTTGTCTGTGGTTGGTGGTTGTACTTTAGGAATAGATGCTTTAAAATACAAGTTGTTGTTGAGATTTGATTTAAAAATCTCTGTCGGTTCTGACATTCAGGTGGAAGTACTGCTGCTGGCTCCAGAACAATTTGCATATCTTATCACTAAATGTATGAGGTGTGCACCAATCTGATGAAATTATAAACAAGTGTCCACACAAGCACACATGCCTTCCTGTTTGATTTCTGTCCTGTTCACTCCTCTGTAATAAATTATACGATCATCTCATTCTGGCTGCAGGTTTAACTGTGCATGTAAAAAGGAAAATGATGGCAGCCTATTCTTCCTCAGACTTTACAGCTGAGAACCTGACAAAACTGGGGATTTTGGTTACAAGCAGAAAAGCTTCGTTTGTTACCGTCTACCTCCTCTTTATTTGCCACAAAATTGGTGGAAAACCCCATGTGTTTATGTATTTAAAAAAAAAACCACCCACACTGAAAATAAAGAAATGAGACTACACCTCTTTTACTGCAAAGACTAATATACATGCTTAACTTTATGTCCTGCAATTAATCTCATCTACTTCAACAGGATTACTCATAATGCTGTATGTGAAATATATGTGTAAACCCTTGCAGAATCACAGCCTGAACTGTCAACAACGTCATATGGCACAATTAAATGCCGAGGCCTAGAATGGCTCTGCAGAAAGATTAGAAACAAAACCTTTAGGCATAATCAGTAACAAAATCTATTCCAGGGAGTGGCTATGGGAGAAACAGAATTGAGGGAGTTGCCTTCCCTTGGGAAATTCATGTGTCTCCAGATCCTTTCAGTAATCCACCTTCTTCCCCTACCAGTTGTCACCTTCACTTACCACTGCTTTCCCACCCACCAAATACCATTCTCCCTCTCTACACATCCTGCTGCTGCAGTGTGACAAAGGAAGAAGAAGACTCATATTATTCCTTCTTATTCTTTTGTGTGGTGAAGTAGGATGAGAGCACAGTTTGTCCCCCATACTAAACAGCATAGTAGTAAATGGTTCATGTGCTACTTTACAGAGCTGGGTGCACAACTAAAGGATTTCACCAGCTTTGCTTCTGAACCTGCTGCTGAAGTGTTTGAACGCTAGCGTCTCACTGAAAGTTATCCATCCAATGAGCTCCATGGACAATCCTTAACTTATTACTGGAGCTGGTTACAAGAAGCTGCTTACCAAAACACATACAAACTGGATACCTAAATTGCTTAGCTCTGTCTCCTGGTGAGTAGCTTACCATCTGGTTTCTTCTGCAAGTACTCACAAATGGTTTATCAGAAGTCACTCTCTGTATGTTATCTAGTGTCTGACTAAAATCCGTGGTTTCCACCAACACTTCTGCTTGCAAATCAACACAGTCAGAAATATTAACTAAAATGTCAGGAAAACAAAGTCAATCCCTCAAAAGTTCAAATGACTATTTGTCACAAACATTTCACCTCTACTAATGAACTGCAAAAATGAATGATAGAAAATGCAAAACTGTATTATGTTTAGCAGTTATCATTTTAATAAGGAAGAGATTAGCAATTTTTAATACCTCCAGTGCTTTGTTATATACAGTAGCACAATAACTGAATATTTTAATTGCTAATTATTTAGACCTCATTCAGTTCTCACCCAGGCAAAACTCCCATTGAGGGACTCTTGCCTGAGAAAAGAGCTACAGGATTTGTCTTACTGTAATTTGAAAAAACTTTATATATCATAAAAACTGTCAAGTTATAGTGAGACAAAAGTCATTAAATCCTTAGCAATATTAAACTCCAGTGAAAGCCCCACTGACTCTTAATGCCAATGTTTTCATATTAACTAAAATAGATCATCGCAGTTTGCCACTTGTAACTTACCTGGATAATTTATGCCCAGATATGCTGAGGCTCTTAAAGAGGTCTAATAATGTTTTGTGTCGTGTTACCATACCCCTGCTTTTCTCCTGTGGGAAATCTCAGTTCAAATGTGATAAGGAAACAGCATTTCCAAATGCTTACAATCAACACCTTCAGAAACCCCAAAACTGGCATTTGGTTTTACCTTTTGACTTCGGACTCCAAAAGGGTTAAGAGCAGCTCTCAACACTTCTTTCTTATGGTGCTGTAAAGAAAAGAAATGCTTATGTTTAGGGATTTGCACACACAACACCATGAGTTTTCATAACAGTCAAGTAGCTAGACGTTCAGTGGGGGAAGTGGGTGGAATGCTGTATATATATAAATATATAGCTATCTGAAGGAAGGCAAAACAAAGTCCTACACATTCACATTTGGTACACAAGTGACAAACAAATAAGCTAAATGTACTAGCATCTGAAATGTCATGTTATATGCACCCTTTAGAGGGAAAAGTTACACAGCTGAGCACTGAATTAATAGACTCCATGATTCAAAAAAAACAATCCCAAACTTCATTTTTTTCCAGTAAGTGTAGTTTCATTCCTGTTAGAAATAAAAAATAAATGCGTGTCACAACCAAAATCTGTCAATTTACATGCGCCATTCAAATGCATTTGTGGAAAAAGTTCCAGGTAAAAGTACTGTAACAGGTCAAAACTTTGAAGAGGTTCCTTCATTTTCTTTTTTTAGTGAAAAACTGTGTATAAAGTCTTCACATCCTTCAACTCTAAATGACTAAAGAATGACTAAATGTTCAGAAAACCTCTCTATAGGCTGCATTTTGAAAGAAAAAGGGAAAGTGGACTTAGTACCATATACCTCACACTACCAAAATGTTCAAAACTGGCTGTCAGACAGCTGAGGAAAGAGTATTTTGAAGTCTGAAAGTAAAATTTGGGCACTCCCTTCCACCAATGCAGAATATGGTTTAGGGACCTGATGGGCACCATTTCCAATTCCCATTACGGGAGGTTCATTTAGATTACAGTGTTCACACCCAGCCCAGGCTTCGTGCTTCTTCACAGGGGCAGTGGGATGCCTTCATCCCTCTCAAGTGCTGACCTTCCAGGTAGAACCTGTGTTCAAATGTAATACCAGCTCAAGTACGGCAGGAATAGGTTAACTAAACCTACTGGTAGTCTTTAATCCTTCACTGGTGAGGGGTTTCTGAAGGCAAACACAAAGGCACTTTAGTCACTGAGGTTACAGGTAAAAACAGCATACATAACAGAGAGGAACTGATCTTTGGAGCACACTTACTTATTTAGAAAGAAAGGACACAAAGTGTTCCTTTCTGAGATAAAGATGTGACACCAGCATGCTTTCAGGCTCGGTGTTTCCAAGCCTGACTTCCCTCCAGATCCTGGATACTACAGGGATGCTTCTCTTGCTTCCTCAGAGACATGCTCGCAATTCCTTTTCAGATCTGCAGCCTTCTGCTTGTTTTCTGGGTGCTTTCAACCTCTGATGATCACAACCAAAGGATGCCCCAGCTTCAGCACTTGTGGAAATTTCCCTATGGCAACCCCCAGCCTACGTGGGTCAGTCCTGGGCATATGCAGCACAGTCTGTTTGATGGTGGCTTCCACTGCTTTCAGGGAAGTTTTGTTTTATTTGAACTAAGGCTGTGTGGCTCCAGCTTTCATAAGGCCTGCAGCTGCCTGAATAGACACGCTGGACAGCAACCGTTAGCACTTTCCAACATTATACAACCATGGTCTGGAATAGTCTGTCAGTTCTGCGCAGACAATGAATAAAAGCAAAACAGAAGACCTAAAATATTGAGTAATGAGGATAGTTTTTTGACCTTTAAATGCTGTTAGATGTACTGCACAAGGATATGTTTAAGTGATACTATTAGGTATGAAATTGTGCTGTTTGCCTAACATCTAACTCGTCTAACAACCAAACCACTTTACTTGCTGGTAAACCACGTGCTGCAGTAAGAGATGGCTCTGCTAAGTGAGCCCACCAAGCGAGAGTGGCACTGTGGAGCCTGGAATTGATGCAAGGTGGGGAAAAAGCATGGAAAAAATCGATCAGAAGGCGAAAGAGAGTATATCCTATTTTGTGCCCACTGATCAGTCAGACCCGTGACAGTGCACAGACATTACATCCTCAAGCTCTGCAAAGGATTAAATCCAAGTCAAACGTTTCAGTTCCAATCCTGTGGCCTACCAGCATGTGAAATTTTGGACACAGCCGTCCTTTTCAGTTGTGATTCTTGCCAGAAAGTGCAAGAGCCTCGGTAACTGTTACTGTTCTTTATTTGCACAACCATTATTTGATCTTTTCTAAACATTTGAATGCCTGAGTTTAATCAGTGGCAACATTTCTGCCACATAGTTTTTAGAACTGTTTTTATGTCTGATTAAAATTAATCACGCTTTACACTTGAGGTGGTCGTTTGTTGGACCAAGACAGCTACTGGAGCATACTATATCCAAAATTACAGGCCATTCATTTTGTTTTCAATTCCAACCTCCATGTTTACATTTAAAGGTTTCACTTGGATCAACACTTTCTTGATGAGTCAAATCATAGCCTATCAAGTATTACACTCTGTTGTATGCATCCATATGACATAAATGAAGTGAAAAACTATGCACGCAACTCAGGAAACCACTTTTTGTCCACCTGCAAGTAAACCCTCACATGCTAAGCAAAGGTGAACACAGCATAGGCTCACAAAAGGCGTTCTGACCTCAAAGTCACAAATGCATCACAATCCTCAGAGAGGCTCGAGGTAGATCATGGTAATTTCCTAGAAAAATGTGTTTTTAAGGATGAAGTAAATTAGGTACACTTATTAATTCTGTTTTTTTTTAAATATCTAAGCAGAACGAGATCTACCACAAAAACAGAAATGGATAGCTTAAACAGTCCTAAATCAAAGAGGCCTCTTCTGCTATGCCAATTGCTTATACAGTAATGACAGCATACTGTACCACCGTTCAAATGCAAACAAGAAAGAACTATACATACTTGTTCATTTCCTTATGTTAATGCCTTATAAGCTCCATGGCCTTTTGACATTTGCTACTAATGAAAAAAATGCTATTCAGCGAACTATCATCAGATGAAGTGAAACCGAGAAAAATACATTCCCTTCAAGAATATGTAAAGAACATGTAAATTTTATTTACGTTTTTTCTCAGGGTTATCAAGCTTTCATGGTGAGCAGAAAAAATATTATAGGATGGTAACTGTGAGGATCTTCTCTTTTTAAGACTCTGTATTTAAAGAACAAAATTCAAAGAGTAAGATAAATTCTATCAGCATCAGTCCAGTTCAGTTCCTTCCAAAAGCAGCCATTATACACACAAACTAAACTCTGGTAGCAGGTGGATGAAAGGAATCACTGTTGATTATCACTAGGGCTATAGGAGCCAAAAGGATTTCAGACAATGATTCACTGTGAGACTACCATCAAATCTCTTGGTCTCTTTTGAGACTCAGTCAACCTGGCATGAACATTGTGTAAAGAATGTCCTCAGCAAAATGGACAATGCATCACAGCAACGCTCTTTGTAAAAACAGACAACCCAAACTTGTGTGTGAATTCAATGCCTATGAAGAAGTCTAATCTGGCAGGGTTAGAGCCTGAAGTCCTCTCATTTCCAGGACAGTACTTCTAGTATCAGAACTGATCGACTCACACAGGCTCATCACCTATCCCTCAGCCTCGAACAGAGGGACCACGTTGAGTGGTCAGGTTTTGTGACTGGTTCAACACCTTTCCTTGGACTTACAACCACAGATCAATTCCTGTTGACTGTAGCAATATTTTTGTGATACGGATCTTGGTCCACTAAGAACTAGAGGTTTTTTTTTCAAGAGACAAACTTTGGTGGGAAAAGAGGAATAAATCAAACGACTAGCATTACACTCCACAATAAAGACAGATTCTGGAGAATTTCTGAAGGCAACTGCCTCATGCAGACCTCAACCTGGCCTGCAAGTATAAGATAATGAACTGGATATGAACTGGCTCTTTTGCAGAAAAGGAAGCTTTGTACACGTGCACTTCTAAATTCTATTTGAAAAGTACTACCTGCCCATATTTATCTCACATGGAAGAGCAGCTCCAGTGTCTAAAGAGGCTACAGGGAACCTGAAGAGGGGCTTTGGACAAGGGCCTGTAGAGACAGGACAAGGGGGAATGGCTTTAACCTGCCCAAGGGGAGATTGAGATGAGCTCTTAGGCAGAAGCTCTTCCCTGTGAGGGTGCTGAGGTGCTGGCACAGGGTGCCCAGAGAAGCTGTGGCTGCCCCATCCATGGCAGTGTTCAAGGCCAGGTTGGAAGGGGCTTGGAGCAACCTGCTCTAGTGGAAGGTGTCCCTGCCCATGGCAGGGGGCTGGAACTGGGTGAGCTTTAAGGTCCTTTCCAACCCAAACCATTCCATGATTCTAAGCAAATGGTATTTTTAATATTAGAAGTAGTAGCAACTAGCCTGAGTATTTCTTCAGAAGGAAATACCAATGCAGACAGAGAATTAAAACATGCCATGGTAACAGATGAAGACTTCAACTGTCAACAAAATCAGGCTATTAATTCTCACATAAACAGTCTTTTTAAACCTTTAATTTTTAATATACAGTCCAAAGATCACTCTCACATTTCAGCAGCTTTTGTCTTTTAATGCCAATCATTTCAACCGACTTTTCTCACTACCCTGTGCTTTCATTCCCCTTTGGAAAAGGTGAGTGAAAATATCAAATGATATCTTACTCTGCCAAGACCAAAGGAGCAGTTCAAATGCTGAAAAAAAATAGGCAATGACTTTGCTTAAGTCAGGGAGGGAATGTGATTGGCAGTGGGGTGGATCATTGCCTGCCAGGGGAGGGAGAAAACAAAATCCAAACCCAAATCTCTTCTCTGTTTCAAGTCTAGACTATGGAAACAGCACCAAAAATTAGTGGATAGAAAACACAGAATTATTTTGCTGCTCATCCATGTTCTTTACTCAAGAAACAGCTACCAAGTTGCAAGGGGAACCTGGGAAACTATTGGCCTGTTCATTACCACTGAAAGCAAGGATGCCCTGGCTGATCTACCTGGGAGTAAACTATCACCAGCTGCAGGATGCAGTCTCACAATGGATGGATCTGAATGTGCCTATGAGAGCAGCTCACACTGTGGCTGGCCTCTCCGTACCTCCTCAAATGACAAAAAAGATTTCAGGCTTTACAGCCATGAGCTTACAACCTTTCACCAGACTGCAACTCACACAACAAGAAAACAGATACACCGTGTCTCTGTTTACCTGAGTTCTTTTTCTTTCTATTTCTGAAACAGAACAAGGCTGAAACTTCCCTTTGACTGAGATGAAGCAAATGTCACCTCGGAACAAAAGACAGACTCCTCTATCCCTGGTCAGTGGCATCACAAAGTATGAATCAAAGGTGGTGCTTTTGTCCAAAAAATCGTTATCACCTTTAAGATTTAATTCCCTCAAAGCAGTAGAGACTCATCTGGGGGAATGCAGAAGGCAAGCGAGAGTTGACAACTCTCCATTCTCGCTAGAGACTATGTCCCTACAGGTTTTGCTTCCTGTACAACACTTAACTCCTTGATGCCTTTCCTCTCATGATCTTTTCCTTGGCAGAAACTTCTCTGAATTTAAAAATCAGAACATGAGCCAAGTAAATAAAAATAAATAAGTAAAGCTCCCTGTCTATAAAAAACACACAGACTAACCTGCTTAATTATTAACAAGTAAACACAACAAATTCTGAATTATTTACTTAATCATTTTCAGCTACAAACCTCAGACTTTTAGAGCATGAAATACATGCTTTATTTTAGGACACAAACCAGATATTTTATAAGGCTGTGGACTTTTTTTTTTGTTTTTTTGGAGATGGGGTTGTTTTGAAGAATGTACATCTCTTATTAACCCCAAAATACCTTCCTCTCCCTGAGCCCTGGTAGAATTTTAAATACAGAAATAAAAGTATAGTAGTATAAAGATCCTGTATTCACATATTCACTACTGAATGAGCTGGCTGTTTCTGACTTGCAATGGAGAGAAAATGAGATTCCTGTGAGGCACATGCACCTTCTCCTGTTTCTGCACATCTGCTAGGAAGATGCTAGATTCAGAGGGAGAACCTGGGGGAGGCTCCAGACAGAAATTCTACAGTGAAGGATAAAACAGTCCAAGGTACAATCCCGTTTTCTTTACTGAATAAAGCTACCCTGCTGAAGTAAACCTTGACTGTGCTGCAAATAAAACAGTCATTGCACCAGTCCCTGATGATCCATCGAGATGCTCTTCTAGGCCTGACCTCCAGCTGAGTTCATCTTTACGTTCTCCCTCCTTCTGACACATCATTCTGCCTAACCCAGTGCTGATGTGACGCAGCTTTCCCCACTGATGTGCTGAAATCGAGGGAAGGTCCTTGCTGGGTAAAAAACAGTGACATTTTTATAGTGCTGAAGTTAGCACATCACCTTCCTAACATAAAAGCACGTAACCTTTTAACACAAGTATCCAGCATTCAGTAATGTAAAACAATGCCATCTCGTCCTCAGTAACCTCAGGCCAGCATACAGTCATTACCATGCAGGAAAAAGTTACATCAGCAGCACAGCAGAAATGTCACTGTGAATCTCAGGCAATTTTTCTTAACTACCTTTTCTTTGGAAATGATTCTATCATATTGCTTTTGAAGCCTTAGATTAATAAAGACATATACATATATGATGAAGTTGTACACATGAGACATGTCACTAAAAACCTATTCTAAAGATCTGCACACAAGGGGAAGTCTTCACAAGAGCATTATGGCAATATTTAACAAGGTATTCATATACTGCTATTCCCTCATCATTGCTACAAAGGCACACAAATGTGGCATCTGATAATATATTTATTAATCTACTCTTAAATACTATAATGGTCCAATATAATTTGTTTTTTTTTCCTTGGGTTTAGATCTTAGCAATTTTGCCAATATTTATGCACTATACTCTTTTTTTGCCTACCAAAGCCTTCCAAAGTTGCAATTGAAGAAATGAGACAGTTAATGATAGAGCTGCCTTAGCCCCTAATTTAGGTGGCCTACTTACATTAGCAACATTTTATTAGCACGTTATGCTGTATATTTAATATTTAGTACACTGTGTGAAAATGGTTTACTGTGTACTGCTCACACAAATGACTTACAAATTCTGTTTGACACATAAGAGAACAGTGTGTAAGTAATAGATGTATTTCTAAGTATACCTAATGCTACGGAAAAGAAAGAGGAATTGAAGACATGTAGAGAAAACTCTAAAATGTATCTGTTGATGCAGTTAAAGGCTAACTTATAAATACACTGGCTAAGCAAAGACGCGGAATTAGGGATAATGCCCATCCCTTTTTCCACTTTTGATTTCACATCTTCCTCTGCAAGCCTCAGCACACATCCAGCTGAAGGAAAAGGTGGCTTTCTTAATTGCTGAAGTCTAACAGTGGAGACAACTGCAATAAAGCACACAGCCAATCTTCCCCAACCCTTTCGTATTTTACCAGACCCAAAAGACAAAGCAAGATGTTTCTTTGAGTTTATGAGTGTTTTCAGGACACTCTTGACGAAGCACGTAAGTTGGCTATGCACCCATGCATTGTGCAGCCTTCCCACCATGTACATACACAATGCTAGCTGGAAGCCCCAGGGAAGGATGCCCAGTGCATATGCACAGCAGGTGGTACCAAAGGAGAATCGCTCAGTCAAACCGGATCCAAAAGAGCTGGAAAGCAGTTCTGAGCTGGAATCCCACTTACCTAGCTACAGCTATAGCCATTTTGGTGCACTGTTGTTCAGAAGTTACCACTGGAAAGGAGATTTTTTTACTTCAGCCCTTAGTTATGAGGAAAATGGTATTATTTTTTTCATCCTACTCCTAGTTACAAAGTGAACCAAACCTGCATAAGCAGCCATCTGTAAGGGCCAGGTAAAGGAAAAACCTTCAGCCTCACCTGAATAAGGCCTGTATGAAATGGCCTGTAAGCAGTTGTAGTGCAATTCTTACTACTTTGGAAGGGGCAAAGGAAGGGATTTTGTCTATCTGAATCCTTCTTAACTTACCCATTATTTCATCTGTTTTAGATACAGGTGGCTTTTTACCACATACCCTTGAAACAAGCAGTATAGTAACATTATTTTTTTTTGGAGGGGGGGAGTTTTAGGAGGTTTCTTCTTTAACCCCAACTCTAACTCTTGATCAGTGAAACACTGACATCCAACAGAAATATGTTCTTCTGACATCATCTGCCAGGTGAATGTATCAGCATGAAGGAAGGATGATGGCCTCCCAGGACAAGTTGCTTCCAGTTGCCTCTGAAGCTCACAATAGCCCAGTTAAGAAGGAAAAGTCCATCAAAAGGCAAGAAATCTTTTTTATAAACCATACGTTTTCTTTTATATATATACATATATATTTCTTCTGCTGAACAATCTGTCAATATATAAATCCGTTAATAATGAGGTAGTTCAGACAGATGCTAAGACTTCTTTTAATACCAAACTTCTGCAAAAATATATCATAGCAAAAGCATTTTTTTTTCTGCTGGTGAAGTATTTTCAGTATTATTACAAAGGACCCTCACTGTTTATCACAATCCCTGACAAAATACCAGTTCCAAAGCTTTTCTCAGCATCTTCAGTTGCTATTTGTCAAGTAACATTCAAGAACATTTTCATTGTGAAAGAAAAGCAAAAACAAAAACAAAATTGAGCCTATTTCACATTCTTTTTCTTCTTGTACTTCACTGAGTTTCTCAAAATTATACTGATACATGTACAACACTTACGTGGCGTACCCTAAACTACCTCACAATAAAGAAACGCAGTTCACATTTCCTCTAGGAAAAAAACCCACAAAACAAAACAATCAACAGAATCTCTTAGAAAATGTCTCTTTCCCCAGTTACATTCAGTGGGGAACATTAAATATTCAATAGTTGCCACTTTGCAATGACTTCTGGACACAAAACAGCTCCTTCATGCTGCATTAGGTTCCTCTAGTCTAAATATAAGGAGAATTAAAAGGGAAGTACACACCTGAAACAGTACTAAATATGACATCCAAAATACGTCTGCAAACCTCACATAACTTTTTCCCTTATTTTATCCTATCATTTCTATCATTCATTACAGATACAGTATTATTTGCTGTAATGATTAATATGTGAAAATCGGTATATAGAAAGCAAATAACAATAATGGGTCTAATTAAAAATTAAGATTATTACAAAAATAACTATTATAATAATGAAGAAGACTGAGATACTCATATCTGTAGTTCTAACATTCATCCTGCTTTAAGGACAGTTGATTTAGTAAAAACCTTTGTTGAGATACATCAATATATAGTATTTGGATTAAAACCATGTCAGGAGCTACACTGCAAGCAGTCAGATCTCCCCACTACAAGAATGCCTCATATTTTATAGAACAAATACAAACTTTGTACAGCTTAAGATCTGAAGGAAACAATTCAAAAGGGGACTCTATGTTTTTAGCTGAAAATTAACCAGCAAAAGTGAAGGGATAGCTGTGGATCAAACTAACCTTTGGTGCAATCAATGAAGTTCAAGAATTAATTTAACTTGCTGCTTATTACACGGTAGAGTTTTTACAACAAGAATGCTTCAGTAAAATCTGTTTCTTGAGGTGATACCCCTCAAAACATGGGAGCCAACTGATATACTTTTAATATGCCCTACCTATACATTTTCCTCAAACTTGCACAAAATTACCTCCACTTCTCTTCAGCACACAGGAAGGCATTATCTAGGGTTTTGCCCTCCTATGTTACATGCAACTGAACAAAGATTCTGAGGCATACTGTGTAATACAAAACTAAATTTTCAGGTAATAAACGACACTGCAGCAGGTCTTAGAGATCACAGTGAGATCAGCGTATTGTGCACTGCAGCAACACAGACTGGGAGACAGTCATCAATAGAAAGAACTTCTCAGACAAGCCAGCCAAAGAGTGAAAGAGCAGGAGCTACTTTTTCAGATGAGTTGGGACACATAGGTTGGGGTTACTCAGGAAATCTGTGACAGAGTAATGAACTTTTATCTGGGGTAACACTCCACTGCTTTAACAACAAAGCCTTCCTTCCTCTTTATTAACTAATATAAAGCCCACTCCAAAAATGCCAGTATCACATCTGCCCCGTTAGCTTCGCAATTCCAGTCATGCTACTTTGTAGTTGCGTAACTCTAGCATCAAGAATCTCAAAGTGCTTTAAAGTAAAACCAAATAGAACTATATCATCCACACTCTGCAAGCAATAAAATAAAAACATAGAGGCATTAAAAATGAAGGCACCTCACCTAACTTTGGCCATCTAAAAGACCCTGTTGCCTAGACTGCTCCTTTTACCACTGCAACAAAGCGGGCATATTGAGAGGGTGATTCCTTCTCTTCTTGGATATGTGGCTAAGTCAATTGCCAGAGAAGGTTCTCCCTTTCTTCTGCCCTTCCATCTAGACAGAATACCCAGACTACATGCCTCATGTTTAGACGAGTGAGCTATATATCCCTATTGTATCACAAAGTAAATCTCTGTGTTTCCTTGCTATCTATTCTAACAGGCAAAACGGTGACTGGCCGGGGTCTGTATGCACTGAGTAGTCAGCACACATGCCAGGAAAGGTAGGAGCACGCTGCTAGATCGATTAGTCCACTGATAAACGAGACAAACTGCTGCTTCTTAGTTAAAATACATCAGTATATAGTATTTGGGTTGAAACCATGTTGGGAGCTGTACTGCAAGCATCCAGGTAGTCTAACAGTTGACCTGAGCTACTGGAAGGCCAAACAAATGGCCACAAGTTGCTAGGTCTAGCTGAGATTTGTGCTGCTTTTAGCTGACTGGGAGCCCAACAGACATAATGAAGGTGTTGTCACTATATATATATATATATAAAGCTCACATCACAATGAGATTTTTTCCAAGTAAGGTGATAGAAGTCTGCTATCAAACTTTGATCACAACTCCTACCATTCAGAAAAGGAGATACCTCTGAATCCCAGTGAAAATGAGTCTGACTATGGCTGAAATACCTTTTAAAAACCAGGAGAGCTTGTACCATTTTCTGTCTCAACCCAGAGATCAGATTATGCATCCAAAAATGCTTGATTTTTTCTATGCATATTTGCACATATCAGACAAATCTGGCACTATACTACATGATAGGATCTTGAAGCGCTGAAGTAGCTGTGAAGTGGTATTTCAAATAGCTCTTCCAAACTGAAAACTGGTTAACACAAAATTAAAGTGATGCTTCTTGCACAGTTAAAACAGACAACAGGAATGAAAGATACATTGGCTTGTCTCTCCCACAAAAGAATAGCTTAGCCTAACACCTTCCATTCTATGCACAGAAAGCTAAGTAATGTATCTTAGTGTGTTTGCCAAATAAAATCTTGGAAGTTCACTAAAGAAATCACAGGATACCAGTGGAGTTACATGAAAGAACACCAGCACTTCCACTCAAACATCTTCCAAGACCAAGGGAACAAGGAAGCTGCCGTTACCTCAAGAATCAGATGTTGAAGTTTTAAGCTTCTCCTCTTTCTTCAGTTACTGTCAAAAATCACCCATTAGGTAAATGTAAAAGAGTCTTGCTTTAAAACAAAGCACTACTGTGTAGCGAACTAGTCTGAATCACACATGCTTATCACAAGCCCAGCAGTTAACACTGGGCCAACAGCTAGAAACACCGCTACCACCCTCATGCTTCCCACTTTGGGCAAATCACCCTGTTTAGAACAAAAGTAACACGCTAACAGTTCCCCAACAAGTATATGTATCACTACTTTAACTGGTTGGCTGTTACCACCAGAGAAGAACCGATACTTAAAGTAGCTGAAGCCTGGCTCTCACTGTTCCAGGACAGAGTGGAGAGAAGGGAGAGGGATGCCAAGGAGCACTACTCCAATCACAGATGCTGCCACCAGAAAGCTAAGGAGCAGCGAGCAGTTGATCAGCGTATTCATCAAAGAGCAGAAGGATCTTCCAGGGCACTAGTAGTGGAATGGCCTCTCCTTGGAAGAGATTTGTGTCACCGATCTTACCGCCTTCATCCATACATGCACTATTTATTGATTTGACCCGCCTGTTCCAAAAAGATCCATGCTCAACAAGACCTGCCAAAAAAACACAGTGGCCTTGACTCTTTCTCCAGGTAAGAGGATGAGAAAACACATGGAAAAGCTCCCAGTTAACTCAGTGATGAGTATATCCATATGCTATAATGATAATGTTAATAATGATAATGTTAATAATGATAATGTTAATAATGATAACGCTAATAATTCCTACTGCAGACACTAACGTGCCAATAACACTTTTGGACAATGTTTGCAAGGGCATGAAAGCAACCTGAACACTTTGCCAAGATTAATATCTTCACATCGATCTACAACCGTTAACTTTCCAAGCCAAAGTAACCAACATTCTGCATGGGAATCAGACAGATTTGTTAATGTTTATTTTTATGGGGAGGAAGAAGAATACCTTAACTCTGAACTTTCCACTTTTGCTAATGATTAAAAAGTTATTTAAATATTAACTTTATTAAATTAATAATTTATATGACACTCCTAAAATTTACTTACAACCCATACTAGCCGAATCTGTTTATTGTTTTGGGGCAGGTGGATGGAATGGGTGAAGTATTCAGAACAAAACAGTTTCCAATAGAAGGCTATAGACCATGTTCTATTTATTCGAGAATTACATCTATTATTTAGCATGGAGCAAATATGTTCAGAGGCTAAATGGTCTCTTTCAAATGGCACAGAGATTTTTTTTCCCCCTTCTTTTTATTTAGTTCAACATGCCCCTGATATACCCAAATAACTCTATTTAAAAGGCAATCTTTATTAGGCAATTTTTAAAATGGGAATTACGGTATGTACTAGCAAAAATTGCTCGGCTGTTTACTTACTGGTTCTTTACAGAGGCCAATTATTTTACCAATGGACAAGATGAAATCTGTTACTCAAAAAAATGGGACTCATATGTTAAATTCCATTTAGAGCAGAGAGTTATTTTATTTCTAGGTCTGGTCACCTAAAAAACAGGGACAATAAATAGAAGGTTGTATCATACTTAGCCAATAACAACTGGTGTCCCGAACACTTTCCATCACAAATCCCGCTGGCACGATTCCTACTTTACAAGTGAGGAAAACCTATCAGAAAAAGGAGTCGGGATGAGATAGAGAAGCGAACAAAATAAAAGGCTTCCTACCTTCCAGTCTTGTGCTTAGATGATTACGTTACTGTTTCTGACCCAGACACATTACATCACCTCATTTTTTGAAGAGAAAAAATCCTGCATTTCTAACGTCTCTCTTGCACATCCACCCGTGCATCCCTATCTGCGTAATCCCCTATCGTGACTAAACCAATCCAGCAAATAGGTATCATGGCCATTCAAATCTGAAAGTGAGTGTGACATTTCAGTGCTCACAATACTGAGTTTATCTGTGTAAGCCCCTTGGAACATTGGGTATTTCTGTTCAGTAGAGCCCCTCCAATGCAGACATAACCCTCCCCTTGATACCACAGGCAGCCCTTTCCAGTTACGAGTTAAACAAAGTCCAGAGTTAACAGCAGGATGCTGTCGAGAATAAAAAAGCTTAACTTCGGAACATGCTCAGACTGTCACTGCCCAAAAATCTGAGTAATGTTCCAGATACATTAATCTGTTACACAAGATTGTCTTTAATATGAATATTTTTCTAAGGAGCACTGAGGGTGGTGTTGAGGGCTGGATGAAGGCAGGTGGCCAAAGTTATTACTGAATTGGAGAGGATTATTTTAATTATTATTGGACTATTAACCCTCTGCATGGACCTATTTAGCTGGTTTCATTGTGTTCACAAGTAATATGATTTATAACCATTGCACTTGAAATTACTGGTGATCACTGAGCATTTGGGAATAAAAATAGATATGATTAGATGTGCAAAGCTCATTTGAATGCAGTTTTATGCATAGACTGGGTTTCTGTCCACTAAAAAATACCCCTTAATAATAAGATCTCAAGGAAAACGCAGTGAGAAATGATATTTTATGTATGTGATCTGTGTATTCTAGATACACCTCATAATGAACGTGACCAAATACTGAACACGAACTGAAGAACAAACCTTTTGTGTTGATGCAAAATTTGAGTGGCAGGAAAAAAACATAACAGAAGATAAGGGTTTTCATTCACAATGCAATGTAAATTAAAAAACCATGGATACAAAAGACTAGAAACAAGAAAGGTAATATAACAAACTTACATTTCACCCTCCATCATTACAAGGATCAAAACAGGGGCATACATCTTCATTCTAGTCAGATGGCCACTATAATAATAAATTATAGTAGCTCAGAGAAACAAACAAAATATCAAGGACTCAGTTATGTTTTAAATTGAAACAATGCAAACCAGAACAAAAAAGAAACAAATCACAAAGTTTAAGGGTTGGGGTTCTTTTGTTTTGGTGTTTTTTTTTTAAACAAGGGGCAAAGTATGCATGGAAGTGAGGTAGGTGTATCTCTATTTACATGATTGCTTTGCCTTTAACTTCACTGGAACAGCATGAAGCTCAGAGACACCCCTTACCAAGCCTATTTTCAATCTAAACAGGTCTTGACAGTACTGTAGCTGTGAAGCCAAAAAAAAAAACAAGGCCAAATTTTATTTGGTCATGCTAGTGCTGTGGAAAAGCTTTTGTGAGGATTTGACGTTGTAACTGCATTTGTACATCTGGCCCCCACAGACCTTCAAAGACTTAGACATGTATAGATACTTACATGGATTATTAAATGGCCTGTTAGTAAAAGAGGTGGATTCAGGACACTGCCACATTTGAATCTGGTATCTGCGACTGGACTCTGACATTCCATTTGGATACTTACAGCATTAATGTTATTGTATGCTGTAGACCTATATTAACAAGTTTGATGTAACAGATGGGAGCTTCTTCAGAAAAATGTAAACAGCTGATCTGAGAGCCAGCACTTTCTATAGACAGACTTTACAGTGAAATATAGCACTCCACTGTTTATTCCAAACACATCCCGGCACTGTAAGTAGACCACTTTATACACTGCAGAGAGACAGTGAATGTAAAGGGAACACACCTCAAAAATGTCTCTTCCCACTTACACTAATTTTAAGTAGAACATTCTCCCTCAAATTCTCTTCTTCTGACCCATCAGAAAATAGAAGTATAGAAAAATATTGCCCTCTGTAAGGCAGGGCAGATAATCTGAATGGAATCTCCCTGAGCCTTCTTGCAGGGCTCCTCATTGTGCATTCTGAACAACACCACGCGTCTGAATTTTGCTAATTTAAATATTATGTTCATTTCAATGTTATCTATTACACTAGACCTTACTGATTGTAATGTGAGGAGTTTTCTAAACACAGACTTACAAACCTGCTCCTTAATAAAAATAAACAAACTACTTCATAAATATGAGAAGCACAAAAAAAGCAATGTTGAGGAGTTTTTTGGAAATGGGGTTTTAACTGTTCTTCTTGGATCACCCTCTTTGGTCTTGAGTTGCATGCTTGCTCTGGCACATACATTTTAAGGGCATGCTAGTAATATAAATGGCTATAAATACAGGACCATCTAGTTTCTCATTTTTCACATTATATATTTGCCTTAGCACAACTGAAATTAATAACAATAGGCACATCTGACTGCAGTGGCTTCTCATATGATTCCTGAGATTTCAGTAATAAAAGACACTGAAAGTTCAGTGCTCTGGAACGATGACTCTAATTACTGTGATGTTTACTGCAGGAAATTACCTATTGGATAACCCTGCCCAGAATCCTCAGCAGGAAATGGGACAGATTTCTGTCTGTGGAGAGAAACAGCCAGCCTAGTGCATCGCTAGCAGCAGTGCTTGAAAACTGTCCTTGGTTACATAGGATGAAACTGCAGCTTCTACATGAATGCAATATGCAGAAGATTCCCAGAACTGTGTCTGATTGTGGGTTGGGTTTTTTTCCCCTTGAAGAGTAAGAAAATCAAACTGTTTAGGATGGCACTCCCAAGCAGTTGAAGGTATTATCCTAGTAACTTTGTTAAAGAAATAAACAGCAAGAAAAAAGATCCCTGTTCACAACAGGCAGTGAAAGCAGAGTGGAGCTGCTGGATGGGAACTGCATAAATGAAGCACTGAATCTCCATAGTCAGAATCCAACTTGCATACCCTTTTATTCTGATGCTCTTCTCCTTCTATGAGTCCATAATATGCTTTTATAATATGGCTACTATACACCAGAGAAGAAATATCCACATTTATTTCGCATCTGACTGTGTAAACACCATTAGAAGTGGTTCTGGTATGACAACCCTTATTCTGCACTTCTCTGTTTCTAACTTCCTTCATCAATGCTCACTCTTATCCACTTAGCACTTCATTTTATTGTCTCAGGGCCAGATTTTCAGTACTTTCTGTTCATCTGCAGCTCTCTCTGCAGCTTTGTATGACAACCAAACTGACTCCCCTGCTGTCATTTGGGATACTTCTAACATTAACTGGGCAAAGTCCACATTCTGTTACTTCAAATATTTCTCTAATATCTATTCACTCTGTGCTTTAGAGATCTCCAGACTTTGGTTTACATTCTTTAAGATTTGATTTTTGCCCCAAGTCCACTATTTCTGTAATATAACCTTTATATAAAACAAATGTTCCAGTACATGCAGAAGATTAAAGGAATGAAGGAGGTACTCGGCTGTCCTTTAATTTTTACATGTGTTTAATGTTATCTTGCAGAAATTTTCATTTTGTGTCTAATCTACAAGCTATAATGGATGACTGTACCAAAAGCCAGAATGTTTAAAGAAACAAAATGGAGCCAGGAACAAGCATGGGATCATTCAATGGCACAATCCACTGGATAATGGACAATGTTGGCTTACTTTCCAATACTCAATACCTCTGACTTAATATTTATCACATCCAGAGGATTAAAACTCCGAAGCAATCAGGTTGATGGTTTTTGTTTGGCCTCTTACACACACAGAAAGCACATAGACATTTCCAATCTGGGTTCAGCTACAAAAGTCTTCTTGTAGTTGTGGGAGTGGAGATGAAAGCAGACTGTTTCAATTAGGCTGGCTATAGAGATGGTCTGGAGCTGTGAATTAATTGATTTGAAGACCAAGAGGGACAGCTCCTGCATAATAGAGGCCATGGAATTTCACTGTGTAATTACATTTAAGTTCAGCTCCAAATCCAATAGAAATCAAAGGTGACTGTGTCAGGCCCATCTCTAATCAAAACTGGCTCTTTTCCTCACCACCAAATGCAAAATATTCCATGTTTCTTTCTGTTTCTAAAAGCCCTCAGGGCTTAAAATGAACCTGTGTGAGAGATCTTTATACCTGCATGGAGAACAGATTTCCCACCGCTGCATGAAAAGACCAGAACAATGAAAGTATTGGGAAAGGAAGTGGCAGGGGGAAGGAAAGCCCTTCTGGCAGTATTCACAGAACATCAACTAGGGGAGGTGGAGTCCTGCTGGGTCTAACCAACTGCTCAGATCCCCCATAACATTTCACTGGCCCCCAGCCTTACACTGCACATCTCAGAAAGTGGCGAAAGAGCTCCTACATACATATATCTTAAAAGACACAAAACTCTTGAGCACACATCCAAAGCAGATCAATTGCCTTTGCAATATTCTCAGAACAAAATGTTCCACCAGCAGATCTGATAAGAAGAGCCAAAAAATGGAAAACACTTGCTACCAATTTATTGCAGTCACCCATAAACTATTACTAGAACATTATGTATTGGGGTTCAAGCCAGAAAGCTATTAAAGCGGACTGCACTAAAGTCTTTCCACTATGCTACTAAAGCATTAATAAGTCCTTAGAGAATTGTGTTTATGTTGAAAGAATCATCTTATAATCAAATTTTCACACACACACAAAAGGCAGCCCTTTTTAGAATCACGGTGAGCCTTTGCTCTCTCCCCCACGTTGGCTGATGTCTCCAAAAATACCACCATTTTCTATGATTCTGTCTGGCCCAAACCCTGACATCCATACTTTGCGTTCCAAGCTGGCCAAAATTCAAGATAAATGGTGCTAACTGACAGTGTTAATGGGTGCAGGATGTACCACATCCTTTCCCCTGTTGTCTCTGCCTAAGTGTGTTTCTCACTCCTTACAGTCACTCTTTGTGCAAGAAGAAAAAGAGTTAAAAGATAACGCTAAAAGGGCATCACAACTTTTGATTTATTTTTTTTTACATAGATACTTATACAATAAACATCCAGTGGTATTTCCCATTTAGGAGACAACACTGATACCCAGCAAGATGACAGTTAGCCCCATGATTTCCTGGTTTTACCTCAAGAACTGTGGTTTTTCTATGAAAAGGTGTCTGCTTTTCCTCTGATAGCACACAGGCACAAAACATGCAATAGAGCAGGCCAAGTGGAATGATGGCAGTTCCTATATCCCTGGAATATCCTTAAAATGGAAAGTGTGGAGTTGAAAATAACCAGGCCATCAATCCAGAAAGACTTCAGGTTTTACTTGAATTAAGTATGAAAAAGACCTAAATTCCAAGAAGGGAAGCCAAGTCCCAAAAGTATAAATTTATTCATATTATTCTAAGCAACTAGTTCATTCAAGAGCTGGAAATTGTGGTCATTATTATTACCATTATCATCACCCCCACCACCAGATAACCACTCCACTTACATCCCCACTCAGGGTCCTCGAGAATGCAGGCCAGGGGAACAGTATCACCTTATGACAAGTTTAGGATAACATTTGGCTCTTCAATCCCTGGAATATCCTTCCAGTTTGAGAGATGACTGGGAAAGCACTCCTGGCTGCCAACTGACCTATAGGCTGTTCTCAATGGGAAGGAGAAAGTTAAACTTCCTTGCAAACAGGGAGAATCCTCAGGAATAAAATACCATCAAAGTGGCTGTAAGTACCAACTTTGCTGTTTTGTGAATGTGTTGAACTAATGTCATGAAATCTGATCAGACAGTATTGACATACTTGAATCCAAATAGTCTGAGTTGAAGAAATGCCACGAGTTTGCAGCTTTTTTGTGATGTCAATGGAAACTGCAGAAAGTTAGAATCTTCCCTTGACTTAGGTCTTTAGTACAGACAGAGGAAAAACAATGATAGCGGGTCAAATGTATCCCTTAAGTAACTTCACTGGATCCCACTGTGTTTTTTATCTCTTGATTAATGACTGTGGGATATACTGCTTGCTCAGGCAGCACATTTACGTGTGGAGCTTTTCTACTTGTTTGTGTAATTAGTTACATTCCAATCAAACTCCCCACAAAAATAATAAGAAATCATCTCTACCTGCACTCGTGAACAGGACGCCAGAGAGTGATTTTGCAGTAGATAAAAAGACCGCATCTACAACTAAATCTCTCTCTACGGTTTCCTCTTTACAGCAGGATTCAGGCTCTGCTGTCATCATAAGAATCAATGAAATCTTCAACTCGAGAGGTCCTTTTTGATTCTTCAAAGAATACAGACACACGTAGGGGCATAACAACGTGCCAGCGAGCTGTTTTGAGCAAGACTATGTCAGGAATGAAGATACTTAAGCACAAAAAACAACACCCCAAAAAGCCTTGCAAGTGCTCAGGTCTCCAGAGGAGATTTCATCTAGAACCTCTGCAGCAACTGAGTTACTGCATCTTCTGCTCCAGCTCCATTAGTCCATGCACTTGCAAAGGAGTTGTCTACTGCTTCACTGAAAGCTTTACATTAAGACAGAAGTCTTGTGCCCAAGAGAAATGTCCTAGATGTTTTCTATGCTTAAAAGGCAAGATGTGCCTAATACGATTTTTCTGTAAAGGGCAACTGAAGTATGGTATTAATAAAAAATAAACGACGTTAACTTATGTTAAATCTTTCTCTCTTATCCAAAAATACACAACCGAAAAAAACCCTACCCATCACTACTAATGCACAAGCAAGTCCTCTCCATCTGCCAAATATGTAGGTCATTTCAATGAGTGACAGAGACAAAGAGGCCTGATTTTAATTCATGAAATATTCCTAATAGCAAAGTTATTGAGACATCTGTTAAAAGCCTGACCTGTTATAATGGGGGGGATATCTAAACCAACTGAAATTTCTATTTAAATTAATGCCATACTATATTATTAGGCATTTTAAAAAGGTACTGCTATTAACAAAAAACATTATAGAAATTAGAAACAGGCCCACAATAATCCTCCACATCAAATCTGCTGCTGCCTTCTAATGCTCCAGCATGAGCTTCCACACATGCACTATGTGTGTATGTTACAATAAAGTAGATAGGTTTAAAAAACCCCCAAACGTATATCTTACAGCAGCCCATTTTAAAGCTTGGCAGGGAACAGTTGGCAGACATAAGAACAAGAAAAAAGAAAGAAGTAAATATGTTTCATGGCCTGTATATAATTGAACATTCTTCAAATTCCTGCAATGGAAATGTCAATACCATGGAAATCCTTGAAACACGGACACAGACAGATAAATGTGACTGAAGCCAAACACCTCCACACAGAATGAATAACAGGCCTTCAGACAAGAAAGATCTACATAATAATAAACTACCCACTCAATGATATTAACAAAGAGAAGTTCTTGCGTTTGGGGTGGTGGCGAGGTGAGCAGAGGGAGGTGAAGATAGGTGAGGGAGGCTTGTCAGGAGGACTGCACTGCAGAGCCAAGGTACGGATGGGATCTCGCCCTGGCAGCACTCAGAGATGGGAAGGGATCCTCTGACACCACAGGCTGGGCTGGGATTTGGGTCCTAGTGCAGACAATGGCTATTCTGTTACTGACTGTGACAGAACAGGACCAGTGACTGGCCTTTTTCTCTTCCTTTTAGATGGTGTACTAGATGTGTCACACAGGTGGTCAATACCTCATCCTCAGAGGCTGGACACTGTTTCAGGAGCTATTTGCTGAATGCTCTTCTTCCCACTTGCTCACTCCCAAAAGCCAGTGTTAGAAAGCAGAGGCCAGATTTTCCCAGACCTGAGTGAATGAGCCAGAATGAGCACCACAGGTCCCAATTCTTAAGAAAACAGCACAGCATCTCAATTCCAAACCAAAGTGTGTTGGAAGGGACCTTAAAGCTCATCCAGTTCCAACCCCGTGCCATGGGCAGGGACACCTTCCACTAGAGCAGGTTGCTCCAAGCCCCATCCAACCTGGCCTTGAACACTGGATGAGGCAGCCACAGCTTCTCTGGGCACCCTGTGCCAGCACCTCAGCACCCTCACACTATAGAATTTTTTCCCAATATCTAATCTCAGTCTCCCCTCTGACAGGTTAACGCCATTGCCCTGTCCCTACATGCCATTAAAAAATGCCAGTTTGTTTCTAAGGGAGAAAACTCAGAGAGATACCATTTTTTAAACAGTGTGGGTCAGGCAATTTAAACTCAATAACTATGACAAAAACACTAGCACATGCAAAACATGTGCTATATATATATATAATACGTGCTCCTCCAGCATTACAAGATAATGTGCATCCCTCCCAATATCCACTTGATGTACCACCCATGTGAAACCCACTCCTTCTTTATAAAATTAGCTAGGCAAGAGATCTGGGGTTTACTGTTTCTCCTGAGATGCCCTCTGAATGTGCAGAGTTTTACAAGCATGTCTTTATTCCTTCCCTTCACAGTCTGTATTTTACCACTTTTCTTACTACTTTTCCTTTCTCCTATTGCTGTGTGAGACATCGGCTTACAAAGTAAGATAGATACAACAGGGACGCAACTGCCTCTACTGAAGGTCTACCATATGTAGAAAACATACAGACCTGGTAAGACCCCTTAAAACCACTGAAACAAAATGCTAACTCCACTAATGTCAGTATTAACATATATAATGGTTAAATATCAGTCCCTCTGAGGTGATCCCTTTCTCTTCAACACTTGCTGGCAAGTCTTTTTTCTTCCTACCAAGTTTCACTGAACATGGAGGAATTTTTAAGGGAAGAATAATTTTCTATAAAGCAGGAAAGGGACTCTAAATGCAATAGAAGAGAAGTCCAAACAGACCACCAGGAACCCCCAGGCTTGGCCCAGCTTCCTCTAGCACCTCTGTAAACACAGGGAGGTTTAAGCAGAGAGGACATGAGAGCTGCCATAACAAAACATCACGAGAAATTTTAGGCATCTCAGAAGTATCATGAAGGTTTATATTGGGCCCAGTGCTATTAAATGTAACTCAGAAATTCTCCATTCTGCACTGACAGAACCCTTCACCAACTTACAACGGCTGCCAGGTGGGTTTCCACCAGATCAAATGTTTTCCACATGCATTCATTTCAGAGGGATATAGTGGAGCAAATTGGAGAGCAAGTCCTCTGATTTAGCCTTCAAACACTAGAGTTGAAAAGCCAATTCATTTTTGGCTTCTTGAAAATAAAAGCCTGGGGATACAAAGGGAAGGTAAAGAAAATCAAGAGCTTACACTTTATATTCCCACTTTGTCTCACTCCTTGGAGGGTGTCTGGGTAATGACTATGAGACATGGAATCTGCATCCTGCCATGGCTTTTGCACTCACAGCTGGTGATGTCTCTCTGATTTCCAGTATTTTTGTTTCATAAAAGGTAAGAAGAGGATAATCTTCAGTTTCCCATTTCCCCCTTCTTCTTCACAGCCAAAAGGTGCTTCCAAGAACACTGCCTGACTGTACCCCTACGTCACCCTCTGGCTGTCACCTGGGAACAAAATGACTGTTCCCAACCTTGGTCTCTCCCCTTTTACACTAAGTTCATGGTGTATGGTTGAAAGGGATTCTGTAACAGTACCAAGCAGGCCTGTGAAGTTCAAAACTTTGCAGAGATTACAACTTTCCTGAAGTTCCACTATACCAACAGGTTGCATTTAATGTCTTAAACACGAAACCTCATTTCAATGCAGACAAGACTTAGGATGTTGTTCTTTCTGCCCTAGAAGTGAGAGAACAGTATAAACCGTTTCCTAAGTGGCTGTGACAGATTTCTCCACAACAGTTTGCCACACGTTGCGTGCACTAATAGTTTGTTATAAAAGAACAATGATCAATACTTCAGGGTACTAGCCATAAGCTGTGAAGCATCAGGTTCACTCAGAGGCTCTGCACATATGCTGCTCCTATCGGCAAGTGGCAACCTTGCCATGCTCCAATCACCGCTGCATAAGCAACCATGCTGAAGTTCTATTAGTAGCTATGAGGGTAAGAGAGGTATCATTCCCTGTTACTGAAGACTAAGCTACTATTTTCTAAGCCTAGCTGGTAGAGCTTTCTGTGCTGAAAGCCAACGGTGGGTTTGGATAAAATACATAGTGTATTGGACAGAAGCTACAGGATACATGCACAGGTATTTTTCTCATCTGTGCCTCTCTTCCAGACTTCCAGGGAATGGCAGTGAAGGGCATACCAATAGTTTCAGTGCCCCAAAAGTTATGAGAACCTTGAATATTATGCTACTCATAAAATAAGCATTTAAATGGTTTCTGAAAATAGAAAAGGCTTTTAGGGAACAGAATGCAAAGAGAAAACACAGGATGCTGGAAGGCAAAATGGAGAGAATGAGACTGAAAAGATTTAACCTGAAATACTTCTACATTTATTTTCTTATTTGTATTTCTGAGCCCTAATATTCAACCTAAACCTTCCAGAAGTTTCAAATAGTACTTCAAGCCCTCTGGAATACAGTCTACCAGCCTGCATTCAAAGCTTTTGTTCTGTTCACTTGTTTTCCAACCCCACTAATATCCCATAAATAATACCTTAAAGAAACCCAACCTATCCATCAAGTTTGGTTTAATTTACACAGGCAAAAAAAATAAATCAAATATACATTTCTCTGGGCATCAAACATTCCTATTTCCAAACTCTAGACCAAAATAATGAAGTTAGACCTTAATGGTGGCTTAATGTAGAATTAAAACTGGCTGGTTTTGGTTAAAAGCAACTGCGAGGAAATTTAAGAAATAAGAAAAAGTTACAAGAGAGAAACCACTGGGGGCTGCATTGGGTTGGATTTTTGTCCACGTTTATTAAACATTTCCCAAGGAAAAAAAAAAAACCCAAACATTTTTACCACTGAATGCCTTCCACAGGAACCCACTGAAGAAAATTCAACCTAGTCTAAGAAACAGAAGTATGTCAAAGAGGAAAGAAAGCACCTATGCTCACACAATCAGTCAAATTCTCTTTTCCCTTTCACAGGCAAGACAAGGAGTTACCCAAATACCTATAAACAGAAGAGATGGGCATGGGCCAGCATAGAAACCTCATGTTTTGATTCAGCATTACCAGGCACATTCTCAGCAAGCATAAATCATCACAGACAATGGAGGCAGGCTGACAGCAAACATCTGATTATTTGGCCATCTAGTTTGTCCTGACTAATGTTGGAAGCAGAGAGCCCACAGAGGAAAGCACAGATTCCATTTGCCCACAAACTCACTAGCACAGTGTGCCCTTTACAGCAGAGAAGTCCTCAAGTCTTTATTTAACTTCAGTTGAGAATCCCCAAATGGTAGCAGAATGCGCAACATCAAAGTGAATGTGGTCAGAGGCATCCTTCAAAAGGTATCTTTCAAGTCAATGAGATCCACTGCTGTTCTGCCTTGATGAAAGAACACACCTACAAACAGTGCATGATAGAGCCAATTCTCAATTCACCTGTGGCACAGAAAAGAACTACTGTTTAACTTCAGCAGGTTCATCAACCCAGTCTGCCCCATTCTTAACTGAAACTACTGAAAACATTGGACTGCCTCCCTCCTTTGCTGCAGGCAATTGGTTCCTAGTCACACACCATCTCTACATTGACATCAAATAGTTCTAAACCTGAGAGCAATCCAAACTCCTAAGGCTGTGTGGCAGAGACTAGCTTATATCTGCACCACTCAGAGCTCAGTATCGCTGCAGCAGACTTGTCTTGAACAGAATTACTGGAGAAAAGGCTAAATGGAGCCACAGAGAGAGTTTCTCACCTGAACTGCATAGATGATCAGCAGTCAAATGATCAAACTCACCTCATGGCCCTCTTCCACTTAGAAGAACAAATCAGCCACACTACACGATTCCCAAGCTTTGACTAAAGTCACTCTGGCATCTACAAATCATTTTCAAAAGTGACCTTCGGTATTCCTCATCCTAAGACAAATCAGGCCTCCAAAAAAATGCAGGAGGCATCATCTCCTGACTGGATGATCCACTGCTGAAAATGGATTGTAAGAACTTCAGGCATGACTGAATCTATTATTGAAATGCTGAGCTGACATTTGAAAAACACAAAATAAATGTGTACAAATGGAGAACAATTCCAGAGTCGAGCTTTTGTGAGAGAAAACTGAAGGAGGTTCAAGGTATTTTTCATACAGGATAGGCAGATGTAAGTAAGAACCAACTGAGAAAACCCTTTCAAGAGCAAACACCTACAACCTGGCATGTAATTTTGCTCTTCTGGGACTAGTGTAAAAAACCTCCACTTAAAGCACTAACAGTACTCAGCTTTCCATCTTAACTTCCCAGTGTCATGCCATCCTCAATTTATCTGTCACATAGAAATCAGTTTCCAGTAAAGATCAGCAAGAACTCCTACAAAAATACTCTATTAAATACTGTGGTTGTAAACCAGCACGCTCAAAGACTGACAAAGCTGTGTCCCCACTGATCATCGCTGGCAAAGAAAGTTGGAAGACAAAGTTCAGCTTCTGTCCCAAATATAACTCTACAGGGAAAAAAATATTAACTAACCACAAAGTATCATGAGTCTTTTTACCTGGAGTCATCATTCTGCATTCAATTCTGGTTTATGGAATACCGTCTTCCCTCCACACTCCAACTTTAAATTTATGGGGGGTTTTACCTCTGGAAAATGGAGTTTAAGTGTAGTTATCTATTATTCTTGCTGATCAATACCATCTGTGGCAAAAGTCTAGGGAATTGCAACGGAGAGATTAGACACTGAAAGGCTTTTACAATTACCAAGAAAACAAGTGCAACACACAGTTCTGTTGACTGGTCTGGATTAACCGCCCAAATTGGCTGATAGAAAGATGTGACAATCTCTCCAAGAAGTTAAAACCTGTAGCTAATAAAGGTAGCTGCAATATGAAAAATTAGGCTCTTCTCCCTTTAAATCACAGCCCATAGAGGAACTGAAGTAAATCCCTTAATCTCTTTTTAAGTAGCTATTTTATCCCAACTTCCTCTGTGGTTTATACCCTCAAAGCATCTACACCACAACCCAAGAACAGCCTATGCAAGAAGCCTCAAGTTTTTAGAAACAAAATAAGCCCCCACCACCCACCAAACCAAGAGAATCACTAACCTGAGTCTGGCCTTCCTGATCTTTCAACCCTTTGTCCAAGACCATGCATCAAAAAGAAACATTCACACTCTTAAACCACCCTCATGTATTCACTGAGGCATGACAACGATTAAAACGCTGTATGTTTGCATCTTTTACAAGTACATATCAGGTTACGAATCTGCTTTTATCTCGTAAACAATTTACAGATGAGAAGAGTGGAACGGCAATTTTAAGGCCTCAAGCCTGTACTCATGGACAAGATTTCTGCTTCCTTCACCACAGTGTTCTGCAGAGCATCGGGCAGAGCCAAGGGGACCTGTCAAGATTTGTTTCAAGTCAAGGGTGGATGGAGATGCAGACTCCAAAATCTAAATCTCTTGCTCATTTGATGAAATGGAATGGCCAAAGAAAAGCCTCAGAAAAAGTTTTCAGAAGAAACGTTCCATAATAAATGTTAAATGATGATGCTGTTCCCCAGGGAAAACTAGAGAAGTGTTTAAAATGTTGGACCATGCCTTCCTCAAACAAGGACAGTTCCACAATATCATAAATCTAGGCCTCATTCACTGAACAATAGCTTAAAAGGTGCCAGATTATGAAGGTGAAAGTGCTCACTTAGTCTTCAGTTTAAAGGTGACGCAGAGTTTTTAATGCGTTTATTTTATTTGGTTTTAAATTATCTTTTTTTTACAACACTTTGCATTTTCACAGATCTTTACAAACATTAACTACCTGTCATGATCTTTACCAGGGAAGTAAGTATCATTATCTACACATTACAGATGGGAAATTCCAGGCAGAGTAATTGGGTAATGCATCTAAGACCATAGAGGAAGTCTCATCAGTGCCAACAGGAGTAGATCCTTGCCCCCAAATTTACATTCACATCATGCCTCTCAAATTGCATACTAGACTGGTCTTCATTTGACAATAAAGGTCAGTACTGTCATTTTGGCTTTATGAAGAATAAAACTGCAGATGTTGACAGCATTTACCTTGTGATCTCGATGATTCCTCTAGCTCAGCAGAGGAAACACCAGTGTAACGCTGAAGGTTACAGACTGAAGTGTAAGACCACCAGATTTTAAGGAACATGCCAGAGAGGCAGATGGTTATATAGTAATGAAAGGAGAGCACTACAAACTAAAACCAAATTCTACAATCCCCTTCCTTGTTTAGACATATGCACCCTGACTATTTACTAAACACATCTCACATCTTTACATTTCATCAGCTGCATCAGCTCTGAAATCTTTTGTGTTTGTTTTTGCTTAAATAAAAATAAGCAGCAATCTTCACACCTGGTGCTCACATTTAAAGTCACAACAGAGCTGAAGAACCACTCATGAACTGGGAAAGGGGCACTCCAAAGCTGAATTACAGGTCCCCACAACGTATCATTCCTTTGGCAAATGCATTTCTTTGAACTCCTCTGTCCTAAGTGCACAGGATATATGACTGCATCAACGCTTTCACAACAGCCCAAATCGCCCGCTTTCCATAGCAATAGATTGACATGTCATGGAGAGTGTGATTAGGAGGTCGTCAGAGTACACAAAGCACCAGATTAAAGCTCAAAACCAAGAAATATTTGCTCCTTTGGTTATTAGAAAAAGATCAGCAGAGGAAAGAAAAAAAGCCCTGTTGTAATTGAAAAATATGAGGCTTAATATATTGTCGAAAATGCTGCTGTACAAGGTTGTTCAGGATTTTAAGCGAACAGTATGTTATCTTTCAATGGCAAAAATAGACATTTATTATAATGTGGCCTCTACTTAGTCTGAGTTCAAGCTGACAGAGGCCAGCACCATTTGTTGCTGCACCGAACTGTTAAAAAAGAAAGTAAGGGAAGGGGGAATAGGGGAAGAGAGAGAAGAGGGATGAATACTTGTTCCTAACTTTCAGATCTTATTGATTCTGTCTGTAGATCATGTTGCTATGTAACAAAAAAGCTGGTAATTCTTCGGATCTCTGGATTTCTCTCAAATCTCCTCTGCTACGATCCAACTTCTGCCTTTTTTAACACAGGAATATGAGTCTGCCAGTTTGCTATCCTATCACTATCCTGGATGAGAAAATCCATCAGAAAGAAGGGAAGCAGGCAGGCTATCATCATATCCCACTGATGTCCAGGAAATGCCAGCCTAGCAGCTGTCACAACAAAGGAACTTCAAAGTCATGGCAAAAAACCTAACAATTGCCTTCCCTAACACTGTATCCTTAATGAAAAACTTGATGAGAGCCAGAATCAGCTTAAGAGGGAAGAATTAAAAACTACAGAAACAGTAGGCACGGGGGTATTTGGTTGTTGATTTCATTTTTCTTTCCCCCTTTTTGAGGGGGAGATGCAAACACCCACATGCTCCAAAACGTCCTTGATTAAAACCTTCACAAAAGTTCTCATCGATGTCACCTCTAACCTCATCTCATCTTGCTGAGAATTTTCAAGGGGAAACGCTTCCATCACGGCCTTGGTGCAAGCACTCAAGGATGTGCCTTTCTCATGAGCTCTGAAAACTCTGAAACCCCCCCTTGTCTCCTTGAAGGAAGTAAACAGATGCCTGCTGAACACTGAGGTTTACATAACATTTCTTCCCCCTCATTTATTGAAAAAAAAAAAGGAAGAAGGAAAGTCTTTTTGGAAAGCACTTCATATTTTGAGAACACTGAATGCTTTCTTTCCTTTTTTTTTTTTCAGTATTTTTGGCAAAGTATGTTTTTTGATTATTTAAACATAATCTCCATTCTAAATTGCATCTGACTCACATAACCTCCGTACTTTAGAAACCACAATAAAAGTGCCATATATTAGCTATAAATGAATAGGGAGTGAGTCAGTGAATAGTTAAGGACATTCCACAGAGATGCATGAGCTGCATACTAAGTTTTTAGGAAAATATTCTATTTCACTTTTAGAATTAACAGTGTAGGTTACTTGTAACAAAGAAAATCCTTTCCTTTAATTCCCAGATGCAGTGTGCTTTGTTTTTCTTATGCATCTTTATCTAAGGTACAAAAGAGACCTTTAGCGAAGTGGCAGAAACGCCAGTGTTTTCAGAGAAAGAATAGTCACAACTTGCACATACTAAAGGATTTCTGTAATTAATTTTAACTCTTTCACTGGGAGTATCTCATTCTTTGCCCTTTGCAAGGCCATCTTAAAATAGCAACTTGCACAAATGACTTTAGGGAAGTCACATGTTTAAGTGTGCCTAAGTTCAGTGCTGGAAGTATTACAAAAAACCCCAAAGTTACAACTCTACTTGCCCAGGCTCACATTCTCAGCAGTGTCCTCATATTGAATATAGGAAGAAGTTCATTAAATACTAACTGAAATTTTCCATGCATCATCATGTTTGCACATCCACACTGGGGAGTCATGCATACCAGATCCAGTAAGTATGGTATAACTAACTACGTCACAATCATACCTACAGGGGACATGAGACAAGCAGACTTCTTATAGCACAAGGTTATGGCTATAAAGAGAGTCATAATAACTCACATTCTATCAAGCCCACGGCTACTATTTAGATTGGATATAAGGAAGAAATTCTCTCCTGTTAGTGTGGTGAGGCACTGGAATGGGTTGCCCAGGGAAGCTGGAAATGCTCCATCCCTGGCAGTGTTCAAAGCCAGGCTGGGCAGAGCCTTGGGTGACATGGCTTAGTGTGTGGTGTCCCTGCCCATGGCAGGGGGGTTGGAACTAGATGATATTAAGGTCCTTTCCAACCCTAACTATTCTATGATTCTACTGTCTGAAAAAAAAAATCTTTTTTTCAAGACCAAAATCTGGCAGAGGTAAAACATTTACTATAGATGAACCTAAGAGAAAGGTTCTCCATTCCAACTTAAAATCCAGAAAAGTTGACTGGCCCATAATCTGAGCATAAACTTAAACATGATGTGGAAACATATCCAGGACATGGCCTTAGCAATCTTGGCAGCCATAAATCACTTCCAGATAAATTAACAACCATATAGGTGCTGGATAGATAGAGGATATCACCACAATTAGGGAAAAAGAAATAACCCCAACCCCCCAAAAATGCCCATGGCAAGAAAATACCCAGTGGATATAGGTGTACTAAACCTAAAGGCATGCAGCATTCTTTCCCTCTGTCTGTTCCTGACTTGAGCTGCACTAGGTGTTCGGAAGTAGCGTGAAGGTCAAGTTCCAACACAATCATCCAGCCCCATCTTAGCTATCCCATGGAAAGGAGCAGTAGGCAGTCAAGAACGCCCCCCCCCCCCAAAAAATAACAGAAGATAACAGTATTGATTAGTTATTAATCTCACATTAAACCTGAAGAGGACAGGCTCTTGTAGCCAGCATTCTGCCGTCAAATTAAGGTCATGCAGAGCTCTGGGGACAGAGCAGTGTTGACCCCAAAGACTGTGTTGGCAGAACCTCACCTTTCTCCCACTCCTTGTCTGTCAGTACCACAGAGGGAAAGTTCAGGGTTCAAAAGAGAGTCCACCCACCTATACCTTTGGCTCACAGCAATATTAAGCAATCCTCTCTGTTAAACAAGACCTTGGGACAGCAGCTCTTTGGGTTGAGTACCTAAATAAAGAACCCCTGGGCAGGATACCAGTAACAAATCTTCAATCAGCAGCTGTTTTCTATACATGATAGAACCAGGATTTCCCCTAAACCCCTTCCCACCTAATCTCCATAGCAAAAAATGTGTCCACCCAGATGGCCACTGATTCACCTCTTCTCAGGTGGAGATGTACAGTCCCCCCATACAATAAAACCAGAAGGAGTGAAACTTCATGAGATACAGAAATATAATTGGATTCCTTTCTGTATCACTTACTGGCTTTATTTTTGGACTGTTTACCCACTTGAGGTGACATGATCTGTAGCAACACAGTGTAACCCCTGAAACCCAGCATCCCTCACTGCAACACTTGCTCTGGTGTTAAGCTCTGAAGCTAAACAGTTGCTGATGGTGCAGAAGCAGATCATCCACACTCAGGAAATGAAAGGGGTTTCCTTGTAGATGGACACATGTGCCAGAGAACAAAGGGTAGGAAAGGCTTTTCCCAAGAGCATAATTGGAGCAGACAGCCCAGCATATTCAATTGGGAATATAACAGTTCCATAGTGAGCCTGAGGAAAACAGCAACTGCTTTCCATAGGGACCTTTAAGGGGACACTTTTCAAGACCAGAATGACTAAGTCATGGCAAAACTTCACGCGTTGTCAGCAAAGACTGTACCGGCTTTGTTGAAGTCACCTCTTCTGTAATGAAAAATGGCCCATTCTCTTCAGCCTTCCCCAACAGCTTCCCTCAGTGGCCTCTGACCAAATGGTCTCTTGTTTTGCCCAGCCAGGTGCGTTTACAAAGCAGAATAAGATAGGTGCTTTTATGAAATCCAAAGAAAGCTAAATGACATTTCAAAACTTATCTGGCCCACCTGGTGCAATTTCCCCCTCTGCTTCCAGCGGCTTACAGATAATGTGGGATTACCAAAGTTGGGCGTGCTCCCAGCTTTGTATTTGGAGTACTGTAAAGAATGGCATTTGGTTTGCTTTCTCCTGTACATACCAGCGAAGTAGGACCTTCTTACACTGAGCCACTCCAGAAATGAAACATCCCAGTAACCTAATATCACACAAGCTTAAAGGCCTATACCCAGATGTGTGCTTCAGTTGTTCACTGAATTCAAAGCCCAAACATAAGATCCTTCTATACACGGTAAACCCTTTAATGCAGCTATTGCTTCCCAGTGAGCTACAGTAGGCATGCAACACTGGGTACTGCTCTGAAATTGGAAGCAAACACTATTTATACTGCAATACAGAGGGAGTTTGGTCTTAACAGGAGGGATGCCAGCTTCCCAAGCTGGCATGCATGATGGTTTTGCACACAAGACATATAAAAATTAGGAACACAGGGCAGAGGAGGGAGCAAGAACTGTAGTCCCCACTCCTTCTGTCTGTAGCTACTATGAGTGAAAAACCAGCTGTAAACAGTAAAGATGCCCCAATAAAGCAAAAATTCCATTCTGATTAAAAAGTGGTCATGATGGTTAAATACTTTCAGACTTAGTCCACTACAACTCAATAAGATGATAAAGGACCTCGTAACTAAAATAAGATGACAAAGCTAACGTAAGCTCTAAGACTACTAAAGTTAAGTAACCTCTACCCAAACAGGGTAAATTTGCAGCCTTTATCAGAATGAGTAAATATGTGTTAAAAACTCTTAAGTTGTGGGGAAAAAGTCTACTGAAAACCAGTTTTTTGTGTCATTGCACTGACTTAGTGAGATGAAACAAATGGGTAAAGGGAAAAAGAAAACACCTAACGTCATATCGATCCTTTGGCAGGACATTACAAAATGCTATTCTTCATTACATTTCATTGAGTCTTCTGCCTATATTTTGGTGGTGACAGCTTGATTCTGCCTACACTTATCAAATGGATGGGTGCATGTACAGCCATATGATGGAAAAGGGCTTCTCCATCACAACAGCACCTGAAGGCAGTTTGCTGTCGCCAGAATGAACCCTCCATGCTGCAGCTCATTCTGCAGGAGCCCTTGGGAAAGCCTGATGTGGGACACAGGCCAACTCGGCTGTCCCTCCAGGCCACACAATGGCCACTGCTGGAGTTTCACTTGGTCTAGGCACTCAGTAATAGACGGCACCGGCTCGGTGTGTTTATATGTGCACACGTGTGTGATCTCTGGGCCATAGGAACCTGTAGGCTTTCTACCACTTCCTTGCAGGATCCACTCCATGAATCCAGCACATGCAATTCTCAGGAAGATTTTGTGATTCACACTCAAATTTTTTCCTTGCTGAGTTTTACCCCTTTGAACATCTTAAAATAATTTCTTTTTTGTCTTAATATTTTACACCCTTCAAATACTTGTAGATTGTTATCATATGTCTTAGTCATCATTTAGTCCAAACTGTACATATTAAAATCTTGTAATCTTTGCTCATATTTCAATCTCTTCAGCCTCTTAACTTCTGTTGCTCTTCTCTGAATTCTCCTCTAATTTCTTGACAACTTTTTGGCAACAGAGTGGCCAGAATAATAGTGTCAGGGACACCTTACGGCTGTACAGAGATAAAGAGGGAAAGTTGTGCAACACCAAAATGACATTAGCACTTCCCAAAAAAACAACAAATATGTCTAAGCTGTTGTCCAGGATCACTTATTTTTAGTGGCTGCATCATGAAATACTCTGAAATACAAGTATAAATATTCACGTAAAAATAATGACTTAGAAATAAGAGTTTAAAATACTCACAACTGTGTTTAATTAATCTTCACGTCACCTGTGAGGAAGGTAACATGAAGGAGTATTTACCTGCACTACTGGAGAGCAAATGGCTGAACGGAAGTCTCAAAAGACATGACCCATAGAAAAGAGGCTACACCAAATCACAGAATTCAAACAGTTTCTTCACCACAAACCAAATTAAGGAGCAAGTAATAACAAAAAAGGTAAGGAAACAAAGCAAGGGTTTTCAAAAAAGGAAATATTGTAAAATAAATACAACTCTTCCAAACCCTGGAAAATTCCAACATACAAAAACTTTACAAAATAAGACAAAGCATGGTAGCTTTCTGTGTTGTATATCTGGACAGTAGAAATATTCTTCAGATAAATCTCATCAGGCATGGGACTAAGATGCATATAATCTAACTATTATCTCTCTAAAAGTTAGATATCTTTCTGAAGCCACCATAATCATCTCCAGAGAGCCACTAATCCCATCCTAAAACTGTAATATATTCAGGATGAATAGCTCTCTAGAGGTATTTCTCCTCCTCTCCACTGGTAACAGAGGGAGACTAAATTGCTGTCTTCCACACATTTTCCTTTAAGATGACTAAAGTTAAGTAAACTGTACCCAAACATAATTTCTAAATGCTCGTCTCTAAGAATTGATGTAAGCAATTAAGATAGGGCAGGCACTTTAAATATTATCTTCTCTGGAATTTTCCTATTATTTGGTATTAAAACCAAACCTTACAGATTCATGTTCAGATGTCCTCCCATCTTTTCAGGTATGAAACAAAGGACTACTGAGTAACTTCTTGTATGGAAGATCTCTTTCTAAACAAGTCTGTGAACATTGGTGGCAACATGCCAGTGTCAGGATAACAGAAATCCGTCATTGCCTTCAGATGTAGGGTTCAATAGCTCAAGTGGCTATTAACTAACTAACTAACTAAAGCTTAGGAAAGAGCATTTAACCTTCATCTGGTCCACATCAGACTGAAACAGCACATGAGCATGAACACAGTCAATAGAGAGGACTCACACAAAGCTGGGACGAAAAGTTTAGGTTTAGAGGACAATTCTAGGGGACCGTATGGTTGCAAGGGCAGTGATCTGCAAAACTTCCAAAAATGTTACCAAGATAAAATATCATGTACAAGAAAACGTGAGAGAAGAACAGCAAATCTACTAAGACATAGCTGACATGAGAAAACACAAACTCTTGCCACAAGGAATGTGAAAGCTAAGAGGAACAAATTATTTTTTACAAGAAGAAAAAAGGGAGAGGTGCTGTTAGAAAGAGAGAAAAAAAGAAATGGAAACCAGGAGTATAATGAACAAAATATATTGGTAGTAAAACCCGATTTTTAAGTGATTAAATTCAGATTATGATGGAATTAACTGACTTCCAAGTGAGGTCAGGATAGTCTCCTGGACATTCCCATTCAGGGAGGCAACACAGGAAGAAGACACAAGCAGGGCATAAGGAATAAAAATAACTAAATAAATAAACTTACAGAAACACTTGAAGGATGTCAAGGCTCAAAAGTGACTACTATTTTCTAGAAGCAGTGCTGAAGGAATCAGTCTTCCTCCCAGTCCTCATAGCAGAGGCAGGGATGCTAGACACAAATGCTAGAGGTAATTGCATCACACATGGATACAGACGGCATCACTACGGACGAATTCAACTTCTCTGACCATCACGCTATTAAGGACAAGAGCACATTCGCCTTATACAAAAGGAGGAGGATGTCTGAGCACCAACTTGCTAATCTACCAGAAGGTCTTTCAACAAGGGCTAAAATGGGCAGGTGAAAAACCCCTAACTGTTAAATATAAACAACAGTAACTTAGTTGGGACCTCCAAGGTTCCAAGACAGAAAATAGGTTGCTAGAGAGCGAAAGGTGTTTTATCTTCCTTTTTTTTCTTATCACATAAGCATCTCCTGTGTCCACATAATAACACTAGAACTTTGGTGAATAGAAAAATAAACTAGAAACCTGAACACATTACCAAGACTGTAACTTCATTAACATGAGAGAAATCTGACAGGCTAACTCACGTGAGTATATAACCTTTGTGAGAAGGATATGGAAGAGGAAAAAAGGAAAGGAAGGCTGCCTTGCAAAACACACTGCATAGGCATGCTTTGAGACCCAGAATGTACAGTATCCAACCCACTCAAAAACAACAGGTAGTGATTAAAGGCAAAAGAAATCAGCTCCACAATGATGGAGGAATACCACAAACTGCCAAGTTTGTGGTCAAAAGTGTAGCTTTTGGAAATAATTAGTGAAGTAAGCCAGAACATTTGCATGAAAACGTTAGTGAAGATGGGGATTAATTACACATATTCTGTGGAGAAAAGAATACAGCAGCTTACACATTTCCAGCATCTTTATGAAATGCACTTGGGACTTTCTGTATTTTAAATTCAGAAAGTAAAGACCAAAGAGATATTTCTTCTAGTCTGGGCTCTGGCCTATGCAGATGAACAGACTGAGGGGGTGAGAGTACAAGACACGGTCACAAAGTTCACACTTCTTCAGAAAAGAAATAGGGAGAAAAGCGAAGACAAGACAATGGACTTCTAGAATGTAGATCTCAATGATCTTGAAAACTAGTAGGTGAAAATTCCTGGGAAAGTCTACAATAAAAAAGAAGTTAAAGAGGCACAACCATTCTTCCTAGAAATTATAATAACATCATAAGCACAAGCTATCCCAAGAAAGAGGAAAGAAAGTGAATAGTAGAGTTTTAAAATCACTAAATAATGAGTTCTTTCCTGCTACCAAGACAGGAAAAGTAGCCTGAAGAAAGCAGAAGGATATCAGAATACATGAGAATAACTATAAAAATCACACAAACATGTAGAGTAAAAATCAAAATGGTCACAACACAAAATTAACAAGGGACACCAAGAGTAACAAGAGAGTATTGTATTAGTACATATAGTCAGACGAGGGAAAATGTGGCGCTGTTAATCAATGGAGAGGAAGATCAACTGACAGATGATGTGAGTAGGCTGAAGTGCTTAACACCATTTTTGTACTACCTTTCATTCACAATTTCAAGTGGAGAGAGATGGGTAATTCCCTTAAAGCTCAAGAAGAGGGGTACGGTGTTTCTCCAGAAGAAACAGCAAACAGATTACAGAGTACTTCATTAAGTTAGATATTTTTCAAGTAATTTGTGTATGAATTTCCATCCTGGTATCCTTAAAGAACCGTATGAAATAGACTCCGCAGAAGACAAGATAAGCCTCAAAAAATCATCTACTGCCCACCATGAAAAGAGAAATTAAAAAGGATGGGAATTCTAAACCACTCAATTTAAGCTTAATTCCCAGGAAAAACAACAAACTATTGAACAATGAATCAAACCAGCTTGTAAGCGTCTAAGTGTAAAAGATGAGTAGCAATCAACATTGATTTAAGAGCAAATCATGCCAAACCAACCTAATTACCTTCTACCACAGGATGAGAAATCTTGTAGAAAGCAAATGTCATGCACCTTGACTTTATTTTGGCCTTTTACAATATTCTTATATGCAAGCTAGAAACAAAACAAGCATAGCCATGATATCACCTAAATGCAAAACTATTTGGATATGGGAATCTTACACAGTAATTATCAAAACACAAGAATACATCGACTGGGTTTCTGCCCTGAGCTTGGTTCTGTTTGACCCTTTTATTAAGAACCTAGCTGATGGAATAGAAAACATATTTATTAAACTTGCAGCAAGATGAACCTGGGAGGGCACTGAGTGACTGAATGAAATTCAAAATTATCTTGGCAAATAAAAGAAATCGTCTAGAGGCACCGGCTGAGATTCAGCAGGGTAATACGGGTAATTCAAGTGGGCAGAAATTATTAATGACACAAATACGAGACGGTGATAACTGAGCAAGTAGCAGTTTTTCAGAGGAGGACCTAGAGTTACCATGAATTATAAGCTTGATAGAAGTTAGCATATCCTGGTGAAGCAGGGAGTCAATCAGCATTTTGGGGGTTATAAAAGCAGACACGTATCCCCAAGGACAGGAGAAGTTTCAAGACCTAACCTGTTGCATTATGGAGGGTACTTTTCAAGACCATGTGAAGCAGCTGAGCAATAGCCAGAAAAAAGCACGAATGATCATAAATGCAGATACCAAAAACAAGGGGGAAAACTGCCCTGAGTGATTATACTACCCAGATTTCCACTACATAAGAAGCTGTCGCAAAGGGAATGGGATTAATTGCCAAAGAAGTAGTGGAAGTAAACTGTAGGAAGGTTCAGGCAAGAATTATGAGGTACTGTAACATACCACTTGAAGTGGGAGTCAAAAATTAACACTCTGGACAATTATTTTTCAACAGTAACAAAAAATACAGCCCATCCTCTTTGGGACAGGGAAGAAGACTACCCGAGTTCCTTAGGCCTTTTTCTATACTGAAGGTTCTAAGACAGTTAAAATCACTGACAAGCATTAAAGGAAAATCCCACAACAGAAAAGCTACAGTTACGCAGCACTGAAAAATGATCATATATCTTTGGAAGAGAACAATTTCATCCCAGAAAGGGACCTTCTTTGTGCTGGGATTTCAGCAAGATGTGTTTATGCAAGTAATCCAGGCCAGAAGTAAGTAAAAGTGTCTCTTCCAGTCCTTCCACAGAGCCTCATTCCACCAGGACTGTCAGTCCTTAAGGTTTCAGTATGCATTAGATGCTTACAAATAAATCCATCACATCCAGAGGCTAACAGAGTCTTTAGAATAGAAACCAGTACCTGCTATGCCTCTCAACTAGTCTCATGCCAGGAACAAGTCACAGCAAAATGACAGCAGGAAATTTAACAATTTTTCCTTGTGTGGTCACTATCAGGGAAAGAAAAGGGAATAAAATGTAGGAAACACCTTGAAAGCAGCAGCAAAAGTAGAATGCTGGAACCAATTGCAACTGGGCACAGCATTTAAGCATGATTTTGTTACAAAAACATTTCTCAAGACTGGATTACTGTACTAAGAGAGCAGAAAATCTTATGAGTGAGATTCAACTATATTTATTTTCAACATTTACAAACTTGTCCAGAAGCAATGAAGTTTCTTATGGTACCAACACACTGGCAATTCCATCTCCCAGTTCCATGATGAACCCCAAGTGCACACAGGTGGAGGCATGTCCTTGCTGTTTCTTCTTTCCCTTCAAAACAGACCTTTCCATCCCTTCACCTTCTAACACAGATTCTACTTAAACCACGTATTCACACTAATCACTGTTTCAGCAGCAGTGGAGCAGGCTGGGTTACCACCACCACCAGAAACATACCACCCGCCACATGCCTTAAGCTCTGTTCAGATGACTGGGGCAATTATCTGAAGAAGGACCATTTCTACCATGTGGTTAGATAAGAACCTCCATATAGGCAGAGCTGGGAGCTTCTGTTTGTCCAAGTGGACCTCGATGGATTACTCCAGTCTGTAGCCAGTATGACAAAAGAAGACTGCAGAGAAATTATTTCCCAAGCAAGATTTCACAGCATTTTGCCAGTCTAGAAGACAGGCATCTCAGCTGGCCCAATGCATAAGACTTCACACAGCAGCTTGTGTTACCTGGCCTGTCACTCCTGCCTGCTGGCAGATCTCCTTGAGCTCACTTGAAGGCATCAAACCCTGCAGATAGCACTAAGCACCATGATGTCTACCTGATTCCATATGCAGAAGATACAGCTGGCCAGCAAGGCGATCCGATGCATTGAGAATATGGAGTCCCACAGCAGAAGAGATGCTGCTGTGCTGCATTTGCCAACATGTGAACTGTAAACAGCATGGCCAAAAAATGAAATGCAGAGATCGAACGAATGACTGAGCCCCAAATTTACAATGCCTACCAGACCTGAAAAGCCTTCACATAAAAGAACTTCCCATCAACTAGATTCCACCTGCTTGACAGAGAATTACAAAGTGTCAGCCCGATCTTAAAGATAGGTAAATTGAGGCAATAGATAGATAATTCCTTGCTTCAGGAAACACAAGTTTGCAGTTTTTCCTTAATAACTAATGCAGACATAGGTAAAATGGCCTACACCCACTAATGTCTGCTGCAGAACTGCTTGAGGAATGAGAACAAGATGAACTTTAACATTTTCCAACGAAACTGAACTAAACTCATTATTCAAAGACTTCTTATACATTCAGAGTCCTTCCAAGTGCGCTACTTGTAAACACAGGCGTAGAGTGTAGGAGTTAGTATATATATACATAAACTATTTTGTATACTTCTGTGATGACTGCAGCTAACCCTGAAGCCACTGGAATTCTGCTAGTAACAGGGCACACATGTCTGCCAGATAACAAAACTGAGATACCAGGAACCAAATTCATGCCATCGTAACTCGTGTTGCTGACTCCATCGAGTTGCTCAGCACTGTCTGCTTCTACCTTACTTGAAACATCAAATACCCAAACAGCTTTCCCAATATCCACACACAAAGCTGTAGGAAAATTAAGGCATCTCTTTTCATGTGTGAAAACCAACCCGTAAATCACATTATATCTACCATGAAGTAACACTGAGGCCAAGAAATTATTAAAACCAAAGAGAAATCTCCTATGGCTACTATGAATATTCATTACTAAGCCAAAGAGAACCCAAATCAAATAGAAAACCTACACCTCCATTGTTCAAGGACTTGGACAATTATCCTGTAGCATAGTAAGGAAGGAACTTCCTCCATAGCTGTGTTTTTCCGTACTTCTTCATGAGAAGGCTTTCCTTACCCACCTCAGCGCTTTCTGACACTCAGAAGCAGACATGACTGAATTGTGTGAACAACTTACATGATTTCTTCATCAGTTTCTGTCTTCCAGGTTGCCCAGAGAAGTGGTAAGTGCTCCATCCAGGGCAGTGTTCAAGGCCAGGCTGGACAGAGCCATGGCAGGGGGTTGAACCTTAATGACCTTAAGGTCCTTTCCAACCCAAACCATTCTATGATTCCTTGTCTTCCTTCAGATACCGTTATTTTTGTCTTCATGCTAATATCATACACTGCAATTATACAACTTTTTAAAACAAGAAATGTCATGCCATGTATCTGGAATTTCCAAGCTCATCTACGCTTAAAAGTTACTTGAGTTACTCACGTTATACTTAAGAGTAACCTGAGTTACTCATGTTATACTTAAGAGTAACCTGAGTTACTTCTAGCCAACATTTTCAACACTAATACATGAAACTGCTCTTCTAAATCCACATGATACTAGAAGTTCTCTGCATCCAGAAGCTTCAGCAGGACCTTGTGGGCATTAAGCACTTTGAGAAAATAACTACTTATTTAGAAACATGAATATGGAATTGGGCAGATGAGATAATCAGTTATTTCAAAGCTTAAGTCTCAACAGTTTTAAGATGTATGTCTTCTGCCTCCAGATCATATGAAAAAACAAATGAGATCAGTTAGCATACTTTAGCAAACACCCCCTCTTTGGGGCTGATTATCTCCACTGAGGCTTCCAATTGACCCCTTACTTTCTCTGCTGGCCTGATCAAGCTAGAACCTACAGATGAGGATGGATGCAAAATCCATCTTTACACAGAGGGGTTCATTGTGCAAATCTGATGTTGTTTAGCGTGGAGGCTTTATCAACTAACTCATAATCAGTTTGTCAATTATAAACTTTGTGAGTTAACAGCATTTTAACCTTACATGTGTACTTAGGAACAAAGTCAAATCAAACAGGTGTAATACAAGTAAGGCTGGCAAACGTATTCTAATACATTCTTCAGAGCACAATCTCAACGTGCAACTAGGAGCTCCTATTTTCACAACATGCATAGCCCTCTTTAAGAGAACTTGAGTTTCTCCCAAGGTAGCTTGTCATTCCTATGCTCCCACCATATTCTGTTCTGCCATCACAACCAGAAAAACACATCCCAAACCCCTCCTTCTCATCTTTGAACCAACCCTACAGCAGAGTACTTACAGCAGTAAGTAAGGCAGCTAGTTGCCAAGCAGACACAGACCTTGTGAATACACTTGCTTTTCCCGTAGTAATTCTAGGAGTCGTTGTAAATTCATGGCACCTCTACCTTTGGTAAGTTTTATTCCCAAATATTGGGGCTTATGTCTGTACAAACACTGTAACAGGAAGCCATCTTCAGCATCTGTGGACCTTCCAACAACTGCACAGGAAAACAGTGGTGTCCAAGAAGAGGCAGGGAAGCCGGTATTAGTCAAGTACTGTGCAAGACTTGACCAGTTCTGGCTGCCAAGAACAGTGCAATAGTTGACACTATGATATTTTCCTCAGAGCAAAGAAACCATTCAAATTTGGTTTGTTCTGGAACCCCAGAACAGAATGAATTGCCTGGGACAGTTCCTGTCTTAAGCCAAGCCTGCATGGGGACACTGAGAAAGTTCAGGCAAATCAGCTAAAAGTCTGACACTAATACGCACACACTTAATTGTCTTGAGGCTGTGAGTAGATGCTCTAATTCAACAGCAAAGCTCCCTGTAGCTCCTTATTCAGTTAAGCTACATTGCTCTAAGACTAAATTACTCCTGAATTAAATCAGTTCCCCAAGGACTCAGCACAACTTATTTTTGTGTACTGACTTTATGCATTTAGCCAATTTGCCTCCGCTCTTCCTGAGTTCCCCGAGCCTTAAGGAGTTTTCAGCCTACAGCTGAAGAGAGCTTGGCTACTTCATCTCTGATGTTGAGAACGTCAGTGTTTTCTTCAACATTTTCCATCTAGAACACAGAAAAACTGAGCAGAAAGTTCTCACATTCCTTAGCTGCTTCCTGCTCCAAGGTGAACAGTCAGTGGGTTTGGAGGTTATCGTTACCTTGCTCCTACTCTCACTCTTTGACTTAGTGGAAGCCAGTCTCAAGAACCAGCATATTAACATACAGGAAACAGGCAGAAACAGGCAATGGATAAAAACCAAGAGGATACTAATCCCAGAATGGGATTTGAACTATCACATCATTTTCTTTAGAGACTCCAAATCATGTCAAAGCTGTATCTACTGACACTGGTTTTGTTAATCATGATTTGGAAATGGCAATCAGATTGCTATGCTCTACCATTTCTCATTGCAGCCGATGTTGTGGTACCTCAGCACTCTCTGGAGATGAATCATATTCCATGAATTCCACACCAATTCAATTCGATACTAATCCTAAACTGGGATTGGCATTTCTCAGAAGATTCTAATAAAATTAACTACAAAAAGGATCAATTATTTTTAAAGCAAATGAGTTGCTTCCTGACAGCAAGAGCTCAGAACTACCATTGTATTAAGGTCAAAATTTAAAGCACTTCTCAAACTATAAGCACTTAAGAGAAGTAAAGCTGTCATTGTTCCATCCAGGGTCATTAGAATTTACCTGGATGCTGGCAGCAGCTGGGCAATGCTTTATTTGTTCATGTTTCAGTGATGCTTTGAGTGCACTTGCGCAGCCACACCTAAGCACATACATGTGCAGATGATATCCCAAGGTGCGGCAGAAAATTAAAGTTCATGTGTTAAGTTCACTGATTGAGCTATCTGGATGACAAACTAGAGTTAGAGGCCCTACTCTACAGCAGCTATCCGAAAGGAACGTTTAGAGGAATAAACAAATATATGTAATGCTTGATGTTTCCTTTCCCCAGAATAAATTCATTCATTATAAACAAACTGTCACATCATCATCTTTAGAGACTTCAAATTGTGTCAAAGCTGTATTTACGGACACCGGTTTTCATTCAGCACAACTTAAAATTATGATCTTATCACCATGCTCTAACATTTCTCATCACAACCACTGTCATGGTACCTCAGCACTTTCTGGAAATGAACCATATTCCATTAATTCAAACAGAGATCTAACACTCCAGAGCACCACTCAAACCAGGTGCCACTAAACTGAAGAAGTAGGTAGGACGCAACATGGGATGCACTGGAGCAGGGACTTTCAAAGCCTCCATTTTTAATTCTAGATGGTTTTAAACCAAGATATTTAACCTCTCAGTGTCAATAAAAAATAAAATGCCCCAATCCCATAGTGACTTGTGTAGCACGATCAATCAAGAACTTTTTAATCTTTTGATACACGTTATTACTCAAAATAACAATAATAAGTATGCAAATGAAAGTAAAGCCTACTGGACAACACTGTCACTGATTTGCTGGAGACAAGGACCCCTACTGTCCAGCTGGATTTCAGCCAGCCTGGGGTCTGGTGACTACATAGCATCCAGGATGGTAAAACAACATAGCTTGTAAAATATTTCATGGCAATGCTTTCCAATCGCTCTGTCTTGGAAACCGACTGATCCAAAGGAAAAAATACATGGGTACAGCTCTGCTTTCTTAAACTAATTATTTCAAAACATTATCAAGGTATCGTGTGATCATCTGGACTCTGAGGATTCATCATTACTGATGAACAGGAATTTGCCTTGGCACAATAGTTTCAGCAGTTGATTATGCACAGCAGACACCTATAGATAAACATCTCTATTTGTAAAAAATGAGCCCTGTCTCTGAGAGCAGTTTCTGATGAGGCTTTAAAAGCAGCATCAAAAATATGTAATGCTAGAAGGCTGAGGCTGCCCAGCCCTGTCACAGAGTAGCATTGCTTTCTAAGAGGGGAAAAAAAATAGATCTGCGCTGCTCCTTATGATCAGGATTTCACCCATTTATTTGGCTAATCATTCAAATGGCTAAACAGACCTCTAATTTGAAAATAAAACCCGATTGATGCAATCACAAACAAGTTCTGAAATTGTGATTTATAAAAAAAGAGGGGAAATCTTGTTCGAAGCCAAAACACACACACACAGTTACCTTTTTCTAATCAGAGCATTCATTTCTCCTCATTATGATCTCACAAGCACATTAAAATCTTATTAACATTAATTACTTCTGAGCGTCTATGCATGAGCAGCGACAGGCTTGCGTGCGTGCGCGCGCGTGTGTGTGTATGTGTGTGTCTCTGGATCATATCTACATTTATATACCTTGCTGCACTTTGCTTATAAAACATGTGAAAATATTGCTGCTAACACCAATTAGCTAATTTCACACACACAGATAGTAAGCTGCTGTCTCGCTGCACAGCTTATTATAGACCAGCAGACAGATGGACAGACAAACAGACGCAGAAAGCATCACGGCTCCTCCTAAATGCAAGATCTGAAATGCCTGGCACCCCCAGGAGTGCGACTTTTATCCTCGGAAGTCTGAGGGAACAAAATGACACAAATAAGAAAATTAAAAAATTAAAAAAAAAAAAGAAAAACAAGACAGCCAAATATCCCATTTTCTACACAGATGGGTTCAATGATGAAGTGATAGAGACAAAGAAAAAACTGGCAGGCAGACAAGCAGCAGGCGCACAGAGAGATAGACAGAGACAGATAAACAAAGCAACAGAGAAAGAGATGAAAGCATATTCATCTATGTGAATTTGGGCTATGCAATATCAACTTTAGCCCACCAATAAGGTAAGGGGAGAAATGGCAGAGCCAAGAGTCACAATAGGTCCAGCTTCACAAGCAAAATCCTGACTTTCCACAGACCTGTTTATGGATTGTATGTACGCTGGGCACACCACATACAGCACCGCTGCTGGGTGAGACTCAGCTCCACCACAGGCTCCAGAACAAGCACAGACACTCAGACATTGCTGCTGAACTGCACCTTCCTCTTCCTTTTCACCCTTTGTTTCCATCTAATTTAGATTCTGCTTCTGAATCCCATCCTCCTGAACATTCTCTTTGCCAGGGTTTAAGATATAAACAACACATAAGCATCCCTCATCATGCCAAAGCCATGTTTCTCCATCATCAGGGGATAGATTAGCCTCCCAAGGGCAAATCTTGCAGTCCTTTGCAGAACACAGGCGGACACTTGCTGGTCATTTTCCTCTCCATCCAAATACCAACCTCTGCTCATCCTCTGCAACTCTGAGAACAAACTGCAACCCTCGACTGGAATGAAAACTTCCACAGACAGCAGCAGGATACAAGGTTTAGAAGCGTCAAAATGTGCCGTTCAGCACTACTACCTTTTGTTTTGCTTCTGTATTCTTCCACTGATGACAAGATCAGGCAAAACACTGTGAGGAGGGAAAGGATTAAAACTTCAGATGACAGTTTTCTGGAGAAATTTCCAGATGGCATGAAAGGATACCTTATTGGGGAAATTACTGAAATTAACACATCTTCATGTCTCATGGTAACACAAGTGTTTTCTGCTCACTCCTTGCAGATCAAGAGAAGGCAAATGTGGCAATAATTGCTGTTTCATCCCCTGCCTTTTTCACCTCAAGTTTTCTGAGTGTTTCACAGAACACTCATTAAGCTTCAAGGAATGCAGAAGTTACTCTCATCACTCCATTTTACTGCTAGGGAACAGAAGAGCAGAGAGGTGAAGCTGAAGTACCCAGATGAGTAAGAAGGTCTGCAGCAGACCTTCTTAGGTCCTCTTATTTACATTTCTCACATCTTCTCTTCTTACATATGCCATATCTAAGGTCATTAAGGTGCCTGAATTTAAAAGAAAATGAAAAAATTCAGTGTTTTAGGACTGTAGTCTGGATACTTGACTTGACTTTATCTCACTCACAACCTTCTCCCAATGATGCTCATTCAGGAGGACCTACTCCCACACAAGCCCAGCACAGCTGCTGAGAGAACTACCATGAATGCCATCAAAGCAACTTCAGGGTATGTCTGCAGCTCTGAGAACAAGCTGAAACCCTCGACTGGAATGAAAACTTCCACCAACAAGGATACAAGATTTATCTTGTACCTGGTGGACTTCAAACATCCAAATTAGTTATGGTGCATTCACAGTAAAACCTGTGGTTCCAGGAAGCTTTGGAGCTCCTGGGCATGGGCATTAGTACAATAATATTACACACGAGCATTAAGTTTGGTGCACCCTGAACAAATTCTCCCTGGGTCAGTTTTACTGTGCACACACAACAGGTCTGGTCACACTGCAGAGAAGGAGCTGTGGCCTCTTCTGCCACAAGGAGCAGAAGCAAGGTACATGACCTGCTCAGGAAGAAAATAAGTAAGCAAACTGACCATCATCTTACCATGCTTCTCTTGTTAAGGTTAAATATACAGGCTTTGAGAGTGAAGACGGGAAAAATAAAAGCCTTATAAAATAAGCAAAGACCAGTAAAGGTTTGAAGCTTGACAATGTCAAAGTAGACTCTTGCCTGCATATTTCCTAAAATATAAAGCATAGACCATTAAAGTCCCTCTTGAATCATGCAGAATTACTTCCTTCTAGAGCTTCCCCAAAGAAGTGTTCTGAGAGGAATCGAGATGCTCGCTGACAAGGAAAGGAACCTCACCCGTGCTGGTGGGCTCAGACAGAAGTTTAGCTCATCTACCCAGGCTTCTCAGGAAGCCTGGAGAAATCCCATGCATTATTCTTCAGGTTCCAAGCTCCCTGCTGTCTTCCCAACTCACTGATCTCTAGGCACACCTAAAACTTAAGTCAAATATGAGGGCCATGGAGAATTTCCCCCTAAACCCATCAGCAAGTCTCATCAAGACCAAAGGAAGGGCCAAAAAGACACTGAGTTCAATGCAACTGGTAAGAAATAAGCATCCGTTAGATTTACTGACTTAATGCCCATGCAGCTGCTGAGTCTTTAATCCATCTTTCCCCAGAAGCCATATATATATATATATGATGTTTCATGGCAGAAGGAAAAATGCTGTGTCCTATTAAAGGATGCGTCCTAATTTTATATAGCTAAAGCTGTACCTCAATCAATTAAAAAACAAAAACAGAAGCTCATTTATTTAAGTAAATGCGTAACACTGGAGATACTTAATGGGAAAAAAAAGCCCCCAGTTTTATTAGCACTATAGCATATGGAGGCAACTGTGTAACAGGGAACCTTGGTAGAACTTCCCTTATGTCTGAGTTTAGCATGCAAAGCGGATACTAAAAAGTGAGAGGAGTCAAATACAATTGACTTGAGGATCTTTAAGAAGACCAGTGCTTATCAGTAGGGGCTACCAAATCTTAGAGACCATTCAAGCTACAGAACAGATCATTATGTATGTGAAAGGGGAACAGGAAAAAAATCTCTCTTTAGGGGGTGTGGAGGGGGAAAAGACATTTATCATCTTTCCTGTACAAAGCAGCTTGACTTGCCTTTCTCAGGTGGGAATTCTCCCAGTAAACCTGTTCCCTTCATTCACTTTATTCATCTGCTCCAGGAACCTTACCATATTGTGTCTAAGGAAAGTTACAGCAGGCTGAGACAGTACGAGAGTACTTCAGAGGTGCACTTGGCATCTAGACCAGCCTTGCAATCCAAACCTCATTGTGTCCTTTTGGAGGTTAATAAAATGAGGTTTTACTGGCTCCATCCTGGCTTTTATAAGCTTCTCAGGGATTATCGAAATTGGAGACTGCACATGAAAAAGCTGGTTCATCCATTTCCTAGAAGGGACATTCATCCAGTTTGCCCTTCGATCCTTGAAATGTGAGACATGCCTGAGGAGTGCTCTCTGTTATAGCGTCTCACAAATACATCCAACAATGGTGAGTCCATATGTCTCTGATAAAGGGGAAACTTTATTGCACATTCCAGTCTTTTCTTTCGTAAACATACTACACTAGATGAATTTGGCTCTCAAGGAAGAAAGTATTAATTGTGCTGGCTAATAAAACTTTCTGTTGCTGTCCTTCCAATCTGGTCTTCTAAGCACCAACAGACATTAAAACTGGCTCCTGGGAAGTGAAAAGATATTAGAAAGCAGTACAAGCCCAAAACTTGTTTGCAAGTTTTCAAGAATTGAGACCTGAATCTCATTCTCAAGTAACAAAAAGCAAAATGCACCTATTTATTGGACAGCTTTGAGGTCGAATGTACAAACAACTCACTTCCTCCTATTGCTCACTCTCCAACAGATGCCTCAGCAGCAATACATCTGTGCTCTGCCCAAATCCAGTATTTGCAAGCTCTCATTATTACTTGTATTTGCTTTGTCTCCACTGACAGTTTAAACAGACAAGTAACAATAGTCTTTAAATGCTTGTGTCCAAAGAACCCTTCAGGGGCTATTTTCTCCTTTACATATTGCAGCTCTCATAAAGGTTAATAGCAGTTGCACATACAAGCAGTTATACATACAAGTCCAGAACAAGGTAACTATTTGTCTTTACATGTGATAGGGAGCTTCAGTCTTCTTTTGATGACTATTTTGTGAAGCAAGCAACACCACTGTGCATTTCAGCCAGGTGTAATCTTCCCCTATGATTATTACTGCACAAAAAGAGGTGACAGACTGGTCCTGTTTTCAAACATCTACTTCTTGGACAAAGCTAACAGTGGAGCTCAGATCCAGCTGTGAGAAATCCAGTTGCGGGAGGGGGGAGGCAATTGTTGCCTACAGGTCTTTGAAGTTCTATTAAGTGAATTAAAAGAGGAATTATAAATAATAACAAAAAAAAACTCACCAAAATAATCTCCTTTTTTTTTCAGTTTTGCTATTAAAAATAAGACTTTGTTGACATGTTGGTATGCTAAATTTGGCCTCAATTTTCAGTTACTGTAGGGTCTTTGTATCTCATTCTCAAGGCAGAAATAAGACTTTAATGGCAAAGAAGTTGCGTATGTGTTATGATACCACAATGGTATAAAAAAATAAAAAAAGCCTAACTGTCTTTTAATGTTGCCAAGAATCATCTGAGCTTCCTTTGTCCATGAACATGGTCTTTACTTTCCCAAGTCCCATCTGCATGTACAATACACTGAGGAAGGAAGAAAGAAAGGCACCGCTTCCTCTTTCTCTCTGTGCCTCGATTGTTCCTGATTAAAAAATGGCAATAATAATGTTGATTCAGCTACTGGAGTTAAGCAAAACTAAACTAACTGCTTTGGTTAAATGCTAAAAGATAATTTGAACAAGTTTCTTCAGAAATGCAAAGTGCTATTTATTCCTATCAGCAGCTATCTCTGGCTAAACTGTCCTGGAACCTATTGTGAGCATTCCCTCCTCCAGCTGAACCCAGCTGATAACTGCTCCCTGTTTTGAAGTACACGTGTCACTCCTTTATCTAAGAAAGCCTAGCAAAGATTTAGAACTGGCACCTTTCTTTTTTGGCTAATGAGAAGAAGGCAAAACAACACAGAACAAACCCAGCAAGAACAAAAAAGAATCTCACAAAGTCTCAGGATTAAACATTTGCAGACGAGCAGGAACAACAACAACAAAAAAGGCATCTTTTTGGATGTAAAATTCTTTGCAGGCATTGCCTGGGCATTACAAGAATAATATCACTACTTCCTACCTAAAAGCAACCTTTTCCATCAGCTCCATAATCACCGATTTCAAGGAGAGATCTGCTAAGAATCATATTCATGTACCTATGTATGCTGCCACAAGGGAGACAGTATCTAACACAGCAAAAATGAGGTCAAATTTATCAGCACTGTCCTATAGAAAATGGTCTCCTTCTCACACATCACTTTTGGAGCCCCATACGTCATCTTTTACTGCTTCACACATATGCCAGCTGCAGCCATTAGGCTGGCAATACAAAGCTGAATTCAGCTCTCGGTTCAATGTTGCTTCTTCCCAATTTCATGGAATTGGTCAAATTTCATACAAACATAACTTAGGGCAAAAGAATGGCCCATGAACATCTTAGCCAAGACACAGACATTCAGAAATTTCATGTGGAACTCCCTATCCAAGAGCACAGTCCTCTGAAGACGATGATTGTATGATGATTATTCCAGCTCACTGCTCCTGAGGGAAAAGGAAAAGGCTGTGGCCTCCTCCCACCCAGCTCGGGTCCTACACGTACAGGATCCTGCTGCTAAAATGTTCTCCCTCTCCTGGCAGTGGGACCAAGTTAGCCCCTCTTTTTGCATGAAGTTCAGACTTTTTGTCCTCATTTTCTTTGAACAGCTCTGCCCCCTGCCTGCGTCTCAGCTTTTATTTTGTTTAGCTGCTCGCATTCTTCCCAAACCTCCGTCCTAAATGCTCCATTTGTACCACTTCTACCACATTGAAGCCAATGTTCCATAGTAACATTACTCCGGATTTTATTAACTTTTTGAAACAGCTTACAGTCAACTAAACTGTGTTCCTGCAAACCAGTCTTAACCAGGAAACTCCAGAAAAGTTCATTTTAGCTCACTTCCTTTCTGCTTTCCCCTTTTTCTTTTTCACCTAAAAAAAAGATGTGGAATGAAAAGTAAATTAATTTTGGTAGCAGATTAAATTATCACGGGACTGCACACGGATGTGATCTAGACAAGAGGGCTTTCACCCCACCACAGAGAAAGCTTTAAGTGAGCTAACTCAGTTATTAAAAGCAGTTTGGTCAAGACAGCCTAAAGGCTGAATGCAGTGAAAACATGTAGCTCAAAACATATGCAAAATACACCAGCATAATACAGCCTGCATGATAATGGCAGAACGGTTACTGCCATCTGAACTACCTAAGTAAATGCTAGCTCTTAATCTCCATGAGGGGAAAGCTTCCTTTAAAAAACAAAGCAAAACAAAACCCACAACCAAACCCAAGACTCAGGTGTCACTCTATCACGATATGCCAGAGAAAGAGCTCATGCATTCAGAAACTTCACTGAAGGCTAAAGCAAACCCTTCAGAGTAAAGGAAGAGGTTCCAATGCACTTTTAGGATGATAACAAGGCACAGATTTGAGAGGATAAGATAAAATTCACTAATACAGCTATAACTGATGTTCTCCCAGCAGCTCTCAGAAAATGGTAAACATCATTATTCCTATCCTGAAGACACTGAGAAATGAAGTGACTCTTGAAAGTTACATAGAAAACTAGGGAAAAACTATGAATCCTGCTTCCCTGATAAGTGGGTAACCTTTACCGGTACCTATGTATTTGCATATATCACGGTAGTGACTGCACTGCAATCTGATTACAGCTTCTGATACTGCACCACAGCTTTGTGCTGACAGAAAGTATTTAAGATCTCTGTACACAGGTTGAAAAAAAAGGCAAAATAAAATTAAAAAAAAAAAAAAAAACCTAAATTTGTTTTCAAAGAAAAAAAAAAACATTAAGAAAGGCTTTGAATTGGATCTGGTCCCCTGTAAAAATAGACTCAGAGATTAGCAGAAAGTTCATTCCAGAATCCAGAAATGCCCAGCATCAGGGAAAAATACTGAGCTTTCCCTTGTCCAGCACGAAGTACAGCATAGCCGAATGCACTGCAAAAGCACAACTGGCTTTTAACCTCGTTCAGGAGCAGCTGCTTTCACAGCAGTGAAATGTTTCAGGCTGAGCCTAACTGACTTAGTGAATAAATGATTTCAAGTTGGTGGAGCTCAGGAGGAACCAGCTCGTTTAGGAAATGTCACTATCTTAAACCCACACTTTTTCTATCTAATGGGAGCAAGCTTTGGAGCTTTTAAAACTTGGCCGTGGCTTGGGGAGGAAAATAAAAGCAGCATTTTTATGAAATGCTGGAAATTACAAAACATGGCTTGGACTTCCAAGGGTCCGGTCTGCACATGAGCCAGGAGAGGGAACTCGTGTCGCTTCTCATCACTTGTATTAGTTTAGCACTGGCAAAAGATGCCAGATTGGTAGCCTCAGGCACTGAATTCGCTATTTATGCACAAAGCAGGTACAGCAGGAGGGCAACCTATCATAGAGATACCAAACCCTGCTACAGCTCCTCACATCCAGGGACCTGGTGACAGGAGGGTGATGTGGTCTCAGTGCTGCACCGGTTTCCTGATGTCTCTGCTGTGATTGCCCACACGAGGGCCAGTTCCCTGTGCTATTTTTCAGGGCTCCTAAACTGCAGGGCCTGTGAAAGTGAAATAATGGAGAATCATCCTACAAGCATCCTCTGAGACTTTGAAAGAGAAGAGCCAGGGATTATTTTCTTTGCCTTCCATCTCAAAATGAACGGACGCGAGAGAGAGCGATGAGGCCAGAGAGAGTCAATGTACTGAGTACAAATGAGATTTATATGTGGCTTGAGTCACTCCAGCCAATTAGCTACCCACCAGGCTGTTTGGTTTATTGTCCCTCCTGGATAAAGATTTAATAAGCAGCCACCTCGATGGGAAGCATGAGACTTGCAGGAAGGAAACTTTTCACTACTCGGAAAACTTGAGCCGAGTCCTGTAACAGCTTCTGCACAGCTGATTCTCACTGATGTGTCAACGGCTGCGAGACGAGACTCTTTATCATGACAGTCCACGTAGGTGGAAAATATGGGAAATACAGGACAATCTTTCATTATATAATTACTATGTCAGAAATCTTCCACACATTCCACATATTCTACGGGAATTAATAAAGATTTCTTCAGGGTTTTTTTTAATGCAATACTCAGTCTTACCCAGGACTTAGACATTTTTCATAGCAAGAAAGTAAAAAATGCTGGATTTTAAAAACTTCTCTATTGGAGAAATGTGCTGTTTAGGGAACATATTGAACAATTCAGTCTCTGTTTGGAAAAGAAATACAGATTCATCCCAGCGAGGAAGGATGCTCAAGAGTATCCTGAAAAAACAGCTGGTATTCAAGCCAAAGGACAGGATGAAGTGGGCACAACAGTATAAAGCTGACAAGCAGATTTAACTGACAGTGACAGAAAGAATTGGAAGCTGCCAAAGCCTAGGCTACTACTGTGGCTTCTTCAGATGCACTAGAATTGAAACTAAAAGCACCAATGAGAACATCTGTAAAACTCTTTCAGTTTAAAATCCTAGAAGCAGCAGCAGAACGGGAAACACAAACTTTGGGAAATGATGGAAAAAGCAGCACCTATCAAATATAAGTAAGACTGGAAACAAAGCAAAAAAGGCTGAACTGAAGGAATGGACGTTTCATGACCTTTCTCAGCAGCCATGCCCGGTATATAAGGCTTTAACATACTTCGTCGGGAGAGTTCTGTTGCCGTTAATACCTCCGGCTGCAAGGGAGCTCGAAGCCACTCATTTAGACACAGTTCTCGCAAGGCCGTGTCCCAGAGGGTGTGGCCCGGTCTCCCGGGAATAGCATTTGCCAGTTTTCGGGAACCAGCAGAGGGAGCACATTAGCAATTAAACATGGTTTTCTGGTGTTTGTGCCTAAACAATGAGCTTTTGGGGTTGGGTGTTTTTTGTTGTTGTTTTGTTTTTATTCTCAGCATTCCTCTCTGTCACTAACGTCCGTGACTCACTGAGCTATCAGACTGCGAGGAGTTTAGGAGCCAAAGCCATGGAGAATAACAGGCTCCACGTCCAGCCCACATAAAACGATAGTGGACTTTCAGCCTTTTACCTAGTTAGCTTTCTCCACTCTCTCCCCGTATCAACCTCCATCTTACCCATTCCTGACATCCTGCCCATGAACTCTTGCGTTGCCACACGTTGGCTGCTCTCAAATTCCTGCACTGCGACCGCTAACTTTCTAGCCAGAAAGAAAGGCATATGGATCTCTAGGGAGGAAAGAGAAATCAATAATTAACTTTCAGTCGGTTGAAAGGACAATTCTGAAGTCCATAAGGCAACTTTCCCACTCCTACTTCTGTATCCTCAAGGGACTGATCGCACTCCCAGCTACTGATGATTTTAGAACCAAGATACTAGAAAGATTGTCTTTTAGTTGGGGGGGGGGGAATCCGTACAGTAATTTGCATTCCCTATTTACCTTAGAATCAAATGGCACACTCTACTTGCCTGCATTTTTAGCTCTACCACAACCCCAAGATCAATTTACTATGGAAGTGTAACATTAAGAGGTCATCCACAGGTGTAACTCACATCATGGCACCACTACTGTCCTGCAAGAGCTTTCCCACAGGTGTTCTGCAGAAGGTCCGAGGCATTGCCCATTCAGGTTTGTTTTCCTCTTCATTGGCAACTGTTTTTAATACAGACTTGTATAACCACCAGTTTGACAGTAGCTCAAACATTCAGGAAGACCATATGGGTTTTGGTTCAGCCTTTGGACTGTCTTGCACAGACTGGACATAAAATGTCAGCTAGGGGTCTGTGTCCCCCCACTTTAGGAAAGCACAAGGAAAGGATTATAACATGAGGCACTGAAGAATACAGTCCTAAAGATGCTGCCAGTGTCTGCACTGGGTAGGACTGGCTTGTTGGGATACCTATCATTCATAAAAGCAGTTGAAGAACAATCCCTGATAACAAAAAGCATAGGCTGCAGATGTGCCCTCCACGGGGCAGCCTGTGGGTGGTGGGAAGAGCCCACTTCTTGGCATGAAAGGATTTCAGCCTTTGTGCTCCCACAGTCCATGGCCTTTCTTCCCATAGTGCCACCTAGTGCCAACTCGGTCAGCGACTCACTTCTCTGCGAGGTGAACATCCGCCCCATCAGAAACACGCTGGGACCCTCTTAGCTCATTTAACCAAAGCCAAACCCCAGCTGTAAGAGGAACAGTATTTTTCCCCTTTAAAGACAGCTATTTCCCATTACCCCCATTTCCCACTCCCGTATTTTAACTACTTCAAGATACGCCGTCTTCACAGCATGTGATAAAAGCTGAACTTCTTCTTGCAAACCTGGAAGAAGGAGGTGGCACAGGTCCCTGTGCTTCCAGTGACCATTTAAGAAGACCCATCTGCAAACAGGACTCATTGCAGCACCGGGCAGTCAAAATGCCGTCACAGTACATGACTGCACTGACGGATTAAGTATAAAAGTGCATGAAAACATGAAACATAGGCAGCAACCATTCTGAAATGCCAGTTTCCTGCTAGAGGAGAACTGGATCGGTGCCGTTAGAGGTAAATATTAAGATAAAAAATAAGCAGGAATATAGGCAACACCATCAAAGCAAAAAGACATCCTGGACAAAAGCTTTTGCCTTTATTCCCTCCTTACTGAAAGTTTGATGCATCTGCGAAAATCTCCTCAAGTTAAAGCTGTACAGATAGCACAGAAGTATCTCAAAATCTGGTGCACAAACATTACTCTTTACCAAGAGAAACCTGGATTACTGGCACATAGAGATCATTAAAAATCCAAGGTATTTTCCACAGTTGATGTTGTTTCGTCACTTTCTGCATTTTCTTAAGTGAAACCAACAGGATCAGTGAAGGCAGTTTCACTCTAATTTGCCATCGTTTTCCCTCTGCAGTACGGTTTCAACCGCAGACCCTACAGAGGGAACAAGTTATTCTTTAAAAGTGACCCTCTCCAGTGCATTATTTCATTTAAAAAAAAATAATAAAAGCATTTATAAAGGATTAGGATTTTCTAAAAGTTTTGCTTAAAAAAAAAAAAGTCTAAGCAACTTGAAGTTAAATTTCAGAGTTTAATTTTCCATTAACATTTAAAAATCTCTCCCAGTAAAAGTCTTCACCGTACTGATCACAGTGTAAAAAAGTCCTATGAAAAGAGAACAGGAGTGAAACCAACTGAAATCTCTGAGGCCACAGCATGCCACCAATTTCCAAACAGAACTCCTATTCAAATCCTTCTGCTTCAAACCTCATCTGGTCCCCCAAAACGAGCAGGGTTTTCTTGAAATGATTTAAATAACAATTTATCTAAGACTGTAATCTCTCTTGTATAGGATTTGTAAGCCATCCTGCAGAATTCTCTCGCAGGGGACACTGCTCCCTATTTACATCAAAGTTTTATATAAATAATATTACATTCTTTTTTAATATTCTGCAGCTGTTTTCCCTTATGAATAAGCTGGGCCTATGAAGAAAATGTGAAAATAGGAAAACTGTGAGTAATATTTGCAATAATGATATAGCCAACTCAGGAAATTGCTACAACTGTCTTTATCAAAATAAACAAGATTGATATTTTTTCCCCCTTCTTTAAGAGAAAAGCAAAATCCTCTACTATTAAAATTAATTCGCCTTGGTATTTGTTTGGTATTTGGATTTCACTGTCTTATATCCCATTTTTTGTCCTGTTGAAAAAAAAAAAACAAAAAACAACCACCCAACACACAACACAAAAACATACACAAAATAAACCCCACCAGCACTGCTTTTCGTCTCACAGGAGTGAAAGAGACATATACACACGCCATTCAGCCCAAAATTACTCTAGCTACAGGGCATGGCAAAGCATGAAATAACTGCTCCAGAGCACTTCCTCATGTGGGTGTGTTAGATAACTGTCTGCTCCAACGCTAAAATAAAGCACACTGTGACCCAATCACCACCGTGAGCTCTGCTCTGCTCCGCTCCGTTCCGCAGCCGGGGCTGGGAGCAGGGAACCCGGAGCACCCTACACTGCCCCGCACACGCCGCTCCTACCCCAGGCCAATCGGTTTGGCACTCCCGGAGTTCCAGCTACAGCATCAGATGCTGGGTTTAAGTTTACTTAGGCATACTTTACCCTTTGCTGCTGTGTCCTGATTGCAAACGGACTTTGTGCTATTGAAAGGGCTAAGATTTAATTTCTTTTCTTTAGAATAAACTTGGGGTTGGAAGAAAATTAAAATTCTCCAAGTGAAAAAGTTGTTTAAGATTAAAAATAAAGATCCTACTGGCTCATGAAAAGCGTTTCTCCTCCTCTGACTTTTTTCTCTGCTCAAATTCTTCCTGCCTGGGCTTTTCATAAAATCAAGATGTACCTTGTAGTTGTTTTAAAAGTTTTTGAAAAAGCTTAAGATGAGGCTTCTCTGCATGAGAATCCTGAGGACAGGTCCATGCGCTTCCCTATAAAAACCCTGGGCTGTTGATGAACATACACCTGCACTGGTTCAGGAGAAACTGACAGGTGCATGAAAACCCACCCTCCCCGTGACGGGGATGCTGCTAATGCTCCAGCTCCATCACTCCGAGCTGACCACCACCCAAAGGCATCAGTTAGTCCACCTCAAGGACCCCTACGTTTTGGGCATAACTTCAGCATTCCCCCTTATATCGAAATCTCAGTTTCAGAGCTCGAGATTCAAACTTTAGGAGGGGAAGAAATACCTTGCTACAAGTTAGCAGGTCAGTTGAAGCAATAAACACGTTTAAAGTCTATCCACAAAATACTAATTAGAAGCTTGAATTAAAAAAGGCGGGGGGGGGGGTAAAAAAGAAAGGAAGCAATGAATGTCATTTCCCAGCTACGAGCTGAGCCACCAATTCCTGGCACGCTGATAGAGAAAACCTTGCAAAGTTTCGCTCAGGTTCTGGAAATAAAGCTGCTAATAAAATGGAGCAAGTAGTTTCTGCAGTTGTCGTGCCAGTGAACAGATCTGCTGCTTTGGATTTCAATTAACTTAGTTTGTTCAGTGAGGAGGCACTTCTGTCGGAACTGGGGAGTCGTAAGTTAAAGGACAGTTAAATAAAGCCCCAAACAACAGCTCACCAAAGAAATAAACCTGTTGGCAGCAAAAGTTCTCTCTGGCTGCAAAATAATGGATTTTTAAGAATCATTTCAAAGGATTTGAAGGTTTTGGAGAACCTCCTAGGCAGTCCCAGGTGGGTTGGGAATATTGCATTATGGACTTCTTTGTGCTAAGAGGAAGGCCTAATGCATGTTTTTAAGAAGTCTGCCTCTCGCTATTAAATAAATAATTTTCTATTAAAAAAGGTGATTGTTATTGTTGAGAGATCTCCACTGATCAGCGTCCATTTTATATAATTACTTACGATTCTCCAGTACATTTTATGTAACTCACTTCCACTCTCTCTCTTCTCCCCCCCCCCGCCCCCCCTTTTTTGTTACCAGCAGAGTAGCAGTTTTACTCTCCAACAGAAATGACAGGAGCTCAGATAAAAAGACCATTTCAAATGGATCAATTTAAGCAGCCTTTAGAACCCATGATAAATCTGGGCTCCAAAAACTCGACAATGCTAAATGGGCTATGAAATGCATCACAAATCCCTCCCCAGAAAAAAAGAAAGAAAGAAAGAAAGAAAAAGGGGGGGGGGGGGGAGATTAAATCAGGGGAAAGCTTCAATGTTTGATATTACAAATAAGCAGCATATTTGTGGAATAAAAAATGGTAAATAAATAGTTACTATTTCTGGACAAAATGGCTCGACAGATTTCATAATTTGCCACCACTGTAAAAAATATCTATTCCCTTCCCCCCTCCCTTCCCCAGCAGCACACACGGAAACACAGCATAACCATGCATAAAGTGGGAGGGTGGGGGGCAGCCAAGGATACAAACTCCCTCTTAGAAAGTTTGAATTCTTATTAACCCAGTGATCCCTCCATAATGGTACATGAGATCAGCACCGTAAAAGTTGGAATATTCGTCCCCTTTCTTCCCAGTAAAAGGAAACTGGAAAAGATACTAATAATGAAAAATAGACGTTAAAAATATCCAGGAGGAAAAAGTCCAATGTGCAATAACCAAAATTAACCCCCTCCACCCCCACGGCAAAACAGACAAACAGAAAAGCTCCGAATAAAAAGCCTGTCAGGAGCAGTGGAACCTGCTTTCTCTCTTTCTTTTTTTTTTTTTTTGGCTTTTATTTACTGTATGCCAAGCATGGACTTTAAACTTACAGTGTACATATATATATAGAAAACAAAGGACGAGAGTCACCGTTAACCCTGGTCACCGGCATTACAGTGAAAAGTCATTGGCAAATACTAATAAGCCCCCATTTAGCAGTAAATAAGGAGAACATGATATATGGACGGACAGATGGAACTGCATAAACAGAGAAGAAAAAGCAGGGAGACCCACAAACACACGGAGAGGGCTGTTTTCAAAGAGTGAAAGATATTGATTTACTTGGAACTAGTGTTGGAAAACAAACGTATTTGTTTCCTTCGTGATCAAAAACAAAAAGTAATTAAAGTGAATCATAGGGGGGCACACCCTGAAATAAGTAGAAGGGGGGGGGGAACATTTGTAGAGGGTAAGGCCTTCTAGAGATGTTCCGAATTTTAAGCTAGCAAATAGGTCTGGCAAACTTACATCTCTACATTAAAAACCGAGGGTGAGGGGGGGAGGAATAAAGAAGTGCTGGGGGTTTAGGGAGAGTAGAGGCTTTATTCTTTCATTTTTTATAAAAGTTGACTGGCCTACCTTGTTCCCCAGTCCTCAGTTTGTCTCCTCATAGTCGCTGTCTCCCTGGAAGTACAGTGTGAGTGGTAATGACTGCCTGCCTCCCTAATGAGTCCATTTTCCTGCTCTTGATGTTGTGTATATACACACACTGCAACCTACCTTACAAACCACAGAGACGGGAAAGGGAGAGCGAGCGAGCGAGAGAGAGCGAGCGAGAGCGAGCGAGAGTGCGAGAGACAGGGAGGGAGAGAGGCAGAGAGAAAGGCGCACACAGACAAAGCCCTCCTACCAGACAGCAGACAACCCTCCTTCCCCTCGCTAGCAAAATACAACTCGGCTAATGCAGCAACAGGTTCAATGCTGCCAGGCTGAGGCAGCGCGGAAAAGGTAATACGGGGCTGAAGCAGGATTGCTGGCAAATAAACACTTCGGTGCCGCCTGGCTCCACCTTTCTTATTTATGTTACAGGCTGTTGGAATGCATTGTTTCAGACGGTGCCTATCATTATCATAAATACATTTTTTTCTCTCTACACACACATACACCCCCCCCGTGGATATTAGCGTGAAGCGCTGAAACGTATCAGCCATTCTGCTCCGTAACCTTATAGCTTTAACACATGCGGGGAAGGTGTAAACATATCTCTTTTGACAGTCAGGCTACACAAAGCCCACTGATGATTTTAAAGTCATGAGATCTTTCAAGAAAGACGCTCCTGAAGATAGGTTTCCCCAGACAATAGGGGAGCAGGGAAAATTGATCTTGATGAGGAAGAAGTCTTTGGTAAGAGACTGCTCGGTAAACAATTGGGAAGAGAGGGCTGTGCTCCCCCAGCATTCCCTCCTTTCAAAAAACATACATTGGGAAGCTTCTGCCCCTACAGCTATAATAATGTGCTGTGCTTATGTCTGAACAGGTGCAATGCATATAGTACATGGTGTTACAAGGACAGAAATAAATCTCTCAAGTAAAAAAACCCAAACATTCTCCCAGTTGCAAACAGGCCAGGGTTATTTAAAATACAGGTCTGATTTGAGGAACGTTATCCCCACTGCCAGTATTTTCTTTGCTGGGGGGGGCGGGGGGGGGGCAGAGGGAAGGTGTAAAGGGGAGGCGAAGATGGGAAAATCACTACACATAACCAGTTGCTGGGTTTTTAGTTACTACAATATTCTGTCATCTCGGAGGATGTATGCTGCCTCTAAAATCATTTTCAGTCAGCTCTGCCACTCGTCACAGGTAAACTTATGCTGTCACAAAAATCCTGTTGATTTTAATGGCAACTACAGGCATGGGAAAGAAGCAGGAGCAGGAGAACAAGGGTTTGCACCTGGTTTTCATCTGCGGACAAGGGTTCTCCCGAGAACTTTATCCACGGGGTATTCTGTCAATGGAGAAACTGGGTCCGAGGTGGGCAGGGGGAAGGCTCAGTGGTATTCCCAAGGTTACACTGTAAATTAGTGGGAAAACAGATGAGAACCCACATATGATGCTTGATACAGAATTGCCTGGAGCAACTCAAACCCACCTAAAAGTTAAGTGTCCTATCTAAGCCAGTTGTGTAGGCTCCCTCTATTGTCAGTGGAGAGACAGGCACCTCCCAAACCCCATTCATCCCAGCTTTCTCCACTGAGGAGGGAGACCACACAACTGGCTAGGCTAAGTAACTAGCTTGTATGTGGCTACAATTAAGTAAAATGAATCTCACTTTTGATCTGAAGCTCTATTAGGACATCCTACTTCCCAAAATGCATTTTTATTACAGCATTTATTATTACGCAGTATATGCTTAAGTTCTAGCAATGGAAAAGGGACAGCCTGCTGACTAAAGGAGACAGGTAAACTCCCTAGATTTATGGGTTTGTGCCCTCAGGCTGGATGGATATTCATGATTCACAGTCTTTATAACATTAACCAGCCTGGTGACTGGTGGATTTGATTAGTTTTATTCACTGGTAGCTGCTACACATTTTTGTATTTCACTCATAAACGTTATGCTACAAGTTTTTGTATTTCACTTGTAAACATTATACTTTCATCCAGATGTACAGTGAACACAGAAGGATTAAGTTGGGTTTGGGTTTGTTGTTTTTTTTTTCTCAAAAGATTAATTTTCATTAGTGGTTTTCATCAAAACACATTTTTGACCTCTAACAGGTCACCTAGTCAACTCCATCTGTAATATTTACCTACACACCCCCCTGGCATATGTAGAGGCAATTTATAAGTTACCCAAATATATGTTGCAAAAATTTAGCCCCATCACGTATTTGTTTCTCTGGACTTTATGACCATATTCACCTTATTGGAGTATACATAAGGTCAGGAAAGCAGGAGCATTGGAGAGTTGGCTTCTAACTGTGGTTAACTGGATCTAACTGTGTATGTACCAGTTGACCACTCAATGCCTTGGTTTTTTCATCTGTAAAAGAGACTTGACTGTAGTGCCATGAGCAGAATGTACCATAAGTATGTGAAGTGCTTCACCTTCCTATCTCGGGCATCTCTGAGTTTTATGATGGAGCATATTATGGGAAAAAATAGAAATACTTTATCAAGGGGACTTGTATCAAAGCCAGCTGATGAAAATCACAAGTTTTTATATACTTCTATTCAGTTAAAATAATAGGAATAATCCTTGAATTTGAAATTTAAAATTTAAAACCCAGATCTATGCCAAAATGAGGATGTAAGAACTTCTTAGTACTCTGGAATGTCTGACTCCAAACTAACTTTCATTCCTCAGTCCTACCTACCTTATACCTACAAATAGGAAGATTGATTCAAAACATACCAAGTTTGGATAAAATACAGACTTGAACCTTTGAAAGTTAACAGATATTTAGGTTGAAACCTGACTACTAAGTCAGAAACACCTCTAAGAAAACACTCAGATTTGCAATTGATCCAGATCCTAAAACTCTAAGTTGAAAGGCATCTAGATCCGTATTTCCTGTAACTTTCCAGAAATGTCATATATGTATCTGAACCAGGATCACAGCCCAACTTTCCTCCTATTTAGAGGAAGTCTGAAGCTCAGTAAGAACTCTAGACCTGAGCCCCATTCCCTCCAACTCTTAGAAACAGAACCAAACTGGAACCCAAAGCCACCCCTTCAAAAGTTGTGTGGGGTTTGTGTACACACTGAACTGTAGAACTAAAACCAAACAGTTTCAAACGTCAAGACTGTTTAAAAGAAAGTATGAAGTAGATTCCAACTTGAGCTACTTTTGGCCCTCAATCAGAAATTAATCCAATTAGCCATAATATTTATAAAATCCAAATATCCGTCTGACCCAAATGAAAAACACTGCAAGATGTGAGCTGCCCAACTGGTCCCTTGCCTGCAAGTCACTCTAAATGGATCCAACCACCAGTGGCCCAATTCTCTGTCTTACAACTCATTCAATCTTCTAAAGCATATAGGAATTATTATTTTTTTTTATAAAGGGGGAAAAAGAAAATCCTGAGTGGTACAACTTAATGGAGAATCCCAATGTATTTGCCAACATAAAAATGCCTGTTTGCTTGATTCAAAATGCTCAATGAGAGGCTGCTCTCTTTCATGCCACATTCCTGTGGGCCATCACCTCCTCCTCTCCATTACATGAGTAGGTCTATGGCTGTGTACTTGGTTCACTTGAAGGAAGAGGAAAGAGGACATGTAACTGCTGATGGCTTTCAGCTCTGTCACACGGCTGGACATGTGAGGTGACACAGGGCTGCTGTGTGAAGGGTGGTGAAGGGCTGCACGGCAGCCACATAGAACTATAGAATGGTTTGGGTTGGAAAGGACCTTAAGATCCTCCAGTTCCAAACCCCTGCCATGGGCAGGGATGCTTCACACTAAACTATGTCACCCAAGGCTCTGTCCAACCTGGCCTTGAACACTGCCAGGGATGGAGCATTCACAGCTTCCTTGGGCAACCCATTCCAGTGCCTCACCACCCTCACAGTAAAGAACTTCTGCCTTATATACAACCTGAACTTTCGCTGTTTCAATTTGAACCCATCACCCCTTGTCCTAATCGCTACAGTCCCTGATGAAGAGTCTCTTTCCAGTGGCCTGCACTGCCATGCAACAGAACAGGCAACCAAACTGTTGAATACCTCTCCCATGGCAGGGATACTGAATTTGGGTTATGTAACTCCACAAGAAAGACGCTGAAACAGAGGACTTCCAGCTATCTTAGTAAAAGGCTGCATTATCCATCCTGAATGCAAGAACAGGTAATGCTGGTCTGTCCAGTAGATGATATTCCTCTGATTTCCTTTTTCTGCAAACTTGTCTCCTCAGTTCAGAGTTATTCCCTAACAACTGCCATTAGGGAGGCAAAGGAGCCCCAACCCCTCTAGCAAGCCTTCAAAAGTATAAAAAGATGACTAGCACCATAAGGCAGGTGGAAAATTCTGGTGGTTGGAACAGCAGGGGCATCCATCTACGACTGTCCCAGGGAGCTGCACTAAGAACACGCTGATCTTCAGTAGTAAGGGGGAAATAGGAAACATCAGACAAAAGTCTTTGTTACAAATGACAAGATTCTGGATGATGGACTGAGAGGGAAGGAAGATGCTTCAGTGCCATATAGCATACTTTATACTGCTCTGGTCTGTCCTCTTCTTTTTATGATGCCAGGTGCACCAACATGCTGAGTTCAGACATATCTGCTTGGCAACCACAACTGGAAAAGGAGTCACAGCATCACATAACCATGTCTGAGACGAAGAGCTACTTCCTTCTAGCAGCTATTTAAGGGCTGGTTTTCAAATCCTAAAGAAATTTGAGCAGAACTGACTCCATGGACTGGTTGGGTATCCTCCCCATCCTTGTAGTGGGTGTGTTAACCCACTGGTTCTGATGTACTCCACATACCTGCCCTACAACAGTTCCACCAATGCCTTCAGGGAGCTCCACTTTACTAGAAACCCAGGAATTATTCTTAGAAATAACCATATTGCTGTTAAAAATCAAATCCTGGGCGACTTTCTGTCACAGTTCTCTTTCACATGGTATAGGCAGGATCTCGAAACGCTCACAGCAACACGTCTGAACTTGATTGCTTCCACTTAGTCCCCTTCACCACATCCGCAGATCTCCTAGACTCCCCTGGTGTATCACACCATCGTGCTGCTAGCCCAACAGGATTGGTGATTCAGATGTCTCTACCAGTGTCCTGCAGTGTCTCTGCAACACTGTGCAAACGTAATGAGGAAGATGCCAATTAAAAAAGCACAAGAGTCCTGCAGCGTGGCAGGCGGATTCAAATTAGATACCTATATGAAGTGATTAAAAATAGGTTTTCTAAACCTGAAGATAACAGGAGAACAGTATGTTGATTTACATCAGCAGGGGCCCACAAAAAAGTAGAACCATCACACAAAAGCTCTTTATCCCTGCAGATTTACTGGCGAAGATGCTGAGGACAGAAGGAGAGAAACAGAGTGGAGATCGGGTGGTTTTCAATAGGCAAAGAATCTCAATTGTTCTCCCATCTCAGCAGTCATTACTTACTGCCAGACCTCCAAATAAGTAATACTTTCCCTTAATTCGGCAACTTTGATCCATCATTCATAGTTCAGTTGCACATACACATTAACAGATCAAATCTCACAACTTCCTTTAGCAAAACACTACTGTTATTCCCATTTTACAGTTAGTGAAAACTAAATGGAAAGACTTAATCACTGTGTTGAGAACAGAAGCAAGATTAGAATGTCAGGCTCTCCTGATCAGAAGTTCAGGCTATGTTGGCTCTATGGATCAGGCTCTCAGACAGCCCAACTGATTAGCAAGACTGGGGTGCACTTGCTGAACCAGAACTGGCTTTTCTAATGTTGCTTATTGTTTTGTTGCTTGGTTGGCATTGTTTTTAATCCCAGAATGTCCTGAATAATAGATCAGATGCAAAGCTGCTGAGTCTCCAACAGTTTCAATGGTTTTGTGAAGATCTGTCTGCAAGTAATACATACCTAGTACCATAAATGCCCGCTTTCTTTTATGATGACACTTTGGTAAAGGAACACTGCACAATGACTGTTCCATATAGCCCTTAGGCCACTTTGCACAAAGGCTGCAAAAGGGTGTTTCTACTGCATAATAATCCCATGTTGGATACAACAGTAGCGCGTTACCAAAGTCTTGTGTTAGGTAGATATTGCTGATACATCGGTAAACTGTGGCAGTGAGATCTAGGCACTATGAGAAGTTTTGTCCCAACAAAACCAATCCCTTGCTTTTATACCCATCAACACTGGTGTCTATCAGTCACCACCTCCAGGGACTGTGAGTCCTTGTAGAACAAACTCCACAAGACCAGTATCACCCCAACATACCATTTTCCAATTCAAACCCCCAAACCACACAAAAAGTCCTCAGACTCCCACATGCTTTATCCCCGTTACACATAATATGCACACACACTTGGGGTGTTCATGTGTGAGCTTTTTCTGTCTTGAACGTGTAGACTATGTGGCAGTTATTTAACACTTAACAACCTACAGCGTTAGGTGGCTTCGGCTACGTATGTGTTCATCTTCTTCATTACAGAGTGCTGGGATATTACCTTTATTTGCATCAGCAGGCAATTTGTGACCAATTTAGCTGTTGAGCTAACGTGCAAGGCCTTCATCCAAGCTGTGGAGCTACAATGAAGTCGGATCTTGTTACACAGCCTACTGCATCGTATGGTGCACCCTCTATTTTATAACTATACAGTTCCCAAAGGTGACCTATAATTTTATTAGAAAGAGTCATGTTGCAGTTCAGTCAATATTTAAGGACTGGAAATCTGATGATTTATGTACGGAAATCCATACTGAAGCCATCCCAAACTGAACAACAAATTGTAAAACGTAGTTTTACCATCTGAAAGGAGCTATGGTAACAAATGAGTCAGGGTGCACATCCATCACTCTCTTCTATCAGATAACTAGGATGACTATCAAAGATTTCTATTTTCATCCCTAAAAGTTAGGGAGCGTGCAGGAGGATTTGATTGCTGTCAGAAGAATTGCAGACATTTATGACATGAACCACAGTGAAAACGCTGAAGCTCAAGGTGGCCCTTGCTTCACTTTTACCCTTTTTGAATGGAGGGAGAAAGGGGAAGAACACAAAACAAAAACAACCAAACCAAACTTGTGTAACTTTAGTGATTGTCGTATCAGTTGAGATGCACTAAGCTTATCATGAATGAAGAGATGAAAAAAAGAGGCTTCTTTAGCAATATTTTGGAAGCTGTTATTTTACCCTCTGGGTGCAACTGAATATTTTCACAAGCTTATGAGCATGAATCCATTGTACCTGGAAAACATTTATGTCAGCAGTTTCAAAGATGTTACTCTTTCAAGAGGTAATTATCTTCTAGTTTAGAATATCACATCTGAGACTATTGCCCCCCAAATGAATAACCACTTCAGGCAAATAAAAACAAAAATGCAATTGAAGTGTATCCAATGTACAAAGACAGAAAATCCATACTGTAACTTTTATTTGATTGACTATACATGAAGCGGACAAAAAACACCTCTGCAGGAAAGAGGCAAATGGCACTGAAACTTCAAACATCCAAAAATTCTTGAGTAGGCTCTAAAAGTCACACGATTGTCTTAAAAGCCAAGGAATTCTTTTAAAAATCCCTATTATGCTCCAAAGTAATTTTACATTTTTTATGTAATTATAAAAACTAGAAATTTCTTTATTTATTTTCTTAAAGAAATTATTTCTTTATTTTCCTCAAATAGAGGCACTGTGTTCAAGTTCCAATATAAGACTTTTCTCCATGTGTTCATGCAAGGGGGGAAACAATGCATTTACCAGGCAGGCTGCAGTTGTAAGTTACTGGAAAGGCTGGCCTTCTTCTCAAGAGCTGGGTGAATTGTGTCACACTTCAAAGCAGCTCAGCACAAAATTTCACCCTAGGACCCAGATCCACATGGCCCAAGTTCCTGCTAAGTCCCTGTGCTTAAAATCCCACAGCCAGCTAACAGAACATAGCAGGCAGCAGGACTTCATTTAGGTCAATTGAATCTGACCTGTGAGTATATAAAAGTGCTTGATTCTGTTTGGGGACTATCTAAATGTTACAGAGACCCACAAGTAAAGAAACGAGTAAAACATCAAACAGGTGATTGTTACTAACTCCAATACTATCAAAATTAAGTGAAATAGTTCCTCTTCTGCAAACCTTGACCATCTGTAAACCATCTCAGGGGGATTAGCTTTGTCTGTAGGTGGGCAGGATTCCTCACCTTTGAAACTTGTAGTCAAAGATGTTTCTTAAGAATAAAAAACAAGATGCACGAGATGCAAAAAAGAAAAGGAATGTCCTAGTCTGCATATTCTTTTACTTTCTATAAGGTAAGATGTCTTAAAAAAAAAACAGGGAAGACTGGTTCCAATTAGTCCTTCATATTTAGCCTGAAGGAGAATATTTTTGGATAACTTGAACACAGTTTGCTCATCTGTTTTAAAGGACACATTTAAAGACACATTTCTTTTCCTGAAATATTAATTTAAATTCATTTTTCAAGGAAAAGGTGAAACAGTTTTTTAGTTAGAGCCAAAGAAATTAAAAGCAGAAAGTTGTATTAACTGAAAATTAAGCCTCAGGTCTTATTTTCACACAACAACAGAGATAAGACCCTTTCTTTCAATCAAACCTCTCAAAAATTGGAAGATCTGGTGGGGTTAGTGGTGGTGTAAGCCTGACAGAATTGAGCTTGGTTATCCTATAGACAAACAACTCTTTTATTTTGCCTGTGTTTGAACAAAAGGGTTTTTCATTACAGAACTAGAACACACAGAACAAGGTGACATAGTATTTTCAAAATGATATAATGGAAACAAAGTGTCCCAACTTCTGTGCTACTCTTCCGTCAGGGTTTGTAACAAGCCCAAGATAGACATTATTTTCTGGTCAGAGGGCTCTTTTTTTTCCCATAACTTTCTTTGCAACTATTAGCTGGGACTGTAATATTTGGTATTGCTACCAAGATGGTCTATGATTGTGCAATGAGAGATCCCCTTTGTAATAACTGTGCAATTAGGCATAGTTAAGTTTATCAGGGGAACTTTAATGTCCTGATTTTTGAGTAAATATAGAGTCAGTGTTAATATTGCACTAATCGGTACGTACTAACATTTAATTTGTTTTGTTTCAAAATTAGAGGTCATATTGTGAAACCATTTGATAGCATGCAATGAAAAGGAAAGCCCACAACAAAATAAACAGAAGTTGGAATAAAGATGACTTTATATTAACTTGTGCTTTGCTGTCCTACTGCTCCATTTGTTGAGTTGCATTGAAGCCAACAAAGTAATGTAAGAATCAGGATACAAATAGGACTTTCAGTACTCTCTGCTATGGTCTTGGAATGAGCAGACATTTGGTTTTTACCACACTGTGATAACATCACAGATGGTAGACTCATAAATGCCAATATACCTTAAAGCTTTCTGTTTCAGAAACAAAGGTACTACCACTACAGCTGAATCGAAGTCTCGACTAGCTTCAGTAGACCATGTGTGGGTCAGGCACCAAGCAAGAGACAAAATCATATCTGATAGAAATCCCACATAAATATCAAGCTATACATCATGCATTCATCCGACTGAGTAAGTAAATCAGTTCAATCCAGAATTCCTAGGGATTCATATAGTAAAGCTGTAAGACACCACAGAAATACACTGGGGATTATCAGATACTCTCCCAAACTGCTGTTTCAGTCTAAACAGCTTTAACATTGAAATGAATGTCAATACTCTTCAGAGTCAACACTGCTTCAGACATCCAAGGCTTCTTGTATTAGGAGGCCGGCTGCAAATAAGCAAGTGTCAGCTCACATCCAAGTGCACTCTTTAATTAGAACCTCACAGTCAAAGAGACTACAAGCTCTTTACCTCCTAAATTAAAGCTGCAATTGTGGAGCACAAGAAGTCAACCACGAGAGAAAAAAATCACCAATTTACCATACAGCTAAAAGTCAGCTCAGTCTGAGCCCCGTCTCAAAATATGAAGGGCATCAATTACAACATTTTCAGGAGAAGCCACAACATAACAATTTCCATGAGTTTTTGGTGCTAGGTACTTAATGATGGTGGAAGTTCTCTGGGATTACTTTACAGGCTACTCCTGCGAGAAAAGTCATGTGCAAGACAAATGAAACCAAAAAGCTGACTTACAGGCTCTCAGCACTATCCACAGGTCTCAGAGCTCAAGATTATCCATCACTTTCTAAGGCAAGAGCTCCCTTTCAGAGGAACAAGAATATTTGCTACACAATAGCTCAAAGGTGTTCAAATCCCTGCAAGATACTAACACTATATTCCATTCATTTTAATGGAAAATAGATGTCCAAATTCCCAAAGACAGCCCTTTTACCACTGGGCCCAAAGAAACAGATTACATGAAAATATCTTTTTATCACAAGAGGAGACAGGAAAAAAAATTCCAATTAAAAATGATGGAATTGATCAAAGAATTAAAGCCATCAAGGAACAGACAGGCAAAATGGGGAATAAAATAAGGGAAAAGTGCTTGAAGTTATCTCATTCCCCTCAAGGAGTATTACAAACCTCCCTAAAAGAGTGCAAGGTATTTCCAATTTGTTTCCCAACAGCTAAAAGAAGTGTAGGTTAAAGAGACTAGGAAGCATGTTGGAAACTGTGGCAAAGGCAGACCATAAATTTGGGAGTAAAACACTGTAAGTTGAATTATTCCATTGCCACGATTAAGTGGGCAAGAAGCACTCCAGTGTTTTAGGAGCAGCCATAAGCACCCATTAAGAGTTCGAACTGAATTTCGTTCAGCTCCAAAAATACATCCCTAGCCAATGCTGCTAAAAAAGAATTTACTATAGCTGCAGACTTTAGGCATATCATAAATACCTATATTGTAGCGATAGGAGGAGGTGTAATGGGTTTAAACTAAAACAGGGGAGGTTTAGGTGACATATAAGGAAGTTCTTTACTGTGAGGGTGGTCAGGCACTGGGATGGGCTGCCCAAAGAAGTGGTGAATGCTCCATCCCTGGCGCTATTCAAGGACAGAGCCTTGGGTGACATGGTCTAGTGTGAGGTCTCCCTGGCTGTGGCAAGGGGTTGGAACTGGATGAACTTAAAGTCCTTTCCATCCCGAACCATTCTGTGATTCTATGATATCTGCATACATCTGGGAAGAGCTGCTGATTGTATCATGTAATGAAAAAACCTACAGTAAAAAAACGTGGTTGATACGCAGCCTTAAACCCACTCCTGTTGCATCTTCACATTCCATCTCTCTCCTGGCAACTTAGCCTTTCAGTACTCGATTGTCTTATGTACATTCATATATCAAGCCCTGGGAATTTCTGAGAGGATCTTCGGACCTAAGCCTATCCCTGTGGGGCCGAGGAAGTAGTGGATGAAAAACCGGCCATCCCACACATTCTCCTGCTCTGACCAGGCTCTCAACCCACAGAAAGCTTCTTGGTACTTCCCACAGTACCTGGTAAGTCCTCAGGTTTAAAGCAGCATGTGTAGACCTGTCTTTGAGAAAATGTCAATAAGCAATCTCAGCTGTGACTTCTCAAGCTGATAGCTAGATTTTCACTTAAGAGAGCTACAACTAAGACTGTGCAGAGAGGGTAATACTGGAACATACACTTTGTAGCTTTGAGAGAGACTGGGGGGGGGAGGAAAGGTGACAGAAAAAAACCCAGTGGAGCACTGAATACACCAATGGTAAATATGAACAAAAGCACCACAAACTGTGTTGCACCGATAAATTAGGATATTTCTCTCTTTCCAGAAGCTGAAAGCATCTGAAGAACACTGGCTTTTAAAGAGGTGCTCCTCATGCCCTCCTGTTTAAAACTCACACAGATGGGATTGATGAGAGAGCCCCAACAGACAAGCCTACCAAAAAGAGGAAATACATTTGTCCCAAGATGTCAGGCCTGCATCTACTGTAACATGAGTTACAGTAGAACTTTCTTCCACCCCTCACAATGGTCCCAGGGGGGATGTTATTACATTTTGCTGCTGTTGTTTGTGTCTAGTTTGACCCAGTCCATGAGTCATGATATCTATATTTACAATGTCAGATCCAGGAACAATCCAGTGGCATTTTTCTCTTAGTGCTGACACTTCAGGACCTGCCAGGTTTACATGAAAATAACAAAGAATAGGAATGTGTGATGCTTGAAAAATCAGGCTCTGATTTCAATCTGCAAAAGAATAATTTAAACATTCTAAAACTTAATAGGGAAGTGACAAGACTACAATGATTTCTGCCCCTCACAAGAAGACAGGAAAATAAATGTACACTTTTGCCTTCCTATTTAAGTGGGGAATAAGCAATGTTTTCAGGACCTGCCAAGAGAGATGCTGCGAGTTGATGGAATCATAGTAGAATCACAGAATGGTGATCAACCAAGGCTCTGTCCAACCTGGCCTTGAACACTGCCAGGGATGGAGCATTCACCACTTCTTTGGGCAACCCATTCCAGCGTCTCACCATGCTCACAGTAAAGAACTTCTTCCTTATGTCTAACCTGAACTTCGCCAAGTTCTGAACATGAGCTTACAATATTTTTAGGATCTAAAAACTGCCGTTATATAGTCTGAGCATTCTATAACAAGGGTTTAATGAAAGCTAGCTATCTCACTCAGGTTTTCAAGCACAACTATTCAATGCACACAGCAAGTTTCTTGTTCTACTGTTAGTATTGAAGATACCAGTGTTACAAACTGGAGCTTAATGGTTAACACACAGAAGAATTTAATTTATCTTACTTTAAGAGAAGTTAAAGCAACAGGAAACAAGTGTGTGCATGTACTGAAGTAATACAAAACCCAAGATAATTCTTTAACAGTACAGTGTGGGCATTGTCAAGAAGAAGTTAGGATGAATTCACATCCACCCCAAAAAGTACAGACAATTCATTTCTCCAGCCCCTTCAAGACAAGATGTTCTTTTAAATGAAACTACTGCAGCAGAACTCTGATGAGTTTGATGATCCTGAAAGTGAGATGTTTTTAGTGCTATCATTATCATTATTGAACGTAGCTGCAATGACAATTTAAATCTGTGTTCCAAACCTCCTAGATGCTCTTAAACATTAGACACCTTTGTGTCTTGAAGACCCAGAAATAAGCTTACTAGTTGATTATGCTATAAAGAAAAGCTCTGCTTAACAAGACAGATGCAACCTTATTTTACCTTAATGATATTGCCTTCAATGGAACTCAAAAGGAGCAACTGATAGCAATGATTGAAACATTTATTTTAGAGACTTGCAAATTCATCTGTCCACTACAATGAACTCCAAATGAAGAAACAGGGAGGGGGAATAGAAGAAAAAGAGCAGCGTTGAACAGTGACATTAGTGCAGGCTGGCTGGCTGAACATAACAAAGGAAATCCTAATGGCCACAAGCATACAATGAAATGTATGTCCTTGTGTGCTGCTACTAATTCTGTACCAAAATGAAAACCACAAATAATGGTTACTGAATATACCATCCAAGAACAAAGAGAACAACATGAGAAAGATGCCCTCTCTATTTGGTTAGACAACAACTAAAATAAAATTGAAACAAGAATGTTTAAAAACATTTCTTCTGCTTCTGGTATATGGCTGCTCAGTGCTGTATTTCAGCCACACTGAGCAAAAAAAGTAACAACCAACTTTTCCCAAACTGTACTGTAGAGCCTAAAGACAAAAACCACTTTGCTATCACCAGCAGCCTGGCTAACTCAAGTGAAAAAGGAATGCTGATGTCTCTGGTTCCCAGACACACTTAGTGTTCCTAAGAGGACCAAGTGTCTTGAGATTTGCACTGAGAACAAGAAGGACTTTGATCAAGAAACAAGCACACGTTTTACTCTGCAAGGAACTTCACAGAGAGGTACTAGATTTACAAAACCCGTTGAGGGAAGTTTCAGAGGGACTGGATAGATTACAGGTTGATGACACTCTGTCACAGCCTCTGCGGAAATGTGGTTTGATCTCATTAACAACAAAGAACGAGAACCACCAAAGAACAAACTTTAAAAACCATCCAAAGACCCTTGGAAGCTTCCCATTTTACAGCCACCAGGACCAATTCCAAACACATACAGATGGGATAAAACCCAGGCTAGGATGTCGAGCCTGGGGCAGGCACAGAACATGTTCCAGAGAGCTCAACTCTTCTAAGATTAAAAACCAAAGATCCATATTTTTGCCCTAGCTATGTAATTACAAAGTAGATTTGATTAAACACAATTAATTTTGTCACGCAGGTGGAAAATACAGATGTTAAACTAGGGCAGACAAGATGGGTGGACGTAGAAATGCTGGGGTTTAGAACAGATGCATTGCTGTCCAGCCAACTCAGCATCACTTGTGTAGTTTATTCGTATTGCTTTGATTGAAACTGTAACTGTGTAGCTGCTAAAATCAAAGAATCTGTTAAAATGCAGTTAGGTATAAAGCCTCACAGACCTGACTTCACAGAGTATGGGGCTATGAGGATGTTGTTCTTTTTTAATTACACAACCACACGCTTTACATTTCAGATAATGTGTCTTACTGTGATTACAGAATGAATATACCCATAAAATAAATCACATCACGTGCATGCACTGTTACAGTGGATAAAGTGCTACATTTAAGTGTTTTCTCTGAGGTTTTTGCAGAAATAACCAAAAAAGTCATGCCGGGGAGAAAAATTCAACTCCACTACGTTGGCTGCTGTTTCCATACACAAATCTTCTCTCCACACCCAATAGAGAACCACATACCTCAGCTGAAACAATTGTGAGCATATGTGAGCTATGCCAATATCCTGTGGAAAGGAACAAAAGGCTTGAACTTACTTTTAACTGAGAGAAATGCAAAACTAAGAAAGTTTGTGCTGTTGAATTTCAAGTCAGATTGGGGATTACTGCATTTCCCTCTTTGGGAAGTTGTATGATTCCTAATCTCATAATTAAAAGAGTAAAAGTTAATGAGGAAACATGTTAACGTCAGATGATTTACGTGCCTATTAATATTACAAGTGTATTGGGGAAAAAAGAAAAGGTGGGGGGGAAGGAAAAACCCATTGTGTAATCCAGTTCTGATGAAATGCCGGACAATTTTGAGACTGATAAAGTGAGTCACTGCCAACTGACTCAGCATGACAACAGGAGTTCATTGTTGCCTTTGGACCAAAGGAAGCAAGCAGGCAGTTGGTTCGAACTGGATTTATTCTTTCAAGTAAAATGTGATATTTCCACCATCTTCTTGTTCTCCTTTCGCGCCTTCCATCCAAGCCTCTGGTGTCTCCAGTACATACTGCATTTATTAAGCCCTGCACTATTCAGCTAGCATCGGATACAACAGACATTAAGCCCTCAGATGCAGCGTGTTACAAAATTAACTTAAAAGGCTGGAATACAGCTCCACTTTTAAGTCCCAGCATATTTATATTTCACATATGGTTTTCGCTAGGCTATTCACAGGGGGGACTATAAAGCATCTCAACATGTGAGGTACTCTTGTAAACTCCACTGTGTCCTCAGTTGCACTTACTGTCCTCAGGCCTGGGGGATGTTGTACTGCAAGTATTAATACATATATACGTGCTGCTTGCTACATCCACATCTCCCCCTCCCTGCTTGTAGGTTTGGCAGCAGCAGGACGGCTGATTTCAGCTCAAACACTGGAATTCCTGTTTGTCTCCAAGGCTTTCCAAAGACTGCCTTCTGCCAGTCACTGCAGCTTCCCCCAGCACTCTCTCAAGTTAACAAAACAAAGGAAAGCTCAGCAGCTCCCATGCGACTTGGGACCCTTCAGAGTCTGGGCAACAGAACTGAACAAAATATGTTGTCCCCATCCTTGAGACGTCTCAGGACTGAAGATATAGGAGAAGGGTGGTGGGGGGTGTGTGTGATATTGTCATTAGGTGGATTTATATTGTTAATACCCAGGACTGGCCAAAAAGAAGGATCACTTGTTGCATACAAAATCTGGGTTTGTGGCTCTTTTCCTTCCACACACTTGAATCTCAGTCTCATCCTTTGTTATTTTCTGCTTTTCTCATTACAGCTGCTTCTCCTGAAGTCTGTCAGAAATCTGTAAATCCCTTTTTTTTTTCCAGAAGGGATTATTAGAGTCTTAAAAGTTTACTGATTTTACTGCAGTTTATGAAAGAATCCTGGAAATAAAATAAAATTCTTTGGGAGAAGAAACAAGCAGTAAGAAAGGTCCATACTTGTTCAAGCAGCTAAAGCATCCCCAACCATTATAGCTTTTTAAAACATGGATCTTGCCAAAAGGAACTATGCCACATCAAAACTCATCATGCCAGGAGAAAGGAACTCCTCACAGCTGAAGGACAGGACTGGGAATCAACAAATCTGGATTATATTTGTGATAACTTGGCAGGTGACTTTGACTAGAGGCAGTCAACATCTCTAACTCTGAATTTATCCATCAGTGCAAGAGGTTACTACTGCTTCCCCATTTCAGGAGGGTGTCTTAAAGCTTAATTAATTGATGTTCATAAAGAACTCAGATTCCCAGCTGAGAAGCATCAGAAAAGACCAAAGTATTATTAATCTCAGGTTCCAAAAGAACCATCCCTGCTCTTGCATGAAAACCCTCTGAAATAGCTGTAATTTCTATGGTAGCAGGATACCCAGTTCAGTTTGCAAATGAGAGTTATTGAGGTAAAATAAATGTCTGGCCACCAGAGTAAACAAAGACATCATTTTACAAGTCCAGTCTAAACTGTAGAGATAATCAATATGAGAATAGCAATGCCCACAATGAAACCTGTATTAATTATGAAGAGAGTTTATGAAAGAAATTAATCATTATTATGGAGTTCGCTGCAGGAATTTAATAGCATGAGCCAATTCTACATGACTCTTATGATGCTTGAGGTCAAATATGCTGAGTTTGAAATAAACTTTAATCTACTCTGAACTAACTTTGTATAAAAAAAGAAAGCTTCTCATAAGTTCCACAGTACTGCCCAAAATAACAAATCTGCTCTACCCCAGAAGTGCGTGTGGTCTGATATGCCATCCTGAAAATAGATTCTAATGCCTCTCTTCCCTCTCCCCTTTTCTTTTTGTTTAGATTGGTGCTATAGGAAAATTATATACACTGGTTACAAGAGACAATTAGATATAGGAGATACCCAATGTATTTTTAAGCTTGCTTTGTTGCTGGTTTTGGGGGTGAGGGTTTTTTCCCCTTAAGTAACGACCCTTCCAAAATAAACATAGCAATGTTTATGGAAATAAAGAAACAAATTATAACAATTTTAGGTAGCATACCGCAGTCAAATAAATACCATTTTCTAATAAAACAAACTTGGAGAAACCCTAATAGAACTTAACCCATACTAACCAAAACAAAAACTCTAAGAGGCTTTCTGTTCCAAAAATCAGAACTGTTCTTTAGAGCCAGAGATTCATATCCATTGGTCAACACCAGTATCAATCAATTAATCCTTTTTGTAAGAATATACATTCTCTGGGGAGAGGCTATGACTGGAAAAGGACCTGGGGGTGCTGATTGATGGAGCTGAACATGAGCCAGCTTGTGCCCAGGCAGCCAAGAAGCCAACAGCATCCTATCCTGTATCAGCAATAGCATAACCAGAAGGCCTGGCAGTGATTGTCCCCCTACCCTGGGCACTGGTGAGGCTGCGCCTCTAATCCTGTGTTCAGTTCTGGGCCCCTCATTACAAGAGGGACATTGAGGTGCTGAAGCGGAGCCAGAGAAGGGCAACAGAGCTGGTGCAGGGCCTGGAGCACAAGTGTAATGAAAATGGCTGAGGGACCTGGGCATTTTAGTCTGGAGAAGAGAAGGCTCAGGGGGACCTTATCGCTCTCTACAGCTGCCTGACAGGAGGATGGAGCGAGGTGGGGTCGGTCTCTGCTCCCAAGTAACAAGTGATGGGTAAGAGGTAACAGCCTCAAGCTGCACCAGGGGAGGTTTAGATGGAGATGAGGAACAATTCCTTCCCCAAAGGGTGCTCAGGCATTGGAACAGGCTGGCCTGGGCAGTGCTGGAGTCACCATCCTGGAAGTGTTCAAAACCTATGTAGATGACACCGGTTTAGTTGTGGCCATGGCAGTGCTGAGTTAATGGCTGAGTTTGATGATCTTAAAGGTCTTTTCCAACCAAATTGATTCTATGATTCTATGAAGTACTGAAAACTCTCAGAGATGGCTTTAATTCCATCTCCAAGCGGAGATGGAATCACATCAAGTCCAGGTTGTCTTCAAAGGGAGAAGAGCTAGACTTTTGAAAAACCTATTCTTTCTATTTATTTGCCTTTGTGAAATAGTCTGTAGAACAAATAAAAGTGGGAAGACATATGTAATGAGCCCACGATACCCTCTGAGGTTCACACATGGCAAGAACTCCATGGGTCAGAAGTGAACAGATAATTCTTGGCAGAGGAGAGGGGTGTGTCTTGTTTGGGGTGCTTCCGAGTGTGTGTGTGTGTGTGTTTGTGAGGGGAAGGAAGGAAAAAAGCCATTGGGATGCAGCCAAGTCTAAAAGCTTGGCTACCCCTACAAGTGCACAGAGAGGTGCAGCAGAAAGCCTTTTCTTACTTTTGCAAAATATGGAATTAGCTATTTTGGAGACTGCTACTAACGTATGTGGAACTTCCAATGCTGTTGTTAACAATTAGGTGTGCAAAAGGAAGGACGAACTCTTAAAGTTTTACAAGAACAAACGCTTTCCAATTAATACAGTCCAGAAGAGCTCAGTGTGAATATTTCTCTGAGCTTCCTTTGTTGATGCCGTAGGATTTCTTTGTAGTTGTACAATTCTGCTTGCTAAAATCCTCTTGGCAACTACAGACTTCCTTACTTCTGATCTCATCACACACAGATGGCTCAGCCTTGTAAAATATTATTAAGGGGACGTGTTGGAGTGGCCTGAACATGGGTCACCCCAGCAGTGTAATCTGACTCTTAACAGTTTCTCTGGACTTGCAGAACCTTGAGTTCTTCTGCTGTCGTTTCCCAAACTGCAAAATGGGAAGAAGAGAGCCCACTTCCTCGCGAAAGGGATGAGAACGAGCGAGTTAATGTACGTACAGCTCTAAAAGGAAAAGTGTTACTTCTATTTGGGGAGAGTAAGAGAGGGTCATGTGGGCTTTGGTTTTATTCTCTTCTCTTAAACAAACACCGACACAGATATAAATAGTGCCTGCAGAAAAGCAAGGGCTGAACTTCTGCTTGGGGTTTTTAAACAATTTGTAGGTTTTTGCATGTAAAGTCTGTTTAGAAGATATTTGAATAGTTTAATAATTAAACCAAAAAATCTCTAGTTCTAAAAGTACTAACATTTACCAGAGGAGATTTTTTTTCAGTGGTGTCATAAATTCACAGTATTTACCCACCAGTTCTGGTTTTCATAACAAGGCTGTGGTTTTTATTTTGATCACTGGTTAATTTATTGCTGCGGCACATCATTTTGCTTTCTTTTTGGAGGTTCTGAGGAAAAGTAATTCTTTACAGACACTGTTCAGATGGTATTTTTCAATTAAAAACACTTAAAGCAGAAAGGAACGGTTGTTTGGTGGGGGACTGAAGATCAGAGTTCAATGCTTGGCTCTACAATAGACTCCCTGGGGAAATTTTCAAAGGCACAAATGGCAGGTTGGCACATCACTCCCATACTTGCTTTAGTGGGAGTTAGTTGCCTCTGAAAACCTCTCTTTTCCTTTCCCTGGATTATCCCCACCAAGTCACTAAATCTTTCTTTGCCTTTGCCTGCAACCATTACAGTGGGAATTCTAGTACTTTGTTCCCTCACCTTTCACCTGGCTGCCTGTTTAAATATAAGCTTCTTGAGAGAGTGCCTCTGTTTTCCAGCACGTATGTTCCCCTGCACCAGTGGATGTGGGCACCAATCTCATCTGGGACACCTGGTTTCTGTTAGAACACATACATGCAAATAACATTAATACTAATTGGAGATCTGGAGAGTATTCCCAAAGCCCAGGTTATTGTGCTTTCCAGGAACAGTACTGCATGGTTAAACCCACCAGGTTACCAGCCCATCCACCAAACACCCTGACAGCAAGATGAGGTAAGTGTCCCCGTGTGGCACCAAGAAGACGACCCATTCAAAGTCAGGTTATTAACCCTTTTCAGCTCAGTCTCTGCTTTCTGGTTACTTCACTTTAGGCCAACCTGTTCTATTTAAGTCTACATTCTTTGACTGAAATGTTATGTTTTGCTGGAACAAAAGCAAAGCCTAAACAAATACCCGAGGTCCTACAGAAAAGAAATCATGAACCCGAGGATGCATCTGCACCATGACAGTACAAGTACTCAGCCACTGTGGTAATAAAATCAGTTCTGTCTTGTTTATCTTCCAAGCCAAGACTAGGCAAGACAAGTTTTATGTTCAAACCACAAATGTAAAACTCACAAAGGTGTGACATGTGGAACCACTTAAAGGACAAGAATGACAGCACAGTGAATAAATGTGCGGGACAAGTAAATCCAAGGACATATTGACCAAAAAGCGGAGTGCCACACGGAACTGCTCAAATAAAGTTGGTAATTACTTTTTCTACTCTGCCTAACTTAAATGTGGTGTGACCACCAGTAAAGACGAAACCCAACTCATACTCCTGATGCACCCATAGATTACCTACTATCCTAATAGGAATTACCAAGTTTGACAAATGAGATAAGAAGGGGGCTCATTATATTCCAGAACACCACCACTGAGGAATGATGTCTTTGAGATACCCATTAGTAGTTAAACTCAGCTTTTTAATTTTGTCCTATTGCATAAACTGTTCTCTTTGCCATTCAGCTTTATCAACAATCTCTTTACAGCTATAAGCAAGATCCTAAGTTTTGTGGGTGATTTTTTTTCCTCAACTTAACTCAGCTAAAGCCAGCAGGAATGGAGTAGGAATTATATAGGAATTATATTCCTAAATCTACCACATATCTTTATGCACCAGGCACATCCTCCATTTCTTTCTGCATCACCCAGTTTGTACCATCTCTGCAATCAGCCCAGTATGCAAGGCAAGGCAGAATTCCTACCATAGATGTAAATAATTCAAGCGAGTTTGTAACTCCTCAGGGAGATTTACTCACAGATCACCTGTTCAGAGAGTTTAAAGAGATACCAGAAGAGTTCCAGGATTATTACAGAGCAATGATGGGAAAGGTTATAACAAAACATGAGCATTACTACAGCACAGAACTGAAACTGGCTTTGATTTTGGATACATTAACAAACTTCAAAGGGATTGGTCTAAATCTGCCAGTGAAGGAATGTTGTTTGATTGCACCATGTACTGGGATTCTGCTGCAGTCGGATCCAGAAAGAATGACACAGCTCTGATAACAGATAAGTAAACTGTAGGATTGCCAAATGAAGAGGTAAAAAAAAAAAGAAAAAAGAAATCCCAACAAAACCAGAAGAGCTGATAAAGCAAATTACACGGGCAGAATCTGCAGTGTCACACAAACAAAAGAAACCCAAACAAACCCCATTCCTATTACTGATGGGATGCCCCATGTCCCACATGGCATCACTGCAAATGGATTCTGCAGAGACTGAGAAAAGGGACAAGCACACAGGTCTGCAGCAGCCCCCACAGTGTGCCAGCTGAGAAACCCTGACCTCTTGGCCACATGCCTCTGTTTCTATTCTACCGATACACTCTATCAGCCTTGAGATAGGTTCACAGTCATGGGCAAGAAAACAACCCAACCTTTTCTGCTTGCAACAATCCTTGCATTTTCCTCCCAAAGGCAAAGCATGCTAAGGGCATTCTTTATATGTCCGGAGGCCAACAGACTGTCACTTTCTTTACACAGCGTACCACAGATATCTAGGACATGGAAAGGATTATTTAAAACTCTAAAGGAGACATTTATACCCAGTACATTTCCAAAATAAGGATGGCAAGTTGCTGAAATAACTTATTTAAAACTTTTTCTCAAGTACAGAGTGATAGAATTGGAGTAAAATCATCTAGAAGGGGTTGGAAACACTTTCTCATGAAGTCTTAAACATCACTTGTAGTGACATTAACTTGAGCTACACATCCCAATGGAGAGCAAGTGTCAGCAAAGTAAATGCATTAGTTAAAGCTTAATAGTAGTTTGGTGTTCAATATCCTGAAATATTTAATATGTTTTTTTCCCAAAGTAAACTGTTATTCAGTTTTAATGAAGACATTAACCTGCTTGATTTGTAAGCTCCGGTGGGAAGTCAGTCTAAAACACTGTCACAAGAGGTAGGCAGAAGCAACAAGAGCTGTGACAGGAAATCAAGCACATTTTAAATGCTAAAAAAGCAGCCAGAAAATGAGTCTCAATATGCTCTTGTTTTCTTTCAGTTTTGTTTATTTTTGGGTAATACGATTTCTGCCCTTTAACAGATGCCAATTAAGGTTGGTTCTAACATAGTGCGCAGGTAGCTGTGGGTACTGAGATCTACGTGACTTTGCACCAGCTATTTTGTCAACAAGGAGTGCCAGAATCCAGACTCAAAAGAAAATAAAAGTTTGCGTCAGATTCTGGCCTTCGAGACACTTTTTTTGGTTTCCAGCGTTGCAGGATGACAGCTTTAAACTGGAATCCACTGTTACACTTTTAGTCACAGTTTGAATTTTCCGGACTGGCTTTGGATACAGTCTTTACTGCGCGGGAATAGGCGGGCTTGTGAGTTTTCAGCTTGAAATGCTAGTGACAGAACAAGATGAGCAAAAATGGTGAGACCCCAAGCAGTTAAGGTGGGTGTGTGCGCTTCCTGAAATGCATATTGGTGGTTTGACAAGGGAGACAAGCTGGCTGCTTTGTTTCGCAGTAGCTGTGTTTAGTTCGTGCTGTCAAGCGTGGATTCTGACACTTACCAGTATTAATATTGCTATTTCTATTGATATAATTAGCACTTCTATAAATAATAGCTAAAGCTGCCATAGCTAAGTATATTACTGCAGTCAGCACCATCAGGCCCCTTTTCACTACACACCCTCCTGAAAATCCAAGCTGATTGATCGCCACAAGAAGAAAGCCACTGAGCAACGCTGTTGATTCTAGCGGCCCGGCTGAGAGCAGCTACCACCACGGAGAAGACTCTCCTAAACAACCAGTTTGTATGTGTGAGACTAAAGTTTCTCACCAGTCTTGCACCTGCCAATGTTTGAACGCTATAAATAGGGACTCTTCTTTTCAGCCACACGATAAAAACAACCCCGCGTTGAGTTCAGCGAGTGTTATTCATACACTACAATGGGGGAGAAGTCCTACAAATGTTTTGGAGAGAAACTAGACGTAACCTTTTAAGTTCTAACTTAACAGCACAAAGATTTTCTTCATTTACTTCACAGCTATGAAACAGGAAATTGCTTAACAAAACAGATATTGCTGCTTCTACATAAGAATAGCAGTACCTGCTATTTCAATCCCTAATCCCATTCTGTTACACTTAAAAATCCTGAAGAATGACAACTTTTCTAGTGGCCTGAACGCCAAACTTTAGGCTCTCCCAGTCTGTTTCAAACAGCTTTGCCCTTGTCTCACTATACCTAAAAGCCATCACTTCAACACAAGTTCTGAGGGTGCTCAGTACCTAACTTGAGGTAATTTTGCTTAACGACAGCACATTATAACTAGCATCATCAGTAGGAGAGGGCAATGTACAGAACTAGTAGTGCTGGTGGAAATAAAGCCTCAGGGTCTCCAAAGATGCATGCAAAAATATAAGGAGGTTTTGGAACAGTGGGTGTTTTCTGCTTGCTTCATCCTTCATAAAGAGATGTGGGTAAACACCACACAAAGATTTTCTCAAGGCCAATATTTACAGTGTCTGGAAATAGAAGGTGCTACGCAGAAGAAAATCAGCCTAGATTTCTGAGTTCTACTTCGTATGCTTTAGTCAAATGGACGTGCGGGAGGTTATTTGGGGAATTAAGTCATGTGTGTGTATAATTAGTGTTGGTGTGAGACATGCATGTTTTGAATCCTGTCAGTTCTTCCTGAAACACCACTTGCTAGCTGCAGCACTTGAAATATTAAAATGGTAAAGAGGATACTGCAGTTCCAAAGCAGCTTTGAACTCCTGTTCTACTAATACAGCTCGCTCTGTATGAGGCCAAAGCACTTGCACAGCACTATGTCTTTCGGTAGTATCAATGCCAAAATCATTCCTGTATAATTCCACTGATGTCACTTCAGTTATTTCAAAGAGGAAATTCATGTCTAAGCCACGTTCTGTTTTCTGATGCAAACCCAGAATAACTACACCAAAGTTTATAAAGCCACTGACACTGGCATTTATTGTCAAACCAGCCAGCCAATGGAATAATTGGCACCTACCATTTGAAATTATTACTTGAGATATTATATATAACTGTAACAGCAGCATTTCAGAATTCTCTGTGTACATACCTTTGCAAATACTTGCAATGACAGCACATGGTATTATTCCGGCATACAGATAGGAAACAAAGACTGAGCAACTTTCACTAAAGTCAAATATGCTGTTCATGGCAGAGCAGAGAGCAACATGAGACCCAAGTCTTAAGCCAGGAACCAAACCCAGTAAACAAGTAGTCAGTCTGCAGTATGCTTTCATGAAAATATAAGAAGTCACTAGGTTGGATCCCATATTTGATGGTGAAAAATAAGGAAAGATGAAGGCATAATTATTTCTTTGAATAAGCAGTAAAGTAATCAGAGCTTCCCTCAGCATTTGATTACAAAGTATTGTATTTTTTTTATTTTTGGAGGCACCTTTCATGAATACCTGGATAAAAATCGAGAGTAGAATCGGAAATCTACTGATACTGGTAAGTGCAAAATAATCCATACCCCTAAGCATCCTTTTGCTCTGCTTACCCTGCTCCTGCCACAAAGTATGTAACTTCACAAAGCAATGCAGACCTTCCAAAATCACCTCTGGTCATGAACAGTGAGTCAATGGCAACCATTGTCCTTAGCTTCAGAAATGCCCAATGATTCATCTCAGTGTATACCCCTCCTAAAAATTCAAGAACTGAATTTTGTTCTATTTGAGTTGCTCTGATACCCAACATCAAGGGGCAGCCCAACTATGGTTACCAGGGTAAACAAACATATCTGAGATATGCAATACTGGGTTTATTTTGGTTGTCAATGTCATAATGATTCTGGTACACTTTCTGCAATCTCTTCAGAGAGCTTCAACTGCTATTAAGATTTCCTGGGCTACTCTCTATCCAATTCCAGGTGAATCCTGCTTACTTGACATTCATTTTCTACTGTAAAAAAAAAGGAGAAATAATTCTTTTTCCCGGTAGCATCTTTTCCATTAGTATCTACAGTCACTCTGGAATCTTAATGAGCTGAACTTGGTAAGTTCTGTCCACACTTGGCTAGAGGACAGCCTTTTCCTTCACGATGCACATGGGAACAGCTCGCCAATCTAAAATTCCACCTCCCTTGAAGGGATTTACAGCCTCACATGACAAAACTGGACTGAACAATACTGAGGCCCTGTGAAAAATAAACAAAAAGAACACACTTATTTTCTAATGGAAAGATGGAAGTAGGAGGTCGTGAGGGCCACCTGGCATTTGACCAAGGTTACCCAGCAAGGATCAAATCCTATTTGTCTTAGGCAGGCAGTCCTGCTGAAATCAAATAAACCCACAGCACAGATCAGTACATGAGGGCCATGGTTTAACCTCTGAGGCATGCTATAAATCCTGTGCTATAAAATAGGTGCTGTGGATTAATTTCTAATCCCAAATTATAACTCCTCATTGAAGAGCTGAAAACCCAGTTCCCTTCATAGAATTAAGTAACAACCATAGAACCATGCTGGGATCTTGTAAGGCTTTAACTTTAAAATGTAGTTTCCAGGACACTCAGTGCAGTGACAATTAAACCCACTGGTTGAGTTAACAGAACAAATCACAGTTTATGACACAGCATCTTTTTTTCACCCTTGCCTGCATAGCTAGTCACTGATTTACCCAATAAATTAATTCCACAAGTGGCTCTCCGAGGCATCAGTTCGAATTATCAAGTTTCTGCTGTATTTCCAAAACAATGCCAGGCATGCGTGTGCGTAGGAGGGATGGGACAAAGAAGCCAATAGGTGCAGCTGTGGCCTGGGAGGCAGAAGGGCTGTTCAAACTCTGCCACTGACACTGGGAAGTCATTTCAGCAAGGTTTAATTCAGGGTCTTTCTAGCATATAATAGTTAAGCAATGAAGTCACTCACCAGACATTTGGAAGGTAAAGATATGCCCTCACCAACTTTGTGAAATCTGCTTTTCCCCTTAAAATCAGAAACACTGGGGTGTGTATGTGGGGGGTGCATGCTGGTCTGTTTGCATTTCTTGCCTTTGTATCTTCCCCATGTGTAAAACAGGAAAATCTCAACTTCCACAATGCATCTCTATGCAAGTACAGGTGTAGATCCAGGGTACTGAAGGAGGTGCCTGGTATCTTGTACAGCTGGGATCAGAGCTGCTCTCCTCTGCAGTCTGACTGCTAGAGATCCTGATTTTAAAGCAGGGGGCTTAGGATTCCATTCCTAACATTGCAACGTAGTAACAGCAACCATGAAATCCTTGGCCAGGACTTTCTGTGTATGTGCTAACAAAACAAACAAGCTATGTTTTAAGACTTATAAACCATTTTATTTTGGAAGACACAAGGCTCCACATCTTTAACCACTGCCTACTCACAGATTCGACATGCTAGCAGAAAGTTTTCTTCTGCTAGAAACGAGGGTTTTTCCATTAAATAAAAAAAACACCTACAGATTAAATGATGAGATTTAGAATAATGCTAAAATCCCCTGTAATGTTCTTCCTGCATTACAAATGGACTATTAAATCAGTGAAGTGCCAATCAAATGCTTTTGTACTTTGAAAGAAAGGTTTAAATAACAAAAGCAGTTTTTCAGGCCTCTCTCCCTCGGTAGTCAGTGTCACCTATGCACTAATTACAACATATTTACTCCCTTTTCGAGTAAGATCACAATTGAATAGATTTTTCAGAACATGATTTTGAAGCAAAGTTGCAATCAGTGCCGCGTGGATTCTGGCTCTTATTAATCCTGCTTGTCTCGGAAAAATATAGTGTTGTGCAGTAAACTTCAAGACCCATGACAGGATTCAATAATAACAGCTCTGGCTTCAGTCTCCAGCTTTAAAACTCAACTCACTGCACGACCTCGGGTGAACCATTAATTAACTAGGGCCAAATCCTCTGTGGACTAAACACAATGGAACAAGCCAGTTTGTACAAGCCAAAGATCTGGCCCCAAGTTTCCAGAAGTTTTGATTCGGGCTGGCCAAATACCGGGATTTTCGTGCCATGAATAAAATGTTCATCGTTGTGTTTCAGGGTAAGAAGTAGAAAGTTCTCACATCGTTTGTGGAATAAAAATTACAAGTGATTCCTTTAAAGAGGGAGAAAGAGGGGGGGAATGAATAATAATAACAAAGGTGGGCATCTCTCAGGAGACGTTTTTAACGTGTAAGCAGAAAGTGGAACTGACAGAAGGCTTTGGGGCAGGTAGCCACGAATCCTCACTTTAATCTTCTGGTCAGAAAAAAATAATCCAAGGTTTTGTTTTGTTTTTTTTCCAGTAAAACTGGAATTTTCCTTCAAAAACTGCAAGTTCTCAAATACCACATTTTCCACTGGGGTGGTTGGTGAAGGATCCTCCCAATCAGCTCTAATACTGTGCACTCATAGCATCTACCGAAGGCAGCTAAAGCGTGTCTTGCCTCCGAGGTGGGGTGTTTTTGGTGTAAGCTCAGGAGGACATTACTTTTCTATCATGGGTTTATTTCAGCCTTGAGTTTCCCTTTCTTGCAAAGCACCCAGGATTCACAGCTGCCAAAAGATTGTGTGTTTCTACAGCATTAACCCTGTAATCTCAAACACATCTTTCCTATATGAGGGCACACTGCAGGCACTCAGACCCAAGGTGTTCAGACTTCAGGACTGTAATCATAGGTTTTGCAGAGATACTTTTTCCTCCTCAATAATTACCGAGAAACTGAACTTTATACATCAGCTCTTTTTAACTATACAGAGCCCCTTCCTTCCTTGCAATTCCTCGTTTGCCGTTCAGCAGAGAGGGCTTTAAGAGAGCGTTTAACCTGGAAAATCAAGACTCACTGGGCTACACAAAGCAGCAAACTCTGGATTCGTAACTGGCAGCAAGCAGCCCGTTTCCTACTGCTCTCGCTGCCACGACTGGCAAATCCCTTTTAACCCTGCGCTCCCGTCTACACATGGGAGAACGCTCCCTCCGACAGGACTCTGGAGACCCGGGTACCAGACCCTGCCATCTTGGCACCGGGAGGACGGGCTGCTCATTGCTTCTAAAGCCACTGTGGGACTCGCGATATGAGGCACCGCGACAGCTCGCTCCGGCACAAACGCGAGGTGTTCGTTTTAACCATGACCCCGAGGGGACGGCAGAGAACACCCGGTGTCGGGAGGCCCATCAAACTCCCACCCCTCCGGCCGCGAACGCACGGCGCGGTACCGGCCCCTAAACTTTAGTTTTAGGGACGGGAGAACGCTCGACGGAGCCGCGGGAAGGGAAGAAGGGACGGGAGGGATGGAGCCGCCGATACAACGAGCTCTCCCCGCCCGACACCTCAGAACAGCGCCTGGCACCCAATGGCTCCCGGTGCCGCCACCAACCCGCCTCCCGGTGAGCTCGCACCGGGCGCTCGTCCCGCCCCTCCGGTAGGCGGAGCCCGCCGCGTCCCCCCGCCCCTAACCCCGCGCTGACCCCGGAAACGCGGTACCTCTTTCATCTTCTCCCTTCCCCTTTTCGCCGCGGCTCGGCGCTTTCACAGGCAGCCGCCGCCGCCGCGCCGCCACCATCATTGGCCCCCCCCGCCCCGCCGGGCTGACGCCATTGGCTCACCGCCCCGCCACTCCCCGGCGAGCCGCGCCCCCCCTCCGCTCCCCGTGCCCGCCCCTTTCCTCATTTCCCATAGGCCAAGCCGCGCTCCGCGGCCCGCTAGCCGCTCCTCCTATTGGACGGCGCAACTGTCGGTCGAACACATGGCGTCTCTCATTGGCAGGAGTTTAGAAAGATAGAGCCCGCCTTAGCCCGTCTGGAGCGCTGATTGGTTCTACGAAAGCATCGCTGTTTGCGGCACCTGCGTACCGATTGGTGGCCGGGGATAGTCCCCTCCCCCGAAGCAGCAAGTTCGGTTGCGCACCCCCCCTCCCCCGCCTTCTACGCATTTCTATTTCCCGCTTTATTTATTTATTTCCTCCGTAAACTTAAATGACCCCGGAGGGGCGGGGTCCGGGGGCGTGGCCCGCTCCGCCCAACCGACCAATGGGAAAGGAGGAGAGGGGCGGAGCCATCGACCGGCTGGGCCAACCGGAGCGCGGCAGACAGACCGCGCTTGGCTCGCTGCCTGCCAATCGGAACGGTGCCATGAACCAACGGCCCCGGTGGTGACCGGTAACGGCCGCCCGGCCCGGCGGGAGGCTGAGGGGGCAGGGAGCGGCTCGCTCGCCTCATGCAGGGGCGCCGGCCCGGGTGTGGGAGGAAGGGACACATAATCGCTTCCTTCCTCACGACGGGGCGGGCGGCACGCAGGGGTAGGGTGTGTGAGGAGGGGGGGGTGCGCTCATCACGGTGTCGGCCGTGTAGCACCGGCAGCAGCCGTGGCGCGGTGTTTCCGAGGTGGAGTGGTTTTCCCAAGGGTGCTCCAGGCTGAAGGGACTCCTCACCTCGGTACTGGGCCCTGTGGAACCCCTGTCTTTAGGGCGGAAGCCCCCCTCAGCAGCTGATTTTGCAGTGAAGGCATTAGCTGTACGTGTTGGTTTTGCAGCCAGGTCCAAAGCGAGCTGACAATAAGCACCAGGAGGTTTGTCCAAGTCCCCATGCTGGCTGGGATCTCTCGTTGCTCCTTAAGGGACCAGAGGGCAGTTGGCTGGATCACTCTCCATCCCTTCCCATCAAAGAGAAGGCCAAGACCTTAAGTTTTTTTACGTGCATGTATTTATAGTTTTTACTGTCCTTAACACCTCTTCTGCCTGTTCTTGCCATGGTATCTAATTGTAATCCTGTGCGTTTGCACTGTTCTTTCAGAACTCTGTTAACCTGACCTCCCTTCCACTTTCTGCCTGATTCCTGCTTGTTTCAGGTCAAATAAAACTTAAACTTTATCCAAATTTATCTCTTGCCATGCTTCCTTTTTCTTACTGTACACTGTTAGTTTAGATTTGGTGGTTATTATTCCTTTGAAGAGCCCCAAGCTTCCTACCTCCCTTTTCACTGTCTCCTATGTGATCCAGCACAACGATTCTACCGTTCCCTCATCCTAGCAGTCAGTTGTGTTTGCTATGCTCTGTCCTTCCCTTTGCATGGATCACCCAATGTAAAGTTACCACCCTTAACCCAAGCTGCCTCCTAATCTCAGTGTCACAAGTATTTATGTCTGGCTATTAGAGCCATGCGGGGAAAAGCTCCCATTCCAGTTGGCTTCTCTATTTTCCATGTCATGGGTGTTTTCCAGGTGGCCCTTGTTGGGGTCCTTCCCAAACAACTGCATCTCCCACTGCCACCGGCTTGAGTGATTCCACTGGCTGTTTGCAGAGAGCTTCTCTGTCTCCTGAATAAACCCATAGAATCATAGACTCAACCAGGTTGGAAAACACCTCTAAGACCATCGAGTGCAACCTTTACCCCAGCCCTGCCAAGGCCACCGCTAACCCGTGTCACTGAGGGCTTCATGTACATGGTGAGCACTTCCAGGGGTTTTCTAGCAGAACTATACCAGGGGGGTGCCTGGCTTCTTTCCTCTCATCATTCCCAAGGGATTCTGGCAGCACTCTCCCCTAGCACATTTCATTTCAGGTGTATAGTAAAGCAAGGCCATCTCCCCTTACTGTCCTCCCTGAACAAAGCATTACCTTTATTCCAGTCATGCGGGTTATCCCACTGCACCTCCATTGCCCCAATGAGAACCCTGAATTTTTTACTCTATGTAGCCCATTTTGTTGGTTTTGGAGGGATTGGGGGGGGGGAGGGGGTAATGTAATGGGAGTAATTAGTAAGCAAATTATAACTGGTAGTAAAAGAAGGTAAGGAACCGCACCAGAATCAGCTCAGTGTTGTAGCAAAGCACTTGGATTTTAGGTGTTGGCGTAATCTGACTGCATAGCTGCTTCAGTGTGAGCATATGCTGAGGATCTCTGCTGAATCAAAGCTTTAATTTTCTTTTCATTTTCTTGTGGCCTGTTCTGCATTTTGAAGCTGAGAGAGAGTGTGAAGTAAAACACTCAGAAAAATAATTTCTCTAGGGCATATTCTGTTTGATAATGTCATACCTGGAACTTCATCTGGGCTGTCAAAACAATGGCGCATGACAGTAAAACTGAGCACACTTCATATACATAAATCTTTCACAGTCTGTAACTAAGTATTGAGAATGAGCTGAAGGCTCCTCTAGCTGAGTTGTTTTACTGAATGAGACATAATGTGACCGTTAGAGAGCAGATACCTCCATGCTACTAACTCTGGGTAGCAACAGGTAAGTAAGTGTGGCAGTGAATACACAGACGTACAATTAAAACGCATACAGCAGAAGGGCAGGGGATTTTAAAGGGGTGCAGAGGAAGAGATTCCTCTCCTTGAACAGCATTTGTTGTCCACCACATGATGTGAGGCTGCATTGCTGGTGGGAATTGCAGCTGTATCAGAGATGCCCAGCAAGTTACTGCCGTCTTCCTGATGCAGTGATGAAGAGTATTTCCAATGATGATGTGGGTCTGCTTCTTTTTAATGTCATCATTAGTAACTGTGGGATAGAGAGCATGCTTTTAAAATTTATGGTTAGAAGTAATGCTCAAAAACATTGCAAACCTCTCAGAGGATGTGATTATGTTAACTCAGGGAAGTGATCCAGGCAACAACCTGGTATTTAATAGAATTGCTAAGCAAGGTATAGAAGTAGAAATCAACCATAGAAATAGTTAAGGAATTTCCTCCTGAGAGGAAAATAAGTAAGGAGGTGTAAAGACTACAGAAGATCTGAGAGGTGGGGCTAGATCATGAGTGAAATACAAAGCAAAGGTGAAAAGGACAAATCTCATTCTGGGGTGTACAAACAGCAGTCATACTTCAAGCAAGCCCAGGGAGAAGCAGTTCTTCTATACTCAGTGCCAAGGAGGCCTCAGCTGGGATAATGCGTTTGGTTTCAGACACTGCATTTAGAAGAGGTTCTGAAGATCAGAGACTAAAAGCTTTGTAGTAGCAGTGGTAAAAGTCTTGGAAAACATGGACTATGAAAAAAGGGCAAAGGAACTAGTGTAGTCTAAAAAAGAGAAGAAAGAGGGGAATAGTGCAAAATTCTTGTATTCAGTAGAATTACTGTGGAAGAAGATAAATAAGTTGTTCTCCAAATCCATTGGGTTTCCATGTTTTAGATATTGGGAAAACCTTTTGTGGTTTCAGCACAGTGACGGAGTCCTTAGAGGCCACAGGACCCCTGAAAATGAATGGTCTTAAAATGACAACAGAGTGGGGCCAACTGCCCTCTGGACAGCTTCCCAAGGCAGCAAAGCAGGAAGATCTTGAGAGGTACACTGCCTACAGGGAGAGAAGAGAAAAGCATCCTTGACAAACAATCTTGAACTCCTCACGTCTTTCAGCAGCAGCCGGCAGGTCCTGCTTTCCCTGAAGCCACCTGAAGTTACCTCACTGGTAGCGTATCACCTGTCTAAGTAGCAGCAATTTCCAGCTTCTTGTTAGTTTTCTTGTCAGGCTTAACGTCAGATGGGGATTGCAGACATAGGCAGGACATGAGAAGCTAGCAGGCACTGAGTGTCAGACATGACAAGCGTTGTCTACACTTGTCACTGCAGCATCTTTCTGGTCTATCCTAGCATTATGATGAGCAGAGGGTTGCCTAAGTGCTGTAGTGTTGTGTGGAGCTCCAAAGTGGCCTTTTGTTACCTCTGTGCTCCTTGAGCTAAAACCCTGTAGAGCACAGTTCCTTCAAGCTAATGCAAGCAAATGCCTCTAATTGTGGAGTCATTTAAAACAGATCTTAAAACCAAGGTGTCTGGTGGCACAGTAGAAGACTGGGTAACCTTGTAGTCTTGTCAACAGCAACACTGAAATATGTTGCATTTTGGTACAAACTTAATGTATGTGAATATCAAATTCCATATTGCTGCTTACTAAATTCTAGTTTTAGAGCCTGAATTTCCTACCTTAATTGGCAGGAATGAAAAAGTAATTCCTCATCAACCAGGGCTCATAACAAAAGCATAAAAATTCTAATTTATTGCATTCTTTCAATATGACTTCATTTTTGAGCATTTTGTGACAATCTGACCTAATACTGCACTGATTCAGACAATAGAGCTGTTCTATTGTACTTTAATGACTGGAAATGTAATTTGCTTCCTGTTTAATATTTCAGCCAGCAATAATACCAAAAAGGCTTATTGCTCCTAAGAAAAGATGAAAGGGGCATAACTCTTAAGGTTTTTTGTGTTCAAAATTTGACCTACTTAAAAATACTAGAAACTCATGGGAATGGTCCTCAGAATTAAAAATACCAATATAAGATTGTTGCCTGGGAATTTTAAGATACATCACTTCCAGCTCACTGAAAAGCAGAATTTCCTTCCCAAGGGGAATGCAGATAATTCAAAATTAATTTTTGTCCCGAAATACTGAATTAGCAGAGTTTGGGTTTTTCTTTTTTCTTTTAAAACTTCTCTTTCTGTGAAAAAATATTCTGAACTTCAGAATTATTTAATTTGAGCTTGATGATCATCTTGGAATATTTCAGTCTGACTCAGTTGAAGATCAGTCTGTGCCTGCCCTTGCTGCCTTAGTGACCCTTATATCACCAGTGCTCTGCAGGCTTGCTCCATCGTTCTCCTTAGAGAGACCAGCTCCGTGGATAGCCCACAGTGTCCATAAAGCTCTTCCATAGTGAGCAGGACAAACTAATTTCGGTGTAATGTGTGGGGAAGACAACTGGCAGAGGCTGATCTGAAGAGGATAATAGGAACATGTGTGACCTGAACTGCTGCGACAGTGAGGTATGTGGTGGCTCAGGTGGGGATGAAGAGCCATAGAAATAAAGCAACTGGAATGGAGAACATCTAGGGAGCTAGAACGTCTTCACATGAAGTGTGGCTGTGGACCTGCCCTATCGCATCCTTCATAAACTCTTTTTCCTCTGCCCTTCGCCTGCTGTGTTAGACCATTTGGAAGCCACATTCCTTCTTGTTGGTCTCTTACTAGGGCTGTCTCCTCTGCAGGACTCCGGGAGCTGAGGTCCACACCTACATGGAGAGGAAACCAGAGATCTAAGGCATCACAAAAATCCCTCAGGGACAGAGCCATTTCTGATACTTTGCATATTACAAGTAGTTAGATGTACACTGTTAAGACACATCCTCCCACTAGATGATTACTTTGTGTAAAGTTTTAGGGTTTTATTAAACTATTCACTTGGGATGAAAATTGGTAAATATATTTCAAACCCCCAAACTACTGCAAGTAATCCCATGCAAATTCCTGTATTTTGTCAGGAAATACACAATTGTATTTCCTACAATTGCTACAATTCACTCTGCTACAATTCACTCCTCTAGTAGCACACACAGAAATGCCAGGTACCACTGGAAGGAAGACAGAGGAAACAAATACTTTGGAATGTTTTGTTCCACTTGGTTTTATATATAAGACTGTGGCGTCTCTTTCTAAACTGTGACATTTTGACAAACAATGATGCTTTGTGTTACCCTTTAGTAAGAAGAAATGTGAACAGAATAGTTGCAAGCAATCTGAAAAGCAGCTTGGGAAGGAAGACTGCTGTGTACTATTCCCAGATCAGTCATTTACTTGATCTATATATTTGGATAAGGTACTTGGTCCTTATCTAGATGCCAAAGTTGTACTGTTTTAACTGTACCAGAGAATTTGTATAGCTTTACTGAGCTAGCATTAACAGAACGATATTGGCATTAACTGCTTTTATCAGAATAATATATTCATGTAGGGCAAATCGTACCACTATAATGTGCCTTTGTACCACTACAGCTGCTTCACAGTGGGGAGTGTACTGTTACAACAAAAAGATAAACACATCTCATCCCTCACCAAAACGCTTATACTCAATTGTGTGTAGACCACCTTTTGTGCCTCGCTTTCCCCCCATCTATAAAAGCCTTTTAGATCTTACCTTGCAGGGCTGTTGAGCCTTCATTCCTGTCTGCAATAAAGTCTGCATGCAAGGTGCCAAGGCTTATTTTTAGCCAGTCACAGAGCTTTTTTGAGTCTCTAAAAAGTGTTTGCAAGAGGCAGCTGTGCCCCAAAACACGCCATAGCGGAGGAGTTCGGCTGGGCTTGCTTCCTTTTTTTCTGTGAACATTTCACATTACATTTGACTCAGACTTTTGACAGCTATTTCATGACATACTGACTGTGAACTCGCCCCTGTTATTTCGTGTATTAATGTGAAATCCACTCCACCATTTCTCTGGGCTTGGGGCACTGACTTCTTCTCCTCCCTCCCCCTCATCGTTATTCTGACAAGCAAAGGTTAAACTGAGAAGGACAAAAATCTTTCCTGTTCAAGGCAAAACCACAATAAGGGTGTTTTCCCTGCTGCCTTTTACCTAAAATCCGAGAGGGAAGAAGAGTAGTCAAGACGCTGCCATCTGTTGGGAGAAACTAGGGAGGACACCAGAGCCTCAAACCCTGGCAGCACCTGACGGGAGTTGAGCAATGTTGGGCAAATTGTTGGTGTAAATGACATCAGCATTTGGCCTGCGATCAGTAGCTTCTCCCCGAATAATTTAGTAAGTACAAATATTAAGAATACTTGAAGTTAGGCATTAACCAGATGAAATGTTTAGACAGCAAAAGTAAAATGCATTTGATCAAACTTTATGGACTGAAACTCAAACAGAGATTTATTTAGTAATAATGATGGGGATGCTGATGCAATTCCTCATTGATCAAAAGGGGAGAATTCAGAAGCAGCAGGCTTTTGAAATTAAAGAAGTATCATTTCAAGGGCAACTTTGAATCTGTTCACAAAAGGATTTCCTAATCCACAAATCCACTGTGATGGCTCTTTTCCCCACAGGCATTCACTCTGAGTGCCAAGGCCACTGGTGTTTTCTCCAGGTTTACTGTTCATCTTGAAGCCATGGAGCAGGATACTGCACAGCAGGCTTTCTGCTGTGGTCTTGTGAGCCACAAAGGGGTTCCAGCTGCTCAGCCCTGCATTAACTTGGTTCTATGCTACACTGGATATGAGACTTGCAACCAGACTTTTCCTGTTAATGTTGAATCTACAAAGGCCCCAAAAGATGTCTATGCAGAATAGGATGCATAAGAATGGGATCCTCTAGATTCTCATACCGTAGAGGTTTACATACCTGTGTTTTCCAAGCACCTAAGTAGAACATGTCCTAACCAACATAGAATCATAGAATAGTTAGGGTTGGAAAGGACCTTAAGATCATCAAGTTCCAACCCCCCTGCCATGGGCAGGGACACCTCGCTCTAAACCATATCACCCAAGGCCTCGTCCAACCTGGCCTTGAACACTGCCAGGGATGGAGCATTCACAACCTCCCTGGGCAACCTATTCCAGTGCCTCACCACCCTTACAGGAAAGAATTTCCTCCTTATATCCAATCTAAACTTCCCCTGTTTAAGTTTTAACCCGTTACCCCTTGTCCTATCACTACAGTCCCTAATGAAGAGTCCATCCCCAGCATCCTTATAGGCCCCCTTCAGATACTGGAAGGCTGCTAGGAGGTCTCCATGCAGCCTTCTCTTCTCCAGGCTGAACAGCCCCAACTTTCTCAGCCTATCTTCATATGGGAGGTGCTCCAGTCCCCCGATCATCCTCTTGGCCTTCCTCTGGACTTGTTCCAAGAGATCCATGTCCTTTTTATGTTGAGAACACCAGAACTGCACACAATACTCCAAGTGAAGTCTCACAAGAGCAGAGTAGAGGGGCAGGATCACCTCCTTCGACCTGCTGGTCACGCTCCTTTTGATGCAGCCCAGGATACGGTTGGCTTTCTGGGCTGCAAGAGCACACTGAAGCTGGCTCATGTTCATTTTCTCATTGACCAACACCCCCAAGTCCTTCTCCACAGGGCTGCTCTGAATCTCTTCTCTTCCTAACCTGCAGCTGTGTCTGGGATTGCTCCGACCCAGGTGTAGGACCTTGCAGTTGGCATGGTTAAACTTCATGAGGTTGGCATCAGCCCACCTCACAAGCGTGTCAAGGTCCCTCTGGATGGCATTCCTTCCCTCCAGCGTATCAACCGAACCACACAGCTTGGTGTCATCGGCAAACTTGCTGAGGGCGCACTCAATCCCACTGTCCATGTCAGCAACGAAGATGTTAAACAAGACTGGTCCCAACACTGATCCCTGAGGGACACCACATGATGGACATGAAACTCCCCTCACCCACTTTCTTCCAAGTACAGTGTTTAAGCAAAGTTCACAGACACCAGAAGAGGCACTCTCCCTGTTGGATGATAGCCTGTGTCCAGGAAGTCTGTTAAGCTGGAGGAAAAGTGAGACCTTGGAGAGGTTCACTGGATTCTAAGTGTTGAAGCCTTCCCATCAGGCCTGCTTTCCAAGTCACCTCCAGCAGCATGGAACTCCAGCCCAAAGCTGCTTGCTGGTGTCTAGGGAGTGGGTCACATCTGGCTTGAATTTAGCATTTGCTATTTCTCAGCACTCTAAAGACTGTTTAATTTATTCATAGCCTGCATGTGTGTACACGTGTGTGTATATGTATTAGGTAAGAGACAGCTGGTCCTATGTAGGCAAGATTGACTGTTATCCCTGAGGCAAGAGGCCCATGGAAAACAGCATGGCCGGTGTTGTATTATTGCCCTTTACTATTCTTTGACCTCCACTTGATATATTTTTCCATCACCCTAGGCAATGAGCTTTCTGTGGGTGGGAATTATCTGTTTGTTATTGTCTGTTAAATGAGGGCCTCATTGTGGAATACAGCTTCTGAACGTCACTTCTAGGCAAATAATACCAACAGGCAAGGTGGCCAGCATCTGTCTCAACAGGCAATGCGGATGTTGCCTCGTCCAGGGGAAGCCTCCAATGGGAGAAAAAAGTTGTTCCCTTAGAATTGTGCCGACACTAGCAAAACACGAAAGCCACAATCGCTAAAAGCACAAATAATACACACACAACACGAAGCAATAACTAGGATAGCAGCATACAAGGATGACCTGTGAACCTTCTGAGGGCAGTAAGGGAGACAACAGCAAGTATAACCTAAAGAAATAGTGTGAGAAAATGCTGCTTCAAGGCTTAACAGAGGCACATACTAGTCACTGGAGCTGCCCTCTTTTAGTTGTGCTTGTTGCTGAAAACAGTGATGCCAACACATCAAGGGGGCATCCAGGAGACTTGTCTCTAAATCTGACCCTCTAATCTTGCAGGGATGGGAACATCTTTTCTTACATGCTGAGAAAGCTTTCCATTGGAATTTACACTATGGGGCAAGACGTAACCACAGTGCAAAGGATATTGCCTTGCCTACAGTATCTAGTATGTTACAGCGCGCTCAAGATATTTATACCCAGGTACTACTGTTGTTCAAAGGAGCAACGGTTGAAGGGGTTGCAACAGGCATGGTTAAGGCTGTACCAAAATGAAGCTGAGAGAAGCCCTGAGTTCAAAGGAAATATGACATGAAGGGCCCAGGGTATTCCCTGATTCTCTGGAAATAGCATTCTTCTTTTGCCATGAAACTGCTTCAGAATGCAAGTCCTTTGGGTTACTAAGGAAGCACCCAAAGCATTAGCTGAACATACCTGACACAGTATTGCCTGACTGCTTCTGTGGCCTCTGAGGTTTTAGCTTCGGGGGGAATTACAAGCATTCAGTTCCTCTCTAGGGGACATTAACTCTGGAACATAATGCTAGGCATTAAATTACAAAGCATATAATCCTTTCACTGCTAATCAACTGATGTTCATAGCAGAATCCTTACTTATTCCTCACACCTTCCCAGATCCCACAAGCTCCTGTTGCCGTCTACTCAACTGTCTGGTTTGGCCTGACAGGACATGAACCCTGTCTGAGTGGTGTCAGGACAAATACGTTTGGCATTCTGAAAACTGAAAGTAAAATATTAAACAAACCTGAATGTAAAATATAGCAGATGACCTAATGTCCTCAAGGGTAAAAATGTACCTTTAAGGTGAGAGTCAACGTTACCAATGTCTAGTCTGCTGCACTGTCAAGAATAGAATCCAGCAGGTTTTCTATGGAGACTATGTCTGGCTTCCTGTGAAGTTCATAGTGATAAATTCAGTGATTGAACATTATTAAGAGGCTGGGAATCAGGACATGAAGGTACTGGTTGTTTGTGCTATACACTGAGAGTTCTTGGGCAACTTAATTATTCTTTGTGTCCCTTTTTCTTCTGAGTAAAAGTAGCAGTAAAACATTCCTAGCTTCTACACACAAAATTAAAAGCATAAAGCAAGAGGAGTAGAGGTATTGCTCATGTACTGTCCGCTGTCATTGCTCTGGGGTAATGAATGAGAAGTGCGATTAAGGGCAGAGTGTGCATTACTGTACTAGCAATAATGGAGTAAGATTGTACTGAGTATTAAGGTTAGAGATCTATCAAAATACTAACTTTCTTACTGCTTCCAAACATAAGCTTGTCTCTCCTTTCTCCGGACAACTAACAGCACTTGCTGCCTCTAGCGACAATCCTGAAGTGGCAGCTCTCAGCCTCTGCCTGCTCCCTTGTTTCTGTCCCCGTTAGGATATGACATAGAAGGTTGCAGGGCACCATGTTTCCCAAGTGCTGGATGATGTCAACCCCAATCATCTCTGTGTCATGTCTCTGGGGCACTGAAGCATTTAATTTTTTGTGCCCTTTCTGATGAAGAGGAACTGGAACTAAGCACTTTTGCCTTTCATAGCCCCTGGCTAGTAGTGTCTGGCATGGGAAACCAGCTATATTGAGCAGGCTGTGCTGGAACTTCCCATTTTAACCGTAAATGCTTAGAAATTACGGTGCTTGCATCCCACCTAGTGGAGGGATCAGATTAATTCATCAGCTGCTGGTTGCTAAGTAAGCACGTTAATTCTGCTGTGACTGTAAGAGCAGAACTATCAGCCCCGTCGGGACACAAGCATTCTGCACAACATGACCACATATTGTTGATTCACCCCGTGCAGGATGAGTTGGGTGCGTTTATTGACATAAGTCTTGAAGCGTACACTGATGTCAGACAGCTTAAGTCGTACTGGAAGACTAAGTCAAAAAGACAGTCTAATGGCCAGCTTGTGAGAGTTCAGCATGGGAGAAACCCATCTCTGCAGCAATGATTCCTTGAGAGTAAAGTGAGCAATCTAATACCTGACAACTTGTTAGGTGTCCACCTCTTCCTGTTATAAATACATAATAAGCTTATAAATAAATACAACCTTGAGGCAGCTATTTTGACCTTTTGTCTTCCTGTCAGCCTACAAAACTGGTCACCCCCACTTTTCCATGGCTGCGTGCTAACAACTAGCTGTATTTTACTACAGACTGCTGCTCCAGCTGTAGTTTGAGTTGCTGCCAATGATTAAAACTAATTAACCCTTTTGAGGCTAACAAACCCTCCGAATCCTCCTACAACACCGTAATGGTCATGATCCACCTTAGCAGACATTTACTTCACAGTGAGGATCAAGGGGAGATATCCCTTCTTGCCACGTGGAAAAGGCTGCAGAGCCAAAACCTGTTAGGTTATCCTTCACTATCCTAGTGCAAGGAGGAGGTGCTCACTGACAGGTCAGATGAGCAGGGTACATCACAGAAAACCCTAGTGTCAATAGAATTAACTGTCCTTGTATCTGTGCCGATTACTTTTGACTTGTGCTGAGAAATGAATAGGATTTCCCAGTAGGTCTGAAAGTGAACTTGAGTGAGCCCTTCTTGAGGGGAGTTTTCTCTGCCAGGCATAAAAGCCTCATTTCTCCCTGACCCCCTGCAGCTACCTAACACAGAGTTGAGTCCACTGCCACATGCAGGCATTTCCCACCCTGCACCTCAACATGTGGGATGCTCATGTGCTAGGAGAAAAGGAAGCCCTCAACACTGAGAGAGCTGCATATACTTTCTGCTCTGTTATAGGCTTGAACACGTCATCTCTCTCTCAAAAAGTGTGTGATCTATCTCAGTTTCACAAACAAGAGTTTCCCTTACAACCATCAGTCTTGCTGGCACAGATCGAGTCTGCAGGCACGGAACAGTGCAGGTGTGAGTGAGCACACGAAATAAATGAATGTGCCCCCATCCTAATGGGTCGTCCACTGCTCCTAAGGAATTGCTAAGGCAATGTGTAGGACAAGCTTGCACGCAGAGAGCTTGTGGAAACCTATTTTGTAGATATTCCAGATTCCAGCCAGAGGGATTATTCATGCATAATGGCAATGTTGGAAGGGGGTTGTTCATTCCCCTTCCTCTTCTTCAAGATAGAAGCCAATTCCAAGTTAAAACACTGTTTCTTTACACAACATAATAATACAATGCCTTTTCCTATGTGGCAGTGCCTCCAGCCTTTGCACACACAGATCCAAATCACGTATTCATAGGATGAGAACGCTCTGCTCCAAGTGCACTAGATGGCAGTGTTCCATTTGAACAGGACACAGCCACTGCTCCACCATGATCACCGCATTCAGAAAGTCAAGCTCTTAACCAGCGTTGGCGTTGGCATTTTCGTTCCCAAATTTGTGGTTTCCAACCTCTGTGTCTTTCTGGGGTGGAAAACTGCATCCTGCCTCCTGTGGCCCATCTGCTGTTCCCTGTAGGAAAGCTTTCCTTATGTGCAGTTGTCCTCTATTCTTGCTGTTGAGCCCTCAAAAGAGGCACCCAACCCAAAGGCTAGTTGTGTTTTTACAGCACAGGGACTATGGCTTATATGTTGCTTAATCTTATTCAGACTGAGCTTAACAGTAAGTTTTACAGCAGTTTCCCCTGTACAAGGGGTGATCTGTTTTCTCTATTGCTGTTTGGGATTCTGTGGAAGAGAAGGTGCTTTCTTGATGTACTAATATGACCTTGGAGCTGTCAGGTTACACATGGCTTTCAAGGATGAAGCCAAGGATATTTTGACTCTGTGAGATGCTGGGGATGCTCAGAATCAGCACACCTTACCAAGGCTGCATCTAACCACAAGCTGGGAGAGAGGGTGAAGTAATTTTGGTAGCCTTGTCTCATATTTGAGCTTCCTCTGTCTGGTTCCTGCCAGGTTCATTAACATTGCTCACATCTAGTGAGGTACTTTAGCTCTCTCAGCTGTCCGGGTCTGCCTCTTTTGACCCCAAAATAAGGCTTTAACTCATTTAGCAACTGTGCTTCTAGAAGACAAAGCAACTGTAAAGGAAATAGCACACTCCATGTGATGTGGAAGGGATGATGAGGGTTAAGTGCAGCTCAGAGGCAAAGAGCAAAGTGGTGCTCAGTCTTGATTGACTTCTCGTAAGGCAGGAAAGTTGTAGAAGGCAATCATTTAGGAGGCACATCTGATGGTAGTGTTAAACAGATCCCAAATGGTTGAATGAGAGAAGTCTTGTCATTATGGACTCTGCTGAAAAGTGAAAGATAGATCTGTTTCTCTGGTAATAAATCCCTGAGAAGCCCCAACATTGAAGCTGCATGCATGGCAGAGCAATGTCTCCTGTTCAGTGTGATGCCTGCACTCAGCCCATTCTTGCAGAAACTGGAGGAAGACATAGGAAATAAACCCAGCCCTCACACTGCACAATCAGTCTATAAAGACAACACAAGTAGACTTGAGTCTAATCCCAACCCTAGTGTTTACCTATAGGAAGAAAACTGAGCTGGTGTAGCCTTCACTCTGGCTCTGGGCTCAGATTTCAGCCCAGGCATTTATGTGTAAGTGCAGGATATGGAGACTCCCCCCCCCCATTATAGTGTTTCCTGCTCAAGTGTATCTACACTGACCACTTTGGATGCAAACTCACCAAATCTTGTTGGACACCATACCAGCAGCCCTACTCAACATGCCAAATGACCTGCCTAGATCACAACACTCAGGAGCTTGGAATCTACATCCTGATGCTACACCTTAGGTTTCCTGCAAATCTACATCTCCTATAGCTGCATGCTATGGTGTCCTTTTGGTGGCCAGAAACAGTAGCCCCTGTGGGGTAGTTTCTGTTGGCAAACATAGCTTGTCTCCATAGCCAAGAGAGGGCAGCATCCTCCCTCAGCTGGGAAGGCAGAGGAGGAAGGAGCTGCCTGGCCAGGCATCTCTTTCTAGGAAAAAGCATGCTTTATCAGATGGCATTTTAGAACTAACGTTCATTTTAAGACTTTGTGCATCTGTTTATAGCGATATCAACTGATTTACAGCTTGGAGGGGATAAATTTCTGGGGACAGTTTATCTCACACCTATAAATAAAACCCAAGCCAATGGTGTGCCATTCCCAGCTGCCCATGCCTGCCGTTATCCCAGCAAGAAGGTGTGGCAGTCTCCTGGTAACCAGCATCCCTCCCCAAGCAGCAGCACAGCGGGAAAGGCAACTGCATCTGTTCCACAGTGTATAGCTTTACACTACAAGGTGGTGGTGTGGAGGGGAGGCAGAAGGGAAGAACAAGTGGGTAGGTGCTCTCCATTTTTGTTGCTGTTTTATATTCATGTATAAGTAATGACACAACTGGGCTTTAGGAAAAGCAGCCTGGAAATAGAAGACTCCAGCATTTAGCAGTGGCTCACATACCAAATGGGGGCCCTCTTTCCTAGAACTACATCTCTAAGCAGTTATCTGCATAATCCACCACGGTGGATGCCCATGGAAGCCCACACTGGTGCTCATACTGTCTGTACATCTGGCAGCCTTCAGGCGCTGAGCTCCCGGTGAGCTCAATGGAAGCCTGGTGCAGCTGGAAGCATCCAGGCTGTGCTGCAGCAAGGGAGAAAATACACAAAAGCCTTTTTCCCTGGCCAGGTTCCTCCTGCAACAGGTGAGAAGGCAAGAGGAAATGCCAATAGCTACTGCTGCACCACTCCGCAAAGTAAAGAGGAATGATCACAGAAGGGTTTCCCATCCAGGGAACCAGCACTCACTTGTAAGCACGGGGGAAAAAAAAGAGAGCAAGCCCGTGCTGGCAGAGATGTGCCACCAGCATTTCATTTCAGAGCTCCTGTGGTATGCTTCTTATTGGCCTAATTAACGAGCTTGAAAGACTAGGAGTCACAAGGTTCATATGCAAACCAGATGGTAGACAGGACATCAATAAAGCTCTTTGAGATTATGCTGGGGGAAAAAAGCAGCAGCTTTTGCTTGAAATAATTTCAAGCAAATGGCACTTGATTTACAGCCCTAACAGAGCGCCTATTTATACTGTTGCAAGCCTTTAAGAATGCAAGCTTCTCACTGAAGATGAGTTTAACTACAGCAGTAGAGGAGGGTGGGCTGGATCTAGATGTGCTTACATTACATCACTGTGCAAAAGGAGGTCTTGCTGCTGGCCCTGCTGCTGACCTGACACACACCATTTGAGCCCTGTGCTACTGCCAGCCTTATTTAAAAGTGGGAATACCTCCTTTATGTAATGCTTCAAGATGCTTTTAAGCCACCCAGGATTAATTATTGTAGCAAGCAGAAGAAAATGGAAGATTGTTAGAGGTTCATGTCCTTCAATTTCCGAGGACTGCTCTATTTAAGTCCTCAAGTGCTTTCACCGTTTTGATTAGAACGATTTCAAAGTAAAGTCAAGCTGAGCCATTTTGCAGGTCACCACGTCACCTCTGACTCAGTCCAGTCCTTCCATGAACCACAGGGAAGGACTTAGGCCCTGAAAATACACAGGGGAGAGCCAACAAAATTGGTATTTATCAGACTGTATTTAGGAGACTCTCCCTCACTTTCACTAGGGACAGTGTATAGTGCATAGATTTAAGCCTAGCAGAACCTATACCACTATGCCCGTGGCAGTATAATCTAGACAACTGGAGGGATTCAAAGAGCAGTGAAAATATGTTATTATGGATAGAAATGTCCTGCATGGCCAAAGACCCGGCATGGGTTTGTAGTCTGTCTGCTAGCACATACTGTCACATCACCACCACCACCACAACCAACACTCACACCCCCAGCAATAAGTACTAGGATGTAAGCACACTCTGTATTTCCACTTTAATACAACAGACTTGGTTCTCAGCTTCACTGTTACTGTGATGTTGGATGCTGGTTTCAGGCATGAAAAGAAAGTCTCTCTGGGGTGACTGCAGTCACTGTATAACAAACCCAGCACTGAGCTGTAAACCATGAAGAGAGAGTTTAGCAAAAGCTTGGTTTAATCTATTGACCAGACCTATTGAAGACGTGACTGCAGACTAAAAAGCAGCCATGAGTGTTCAGAACCTGGCCTCATGAGAAGCCAAGTATGAGCAGAATAGAGCCATTTCTGCAGCCAGGCCTGCTGGGGCCACAGAGGATGCTGGGTGTGCTCTCTGTTCCTGGGGGAGGTGGCGGGGAAAATCCCACACTTAGGTATTTATATTTACCTAAAGCCCTGATCCCGGTTGATTTTAGCAGGAAGATGGAAGAGCCACACCACAGCCAAGAATTAACTTCTGTACCGATTGTGGCAATGGTGCAAACAGAGGTCATCAGATACGCTTGTCTCTGGTGAAGCACTGAGAGAAATGGGAGGATTTGCAGCTCTCAGATGTATTTCAGTAGGAAGCAAACATGGTGTGCTGAAAGCAAACGGGATCAGTGGTTTTCCTGTGTTCCTTAAAAGTGCTAAAGGGACCTCGTTCATTCAAGCCACAGGAAGGCACATTAATATCCAATCAGCTTTTGGCAGAGCACAGGACAACAGTAAGACACTTGCCAGAAGCACTGAAGCACAGAGACTCTGGACTGGGCAGATCCAGTAATCAGCTGGAGCATGTGTAGTGGCAATTAGACAGATGTGCATAGGTCTAAAGTTGCATTTCAATGCCCCTAATCTCCTATCCCACCATATACTCACCTCATCCCCAGTCACCAAGAGTGCAGATATCTTCACATCCCTCCAGGAGTCCATAGGTTCCTTTTGCCCAGTTTCCCATTTGGGATGTTGTTGTACTGTTTGTACAGTGCTGCCTGTGCAAAGCTATGGGCAAAATAAACCCCTCCAAAACCAAGCCCATCCCACTGTCTTTTCCACAGATGGGATGAGGAGCGAAAACACCACACAAGCACATCCCTATACAGGTGACACTTGAATCCGTGCATCATGGATTTCCAAGTTTAGCTTTGCTTCTCTGTGTGCCTGATAGGAGCACCTCCACGCTGAGCTCCTGCCTCACCATGACTGGAGCTGAAGCAATAGGTACATACCCTTGGAGCCTGGACTCCCCCAGGTCATGCACACATACTGGGATTAATTCTTCTAGAGAGACTTCCCTTTCAGTGTAATAAAGGGGAGTGATTGCTTGCTTGTTCCTTCAACAGACACAGCAACACATACCTATGATCAGCAGAGGATCTGACAGCAACACACACGGGTGTGATGTGGGTGCTGCCCTCTGTCACATCTTATCCCTCAGTAATAACTGAGGGACTGTCTTCTGTGGGCTCAGGGGGGAATTATTTGCATACCTTTTTGTTCCTTGATCCGAGACCAACCAGCCCAGCCCTTAAGCCAACACACATGCAGAAGCATAGAGGCAGGCATCAATAAGCTGCCCGAGGAGGGGTCTCCACAACATGGTATCCCTGCTGTTATCCCCAGTCAAATCTCAACTCTTGGATTTGACTATTTTGAGCATCACCTGCAAGTTCTAGACAAGCAGATGATCCTTACTATGTGCAATGACTGCGTGGACAAGGGGTGAGGACTTGCTCACCCCAGCACTTCCCAATTGTGTGAGTAGGTTTCTGTAGGTCTTTTCCTGCACCATTTATGTGCCCTCAGACACTGCACAGAGGGCTATACCTATGCCAGGGGCCTGGGCTCTACTCTAAGGGCCATTACAGTAAGCACTGCAGCACCCACGCCCTTATGGGATCTTGCTCTGCACAGCAGTGAGCCACATGGCCTGGTGACTAAAGCACAGGCTTAGGCATTGGTTTTTACTGCCAGTTCCAATATTGACATCTTGTGTTATTAGCTAATCCTTGCAGACAAAAGGACATCAGTGGCATATTGCTTAAGCACACTTAAAAGAGAAGGCTGTTCTCCCAATAAGTACAAAAACACAACCCAATGTTTCTTTGCATGCTGTTTTCCCTTGGACTCACCTTTCATTATAATTACACAAGTTTGCATTAAAACAGGATCTCTGCTTTCACAGAGGCTTATTGGTTGCAAGCAGCAATGGCCCTACTATTCTTCAGAAGATATTTGTAGTAAATAGTTGTTTATGCAGTGCCTTCTTCCCCCACATCAAAATCCTTCATGAGTTCTATAGGAAGCCATGTTGCTCACCTTACAGCACAGATATTTCCAAAGCAGAACACACTATACAGTAATAAGACTGAAATCTCAGCTAGAAGCTAACAAGTAACTTCATATCCAATTTAAACAGAGGCGAAAGTGTATCTAGACGTTGGATTTTTGTAGTGCCAGTGCTTTATAGGAGTGCTACAGGAATCACAATGACTATAAATGGTCAGAAACTCCATTTTAGGTTTCGTGCAAGAGATGGCACTGTTAGCACCAGCAATTAATTTAGAACCAGGAGGAGGTGTATGTGGGAGGGCACGGATGTATTTTTAAAGGTAGATTACAAACATTAATATTAGAAGAAGTATTTTTGTTTCTGTTTTGATTAACAGAAGGTTATTAATTTTTCACCGAAGGCTCATACGTTCCATTGCGAGCAGATTGATATTTCACTGGGACACAGGAAGCAGAAAATACAGTCAGCTAGGAAAGGAAACCCAGAAATCCAATGCCAACCAAATGAGATATGTTTCTTGTTTAATCAAAAATGGATTATTCTTTCCCCAGATGAAAAAGCCAATGCATATGTACGTGCCAGCACCAGCACTGTAAGTGGGAGAAGGTGAAGAATTTAGCTCCTGCAGGTACGATTTGAACCTTCACTTGCTAGACACCACAGTTAGTAGCCAAATATTTCTAGCTTTAAAATCACAAAGTAGAGTTAAAGAAACCCCAATAACAGTCCCAGCAAAGCAAGCAGTGTTCACAAAGTGGACTTCCTATGCCTAAACTTGCTACCCGAATCCCACAGATGTTTCTTGCTAACATTGCACTCACCTTTGTTAGGCAGGCTACCAGTAAAACACTAAATCTCTGCTGCTTACTGTAGAGCCTCAAACACATTGAGCTTAATGCCTTCATAAAACCTTGGCCCTTGACTGGGATTGCAGATGATTAAGGAGAAGAGCTGCCTCTTTGGTGGGTCCTGACCCATCAGGTGTGTCTAAATCACACAGAGCTAGCGCACTGCAGCTGAATGCCGTGGTGTTATCATGACAGTCAAATTCACCCAATAATGAGGATATTCACTGTGGTATGAAGCACCCAGATTCCCCTCCCAGGCAGGGAAGGGAGTGGAGGCTACTCTGAGATGTGCTTTTAAGCATTTAATAAAACCACCTTTTCCTCCTTTCGCTTTGGTGCTAAAGCCCAGGAAAGGGCCTTTAATCACAGCATTTCCTATTAGTTCCTTTGGGTGGTTTACCATCATCCTGTGGTTTCCTAATTGGTGAAGCTGACCAAAGCAGAGGCTGGAAGCTCTCCTTCCACTTCCTTGTGCCCTGTGAACTCTTGTGACAGAATAAGGGATGGAGTGGGAAAACAAACTGGCTAAGGGTGCCCCTTTTGACAGCAATCTGCTTTCCCAGCAACTAAAACCAATTATGGTGCTACAGCTGTGTTGCCTTTTCTAAAGGGTGTCTAGTGCAGGGTCTGAATGCACCTTCTCCTGGAGACTCTGAATGCTTTCAGCATGTAGCTCAGTTCTTCAGCACAAATTGGTCTTGAAGCCTCAGTGTAAATGCGTCCTAAACAGTAAATGTATTTATTGTGCAGGGAGAAGAATAATTCATAAGTGAGAGAAATACAAGCTGATCTTGTTGACCAATTAAGTTACTGGAAAGTGACAGTTTCAACGGTATGATGGTGATTCAGTGTTAGGAAGCCAGAAAATCATTGTAAGAATTGCGGTCTGTGATGTACATTCGAGTCACTTCTTTCTAACAATGGAAAGGAAAAGAGTTTGAAGTTTCCTACTATCAACCCACCTGCACTTATATTTACCTGCCGAAATCCAGACCCACCCAGCTCTGCCATAAAGCAGCTTTGCTTGGGATGTTGGGCAATTTCCTAGGATAAGAAATCCCATATCATAGGAGGGCACAAAATACACCGTGAGTCCCTTTTAATGCCTTTCAGGAAGAAAATCCCAAAATTCTCTCTGAGGAGAGCAAGAACATTGCACATGATTTAGAAATTGCCAAATCATGGGAGCTAAACTATGCTGATTTGGCTGAAAACAAAGTTGAGGGAAGATCGTGCTGCATTCCCACCAGAGAAGCTCAATTAAATAAGCTAATAGAAACTTGTTACATACAAACCTGCTGGCTCAGCATGCTAAGATGGGCCAGTTTCTGCAGCCAGTAACACCAAGGGACGAGCATGTCTAGTGTTAGAACAGGCTGCTTTCAGAAATGCATTCTGAATTATGAGGCACTTACTTATAATCGGGCACTTGGGGGTGGCACTACTCTGGAGAAAGCCTCAAACAAGAAACTTAAGTGATGGCCGTCACACCTCTAAAGGGGCTCAGTGTTCATCATGGCAGAGGTTGAGCAAAGAAGGTGCCAGCTCTTTGATAGACTGTCCTGTTCTCAGCTTAATGGAGTACTTCAGTGTCATTCACAGCAGTGAACGTATCTGTCGGGATGCCCTAGCATCCTGTGGTATCATCTCTTTTCAGGGCTCCTGGAGTTAGAAAGTCTTTGTGATTCAGATAGAAGGCTTTGCATTGTCAGGCCAGACAAGCTAAAAGAGACCTGTGGATGGAGATACCGGATCCCAATCTTTCTCCACCGAAACACAACTCTTAACTCAGTAAAGAATACAGTCTTTCCACTTCCATATGCTCAGGTCAGCTGTGAAGGAGAACACTACCCCTTTCTGTGTCATGGCAATGCTCTTTACAATATGCTTTGCTTCTTCACCAGAGCGTTTCCCAAAGGATTGGACAAGAATTAGAAAGCAAGCAGGGTTTGATGCTGTGGTGTATTGAGAACCAACCCAAAAGGCACCATCATTTTCTGCTTCCCCAATGGGACCCAGATGGGACCAAGACAACAATCCTCCTGCATTGCTTCTGGTACGTGTCATTAATTTAACACAAGGGATGTTGTTGATTTATACCATTTTCTCAGCCTTCCAGTGTCACTAGTGATACGGAATCTGATGCAGAATCTGGTACAGTGCCTTTGTTTGCAGTAGCTTTGCTGCATGGAAAGAGAAAGTCCAGCCACCACAGTTACAGGCATGTATGAAATGTCTGATGCTTGCAGGACTCCAAACACAGAGCTTGCATTCACATGTGCCTCAACTTTCACAGTAAAGAAATATCTATATTATGAAGCAATGTTTGCTCAAGGTAGTGGATTTTGCATAGCAGAGAAACTTATACTCTGGCATGTCCCCTGCTTTGCTGGTGATGGCTCCTGCTTTCAAGGAGCTAGGACATCCATGTATTTTAAATACAGAAGTTATCCACCATTGAAGTGGTAAAAGGAAAAACTTGGGACCTTCTTCCTGTAGGGCTGGTTTGAGGCAGTGACTGGGAAATGAGGAAAACACATCACTTCTTCTCTGGCTTCGGATGGAGAAGCAGATGTCAAACCTGGCATGAAGGAAAGTTTGTTTCACCACTGGATAATGGGCCTATATAGCTGCTTCTGACACACTGGCTTTCACACACCCCACCTCATAGGCAGCAGCCTCACACTCTGCACCATGCACAGGCTTTCAGCAGCGGCCTTACTGGGTCCATATGTCAGACGCCACTGGTCCCTGCCTCCTGTTGGCTCCCAAAGCTATATAAATGGATTGCTATCATTCACTGCCGATGCCCTCTCTGGTAATGTTTGTTTCATGCATGCTAATGAGAAGACCAGTAAGGACAGATTTATGTTTGGCTCAGCCCATAGGTAACACGCATGAAAACGCCGACACAAATGCTGAATAAAAGGGATTTGAAAATCAACATCCCCTACTGTTACCAGCTACAGCGTAATCCTTTTCCAGGCCTGTTGGGAAATGTCCTCGGAGAACCTGACATCAGTGCAGCTGCTCCTCTCCCTAGCAGTTAGAGCTGGCTTTCACATACTTGACCAAGGCAAAAAGAAATGGCAGGGAGTGAGCATGTGAGAGAGGGAGATTATCTTCTTTTCCTTAACTTAGTTTTGGAGATAAAGATGTTTATGTTTCTGAGAATGAAATGGGTGACCAAAGAGGATAATGGATGGAAGGAGCTAATTCCTAAGCACTGCTTTTGCCTTTTTGCATGCAAAACGCCTCACAACTGAACCTTTTGTCTGTTCCAGTACGGTTGTTCACACAGTCACCACTCTGCTCTCTTGCAGTCAAGTCTTTCAGGCAATGTGCAGTAATGCAGCTGGGAAGATGTTAGAGGATATGCATGATCTTAGCTTCTTTTTCCCACCGTGTCTGTTATTAATCCCCTAAGGTATCTATTTACTGCACCTAGCACAAGGCATGGCTTCAGTCTTCCCCCTTGAGCAAAGAAGGCATATCTGGGAATGTCAATGTGGAGCTGTTCCATGTGAATCTGAATGACTTCCAGTTTGCACTCCCTCAGAGACTGAGTGGCAGCCCATGGGATTAGATGAATGCTGACAGAAAGCATTTAAAAAGAACATTGAAGAACATGCAAAACCCCAAGTCCAGGGCTGCAGTCCTTTGTCTTGATCAGTTCAACTTGCACTTTAACCAGGGTAGGGAGGCCTGAGAGCTTCAGTATCTGTGCATAGATAATAATAAAGGCCATGCTAGTAACCCATCCCTACCATGCAGATATTTGCAGGCCCTCTGTACTGTAGTCCTTTCACATTTGTTTTTGCTAAGATTATCATTTAGACTGGACTGTAAAGGGACAAATCTTTCCTAAAAATGTTGAGGGTAAAATAAATGAGCTGTAAATAAACTCACAACTGACATGAAAAGGTAGGAGAGCAGCCGCCTGCCTGACTGATCCCCCCCATTCCTCCTAGAATGGAGTGAACTACTTTCAAAAGATGCTTTATTCATCTCTGTTGACCACAGTGGGGATCTAGGGGATAGCTTAGAGCTCTCTTGCTCTCACATTGCATCCCCTCCAGATGGGAGGGGTGTGAGTGTTGTAAGAATCACTGCACCTCCATTAGAGGTATGGCCAGCAGGAGCCTGGATGCTTGGAAGACCTCAGCCAACCAAGAGGGCAGATTCACTCCTTTGCCTCAGTGAAAACCTGTGGCTGTGCACATGCAGCAAGTGTGTTTTGGACACTGGAAAGCAAGTGTTAGGTAATAACTCTTAGCAGATTACTTAAAATTTATAAGTGGTTATAAATAATGAATGGGTACACTTCAGCTTTTAAAGCGAGCGAGCGATGTACTCTGAAGTGAAAAGCTGCCATTCAGCAAAAGTGGGTGTTTAGTTTTGGACAACTGCACTCTTTTTTTCTTTCTTTTCTTTTTTTTTTTTTTTTTTTTAATGCTTAGCAGATAAGCTATTAAAAAATGCATGAGTATTTTAGGAGCTGTAACAGCCCTACAGTAAATAGAAACCTGACTCTATTGCACCCCAGTTTTTTTTGGCTGTCTATCACTGTGCGTGACACTGCTGATCGATCCTGCTTCTCTTGCCAAGGTGAGGATAAGGAGGCATTTGTGTTCATAGAGATGGCCTCCCTTAGTCCATCCTATCACATCTGATTCAGATGACCTTGGAAAAGCCACCTGAAAAACCAATAAATTACTCATTTCGTGTCATAGTGGATCTAGAGCCCCAATCTATAAGGCACTTCTGGACATGCTGACTACTAGCATTTCAGTGAGAACTGATGATACTCAAGATCAGTTAAAACTTCACAGAACTGACCTTGTGGGTCTTGATGGAAAGCCCATTAAAGCCCAGTGGAAATACTGACCATCTCCAGTGGGCCCTTGATCAGTTTGCTAGAAAGGAACCCACAGATACAAGACAAAGAAACCATGCTGAAGGAAGGACCTCAGCACAGCCTTGACACTGTTAACACCCTGTAGGGTGATTTCTCTACATGCTCATATGACAAAAAGACCTGAAAAGGAATTAGCCACCCGAATCATGTCTCTTGCTCCTTGTGACCTTTTACTGTGTGTCTTTAGGTATTGCAGTTCATGGAATTTGTCTGTATCTAACACTTCTGTACCAGTCACCAGTGAATGGCTGAGTGAATGGCTGGTAAGGGCTGCCATGGATGCTGACAGCCTGGGGCATCATGTGTTGGCCACTCAGAGCAACACCGCACACTGCCATTTTCTTCCATTAAGCTGCTGAGGACCAGAGGTGTGACAGAGACACCTTGGTTTGGAGGATTTCACACTAACAGCTTGGGTGTTGTGTGTCTGAAGTCCGGGTTTGGGGCCTGTGGCCATTTGGTGGGCTCTGCAGCACCTCTGATCCAGCCGTAAGGGTCCAGGGGGGATGCAGGAAGCTTCAATTTGCCTGCTCAGTCCTGGCTTGGAGGAGACTCTGCAAGGGACCTTTTCTCTTTTCTCACTGCTCCAAAAGGGAAGTCAGACATCTAGAGGGAATATGTCCACAGGATATTACAAGCCACTCACAGAGACTCCGATAGAAGCGGAGTATTGTAGTGAACTGATCCCTTACGGTCTCAAAGGAATGTAGAAAAAGCCTCCTGGGGAAAGTATTTTGACAAATACCCCATTAAACCCCCCAGAATCTCACACTGCACCAGTTTATGTAAATCCCAAGGACAAAGGAATATTTAACTTTTCACGTACCATAAATAAACCTGTTAAACCAATGCATCTCCAAGGAATAATAAAATAGGCAAATACAGTAAATACATTAGTTCTGCTCCACTTTTATGTGGGAGGTGCTTTCCTTTGTCTACCAGACAGGCACTTCTTTCTGGAGGGGGAAAGGGGAAAACTGTTATTGATGAAAGGTGGCAGCTTGTTTGAATCTCAGGAAGCAAAGTCACGGCCTTCAATTGAAGTAGTGGCCAGAGCAGGCAGAATACAGGGGAGATAATGGAAAAATCAAAGGGAAAGGAGGGAAGTCTGGTGGCTGGAAAGGAGGATGGAGTGGGTGCCAAATGCAGCTCTGGGAATGGCATTTGTGGTTGTTGGAAGAAGTGACAAGTTAGTGCACAGTGCCTCTCAGCAAAGGGGGAGGAAGACTCGGACCTTGCAGTTTTAGAAAGACCTCTTTTGTCTCCGTTTCTGGTTATAGACATCTTAGTCAACACAGAAGAAGGAGTCTTGAGTCACAAATGAGAGGATGTGGGAACACAGAACATTTTACACTGACCTGCTGCACATAAATGAAGAGGAAGGGTGTTGTGTGGCCTTCAGTGCTGACAGCAAGTGGTGAGAGCTGTGATGAATGGGCAGTCTCATAGCCTGGGCACACACTGCAGTTCTGCCCACTTCAGCCAGATTTAGGTCAGGATGTTTCCAATTCTGATTGCGTCAAGTCAGGGCCGACCTCCAGCACTAAGGCAGGACCTGTGTAGGCACTGAGGATGTGAGGGGTTTGTGAGACAAAAGCTTGAAAGAAAGACCTTTACCTTTGATAACACTTGGCTGCACAGATTAATCTCTCCATTCTTTGCTTACTTGCAAGTAAATACAGTAGGGTATGACCTTTGGAAGAGATGGAGGAGTGTGGGTGCCTGCTAGCTTCCATGTTGTACAACAAGAACAACAAAAGACCCAAGCATGAGATCTCTGAGCAATGTGGATGCAAACCAAAACAATTCTGCCCTGTCCTGAAGGACAAGCTCAGGACACCCACAGAAACCAAGTCTTTCCCCTGCCAACATAAATCCACAAGTCCTCGAACTTTAGGTACTGCAGTGTAAAACAAGCTTCTCCATTGCAAGCCATCACTGTGCCTGCACAGTGATACAAAGAGGCTGGATGTGAGAAGGTAGTCTGTACTCTCAGCAACACACCTAGGAAAGGACCACCATGCCTTAAAGGTCTGGTTTGGGAGGTTTTATAGAGCATCTGCTCTGCTCAGCAATAATATTAATCCCTATTCCCTTACAACGAACTTACGAGCTATTGTAAGACCAAAAGCTTACTAAAATGTTCCATGGAAGAGGACAGGAAGACAGGTCACCACCATGAATGTGCTATGCTGCTGATACAGTAAGAAAAACCCACCACAAATAACCACTAACCCCCAAAAAGAACACTAAAAGAAAACTTATGGGGGAGCACATAAGTGATTTTAGGTGGTTCTAAGTGAGCCAAGTGGTTCTAGGCAGTCTGACCAGTGCAAGACATCTCCTGTTCCTGAATCCAGAGTCCATTTAACCTTGGGTGCAAAACACACCAGCCTGGTAACAGAAAATTCAGTGCCAGTAGGAGTGCCAACATTCCCTGCTTGCATTGAGTCACAAGTTACAGGCAGCATTTATTCTTCTCTCATCCTACAGACCACTAAGGTATGGAAAGTGGGGGAAGAATTCCTATATTTGGTTCAGGCAGGCTACCAGACACAGACAGATGCATGAAATTAATACAGTGCAAATAGGATGCAAACTCTATTGCACTAGTTGATTTAGCCCCTCGGAAGTACCACAACATGGGACACCCAAGGGTTTTATCTCAGACTGTCATTCCCAGATGCAGAATTCCTCTATCAAGCTGTAGATTTCTATCCATATGCTTCCAGATTTCTCCTGTGGAGCTGTAACTAAAGTTGCTCCAAACAAAACCATGTGCTTTTCTGTGATATGGATGCTTATCCTCTTCCTTCCCAGCTTGCTGCCTTGCAGTGTGTCATACAGACATTCCCTTCAGCCTGTTTCTGTGAATGTGAGGTGTGCTCCTTGTTGCCTTCTCTTTAAAATGCTCTCCTGCAAATGGTGCTCCTACCTCTCCCAGGTTCTTCCTCACATGTTGCCCGCTGCAGTGGAAGGTGGTGGTGGGAGAGTGGCGACTGCTGCTCTGCATTTAATAGGCCCATATATTACATGAGTAGGTCAGGCTGAATGGGGCTTTTGAACAACCTGGACTAGTGGGTTGGAACTGGAAGAGCTTTAAGGGCTTTTGCAACCCAAACCAGTTTGGGATTCTATGATTATGATAAGACTATAAAAGCATCAGCACCGGGTTAGAGTGATGTTTTAACTGGCCCAGTATGCAGTCAGTTGTTGGCCAAAAATTGGATGCCTAAAGAAGCATGTCAGAATAGAGAAAATATATATATTTCCTCTGACTCCTACCTCCAGCTCTGTTTCCAACTCAGGATCATCCTGAACCAGAACTCTTTTCTGTGCACCTGAATGGTTTTTATCCATCAGCTTCCCTAACTGCTCTCTGAGTGTAATCAAAGTCATGGTGTACCTTGTGGCAAGGAGCTCTCCAGCTCGACAGGGAGAGAAACTACCTGCTTTGCTTTGAGCCAGCTACCTACTGGCTTCATTTGGTGATCAAGGTGCTTGCTTCAGAAAAGGTAACGGTCAGTGTGTATCTACCATCTTCATGGCACTTGCTACTCTACAGTCCTATCAGACATCTCATTTCTAGGCTGAAGAGTCCTAGATGACTTAGTCATCCCTTCTGTATAAGCTTTTCCGTGCATCCTCATTGCCTTTCTCTGAACCCCTCCTGACACAGGGAGGCTGGAGCTGTAGACAGCCTCCAATATGTGGTCAAACTATGGATTTGTACAATAGCCTGTGGATAGTCTGTGTTTTCCACTTGGGTCGCCTTCTAGGGGGTCCTAACATTTTCCACCACTTCACGCTGCCAGTCTCTGGAGTAAAACTTCCAGAAGAAAAGTAAACGAAGGACTCAGTTTTGAAAGGTGAGGGCCATGTGTACACATCGGATGCAATGTGTTTGTTCACTGACTTGAATAACATGAATCCTGCTGGAAGGATCACTTGAGTGCAGCTCTTAGCTGATATGAGTAGCATGCACATCATATGCTCTATCTTGCTCTATATAGCATATATAGCTCATATAACTGACATGAGTAGCAGCCTGCATATGAAAATAATGAGGTGATCTAGAAACGTTAAGGGGTACAAAAGAAGATGCTAAAAACTTGTGGATTTGCTGGGGCCAGGAAGCATTGGATCTTCAGACAGCACCATCACATCCCATGAACCAGGTATCACAGCTCCCCTTCCTGTGTTAGCCCCGTAAGATCAATGTAAGGTAGAAAGCCCTAAACTTGCCATTTAGGTGATTTATTTCCTACTTCTATTAGAACCCTTATTTTTCAGCCATCCTGGGATATGTCATTCCTGGCAAGTCGAGCAGCACTCAACTTTTCTCTCTACACTCTCAGAACAAGCTCTTTCATTTCTGGTTCCTCAGAGGGAGCAGCTGCAGTACTGCTATCCACCTGAGCCACAGGGACACTATCCAAAGGTGTTAATACAAAGAAGATGTGGTACAGCATCACAAGTCACTTGTCAGAAGCCAGGCTCCATCCTCAGCAAGCTGGAGCTTTAGGTTTCTTGGAAACATAGATCAAAGTAAGTGCAGGTCAGTAGAGGCTCTTGTGCTGGCATTTAAATGTTAAGCAATCGCATTTTATTAGGAGCTTGGATGGGCTCTGTGTGTGTCACTGTGTGAGTCGTTAAACCTGGCAGTGTCAGGTCAGGGGGCTGTCTTGTGCTGCACAGGGGACCTTCAGTGCCACAGCAAAGCAGAATGGTGCTTTCTAGACTTAAAGAGAGCAGACACAACTGCAGGACAGCCAGGAAGCAATGTCTAGACATGCATTTGAGCTCTGTGGTTGTGTGCCGGGTACCTCCATGGCTGGTAGCAGGAGGGTCAAAGTTAGAGCAGGGGATGTGCAGGTGGTGCCCCTTGCCTTGAAGTGCATGCCAGCACACAGTGAGTCAGCAGCAGTCATCCAGACTTGCACTGGTAGCCTCTATCTATCCCAGGGGCCTTGGATGACATCAAGTGACTGACATAGAGAAAGAGAGTGGGATGCTTCCCAGCAGCCCCCATTATCTATTGGATAAGTCCATTATCATGGACTGCATATTCAGATGCCAGGGCAGCTCGGGTCCATGGTGTCTATCAGCAAAGTGCAAACAAGAGGTCTCAGGCTGTGTCAGAGAGCTTTTAGGATTGCCTCAGAGTCTGAGAGAGTCATCTAAGTATAGATGTGCATTTCCCTCCCAGCACAAGGCACGTGGAACCTGGAATACTTCTTCATGGCTTTGTATCTCCTCGCTGACATACAGCCTGTAGAGCCCTGGAAACCCAGGAGCATGATAAAAGCTGATCCAGATCTAAAGTGTCTGGAAAAGGGCTGGAAACCAGGACTACGAAGGATTATTTTCCTGCCTGCATATTCCCTGCTGCTCACTGAGAGGTAGTGCCTGACTGTTTCACTCCAGTGTTTTGAGGCAGCTGGGTAAATGTGGCTGTAATACCTGTCTGCTAAGTGTGATCAGTATCAAACTTAAGGGATGGGGCAGATTTTGCAGCTCCCAAATGCCTCTGCTGATCAATGCCAGAGTGAAGGCTGAAGCAGAAACAAGATGAATCAAAGCAGCATTGTAGAGGGCAGAAAGCTCTGGGAGTAAGTAAATGATAGCTTGAACAAAGTGCTAGCAAGGAGAAGACAGACATCTAGGAAAGGCAATGAAGAAGGCAGAGCATAAATCCAGGGGCTCAGTGAGAGACTGGCAAATAGTGGGAAAAGTGGAGTGCATATATAAAATAGGCCTTTTACTGGGATTTCCAGTGACATCTGGAACAATGAACAGCTGAACCAAACAGAGATAATCTCAAGAAGGAAAAATGTGCATCCTTCTCTCTATAGAGATGTAAAACCCCTCTTGGAAACCTGTGCTGAGCCCTCTTTTTTGTTGTTCCATCCCTCCTACAATAGAACTGGGAAATTATCACCGGGAAAGGCCAAGGCACTATTTCAGTATCACATTTCCCAAAGAAAATGAGAGTGAAATATAACTGTGGCTGTAATAAGCAGTCAGACATATGCTCATGATTATTTTAATTGCAAAACGATGGCTGCCTCTCTCGTGTTAAGGAGAAAGGAAATTCCTTTTTCTCCTGATCGTCTGCAAGCCTGGGTCCATGTCAGTAAAGCTCCACAGCACTTCCAGAAATCAGGTCACACGTGCTGTGATGGGCAGCTGGTTTATCCCACCACTTTCCCTAAGAGATGCAGTGACAGCTATGGCTGAAGAGGACACCCGTGCTCCCAAGAAGCCTCTTCCAGGGGCTTTAGCTGCCAATGTCAAAAGGCTTACATCTTAGCTCTGGCTTCTCCTGGAGATCAACTTTAAGCTTGCAACTGTCAGAGCACAGCACAGGGATCATGTCTGAAGGAAAACATCTTCCTAGTTAGGGAAAGCTGTCACGCCTTTGTTTGTCATATTCTTCAGATAATTCTAGCTGTCTGCGGTAGAGGTACGTACTGGGTAAGTGCGGTATCTATGCACATAGAGAGCTTGATTCTGACAGCTCACAGTCAAACTGTCTTTCCTGTATTTGATATTACCTGTAAGGAGCTCTGGGTACTACAGTGATGGGTATACCCATCAAAGAAGAACAAATGATAGGCTGGAACTAAACGATCTTAAGGTCCTTTCCAACCCTAACCATTCTATGATTCTGTGATAGTAAGGGTGAACAATACCTTCTTGGTGACATTCGGAATGATGTGAACTTGTCCTGTGCAGTATTTCAGTGGGCATCGGGACCCAGAACCTTCTTAGATTTCCTGAGCTTTTGTTCAGTCTGTAGCTTTGCTTTGAGCCACAAAGGTGGTCAAATATCAGTTATTATCATTGAATGTCCCTAAAGTATACAGGCTCAATCAAAACTGAGACTCACAGAGAGAACTGGAGATGAAAAACTTTGCAAAACTAAAGCATGTAAAATAGCTGTACATGCTTTTGACTGCATTGAAGAATAGTTTTGGCTCTCAAGTAGTGCTGGAAATCATGTTGCCCCCTTGTTTTCTGATTTTCTCTCTCTACTGCTTATATAACCTTGGGGAAGATGCCAGATATCTCTATGCCTTTAGTTTCCTAAAATGTAAATTAAAATACTGGTTACCCACATTGTGATGGGGTCCTGGCTCTTTGTCCTTTAGTGTTTTCACAGTACTTTGGGATCCTGTGTGGAAAGCATTAGAGAATGCCACTGTGGTTGCTTTTACGCAGGTGAGAGAGTCTGTTTTATCTAAGGTGGGAGGTGTAGGTGGAATAAGGTCAGATGCAGATGAAATGACTCAGAACTTTAGAACTGAGAAGTCATCTATCTGAGGACCTAATGTCAACTGGCAGATGTTTTGCCTGGGTTCTCATAAAGACCATCTCTCTGACAAAGGAAAGATTCAATGACCCATTCCAAAATGGTGTTCCCAATAGGCTGAAGCACTCAGAAGCCCACGATGCCATCAAGCCATCAGCGTGTCATGGGCTGCTGGCTGGATCTGTGCTGAGTTACAGGCGTGCTCTCCACCACAGCATTTGAATCCTGCACAGCAAAGAGCAGATGTAAGCAATGCAGGGATCTAACACAGAACAGCTTGGGTGACATCAGAGTGACTGTGTGCTTCTGATAGGAATTGGTAGTATCAGGGTAGAGCAGGTGTGAGTCATCTCCCAGGAGAGATAGGCAGAAAAAGGGAGATGGGTAGGGGAGGAGGAAAGCAAGAAATAGATTAGCTCATACAGATAAATCCCCCTTGCCTGGCTTCCCCTCCCTTTGTGCATCACCCTCTCGCTCCACAACACGCATACATAAGCATGGAGATTTGACTGTTAGGGCTCGATTCCAAAGCCCTGTCAGGCAGCTCATTTGCTGCTTTGTTTTCTTCCCTTGCCCATCTTCGCCCCAAATTCAAGATCATTTAATATGTGGCTAGATAAAACTTGAGCAGTACTTCAATACGCATTTACTTTCTGCTGTGCATTAGTCCAGTTCAATACTTCCCATGGCAGGGGCTCAAATAAAAGCAGGATGGGGATCTAGACAGCATTGGCTGCAGAACAACTGCTGTATTTCTTGTATGATCAGCTTTCACCATATCCCCAGTGTGTTCCAAGTGCCTCTCTGTAATGACTTAAATATAAAAGGTCATGATCAGGGCAGGAGATGCTTTGAGTTTGTTAGCGGGGTAAGACAGATGAGCAATGTATGAGGTGAATGGCTGGGAGGGAGGGTCTATGTGTTATCAACACAAGGGAAAAGACATGCCAGTGCAAAACGACTCATGTTGCAAATGCTCCTCTCCACCATTAAGCCCACAAAGAGTTAGATGCTCTCTCTCTAACAGGCAATTGAAACACAGCTTCCAAATGAAAGCACAGTCCCACTTGGCCAGCCCTACAAATCATTCTGAGGCTGTAGCACCAGTATTGAGGACAAGGGAGCAAATAATCTCCCCAGAAAAGGAATGGCACTCAAAATATTTGTTAGAATACAAGCTAAAACAGCAGAAGAGTTCCTGGGAGGAACAGATTAATAACAAACAAGACAGCCCCAGATCCCCACAGAGTCCCTGCTCTACCAAATGACCTCACTCCTGTGTCCTGTGCCAAATTCTGCCAGATTGTTACCAAATACAGAATCAGTCATCTTAAACTGCATTTAGAGATGATGACTGTGCACCTAGAGTAACAATGGGGAATAGAAGTAGAGTGAGACTTTCTCATTCCAGCCCCAAAAGGCCATGGAAGGGAGATGAATATTGCTTTTAATGACGAAAAGAGACACAAGATGTTCTGTTAATACTGGAAAAGTGCCTAACAGGAAAGAAAGTGCCACTGAAGAGTAACTAGTAGTAGAGAGTACTAATGAGGTATAGTATTATAGAGGAGGTCAAACTAAACACATTGGAAAGCATTAGGGCAAATGCTTGTGCTAATGGATATACCTGTAACAAAGCCCAAAGGGTTTTCTCTGGCTGTATCTTGACAACATTTTTCCCATCTGTAATGCTAGTAAGAGGTCTTATATTTCAGTCTGGGTTTGGGTGTATCTATGGCAGGGAGTAAGAATTATTAAGTTAAATGAGAATGCCTGGGGGAAATCTGACCATTCTCCAAGGTCCTGAGAGAGCCCCTTTTTTTCTGCAAGCATTGAATGCATTCCTTTCACACCGTCCGAAATGATGGGGTGAAGTAGTTGTGATAGAAATAAAGAGACTCAAACCACCAAGAAAGTCTTGTAATGCCAAAGGTTTAGTGCTCAGTAACAGGCCAGAATGACTCATATCTGTAAGCACTCCGAAATCCTCCTGCGTGTTGACACAACCCCATTGTCCTGCTGTTCAGTGCCTGTGTTCCAGTTGTCACAGAAAATGAAAGGACAATAGCTATTGTTATGTTGCAGCTGTACATTGTGACTGATTCATGGTTTCCCTTTTGGGGAGGAACACAAGCTGGTCTTGCATGTTCTCAGGCATATGCAACACACGTGTGTAATTCTCACATATCTTAAAACAGTAAATATTGGACCCCATTTGCTGCTAATAAACCATCATTAGTGAACAGGTGATGTAAGCTGTTGAAGAAGGGGTTTCAAGGTGTAAGCGAGGCAAGGTTTTTAAGCTGGAAAATCTCTTTTATTAGATGAACTGACATATTTGGAAGGGAAAATAAATGCAACAGAAAAGCCTTTGGGAATCCAAGACCTTCTCCAGGCTGAATGCTTTCCAGCAGAACCTGAAAAAACAACTTTGTCGCCAAATGGAATTTCTGTTTTTGTAACAGCTTTGCATTTGTTGTTAGAAAAAAGGAAAAGAAATAAAGCTTTTGTGGTTTTTCATTGAAGGGAAGCTCCAAGATTTCAAAACAAACACGACATCTGTCTATCTTTCGAATGGTATTTTTTGTGGAGAAAACAATCCTTTCTGAATGAACTCCAGTCTGGCATAACATTGGAGACCATGCTCTCTCTCTCATTTACATAAATACATCTTTTATTAGCTGTCAGTACAGGAACAATTCATCATGTAAGACATAAACAGCTGATAAGTAAACAAGTTGGATCCTTTACTGGCACAAGCCAGCAGAACCTTGTGAGTTCAGTGGGTCTCCATCAGTTTACATCATCTTGAGGTCCAACCCAGTAACACGAGTAGGAACACAGGCCAAATCCTGCCTGATTTTCCATTGTGTTTTCCTCAGCTGCTGAATGACAGACAGCAGAAGTAATGTGGAGTGAGCCCATGCATAGAGGCAACGCATGTGAGACTATGCACGCAGACAATCCTTTTCATTAAGGATTGATAAACATGGGCACAAATGAAAGATAGGCACTTGGATTACAAGATGCATGGCCATACGTGCCACTCCTCTGACTTCCTCTCCTATTGTTTGTCTCTGTTTGCTCGGGTGGCAGCCACATGGTTGCCTTTCAATAATTCAGGATCCAGTTTGCATGCATGGCCAGTCCTGCATGTCGCGTTTTCTCACCTGATCACAAGTTTATCTCTCTGTAAATGAAGCAAGGTTTGCAAAGAGCCACAGTATCTTCTATTAGACTGGCTGATATATGGGGGAAGAGGAGAAGAAGAGCTTGTGTGCCTGAAAGCTTTATCATTTTCTAACTAAATCAACTGCTCTAATGAAAGAATTTGCTTCCCCAACAACTTGTCTTGCTGATTTCCTTACACTGTTATAACTATCTTTTCTGCTATTTCAATGACCCTCTGTTAAGCCTGTGTGGACCAAGAGCTGCATTCCTACTAAGTACACACCTCCATTGACACCTGTGTGCCACTTTATGTACCTCCCATGCATAGTTCTACCAGAATCCATATGATATGTGAATAAACAAGATTTGTTTGAGTAAAGAGGATTTAAATGATGGCTTGTGACTTCAGAATTAGAACCACCGATCTGACCATTTAGACACGAAGGTGTTAGCACTAGAACTGTTAAAAAATAGACATCGGTAACAAAAATGAACTCGACAGTAAAATAACTCAGTCTGAGTCTCAAGCACGTTTTCCTGGTGTAATTTGTAATACATCACTAATGGGCACTGTTCTTTGCAGCCTGAAGTAGGAGAGCTTGCATGAGAAAACTCAATAACTGCATCACAAAGGCATTTTTTGCTTCAACAAGGCATTCCAAGGCATTTTTGCTCTAACAATATCATCCTTTGCTTCTTTCATACAGTGCTCTGCAAATGAAAGTTTCAAAGAGTCCACCATCAGCAAAGTCAAGGCAGTATCTTTGCAAATGTTGCTGTAGGATTAGTATGGTATTGAATATAATGCATATAGAAGCCTCTGAAGAGTGATACGAAGTGGAACGTCACACACACATATAGGCAGAAGCTGTTGCTGATCTTTTTGGATGAACGATTCCCCCTTTCTGGGGTTGTAGAAGGGCAGAAAAGAGCCAGAAAAAGTATTAAGGATGTAAACATCACAGTCACCTGTGTTTAACAAGACAAATGTCTCTTTCTTATGTCTGTCACCTCCATCCTTTCTATTGCTTTTCTCCTTCTCACCTGGTCTAAGTGTCGTGCAGAAAGAAGCTTTCCTTTCCTCTCCTGTGAGCACCTCTCTCTCAGCCCTAAGCATTCACAAAACAGGAGACTGTCCCCACAGAGATCAGTCCTAAGAGTTTAAGCTAATAATGTATTTTAAAATAACAAGGTTTGAGTTCATTTCACTTGCCTTTAGGGTGCAATTGCTTCATGTTTCCAAGCTTTTATCTGCAACCATGGAGAACAGATGCGTTTTTCTAAAGGAAAGCTGAGGGTCTCCTTCAGTATCTCAGTAGTTTAAGTAATGGGAGGCAGCAGAGACAACTCTGATTTCCGGGGTCTTGGCTCCCACTCTTTGTTTTAATCACTACGATGATGTTCAGCAGAAGTTAGGCTGCCAATAACAATTTATGTGTCTGTCCCATTAGGAACTGAGAAATCTCTTGGATTATCCTTTAGGTTTGTAGTGGCTTCTTCTTTTGTTTCAATCCAACCTTTTATTATGTGCAAACATTTATATATATATTTAATCTGTTTTGCTTTCCTGTCTTGCCTTGGGTTATATTTCTGACTTGGTGCTTTCCATTTTGATTGAGGCAGTGACTAGATGGGCTTCATCTTCCTCTTGGCTCAAAGAACAATTCATTATTTGCTCGTGTCTGGGGAATGAATGCCTCTCTATGATATGTTGGGAGACAGAGATAAACATCCCTCCTGGCTGATTGATAGTCTTATTAAAGATTGCAGTAGTAGATTGCAGTAGGAAATAATCCCCCGTAGCTTCATAAGGGTAAGATCCCTTTCTCTTTTCCCCTCAGACTGGCTTTAGGGCATGCTTGGGACTTGGCTTATGCTCTGTCCAATCTTATAGCATTACTGAATTAGCCTTTATTGAAAGCCATTAGCATTGATCAATGGCAGGACACATTTTTTCAATGGGTAAGATGACCAAAGTGTTTATCCACCAAAAATCTGCAAATGCACCTTGGTTTTGGTGATCTGTGGCTAATCTTGCTCTCTCTCCTATTATATATAACAGGTTTAATTGGTGCACAAGGATTTTGAGCCCTTAGTTGTCATCTGCAACATGCAGGAGATGGAAGAGGCAGCAGTGCCAGATTGGTTCTCCAGTTGTACATTCCTCCTTAGAGTTCTACATTTTACTTCCATATTGGTCTTCTTCCTTCCTTTTAAAAGGCTTCTTTGCACATTTTCCCACCCTTTGGTCCAGCACCAGTTGTGTTCTTGACGCTTGTCAATGCATTCAGCCTTGTCCTCTTACCTTCTTCCATTGTACCCTATCTGCAGGAGGCAACCTTCAGGAACCTGTCCCTCTCATTCCATAAATCCCTTCTTGATCATTTTTTCCCAGGCAGCTCTCAGGGACATTTATCATCCAGTCCCCTCCCTGACCGAATATCCTTTCTAAATTAATAATTAGAGAGCAAACAACACGTGTACATAGCCAACAACATGTTCAGGTGTTATGGCTTGCTGATCCAAAGCATGTGAAAATCAGTGTGGACTCCTCCTTTTCTGAGCAGTGTTTGGTGCTACATTCCTGATCCTTCCTATGAAATGAACCTCTGGGGATTTTTTGCTTGTAATGTGCTGCTGCAATTCATATAATAAATTAGATTATAATCCCCTCATGGGTAAGGACCTGTCTTTTTGATATGCCTGTGCATTGTTGATCTCATCATACATGAGCGTGTTTGCACATTCTCACCTCCTGCTTATATCCACTTCACCAGGATGTAAGAATGAAAATGAGAACAGAGGTGGACTGTTTTCCAATTACTAGCATGCAGATAAGCCCCTTTAATTAAAGACATCATATACCCTGTAAAAAAGAAAGCTCCTCTGTCAGACTGCAGCCTTGTAATGGCTTTGTGTTTGTGCAATTAGGACCAAATCCTGAAGCCACCGAAGCCAGCGGTGGCCCTTAATGGGATTAATTCTTCATTTGTGGGGTGATGGCTTGGATGATCTAAGAGACCTTTTGCATCTTGCGCTTCTCCCATCTCTCTCTAGGTAAATGACACATAATGGAAAAGACAGCTGGTTTTGTATAAACTGCATTAAGTGTCCACATATAATTCCTAATGCAGGTTAAAAAACCCCCATCCCTGTGTCTCTACTGTCGTGCGTGCCCCTCTTACAGAGCAGGTCCCTCCCGTGCTGCAGACGCTGCATGAACCCGTCAATACCCTGCAGGTTTCTGGGGGGTATGTGTCTCTGTGCTTCCCGAGATCCTCTGGGAAAAGTCTGCAGCCAGCACTAATCAAATTGAACTGCTGTCAAGACTTCCTGTGAGCTTCGAGGAAACCGCTCGGAATATTAGAGGTACAGGAGAGGAGAGTAAAGGTTGGGGGGAAGGGAGGCAGGACAGTTTGAGAGCTTAAGTGGATTACTTAGCTCCGTAACCCAGTTATATGGGTCCGTGGACTCGAGTGAGCCGTTTCTTCCTCTCCTCTGGCTGTCTGCCTGTCAGATAGATCCCCTGACAGGCAGGCTTTATTAGCCTCCCCCAGCTGGCTCTCAGCATTCCTGATTTTCCAGTGCTCGCATCCCTGAGCAGCTCATCTCAGCCCTTCTTGTATCCCTGAGCTCCCCCAGGACCTTCCTTTAGCTGCACCAGCTGTCTGCACTGGTGGAAGTCTCTGCAACACCAGCATTTACCAAGCATGGTGGCAGGTCTTTGATCTCAGCCAGGGTGAGCCCCAGGTAGCCAGCAAAAGACTCATGGTTTAGCTCAGATTAGGGGACCTATGTGTGAAAGATAACCTGATCTCTGACTCTATTTTTAATAGCGAAGAGGGCTAGTTTAGAAATAGATGGGTACCCGAGCACCAGCTTTGGGTGGTATGAAGAGCATCAAGTGCCTCGCACATCTGGATGCACTAATATTGCCACAGCTTGGGTTGGGTGAGTGCGAGTTAACCGTGAGCCTGGTTTTTCATTCTAAGCCCTGAGATTTCCCCTCAAGACCAAGGTGGGAGCCTGACATCTGCTGGGGACTGCACTGCTGCTGCAGAGAGCACCAGGCCAGCATCCACCCATCCATCCTTCCTCATTGCTGCTCTGCCAGGAGCAGGGAGGCTGCTGCCCAAGGGACACCACATGGAATACAAGCAGCCTGTGAGGAGGCAACGTGGCCAAAGGGCAGGGTGGTCCAACTACAGCCTGGTAAGAGTTGAGGGCTGATATCCCAGTTCACTCTGGAAGGCTCCAGTCCTTCAGGAGTGGGCCAGATGCAAGACAGCAGCATGTGGGTTTAGGGCTGACAATGTGCATGGCCACACAGACAGTTTTGTCTCTCTTTGTAAGAGACAAAACTGCATGTCTGCACGGAAGCATGTTTGACAGCAAGCTGAAATCTGCTTTCCCTCTTTCCTTTTGAGGTACCTGCCTCTGCCACCACCACGGTTTTGCTTTGTTGAGATAGCCTTAGGCTTGCTGAGTCTAATTCAGCCCTATGGGCTTTACAGCCAGAAATGCTGCAGGTAGACTCACCTGCACAAGCAGGAAACAGTCACAACTTGATGTCCACCACAGTGTGTCCCTTTGCCTCCTTTCTGTCCTCCTTCCCCCTTTTCTCCCTGCTGTTGTGCTGTATCTCTGAGACTTTTGTTGAGTCTTGCAGCAAAGGATGGTTTCCAGGGCTGACCGTGAGTTAGAAAATCATGTAAGAGTCGCTCAAGAACACGACGAGTGATGGAGAGCAGAGTCAAGTGCCCCTTGGACTGATTAAATACTGACCTGATGCTTTAACACAGTGCTAGAGAGTGCTGTGCTGCTGTACCAGCCCTGGCTAGCAGCGCTGTAACGGAGGATGCTTGGCCACTGGTGGCCAGGCAGCACCCAGGGCATTGTTTTGTGCTGCTTCGGGGTCTGGAGAGGGCTCATCCAGTCTCAGGATATGGATCTCTGTGTCACAGGCCATTGGGTCTATTAAAAAGAGAGCTCCTAAGGAGCATGCAGGCAGTATGGTAGCTTGGAAGTTTGTTGTTAGCAGAGTTATCACCATATCTTTGGGCTCTCAGCTAACAACTAAATAACTGGAAGTGTTACTTTCTCCTGAAAGTAAGCCTGGCCTTTGTGCTGCTTAGTCACCGTTTGTATTTGTTGCTGCAGAAAGGAGCAGATAAAACACGATTTGAGACCCTTGAGGAGAAGTTAGCAGCTCTCATTGTTGTAGCAGGGATCTTATGTTGTGTTTATTTAATGAAGGTTCCTATTCGAGAGGAATGTGACTAGTCAAGGTTTTATTAATAGTTTTAGAGTGAGGTTTCAGAGCTCTTGGCTTTGGAGGCACACTAAGAACTTGATGCCAGTTTAACCTCATGATTCAGAAACCATAAAGCAAATAATAAGCTAACACATCTATTTTTAAACTCATGATTTAAGCCACTGTCATGATTTTGATGGGGCCTGACGTGATTTTCCAGCATTGGGACTGGTAATAAAGCTTTTGTGCTCTGACTTGAATGGAAAATCCTTTCAGAATCCTCCAGCTCGCTTGCCTTAGTCAATACTTAACAAGGACTCAGCCAGACCAGCAGAAAATATCCACCAGTCAGGACATTTTCCTTGCTCCTCTCTTTCTCTTCCCGCACAGAAAAACCTTGACATAAAAGGACCATGAGCCATTGCTCAGTTAGTGAAACTGGCGCACAGGATTTCCTGTGCATGGGAATACTGGAGCTGCCGACAGCCTCCCAAGAGTCCTAACACAGGAGCATCCCTGTGTCAAAGGAGTTTTCCATGGGGCTGAGAGGACAGACCTGGGTCAGGGCAATACAGCCAGCTTGGGCTTGTGCTACAGGTATCCTGCATCCCTGTAAAGCTGTCCTGGGACTGAGCACGAGGTAAGATGAGTTTCACAGATGCAGAAAGGGCCAAGTTGTGGCACAGAGGCTCCATAAAGGCTCCTTCAGTCCCTGCGTGGGCGCATGGAATTGCTTGTCTAGTGGCTGTGTCCATGGAGGAGTGGGAGAATGCCAGCTGGTCGCTGCGGTATTTCATTTCTCCTCAGGCAAACACTTATGGGAAGCAGCAGCTGAAAGCAGGAAAGATGCAGCGCTGCTCCTGCTGTCCCCCAGCCCGCTGTGCCCTTGCAGGTATTGAACTTGATGTGGAGCAACCGCTTTTTCTGCTCCTAGATGCAGCCAAGTGAAAAGGATGTGGGGATCAACTCAAGGAGCAGCAGGCTCTGTGCAATCCAGACCCATCTCAGTGCTATTTTGAGGCACTCAGCTTTCTGGCCAGTGGGTATGCTCTTATTCCTCTAATACAAGGAAATAAGCACATGAGGAATAGCTATGAAAAAAACCAGGTGACTCATAAGTGCGAAGAGCCTCATTCTGTCATTAGTGGGGGGTAATTTGCCACCTATTTCTATCAATTACACATGTCCATGCAAAGCTTCACTGCCCTTTGGGCTGGGTGTGTGGCCACAGCAGCCTGCAGCAGGGGAGCAAGGGAGGGTTTGCAGTCGGTCAATGCTTAGCCATGATTTCTCCTTTCCATCTGAAGAGTGGAGGAGGGTGAATCCTGCTGCTTGGCCCTCAATCTGTCAGGAAGTGATTTGAGACTTTGAGTAGAGCTTGGCCTTTTCTTCCCCTTATTAAAAAGGAAGAAGGCGGTGTTTTATAGGTCTGTTACGGAAGCATGTATGCACTGATCTTTAAAGAATGATGTGAGTAGCCTTTTGGGCTCCTGTTAGACACACAAACGTCATCTGACAGCAGAAATATCACCCAAAATGAAATCTCAGCAGAAGAGTGAATTGTGAACAGCCTTGGATCAACTTAATAGGTGCGTTCACTCTGAGGACTAATGATAACACAAGTCGTTGTTTGTACTGGGTTTGTGTGGCAAGGTTTTGATAGTGGGGGGTGCTACTGGGGAAGAAGACCCAATGCCAGATGTCTCCAAGATGGACCTGTTACTGGTCAGGGCCAAACCCATCAGCAATGGTGGCAGTGCCTCAGAGATAACATTTAGGAAGGGGTAAAAAGCTGCCAGGAGAGAGGAGTGAGAATATGTGAGAGAAACAGCCCCGCAGACAGCCAGGTCAGTGCAGAAAGAGGGCAGGAGGTGCTCCAGGCACTGAAGCAGATGTTCCCCTGCAGCCCTTGGTGAGGCAGGCTGTGCCCTGCAAGTCAAAGTGTGATGGACCAGCCACAACCTTCATTCTCCAACCCCCTGTGTTGCTCGGAGGGGTGAGGAGAAAGCGGAATTGGAAGTGCAGTTGAGCCTGGGAAGGAGGGAGGGGTGGGCAGAAGGTGTTTTAAAGAGTCTGTTTTATTTCTCATTATCCTACTCTGGTTTGACTGGTAATAAATGAAACCCATTTCCCCAAGTCCGGTCTGTTTTGCCCGTGATGGTAGCTGGTGAGTGAGCTCTGCCTGCCCTTATTGCAACCCATGAGCCTTATGTTGCTCTGAGGAGGAGTGACAGTGTGGCTTTGGTGGGCTCCTGCTGCCCAGCCAGGGTAAACTCACCACACTCTTCAATAAAAGAAGAAGTCTTCTATCTAGAAAGTAACTCCCACCTCTGCCCTGCTGAAGGAAAAGTGGTTTGTGAAGAAATGCAATCTCCTTAAGTGACTTAGGAGCCTCAGATCCATTTTTAACACCTGCTTAACCTCTTACTTAGAAAGATCTCATCCTAAGGCTCCTTTTTCTTGGCTTTTTGAGGCACAGATTTGGGTGTGGGCCACTTTAAATCAGAACTGAAACCAAGTATCTGCACTCACCTGGAAAGCACCAGCTCTGCTTCCAATGGCATGCACACCATCTAGTAATGAACAACTGAATGAATCACTGCAAAAAAAAGCTGGATGAGGAAGGACCGTAAACCCTTATACCAAGCTGGAAGCGAGCCCTTCTCTTCCTGGAGACAGGAGAGCCAGGAATACATCGGAATGCCATGGCATTTCTTGTTCAGAAGAAATGTCCCATTATTTCAGGCAAAAGCAGCTGGTGACTTTCCACTCAGCTTGGTTTGGCTCCTAGCACTGAGGAAACACACATAGAAATGGTGTGGAAGATGGGAAGCCCTGGCCACCTCCACCTTGCTTCTTCCTATAGCTTGTTTTGGGGAAAGCAGGCTGCAGCCTTTCAAGGACCTCAAAGATCTGCTTCTGATCTGCTTTAGGCATCAACTGTGAGCACAACTGCTCCCTGCTCATGTTTTCAAAGTGCCTACTGTAAAAGGAGTCTTCCTGCTTGCAGGTAAGTGTTTGCTACTGGTCTTTACAACCAGTGCTCTGATCCACGGCTACGGCTTTGTCACTGCCCTGTTAATATAGTTACTACAGTGTAAAAATACCTCAAAAGACTAGCTCACACAAATTGCAATAGCTCCAGGCAAGAGGGATGCCAGCAGGGAGCCACATTACAGCTCGGCTTGAAAGAGCTCAAAGGTAAAGGTGGGTTCAGTAGTGACAAACAAGAAGCAACAAGCACCTCACTCTGTCTTGTACTGCCTGAAAACTAATGTTTTCATGCAGAGACACACACAAAAGAGCCTTTCTAGTGGAGCAGGTTTGTTTGGGTCTGATAGGTGGTGGTCAGTGGTCAAGGGATCAATGGCTATAGCATCAACAGGGTACACAGAAACTCAGGAAGGTAGGATGGTAACACCAGGGGTGCCAGGATCAAATCCCCTGGTCCTGTGGAAGGCAGCATGCCACATCCTGGGCTGTGCTTGTCCCCTGGCTCAGAACAGAGTGAGAGACATGGCACCGTCCCAGTCATCAAGGACCCACCAACACATCTGGCTCAGACACATCTGGATTGGATGGTTTCTCCTTTCCCGGAGGTAGCAGTGATTGAAGGATGCAGGTTGTTCTTCATCAGGCTTTATCCACAGACATCTGTCCTGAACACATAAGCCGGAGGGATGTGGGCACATGCAGGCATTCCTATCAGCCTTAAGGACCTGGTAGGAGACCCCATACACCTGCACAGCCCTTGTCATGTAAAACACCTCCTCTGCTCTGTAGGTGACCCATCCTGATGCAAGCACATTTTCCAACATATACCAATGGTATAAAGGTGTCATGTGGGTAGTTTGTGTGGAATGTAGGGCAGAAACTGAGCACTGAGAAAGAAAGGCAGATGAGAAGACACAGTACCAAGAGGTGCTTAACACCTTGCACAGGCTAAGAAACCTAAGTGTTTTCTGTTGGAGTTGTGTTGTCAGCATCTCAGATGGTCATATCAGGACAGTGGTGAGAATCACTTTGGACGTGGTACGGAAGAGAGCTGCAACATGGACATCTCGTGGATGCTTCCTTTCCTCCTCTGCAGGCCACCTAACTCCCCCCAGGGAAACACAGTGGTGCTAAAAGCTCTGCGCCCGTTTCCTGTGTACCTCTACACGCTGCCTGCATGAGCCTGAATCTCCAGCCGGTGCAGCAGTGACACCCACCTCGCTGTGCAAAACGCAGAGCCATTCTCTGCACGTACCCGTGTGTCTGCCTTCATGGCACAGCTCTCACAGACGAGGTCTGCTCCTCCACACCATCAGCCTGCTGCGGTATCGGCACTGCTTCCAAGGGCAGGACCCGGGGACCCGCCTTCAGACGGCGCTGACATCGTGACCGGAGAGACAGCGCCCGGTCCCTCTCTGCACGGGGAAAGGAGCAGTTGCAGGCTCTGCAGTGAGTGTCTGCCTAGCGCACGTACTGGTAATAGCACCGTGCTGGGCTCTCGGTGTGATCTTCCTGTTGCTCATTTGATGGCAAGTGTGAAATGCAAATCCCCCCGGGCTTCTGTCTCCGCTCAATATTCACAGGAGCATGAAGGCTCCTGCGCGGAGAGGGGGGTGAGAGCCGGCAGACAGCGGGGAGCTTTGCCTCCTCCTTTGTCTGGAGTTCACAGGTTACAAAAACCTCCTTATTCAAGGGGCTTTACAGGGAGATTCGGCTCACCCCAACCACCCAGACCTCTGCCTCCACCCCATCTTGGCGTGGGGTACCACACTGGGGCTGTGGCTCCATCGAAGCTGGTGATGGGGCAGGGAGCACGGGGTCTGCGGCAGGCACCCCGAGGTGAGTTTGGCTCGCTTGGAAGGTGGGTGCATTGCCCCTCATCCGTGTCCCTGCCCCTTTTCCCTTGGTGTGCGATGGTTCCAGCCCGAACCCCCGTCAGGCTCTCTGGAAATGGCGAGTGAGACACTTGTTGCCATGGTGATGCTTAATCGTTCTGACTCAGAGGCAGTGTTGCTGTGGCAACCCTGCCCGCAGCCCTCGGGAGGCAGCGCCGGCGCGGCTCGGCCCTCGCAGCCGAGAAAGGGCTCCGAACACCCGCTCCGCTCGCTCCCTGCTGCAGTGCAGCGCAGCGCAGAAAGCTTCCGGGATGCTTTATCCCCCTCCTAACGTCCCCATCTTCACCGAAGGATCTATTACTCTGCAGGGTAAAAGTGCTTTGGGCCACCTCATCGCATCATCCGCATCCTCAGGTGATCCCAGCATCCGCCTGTCTGTAGCATTGACAATAAAGTATGCTTTTCAAAAGGAGCAGTATTATTTCCCCCTAGTAGGAGCAAGCTCCTTTCCCCTCGGGAGCTCAAGATCAGATCCAGCTGGGGTGGGGAATGAGTGGGATAGTTTAAAGATGTGTCTGTGTCTGTGAAAGCAGAGACAAAGGCAGAGCGCATGTGAGGGAGTGGGTGTGCCCGTGAGAAAAAGAGGGATCTGTGCGCATCCAGTGTGTCCGTGGGCACGGCCACGGCTGTGAATGGGAAAGGGAATGCCAGGAGAGGAGATGCCAAGCGGAGTGTGGGATGCTGCAGAAGGAAGAGGGAGCACGCTTCCCGGCGGATGCACAGGCACGGGGAGAACAGGCTCGCGTCATGCGGACTTGCCTGAAGACCCTCACATTCAGTCCACTCCGTCAGCTTTGGCTAGTGCAAAGACATGAAATGTTTGGAAGCACTTGAGCCCCTCTGCAGTGGACAAGCTCAGGGATGGGTGGGTTGGATTTCAAGCTTGCTGTTTTAAATCAAGCAGGAAAGAGTTTCACATCACTAAATCATCCAGCTCAAACCATTTCATCCTTCTCAGGCTGAGGCAGGTGGAAATGAAGGGGCATATGAATTCTCCATGTGGGCACCCTTGGACCTACATCCCAGCCAAACCCGCTGTCCTGAGAGCATGGTTCCCAAGGGAAGTGGTCAGTGCTATTCCGGAGTCAAATGCCTGACTGCTCATCCAGGAAGCAGGAATCATTGGAGAGATGCTTAAAGCTGCCCAGATTTCCCAGGGGTTTCATAAACTTTCCCTGTGGTATTTCCAGCTTGCCAGAGAAATCATACCAGCCTCTTTCCTGCCTGACATCCTGGTTCTTCTAGCACTGGTAGGGCATGGTGGGACATCCTGGAGCAGACAAACTGGGATGACTGGAAGGATGGGAAAAATGAGGAAGTCACCATCAGGGTGGGAGATAGTTTCACTGCTTGTAACATGTTGGTGGGGTTGGGAAAGATGTGAAAGTGGCAGATGCAAAGAATAAAGGATTGTGCTGAAGAAATCAACCACATCCCACAGTGGGAGAAGGTCCAGGGTGGTTCCTGTGTGTCTGGCTCAGATGATGTGAGCACAAAAGCCTTATTAGCAAGGGTAAGTAATGCAAGTAGTGGAGATGTTGGCATGGAGCCTGATGAATATAAGACAACTGTAGAGAGGTGTTGGGGGCTTACATGAGAATGAAGACCATGGAGAGGTCCAGGATGGAGAAAGGTATTTCAGAGTCCCTGAAGTGGGGCCATGTATGCACATGAAGATCCCCTGCAGATTAAGCTAAAAGGGAAGACAAGGGCAGGATTAAGGCATGAGCTGTGAGGGCTACCACAGACAGAGGCTCTCAGGACCTGAATGAACCTGAGGTAGCAGCAAGGTTTCAGGGAGAGGAAGCTTGGGAAACAGCCAGTGCAGGGTTTCTGGATGAGCAGTTCGTGGAGCTGGAAGGTGATGAAAGCCAGATGGAGGGTCTCCAGGAGCAAGTCTAAGGCTGTTCAGAAGTTAATACAGCCTGTCCAAGGAGCTTAGGAAGGTGAGGAGAGTGGGAAAGTAATTGAAGAGATTCAGTCAAAGGAAACTTTGAAACATGTACAATGGCTTGCTTGGTATGCAGAGAGAAACTCATCCCTAGTGTAAGCTTAATGAAATCAGTAGCTTTGGCTTTAGCTCTGTCTGTTGATTCCACATGATGGAGGCAGAATGAGGGGAGCTGTTTGTTTTGCACAAAGCGATGCTATCAAAAGTCTCTGAATTCTCTTTTACCCACCACAGATTATAACCTAAATGGTCTATTTGTCTCTTCCTTCCCCTCATCCTTCTGCCTACCCCCTTAGAGTAAAGCTCTCTCTGCCCATCACTGAGGTGTTGCATATGGGCCCTTGTTCCATGTGATGGGCAGAGCAGTACCTGTGCGTGCTATCACTGCACATATACCTGCTACAGAGATGGGACCCTGGGTGGTAGCTTGCCTTCATCTCACAACCATCCCCAAGGAGCAAACTGGATCTGGATTTGGGTTCTTCCCCCTGCTGTGAAATCACAGCTCCTTCCTTCCCTGGTTCACCCTGTGCTGGTTCCTAAATGACCATGCTCTGTGTAGAGTATTTTGACTATGGCACCCGCTGGCATCAAAGGGAGAGGAGGACCACACCACCAGCAGCAAAGGCTATTGGAAGAGTCCCTTGCATCTAAGACTAAATGAAGCCTAGGACTATATATTGTAACATTTAATCTCTATTTTGGCATGATCAGTTACAGAATTTGCTGGATGTGATTTCTTGCCTGACACCTGTAATAAAAGTAGGGCTGAATTATTGTGGGGTTTTTACACAAAATGAGGGGAACTAGGGAATGCAACCCAATTTATTTATTGTTTATTCATCCAGCAGAATCTGCCACTCTGCTGTCTTTGCTCATACCTAAACAAAGTGAGGAAGCCTCTATGAGAACATCGGTGGCAATAAGTACTTTCTTCCCTCGTTTGTCTTTGGGACAGCTCAGTCTCTCACACGGGGCAGCAATGCTATTAAGGAAGATTCAGTGTAAAGCATGAAAACCCCAAGATAATTATAGTTGAGCCATTACACTGAGGAGTTCCAGAAAGATTATCTCAAAGAGAAAATGATGCTTGTGTGGGGAGGGTGTTTGGGGGCTGGCTGGAAATGAGGGAAGAATAGGCTTAAATACTGCAGCCGCATTCCTTGTTGTTTCTTACCTGTTAGATAAGCTGTTGTATGGCCGTGCAGGTTCAGCCTGACCTAAGCTGCACAGCTTCTACCAGGGTTTGAAACTGTAAGCTAGGAAACATGGCCTGTGATGGCTGGGGCATTGCAGGCATATGTGTGCTGCGTGAGTGGAAGGCAAGAGTGGGGTTGTAGGGCAAGCAGGAATGGAGCGAGGGGTGTAAAGAAGAAGAGAGGGTGGTCTTGTGGCTTGGATGCTAACTTGGGTCTTGAGATGGTACCTGCTTGCTCTTGTTGATGAAGACTTTGTTTAACAGAACCCCTGTTTTGTTTAACAGAATAAATATTGTGAATATATGTATTTGCAATAAACATTCCTTGAGCAAAAGGAAAGAAAGCACAAGCAGGCAGAAACCTTGCTACCTCCTTTTCCACACGCATTTGGGCTTCCTCACTTTGAGGGATCCCACTGTAGTGGGAGGTCAAAGCACAAGAGCCATGAAGGTTTTGTTATTTTTCCTTCCTGTGCTTCTTAAGCAGTGATGCCCATGAGATTAGTGTTTACCTTGATTTAATGTTTCATCAGAAGCATGACATCCCCAGCAGCCCTGCTGCGGTACTACTAAATGAAGCATGCCCTGTTTCCTCAGCTGGGACTTAAACCTCTGCCCTTAGAGACCTGCGGGGTGGGGAAGAAGGATGGGGAGAGAAGGACAGATATTGACCCACCTAGCATGGACGCTAAATTAAATAAGCAGGCCTTATTTTTTAACCTATTTAAAGCAGTTACAGTGCTGTGCACAATTGATGTTTGCCTTTGCGGGGTTACTGAGGTGGCAGATGCCTGCTCTGCCTGCCCTGCTTTGTCCCTCACGTTCCATGGGTGACCTTCATGTGTAAGGACAACCATGCTCTTAAAGAAGGAGGAGAGACACACACACAGAGGAAGCATTTTCTCTGCCAGCTGACTGAATCCAGGCCTTCTCTTTAAATTGTGCTGGAAAGGCCCCGTTTTCCTCTCACGGTGAGGAAATGGATGCTCACAGGGAGATGAGCAGGTGAAACCCTCCAGAGCCCCTTTGCTAAAGATGTCAAACTGAATTTGAATCGCATCCACTCTGAAACCACGACTGACCATGGGAGAGTGGCACTGATTTTAGTGCTGCCTTACGGCAAGCAGCAATATGGCTCAGTGACTGCCTAGGTTGATGAGTGATTTTCCTGTGTATGTTTTCCTTTCTCCTGTTCTCCTCAGCATATCTGCCCCATACTGAGTCCCTAAGAAATATCACTCATTATAAAAACCGTCCTTTGAGGGCCTGATGTGACAACCCTTTGAACTCCTGTGCTGGGAGAGCAGGACACAGAATTACAGGCAGTTAAATTGCCTTATTAAGAGAATATCATGAGGTCCTGTTCGGTCTTTTCCTATCAAGCACTGCTGAATGCTTCATCCAAGCCAGTTCTATGTCACAGGATCTCCCCCCTGTTTTCCCTGAGGGATTTGCCTTTACTCTCTCTTCCTTGTATCTGTGTCTTCACAAGGGCTGGATCTGGCTGTGATGTAGAGAGGGTACAGCATCTCCATTTCCCTGCCATGGGATACCCAAGAAGGGCCGTCTGTGGAAGGCACCCTTCTTTCTGCATCAGAGCCTGTGGTGCCTGCACATCCCAGGAAACATCTTTGCCTTTGCAGCTGAAACTGCTGGTATTTTGTTCGAAATCCCACAAAGCTGTGTGCCCCACTCCCCACAAGGTGCTTAGTTTGGTTTAGCACCGTGGGGTCTCCGTAATCCCACTCCTTTCTCCTCTGCTGCAGGGATTTACCCCACTGAGATCTCTCAGGCTGTAGATTTCCTGACCTGATGATTGCACGTTTGTGCTTTGCAGAGTCCCGGCTATGTGGATGCCCCAGGCACACAGCGTGCTAACACTTTGCTCATGTTCTGGTATCTTCTCTCATAATCTTTTCTTTCACAGTTCAGAGCTACCCCTGCAGTTTCAAGAGCCTTTGCCTGTCTTTTCATGACTCTGGCTTCTTCCTTAGCCCTCACTTCTGGCTTTCTGGCCGCGCCATACACGCACCTTACTGCTCCATGCACTGCTGTGTCCTGTGCCGTCTTCTGGGTGACAGTTTGCCTTTTGATGCTACCGTAACCTGTAGGAGAGCAGCTCACCCCAGACCAGGAATCTGGGTGTGCCTGTGTGCATCTGACCACTTTCTAATTAGGAAGACCTTAATTTACAACCTCCCGTCTTCCCTGCAATGTGCCCTGCAGTACCGTTCATCATCTCTGCCGTGGCCAGCATCTTTGGTGTGCTGGTGGGAAAGGTGCTGGTGTAGGAGACAGGGGGTGTTTTACACATGAGGTAACACGGGGTTTTCATTTCCCCCACAGCACATTAAAACTGTACTGCCTGGATTCAGCTCTGCTGCTTCCTTCCAGCCAAAGACCCGCATTCAACCCCTGGTCAGCCTGAAAAACCATGCTTTAGTGATGTGCGCTGAGACACAGGCAGGATAAGAATCAGATCCTCAGCCAGGGTAAATTGCTTCAGCTTCAGTGATGTCAGTAAAGCTAATCCATTTTCTTCCAGCTGAGATTCGGGGAGCATGGATTAACTATACTGCCTGATTACAAATCCAGGCATAATGAAGGATTTGGCTTCACTGACCCCCTTGTTCTGCAAGGTCTCGAGCTTCTCCTCCCTGTGGTGGGGCTCCGTGGCTCCTGTCCCCTGCCTTCCTATCCTGCGTAAGAGAACAACCCGGCTGCTCATTCACTGCAGGGACGAGTGACGTGAGGGGAAAGGACACGCTGTTCTGCACTGAGGCTCATGGCAAGGCAGCCCGGGTCCATAGGGACTCTGTGATTGATGCGGCAGGGAGGGAGTGACAAGCCTGCTGATGCGCTAACAGTGTTTTACACCAGCAGTTCGTGCCAAAGAGAATAAAACACCTGTGACAAAAACTAAACCAGCTCACTCGCTCAGGGCAGAGACAGCCAGGACCCGGGGGTGTCACCCTATGTGAGTTATGAAGCCCTGCCTTCCTCCGGGAAGAGGAGTGTGATAGCTCTGCTGACAGGTCAGGCGCAGGGTGCTCGGTGCTCTGGTTTAAAGCAGCATTGGCTTGGCCTGTGCATGAAGGTCTGCCACCCCGTGATTTGTAATTCAGTCTTAACTGCAGGTCAGGAGATGAAGGGTCAGCGTGTGTATATGTTCTGCATATACATAAATACAGCATGAAGAAGCAGCGACTGGGGTTTTCCACAGGAAATCCTAGTTTTTCCTGTCACTCTTCTCAAAAAAACCCCATTTTACTTGGGCTGGGGAGGGGATCACACTGGATTTTGGTAGAAGGCTGTGAAAACTGGAGGAAAGCTAGTCCATTTGCCCAGCTGTAGGAGGAATATAAATGTCTGATACCTAATTGTGATGTGCATCATCTTTCTCCAGCACCAGCACACACCATTAGGGCTCATGGGGTGAGGAAACAGGGCCTTCTTTTTCCACACCTAGCTGCTGGACCATACTCTTTCCTGTCATCACCTTTTCTGGGTTCTTCTGAGTTTTCCTTACCATTCCCATGGTTAAACATCTTTTCCTGAGCAGTGAGACAGCAATACCTCTTCTCCCATCTTTGGCACAGTCTTACCTTTATCTTCTGACATCTTTTTTTCCCCATTACTGCCTGTGGCAGCACAGGGCTTTGGGTAGCTGGGTTATGAAACACATGAAAGCATCTGTGGTGTTTTAAAAGCAGAGCTTATATTTTGGCAGGTTATATTTAAGCCAAAGCACTGCTTCCCTGCCCTGGTTCACAAAATGATGATGGTGCAAGGGCAAGAGCCAGCTGTGTGAAAGCAATACGTGATGTTCTCACTGCTGATGAATACTTTGTCACATGAGGGCTGAGTGACAAAACAGTTCCTTTTCCTCCTTCTCTGTGTGTCAGTGCAAAGTGGGACAAGTGGTGACTAAGCCCTTTGTTTGGGAGTGGAAACGATGGGGCTTCAAACTCCTCCTGTACTGGAGGCTGATGCTTTGTCTGTGCTGAGAGGATGCAGTGGCTGCTGGGGAAGGATGGTGCTGGCTGCTCTTTCTGGAACACTTCAGTGCATCTGTGCGCCCTGTCCCATTTATGAGGAAGGGGAAGTTTAGATTGGATATAAAGAAGAAGTTCTTTCCTGTAAGGGTGGTGAGGCACTGGAATGGGTTGCCCAAGGAAGTTGGGAATGCTCCATCCCTGGCAGTGTTCAAGGCCAGGTTGGACAGAGCCTTGGGTGATATGGTTTAGTGTGAGGTGTCCCTGCCCATGGCAGGGGAGTTGGAACTGGATGATCTTAAGGTCCTTTCCAACCTTAGCTATTCTGTGATTCTATTATTCTAAAACCCGAGGAAAAAACCTCACCTGCCTCCTTGCTGTCACATTTGCTTTACTCAACTCCTGGTGTATCAATAGCCAATTCTTCTGGCTGTGACAAGCTCAGACATAACACAGAAGCCGCCTTAGGAGTCTCGAGGTAATTTTCTTTGGGTTTTCCCAAAGTCAGAAGAAGGATCCTTGCTCATCTCACTGGGCTACACATTCGTTCCCTTGCTTATCAAGACACTGCCAAAACCTCTTGTATGAACTTGCCATTGGCTGGGCTGAAGGCGTAGTTGAGGCATCTTCCCATTGGTATATATGTGATCTATACATTTCCTGCTCTGCAAACAGGAATGGTGGGCCCTAGAGAAAATCACTCAGCCCTAATTGCTCCAGTGACCTTTCCCTTGCTGTCCACTGACTATCTCTGTGTCCGGTCTGGCTTCAAACACTGCAAGTGGAGGGGCTTCCATCACTTTCTGTGGAAATTATTCCACTGCCTAACAAATCCTATTCTCTCCCAGGTTACACTGAAGTGGTATTTTCATTAATTTCATGTCAATGCATTCGCTTATGACCATCTGCTTGCTGTCCTTTAATACGCTAAACCATTGCATTATCTGTGTTTCCATCTTCAAGGCTTGTTTAAACTCGTAATCCTCTCCTGAAATTATCATTTGATTAAATTACAGAGAATGACTTTCTCCTTAATTTTTCTCTCTTAATCATTTTTGTTGTCCTTTGATGAGTTTCCCTTTAACGCTGTCAATCTCTCCCTGGCTTTCAGCATCCAAAGTACAATGCAGTGTTTAAAGTACAATACAATACTCTAGTTGTGCCAGAAAACTGTACAGGGATATAATTGCTTCCCCAGATCAAGCAGACATAAGTCCACAAGCTCTGCCTTTTGTCCTACCTGTTCTTTGTACTTTGTCACCTCTTCCTCTTACAGAATGAACTATTTGTCCCTGTCTAATAAGACTTGTTCTGTAAATACCATACTGCCACAAAAAGGAGCAGGCATCAGCTATCATATCAGGCTATAAAAGAGGCACGTAACATGGGAGACCATGGTCTGCTCCAGGGTGTTAAAGCCCTGCTGAAGCACTGCAGCCAGTGTTGCACGCTCTACGCAGAGAAAGATGCAGGTTACTTGTTGGGGACAGTAGAGAAGAGGAATGAGAACAACATAAGGTCTAGAAAACACAACCTGTGAGGGAGGACTGAATGATTTGTGGTTGTCTGGGCTAAAGAAAAGAGTGGGTCTAGAGGGAAGTAACAGGAAAATAGGATAAGGCAATTGTTTATTGGAAAAGGGGAATAAAACAAGCATTCTCTGGGGGTTATCTGTCAGCTTCTCTCACACAAGAACCAGCAGCATGCACACATACACACACAGAGCATCTACTTAAAAGAAGGGAGGGAGCACTGCAAAAAGGTCAGTGATCTGAACTCATTTTCTGCCCTTAGGGCCACAGAAAACACAGCTTATTGAGCCCATCCCCTGCCCCAGAGCAATATTTGCATTAACTTTCCCTACCAGATGATTGTTCTACCTGTCCTGAAAAACCTTCAGCGCTGGCAAATCCCTCAGTCTTCCTACGCCATCACACAGACCTCCCATAGATCTTCTTTAGCCTAAAACCTTGTCTTACTGTTTAGCCCAAGTCTCTTTTAATGCAGTTTAAGCTCAATACTCTTTTTCACACCCTCTGTGGAAAAGAAGACTATCTGGCTGCCTTTCTCTTTGTAGCATTTTCCTATATATTTGAAGACTTTCAGTTTCCTGTTGCTTCCCTCTTGACCCACTCTTTCCTTCTGTAGCCTAACCAATCACATATCTCTCAGTCTACCCTGACAGGCTGTGCTTCCTATTGCTTCCAGTCACTGCTTGACAAAGGCTTTTGGCTAGATGGACCCAGGATAGAAGCCCTTAAGTCCTTACATCAACTTCATCTGTAATTATTACACCAGAAATGCTGTATGATCTGATGCTTAAGTGTAAGAGTTGACACTGTTGGGTTTATCCGGGTGAAAGCTTCAACTGTGATTTCTAACCAGGGACTGCAGAAATCTGCTCCTAGGATATAATAACAGAATCATAGAATAGTTAGGGTTGGAAAGGACCTTAAGATCATCAAGTTCCAGCCCCCCTGCCATGGGCAGCCACACCTCACACTAAACCATGTTACCCAAGGCTTTGTCCAACCTGGCCTTGAACACCGTCAGGGATGGAGCATTCACAACCTCCCTGGACAACCCATTCCAGTGCCTCACCACCCTAACAGGAAAGAATTTCCTCCTTATATCCAATCTAAACTTCCCCTGTTTAAGTTTTAACCCATTACCCCTTGCCCTATCACTACAGTTCCTAATGAAGAGTCCCTCCCCAGCATCCTTATAGGCCCCCTTCAGATACTGGAAGGCTGCTATGAGGTCTCCATGCAGCCTTCTCTTCTCCAGGCTGAACAGCCCCAACTTTCTCAGCCAATCTTCACATGGGAGGTGCTCCAGTCCCCTGATCATCCTCTTGGCCCTCCTCTGGACTTGTTCCAAGAGATCCATGTCCTTTTTATGTTGAGGACACCAGAACTGCACACAATACTCCAGGTGAGGTCTCACAAGAGCAGAGTAGAGGGGCAGGATCACCTCCTTCGACCTGCTGGTCATGCTCCTTTTGATGCAGCCCAGGATACGGTTGGCTTTCTGGGCTCTGAGCGCACACTGCTGCTGGCTCCTGTTCATTTTCTCATCAACCAGCACCCCCAAGTCTTTCTCCTTGGGCTGCTCTGAATCTCTTCTCTGCCCAGCCTGCAGCTGTGCCTGGGATTGCTCCGACCCAGGTGTAGGATCTTGCACTTGCCATGGTTAAACTTCATGAGGTTGGCATCAGCCCACCTCACAAGCGTGTCAAGGTCCCTCTGGATGGCATTCCTTCCCTCCAGCGTATCAACCGAACCACACAGCTTGGTGTCATCGGCAAACTTGGTGAGGGCACACTCAATCCCACTGTCCATGTCAGTGACGAAGATGTTAAACAAGACCGGTCCCAACACCGATCCCTGAGGGACACCACTCATTGCTTGTCTCCAGCTGGACATTGAGCCACTGACCACAAGCCTTTGTGTGTGGCCATCCAGCCAGTTCTTTATCCACCAAGTGGTCCACCGATCAAAATGATGTCTCTCCAATTTAGAGACAAGGATGTCATGTGGGACAGTTTCGATAGAGTTCCACATGTAAAATGCATTAAAATTCTGAGCAAGAACTCAGCTTGTCTTCTGTGATTTTCATTGTTTCAGCTCTTACAGGCAGCAGTTTATAAGAGGGGTCTGCACAAGACATTGTAAATCCCATAGTGAGCTATTGCAAGAATAGGGGAAAAAAAATGTTAATCCATAGTAGTAAGTTCAGGATCACACAACAAGCACAGGCTTCCTTCTTGAGGCTGCCAGTGGTACATGTAGCTGTGACTTGCTGTAAGCCATTTTGCACTGTGCATTGTTTCCTCCCTCAGCTGATAGTGTCACTAAAGACCTTTGTCACTTGCTAGTGAGGGTCAGATGTGAACGGAGCTGTCAAGAAAACTTGGGTTGTGCCTGAAGCGGGATCAGGCAGAATACAGCCAAAATATAACATACAGGGCAGTTTAATCTCCTCTTGAGCTATAAAAAGTGCCTGAAAGCACTATACAAAAATCTCTAGCTCTCTTAAAATTAGATCCTCACCCTTGAAAACTGACCTTTGTTAACACATTAGGTGAATGCTCTGTAAAACCCGATCCTTCACAGAAAGTCATGAGGTTGTAGAAAGCAGGCAAGGCGTTGCCTTCATAGGAGGAACACATTCAGGTTGTGCTTTGCCTTCTTTGGGAAGGGTATTTTCATATGCAGCTTTGTTATGTCAGATAGCCATTGCTATGCTTTTTGTTAAAAGCTGAGAGTCAAACTGTCCCCTTCCCTGTCTCCTCAGCTATCCTCTTTCAAGTTAAAGCTGGCAAAGGAGGTGAGCTAAACTACTCCCACACAGCAGTTCTGCATCAGCTGGGTCCATGCTGTGCAATAATGCTGCAGATTGAGGCTTTTCTTTCACTGCCACTGAGAGAATCTTCATTCTTTATTTCATTTCTATTTGCTATTATTTATAGTTTTCTTTTAATTTGATCTCCTATACTTTATATATGCACACAAAGTTAGGTTAGGGCACAGATTTCTCATGTGCAATCCTAAGGCATGCTCCTGTAGACTAAGCCATTTTGCATACAGCACTTCTGGGAACTGAAGGAGTACGCATGTGCTTCTCAGCTGATGTGATTATGTGCTGTTCTGCAGGAACAGTGGATAGCTGTAACAACCTGATTATTGTGCCAGAAGATCAAGCATCTCTCAGGGTGATGGAGGTTTCCGGAGTTATTTTCTGTAGTGGCTAATGTCACAATATGATGGGGACATCTGATTACCAAATACAGTTCCCAGTTTGCAGTGTGACACTAGCTACTTTCAGGTTTTTGGTAAAGAATGCATAAAATTCTCTGACATAGCTGAGGTGGCTGACTGAAAAGGGCATCTGTGTGTTCATGTTTGTGCTGTGGTCCAAAACCTTGCTCTTCCTGAACCCTAAAGGCAACACAGGTTCCTAAAATAGTTCTCAAGTTCACAAGCCAGTGACCTGAAAAATCTAAGATATGTGTACCCAGGTTAAGATCAGAACATGTCAATAGATCTGTTCTCTTCATCTTCTCAGCATTTTTACTCCCCTGAAGCAGAAAGACTAAATCATAGAATAACAGAATGGTTTGGGTTGGAAGGGACCTTAAGATCTTCCATTTCCAACCTCTTGCCATGGTCAGGAACACCTTCCGCGTTGCTCCAAGCCCCTGTGTCCAACCTGGCCTTGAACACTGCCAGGGATGGGGCAGCCACAGCTTCTCTGGGCACCCTGTGCCAGCGCCTCAGCACACTCACAGGGAAGAACTTCTGCCTAAGAGCTCATCTCAATCTCCCCTCTTCCAATGTAAAGCCATTTCCCCTTGTCCTTTCACTACAGGCCCTTGTAAAGAGCCATGCAGGCCAAGCATGTCAAGGTCCCTTCCCTCCAGCATGTTGACCACACAACACATCGCGGTGTTGTTGGCAAACTTGCCGAGGGGTCTCTTGATCCCACTGTCCATGTCACTGATAAAGATGTTAAACTGCACCAGCCCCAATACTGCCCCCTGAGGAAGGATTTTGTCCATTTGTGACTATTTCTGCAAAATATATCAATGGATTTAAAAAATATGAATGAAATGTTCCAGATTTCCTATGACTTGTGTACATTTCATGGATGGGGGCATTAAGACACACTTTGTCCTGTATCCCACAGCAAGTTAGGGGGTGGACTAATGCCTATCCATGTTGCATATCACTTTTCCACCTCTACATCTACATATAACCTTTAGATAATGTTTTGGAATTTCTCTGGTTTTGCTCGCTTTCCTCAACACTAAATACAAGCATTTCCTCCAACTCTCTGGAGGGAAGACTCCATTTCCAAGGGGATTTCTCAGAGCTGCACATGCCCCTGTCAAACTTGGATAGGTTTCTGAAGGCATCAAATCTAACCTGCTCTAAACCAGACCTGGAGTCTGTTTTTTTTTCCTGCTGCTTTTTCTTTTAAAGAGCAGGAAACTAAAGCCTGGAAAAAAAAGATAAGCAGGAACATCTGATTCACAGCTTCTTCACACAGTATACAGCTATCCAATTCCATTCTAGTGCTTGCTTGTAACTGGGCTGCTTTCGTAAGCGTTTGCTTGTATCCCACCTGCACTCATGTCCCATGAGGTAGAGAGTGAGTTTGGTCTCCTGGAATGATGAGGAATGACAGCTACTCTTGACAGCTAAGAAGAAGCCTCCTTTGACTCACAATCTGAGCCACCACCTCTTACCATTATTTAGAAGTATTAGAAGCATATGGAAAAGCCACAGAAATGGAGAAAAAGCCAACAGTGCCCTTACAAGCCAGGAAGACGTCTCAGAAGAGAGAGGACCAGGGAGTTATATGGGGACAGCACTGAGTGAAACCACTGTTGTCTTGGAAACTCAGAGGAAATTAGCATACAGGAGGATTTTATTTTTCAGAGGCAGTCTACATGTGCATGCAGACACACACTATAGATACATAGATAGATTGATAGATAGATAGATAGATAGATAGATAGATAATCATAGAATCATAGAATAGTTAAGGTTGGAAAGGACCTTAAGATCATCAAGTTCCAAGCCCCCTGCCATGGGCAGGGACACCTCGCTCTAAACCATATCATCCAAGGCTCTGTCCAACCTGGCCTTGAACGCCGTCAGGGATGGAGCGTTCACAACCACCCTGGGAAACCTATTCCAGTGCCTCACAACCCTCATAGGAAAGAATTTCCTCCTTATATCCAATCAAAACTTGTCCTGTATAAGTTTAAACCCGTTACCCCTTTTCCTATCACTACAGTACCTAATGCAGAGTCCCTCCCCAGCATCCCTATAGGCCCCCTTCAGATACTGGAAGGCTGCTATGAGGTCTCCCCGCAGCCTTCTCTTCTCCAGGCTGAACATCCCCAACTCTATGCTTCTTTACTAATGACTTTCTCACCCAAAGCCAGTCACTATAGGAATTAATTGTGTCTGATTTGATAAGTGAGAACAGGAATGAACCCCTATACCTTCTCTTCAGTATAATGAGACCTGATCTTGTGCTAGCAATTCAGACAAACAGTTGTTACATATATGGATAAATTAAAGATAGAGGAAATTTAACAGCTTAGCTTTTTGATCCTTCCCAGGGAAGAAAAGGAAGGAGACCTATCTCAGATTATGAAGAAGGAGAACTTCAGGGACAAACTTGTTGCTGCCCAAGGCGGGGGCTGCTGACAATGTGCATGTACCTGAGTGCGCACAAAGTGAGACACACCACTCAGCTTCTTCGGATGAAGAAGCTCAAGCTCAGATGTGTCCTGTCTTCATCATACACAGCTGAAATGAAGAGCTATCAAGCAGCGGTGGAGGATTTGGTCCCTGAGCTCAGGTTTGAGTCTCTAAACCAGCCAGAGACAGGCACCAGCAGTGAGAGAAGGAAGAGATATTGTCCAAGGGAGAAGACTGCTATCAATTCTGGTTCTGTGGCTTATTGAACAGGGTAGAAAAACCATGCTGGACTCTCCTTTCTGAGGAAAAATAGGCCCCATTTTGTCTCTCCTTGCCAGAATCTCAGGGAAATAAATTTGTCATTTCCCTCTTGAAGTGCACTGGTTTGGGAAGGCAGCCAGCAGCACAGATCCAGGCTTCGGCATATGCATGCACTCTAGCATGGGCAATGAACTCCTTTCAGATAGATTTATTTCACTGCTTCCCACACCACCTCTCTTTGCCCACGGCAATACATTATCACAGCACCCATAACAACTAGCTCCTTTGATCAGTAGCCTGTATTTACTAGCCCTGTTCCTAATGGCCTCAATTCACTCCTTCATCCTCAATGTTCTCACCTTTCCTCGTACTAGCGAGAAGCCACACTGTGGTTTTAAGTCTGAGTTAAGTCTTTTGGTTCCCTGCACTGCCCTCTGTGGTGGTCTGTATCTGCCTTGGTCTATACCACACTGGTCTGCTATGACCTGGAAACTCATGGTTTATAGCAATGCAGCTCCAGTGCTTGGCATGCCACTCAGCTGAGATCGCTGTATGGATCCATAGTAATCTCCTGTTGTCTTTTTAGAGATAAAGCAACTCTCAAACTGAAGTCTTTCCATAGCCAGCCGCTTGAAACAACTTCCAGTGTTTCATTCCCCTCTGCTCTCCATACTCCAGGTTGTGGTTTGTTTTCCTGAGTGGTCTGGGCCTCAGGAATGATGGACACATGCAGTGTGAGATCAGATAGGCTGTTACGAGAAGGAAATATGCTGCCCACTTAGAGTCTAATCTGCCCTTAGAAAATAACTTGGTGGAGATGATATGGTTGATAGCAAGGAGCATACACTGGTGTCATGAGTGCTACAGTCCTTGTGGCTAAGCCTCCTCTGGTGCCTCACACCAGGAGAACTGAATGGAGCCTGTCCTGCTATTAATTTAGAACAGCAGCCCCAAACCACTGTTGCTATCTTTGGGACAGTCTCCTTACCTTGGGAGAAAAAGCCACATTAAAGCAGTTTGTCATCAAACAGAACTAACTTGCCATTGTAAGTCAAAGCCACTGATTTACTTGTGATGGTTTATGAAGGAGCACCAGCTGCAAAGAGATGACCTCAATAAGGAGTGTCTGTGATAACACTTGGGGCACGGTTAGTCCCCTTCAGGAAAGGATACCTAAACACATGCTCTGTGCCTCACATGGGGAAAACCAAGGTGGTGTTGCCCTAAGGCATCCCATCAGTTAAGTAGCAGCAGTTGACTCTCCAAACTACTGTTCCTTCGCTCTGTTTGATGCCTTTTGAACACCTTAAGGAGCAGCCTTTCAATGCTCACTGCAGTGTTGAGTATGTGTAAATTAAGCAACAAATTTCATAGCTTAACACTGCATGCTCCCTGGGTTAAACTGGGACAGAGCTTTCCCTGTGCTTTACCATAGACAGGCAAAGCACTCAGCCCTGTGCAAGACAGTTTGCATGTGTGAGAACGGCTCTTAACATGACCTCCCTTCTGGGTGCACCAGGAGAAGGAGGGGGTCCCGCTTTGACTAGACCAAGTCCCAGCTTTACTCATCTCCACAGAGTGCCCCTAGGGACTGCAGCTGGTCAGGGCTCCTGGAAACCCGCTTTGTAACCCTCTTTGCACCGGATGGTTAGAGCCTATGTTCCAGGTGTGACCCTTATGTAGGTGACAGAAGAAAGTCTCCTTTGTAAATCTAATGGCATCCATTATCCAGCCTGCATATTTCCAGAGTTCAGCGACAGATCTTTGTGCGTTGAGAAACACAGAGCTATGCTTTCCTCCTATAGATGCTATTTTCGTTCTTTCTTTTTTTTTTGTACCTTTTTATCCCTGACTATTTTATATCAAGGGCTATTCATCATCAAATGAATCCTCACAGGAGATGGGGAAATGTCTTGGCATCCACAGTTTAGTAATGGGTTAGACAGCCTTTTCATGTGGAGCTTTCCGATATGAATCCAGCCCGCCGCAGCGGGGACTGCAAATTCCTATCGTGTGCTGACTGGCTGTCAGCCGATAGGAAATGAACTTAGTCCCAGACCAGTTCCTACACGATCAGTGAGCATCAGAAATACCACCACTGCTGGAAACTGTCTCCCTCTTTCACTGGCAAGCCTGGCAGAGAGGCTGGAAAGTGAACAAGCTGCTCTCTCATCTCTGAGGATAAAATCACAGACATATTAGCATCAGGAGCTGTCAGAGAAGAGCTTATTGAAGCATTGCTGGTACTCGACCTGCTCTGTGTTGAGGCTTGTTGCTGCTAATGTGAAACTTGCACCAGTCTCATATTTAACACAAACATAAAGAGGTTCTCAGGAAGAGAGAGGAAAATTGCAGGTGGTGTCTTCACTGGAAAGGCACTAAATGAGTAGTCTGGGCACAGTTATAGCAGGTGAATGTGCTTTCACCCAAAAGCTTGAATATGTCCCAAATGCAACAGTTTGGTTTTCGGAAGCTGTGCCAGGCAGAGGCAGAACTGCTCAGATGTCCCAGCCAGGCCTGCTTGGGAATTCTTCAGCTGCATTGATTGATTTTACCCACAAAACCGCCAGCTTGCCAATATCCCAAACTCCTCAGCAGCTCCGACTGGAATTCAGTCAGGAAGGGTTATTCCAGATTAATGAAGAAATCCCTACCCGATGTGATTTTTCTGCGTTGCCCTAAATGGAGGCCACTGGCCAAATGCCTTCTGGTGCTAGACACAACTTCGCGTCAAAGAAACGCACACAAGGAGCTGCAGTGCAAAAGGAGAAAAGAGCCAGATGAGAGCGCTGACACGGTGCCACCCCACTGGCACAAAGACAGTTTGCTTTTCTCTTCACACTTGTTGCAATGCCCCTAAGAAACACAAGCTCATCTTTCATCTCCATTTTCTCACCACTTCTCAGCCTATAGGAACAGGTACAGAAGATCCCTCCAAAGTTTCTTTCAGCATTGTTTTAACTTTTGGGTTGGAAACTCTTCAAAACACAGCAGAACAAAACTTGTCTCCCTGTAAGCACAGAGCACGTATGCAAGTGTGCGCATGACTGTGCAGAAGTGCTTGTGTACCGCATGCCACTGAGATCCTGCTCTGAACAGTATGAGCAGAGGATGCTTTCACCTGTGTTTTGGGTTTGGTACCTGCTCAGGGCTTTGTTGGTTTTGTTCCCCAAAAGAATTTCTTTGACAACTGGAAATGACAGAAAGGTGATGGATGGATTCATCTGCCATCAGTTTGAGATTGCACTTATGTGGTATAACGCTTCACAGTACTGTTAAGCATCACTGCATCAACCCTACAGCTGAGGGAGCTGAGGCACAAGTGTTTTCCACAGCCATCAGGATGTAGTAGCAGAACCAGGACCAGGATTCAGATTTCCTGGTACCTCATTCCCTGTGCTAACTGTTCAAATGCTGCTTACTCACAGCCTGATTTCGTTGCCACTTTCACATCCTTGTTGATCTGAGCTCTCCCTTTAGCTATGCCTTTCAAGTCATAGAAGCTGTAATGAATATGTATCAACATTTCAAAGCCTTAGATCCTGTGGTGGAGAAACAGAAAGGGAATGGGGGAGACAGACATACATACAATCTAATCCATTTTTAAACGTCTGTAATTCATCCAAGAGCATTATCAATAATTACTAGAAGAAAGCAGTAACTCGCATCAGGAAAAATCAGTGCTTTGGCAAAAAGCTGGCAGCAGGCCTTACAGATATCTTGCACATGCAAACCCTTCCTTGAGCATGCAAATCAGCTGGGGGGAAGGAGACCCTGCTGCCTGTTCACAGCACTGCTGGCCTTGCCAGGGATCCCTGCTGCTCTATCAGCGCAGTGCCTGCATCAGGCATGCTGTAGCCTCCCGCAGACAAACACAGTGGGTGCATGCTAGATCTCGTCCCTGGCAGGAGGGATGGGTTTTCAGAGGAGCTGTATGGAAGCTGGATGCATTGTTTTCCTAAGCCTCCCTTGAACGATCAAGCCTGGATGCTCACTGAGTATCCTCTCAGGGTCTCACCACTGCCTTTGCTCTGCTGTGGTGGTAACTGTCACAGCAGGGCAATGGGCATCTCCAGTAATCTCTGTTATGCCATGGTTGAGATCATTCCTCTTGAAGCTGTGACTGGGAGATTAGGGGTAGTCTGGGACATAGCAATGGAAAGGGGTCCAGAACTGCATCCAGGTCGCAGTCCCCTGCAGGTACCTCTCATCTGCAGACCAGAACCCCCACCATGTACAAAACCAAGGTAGGAGAGACATGTGAGAAAGGGATACGGATGTCCTCTTGAGGCTGCTTGTGTTGAAATGGGATTTTTTTTCCCATCTTAATCCAGTCCTGGCTGCTCAGTTTCTGGATATGAAACCACCAGGGTTACGGCATTTAGATCCATTCCCATCCATCCCATTTTCATGGGCTGCCAAAACCTGCTTTGGATGGATGTCCTTGGCAGGGCTGGGGATGAGGTGTGTGGATGCTGTGTCATTTTGCACACCTCTGTGTTATTCCTCCTCCTCCATTCCCCCACAGTGATGCACCCCTGAGTCTGGGACAGGGGCAGCCAGGGGCTGTGACCTCTGCTGCTGCACATGATGCTTTGCTTACTGCTTGTCCCTGCACCTACCAGCACCATGGGAGCAGAGACACTGGCACAAGGGCTGAGCATCCCTGCTGTCATGTCTGACCTCAGGCAGGAACACAGGTGGGACCACACCATCCTAAACCCAATGGTTAGATGTGCTGGGGCTCAACAGTCTGAGGCTTGAGCCTCCTCAATAGCTAAGGCTGACCAAAATCTCACTGCAGCACTCACAGTCACAGCATTTGGGTCAGCCCCAGCACAGTCCTCTTGTGCTGGGCTACAGGCGAGGAACATTTGGCAGTTTCAGGTAATATAAGAGCAGCTGCTGGCTCTGTGGTGTGTGTCTCATGGAGCTGCCAAACACCTGTACTCTCCAGTTGGCATCTAGTTAATTAACGGATAAAATGCAAGAGATTAGCTTTCTGCACAAAGGCCTGGATGCTTTAAGCCCTGCAGGTGCCCCAGTACTGTTAGCAGATACAGAGAAGGCAGGGAGAAGCCCCCTTGGTTTGGAGGGCAAGGTCTGACAGCCCATGGTCCACAAATGGACAAACAGCTTTCAAAGGATGCTTAGAGAAATTGGGGTTCTTTTTCTTTCTAGATGCTGCTGCCGAAGTCTTCATTTGAAGACAGACTTTTTATATACTTGGCATGATCTGGTACCTTTATATGCACCTCACTCTCTTGATAGACACGTTTTATTTAATCTCATAAATCAAATGTTTGCAGTGGCCTTTGCTGTTTCCCATGTAATGTCTGATGCTCTGTGTCATAAATGGGCCTGTAACTCAAGAACCCATACGCTATGCAGGCACTTTTTGTTGTAAGGTTTAGGGCATCAAAACAGGCGCATTTCCTCATTGACAGATATCCTATGGAGAAAAGAATCACAGTGTTATATCCTGTGTCTGTTAGGGTTTGGGGGACTTTCCCCCCTTTAAATCAGGTCTAAATGAGTACTTGATGAGCTCATGCCTCAGCCTGATGCTTGCTGAAGAGAGCACCTAGCATGACAGCATCTCTGTGCTGGGTTAAATCACAGTAGGGACAAGCCTGTCTCCTAGGACAGGGAACTAACTGAAAGTGCTTTGCAGACGTACAGTTGCTTGGACAGACTGAATGTGGAGCTCTACCAGGATGCACTGGGCAGGAAAATGGGGAAACCAAAGGCTTGTTATTCCAGCCCTCCCTAAATTTCTACAGTACAAGCAATGAAAAGCTGTGTCAAAATAGGTTAGATTTAGCACTTTGTTATTACAGCACAGTCAGAAAGACAGGCCAAAGTTGTGCTTTGTAAGCCTCGTTAGTAATGATCTGAGCTATAGATTAGGCAGTAAATGAATACTCAACTGGTAATACTGTGATGCTGTCATTCCTGAATCCATCCCGCACAGTAGTATATGTAAAGTTATAATACTGTCTGCATAATCAGTGGGTGTTGTTGCTATTTTTTTCCCCTTAAGCATATGATGGACAAACTGCTTCTCCACTGTACATTTAAACCACTTCCATCATTTCTATTCATCCCACCGGGATAAATTATATAGGAAAAGATGTGCAGGTGATGAAACTGCTCTCCATTTTTATCTGTTGGGTTTTTTTGACTGAAAAAGGAGAGAAAACAGATGAGGTGTGTGTGGAAAACATAAATAACTTGTGTCGCCAGAAGGAAACCCTAAAAGCCAGCTTGACTGACTGGAGAGTAGGGCTAGGGGCAGTCTGTGTGATAAGATGTTGGTGTTCTTGCCTTCTGAAGGCTTTCTATCTAGCTTTGTGCTCTGTCAGCTATTTTTTGTGGGTTTCTTAAAAAACCAAAACCAAACTAAGATCCCATTCCACAGGGATCAGAGTTTCCATGGAGAGCTGTAGCCCTCGGCGCCTGTGGTAGGTTGTGGCATGGCTGTAATGACAGCCCTTGCCTGGTCCTGCCGGTCCCGAGACGTTGGTGTCCACACAAATGCGCACATGGGGGAACACACGCACTTTGTCTTTAATGGGGTTTTCACTCGGTGCATGTGGGAAGCCCCAGATAATAACCCTGGAAGCAGAAGTTGGTGGATCACGGAGCTGGTCTGGGATTTGGGTGGCACCAGCAAAGCGCTTGTGACGTCCCAGTCTCCACAGCTCAGCCCCTTAAAGAAAATGACCTTTGAGGACCAACAGCGCCAGTGGTTTTTGTGATGTGGAGGTTGACCACTGAGACTAGAAAACACCATCTCCAAACTGCCTGCTGTTTCTTTCTCTGGTCCTCCTGCATCCTACTCTCCAAGGCTTCTGGCCAAAATCATCCCAGAGCTGAAGGGTCAGCAGCTAAACCAAATTACAAGGCTTTTAGAGAGCCCGCCTGCCTGGCTTCAAGACAAGACTGGAGTAAATGGGGTGGAGACCAAGGAATAGGGACCTTGCAGGGTGGGGAAGAGGAGGCTGAGATCAGCAGGAAGGAAGCAGAGGTGGAGACCCAGGGGTGGATAGGGGCTGATGCAGGAGCAGGGCACAGTGGATGAGGCATCAGAAGGATGCCACAGGAGTCTTGCTCTCCTAAAAGCTGGCTTGTCACATACAAATCATCTGCCCAGAGATGTTGTGGCTTCCCCATCTCTGGCAGTGTTCGAGGCCAGGATGGACGGGTCTTGGAGCAACCTGCTCTAGTGGAAGGAGTCCCTGCCCATGGCAGGGGGTTGGAACTGGATGAGCTTTAGGGTCGCTTCCAACACAAACCATTCTGTCATTCTAGGATCAAAAAGATCAAAGGGTTCAGAGAGAAGCACATCCAAGTTCAATATGCAAACCTACACATGCAAAAATACCGTGTCTGATTATGTGCTTACTTATGACTTTATGCACAAGGTGGGCTCTGCACTTTGCTCCAGGCAGCCTCCCTTTTCCCAGTCCAAGCATGGAAACATGCTTGCAGGACAGAAGAAAACCATGATTTTACCCAGCCTTAGCTGAATTTGAAACTTGTGGGACCAAGTGACTGAGCATAAATAACAGACTAGTGACCAAAACAGATAGACTGGTCTATGCTATACTGTTCATTCCTTCTTTCCTCTGCATAGGATATTCACAGCTTCACCATTACTTAATCTATTCCTTTGAGAAGATACACATATTATGTGCACAACACCTGTAGTCTGCTGTTCTGCTGTGTTGGCTCCCTGCATACAGCCATACCTAGTTTCTGGTAGGGACTCTGACTAAAGCCAGCTTAATGCTTATTTTGATGCACACAGGGAGCATCATTTGCAGCACACTGGTAGCATGTAAGTCTTGCAACGTAGGTAGGCACATGTGCTTGGCAGCTGGAACAGAAGGAATGTTAAGACTTGATCTGTTTCCATTTAAGGCTTTTTAGTCACTGACTTCAGACAGAGCAGGATTTGGACCTGAGAGCAGATTCAGTCTGGGTGTTTGCTGCTTGCCTACTGATCTCAAGCCAATATTGTCTGTGCTGGTGCAGAAGCCTGGTGGGGGGGAGGGGAAAAAGGGGGGAATAATTAGCAGTGCTTATTAAAAGCTATGGCGATTACTCATTAGAGCTGCTGCTGACCACCCTGCTTCCACAGCATGAGCTCTGGAGTGGTGGGCAGGGGGATGGGAAGGAGAAGTAAATGGGGGTCTCCATCACTCTGGTGTTCCAGTGACCGTCTCTTTTCCAGAAGACGGATGTTGCGCTCTAAGTACCTCTCCAGAGAGCTAATGGCCGACATGGCATTATTACCAGCCTGCAATGAGCTCCATTTTTTCCTTTATGATAGTAATTTGTTACACCGGTTTGCCACATGCCCGCTGCTTCCTTGTTAATCCAATAATCTATATGAGAAAAGCAATTTGACATTCCTCCTTCCCATCTGCCACCCATCACCCAATCTATATCTTAACTATCAGTGATTTATTAATGGTGTCTGCATTAAGTACATCTCCGCTTCATTGGCGCCCTCAATTCCCTCCCTCCTAGAGACACTCTCTCTGGTTACGTTTAGAGAGCAGAGTCAGCATGGAGATGAAAACCAACAACACAAGCAACCAAGCCAAGGGATTTTGGGAGCTTTGGTCAAATAATCCATGTGCTCCCAGGTGAAGGAATCCAACAGCCCAAAGCCCATTCAGCTGAGACTGAAGTGCATGCTCAGCCTCCCTGCTCCTTGCAAAGCATGATGCATCAGGCAATGAAGTTTATGCCTGTACCCTCTTTGCCAGCATCAGTTTGCACACAGTGTGGGTCAGTGTTCAGTGGCTGTTAGAAGGGGCTTTTGAATGGGCTTATTCTGGTTGGGCAATGCTTCAAAAGGGTAAACCAACCAGATCCATGATGTGCAGAAATAGTGAAGTACAGCATCCAATATCCCAGATTCCTTAAAGTGTGGAAAGAGTGGGTTTGTTAGCCTTTCTGCCAGTGGTAGAATGAACAGCTCAGCCTTTATGTGATCAACCTATTTTCACAACGCTTGTATAAGCACTGTACCTTCAGCACCTTCAGCAAAGTTGGTTTGAAATCAGTCAATGAGCTCAAAAGCTATTGGAGGTGAAGGGCATCTGAGAGGCTAACATACACACAGACAGATGCACTCCTGTATGCTTACAAAGGCCTTGTTTCCTTAGAAACCATGCTAAAAATCTACTGGCAATATTTCAGCCTGCTTGCCAGTATCAGTGAGGAGCTCAGGGACTACTTGAGCCCTGCAAAATGAAATTCTCTTTTCCTTTCTAAGGAATTCTCTCCCTGAAATTAGGTTTGGGAAGCACTGATTCTCACCCAGCTTGAAGCTGTGCTCCACCTGCATGGGTTGCAGGACTGGCATTCCCGGTCAGTCTACCTTTCATTCCCAAAATCCAGCCAGTGCCCTGGCATATGCTGGCTGGGCACTGCAAACAGGTTTCATTGCTTCAATTACTCCCCATACAGCAATTGCGTACGCATTTACAATACAGCTCAGCAGCTTGCTGTATTTCCATGTATGCAAACCCACTGCTAAATGACTTTTAATTTAACTCATGGGGGAAAGACAAAAAAGAATGTTTGGGTTTACATCAAGGTTCATCATGCACATCTTTCCTGCCATGCTCCTGGAGATTTAAAGATACAGAATGCAGAAACCAGATCTTGAGGACTGTGTAATTTAACGCTACCAGATTTGGTCACGTTAAACTGTCTGTTATACAGGAAGTTCCTACTGCAGGTTGGATACAGCACATTTAGACAGCATGGGGTGTGGACAACATGGCAGCTGATACCTTTAGGTCATTTTAGCCAAAGAGCTCTTTTTCAAAGGCCTTCATTTATTTAAAATAACCTAGCAGAACCTTTTCTGTAGTTACTGCTATTTTTAAGTTCCAGGGAAAAAAGTAATTAAAGAACAGAATGCCACGAGGAGAGCCAGATTCCCAGGGAACAGTGACAACGTGGAAATTAAACAGTTAGAAGTAAAACTGAAATGGATTTCATTGCTTTTTGAAGCCAAATGCAAAGAATGGGCAAACAGCATCCACCTGCTCTAGATGCACAGGGGCAGAAGATGACCTGAGCCAGGTGGGGAGAATGCACTGTCTGAGCTGTCAAGTTGCCCTCCGAGATAGCTGGCACTACCTGGCCTGTTCCCACCCAGTTTTTTTACTGGCACAAGAATCATAGAGTGGTTTGGAAGGGACCTTAAAGCTCATCCAGTTCCAAGCCCCTGACATAGGCAGGGACTCCTTCCACTGGACCAGGTTGCTCCAAGCCCCTTCCAACCTGGCCTTGAGCACTGCCAGGGATGGGGCAGCCACAGCTTCTCTGGGCACCCTGTGCCAGCACCTCAGCACCCTCACAGGGAAGAACTTCTTATATACAACCTAAATATACCCTCTTTCAGTTTAAAGCAATTCACCCTTATCACTACCTGCCCTTGTAAAAACTCCCTCTCCAGATATCTTGTATGTCCCCTTTAAGTCCTCCTTAGCCTAAAGGCTAAGGCTAACTGGAGAAAGTTTAGATTCACCAAGGTCTGTGGTGACTGACTTGGAGGTCCCACAAAGCCATTCTTACCTAGCCTTGTGTTGCTCCATTGAGCAGTATTTAGCTTACTTGTGAATGTTTGCTTCCTGTTGCTGGTGAGCTGTGGTTGAGATGCTGCTCTTCCCACTGCTCGGCTCCCCAGCCATTCCTCAGGAAGCCAGTCTTAATAGTGTTGAAGGCTCCCAAGGTGATTTTTGTTTTGCTGCTAGCATTCCCTAAGGCTGGGATTTTCACTGGAGTTTTAGAACATCAGTTAACCCACAATTATCAAATGTCAGTATCATTTGGACTAATATCTCTTTTAGGGGTAATGAAAAATCTTGGGATAAACAGGCTGTGAAGAACTCAGGTATAGAGTAACCCTTAGGAACTGGGTGATCTAGTTTGAGGTTTTTCCACTGTTTGATGTCTCAGTGTAGTGTCAAGGGGCCCTGAAGAACTTTAGGGTTTTAGCATAGCATCATGCAATGACTGTACTGGATCTCAAAAGTGCCATCACTGATTCAAATAACTTAGCACATAATTCAGAATGAGGCAAGACCGAATGGTTTTGGTAAATAAACTATTTCTTGATAATCGTAAAGTCAGCCATGGCCATGCAATAATTACAACTAAATCTGCTGGAGAGGCAAAAATGGGTTTGGTTTTGGCTTTGGTTTGGTTTGTGTTTTTTTTGTTTTCCTGTTAGTTTCATTGTTAAAGGAGTAAGAAGCCAAATTCCTAAACTGGATGATGATGAGGAAGGGCCCATGTTAACCCAGATGTCAATGCTGGAGACACAGGCTCTATCCCTGCCTCTGCCTCATCAGCTTGAAATTGTATTTCTCCCCCAGATTTTCTGGGGCAAACCTCTTTTATTCCCTCCTGCTGGAGCTGTTCCACTTTCTATAACATATTTCAATCCTTTTTGTATGGCTTTAATAAAGAGGTTGGTTACATGCATTGCATGTGTAGTACGAAGCAGAGCAATGTGACGATTGACCTTAACTTACATAAGAAGCTCCTATAGAAGAGGAGGTAGATGTAAAATGGAGAAACCTGAATATTTCACAGTTCCATCAGCTGGAGAAAGCGGCCCCTCTGTGCTTTGTGTTTTTTATCAGTGCACTGTTGAATAAAGCAAAGTCTGCCTCTAGTCTTTTATTCCCATCATTTGTTGCTATTACATTCACTGAAAATGGAAGGGACCGTTTCCTTTTGAATTGAGTGAGATGTTTCCTTTGAGCCAAAGTAAGGGGAAAAAAAGGAGTTTGTTTGTTTGTTTGTTCATTGATTTGGCAAGGAAAGTTCCCCCAAGCATGTGAATTTTGGCTCGGATCAGAACTATTACAATGTTTTGTCTTCTTCTTTTTCATGTTCATCTGTCAAACAGCAACAGTAATTCTCTACACAGGCCTGCTGAAAATGAGAAGCAGTAGCTCAGGGTACCAAATGACTGGATAAGTGAGGATGTGATTGCACGATAGGATGGGTTTGGCTATTCAGACCAGTGGTGCTACTTCATCTGAAGAGAGGAAGGCTGAGTTGTATGGAAGCAATTCTGCTCTCCTCTCCCTCCTCCTCCCCATAGACATTGCTTGTAGCCTCTGCCACACTCCTTTCTGGAAACACAAGCATTTTGAGAATGGCATGACATCGCTTCTCCAGTTGATGACTTACACATGAGAGGAATAAACTGCCATCAAAAAATCTCTGCAGGAACAATCCTGGCAACCAGTTCATAAAGGGTCCTATAGGCAAAGATGGGAAGCACATCACTGGTGTATGATCCTGAAAAACTGCAAGAACAATCTATATATTTGCTCTGGGCATCCCCTTAGGCTCCTGTGTCTTAATGGCACAATCTTAAATCAAGCTAATGCTAGAAGAGGAGCAGAGAACAGGGAGTGGAGGCAGAAAACTCTAGCTGAAGCTAGACACTGGCTTCATGTATCCCCCCCTACTCCAGACAATAGCTGTTTGCATGTCTGGTAACCATTACAAATTGGGGCTTTTGATAAACCAGTGTTTTGGGACCTGGGTTTTGCTGATTTCTCTCTCACAGAACAGCTCTTTAGCAAATATTCCAGAGGAATCATTGAAATCTTTATATAACTGTCTCTATCTGCAGCCTTACATTAGGAAAATATGAGAAGTCAGCATTTTGTATTGTAAGACTGTCTGGTGCTGAGTATTTCACGAGTTGCAGAGAGGCAAGGTGATGGATTATTTGCCCTTGCTGCTGTGTATAGAGGAGCTCATTTGGCAGTACCATAGGAAGAAAGATTTCACTAATGGCTGCAGAACACACAAGTGGAAGCTGAGAATTGGGGTGGAGGAAAAGAATGGAAGGAAGGAGGTTAATCTCATATTTGTAGCTTTGTAGACCTCAGGAATTACCTTGTTAGATCCGAAGTTATTTCTCTGTAATAATCTGCTTGTGGTGTGTTTTCTCTCCCAAGGAATGTTAAGAGTGTGTAACACTCTTACCATTAAATGTGAAATAACAGTGTTGGAAAGATAATGGTTTGACAACAGCCAAGCTGCCCCAGGCTGCCATTTGTTTTGCATATTACTCTAGAAGGTGACTGCAACTTTGTGCAGTGGAAGATTCAGTGGCAGATGTGATTCTAATCAGAGAAGTTAATATTTTCCTTTGTACTTTCTAAAATAAAAAATAAAATAAATAGAAAAAAATCTCAAAAATATATTTTGCCTGTTTGTACTGAAAACATTTCTGTGTTTGATGAAAGTCTCTAAGGAAAAAAACCCAAACCCAAGCCCCTAGTAATTCATAACGCTGTAAAAGTGTTTCCAGAGAAAACTATAATAGTTTCTGACTAGCTTTAGTGAGTATGTATTTTCTTATTAAAATCTCCATCTCTTTGCATTCCTGCTGCTTATTTGACAGTGTCTGCTTGTCTTTCCTCTACTCGCTCGTCACCATTTCACAGTCTCTCTTTGTAGTCTACAATTCCTAGTTTTAATTGGAATATTCTTCTTTCCAATCCCTGCACCTTTTCTGCATCACAATTCTTAGGTGGAAGATGATCCTAATAATCTCTGAGTTGGAGCTGAACGCTATACCCATGGTATAGCTGGGTTGTTCTGAGCTAGCTAAAACCTATTAGAAAGAAAAAGAGGTAGACATATGACACAGTTGAATATTTTACCTGATTTGTATAAGTGGAAGGGAGATGCAACAGCTTCAGCTAAAATACAGTTCATATTTCTCTCCTTTAATAAGGACTAGAGTTTGCTATATGGGATAATATATCTATTTTTAATATATTTATAGCCTTATAATGAGCACTTGGCATTCCATTGCTTTTCTTGCCCAAAAATGCTGCAGTGAAACAACTTGAAAGATGATGGAATAAAGGAGGTGGAAAGGCACTTCTGGAGGTTTCTAGAACCAGCTCCTGCTCCAAGTCAGACCAGGTTGCTCAGGTCATCACCCAGGTGAGGTATGAGTATCTCCATGGGTAGAGATTACACCACTTCTCTTTGTGCACCTGCAAGCAATCTGTTGGGACAAAGCAGAAGACTCCTTGGTTTGTAAACATGGCCTAAACAGGAGGACTGCAGCTGCATTGGGCTATGCCTTGGTCTCTTATTTTGTTGTATTGTGCTCATGCCCTCTCCATCACTCAGCTTGAAGCAAATCAGAGAAGCAGTTCAGAAATTCTTTGCAATGATGATGGTAAAACACTGGCACAGGCAGCCCACAGAGGTGGTGGATGCATCATCCCTGGACACATCCAAGGCCAGGCTGGATGTGGTTCTGGACAACCTGATCTAGATGAAGATGTCCCTGACCATGACAGAGGGGTTGAACTAGATGTCCTTTGAAGGTCCCTTCCGACCCAAACCATTCTATGATTCCATGATTTCAGCATTTCACTACTGCATAAGTGTCATTCAAATCTGAATTAAATAGGTGCACCTAATGTGATCCTGTGCAGCAGTCTTCAGAAAGAAAGGAGAAGAAATACTCTTGTTGAACCTGTCAGATGGATTATAATGAGCTATGAGACCTCACACCCTGAGGTGCCAGAGGGTGACATAAGGCAAGGAAGAAATCATGAGGGAAAAAATCTTTGGTTGGTCTGCATTTTGTGGGCTGGGAAAAACAGCAGCATCCAGGAAGGGTGGATGGCTGGGATGCTTCTGGCTTCAACCACAGCCCTTTCACCTTGTAAGTGCAAGCCCTTGTACTGTTTTCCATTTGGGTCACCACTTATATCATGCACTGAAACAGAGCTCTGTAGCATCCACAGTGGACAGATGTGCTGCTGCCCAAAAAGCAGTGTGCTTTGCTACCCTAGTGAGGCCAGAGGTCTCAACGCACAGACCCAGCACTTGTGGACAACTCAGCGATCTCCATCAAGCCATGGGCTCTCCATCTGGGGAAGCCTTCAGGATCAGGGCCCAGCTTTACCGTATGGACATCTGTGACTTCTACTTTACATCCAACTGAAATACCCTTAGCACGCTATGGAAAAAAATGGCCTTGTCAGAGTTGAGTAATGGAGAAGAGATTTAACAGTCTGGCCACCTTCTTCTCTTCTGGTACAACTTTAAATCGGGAGTAATAACCAAATGATACATGTTGAAAATGGTGAGGTCTAGAAATACATGAAACATGGGAAATAAAACCTGAAACGGAGTAAAATTTGACTAGTTTCAGCTGCCGGTACAGGCTTAAAACTCAGGTAGGGCTCATTAGGAAGTTCATCTGACCTTTCTGACTGAACCCAAGGCTGATTTAATGTTTGATCCATACAGAACACCTTTTTTCTTCTTTTTTTTCACCTACATGAAATCTCACTGATTATGACTGGAAGCTCCTAAGTTTGTTCAAACCCCAAGTTCAAAGCAAGTTCAAAGTACAGGAAGCATGTAGCCACAGAAATGGAAATAGTTGACTTTTGAATCCATGAGATCAGAGCGGCTGGGATTTGCACTTTGCTGAAGCTGCCTGAGCCAAATGCTCTGAAAAGATGAGTTAAATCCTGACACATAGAGAAGAATGAAGGAGGCCCTGGCTTTGGCCTTGATCTTTGGCAAAGATGGATGGCTTTCTTAAATGGTTTTGCAATACAGGTGAATTCTATCCACTAAACACTTGGGTAGAGACTGATGTGCAATACACTAGAAATGGGTAAATCAGTGAATAGAAGAGAAAAAAAGCACTTTGACTGTTTAGCCTTTAAGCAGAAGTATGGTAAGGCTAGGAGAGGTCTAGCTCCATGAAATGTCTAGTCAGGACTTGTATCTCACTGAAAGTCTAAGCAACACTGCAATCTGTTGTATGAAGCTTCCAAGCTTACACTGTGGAGCAGTGAAGAAATAAAAAAGTTGCCTTAGAAAGATGTGAAGGTAAAGGCAGAAAATGTGCACCACCGTTGCTAGTGGGAGTGAGTAAAACAGGTGTTTGGGTGCAAGACTCTTCCCATTTGGAGGAGCTATAAAAACAAGCAGCTGAAGAAGGAAAAGTCTTATGAATCCTTTCCCCCTCTTCCAAAAATACTTGATGTTTATACCTACTCTAGCACCAAGTATAGAAGCTTCAGTGTTGCAATCTGCAGCTCCCTCTCCTATGTTGAATTTCAGGCTGAGGCTTCCCTTTAGCTCCCATGTACTCTTCTTGGTACTGGAAAATGGGAGCTGGGACACCATTGCATTGATAGGTCTGCTTCTTGCTAGTTTGTCCTGAGAAAAGCTTGTGGGAAAGACATGAATGCAATGCTGGCTGGAGACACACAGCACAAAGGTACTGAGCAATAGCAAGTCCCATCAGAAGAAAAGTTAAAAAGGAGAGAGGAATATGAAGTGAGATAGAAATGGACCTGGGGAAGATCCAGTTCCAAAGACTGCAAAGGTCCATCTGTATCATCTTGCCTGATGCAATTCCCAGCAGCAGACATGGAGGCGCATCCAGCAACCACCCTGCCAGATCCAGACATACATGACTGAACACAAGTGTATGGTTTTGAAAAGTTCTCATCATGTAGTTTAACACGGGCTTGGCTCTGACAACCTGTAGATCTGTCTGTCATCACAGATATGGGACGACACTGTACTGTGAGCTAATGTGACACATTGTGATAGGTAGCTGTGACTTCTTGTGATGAGTGTTGTCTGAACTTGAGCAAGAAAGGCGAAATGTTAAGGAAAGGAGCTTGCTTACTCATCATTTTGTATGGTTTGGTGGTTAAATGATGGTGTTTTCTCCTCAAGCTTTTCAGGTTCTCTTCTGTCTGACTCGATTGCTTTATTCATCGTAGTGCAATCGGCAATTAGGCAGTGCTGCCTACAGCATTACCTCATTGTCTCAAGGGATTAGAAGCAAAGGGGTAAATTACAGTCATCTCCTAGTACACTTCAGTGTATATTTCTGGGGCTCTGCAGGTCTCGGCAGCCCCTTTCAACTCATACAAACCCCAACAAGCTCTCATGCTCTGATATAACACACTGGATCTGTCTTTGGTTGCAGCACAGAAAACTTTTTTGGGGTGCTTTAAAGGTGGTAGAACAGAGATTGTGGACACAAGTAAAAAAAGTTGGTTTTAGTGCCCCAGGCAAAGGTTTTATGACTGTAAGCTGCTGCTCCCCTCACTTTGGGTCACATCTATACTTGCTAAACAGTATTCATGTCTGCCATCCAGCACTTGCTTATTCTTCTGGTCCTGCTGGCTATTCAATCAGAGAGATGCTCCTCGTGCCCTAGGAGCAGAACGCTCACTCTGGAATGAAGAAGAATAATGTTGGCTCTTCTCCTGCTTGTGCTCTGCCTCCATTTCCCTCCTGCTGCTTCTGAACCCTCTGACCCTTTCAAAGGCAGCCCAGCAGTCTGCTCCATCTTTTATTGAATTGAATTGCAAATCTGGAGGGGCCGCAGTGGGAGCAAGCCATCCGTTTCAATTCCGCCTCTCTGTTGTTCCTCCCATGGGACCAGGGTAGACCCTCAGGAAATGCAGTCAGCATTTGTTGATTGAGCCCTCTGGTGAGATTAACTTCTTGTTTGGTAAGAAGTCATTCATATGGTCCCAGTTGTGTTTGGTCCACCCATAAGACAGAATCTGTGGAGCTCTGCATTCCCATAGTGACTCATGGACTGTCTCATCCTGTCAGCAGAGCTGCTGGAGAGCTTGACTTGCCATCTCTGCTGCCCATTAGGAAAAATGAGGCAGTAGCAAGCAGGAAACTTAGGACAACCTACCTGTCCTACTTTCCTCCCTCCCTACTGTATGACAAGAACACTTCTGACATGAGCACCCTTCAGCAAATTGCCTTTCTGCTGAGGAACCATGGAAGATGGATGACCAATAGGAGGGGCACATGCTGCAGGGAATTACAGTGCCCTGATCCTCAGGAAACCAGCATGGACCACAGCCCCAGGGTCTGTGTCCTTACTTACAGTGACTAATTCTCCATCTGAGTGCCAGAGGTGAGGGGTCAGAGGAGAGGTCAGAGTGGGTCACAGATCAGTGGAGGGAATACAAATCAAGAAGAAACCCTTGGCCTTTCAGGTTGGTTTGTATTAGCAGTTGGATCTATCTTTTTTTGAGCTCCAGCCTTGATCACCCTTTGGAGTAAACTGCCTGCCTCTGAGCAGCTGCAGAAAAGCAGTTCAGAAGATGGCAGCCACACAGCTTTTATGCTTGACATCGGTCTGCAGTGACCCTGTGACAGCAGAATTTCACTGCTGTGTCTACCTGAGGCTGCTCCTGCTCCCACTGGCTTCAGTGACAAAGCTCCCAGCCTTTTCAAGCCATGCAAGACTTGCAATGAATTGCAACATGTCATTAGGGTGGGTAGCTCAAAGCTCTCCGCTGTGCTGTGCTGGGTGGCACATCAACCTTGGTGTGGCACCCTGCATTCATCTTGTATGAGCCACCAATGTTCCCTTCAGTGCACTGTGGTTATAGGGTTACTTAATACCATTCCCTTCCACCACTACTGCTGTCCCAAGGGTGCTTGTTACTGACTCTCAGGGTATGGAGAATGAAGGGGAAAGAATTTAGTTCCTCACACTGTGTCTCAACCTTGCTGTGTCTATGAACGTTTGATTCTTTGTCTTTCAGTGATGATAGCAAGTGAACCTGCAATCCTGTTTCAAAACTAGGAGCTGTTTGGTGCTTTTTATATGTTTGGAAGGTCTTTCTAAAGAAGAGTACTTCCAATCTTGGGTACTTCCGTGCCATGAGCACAGCCCTAACTGTGACTGTCGTGAAAGCAACAGTTCAATTTTAACAGCAGATCTGGAGGCTTTAAAATTAGGTTTGATTTCAAAACAGAAATTCAAAAGGGGCCTTCTGGTTATTTCTTGATAGTGCTTTTGTCTTCATCTGACCAGTAGCTCAGTGGGACTGGCATGTCCTGATGTGGGTGGCTGCTCCCTTGCCATGTTGCAGCACGCTCTGCAGGAAGGAAATGTGGTGCCTTGCTTTGCTTTTCTTGTTTGTGGTTCCTTCTGAGGAACCCCTTCTCTCCTTTCAGGTGTGTTTGATTTGGTGGGTTTCAGAGGTGCTAGGTGGGTTTTTTCCAGTCCCTTGGGCAAAGATGTCTGGCCTTGGTGGAAAAAATGTTCAAAGACTTTGATGCGGACCAGGAGTTGCATGTTTTGGCTTAGTAGGGGAATGTGTTCTAGCTGTGGAGAAGAGAATTGGTTGTAAAAACCATATGGCACGTCTCTGTGTGAGCAAGGCAGTTGTTACGTTGACAAACTCAGCCTTGCTGACAAAATGGCTATGGAGCATATTACTGTACAGTGTATGCTTTATCTTGCTGTAGGTTTCCCTGTAGCTACTATTAGAAGTTACCATCTTTAGTATCCCTCTTGTCTCACATCTGGTGAGAAACAGTAAGGTCAACAGTCCTTGGTGGTACCAATGATTCAGCAAGCCCACTTTTTTTGTCTTGACAATGGCCAATATATGTCAGAAGGCTTCCCTGAAACAAAGGAAAGAGAAATCTCTTTATAGGCTGTATGTTGTTACTTAGAATATTCATAGAATCATACAATCATAGAATGGTTTGGGTTGGAAGGGACCTTTAAAGGTCATCTAATCCAACCCCTCTGCAGTGAGTAGGGACATCTTCAATTAGATCAGGTTGCTCTGACCTTGAATGAATGGATGAGGCACCTATCACCTCGCTGGCAACCTATTCCAGTGTTTCACCACTATTACCTTCTTTGGTTGTGGAGTAAACACTTCTAGTTGAGCTGCAAAAAAACCCCAGACCGCCTCAGGAAAAGGTGGCCTTGTGCCCAGGAATGTGATGGTTTCCATGGCAGTAGATTAAAATGGGATGTCTAGGGCCAAATCAGATCCCAACAAGCTCCAAAAGGTATCTGGGGCATTGGTGCCCACTACAGTCTGTGAGCACAGCACCATGTTTCTTTGCTTAGCTGTGAAATAGAAATTGATTCTGCAGCTTCTTAGGGTTCTACATTGAAAAGATGCTGCAGCACTGATTAACTCAGTCAGTATTGCTGGAAAAACAAAACCCTGTTGAATTTACTGGTGAAGGTTGGGCTTTCATAGGGAGAGCAGGGTAGAGCTAGTCCTTGAGTTATGGCAGCTCCTCCGTGTCTTCTCTTTAGAGGCTTGTCATGACTCTCAGCAGGGGAATGTGGGAAAAGGGAGTTTGGGAATTATTTGGGCCTATATGCTTTGATACAGGGATTGGAAATTGAATCCTTTTACTGAGTGCAGGTTTTTGCATGAGACTAAATGGAAACTTGAGAGAGAGGCATTGGGTTGGGAATGTCAGTCTGTTTTCATTAGACATCTCTCTGCTTTGGACATCTGCAAAGCGAAGCAGCTTCAATACTGGGCAGCCAACAGCAAATCATCTATGTGGTTTTTTGAGGAGCAGTAACAGTAGGAATTGCTTATTTGGAGATATTTTAGCATGCCTGATGCAATCTATCTTCTTTTCCAACTGTAGGTTGGTGAGATGACTGATTCAGGAAGAAAACTGGGTTTTAACAAGAAACCTGGTTCTAGTCTGACTTCTTATTCAGTACCCTGCTGGGTATTTCTTTTCTGCACAGCTTCACACAGAAAAAGGTAACAAGACTGCTGCAGTCTCTGGCGTAAGTCTTACTCATGACTTTAATGAAAGTAGGAGTTTTACAATCCCTTCCTAGCCAGGCTGCTTTGGTTGGTGTCCAGAAAGTAACTCCAAACTATGTATCAACAGCTTGGGCTATTTTTTAACAACATCTTTTTTATATTAATAATTTATGTGCCTAAAAATTTCCCTGTCATTCTTCCCCTCAGAATTGGATTTCTTTTATTAGCTCCCTGTCGAGCAGATCATGTTTTGATTTGGGGAGAGATTAGTTATTCCTTGATGAGAGCTGAGATGGGAATTTCTGGGAACATCACCACATTTCTTACCAGCAGTTGGATGCATTTGGCTGAGCTGACGCTGGATGACATTTTCACTCCAGTGTAAGACAGCACATGTGGTTGAATGCTGGTGTCCTGCCGTGTGGTAGAACATAACCTAAGAACTGACGCCTTGGCACTGCTAGCAAGATTGTCTTGTTCATTTTTGTTTCAGAATGGCGAGTTGTAAAGACTGGGGGAAGAGTAAAAGGAAGCGAACAAGTAGTGAGCGATCTTTCCTAAGCACAGCTTCCCAACTCCCAGCCAGTAGCAGATAAGGAAATTCAAAGCCACAGATAGACTGTAATGGTGCATCACCATCAGCAGTGAACCTATCTATTCCATTTCTGAATCCATTTCTACTCCTGTTCCGAGTAACTTCTAGTAATAATAAGATGTAAATGTATTTATAAATTAATTAACACCAGGTGACAGAACTACTTCTATCTAACCCTGTCAATTCTGATGGTTATTGGGTGAAGCAACAACTAATTGTTCCTTAAGTACCCCTGGCTTGTAAGGCTTGTTGGTGATGGTTTATCTTTAATGACTTAAATTACGAGCTGTTATTCAGGCTTTTGTTGTGCTATTTTCCTAGATGGTCTCAGTTCAGCAGGGTCAGTATTTGGCTGCAAACTCACTCCTCACTGGAACAAACTGTGTGTAAGCTTCCAGCTCTAAAAACCTTAACTGGAAGGATCTTTACATGCCCGTTGCTATCAGTGTGTCTCTTTGCCTGTCTTTTCCATTTGCTTTCCTTTTGTGAGGAAGCAGGGAGCTGTCTCATTTCCCTTCAGAGCCAAGCACCCCTGCCACACATCACTGCTCATGGTGACTGCAGCAACGGTGATGGAATCCCTCTGACTGGCACCAGTGTGTCTCTTGGGACAGGGAGTTCACCTGAAGACCCCAGGCAGTAACGTGAAATAGGAGCATGAGCTATTTCACGTTGTGAGTCCCGTAAGACACCATAACGACACTTTAAGCTCAGAACATGTATTTTATATATTGTCAATGAGACCATTTTGGTTGTGTGATAAAGTAGCTTGGTTTGCAGTAATCAATGAGGAAAACTGAAATTGTTTCACTGATGATTTTGATTAAATTAGTTTTCAGTTTTTCTCTTTTCACTGAGATTTTCTATTAGATCACCTGACAGCAGTTCCTGATGCCACCAAGTTGAATCTCTACCTTCCCATCATAATTCCTTGTATATTGAATCCAAACTTTTGGGTAACTTCCATTATATTGGTTTTCCTCCCTCCCTTGCCCCGCTGTCTGCTCACAGCTGAAAGAAACACAAATACAGACTAACAATTTCCAAAGCAGCCAAGTCCCCTGAGCCTAAGCTGCATTCAAGGCCAGTGTGATGAGTGCCAGGTCTAAACACAACCAAAGCAGGCAGTTGCCTAGGGCAGCAGACTGCTGGTGGCAGCAAAACAGTCATTGTTCCTCTGCCTATTTTTCTGCATCAGAGCCATGGAGGCTGAGCTGCCTGCTACTGCCAAGCATGTGGGCCAAGGCGTGTGAGCCAGTGGCTGTGCCTCCATGTGCACTGCCTCCCTGGGAGCAGCAATGACAGCCCATCCTCCTCCTGCTGCCCTGCCATCCTCTGGCACCCCTGAGGGTGGCAGCTCTCCCAGCTCCAGTTCTGCCCTCTGCTTGCCACCCTTTTTGCTTCTCCATCAGGTGGCAAAATTGAACTTCATTTACACCAGTAAAGGGCTTTGAAGAGGCTCTGCAGGAGGTTCAGCTGTGTAAGGTCTGCCTTGCTTTTACAAATGAGATTTAGGTTCTTCAGTCACTCATAACCTTGAAAAACATTACTACAGAGGGGGCATTCCTGCATTTCTCTATCTACATATAAGTCATTTGAATACTTGTGAGGCATGACCTCTGCACTTTTTTTCCACTTGGATCCATGTGTACATTTGTGGATGTTTGGCTGATGGGAGGAATATATTCTTTTACATGTTTTACATGTGCATTTGTGCACAAGGATGATCTTTACCAAGTCTGTGCTTATTTAATCGTGTGTGATGACAGTTTACATAGAAGGTTTAAAACATATATTCTGGGTATGTATTCTGAAATGCATTGGGGAAAGAGCCTCTGTGTAGCTGAGTTTTGCTTAGTTCAGAGAACTGAGGTGCAGCTCTGGCTCTTGCACTCTGTATTGCCTGCTCCTACTGAATGGGGGAGCAGATCCAACTCCTGACAGGGACTCTAAGGCATCACATGCCGGACAAAGAGGGGGCCACTGTGGTTGGATACTGCAGTACCACTGGCACGTTGCCTGGGCTGGACCTAATAAGGATGATGCTGGCATATAAGGCAGCTATAGAGTCTTCTCCAGATGAGAGTCTCCCTGTTCCAAGAGATACTTGAGGTAAATACTTCTAGACAGAGTACTATTACTCATGTCACCTGCATGGTAGTCAGTGGCCACAGTAGGGATGTGCATAGCTACACAACATGGGCCCTGTTTGGTGCCTGTGAATGACAAGTGATGCTGCAGTTCAACACCACCGTTTCCCTGCTGCACAAAAGATGTCCTCCCACTTCTGTGCTGCACTGGTGGGGTCCGCAAGTGTGGACATGGTGGGCAGAATGTGCATGGGGAGCGGCATGGGCCAGCTTTTTGTCTGTGTTGCTTTGTGGGGTGGTCCATACATTATGTGCGTGCTGACAGTGGGAGTGTGGACACAGTGCCTGCAAGGCACTAATCTGGGCAGTAAGAGGATTACATGCTTGGTGTCATTTAGGTGGCAGGCATTGTGCAGTGTGTTGGGACACAGTAAAGGACAATAGCGAGTCAAATAGAAATGCTGTCACTGTGAATACAGCACAAGGCAGAGCTGTATCTTTGCTTCAGCCCTTCATGCTTCCCCCCAAGGCTCTTTTCCTCGCACTGTTTTCAGGGCAGGGAGGTCTTCACTTTGTTTGTTGACTGACCTCCCCATCCTCTGCCTGCAGTGCTGGAGAGAGATTAGCACAGATGAGAAAACACAGAGAAGAAACCTTCTGGAGCCAATAAGGGAAAGTCTGTGACAGGAGGAGCAAGCAGCAAGGTCTCTGGGGGTGTCTCTAGAGGGCACAGATACAGGATGGTTTCAGGCCCTGGCGCCACTGCTCCAGAGGGAATTGCAACCACCTTAATTGCAACCTTTAATGTTTTCCATAGCAGTGGCAGAAGGGGAGACATGAAAGCCTTGGAGAGCAGCAGGAAGCTGGAAACAAGGAGCAAAGAACACAAACTGGAATAGACTTTCTAAAGTAGGTTACATCCACAGATACCCTGCGCCTGGAGATCTGCTAGAAGGGCATCAAGAAACAAACAGAAGTAGGTGCAGTTAACACAAAGAAAAGCTGGTGGGGAAATATTTTATTGTTCCAAGTATCAAGAGTTTCCAAGTCTGTGGCTCATGGCGTGCTTTAAAGCATGGTTGCCTTTAGGCTATGAAGTCTGCTGTGGGCTATGTATCCATTACCTCACTCATCTTCATTTGCAGCGCAGTGCCTGGGAAATTGCTCGAGGGCCACCCTGAGTCAGCATCAGGGGTGGGGGAACTGCAAATCAGAGCCTGCAATAAGAGACTGGCAGTGAGGACTAGGATGACAATTTCTGAGGGCAGAGCTGGTTCTAGGCTTGCAGGACACAACAATAACTGTGGGGAGGAAAAGCTGGATCATGCTGGGTGATCTCTGGCACAATGGGCAGGATATGACTAGCATTCTCCCTGCAGCCAAAGCTTGTCTTTCCATCACTGGATAGAACTTGCATAGAATTAGCTATTCCCTGGGCCCTAGCCAATATAGCAAGAGTTAATGCATTGCGTAATGGCAATAAATTTTGCTTGTATGACAGAGGAGCGGGCAGGAAGTGTTTGCTGAGGAGAAACTGCTATCAGCATCATCCCTTTTATTAGCCTGTACATCCCCTCTTTCCCTCTAATGAAATGCCCATTGACATTTATGGTCTTGTCACCTGGTGAGAAAGCCATCATCACCTCCATGCTGCCACTTCTCCCATCACAGCGGGTCCCATTCTAGCACTCAAAAGGAGTCAGCTTCTTTTTAATGGACAAACCTTTCTTGGGTAGATTTTCTTGCCCTTTGAGCTAGCAAAGACCGCCTTGAGACAGCAGCAGAGTGGACCTCTATGGAGTTGTTTTGTGTGAACTGTATACACACTCTTCTAGAGACACTCACAGGGCATGTGCTCATGGGCAGCGGCCATTCTGTTCCTTACACACTGTCTCCTGTTGTACAGGAGTCAAACACTCCCTGCTTTCTAGGGACTTACTTTTACTCTCATTAGCCTGCTTTTCCTTTCACATACCTCATGATCCCATTGGCTGTTTTTAAGGTAAAATCAACCCATAACACATAGCATTAAATAGGTAAAAAAATTAGTATTTGCTCAGTTTTACTTGGTGTCTTTCATAGAATCACAGAATGGTTTGGGTGTGACAGGACCTTAAGACGACCTAGCTTTAACCCTCTGCTACAGGCAGGGATACCTCACACTAGACCAGGTTGCCCCAAGACCTGTCCAACCTGGCCTTGAACACTGCCAGCAATGGGGCAGCCACAGCTTCTTTGGGCAAGCGCCTCAGCACCCTCACAGCAAAGAACTTCTTCCTTATATCTAACCTGAACTTCCCCTCTTCCACTTAGAACCTGTTACCCCTTGTCCTATCCCTACAGTCCCTGATGAAGAGTCCCTCCCCAGCATCCTTGTAGGCCCCCTTCAGACACTGGAAGCTGCTCTGAGCTCTCCACACAGCTTCTCTTCTCCAGGCTGAGCAGCCCCAACTTTCTCAGCCTGTCGTCATTCTCCTTTCTCTTTGGTTGTGTTTGTTCATTTGTTCTGGGGGGTAGATTTTTAGCTTCTTCTTTCAGGACATTTTCAACACTGCTAAACCCCTTGGTATAACTGGGTACCTACTGCCACTGCTGGGTTGGTGAGATGACAGAAACCTTTCATGATGTCTCAGAGGAACTCTCAGGATGCTGGTAGGAGTCTGTGAGCAAAGGAGGCTTGATGCCAGTACCATCCCCTCCTGCATGTGCAGCTCTAACCATGGAATTTGTCACAACCGTGGGGGAAGGTGTTTGATTCTTAGGTCCAAGCATGCTGCCCAGGCAGCTGTTTCCCACCTCCTCAGAGGAGACATGGTGGGCAGGAAGGAAGGCTGGTTCTGGGCTTGACGCTGCCAGCTGCACCTCTCTGGTATCCTATTTACATCTGGACAAAGTACAGCTCCTATATGTTCTCTCTCTTACGGTTTATTTCTGAGCATGAAAAAGAACAGGAAGAAGTCTGGAGTCCATGTTTCACATGAGAGCTGAAATAAAACTGTCTTTACTCCTTTGTATCACCTCTTGCATCAAAGGTGAGAAGTTTCCTATGAATTTAAAGTCATGATATGCAAGAGAGTTGCTTCGTCTTGCTTCAGTTAGTAACATGCATATACTACACTTATGAAAACATACCCTTTTATTGATTTAATCTTCTGGCAGATCAGTATTTATGTTGTGGCTAAAACTGTCTGCCAGAAGGGACTGTTCCTCATCTCCATCCTGAATCTGGCTTCAGCAGTAACATATTCAGTTACATCTTCCTTAGGCCAGTGAAGAGCCAAATAATTTAATCACTTTCCTTCCAGTAACTCAGGCCTTCTCCCCTCTCTGAACCTTTTGTCTTATAATAGCTGAACCATGGGTCATCATTATTTTTCTTTCAGACTTTTCTATGTATAATGCTGGCTCTACACCGTTTGACAACACCTTCCTTTCCTCCTCTCTCTTTTGTTATTCCCTAACTAACTTTCTGATCGAGACACAAAATAATTCCCATTGGCCAAAATTTTATCCAGGGGATAAAAGCAGGCCTTATGCAACAGAACATACTCCTTACAACATCACTTCATAGAAGGGTTGTTTGGTTTTGTGTTTGGGCTTTTCTGAATAAGGTCTTTATAGCCAAATGGTAAAGACAGTGTTTTACATGTATAGGAGTGATTTCTTCACTCACAAACTTACCAGTTTTAGGGACAGAAGGGACTAATACACAATCATCCAATTTGACACATGCCAGAGACATTTATCCAGCTGTTTCAGTAATGAGTCCAATAAGCTGTGGGTAGTTAAAATAATGTATCATCCCGTAAGGCATCTGATCTTGATTTGAGGATTTTAAAAGTCTGCCAAAGCCAGCATATTTTGTACTTCATTCTTGTATTTGTTAAAAAAACTCCGGGTCTCATTTCTTCTTTGGATTTGTCTGTATCTAGCTTAACATTATGAGTTGCTGACCCATTGTTATCTGCCATACTGAAGACACTGTAGCACTGGGCACTTCTCTTAAGGTATTTACAAGTAAGTTAGAGAGCTCTTGGTCTCCTCTTTGATATCGTGAAAACACTGAGCTCCACTCACTAATCTCCCTGCCTTTGAGAGGTCTGAGCTGCCTCATGATGTGTTCTCTTCTTGGTCCAGTTTTCATCCCACGTTTGTGTACAGAAACACCAGAGTCCCTGTGCTTTGCTGATGCCATCCTTGGTGTCTGTGCCTTCCCCAGCTGGGACTGGGCCTTCCATTCTACCCATAAGATGTGTTCTCTGGAGCTGTTCAATTTTGTCTTGTATTCACAGCTTTTGGGGAGGAATTCCTTCATGTAACCGAGCGCAGCAGTCTGTATGTTTGCATTTCTTTATGTGAACAATATGCCGCTTTTTCTGAGCGCAGGATTCTACACAGCAGCAGGCTCGACAAAGGTCTTTCACCCAGCTATAAATCTCAAAAGATTTTATCTTTCTCTGGAAAAAAAACAACAAACCCTTTGAAAACAGCTGTTGTCTCCATTTGAAGGAGCATAGATAAGCCATCTATGAAACTGAGTAAGTATGGCAAGTTGAAATCACGTTTCCAGATACTAAGAAACAAATCAGGTGTTTGGACTGTGCTTAGTGTGAAGTTCTGCGAGGGATGAGGAGGCTGTTATTTTGTTCAGACCTACTAATCAGCCCAAAAGTACTACCATTGGCTTATCTAGTGTAAGAGGACATTCCCACAGCAACCTTCCTGCGTATTGCAACCTAAGACTACTTGAGGCTGCCCTTAGATTCTGCTCCATTTAGAGGACCTTTACATACCTTAATCTGTCAAAATCTCTGAAACACCTTCCAAGGCAACTCCTCTTTCCAACTTCTACTGTGCAATCTCCTTTACTCTGGGTGTCTTCATATGAATCTCTGGACAACTTTGTCTTCATTCTTACCAGTAAGCGATGCTCTTTGTGAACCCTGTGAAGTTCAGGGTAAGTAGTTGCTAGACAAATGCAGGCACCACTGGAGCAAAGGCGAAAGGAAAAGGGCCAAGCAACTCGGATCTTATGCATTTGTTATTATGGGGCCGCAGGAAAAGCCCTCTTTTCTTTACCCATCCCAATTTTCTTTTTCATTAGCCTCCTGATGCTAACCTCTGAATAACTTCTAAAGTAAACAGCCCATAAATATTGCACGAGCCTCCAATACTAAAAGCTGATAAAGTTTATAGCACTTATAAAATAAATAGAAGGAAATGCTTTTCAGTTTCCTATTTACAGGTCTCAAGAGGGATCTCAGGTATGATTTATCACTTCAATTTTAACTGTATTAGTCTCCCCCTATCACACACACACACAACTCTTTTCCTCGGTCATCCTTTTTTCTCGCACACAGCTGCTTCTCTTTTTTCCCTGTGGACACGCTCACGCCCACACAGCCATTTGCCCTCCACATCCTTTGCTAACAGGCAGGAGCCTGTGTGCTCTTTTACAGAGTGCTGAGTGCCATCAGTTTCCACCACAGTCAGCAGGTGTTGAGGGTTTTCAGCGTTTTGCAACGGGCTCTCAACCACATGTAATCCAAAGGGAAAAACTACTTCGTTTTGAGTCAATGTGGCGCACAGCCAAAGGAGGATTGAAAAAGAGGGAGGCAACATTTTGGCTGTGGGTGGATCATTAAAGCATAAGAGAGTATAGTTAACATAGGGTATGCTTCTTTTTAGGGCATTCCTATGTGCTTTACAAGTGCTAATATGTCTAAATATGCAGTATTCGCTCTCAATTGCTAGCGCACTGCACTTGAGTAGTTAAATGGACTGTGGCTAATAATTCCCTTTTCTTGGAGCAAATGAAGAGAGTTTCTTCTGTTTTACAGAAGAGCCACATATCATGTATTGTGTACAGTTCTGGTGTCCTCAACATAAAAAGGACATGGAACTGTTGGAACAAGTCCAGAGGAGGGCCACGAGGATGATCAGGGGACTGGAGCACCTCCCATATGAAGACAGGCTGAGAAAGCTGGGGCTGTTCAGCCTGGAGAAGAGAAGGCTGCGTGGAGACCTCATAGCAGCCTTCCAGTATCTGAAGGAGGCATATAGGGATGCTGGGGATGGACTCTTCATTAGGGACTGTAGTGATAGGACAAGGGGTAATGGGTTAAAACTTAAACAGGGGAAGTTTAGATTGGATATAAGGAAGAAGATCTTTCCTGTTAGGGTGGTGAGGCACTGGAATAGGTTGTCCAGGGAGGTTGTGAATGCTCCATCCCTGGCAGTGTTCAAGGCCAGGTTGGATGAGGCCTTGGGTAATATGGTTTAGAGCGAGGTGTCCCTGCCCATGGCAGGGGGGTTGGAGCTTGATGATCTTGAGGTCCTTTCCAACCCTAACTATTCTATGGTTCTATGATTCTATGTGTCTCAATCAGTGTTTTATTTTTGCACAAAGGTGCACTTCTGAAGTCCATCTCCTGGTTGTCCCCATTTAGTTTATTTTCCCACCTAAATGGAAACACTTGTTTCAGATACATACCTGCTAACAGGCATTCATCCCATGGAGCCAGGCTACAGCTAGCCCAACTTAACCCCCCCAAAATGTGAAAATCAGATCCTTGGTGCTAGTTGTTTTTCTCCAGGGCTCCATTGCTATTACATGGCAGCATTTGCTAGAGTAGCAAGCCACAGCACCACCACGGCTTTTGAGACCACTGAATCCTAACCACATCTTCTTGTCCTGGTTCTGTATTAAAAACCAAACAAAAATGCCTTTCATGACTGTGATTGAAATATATTTATGATTGGAATTCCTACAGACTGTACTTCCAGGGTCTTCTTCCCCAGAAGCATCGACTGATGCTAGAACATGAAGAGGAATGCAAGCCAGACTGCCCAAACCTGAGTTAGAGTCTAACTTGCTCTGAAGAAATTGAAACTGTTGATTCTGATACTGATTATGTTAAGCTGCCTGCCTGCCCATCACAGGGGGTGATTTAGATAACATGAGCCTGTTTGCTAGAAGGATCCACGCTGGATGGGGTAGGTGTGGGGGAATGGATAATGGAAGGAAGGTTCAATGGAGGAGGAAAAGGAAATGATAGCTACAAACATGCGGGGCAAGGGGAACTCTTCAAAAGATACCTTGCAAGGACAGAGGCTGAGCCATAGTGATTTGGCTGAACCTAAAGTTAGCTTCACATGAGGACAGCTTGCTGCTGGGTTCAGCTGGCTTTGCAAAACAAAGCAGGTCTTGACTGGGGTTAAGGCAGCTCTGTATGGTGATTTACTGTATAACCCTGGTGTTTCCCAGAGAGAGATCACCTGTCAGCACCCCATTAACTCCAGAAAGATGGAAAAAATTCAAATAAAAAGACAAAAACCCCGATGTTTTAGTGTCATCTGAATTTACCAAACAAGGTGCATCCACAAGTACAGTGCTACAGTGGGAAAGAGTAACAGTCCCTAATAGTATGAGATGAAAGCACACTAAATGAAAAGAAAGAGATCCCACCTCCCCCCAGCCATGTTGTAAAATCAAGGGAAGCCATTTAGCGGTTTTAAGCAAACACAGTCCTCAAAAGCATAGGGAAATACTGCTCTGCGACATGATGGAACACAGTTCCCACCCTCTCTGGTCCTTCCTTTCCCTTGATCCTCCTTCCTCCTTCCTGCTTTGCCTTCCCATGCGGCAGGCTCCAGCCAGCCACCCTTGAGCTGCTGCTCCCTTCCCTTCTCCTTCCCCTTCCTTCCCCTCTCCTTCCCTTCCCTTCTTCCCTTCCCCTACCCTCCCCTTCCTTCCATTCTTTCCTCTCCCCTTCTTCCCTTCCCATTCTTCCCTTCTCCTTCTTCCCTTCCCCTCCTTCCCTTCCCCTTCTTCCCTTCCCCTCCCCTCTTCTTGCCTTCCCTTCTTCCCTTCCCCTCCCCTCCCCTTCCATTCTTCCCTTCCCTTCCCCTCCCTTTATTCCCTTCCCCTTCCTTTCCTCTCCCCTTCTTCCCTTCCCCTCCTTCCCTTCCATTCTTCCCTTCTTCCCTTCCCCTCCCCTTCTCCCCTTCCCTTCTTCCCTTCCCCTCCCCTCCCCTTCCATTCTTCCCTTCCCTTCCCCTCCCTTTATTCCCTTCCCCTTTCTTCCCTTCCCCTCCTTCCCTTCCCCTTCTTCCCTTCTTCCCTTCCCCTCTCCTCTTCTCCCTTCCCTTCTTCCCTTCCCCTACCCTCCCCTTCCATTCTTCCCTTCCCCTCTATTCCCTTCCCTTCCTCTCACCTTCTTCCCTTCCCCTCCTTCTCTTCCCCTTCCCCTTCTTCCCTTCCCCCCTCTTCCCTTCCCTTCTTCCTTCCCCTCCTCCCTTCTTCTTCCCTCCTTCCCTCCCTTATTCTTCCCTTCCTTCCCCCTTTTCCCTTCCCTTCTTCCCTCCCTCTTCCCTTCCCCTTCTTCCTTCCCCTTCCCCTTCCCTCTTCTCCCTTCCCTTCTTCCCTTCCCCTCTCCTCCCCTTCCATTCTTCCCTTCCCTTCCCTTCCCCTCCCTTTATTCCCTTCCCCTTCCTTTCCTCTCCCCTTCTTCCCTTCCCCTCCTTCCTTTCCCCTTCTTTCCTTCTTCCCTTCCCCTCCCCTCTTCTCCCCTTCCCTTCTTCCCTTCCCTTTCCCTCCCCTCCCCTTCCATTCTTCCCTTCCCCTCCCCTCCCCTTCTCCCCTTCCCCTCCCCTTCTCCCCTTCCTCTCCCTCCCTTCCCCTTCCCCTCCCCTCCCTTCCCCTCTCTCTGCTGTCTGACTTTCAGCAGTTCCCTAGCAACAGCTGTCTCAACCGAGAGGAACAGCCCTGGACATTTTGCAGGCACAGCGGTGGGCAGCGCTCGGCCTCTGCTCGCGATGCTGGCTGACCACAGCACTGAGTGGGACACATGCTGCTCCAGGGCAATAGCGTCTGCACTGATCCGTGGTTGTGGCCTGAGACAGGGGTGACTGCACCTAATGCTGACAGTCCAACTGTTCTTGTTGGTTAACAAAACGTTACTCAGCCTGACGCATAAACAGAGCAGCCAGCAGGGCAGGGCAGGGCAGAGCAGTGATCGTCCCTCGGTACTGGGCACTGGTGATGCTGCACCTCAAATCCTGTGCTCAGCTCTGTGCCCCTCATTACAAGAGGGACATTGAGGGCCTGGAGTGGAGCCAGAGAAGGGAAACGGAGCTGGTGCAGGGCCTGGAGCACAAGTGTGATGGGAACGGCTGAGGGACCGGGGGGGGTTTAGTCTGGAGAAGGCTCGGGGGGGGATCTTATCGCTCTCTACAACTGCCTGACAGGAGATTCACCCAACAGAAAAGCTTCTCAAACACCATCAGACTGGCAATTCTGTGGTAGGAACACTGGTATTCAGACATGGCACAAGGGTACCCATTCCTCTGGTCAAAAATGAGAGTTCTGATATTTATGGGTCAGATTCTGTCCTGACACCCGCCATGCTGCTGGTGGCTGTTCTCTCCAGAGAAGAATCACAAAACGTGCTCACATAGCAGCACCAGGAGCCACTATGGGCTGTGTGCATGGACAGTGAGGACCCAGGCACACATCCCCTAGCATCCACTCTGCTTCCACAGCAGAGATGCTTTGGCAGAGGGGAGGATGGGCAGCAGCATCACTGCAGCAGAGTTATGGAGCTCAGCTAAAACAGTGCTGACCTATCATTATTATTGATGATGTTGTTACTATTATTATTGTTATTGCTATTATAGTCCCCTTTTAATTCATCCCCACTGTGTTCCTTTATATAGCAGCCGTTCTCTCACCACCCACGAATGTCTTCCATCGTAAGTGCTGAAGTTAGTCTGGAAAATACAATGCAAGTTTTTAAGCTATTTGATAGGGCTTTTGAAAATTGGACCCCAAGTCATCACACTGCAATAATTTCTCTAGATTAGTGCACCATCAACAGCCACTATCACTTGCATTTGTATCCCCTTTTCCTTCCTCTGCCATATCCATCTTCTAGTTCTGCCCCTCTGCCTCCATCCTTATGACAGCAATCTCTGCTGCCTAGAGGAGCAGAGTGGGGTAGGATGTGCACAGGTGATAGAAGGGATGGAAGGAGTATGTGTGGGCAGAAGGCTGCTCAGGTAGAGAGAAGGGATTGTGGGATTTAGGGACTGGGGCAGATTGGATAAGGAGCTGGTACTCTAGAGGTTAAGGAAGGAATAAAGGGCAATGAAGGGGAAAAAGTGTCAAGAAAACTGGAGAAAAGGCGACAGACCCCATTGCCTATCTGTGGTCTCATAAACCTGAAAATCCCACTCCCATCCTCTCTTGCCCACACTTTTCAGCCTTTGAAACCACCTTTGTTGTCCCTTTTCACTGCTGCTGAAACTTACTTTTCTTAACCCAAATGTGCTGGCATCAGGGCAATTCTCTGAGGCTGAAACCCCTTGAACTGCTGCGGCTGTGACCTGATGCCTGGGAATTTATCTCCTAACAGCCTCACACCAGCCTCACAGGAGCTGAGCTGTGCCTGCGCTCTCACACCAATCTGAGCTGCAAATAGCATCTCCTTCGCTGGTCCTACCCCGTTGCCTAGCTGACAGACCTCTCTGCTGGGGTGAAAACATGCCCACTTCACTTCATACGGTCACACACTTCTGCCTTCTGTGCAAACCTTTCTAAACCTCCTGTTTTCTTTCTGGCCCCCACTCTTCTGTATGTCTTTGTTACTTTTGCTCTTTATGGGTTTCCTTCTTTTGGGCAATACACAGGTTTTTGTCTTATCTCCAGTCTTAAGCTTGTCTCTTTGTCAATCACAGGGGCTTAGTGGCAAACCAGTTAATTATGACTAAGTGCCCTCATTAGACTTAAATTGAGATTAGTGGTAGAATACAGGAGTTCGCACTTCTCAGGCACTGCTTTAAGCTATCCATTGTCTCAGGCAGAGATCGCTGCTTTAGTTATAGCAGCTCCTATGTGACAGGTTCTCTCTCAAATCAGAGGCAAGACTTCTTTTCCTTTCAGAGGAATTCTTATATACTCAGAACTTGAATATGCCATTTGGGCCACATAAACGTATGTTGGCCAGATGTTTAACACCCCTGTTTCAATGTGTTTTGCTGACAATAAAAGAATAACGAATGCTCCTGCAGGACAGTTTGATGTAGATTAGGATACAATAAATGCGTTTTGACATTCAAGTGTATAAGAACAGTGGAGACAAACAAAAAATGAGTGAAATGTAAATTCTGCCCTTATTTTTCCTCTGCGAACTTGGTATTTTATCTATAGGTCTGAGTATAGCATACATTATGAGTTGACCAGCAATATACTGTAAAAACAAGACAAACAAGCACCCCAAGCCCAATCACAACGAATGCCACATAAATCACCCCACATAATGGGTCTATGGTCTCTTCCCCTCATGGCTAAAGTCAGTGGGTATCATCAGTTGCTGCCCCTCATGGTTAAAGTCAGTGGGTATCATCAGTTGCCTACCAACAAGACTGAACTTGGTGAAGTAAGTAACAATCTGTAGTGTTCATGTGTTACACCTATTGAAAAGATGGGTGTTTAAAAATACTGACACTAGAAGGGATCAAATTCTGCTATAATTAATGTACCTTTAAATCCTCTGGGGGTTTCTTGGTGTGTGTTGGTGTAACTGAAAGCAGCATTAGGCCTACAATGTATAGAAACAGTTTAGTACAGTGATAAGCCTATCAGAGATAAACACAGTTTCTGCATTTTGTAAACTGTCATCAATCCCCTGTACTGCCACCAAAGCAGACAGTATCTTCTTGTCTACAATGAAATACACTCTTTCTAAATTTGGTACCAGAAATGTTTATTTCTTGCACAGTTCAAGCATAAGAATAAAGAACTCAGAATGACTAGATCAATTCCAATACAAATCTGTTCATATGCAGCGTTACTTTATGTCATACGGAGTACTTTAAGTTACATGCTCAAATATGACAGCAGACAGCATACTGGGAACTCGGAGTATGAAGTCCTGGTTATGCTAAAATCACAGTCTATTTGTGCCACTGCTTCCAATAGAGCCTGCCTCTGGGCAAGCCTCGGTTATATCAGTGCTGAAATACTTTTGCATGGACTGCAGACGAAACTGGCAGGGGGACACTGGTGCACTTGAAATGTCTTGTTTAGCTAGGAACATGTCCCTAATGGTGTATTATCCTCTATTTAGCTCCTTTGGGCCCTAATAGCATTGCAAAAGGGAAGAAGATGGACAGAGTAATACAGAGCTAAAACCACTACCAAAAGCTGAGCTGTTTTCCATTACTAGAAAGTAGAGTTTTTCACTAGAAGGCACTCAGCCATGAAATCAGGGAACACTAAACAAAATAGCAAAACCCAGTGTTCTGAGGTAGGACTTAAAATGAGTGTGGGACTGGTTACATGGCATATGAGGTCTCTGAGGCTCCATTCAGGAGTTAAGATATGTGAACTGTTTTTCCATCAGTTCCAATGGGACCACCTTCTCTCCAGCTTGTATTCCCTCTGTTCTGCTGTGCCTCTTCTTCTATGTGTCTTCTTTAGTTTTCTGTATAGGTCTTCTGAGGACCAACTCTCTTCTTACAGGGAGCATCCATAAATCAGGAACATTATAATGAAGACCTGATCTCTGTTACAACTCTAGGATCACATGGCAAATGAAATAAAAGGTAAAGAGGTGAAGACAGAAGTGCCACCTCTGCGATAACAGATAAAGCTGCAGTGCCATTAAAAGCTGATGTCACTAGAAGTGTCTTTAGAAAAAGGTGGGATTTCCCTACCAAGTGTGTAAACCCAGAAGATACTAGTCTCAGCCTGGTTTACATAAGAATATATAAAAACAGGCTTAAGAATTCCCTGTATAATACAGCAGCAGAGCTGCATCAGGTGGCTTCTGACGTCTGTTTCTTCCAATACTGTATCTGGTTACTTTACTCCAGAGCTTAACAGTGCATTACATAAACGAGCTGTTTCTTTGCTCCACTTTGAACCTGCCACCTGTCTGCCTTGAACATGTGTTGTGCAATTCCAACACAGTATTTCTGGTGTCTCCTCCAAACTGAGGTGTAAGAAATCATGTTTGCAGATTCAGCAGTGTTACGTAGCATACAGCAGCGTCAGACAGTCACATAGGCAGTGGTGTTAGTTTCATACCACTCCTCTTGGGCTTTCAAGAACCAAAAGGCTTTTTGTCCCCTTTACTGACTGGATCTGGCTTTGTTTTTCATGGATGGATGGACACGATGGCAAACCTTCCTGGCATAAGGAGTGGCCTGACTATCAAAAAGGAATTTGAAGAGAGTCTTCTTTGATTTTTTTCCTTCCTGATTCACAGTCATGTTTCATTTAGGCAGCTAAAAGCCCTGAAGTGACACAGGAGGTTATTCAGGGCCATTCTGTGGTGGCGCAGCTGAGTAAAAAGTATGGCTTCCAACCTTACTAGCAGCTGAGCATGCTAAATACACAACTATCTTGCCAGCATGAACAAGTCATCTGGCTCTATCAGGTTTTTCACTGTAAAGAGGATGGAATAGTTCAAGCTGTGCACGAAAATGTGCAATGCAGCCCCTTTCTTCCCTCTTCATCACCCTGCAATGGGTGTAAAGTAACACATTAAGCACCTTTATAGCCCTGTTAATGCTCTTCTGATTTTCTGATAAAAGCTGTTGGTATAAAACCCAAAGCTCTTAGTGCTTTTCAGACCCGACTACTGTTTATTGACAAGTGCAAATGCAAGATCAGGTCTGCAGACACTGCTGCAAGGCTTAACTAGATGAGCTCATCCAGATGTGCCCTCCCATGTCTGCTCATGCTGCTCAGTGCAGGCAGGCCTCTGCAGTGACCACCAAAAGACATCTGATTAACACAAATAGTATCAGAAACAGCTCATCCATTTTGTGTTAAACTCTTTCTGTTCCTTGTTTGCTCTCTCATAAAACGCTCTCTGTTCCCCTCTGAGAGAAATTATGCCTCTTCCCCACTTCCTCTTGAACATACCCCTCCATTCAGTGAGTAATCCCTGTTGCTTCTCCCTCTTCCCTCTGCCTCTTGGACTGTAACTATCCCACAGTAGGAAGGTTACTGCCCTTGTGCCTTATTTCTGTGTCTCCTGTCCTTCCCTTCCCTTGTGGGAATGGGGTGTTCCTTCTCCCTCTCCCTCTAGTGTATCCCTTACACATCCTCTGCCCACAAACCACTGAAGCAGCACAAGTGCAGCAGCGCCTGTGTTTAATGTCTGCTGCATTGCTAGCACAAGCTGGATGTGGCAGGTGAAGGGCCTGTTCCTGCTTTATAGGTGAGCTGTTTCTTCCCTGAACACACCGTCTGTGCCATATGAGAGACTGTTTCAAGCTCCTTCAGAAAACCCGAATGAAAAACAGTTCTCTGCATAGGTCATAGAACAATTTCTGCATCTCCTGCTGTGTTAGGCTAGCTGGGTATCAGAGAATCAACTAGGTTGGAAAAGACTTTTCAGATCACCAAGTCAAACTATTACAAGTCCTTCTTAACAGCACAGTCAGGGCAGTGTATCTGTATCTTATTTGCAACTCATATGCATGGCTGCTGGTGTGCCAAGGCAAAAGATCCTTTTTCTAGTAGTTTTAGTCAGTGACTTTTCCTCTGTTTGCAGCCCAGAGAATATGTTCGGGAAGCGACTAGATGCGGCCACTGCTTTCCAGAGACCAAGAGCCAGTCGTCTCTATACAGCAAAGTGGAAGAGTCACCAAAGAGAGAAGGATGCATAGTAGAAAAAAACCCCTCAACTTTGAGGTTCTCTCTCTCCCTGGAATATTTGTGAAAAGATGTGAATATGGAAACAACAAGGATGTTCGACAGGTTTCAAATATAACACATAGGCTTGCTACACAGCGAGTGAGCAGAAGAGGGTTGTGTATTTGATGGCTGAAATACTGCCAGTCTCTCTCCTCCGCTTCAAAACATGTTCATGATGCCTAGACATAAAGTTCAGTGTTTCATTCCATCTCAATAGGGATTTTACGACTAAAGTGCCAAGGATAAGAAAAGACCAATTTGTAGTTTTATTGATCAGGCTAAAGGTCAGGGGCAGACGTGTAGGTCATGGTGCTTCCTTGGAACAGACACGGGACCAAGTGCCTACCTTCTGAAAGCTGGAGAATGAGGCGGGGGGGGAACTCACACTGATGAAACATGACAGCTGAGATGTCAGTCATGACCAAATTGGACAGGCACAGAGATGGGAGGCCTCTCAACAACCATAACTTTGCCCCCATGCCTGCACACTCTGGCACAGGGGCTTGTACTATGTGGTTGCTGAGGCCGTGATGTGGTTATGGGCATAATTTAATATAATAAACACGTAATTCATGCTGGCAATGTCTATGAGATCAAGTTTCCCAGTCCCAGCTGAACCACATAAAGCATATACTATCACTACAGGCTTTTTGCCCAAAATGGTAGGGGCTTCTGCTGCATGGCAGTAGCATGGAATGTATCTGTCACTATGGCCTGCTCTGGGCTGTCTGCAATAGTAGGATAACACAAAACTACATTGATTCATTGTCAGAAGTTTACAATTTATACTTAAAATGTCATGAAGTGAAATGGTTTCCACAGCAGTGGAGCTTTTCTCCCCTACATATACTAATTTTGTCCTCATTTGCCCCTGTGAATCACCACTGAAAGTGAGACTTGGTCCCTGTGGTATATTCTGTTCCTGGTTTGTTTGTGTCATGTTTGCAGTGTAAAGCAGTTTATGGCTGAAACTGTGCTTGCTGTAAAAGAGAGAGCATCCAGCTTTAATTAGAGATAATTTAAGCTAACCTGCTTTTCCCGCTGATTCTGAACTCTGCAAAGAAGTCGTCTTCATGCTTCTGCAAGTCCTCCCTCCTGTTCTCCTTGCTTACCCCACTAAGAGTGGCAATGGAAGGAGGCCTTCATACTTTCCTACTATTTAGGGTACATGCAGCGCAGGTAAACATTATTGTAAGTGGCTTAATTTACTTACTGCTTTTCCTAGCCTTACTTCAGGTTTAGTCCGTACAAAGCAAGCTTTGTTTTATGTTAATCTTCAGGACCAAAGGAAGAAGGATTCCTAACTCACAAGTGGCAGGTTAACACTGGTAAGCTCTTTGAAGGGGATCTAGAGAGCTAAAACCTTCCCTTGAACTTCCATTCCTGAAATGAACACTGAAAATAGGCAATAGTGCAAGTCCCTGAAGAAGGTATATTATTACAAATACAAAACAACTCTTAAGTATTTGTCCCATCACCCAGACTCTCAGATGGCTTGATTAATATCACACTAGTTCTCACACTATTTGTAATGGAATAAACAATACTGGTAATTTCTTGGTATATCTGATCCTAACTTGCAGTGGAGAAGGCAGATGACAAAGTGTGTTGGTGTCCCTTTGAATGGTGCATGTTATACATCAGGTCCATCAGGAGCTAGGATGGTCTAGCACACACACTTGCAAACACTGCACTCCACAATGGAGAAGAGGACCTCTTCTGTTTATGCTTCCTTACTCCAGTTCTCACAGTGGCAACTCTCAGCACTCATATACCTTTGATCTGGATCGTGGAGCTAGAGAACTGTCCTAATGTCACAAAACAAGGATTGACCAACCTAGGTTTTGTGTGTGTTCAAACTAGCTTCAATGCTTCATCAGTGTGCATTTTTATCACCTTCATTCCTTGTGTATTTGAATGTCTGTTAAACAGGTTGCTCTAATGAGGAGGAAGGAAGGGTCATATTTACTTCATGTAATAAGAAAATAGGAGAGGAGCAGAAAATTCAGAGCTGCCAGCAACTATACCCAGTGTTTTGCAGCTGAGAGGGTTTGCATCTAACAGCCATGGCTATTAGACCACATCAGATCTTCTAATTAAGTAACAGCAGTGGGGGAAAAGACATTCCCTGGGTGAAGCCAAACAGCTGCTGCCGCGTCTGTGCTGTATCATACTGGGGAGCAATGCCTCAGTGTGAGGGTTTGGATGGATGATATCAAAGGAGATCGTGTGCTGCAAATTGTTCAGTCTATAGAGGAGATGGGTAAGAGGCAGAGAGCGAAAACAGGGAAGGAAAGCTGGAGGCCAATAAGGCATCAGTTTGATTTAGAGGAGCAGGGACAACAGTGTATCCTCAGATACACAGCCAAAACACTAGTCTCAGAAGCATCTTATCAGTACAGAGAAACATTCCTTTTGATCTCTGATGTGTAATTGCTGGTTAGGGATACAGTGAAATATTACAGAGAAGTTGAGCAGGAAGATTTCAGCAGCCATATAATCAGGGACGTTAATGAGAACAAGATGAGACCTGGAAGAGTTTAGGATGAGGGCAGATGACAGGTTTGAACAAAAACAGAGTTATGGTGAAGCCCAAAACTGGGGCCCTACTTTGAACTCACAGGCAGGATAGGTGCAATGAGCCTCTTGGAGCAGAAACTGGAGATGCTGTTTTGCTCGCCAGGAAGGTGTATTTAAGAAAAAGAATAGTAAAAAAGACACAGAATCCCAGACTGGTTTGTGTTGGAAGCGACCTTAAAGCTCACCCAGTTCCAACCCCCCTGCTGTGTGCAGGGACACCTTCTACTAGAGCAGGTTGCTCCAAGCCCCATCCAACCTGGCCTTGAGCACTGCCAGGGATAGGGCAGCCACAGCTTCTCTGGGCACCCTGTGCCACTGCCTCTGCACTCTTTCAGGGAAGAACTTCTTCCTAGTATCTAATTCTACTCTCTTTCAGCTTAAAGCCATTTTGCCTCATCCATATATATAATATATGCCCTTGTAAAAAGTTCCTCTCCAGCTTCTTCTTCATGATTCACTATGGATGGATAGTAAGCCACCAAACCCGGATTTCCTATTTTGTCTAAATGTACTTTCAGGACACCCTTTGGCATATATTCCCACCAACAGGCTAACTCTCCAGGCTGGCACACAGATGAAAGCAAAGGCTGACCTGTTCCCACAGAATCTGCTGTCACCTGGAGCCATGTCCCTGGTATTGTGCTGTATGGCACAACACTTCCCAAAGGACACATCAGTAAACCTGCCTGTGTAGGCACACATGAGATCCATGCAAAGGGAGCTGAGGCCCAAAGGGGCTTAGGTGGGCTAGTGATGGGTTTTGCCTCAAAGATGGTGGTGTTACAACCCTGAGTAAAAGCAGCTTCCATGGTTTCATCATTAGCTCAGGTTAGGTCAGCTTCGCCTGATGGAAGAAGGAAATCAATGTGAGAGGTTTCTTTCCTCTGGATGGAGGTCAGTTGATAACAGCCTAGGAAAAGCCTGGGAAGGGAAGCCCTCACCAGAACATAAACCTGCATAGGGGAGCCACTAGGGCTGGGATGGAGCCTTGGGTGACATGGTCTACTGTGAGGTGCCTGTGGCAGAGGGCTGGAACTGGATGATCTTAAGGTCCTTTCCAACCCAAACCACTCCATGACTCTATGATTATTGCCATGTTCTCGTTGGGGGCTCTACCGGTGGCAATGTGTGAGTCTCTGGGGAACACTGCCATCTGAGCGCCTTCCTCTTGGAGGTGAGCAGGGAGGAGCACAAAGTGCTGAGCTCAGCTCCATACCCCACTTCACAGGCAGCCAACACACAGGTGTGCCCACTTCACTTAACCCCAGGGCTTGCACCGGGGCCACCGCACAAGGGTGGATAGAAGCAGGACGGGAGCATTCATCTCTTCCAGCCCTCCCGAGGCGATCTCATCCCTTGCTACCGAGCGAAAGCAGGTAAGTGCGGGCTCGCACGCCCCAGCCGCCCGCTCCCCCGCAGGGCACAAAGCGGTTTCCCGGCGCAGGTCCCGCAGCCATGCCTGCCGAGCACGCTCGCCCGCCGCTATCCCCGGCCAGGCCGGCAGCTGCTCGGTGCTGGTTTCCATGGTGATCCCGGCGGCGGGAGGGGAAGGCCCCTGCAGGGAGCTGAAGGGGGAATAGGGGCGGGCAGAGATGGCGGAGGGGAGGCGGTGTTAAGCCGTCGCTCGGGGCGGAAGGACGTGGGTTGGGTGCGGGTGCGCTGCGGCCCTGAGGTGAGGGGTCTGCCCCGAAGGACTTGGCTTGTAGGAAGCTCGGGAAAGGCAAAGATTCCCTATGGAAAAGATTTATTCCTCCTCTGGTGGGAGCCCTGCCGGTGCATGTGGTCATATCGGTGATGCTCCCGTGCTGGATGATAGGATGCGGGATGGTGCTTGGGGTAGCGGGCAAAACAAACGGGGCGTATAAATACGGACCTGGGGCTTCCCACAGTAGCGAGTTGCAGAGTTCAGGGTGGTGGTTATGGTAGAAAAGTGCTTGTCACCATGGTGACCAAGCAATGCCGCATCTTCCTGCGAGTGGGAAGCACCAGTTCCAGGCATCTGCAGGGTGAGACCAGTGGGTTAAATGCAGCCTTTGGAAGCCAGGGATCGCAATCCATGTTACAGCTGTGTACACACCTATGAGGTGAATGATTGGAATCAGCCTGATATCCACCTGGTGGCTGTAGGTGTACAAGATGACACCATACCCATGTGTGCAGGGCTGCCAGTGTCTGTTGAGTACTTCAGCCAGTAAAGTAAGTTTTATTGAAAGGCTAAAATGTGTTGGTGTCATTGACTAGGGGCTGGCATTCCCCAAGTTGTAACTGAGGAGCTTGATGCCTACCAAATGTTCAGATTTATGTTTTGGGTAGCTATAACAGTGTATATTTAGGTATGAATTCAATATATTGAATGTTAAGCCAAAGAGGATCCTGTGAAACTTTGTTATTGTTTTATTTGTTCATGCTGCAGTGAGATGAAAATCCTTGCTGTCCATCACCAGATGGACCAAGATCTTTCCTGGTATTTTGGGTTTGGTTTTGTTTCTTTTACCAGCATCACACCTTAGTCTGATAAAAGATACTACCCCTTCATACAAACTTTGGTCTTCTTCAGGAAGTCATAGACTCATAGGATGGTTTTGATTGGAAGGGACCTTAAATGTTGTCTAGTTCCTTAAAGGTTTTCTGGCCTTGAACACTGCCAGGGATGGGGCAGCCACAGCTTCTCTGGGCACCCTGTGCCAGCGCCTCAGCACCCTCACAGGGAAGAGCTTCTGCCTCCTATCTAATCTAAATCTCCCCTCTTTCAGCTTAAACCCACTCCCCCTCCTCCAATCACTGCCTGCCCTTGTAACAAGCCCTTCTCCAGATTCCTTGTGGGCCCCTTTAGGCACTGGGCTGCTCTAAGGTCTGCCTGGAGCCTTTTCTTCTCCAGGATGAACGAGCCTAGCTCTCTCAGCCTGACTTCATACAGGAGCTGTTGCAACACTCTGAGCATCTTTGTGGCTTGGTTCGACCTCGCTGAAGCAGTTCCATGTCCCTCTTGTGTTGGTGGCTCTAGAGCTGGACCCAGTACTGGAGGTTGGGGCTCACCACAGTGAAGTAGAGGGGCACAACCACCTTCCTTGACCTGCTGACCACACTCGTCTTGATGCAGTCCAAGTCCTAAGTATTCACCCCAGAGCCCCAGAAAAAAAACTCTCTATAAACATAGTCGATGGCTCCTAAGAAAGCTGACAACAAAGCTCCCTGATCCAGGGGTGAATTTCTACACTACTGCATGTCTAGATAAGAGGGTAGTTCTACATGTGGTCGAAGACTGCAGTGGCTCTCATATGTGGAAGGTCAAAGGCTCTGAACCAGAGAATGAAAGAAACTTAGTGGATTCTCCCTTATCCAGGTCTCCTTAGTGTCACCATGAATGAAGCTTAGCCAATGGATGTAGTGGCAGATGCCTGAAGTGGTTTGAGAGGATTTTGTTGAAGATGAGAGGGGCTTTGAGTGCACTGTAAAAGACAGTGCCTGTGAGGGAGGTGAAAACAACACTCATGGATTTGGAACCCTAGCTATGTTTAGATAGGTAAGTCAGTGCTGTACAGTGAGCACTTGAGCACGCACCAGATGAGCTGGTATATCTGTGCTTATCCATGCAGAGACATGAGCCCTGGAAGGAAATTAGCCGATTAGCACAGTGTAGCATTCAGGTTAATCTCCCCCATGTCTGAGCAGATTTCACTGGGTCTTGAAGCATGTGTGACTATATTGCTTCCAGCTCGGGAGTTATTTGGGGCACAACTACCCATTGATCAACTCCAGGAAAAGTAGGTAGTAGCTACAAGGAAGGGATGCTGAAACACCTTCAACCCTGCTGTGAGCTCTGCCAAAGCCAGGCTGGCAACATCCCTCAGAGAATGGCTGAACTGTGTAACACAACATTTATGGCTGAAGATGCTGGCCTCCCTTACTGCCTCTGTTCTTCCTGGAGTCTTGAGGGATCCCCCTTCCAGTTCCTTTCTCTTTCTTTCCCTTCCCAATCCTTTTTCTTTCCTCTTTTTGCACAGCTGAAATCCCCACATCACAGCTGAATCTTACCTATGCTAGTGAGAATCCACCAGCCACTTTTGGCACTGCCCTGGGGGATCACTGCTTGGAGTAGCCACATCCTTTGAGGTTCCCCCAGCTCAGATATATTCACTCTAGCTAAACCTGGCAGAAAGCCCCTTCCCTGTCAGCCTTCCTCCCTTCCCAGGACACTGTGGGAATGGCAGCAGCAGAATTACCTGGCTGCTTTTCAGAAGAACATATCCCAGAGCAAAGTAAGGCAGTGGCCTCAACCACTCAGTGTAATTAAACACAAGCATCGTTTCTGTGTAGCCTGTGCTGTGGCAACTGCAGCAGTTAGTCTCATTCAGCTGGAAGGTTTAGAAGGCAGAGCTGTGGTATTTCACAAAAGATCCTCCTTGCAGGCAGTGCCTTAAACCATTTCATTGAATGAAATACACTTGTGGAGCAAGGAATGCTGAAGGGGGGAGAGAAACACATGGGCTAGAACCATGCTATTGCTGGCTGTGGTTCAATAGCCACCCTTGGGGCAGCACCTTTTTATGCATAGTGCTTTGGCATCCTGATAGCATCTCTGTTTTTCTTCTCTTTCTCTCTTGAGCTCCCCAGGGAGGCAATATATTGTCTTCCCTCTAGTTAAAAGGAGAGGGGGCTGTTTGCATAGGCAGGTCACTGTATTTGTGGTGAAGGTGAAATGGAAGGGCTAGCTAATTCATGCGCACAGACAGGAGGATATAGCACTGCACTGTCAGCCATTACAGGAACCAGTGCATTCAGCACTGGCTGGAGCAAACTTTTGGGTTAGAGTAGCAGAAAGAGCTATGCTGATAAGGAAAAGCCAGTCAGAAAGGGGGGGGGCAGGGGGGAACAGACTAAAAAGCAAGGGGTCAGGTGTTTTTTGGGTGCTGTGTATGACCCTGAGTTCTTCTGGCACCATGATGGGGAAGGAAAGGGTATGGCCACAGTACTTTTGTGTCCCAGCTATTCTGGACTCGAATACACTCAACATACAGCCAGGTGGTGACATTGCCAAGGGCAATCTGGGACATGGTAAAAGGTCTGTGATATCATTTGATGCCTTGGGTGGGCTCTATGTGTTATGCTGGAGGTCATGAGATAGACAGAACTCAGGCCATGATCTGCTGAAGGGACCAGCAGAATTGGAGAGCCTAGAGCGGGAGCTCCTGCAATTCAGGCTTGGATTTCTTTGGATCTTAAGTGTTGGGTACTGCTGCCAGTGAATGCAAAGGAGATTTGGCAGTTACCCTCAGCTAGTGTAGGAGAATACCATCACTTGAGTCTTACATAGCGCTTTTCATCAAGCAGCATCTGTGTCCTTACTGCTACTTCTGTGTATCTTAGGAAACAGATGTGGAGAAGGTGAGTTGGAGTTGTCCAAAATTGCCCAGTAAACTGGTGGTAAAACAAATAGGAGACCTGCTGCCTCCCACTGCCAAACTGAGTTCACTTGTAGCACGCAAGGGAGTGAAACATACGGCTGCTGTCTTCCTCTCAGCTCTTTCTGAGGTAAAGCAGAAAGCTCTCTCTGAGCTTGTGAATACTGAAGTCTCCTGTGCCAGGATAGCAGATGCCTGCGCTGTGTGGGTCCATGCCATGTGAGGATCATTGTCCAGACAGCATACCTTACTCTGCAACTGGTCTGAAGTATTCGTTCCTCACGTGGGATGGCAAATGGGGGGAAGGTAACTAGATTTATCTCCCTTGTAGCCCCTTGCCTGGGACTTGGTATGCAAGTTCCAGATGGTACAAAGCCCCTGCTGCTTGGATCTGCACAAAAACCTGCACCTTCCTCAACCTATTTCACAACATACTTGGCTCGCTCTTGCTTGGTTGCTATTTGTACCAGTTAAGCTGAGCTGCCAGGAACGTTTGCAAACAGTGAAAAGCAAAGTGGGATGCACAAAGCAAGGCAAAATGGGTCTCAAATCTGACAAAATGCCTGCAGGTGCTTGTAACATCTGACTTACTCCAGCTCATATATTATACTCCACACAGTCATTCACCCAGCTTTCTCTTGCCCTCACCCCCACATATGCTTACCCTCCACAGGTTCATTCACCTTCTCTTCCAAGCACAGTCATTCTCACACACAAATCTACCTCAAACACACTCTTTGTTCTCCATATACAAACACAGACATTTGTGAGTACTGAGTGCAGTATCTGTAGGTGGTATATATACATTTGTATAGCAGATGATGCTGTAATCTTATACCTATGCTGTGAGGAAAAGCCTTTGGGATTAGTGAGCTGAGAACTCTGATTGCTCTCCCTTTCATGTAAAATACCACTGATCCAGTTTATGGGGCTGCTGCTTCCATCCTTCTCCGAACTCTACCACTGTTTTCCATAGAACCTCCCTTTCTGCTTATCTTTCCCTTGACTCTTGCTCCCTATGCTTTTCCTTTCCCACACTGCTACCCAAGGCAGTGTTTTCCAGAGCTCAGTCATCCCTTTCTCTCTCTATGACCTAATGCTTGCCCTGGTTATATCACTGGGAGAGCAAGCATGGATGAGCAATGACTGGGGCATGGGGCAGGAGCTCCGGCAAGGTGTGGTGAGATCAGAGGCAGAGATGGTAAGTGGTGGTGTGGACTGCACTGCTATCCCAGCAGTGCTGAGACTGCCTGGCATTGAGCCTGCCTCTAATGGAATGTGACCCACCACTGGGAATGAGCTCATCTGTAATCCACTTAATTGAGTTTTATGAGTAGGGCTCTCACATGAGGGAGCCAGCTCTGCCTTCTTCCTAGCACTCACCCTCCCTTGCTTGCTGTCCAGGGAAGGGAAGGGGTGTGGGAGGTGTGTGCACTGTGCTGTGGTTCTTCTGGTTTCTGATTTTGCCTCATGCTCTCTGGCTGTTTGTTTTTGCTGCAGGTAGTGATGCTCAGGTTTCCATGTGAATATTGGTGATGCTGTCAGGACTACAGAGCCTTAAATTTTCCCAGATTCTTGGTCTCTGTGCTAGTTCTGGATCCTCAGCAGAAAGGCTTTCATGTGCCATACAGACCTCACGTAGGCATGAACCATTTTACCTGGGAGTCCAAGTGGGATGGGACCAGGGTCATTGTGAGCTCACTCCTGCTTTCAGTGTGCAGTGATCTAAGTGGTGGAGCTGTCAGGATCCCATGAGCCTGTGTTTACACTGTAATGTCTTGCCATCTTTAGCATCTGCATCATCATTTGTTTGTACTGTGTGAATTGGTCACAGAAGGGCCGGCAAACAGAGAAATCTGCTGTCTGCCAAGGGATTTACAGGCTTGACTCTGCTTGGTGAAAGATGCAGCCTTTTCTTTCAGTGAAGCAGAATGGGGAAAAAGAGGAATCAAGAGAGGAAACCTTCTCCCCAGGGGGGTGTTAATGCTCTTGGAATGGGCTAATAGAGACCCTCTGGCATGTGTTATTTGGGGTGTAACCCACCCAGTGCTGGCCTATTTGAAATAAGGGCAGGATGCAACTCCTGCTGCTTTTCTATTGCTTCTGGTCTGCCTTGCAGGAGGAGACTGACATGGGTTCAGCTCTAATGTTGAATACACAGAGCAGTAGCTCAGCAGTTCCAGAAATGCTTTATATGTAAAATATATCTATTTATATATGAAATATTATATTCATATTTATATATGAAATCACTTTAAGGAAATGTCATGGCATATGGAAGGGGAAATCTCCTCATGCATTAACACAAAGACCGAAACAGACCTGTGCTAGGAGCAGCTAGGAATCACCACTGTGCATTGAGGGATATTTCAGGTGTTTCTTACAATCCCCAGACACTAGAATTATGGGCATACATGCTAATAAAAGGCTTCATTTTGGTAAATGTGTGCTTCTAGTCTTCACAATTGCAGACAATACTGAAAAATTGGACCAGGTGAAATTTGAGAACTCAAAACCCAGAGAGGTTATAAAAAGTACTCGTATTGTATGGCTTGGGTTTGTTTGAATAGCGTGTTTTTAAGCCAGTCTCACACAGAGGTGCAATGGCTTTCCATTGACATCCTGATGCTGAGAAACTATAATGACTATTCAGACAGTTCATTACAGCCATGCTACACCTGAGTGCCCATTTTCTTTCCTTCTGCTTTCTCAAGTTCAAGACTCTCTAAATCATAGAACCATAGAATAGTTGGGGTTGGAAGGGATGTTTAAAGGTCATCTCATCCAACCCTTTGCAGTGAGCAGGGGTATTTTCAACTGGATCAGGTTGCTCAGAGCCACATCCAAACTGATCTGGAATGTTTCCAGGGATGAGTCATCTACCCTTGCTCTGGGCAGCCTGTGCCAGTGTTTCACCACCCTCATCGTAAAAAAAGTCTTCCTTGTATCTAGTCTAAATCTACCCTTACAGCTTAAAACCATTACCTTGTTATACCACATCAGGCCATGCTAAAATATTTGTTTCCATCTTTCTTATAAGTACTGAAAAGCTGCAGTAAAGTCTCCCTGGAGCCTTCTCTGTGCTGAACAACCTCTCTGGGTATTCCATTGCTCTGACCATTTTTGTGGCCCTCCTCTGAAGCCTCTCCAACAGGTCCATATGTTTCCTATGCTGAGGATTCCAGAGCTGAATCTGGCATTTCAGGTGGGTCTCACCAGAGCAGAGTAGAGGGGCAGAATCGTCTCCCTTTACCTGCTGGCCATGCTCCTTTTGATGCAGCCCAGGATACAGTTGGCTTTCTGGGCTGCAACCACACGCTGCTGGGTCATATGCAGCCTTTCATGCACCAGTACCCTCAAGTTCTTCTCCTCAGAGCTGCTCTCAATCCCTTCATTCCCCAGCCTTGGGCATTTCCTGGCCCAAGGAGCAGCACCTTGGACTTGGTCTATTTAGCCTCATGAGATTCATATGTGCCCACTTCCAGAGCTTGCCCAGGTCCCTCTGAATGGCATCTCCCCCAGGCATATCAACTGCACCACTCAGCTCAGTGTGATGAGCAAGCTTGCTGAGGGTGTCCCACTGTCCATGTCATTGATGAAGATCCCAATACAGACCCCTTAGGGATGCCACTTGTCACCAGTCTTTAGACATTGATTCATTGACCACTACTCTCTGGATGCAGCCATCCAGTCAATTTCTCATCGGCTGTTGCTTTTAAAGAGGAAGCCTTTTGTCTCATAGGCACCTAGATTACAAATCCAGCTCGTTCAGCAATTTTGTCTTTTTTTTTCATCTTTAAAGTGAGCATTGCAGGACTACAGGGTTCCTCCAGTACCTAGCACCTCGCCTTCACCTCTCCCCTCTGACCTATCTCCCATATATATGTGTGAGGAAGGGCTTGAGAGCAGTTACTCTACTGCTAGTAACTTAACACACAAATCTGTTGGAGCTTGATGCTGAAAGGCTAGTATTCAGTTGAACAAACTTAGAGACTGCCTTGCAATGAACATACCATTTACTCTAAAATCTGAAAACAATCATCCCAGCATGATGTCCCCAAATAGCCATGCAATCTGGATAGAGGTAACACTCTTCTAGTGAATTCAGTGCTGGAAATACCTTCTCTCAAATACATTCTTCTGCCATGTCCTTTCACTGTGAAACTCCTGCCATCAGGTTTGATAATATTTTATCCCCTGTGTAGTAATTGGCTTAAAAAATGGCAGGAGACCCTCAGTATTGCCTCTGGTTCTTTCTGTTTACAGCATCCACACAAAACATATGGTACATGGAGAAAGGAAGAGCTGTGAAAAGGATGAAAGCTGTTCCAGTAAATGTGGTTGTTAAGAGCCAGTGGAATATCTGTCATTGATGACAGCAAAATATTTTAGGATATTTGTACTTTATGGCACAAACATTTTTTTTTTTCCAAGGAGTTTTGTAAATACTTTTTCCTTTTTAAAGTACAATGGCCAGGAAATTACTTCTGTCATATCCCAGGGCACAAAATATGTCAAAGTTTCTCTGAAGATCTGCAGTGCTTCATTCCACTGCTGCTTCAACCCCAAAGAGAACTTCTCTGTCTTTTCCTCCCTATCCATAGCAGTTGGCCTACTAAAGGATACTGATCCTTTCCCTAGCATTTGCCTCACATTTAGATGTTCAGACTGTAGTCTTTGTTTATTCAGGCCAGGCAGTGTTAAAGTAGACAGGTCCATAAATAATTACTGCTCTTTTTTCTTCCTTCCCCTGATAAATCTCTTCCTTCCATGGCAATTACCCAGGTTTGCTAGTGGAGCAGGAGACAGAGTGCTGACTGGCTGTGGAGGTCCATACTGCATCAGCTATGGAAGATCATGCATCACTCTTGGTAATAAATACACAGCGTAGCCCTCCCTTGCTGAGCTCTTTGCATCTACAAAACACCCACTCACATGTACGCATATAAACAAGCAAACAAATCACACCACCTAAAAACCTAATTTAACAATTCCTCCTCCAGCCTGGGAAGGGAAGGAAAGGAAGAAAGGAGGATGTTGGTTGTTTCTATTTCTGAAATATTGAAGAGCTACTTAACTACTATTGTGACAGCAAGATAGATAACTAGCTGGATTAGACAGTGAGAGAAGGAGATGGGAAGTGTGGAAGAGACAGAGAGGAAGAAGCTTTGTCACATGCCTCTGTCAGCTTTATCAGGGGCTTTCTCGTGAATCCTCAATGGAGTGGACCCTGTGGGTCAATCTCATTAGAGATAAAAAAGGAAGAGTCCACACTGAGCTCTACCTTGAAAGTTTGACAGCAGGGCCCCTGGTCAGGCTTGGAGGAATAACAGCAAGGTCAGGAGGTGACTGATATGGAGATGGCAGTGACAGTGGCACCGCTGACCAAGTGACCTGTAGAAAGCCATTTGTTCAGCGGGGCACAAAAAACCCCCAGTTTGTTCCTAAGGAGAAACCGGTGGCCAAGACACCATGGCAAGTAGATGCTGAGCAGACCCTTCTCCAAATGAGCTGACTAACCCACAGGTGATGTTTCCCTGAAGGTCCTGGGTCACCTGAGGAAATTGTTTCTAAGAAAGAAATCCATCTCAAAATGAGCAAGTAGGAGTCTGAGGTCAGCAGCCCTCGTGGGCAGGGCAGCACGAGGGCTACTGAAGTTTCTCAAGCAGGAATGACATCTAAATAGCATTCAGAATGATCAGGTTCCCTAACGTCAGGCTGTTTGATGGCAGGGAGAAAGAAGAATGTCTGGAGCTGCTGGGGGCAGCTGAATTAGTATCTCAGTCTGTTTTCTAAGTAATTTTTTTGATGCAGTAGATGACCAGATGCCTTGGGAAAGGGGTCAGGAAGCCCATGTGCTGTATTAGGTTTGTGGCTGCTACATAGTTTTCTCCCTGTAGAAGGGGGCTTCCTGATGCTTTCCTGCCTAAGGGGTAGAGGAAGATTGCATCCTGCTTGTGGAATGTAATCTTCTCTATTGTAACAGAGTGTCCCAGTGTTGTGAATGGCCTTACAGATGGGGTTGTGCACACTTGGCATCAGTTCCAGGGGGCAAGAGGGGAAGAGGCACATGAGGGTATGTGGTGTGTGTGGGAAGTTTGCAGTGCATCTGCTCCCGCTCTATCAATTCTGTGGATAGAAAGAGGCTGACATTAACGCTCGTTGTATGGATTTTGCAAGGTCTGTGGTGATATGTGCTTCCTGTTATAGATTAAAGTCAATTTCTATCTTGTCAAAAGGGGTTAGGAGTAGTCTAGTTTTGCTATGTGCATGGCTTTAGGTATTTGTGTGGTAGCTGAAGGTAGTGTCAGGAAACCACTGCTTCAGACTTCCAATGGGATTATAGCCTAACAAGAGCTGGAATACTGCTGGGCATGGAGCTTCCTATGACCTCTTCAGTGCTGCTGACAATGCACCAGTGCATTCTACAGTGGTCATAGCCAAGGGTCCCACACACCCACCCTCATACCCTCTGGGAGCAGTTCTTCAAGCTCCAGGCTTTCACGTTTCTAAAACGGGATCAGTGTGTCGCTTACTCTTTGCCCCCATCCCTCCACTCCAGCTGCCTGTGATCCCAGTTGGTTCTGGCTCAGCAGTCTTTCTAATGGGAGCTGCAGTGATACAGATAACCAGACAGTGTTCTCAAAGCAAGGTATTGTTGATCAGAGCAGTATTACAGGCCATCAAAGGAAAACCTTTCTTTTAGTCTCTTCTGGTAGTAGGACAGCTGTGTTTGCTTTTCCACTTCTCTCAGTGCATCAGGAGTAGCACAATGCTATTCCCTTTTCCATGCCTTCAAGGAAGTACTCTTAAAGGCTTATTTGATGTATTGGATCAATTTTTTAGGCAAAATCCCATATGACCTAAAAGTAGCATTTTTCTATGGTTGGTAGCAAGTTGCTGCCTGTTAGTGGCCCTACTTGTGTTTAGCCAAGGGTACTTCCTTAGAGCTAAGACAATACCTTTGATGCCAGTATATAGAGATTCCTTTAAAATAACTTTTTCCTCTGCAGTTTTTCTTTAAAGCCTGATCTATGGAGGTAGTAAAACTCCTTGTAGCCTGCAAAAAAATCCCCTTTAGCTATTCTGTAATATCACTGATCAGGTTCTTCACTCCATTTTCATTTTACTGTTTGTTTCTGTTATGAGGTAATTTGGAGACTGGAGATCAGAGCAAGGGTATAGAATTCCCTTGTGCAGAGGTCCCACTCCCCCCTATACTATCAGCTACCTACCCTGGATCCGAATCAATTACATGTGAGGGAAGTGCTCTGTGTTGCATCCTCTAATTCCTACTGTTACCGCTCTCCATTGTGTAAAGAAGCTTGTAGCGGCAGACTCATCTAATATTCCCATTAGAACAATCCTGCTAATACAAGTGATTTAAGCATAGACTTTTGTTGTAGAAATAATAGCTTAAGTGGAGGTGGAACCTCCTCTATACATCTTTCCTTTTGCTTTTGAAATCTCAGGGCCTACAGCATATTATATGTCACAGGAAATATCAGTGTAACTGCATATTGTAATTTGCTTGCAGCACGTATCATGGAAGGTATCAATGAAGTGTTTGACAATGATAGCAATACAGAAATAATCTGTTTTAATAATCTAGCAGACATTTTTTATCCAGCTGTTTAAGCCTCTCACTATTTGTTGGTGTAATAATCGTAACAAGAAGCACTGTGTAACTAATACTGCATCCAGAGTGGAAACATTGCTTATAATGTCTTCTCCCTTGTAAAACAAAGTCCTGCCTCTTTATGTGAGCACACGGGCCTTTGTGTGATCAAGGACTTTGATCTACACCCTCACATCTCTGTGAGCATTGGTGTAGTTGTGAGCGATGGAGTCTGCAAGTGAAAATGTCAGGCAAAAAGTGTTTATGCAATTTGGAAAATAATGTAGATCCTGTCGTTGCATCTGAGCCAGATAAGATTACACTGTATGTGTCTGTCTGTGGGTATGAAGGAAAGTGAGCAAGGGAGAGATTACACTGTGTTAGAAAAAGGAATGACAAGTAAGTATTAGAGATAAAGCTGTGTTTTTGAGGCCTCTGTGTTAGAAAGATTTCATTGTGCAGGTGTGTGTGTAGCTGTGCTTATATCTGAAGGGAGCCTCCAAGGATCCTGGAGGTGGGACTCTTCCTCAGGGACTGCAGCAATATGACAAGGGGTGATGGGTTCAAACTGAATCAGGGGAAGTTTAGGTTAGACACAAGGAAGAAGTTCTTTACTGTGAGGGTGGTGAGGCACTGGCACAGGGTGCCCAAAGAAGTGGTGAATGCTCCATCCCTGGCAGTGCTCAAGGTCAGGCTGGACAGAGGCTTGGGTGACATGGTCTAGTGTGAGGTGTCCCTGCCCATGGCAGGGGGTTGGAACTGGATGGTTTTAAGGTCATTTCCTACCCAAACCTAACCATTCTATATAAAGCATTCTATGTAAAGAGAAGATTTGTGTGTGTTTAGAGGGTGATACGTATATGTGTCATTCTACAGTGACACTGTATGACACTGCATATGCATTTTAGGGATGCAGTGTGTTACAGTATGTGTGCATGTGTATGTATGCATACACAAGAGAGCCTACACTGTGTATGTTAAAGAGAAGGTCAGAGAAAGATAAAGTCACAATATTTGCCTAGTTCACAAGATGAAAATGTAAGTATGAAAATAACACAGCCTGTGTGTTTCTCTGTATGCAGGTGTCTGCATGTATTTTAGAGAATTTGTAAACTCTGTTTCCATTTTATTCACAAAAACCCCACTGTCAGTGCTTGAGAAACATTTTTCCCAAAATTCTGGAGTTTCCAATAGCTTTTTCACTCCAAGCACTTAGGCTTTTAAAAATTGCTATTAAAATGTTTGTTGAAGAGGCAAAAGTATATCTAGGGAAATAAGACTTAAAATTCCCCTCTGAGAAAACAGAGTCAGTTGGAATAAATGTTCATTTTGTTGATGAACACACTGGAGTAAACAGAGGAATCGGAACTTATCAGAACTTGTATTTTGCCTAAAGCAAATTTTAATTACACTTGTTGAGTATTCCCTGATAAATTCATTCAAAACAGTAAGTTACCAAAAACCCCATCTTTCCCTCCGGGAAACATGCACATGGACTGGTGATTCAGGAGCTGGAAGTTGTGATATAAACATGCATTTTTAAAAAGAGTGCATTAAATCCTTTTTCAGGAGCAATTTGTGACTCTAAACTGCCTGCTAAAAGCATTCAGTTTTTATTCAGGAAGTAGTCACCTGAATGGTGTTTTTATCTCTGACATTTTGGATATGCTAGAGAGAAAGCATGACTTAGCCATATGATGGAGAATTAAGATGCTCTTTTTTGTGTGCTGAAGATAGGGAAAAGGCTGCTTCTGTCTTCTTCTTGGCTCGCGCTCTGCATCTTGACAGCAGTGCCTCTGCTTCCCTATATCTTACCCATGTTCAGTCCTTAGAACCAGGCTCTTCTGGAGTTACATGGCCCCTTCAGATGTGCCCAAACTGTGTTCTGCTTACAAGGGCAAAGGCTGAATCTGCAAGACTGGGACACACAGAATAGAGGCCACTTTCCATGGCCTTCAGTTATTGCCACCTCGCTTGGGAATGATGTTGAAGTGACACTGACAACCACTTAAAATGTTTTAATCTGACCTTAGGCTTCATCATTTAGACTGCTTGTGTTCTTATGTTTTCACATTGCTGCATACATATGAGAGGTGGTTTCCCTGTCCTCTCCTACTTACAGTCCCTAAGGCGACTGGATACTTCAAACAACCTCATGCAGTAAATGGTAGAGAACTGGGATGGCCAGGACTTGCTTCTGCTAATCTGAACGCAGCATCTGCATGTAGGCTGGTGCTCTCCACAACTGTGATTCATATACCTATCACTTCCATGTCATGGCAACCTCAGGAATAGCTATTGGACTGCAGGGGTGCCAGCATACAGGTATGGACAGAAGCACTTGGCATTCTCCTTCACAACTGCTTCTAGCAAGGGAAAATAGGGAGGAACTTCTCAGTCCTGCAAAGGCATGTGCAAAGGGCAGGGAGAAGGTGGTAGCGGGCACAAAGGGATATTGATGTTTGTCCAGCACTGGTTCTTCTGTACCTGGGATGGACCTGTTAACAACCTTCTATTATCAACAGCCATCAACTGTTAATTCCATGGGTGTTCAACCTGGATGAACTCCTTTGGTGTTAATGGGGATCCCTCAGTGTCATTCTGTAAAGCCTTCACTGAGATTCAGCAAGAGTTAGCTTTTGTCTAGAAGTTTGCCTTTTTGGCCTACAGCCATCTCACCTCTGGCTGCAAGCTTGATGACAGGCTCGAGGCGTGAAGAAGGGTGAGACTCTGAATACTGAAGAGAAGAAAGTGAAGACAGAGCCGTTTCATCTACTTCAGCACTAACCCCAGTGCAAGCTGTGCAGGATAGCCATTAAACATCTGCACTGCTTCATGCTATCATCCGACGAAACCTTCCCTGTCTCCCATGCCTAAGATGATATGCAGGCATTTATTCCATCAGTTAATCTTCTCAATGCTCATTTCCCAAGATAGCTGGTGCTTCTAATTCTGGAGCATGCTGGTTTCAGTGCTGCTGGAACCTGGCTCTGCTATGCTCTGACAGCACCTGTACAGCTCATCTTGGTGGCCGTGTCTGCCTGCACAGAAACAGCGAACAAATCCTCCCCTTTGGACTCATTCATGAGCTTTGCAGCAGGTGCATCTGCTGGTTCTCTTGTGTGCTCTCACATTTATGTGCACTGCCAGCTCTCAGCACCTTCTTGTGATTCTCCTTGTATTATTTTCTGCAAAGCCACAGCTATTGGAATCAGGTGGTTGCGTGAACATACTGGCTGTCATTTAAAAAGGGATGGAAATTGTTGCTTTTCTGGTTGTGGAGCAAGCTTGTAAATGCAGTGATATAAAAGAAACAACATGAAAAGACAAAGCTTTTTGTTTAATTGTTCGATTTATAAAGCAATAGAAGGATTTTTGGGAAGTGCACAACTCAGGGTTTTGACTGTGGATTTAGAGCTACCTTTGTATACACATGTGCCTTTTCAGCTGCATATATAAAAATACACATGCATTTGGGTGTCAGTGTGTACACCCACACCTGCCAACTGCACATATCCCCTTCTCACAGAAACCTCCACTCCCACTCTGCCTTTCTGCCACACATTTCCCTTTCTGCAGCTTCTGTCCACCACCTTTCTCTGAGTTATGGAATCTCCACTATTGCTTGTACCAAGTAACCTTCTCCCCCTCCCTCCCTTCCTCCTCTCCTTCACTCCAGGAAAGCTCTTTCTGATTTTCTTTTCACTGATGTCTGGCATTCATACCTCTGTAGACAGAGAATGGCAGGAAGACAGTGACGTGAGCAGACAGAATAACCGGGGAATAAAAAGGAGTTGGTTGAGAATCTGTAATTAGAAGCCCAATTTCCATTTCCTTCTCAGGCACTTTTAAAATCCCTTTCAGGGGTTTCTTGACTGTCTCAAAATTGAATGTCATTGAGATATTTTCCTCCTTTTTCTTTTTTTTTTTTTTCCCTTTTTTCCTTCCCCTTGCATCCTCTTGTTTCCTTGGCAACAAGTTGGTGATGCAGGAGCTAGAAATGTGCTGTGTCTCCGTGGAGATGCTGGCGTGGGTGTGCCATGGTGACATCCAGGATGGACGCAGAGCTCTACCAATCCTACCCCACCCCTTGCAAGAAGCACAATAGGCCCAGCCTTGGAGGTGACGCTCTTACTTTTAGCTTCATGGGTGTTAATCTGCTCTGTTTTCATTGCACGTACAGCATGACGATGGGTCGTAAGATCCAGATGCCTCATGAGTTACATCAGCACAAACTGAGTAACTTGAGGGGAGGTTTTAGGGCCAAATCTTCAGGAACTTCTTAACTTAGAAGAATGTGCACTCCTATCTTGGAGGGTCACCCATTTGACTTAAGTCTTTCCCCTTCTCTAAGAGAAGAAAGAGTTACCAGTCATTAATGAATAGGACTGTGAATCAGAGCTCCTATGTTTCACTTCCTTCTAAATGAAGTCGTTCCTCTCTTTCATACCTCAAGGGCTGCTCATCTGGAATGCAAAGAAGCTGCTATTGCTCCTGGCCTGGGGCATGGGAGATTAAATTTTATTGAGATGTTTAGCTGGGAAGTTCCAAGGCAACTTACATGTATAATCCCTTAAGACAAAACTGTCTCTTCCAGAGAGTGTTGCTCAGATGACTTAGATCTTGTCTGGGTCTGCCCAACAGCACACAGATAACTGTTCATAAGGCAATAGTTAAGTTTGGAAGACATCTGAGACTAGACCTACCCAAGTGACTCAGTATAATGTTCTCTCTCCCTCTTGCCCAGCACACTTGATATCTTTACAATGTTTGCTTTTATTGCACATGCAGCCTGCTGAACCTTCTTATTCCGTATTTTGCATTATTCCATATTGTGGCTCTAAGCCAGGACCCAAACTCTCCCTTGCCATAGCAGTCCATACAATAGCAGAGTAAGGACTAGCCACAGTCTCATCAGATACCCAGAGGTTCTACTGCCTATTTGTTTTTGGTTTGTCATAAAGAAGGCTTTATGACATCACACAGAAACTGTGATGTCAACAAGGAACCCTCTGGGTAGCCTTCTGAGAGGTTGCTAAGGATCTTCTTACTGCCACATGACTGTAACTTTATCCCAATGGGATTTCCAGTAGGGCTCATCCATGTAGCAGTAAAGCCAAGTATCGAATTCTTCTTGCCAGAAAGACCAATTAAAGGATTAAATGTGAAAAGCTGAAACCCATGACATCCATGGTGACAGGGTTTTCTTTTCTTTTTTAGACTGTAATCATCTTTGCAGCATATTGTTCTGGGATCAGTACCGCTGGGGATACATTAGTACAACGATTGACGGAAAGAAGCTGAAGAGGGAAACCAAAGTGAGCCCAGCCAAGGCAAGATTAGCTTCTCTTCCACCCTTACTGGCACGTATCTTTTGCCTTCTTTCCTACGCTTTTCAGGCACAGACCGAGTTTATTTAGCTTCCAAGATGGCAAGGTGCTTGTTCAAAAGGTGTTTTATTGTGTGAAGCCAGAGGAAACATGAGGAACAATCAGACACCAGAGGCACATTAAGAAGATGTGTCATTGACACAGTATGTCAGTGAGAAGGAATGAATCCAGGTTCTGTTTTTAGGGACGTTATGTTCCAAGGCTGCACATAAATCTGACTCAAATGCCTTGCTTGTTGGATCTGAATCCAGAGTTTATTCCCAACTGCCACTGAAATCCAGGTTGGATTTTATTTGCACTTGTGTTAAGAGATGAAAGGAGCTAACACATCTGTCTAGCTCCAGCAGTATGCTCAACTATTGTAGCTAAAGTCTAAAAGAGGTCTTCTGCCTCAAGGAGCAAGCAGCCCATAGGTGTGATTTGATAAGATGCAGAACACCATACAAGAGACACTTCTACTAACTTCTGTGGGGGGAAAAGCTGTGTGTTTATGGGAGTGGAAGTGACACAGCAGTGCCCAAGCTCAAAGCCTATTATGTGAGGAATTACCTGGAAGCAACTGTAAAGGTAGGGGAAGCTGTTGTTGGAAGACTCAGTAGAGGGACTGTGTCTAACATCATGTGACTAAAACTAAATTGAGAGGAAGATGAACTCAAAATCAGGCAAAACTATTCCATGGGATCTTTTGCCCTTTTTCTCTAGATGCACTAACAGAAAGTATTTGCTCTCTGCAGAACATTTTTTCCTTAAAACATTGCAGTATTTACATTCCCAGCTCAAGAACTGTGACTGATTGTGCAGGAAGAGTCAAAATTTTCCCTAAAGAAAACACCCCCTTCTTCCTCCCTCATATCCTGACTCTGGAGCTGTGGGAATGAGCCCTGCATTTATCAGGAACACTGCAAAGAAAATCCTGCCAGCTCAGGTTCTTCTTCATTTTGGGTAGTCACAGGGACACCCCAGAGGAGCTTTCCTCATGTCCAACAGCGTTATGTTTCCCCGGGTCATCTGAAAAGCAGCTACAACATGAAATAAAGTTCAGTCCAGATTCTTCTGGCATCTTCTCCTGTCTACTTCTTGCACCCCTTTGTGCTAGGTGCTGTATGCACAGCATACATGAGAGACCTCACCCTGTCTCTTGCCCCTGGGAGCATGCACTGACTCTGATTGCTTTTGATTTCTCTTCCCCTCTTTCCCCTGACTGAGATTCACCAGCTTCTGCTATATGACAGGTTCCTGTCAGCTGCCAGGGCACTAAAATAGACCTTTATCTTGTCTCCACAGCCTTGAATGACGGCGCTGGCAATAGGTGCACTGCAGCCAGGCAGCCATTCCTGCCATATGCTCTTTCAACCTTCCTGCATGCTAACACAGCAAGCTGTAGCCTGGCAGATTTGCTGTTTTTCCTTGCAAGACCTACAAAAGGAAGCGATCCTGGTATCTCTCCTTATTGCAGCATATTATTATGTTGGGTTATAACATTTCTTTTGCCTTCTTCCTCCAGCATTGGGTGAGAGTCAGAGCCAGAATACCAGTCCAATGCTAGAGAATGAAAATCCTGCTAATTCCCTTGAATTAGAATTGGCTGCAGAAATGGCCTTGGGGCACCCATCATAAATTAAATTGAAACCATGCAGTTGGGGGGGGGGGGGGGGAATAAACCAACCCAAAACCAAGAAACAATCTTCCTTTACGGAGAGAAGACATTACATATTCACGCTTCATGCATGCACACCGTTGCCAACTAATCCTTCTTATTCCACAAAGCTAATTTCAAAATAGCATTTGTATGGCATGGTTTGCAGGGAAAGGCACTGATGAATCAGTTAGCTGCCCTTTATAATAAGCCTTGCACAACTGCTTCCTAGGCTGCTCTTTTCTACTGCCTTGTCTTTCAGTCATCTCTGTGCCACATGCTCCTTATTCAAAGCTGAATAACCATGCAGCAAAGTTACTGAGCAGGGGCAATAAATAAGGTGAAGCGCAAATACACAGCACAGTTCAAGCTGCTAGTTTTCTATAGTCTTGATGTAGGGACATGGGGATTCTGCTGAATGACTGTGCTGATGCTTGAATGAGGAATGATAAGCCTGTAATTTACTTGCATGGCTGTGCAACTGCTTCCTGCTGAGTAGGAAAGCCTGGAAGAGTGCTGTTAGTCCTAACACTGCTGCAACTCAAAGCAGTTCTTTGGCACCACAGGTGTCACAGACGTCATTGACTAAATGAGCCCTACACCACAGCCTTTGGTTAAATATTGCTGCCCAACAACAGTTGGTAAGTCCAGCAATTGCAGAAGAAATATGGTAGAAGCCAGCTGCTGCAGGACTAGCTTCTGATAGGTCTGAAAGCCTGTATTCATTGATTTGGAAACCTACATGTGGAGCAACTTATAGCACTACAATAGCAAGGAAACTGACCCAATATGCTGGTACTTCTTCTGGCTCAGAATGTCAGCCTGTCCCTGGCACTGGGAGACTTCAACTCTCACTACCTCATCCCACCACCCATGTTTGACAAAGAGGCAGTAGCCACAAAGATAGTTCAATCTCCAGGAGTGTCACTAATATTGTCTCTGGGTAGAAGACAGAGGAAGATTCAAATTAACGAAGGAGAGGCAGGGAAACTCTGGTGTTCTTGGGTCCATTTGGCAGCTCGAGAATGACTGCCCTTGGATAAACCAAAGGTCCATCACAGTATGTTAGAGATTTGAAGGGACCTCAAAAGATCATCTAGTCCAATCCCCCTGCCGGAGCAGGAACACCTAGATAAGGTTACACAGGAACGTGTCCAGGCGGGTTTTGAATGTCTCCAGAGAGGGAGACTCCACAACCCCCCTGGGCAGCCTGTTCCAGTGTTCCGTCACCCTCACTGAGAAGAAGTTTCTTCTCAAGTTTAAGTGGAACCTCTTGTGTTCCAGTTTGTACCCATTTCCCCTTGTCCTATCATTGTTTGCCACTGAGAAGAGCCTGGCTCCATCCTCGTGACACTCCCCCTTTATATATTTATATACACTAATAAGGTCACCCCTCAATCTCCTCTTCTCCAAACTATAGAGACCCAGCTCCCTCAGTCTTTCCTCATAAGGGAGATGCTCCACTCCCTTAATCATCTTAGTTGCCCTGCGCTGGACTCTCTCCAGCAGGTCCCTGTCCTTCTTAAACTGAGGGGCCCAGAACTGGACACAATATTCCAGATGAGGTCTCACCAGGGCAGAGTAGAGGGGAAGGAGGACCTCTCTCGACCTACTAACCACCCCCCTTCTAATACACCCCAGGATGCCATTGGCCTTCTTGGCCACAAGGGCACAGTGTCGGCTCATGGTCACCCTGTCGTCCACCAGGACCCCCAGGTCCCTCTCCCCTACACTGCTCTCTAACAGGTCGTTCCCCAATCTATACTGGAACCTGGGGTTGTTCCTGCCCAGATGCAGGACTCTACACTTTCCCTTGTTATATTTCATCAAGTTATTCCCCGCCCAACTCTCCAGCCTGTCCAGGTCCCTCTGGATGGCAGCACAGCCTTCTGGCGTGTCGGCCACCCCTCCCAGCTTAGTGTCATCAGCAAACTTGCTGATAGTACACTCAATTCCCTCATCTAAATCGTTGATGAATATATTAAATAATACTGGTCCCAGTACCGACCCTTGAGGCACTCCACTAGATACAGGCCTCCAACTAGACTCCGCCCCATAGACTACAACTCTCTGGCTTCTCTCCTTCAGCCAGTTCACAGTCCACCTCACTACCCGATCATCCAGACCACACTTCCTCAATTTAGCTGCGAGGATGCTGTGGGAGACCGTGTCAAACGCTTTGCTGAAGTCAAGGTAGACCACATCCACCACTCTGCCATCATCCATCCACCGTGTTATTTCCTCATAAAAGGCTACGAGATTGGTCAAGCATGACTTCCCCTTGGTGAAGCCATGTTGACTGCCCCTCATAACCCTCTTATCCTTGATATGCCTTAAGATGGCACCAAGGACAAGGTGTTCCATCACTTTCCCAGGAATGGAGGTGAGGCTAACCGGTCTATAGTTACCCGGGTCCTCCTTCTTGCCCTTTTTGAAGACAGTAGTGACATTTGCTTTCCTCCAGTCCTCAGGCACCTCTCCCGTTTCCCAAGATTTGGTAAAGATGATGGAGAGCGGTCTAGCAATGACCTCCGCCAGTTCCCTCAGCACCCGCGGGTGCATCCCATCTGGACCCATGGATTTATGGATGTCCAGATTGCTCAACTGGTCTCTAACCCATTCCTCATCGACTAAGGCAGACCGCTCCTTTGACCTATCTCCATCTGAGGTCTCAGTGGTACAGGGCTCTTCAGGACTGCCTCCGGCAGAGTAGACAGAGACAAAGAAGTCATTCAGTAACTCTGCCATCTCTGTATCTTCTGTCACCAGGGCACCCGCCCCGTTCATCAGCGGGCCTACATTGCCTCTGGTGTTAGTTTTATCTGCCATGTATTTGAAAAAGCTCTTTCTGCTGTCCTTGACCCCTCTCGCCAGCTTTAATTCCAAGGAGGCCTTAGTCATCCTAGCAGCTTTCCTACATCCTCTAGCAGCAGCCTTATATTCTTCCCAAGTGGCCAGCCCTTCCTTCCATGACCTGTAAACTCTCCTCTTCCACGTGAGCATACCCAGCAATTCCCTATTTAGCCACGCAGGTCTCCTGACCCTCTTCCTTGGCTTCCTACGTGTTGGGATGCTCTGATCTTGAGCTCGGAAAAAGCAGTCCTTGAACACCAACCAACTATCCTGGGACTCTTTCCCTTCAAGCAGCCTAGCCCATGGGATTTCCCCTAGCAATTGCTTGAAAAGGCCAAAGTTTGCCCTGCTAAAGTTCAGGGTTGCGATTCTACTTGCTATTCTACTGGCCCTACCACACAAGATCCTGAATTCCACCATCTCGTGGTCACTGCAACCAAGGCAGCCCTCAACCCTCACTGCTTCGATCAGACACTCCTTGTTAGTGAGGATGAGATCCAGCAGCACACCTCTCCTGGTTGGCTCGTCCACCATTTGCATGAGGAAGTTATCATCCATACACTGGAGGAACCTCCTGGACTGCGGCTGGGTTGCCGAGTAGTCCTTCCAGCAAACATCAGGGAAGTTAAAATCCCCCACGACGACCACGGCATGTAACTGTGAGGCCGCTCTCAGCTGCCTGTAGAAGGCCTCGTCAACTTCTTCACCCTGATCTTTCCACTTCTAGGGGTCAAAACCAGGGATGGAGAGCAGCAATAAAAGAAACAGCAAAGATGCTTCCTTCCAGCCTCTACCAGTTTGCAGCTCTGATACTTCCTGAGGTAGAGAGTGTCTGAGTAATCAGTAGACAGTTCTGACTGTGGCAGGTTCTGTGTCTTCCTTTATGATAGGGCAGAAGAAGTCATTAGGGGCTAGAGGAGTCAAAGGAGGGGACTGTATAGGCTCAAGAAGATGGTTCTGTCAGGGGGAGCTTACAGAAGGTATATAGTAGAAAGGAACTCCAAAGAACAAGGGGTAGATGCAGGTATACTGTCATATATGTGCCACGGTGTCATAGAATAAGGAAGCGTTTTTCCTCATGGGACTTCAAAAAGAGCAGATTTGAGACATTTCAAAAAGTGTCTTCATCACACATGGTAACGTTAATTACCTTAACCGTGGTGTGCTCAGCAGTGACTAAGAGTAAGGATGAACTATGATGCATTTCAAAGGGACTTAAAGAAAGATAGGTGAGGAATTTTTTTTCTCCCTCCTTTAGCAGTTTGGTAATTGGGAAACTGAAGTAAATTTATCAAGGTCCCAAAGCATATTAGGAGCAGTAAATATCTCACTGCACTGAAAAGCAGATGTGGAACTATTTGAAATCATAAAAGAAAGGAATGAGTGCTTTGAGTATATAGCTTTTAAATAATATGAACTCTAGGCTGAGCCTTAGAAAAATAGATAATGCTGTTGCCAGGGCGTAAGTGTATATACATTGAGAAAGTGTGGCTTGTTGCTTAGCTTTATGTCTTCCATGTTAAAGAATTATTACCTAAATTCAAGGAAAACATTCATTTGTTTCAGGAGGTGGTGTTGCTTTGCTTTAAGCTTTACTTAAGAGCAATTGAACCCTGGGGCCAGAAGAAAGTTAGCGGAGCATATTAGGTTCCTGGATGGGGTGATGGAGGAATGTGCTCAAAGTCAAACATTGTATAAGTGGATCAGGTTCAATAGCATATTGCAAAAAAAATCTGAAAAACTGAAAGGAAGTGGTTCTGCATCGAAATTTGAGAAAGGCATGGAAGCTAATGTTCTTCAAGGCATCTTTCTGGCAGCCTGAGGTATCCTGGCTTTGACCCTTCTGTAGATTTAACCCCTCAGAGGAAGAAATAAGGATCTTGGAAAGACAGAATTCATGGCAGATCAAGTAATTTACCAGTAAATCGAATCAAAAAGGACATGAGATTGATTAAAATTCTTGGACAGATTTTACAAACACACAAGACTGAACTGCACATAATGAAAGGATTTTAAGTCTTCAGTGATGTTCTTGAGCTAGGGCAATTCAGCCAGAGTGTGACTACAGGGAATTTCTGTTCCACTTCATAACATTTCAGGAGGGCAGAAAGATTTACCATCTCTTGTGCCTTTAAATAATGTCTTGGTAAACACTGTTGTTAGGTTCTCAGGATTAGGTGAAATGACATGGCCAGCTCAAAGAGCTTTGACACGCAGATGACCTTACTGCTACAGGACACACAAAAAGTCTTGTACAACAGGAAGTGACAGTAAGATAGGATTTAAGACCAGTTTTAAGATCAGCGAAGGGAAAACAAATGCTTCCTAGTTTTTCTGTGTGCAGAGGAAAATCAAGCCCTACTTTAATGCTTACATTTTCAAAGTGCAAACCTATCCTTTAATTTTCTTGAGATGTGACACCAGTATTCTTACACAGAAAGGAACCAGAGATACCCTGGGAAATAGACAAATTTGAGGCCAGTGAGGTTGGACTGTGTATGAAGAAGATCTAGTATGAGCCTGCAGGAGTTTGATGAGCTGGTAAAAAGGCAGATGCAGAAGTCCCATTTTCAGTGGGCACAGTATGATCAGAATTAAGTCAGACACGGTAGCTCAAGATCCCTTGAGAGACCATTTTGACTTCTTGGCTGACTAAACATACAAAAGAGAACAGTATTCACCAAAGACCTAAGATTTAATAACCTTCACTGGCTTCCAAGAAACAATACTAAATGAGCGCTGTGTTTCCGCAGCTTCCCTCTCCCTGTCAGGCTCAGTTTTAGCCTGTTAATTCCCAGTGGTTGCAGGAAATGCTGGAAGACCCTGTGGCTGTCAAAGTGCTTCAAGCTATGGCTTGGCAACTGTTGAGCTTAATGCAAGAATGAAAATGACCATGCTGCTCTCTATTCAACATTAGTGGCTAACAGCTAAGGAGGGAGGTCTGGCATGTATCATGTGGAATATGGAGATTACCTGAGGCTGCTGGGTTGTTACCTCTTTTGTGCTTAAGTGTTGCCTGAGGCCTCAGTGGTTTCTTTTCTCTGATCTTTTTCTTTTTTTTAGCTTTTATCCTTAAGAAGGAAATTAATGACATTTAAAGTTTTAGGCAGCACTCAGGCCTGTTCTTGAAGGGAAGGGCCATGCCAGGCTTATCCTTGCACTGGACCTAACTTCGAGAAAGCTGGCCATACACTGTTTGCTTTCCTAATCTTACAAAGACTTATTTCCATTTTAGAAGGTATCCAAGGAACTAGCATGCAAAAAGCTATGTTGAGAAAACACAGATCCCTGACTTGAAGTCTGAAATGAGGAAGCTCAGAATTACAGCTCCTGAAGCAGCCGAAATTGTATTCTCTTGTATCTGTTCTTAACAATAGGACCTTTCAATATGTGATCATACGATACAGATAAGATTGTCAAACTCTCCGTCATTTACTACAGAACATTGTTCATACTTGAGCTTAGCTTTCATAACAAACAGAGAATGAACTCTTTTACCTGCTCTCTGGCTGAATAAATTAGGGTAACATGGAAGAAGTAGCTTTCATTTTATTGCATACAATATTGAAGTAAATTTTAACGTGACCCTGCTGAAATGAGCACACATGAGAAGATCATCTAGATCTGACACAGGCAGTAAATGAATGCCTTTTCCCTCCTTTCTCCCTCAAGCTGAAGGAGACCTTTCCACCTCCACTGAGCACTGCATCTTCTGTGCCAGTACCTGAGTAGGCATGAAGTGCCCTGTGCGCTTGGCTGAACGCCCTTGTCACCCCCCTTCCTGCTTCCTGATGCCTTCTTCAGGCTAAGAAACTCTCTCTGGCCTCTATTTGTGTCAGGTTATTCCTCATCTACTGGACTGAGGGGACTGGCTTCTGTGAGTGGCAACTGTACCAGGAGGAATGGGCAAACTGGGTGAATTGTGCATACAGGTTGTAGGGCAAAGAAAGGGATGCAGCAGGCATGCAAGAGGACAGACTTCTCTAGCATGCTGCAGTGCCAGGCATGCATGGTGTATGCCACTTGTATAATACAGTTCTGTCAAGGGTTGAGCGGAGATGTATAACAGCCTGGAGACATGAGGCTGCCCCTATTCAGAAAGCTTCTCTTTCTCCTTGCTACTAGGATCACTTGGGGAAGGAGCTAATCCCCCAGATTTACACAGTGAGAAAATTCACCATTATGCTTGGAGTGGCTTATAAACCTCCAGAAAAACATGCTCCAGAAACACAGCTCTCTATCCTCTGGAGCTGAGTTTTGCTGCAACGCAATTTCCATGCACAGGGAAGCAGGTTTGGATTCCTGTCTGTACAGTCCTGGACTCTTAATAAAATTCCATCTGTGTTTCCTGCCCTCCAGGATGAATTCCTTTGGCTGACAGTGTGGTCTTGGAAAAGAAATAATAAATGCTGTACTGAAGGTTGGACATCGGGTGGCTCTGGCATTGTAGGAGAACTCTTTCTAATACACATCCCCACCAAAGCACAGCTCTGATGCTGCTGAAGTGAGGGAATGATTGTCAGGGCCATGGGAAACTTAACTATGAATTTCCATTCTCCAGTGTTGGTGATTTTATGGACCAAGTAGAGCACTTTTTAGCTTGTCAGAGCATTGCAGTATCTATTTGAAATTTGTATAGGTTTGATACAGGATTGCATCAAAATCGCTTTGGGTCCATCTCCCACTTCTAGCAAGGTTCTACTCAAAGGGAACTCTAACAAGATGTTGGCCATGGTGAGGCTGAACTGCAGACCTCTTGCTTGCATAAGTCCTGTGCTCTGCCTTTTTGATTGAGGAGCTCCCCCACTTTAATTGGATGCAGTGAGTTTTGTGTTGAAGATACTAACTGCAAGGGAACAACCCTCTGCATATGCTATGTCTGTCTGACAGACTAAGGGGTATGGATTTTCCTCTTTCAGTGTGTATCTTGTGGCTAATCTAAATAAAGCCAAGGCAAGGAGAGATGCTTTTTGAAGCCTTAAGGCAGGTGGATGTTTACAGTTTTCCTGCTCATTTAATTCCTGGTAGATCTTTGCTGTTCTGACTCCCCCATGTACAGCTCTGGATGAGTGAAAGGGTCCTGTCAGATCACTCCTCCACCACCTCACACTTCTACAATACAAATACTCCTCCTACTGTGGTCCTGTAGTTTGTGGAGTCTGCTGCTATGACCCTGATCACTGCATGGCCTGGTCACCAGTGAGTGAAGCATGGCCATGGCTAGAAACTCTTAATGCCAGGTCCTGGAAAGCTGAGGGGCAGATCTAATCTGTATAGATACCCATGTACCTTCCTGCATACAGACTGGTTCAGCTCAACTCAGTTGTTTTGATGGAGAGAATGAAGAGTCCTATCAGCTGTGGGGATAGGGAAAAGGAGGATGAACTTGTCCCTGTCCACCCACCTTCCAGTGTTGGAGCAGTCATGTCAGCATCCTCACTCTGGCTTGAATGAGGGGCAGTGTGGGCCAGTGCAGGGCAGGGCCGGGTTGTCCAAAGAAGGCTCAAGCAATTGTGACTCCACACCATGATACTGTCACGTTGTCATACTTGTATCACTGGGCAGCTCCCGTGTTCTGCACTGCAGTGTTATGGGAATGGCAATCTATCCTTGAAGAAGTCAGGAGAGGAGTGAAACAGCACTAAGATGGACTCTTCTCCAGTCATGCCCTGAAGTTAGTGTACACGTACCTTAGTGTTTGTTTCCATCCTAGTCCCATCACACCCTGCAGCACGGAACAGCACAGACATCCCTCATGTGGCACTGCAAGGTTGTGAGCCTGAATGCTGACAGCAGCTTGTCACAGCACTACAGGACTCAGTGAATGATGGAGCCAGCCTCAGAAGCAGGGTAAACTGGCCCATGCTGAGCTCCTGGTTCAAAACTCACTTTGCTACCCTATGCTACAGCAAAAGGGACTGCTGCATATACCCAACAGCACATACTAAAGGGTACCTGGAGAAAGAAGAAGCTTGCTGGGTCATCCTGTCTCCTATTTGGTTTGGCTTGTAAAGTATCACATTTCCTCATGGTCGGGCATAACTACACTGAGAATGATAGCTAAGAGGTCGACTGCTTTCTGTGCTGACCTTTTGCTTTTTGACAGACAAGCAGATGAGATTTCATTTTATTGAAGAGTTATGGTCTTCAGCACTAAGCTGTGCTGGGATTGAACTGTTGTGTTTGAATCTGTGACGATTCTGAAGCTTAATAATAATTAACATTGACCTGGGGGTTGTACAGACCGTTCCTTGTGCATGTTAAAAATCCTTCTACCCTTGCCTCCGCCCAGAAATTCCAGTTTGTATGAGCCACACAATGTACAGAAACCACAGTTTAATAAGAATGATGAGAACAGGGAAATTATTGAGGCAATTTCTTATTATGTTTCCTATTGTAAAGTCAGGTGCTGTGAGCCCAGCTGTGCAGGCATGAGAAGGGAAATGGAAATCACAGGGAATAAATGCAGAGCACTTGTGCATCTCTCTTGGACTAGCACAATGACAACAAGTGCTAATGTCATGTGTGTTCAGTGTCTTGGAGGACGAGCAACTGAGCAGTCATTAAAGGCACTGAATGAGTTGGAGTGTTCCTGAGTTGGCATCTTCTGAACACTTCTCTGCAAGAGTAAATGGCATTGTGGCTTTTGAAAATCATGGCTTTAAAGTCACTTGTTTCAGCCTGTGGCATACTGACAGTCTCAGGTCAAAAGAAACCAGGCTCTCCTTTGCTGTTATTAATAATTTAGGATTAACCGAAATCCAAGGTAAATTGACATGAGAGGTCCTTACACTGAAAAACGGGAACTCCTCTGAGGAGATTCATGGCTATGTCTGAATCATTTAGGATGGGAGTTTGATTCTAGCGTTGCACTGCACTATTTTGTGCCATTAAGCCATAGATGACTGAAAGTGAGGCCAAATGAGACAAGAGCTGCAAAACCACTGAGGAAACTAAAACTACAAGTGGGCCACCAGTGGGATTTTCAGGAATGCCTATTCAAATGAGGATCCTAAAAAATCCTTATAAAATTGGCTTTTTTCCCTTCTGAATGAAAGTTGGCTAACAAAAGATGAGGCTACCACTATATGTGTAAAATATGAATAGAGAGAAAACCCAGTCTCTCTCCCAATGAAGGCAAGTCACTCACTTCCGAGCTGTTTTTACTGAAGCTTTAAATATCCCTAGTAACGGGACTTTCACTGTACTTCTCTCGAAGAGACGCCTCTTCACTTTAGCATCTTACCACTGGGACAGCTCTTATAGGCAAACTGTCTGCCTCCTCCTTTACTTAACTTCATCTGCCCAGGGAATCAGCCTGATTACAGGCCCAGGAGCAGGTTGAAACTAGGTAGTTCTTCAAACCCAGAGCTAAACTTGCTACTATTGAACCTAAATTAGCAGCTGGTCTGAAGATGCTTTTTCCTTCAACCAGTGTGGACCTTGAGCTGCTGGGGCAACTTCAGGCACTGCTAAGTCTTCCAGAACTGGACAGGGAATAAGTTCTGTAACAATCATAGATACTTCTCTTTACTTTGAAATGCTCTGGACCCTTTTGAATCAAGGATATGCTTTGAATTAAAGAGCTGCTCTGGATAATTACAAACCATACTCTGCTTCACAGCAAAGGAACATGCAGCATGCACCAAACAGTGGGCTGTATATCACTCCAAATGGCTTTTTTTCCCTCTTGAAGTTTATGGCTATACCACACTTGTCTACCTCCTTAGCTGTCATTTAGTCAAGTCTAACAGATGAAGCTTTAAAAATCTATGGTCATTGTTCAGCTCCTCCTTCCAGCCCGCTTCCCAAGCTCCCCATTCATGTTCTTCAGAACAGCTCTTCCTTTTTGTTTGTGTAGATTCAAAAGCTGAGGTCAAAGGGGCTTTTCGGGGCATGTCTACATTGCATGATGCAGTGTTATAAAGAAACTCTGAAGAAGAGCTGGATGAGCCTGTATTGGCAATGCAGTAGAGAGACAAAAGTGTTGTTTGGATGAAAGCATGCCATCTTGACTTGGTGACTTCAGGAAATGGAGATTCCCCTCCTTTTCTGTCCTTGAGTTTTGCTTGTGATGTTCATTAATTCCCTGGCTGAAATTTGTGCCTAATTCCTGCTCTTTTCCTTCAGCCTTTCCATTGCTGTGGACTTCTCCTTTTTTCCTTCTGTGTTACCTGATAATTTACCTTACAGGTTGAAGTGATAACATAGCCAAAATGGCAGGGCAAGGGATGATGGGGTATGGTTTTCAGAACCATATAATTGGCTAAATAATTTAAATTCCAGCTTTTAAATATGCTGTTTTGAAAGAAAGGGGTATTAGGAACTGACATGCCCTGAAAACTTGTGTCTTAGTTTATGGCTCTTCCACGTAAGAAGATTAATTCAGAGGAAACTCAGGTATGACTCTGCAGTTGCCACTCACCACAAACCCTGTGTGTATCGAAAACCTATTAAGGAGGTTTTGTCTATGTGGCAAAAGTGGTTTGCAGTAAGCTAAAGCATAGGGTGCCCATGGGGCTGAGCAGAAGAGGCATGGTGCTGCCTTTGGCTCTGCCTGAAGGTGATGAGCATCTGCCCCAGTGTGTGAAGGAAGGTGGCTTGACCATAGCTGGATGCACCAAGGCAGCCCTTCGCTGCTCCTCCTCTGGTGGGTGTCTGGGAAAGCACTGAGGGTGGGAAGGCTTTCCTCAGCAGGGCTCCCTTCAGCTGGGAGGTTCCCTAAGAAGGCCTCGTCAGCGAGAAGAAAACAAGCTTCTGAAACACTTCTGAAGTGTGATTTGTCTGACCTAGTTTAGGCTCCTGCTTTAGGATGAGCTGAATCACACCCTCAGAGTTCCCATTTCAATTTGTTGTCACCAAGGGGAGCCCAGAGTGATGTGTTCAGCTGGGGACATACATGTTTGACCAGAGGAGTCCTATCTCCCAATGGCATGGGAACAGCCATGTGGGTTAGCAAGGGCCCACAAGCTCATGACACACCAGCTTCACCGTGGAGATGAGCCCCTGCAAATCCTGGGGCAGAGCAGAGGGTCCTAAGTCCCATAGACGTATTCCAAAACACCATTGCACTGCTCCACTGTGCCTTGACATGGTACTGTCAGCAGTGATGTATTCCACAGACACCCCTTCCTCAGGTTTCATGCCCATTGCTTTCTGCTGCTCCACTTCTTACCCATCTTCTTTTATGATAGCATAGTTTGCCTTCTTTTTCTCTGACAGCTGAATCTGATTTTTGTTATTTAATCCTTTGGTCTGCTCTGTGTCAGCTGTTTGCAACTCTTCCCAGTTTAGTATCTTCTCTGAATATCATTATCATACCATTATTTCCCTTTTCTAGGCTGCAAAACCGGGACTATCACTGATACCTGCTTGACCCTAAGAGGCATATCCCTTAAATTGCAAACAGATGCAAATAGCTAGCTAGATCCTCTTTGAAATGCTGCTTAAAAAGATATGGGGTACTGGGAACTGCAATGATGTCATAGCAACTGAATATGATTATGGAGGAGTCTGTGCTGAGGGGTATTCCAGAAACTAGCTATATATGTACACGTTTATTTGTATAAGCGTGCACATGTGCATGAATAGTTGTGTTAATAATGTACAAATGGAGATATTTAAAGAGCAAAGGCCTTAATAATAACCTATGACATTTAATTTTGCTCTTTTGAGGGCAGTTTTGCATTAAAAATGTATTAGAAGTAAGTCCATGGTGTGGCAGAGAAGTTGATGTAGTGACATTAGTGCTAAAAAAGAGAACAGCATCTGACTGTGCCTCCCAGACGCAGTGAATAAAATAAGCTACATTTGAATTCTGGTATATTAAATCCTAAAAATCCAGCAGTCTCTTTATATTTTTAACATGCTCAACATTGTCATACTTTGGTTTAACTCTTGTCTTGGAATATGCTCTCACAGTGACAGAGATAGCTATCCTGCTCATATATATTCTGAGAAAACACTGTTATAACTTTCAAGACATGTGCTTGGTGTTGTGTGTGAGCATCAGTGTTCACTCGGGCCCTTCTCTACATGGAAACCCACTCAGATCTGTTACCCCACACACGGGGGGTAGTTGGGAGCATGGACACACATGTCTTCCTCATACTAGGTTACAGCAATTTGCAGGCAGTGATCAATAGACACAGAAATTACTGAGATGCTGAAATTAATTGAGATCTCTCCAGAAGGGAAAGGGATGATTTCTGTAGGTTTTGAAGCTATTGTGAACAAATAGGCTCTTTTTCAGGAGTATCATGGTTGCTGCCTGTGGAAGGTCTATAGGATGGACTGTGGGAACAAGAGGCAAAGTTGTCATGACTTCACCATACAGGGTTTATGCCTTCATAGAATCATAGAATGACTTGGGTTGGCTCATCCAGTTCCAACGTCCTGCCATGGGCAGGGACACCTCCCACTAGACCAGGTTGCTCCAAGCCCCTGTGTCCAACCTGGCCTTGAGCACTGCCAGGGATGGGGCAGCCACAGCTTCTCTGGGCACCCTGTGCCAGCGCCTCAGCACCCTCACAGGGAAATGCTTCTGCTTCCTATCTAATCTAAATCTCCCCTCTTTCAGCTTAAACCCACTCCCCCTCCTCCAATCACTGCCTGCCCTTGTAAAAAGTCCCTCTCCAGCTTTCTTGCAGGTGCCTTTTAGGTACTGGTGGCTGCTATAAGGTCTCCCAACCCTTCACGTACGAAGAAGACAACACCTACATATATGTTTGCGAGCATGCCGGGGAGGGGGATGGGGACTTTCCACAGCCATTTTAACACATTCCCTGATTCCCATTTAGCCCACAGCTCCCACCTACAGCTCGCAGTCACCTGTGCATGCCACATACCCTCCGGTCCCTCTTCTCCCCCCATGCCCACCCCACACCATCCATCACCCGTCACGCACAAACCCCATACCCATAGCAGTGGCCATGTGCTCTGGGATGGGGGTGTGTATGTGTTTGTGTGTCAGGAGCCTGCCTGGGTCCCCTCCTCACCCTGCATGTCCCAGTCACACCCCCAGCCCCCCCGCAGCCTGCAGTGTCCCCTCTCCTCTGTGCGGTGGGGAAGTCGTTGGGTAATTGGGTCCAGATTGGAGGTTTTAATTATTCATGAGGCTGGCAAGGGACTTTGGGGGGGGTGATGGTGAGGTGGGGGTGGGGTGGGGAGGTGACGAGTCAGGGAGAGCTGGAACAATTCTGGGAAGGGTAGGGAGGGAGGGAGGGAAGGAGGGAGGGAGGCAGGCAGCGTGTGCATGTGTGATGAGCAATAGCTGTGGACCTTACAGTTGCCGCTAACTGCCCTGGTGTGTGTGTGAGTGTATGTGTGTGTGAGCGAGAGAGAGGAGAGACAGAGAGAGGGAGGGAGGGAGGGAGCGGAGAGGGTGGGGGGGAGAGATAAGAGGCAGAAGAGGAAAAGGAGAGAGGAGAAGGAAGGAAGAAGAAGGAAGGAAGGGGACAATACGATCATGCTGTGCTGTATGAGAAGAACAAAACAGGTAGAGACGAAGATTCCTTTTTGTGTGCTTCTTAAGACATCTCCGGGTTGGCCGTGGGGAGCGTGGCTGCCTGAGCATGCGAGGGGCTGGGGCAGGGGCTGGGGTAAGGGCTGGGGGAGGAAATTTCAGCTGCTTTCAGCAGACAGGCATCTCTTTTGCGATCCTTCAGCATCTTGCGACTGAAGGCTCTTTTCACACCCTGCAACGTGACTGTTTTGCCTTTTCGGGGCTGGTGATGTGGGGAAGGGGGGTGGCCTACGTCCACATCTGGGGAGCTACCAGGATCACCCCTCTATTCTTCTTATCTTTTAATAGTGGGCACTTGTATTGCCTGAGATTTTCTGTCTGTGGGTTCTGAGGGTGTGGATGCTGGGGGGGGGGGGGGTAGGGGGGGTGCGGCTGGCAAGAAACGTGATGAGATCTGGCTCTACCTTGGAGATAAAGGAAGCAATTCTTCATCTTACGCCAAAAGCAAGGAAAGGATGCCCAGTGAGCCTTGATCCCTGGTCAGCACACTCGCTATTGCTCCTGGCTCCGATGAATGGGAGATGCTTTCTGTACATGTGCTCGCAGCACAGGTGCATTCCTGTTTTTGTGTTACAACAATCCAAGCAAGAATTAACCCAAAGCTTTCTTTTCCAACCTATGCTATAGTGAAAACGCAATTACTTCCTAACAAAAGCATTAGCCGGGGGAGGGGGAGAGTCACCCCCTTTGCCGTACCCTTCGTAGTACAACCAGTTAGACAACTGTGCACCAGCTGGTAAAGAGACAGAGGACCACGCCTCTGTTAGCTCAGAACTCGGGTGGGATAAGTGCAGCTCTGGTGTGAACCTGTTGGAAACCAGTTCATTCTCTTTAATGGTACCACCTGGCTTTTGCTGTAAGGGAATTGGGGTGATGACAGGGTTTGGGTGGTGGCTAGTGTTCAGTTCCACGTTCTTTATGTGCAAAATGATAATGAAATTGATAAAAAGCTACTTGGATCATTTCTCCCTCTCCCTTCCCCCTTTTATTCTGTGTGAAAACCCAAACCTGCTCCTGATTAAGAGAGCCTATTTTGGCTGAACCTCTTGGACTTCCTTGAGAGGATGCTGGATTTATGCAGTTGGAACTTTGAGGCAGGAATATCTTTGTAAGGCATTTTGGCAACTTCCCCAGATTGTAGATCTGTGGATAGTGACAAGGAGCTTTGTTTGGTTCTTGTTCTGAGTGCAGAACTTAGGTCCAACACCATACTGGTTACTTTCTATATGCGTACGTGTCTATATCTCTTACAGTATAGCACTGCAGTATGCTGGAGCAATAACCTAACACAGATGTGAGTAACTCCAGTAGAACAGCACCGCGCTGAAAGAAAACCCAGGTTAAAGTGTATTTCTGAATGGAGATGCATGTGTTAGCAAACGAAGGAGCAATTCTGTACAATACTGGGGAGGGGCAGGTGAACAGGATGGAATGAGCTCCTGCGTCATCCTCTGGTTTTTCCCCCATGCAGGTCTTTCAAATGCTTTACAATTAACGATACGCTCACAAAATCAGGAGGGAGGTGGGGATGGCTGGAGGATGGGGGGGGAGCATGTTGCAGCCAGCCAGCAAAGCACGTTCTGCTGGCAGATATGGGATGAAAGAGCAGAGGAGGAGAAGGGAAAGCAGACAGGGAGGCAGTGACAGAGCAGTGGGTGGAGGTGCACAGCACATTTTAAAACCAAGTAGGTAGCTCTGGGGCTCTTCAGAGTCAGAAGAAGGCTATTGCTAAAGGGGGATGATTTAGCCCATGCCAGCACAGGTTGGGCATTAGAGCTCCTGAGTCTGTTCTTTACACCCTTGTGGGGTTTTGCATTCTGACACATGTAGAACTGCATGGCATGCAGGTCTCTTGGTCGCACTCTCTTCCCACTCCGCACGTTAATCCACCGCATGGTACACACCCCTTTGCGCGTGCATGTGCAGCACGCATCCCCCTCACTCCCGTCTGTACTACACATACGTGCACAGGAGCACAGGCACTGGTTCACACACGCTTCCTGATCCTTACTGCAGCCATGCAACCTGAGCGTGCCACCCCATGCATATCTGGTGGATGCTGCTTGGGCTCAGAGCCCCAACTCCTGCTCCTATACCTGAACACACAGCACAGCCACCAAGCTAGCTGCATAGCAGTTTGCTCAGCAAAGCTGGGGATATACCAGAGGAAGCTTGAATTTGGAGAGGATAAAAGGACCTTGGTTTTCAGCTAGTGCTCTGTCTCTGTCCCCACCCAGACCTTTCACAGAGAGAGGAGGATAGAATGGGCTCTTCAGCACGGGCAGGAGTTTCCTTCCCAAAATAAAGACAGCTCCCCTCAGATTATTTTGCAGGGGAAGCCCCTGGTGTCCCGCCTTTCTGGCAGCTAAACAGCAAAATGTGGTAATTGCAGGCTTGGGTGTGGAAGGAACCTCTTCACGTTTGTGTCTAGGTGTGCCTGTGTGTGTCTGTCCTCCCACCCCTCAAACAGAGATGCGTTCACTCTCAATACCTTGCAGATTATTCTTTCTTGTGGGTGAGATGCCAACGTGAAGATTGAAGTAACTGACTGTGCCCACCCGTGAGAGATGTAGATAGCTTGGGGGTGTCATTTCTGCCTACAGTTGATTGCAGCTCTGAATCTGTACCCACAAAATGCTCAGCTAAAAGGCGGCAGAAGCGAAAGGCTGGGTCAGAATTGGGCTTAGCCTGTACTGGCAGTGAGAGATGCAGACAGTAATACGCAGGGCTGGGTCGTTAGATAGGTGGCTAGAGATGCAAGTGTTGCATGCACCGCATACTAGAACAGATGGACGTTATGGGGGTATGTGCTCAGTATTGGATTGCATGAGTGATTAAACAATAACCCGCAAGCAGGTTTCCCACTTGTGGGTGAGATGAGTCTCATTCATCAGCAGCCATATCCGACAGCTTCCCTCCCGCTCCGTCCTCTCCTCCTCATCCCAGCGCTGGAGAGCCAGCCGCTGCAAAGGTTTGAACCTGCCACACCCATCAAATCAAAGCAGGGGAAGAGGCAGTCTGCGTTTCTTTCCCCTTCCACACGAGCAGCATGAATAAACAGGGCTGTACCTCTGAAGATGTGGTTTAATGCAATCAGAGAAGGAGGAGAAAGCTTTAGGGAACTATTGTAGCAATTACAGGCAGCCAGTGAGGTGTCTTGTCATTCCAGGAACTGCAGAGGTGTGCAGGAAGGAGGAAATGGAGAAAAAGAAAGAGGGGGAAGATGCACACAGAGTTAGAGGTTTTCCTCGCCTCAGGATGTTGAAATGTCTCAGACCTAATTCAGAATAACTTCATTATGCCATACAATCCAGATGCTTCAAAACTTGCGAGCCGTGCTCTTGCCTTTAAACATGGAGGGAGGAAAAAGGGTATTTTAAAGGAAGGTGTCCATCCACGCCCCTCCTCCCTCCACTTGCCAGCATGGTGTAAATCGCCACAGACCATTGACTGGAGGGCAGAGACACTTCATCTGCACCTCGGGAGACACTTGCCACTGCCTCCACCTTTCCGAAAGGCAGCCAGTGCTTTTTGTGCTTCTTCCAGTAAGCAATTGCTGCTGCATGGAAGTTTAATTTCCTCAGGTCCTTGCTCATTCTCTTCCTGTGGGCATACCCTTGGGGTTTCTCCTGAGAACCGTGTCTCCAGAGGAACACCCATCACCCCGTCCTCTTCCTCTGCTGCCTTTGCAGACTATTAGAGACATTGATTTCTCCTAGATCGCATAATGTAACTGTTCTTAATGGCACAGACAAGCCCCCTCCTAGGGAACTAATTGCAGGCAGAGTTTCCAGGAGGAGAAGGACAATGGTAGTGCTTAGTGGGAAAGAAACCAGTCTGTTGATCCAAATTGCCTATTGCCACTTGCTCCTCAATGACAGTCCCAGCAAAAAACTCTGTCAGGCAGCACTCACTAGTACGTAGAGACCTCCCTGCTGAGAGGGATGCACTGAATCTCATATCTGCTGCGTACCATGTGCAGCCAAGGGAACCAACATGTATCATCTGAGGGCTTGTCCGCGCCCAATGCTGAGGGTGGCCAAATGATCTCAGAGCTGCTTTTGCCTCAGGATAAGAAAGTGGGCTCTAGCTCCAGGCTCTGCTCATGCCCATGCGTGAGAGAATGGACATTGCTTGGGGATGAGGGATGAGAGGGACTCATCCTCCAGGCTTTGACTGACTTAAAAGGAGAAAGCCCAGAGGAGTTTCACCTCAAGTCCGCTCTCATTTCAGGACAGCTGATTCTGTGATGCCACCCCAGGATCTAGTAGCCATATTTCCCTCTTCCCTTTTCCCAAAGAGCAGGAATTCCCCACTGCTGGCAGCTACCAAGTTGCAAGGTCTTCTTGTGCTATTGGAAAAGTGAACTGGGTCCTTTGCCCATTGCAAGATGAAAGGAGGCTGATGGTCTTACATGATGTACATGTGGGATGTGTATACCTGCTGGAGGCATGTGGTCCTCTCAATGACCCCCATCTGCTCCACGTGCAGAGGACATGGGGTGCAAGGGGGCTCTGCCTTCTCTGTGCCAAGCAGATATGTATATGCTGAGGGATCGGTGTTTTAACAGGTAATCCAGCAGGCATAGTCTGAAGTTTCCCTCTGCTTCTGGCTGAGATAGTGTGAAGCAGAAGCATCACACGTATATAACTTGAGACCTCTGCATGCTCCCAGTAGGCTGGTGCTGCATTACTGGCTACCACTTGTTCATTCCATGAGTTGCATGGACTTCCTTCTCTACTACTCTTCTGATGTCCCCTCTTCCTGCACGTAAATGACTAATATCTCTTCCATTGCTTTGGGCTTCCTCCCTACAAAAGGAGGGCTTTATCTGGGTTTGGAAATTAATGGTAACTCTGATGACAGTTCCAGGCTAAAGACATGAGGATGGGAAACCTTTTGGTGGCAGATCTCTGTGTTGGTGCCTGTTGGAAGTCACTATGCGACTCCCCTGTTTGCCACAAGTCTGACAAGTCTTAGGGATAGATTTGGCAGCAGTCCCTACCTGGCTGCATCTGCATTTTGAAGGCCCAGTGTCCACCTGTAAGGCAGCAACCACAGCCCAGTAAGAGCCCATAGGAGAGGTCAATCATCCAGAAAGGCCCAGTGGAAGCTGCACGTGCCTTGCTGGTAGACATACTAGAATACCTTGCTGTGGGAATACCAGAGCAGGTATGTGATTGAAACACCTTTCAGCATCTGAAGTCCAAAGCCAAAGTCTGGAATCCATCCACATTCATTTACTCTATAATTCTAAGATCCTCCTGAGCACACTGGGAGGTGACATGTAGCCTCAGAGCTCTGATGGCCTCATGTGGAGAAGGTGTTTATATTTCCTTAGGGCTCTCTCTATCACCTGCTGAGCGTGTGTGTAAAACTCCATGGCTTTTCATGGTTGCCAGCACCACAGGCCAGTAGCTAGTAGATAGGAATTGTTTTCAGGAGAGCTGGTTTCTCTTCTTAGCAATGCTATTAACCTGCTTTCTGACTTGAACTAAGCACAGTTTCTCTGCCTGTCATGGCTGCCTCTGCAAGATGCTGCTTGAGTTTGGAATCTAAAAGTGTGTGAAAGGAAAAATAAGGATTCATATGCCCTCAGGTGAGAGGTGCTTTAGAAAAGCGAAGCATTGCTTTATCCATCCTCAGTCACTCCTGCAGTGCTGGCATGTTTATCAGCCACTTGAGTTCCTTTAACAGAAAACATAGATTTTCTTCCCAGACCCAGGCTTTATTACTATGGGCCTGAGCCTGAGAGTAGGTCTACAACTGAAGTTTTCTCCCTGCTATCCACCAGTTTGCTAAATCCTCCCCTACCATCATAACGATCCAGCCTGTAGCAACCTACAATATATGTATGGGGCGCAATGAAAATAGTGATTTGTTTTTACTATGACAAAAGGAATTTGGACTTTTGGAGTGATGCTGATCCTGCTGTCTCTGCCTGTTACTCATTTTGTCTCCTTTGCCCATCTGTTCTGCTCCTCGCCTTCCTCCTGCTCTCTTGACCATGCAGTCCTGTTGATGCTGTTTCTCTCCTCCAGCTGGGTACCAACCCTGCTTTGGGCTGTGCTTCTTGGGGATTCCTGCAGGCAGCATCAGCCACTGCCCCCGCGGTCTTACTCCTTTCACCTTTCCTGGCACTGGTGTCAGAAGGGGAGCTGGAAAACTATATGGGTTCTTCCTTTGTACTTCCAGTTGCTTTTGTGACTTCCCCAGTTCTCCTCCACTAGGGCAGCTGTTGCAAATGTGTACCTATAGACTGAGACAGCAAAGTGGTGCATCTTCACCTATCACCTATTGCTGTTAGCAATGGTAAAAGGTTGCCTAGCCCTAACTTGGGAAGAGTATGGCTGCTATAGGAGCAATGGATGGTATCACCATTCCTGCTTTCTTGAGGGTTCATTTCTTCTGGGCTTGTCCCTTGGATACTAATGCCACTGTTGCATGGAATATTGTGCTTCAGCCATTTTGTTGGTCCAATAGAAGATGTAATGAGCCTGCCTTCCTCCCACTGGGGTTGGCTGGCTTCAATGCCTTGAAAGGGGAGCCAGGATGTACATATATTCATTTGAATTATAGCCAGTAAATGTCAGTTCCATTCATTACTCATGTTCTGAAAGTTCTTGAATTAATTCCAGCCATAATTCCAGTATATCTCTATTTATAGAGAGCTGGGACATCTCACAATATTTAAACATTCTCTTGGTAGGAGTACACCTTTCTGTAAGGGCTGGGGATTAATAAAGCTAATGGGCTGTAAAAGAATCCTTCTCACATGGTTTGAATGCCCCAAGAATTTGGGGATGAAGGGGAGTGTGTTTGGATGTGAACCTAGCTCTGAAGCTAGTTTTATTCTACTCTTCCCATAACTGCCTGGGAGTGAAATTGTGGTCTCAGGAACTTCAGGGTGTTTTTATGAATGGGGGTGGTTTCTAACAATGGGTGAGGTCTAATTTATAGTTTCAATTACTCTTGTAATTGTTAAGAATATTATCAATTGGCATCCGGTTCATCAGACTATTGAATGATGTCTAATCCATTTCTTTTATTAATAGTATCCAATGACCTTATAAATCTGCAATGTTAAATACTCAAGGTCAGGCAGGTTGGGGCAGCATGGTACCATGCTTTGCTCTTTTGCACAAGCTGCCAGCCATTTATATTAGTCCAAATTGAAACCAACAGGATGTAAACTACAGTGGTTTTCAGCTGACCATTGCTCTCCTTGTATCATCCTTTCTTCTGTCTGCTTTAGGAGTAAGATACTCAGTGGTGGATTTATAAATAATGATGGGGAACTAAGGCAAAGTGGCTGTTAGAAGCAGGTCCAAAAGGAGGGACACTCAGGAGGGACACTTCACCATAGGTTGGAGAGCTACACTGAAATGATGCTTCTGTTCCACAAAACCGGGGCACCTTTCTTAGGGCCAAGGCTTTCATTCCTAGCTTGTTATGTTGGAGTAGTCAGGCTGGCAGCTTGCAAAGACCTGGATTGCACAGGCTGAATTTGGACCTGTCAGAATGGACACTTTGCCTGATCAAAGAGGAAAACCAGTGGTTTTAACCCTTCCGTTTCCCATGTAAGACCCAGAGAAACTTCAAGCCCTACACAGAGTTTTGAGGACAGACACTCACAATTGATGTTTGATGTTTGCCAGTAAAATTGCAGTCAAAAGCATAAGGATGCAACCTGTCCCACCTAAAGCACAGGATCTTGTAAATGGCCTTTCCTTAAACTCCAGTCAGAATAGCAGCTGAAAGAGATTAAATCCTAAAGAAAGGACAAATGGGAGAAGGAAAAAAGATCTTCACCCCCAATAATTGAAGAACTGAAGCTGAGAACTCCATGAGGTAAATGGGAAGTGGATAATTTCCAGAGGATAGTTAGCAAAGTTAATATGTGAATCAATACCTGAAGCTTCCTCTTACTTGATAAAACTACATATGTAGCAAAAAGAACCCTCCATTATGATGCTAGTGTACAAGACTCTGGAAGACAAAAGAATGGACAAACTAATGAAAAATGAGCCCTAATGACTTATAGGAATTTTTAACAAATCTTTCTTTAAAAGTTCAGTTAATTCTTTCTTGTGGTCTTTATTTTCTTCATACAATTCCACAGTTCAGGAAGAGATACCGTAAGACAATGCCTTATCTTGTAGAATTCCATTACTTTTTAATTAGCGTGTGACTGACAATAGGAGTCTGAAACCTATTGCAGTATTTTACCATTGTTCTGAACTGAGAAATAAAGGATTGCTGGAAGTTGAGTTACCCTCTTAAAGGTATCTGTCATAGGCTGTAGAACTTCCTTTCTAACTGTGGAGGTCCCTAAAGTCACCAGTAAAGTCCCCTAAACATTTAAAGGCTGCTTATTGGCATTGCCCAAGTGATCCTTAGGTTGGTTTATAAGCAATGGCTAGCTCAATACCTCCTTAACAGCTAAGCTACCATGGGATCCATAAACCAAGTGTTCTTCCAGTTGCTTTCCCTGCACAGCCAAAATGGGTGATTTTGTCACAGCACATGGGCCAAGTGTCTGCACAGAATGCACCCAAGAGGAAGGGAATGTACTAGCTTCCTTTTATCTGGAAACATTCTGATTGAAGTATTTACCCAGATACGTGGTGAATATATATATATATATTTCCCCTTAAAATACAATTATTAGGAGGCACAAAGGAGGAAGGGCAGGATCTGGGAAAAGGGCAGAACAAGTCACGATGTACTGGTGCAGAACATGGTTGTTTCAAATCATCCTAGCTTATTTACAAATCTTACGGAAGCAATCTCTGAACCGTGAGCTTTGACTGCTTTGAAGATGCATGGGGACTGGATGAGGTGGCAGAAGGCTGAATAAGAACAAGGAGAAGATAAGAAATTGCAGACTACTTCATTTCTGGAAAAAAAAAATTGTGGAAATAATCAAATAAAGGAGATTATTAGGAGCCAGCACAGATCTGTCAAGAATAGATCATGTCAAACTAATTTAGCTTTCTTCTATAACAAGCCTTGTGGGTACAGGGGAAGTAGTTGTCATACCTTGTCATTTGTAAGGATTTTGACATTATCTCACAGGCTTTTATCATAACTGAACCAAAGAAACATGGTCCAAAGGAAAACATTACAGCATTGATGCAGAACTGGTGTAGATAATCCTACTCAATGGTTTTCTACCTAAACAGAAGATTCTATGAAGCAAATTGCCACATGTTTGAGCTGTGGCCTGTTGGTGTTTCATGTTTCCATTAAATACATTGTACTTTACATTTTAGTTTCAACTTGATGACTGTCTAGAGAAAGTGTTTTCTAAACTCTGCAGGTGGCATGAACCAGGTATAGGCTGGTGGAAATTACTGGAATTCAAGACAAACTTGTCAAACCGAGGACCTGGTTTGAACAGCATCAGAGTGAATATTAAATGCTCTCCATGGGAATGATTAATGGAGCCAAGAAGTCAGCTAGCTATCCTACCACAAGTAGGATCACAAGTTCAGTGTCAGTCTAGAAAATGGAAAATGTCCTCTTACATTTGTTGTGCAAAGGCGAATATAGTCTGTAAGACACATGTAATAAGCCGTCAGGTCTGATGAGCATATGTCTCAGCTGAAATGACATGCCTTATTCATGTACCGAACGTCATGCCTTAGTCTCATACTGTACTCTAAGGAAGTGTGGTCCAGTGAGATAGAGTGGAGACTGGAATAGTGAGAACTGCTGGAGGTCAAGGGAAAGACTGAAATAATTAGGGTTGCTTAAGACTGATAGGGATCAGGATGCTAGTGTGGCAACTAAAAGAAAACGGGACTAATCTGTTCTTCCTGCCCACGGGGAATAAAACAAGTAGTGGTCTTTAATGGGATGTCAGAGTGATTCAGACTAGAACTTAGGAAGAGTCTAAAAGGATTGTGATGGCACTAGAATAGATTGAAGAAACTATAGCAGCTTCAATCACTGCAGGGCTGTAGGATGTACTTCTGGAGCAGAGGATGGACTAAGTGGTCTCTTGTATGCTTTTAACACTATTTTGTATGATTAATATCAAATATTCACTGAAGCAGGACCTGGACCAAATCTGTCCTCTTGAAGATGAGTACTTAACCAGTACATTACAAAGCTATATTTACTTCTGTGCTCTCTCTTAAATAAGCCTCATGCGTATTTAATTCTTCCACGAAAAAAGTCTAAGAGCTTAAGTAGGAAAAGCTAGGAGCAGCTTACAGTCTTCTGTGGGAGGAAGCTAAGACTTGAAATCTTTTCAGATACTGGAGAGAACATCTCCCATAATTCAGGGAAGCTAGTCTCTCCACTGAGATACTAGGTAAGTAACTATCTACCGCATGCTGTCAGAGAGGAACTACAGTTGTCTCCTTCTGGGTAGGGATTCAGGGCTTGGAGTCCAGAACAGAAGATGCCTCCTTGATAACCAGAACAAGATGCTTAAACGGAAAGAGTTTAGATGTCACCCTGTCTTTGGTATAGGCAGGCTCAAAAGGCATTTATTTGGTGTATTGTGATGCTGAGTTGCCCAGTTCTCCCCATCTTTTCTAGTGGACTTAAGACTATGGTGTCTGCAAGGCATCTCACCTTCTTCCTACACTTAGCTCTAACATCCATCTTCTGAACATGGACATCTGCTGGAACTCTACACTGAGGTTCCTTTATCATCATACTCAGGAGAGAACTATTACAAGGGATTTATCAGTTGGTGGTTTCTTCTACCTGCCTGACATGAACTGTCATTTATATGGCAGTCACTCAGAAATTCCCAACTGGAGTGCTGTACCCCTACCAGCACTCACCTTCAGTGCTTAATCCGCTCTGCTCCCATTATGATGTGTCCCAGCAGTTGTTGGGAATACTTGAATAAAACATGCGGGGATATAATATTCACCTTCACTGGATATATTTTCATGCAGCAGAAGAGCTATTGCTGCATCCGAATATAGAAGAACTAAAGCTGACCCATGGTATCTTCCATTATCATGTGCTGAGCCCATACCACTCTCAGGAAGATATCTTTTGTTTGGTTATTCCAAAGCCTTTACACAACACAAAAGGGGGAACAAGACACCCTGCCTATAGTAAGGATTACCCAACTTTTGGGGGATGAGATAAATTGTAATAGTCAAAGGCAGTCTTTTCAACTGAGTCAAATTTTGCTGAGCTTTCCCTGTTTGGATAGGAATTTTCTTGGTGGGGGTTTTCTTCAAATAGACACTGTGGGGTTTTAATTTGTTATTTGACTGTATCTGTTGAGATCAGAGGAATAAAGCTTTGAGTAGAAAGAGTTTAACGCCATTTAATAAGCAACAGTTGTGCCTTTGTAATGTAAGGAAAGAGAATGCCATTTCGATTTCAAATGATGAAATTTCCTATTTTCTTCCTTTTTAGTTTATGTATTTAAAAGAAGAGATTGAACACTTTTGTTAAGCATACATTGAGTTTTCAAAGTCAAACGCTTAAAATACAGAATTAATTAAGAGTTGCCTGTCTATTTTTAGTTTATCTTCTTTCATGTATAGGCATAATGATGTGGTCCTTAATTGTAAGATCAAATGCTGGTATATGGTGGGTTTTTTTCAATAGGATCTCTGTCTCATTCAGCGCACAAAATGGAATATACTTAGGGACTGAATGAGTTTTGCCATAAACGAAGGTGTTTTCTATAGGTCTCCTATTTCATTTACAGCCAGTGATGAAGGTTATGTATTGAATTAGGCAAGGGACTGTTCAAAACCAGAAGAATGGTCTCATGTTTTGGCAATTGAATGCTGCCTTGAAGAATTAGGCTTTTTCCTGCCTTTTGCCACGATTTCCCATGTGATATGAAAAGCCACTTAAATGAGGTTTTCCATGGGTGGCCACTAATTGGTGTGTTCTCATTTTCTGGGTTCTCAGCCTGAGCCACCTGGGGTCTGACTTGCACAAGTGCAGAGCTGGTATTGTATGGAGTTCTGCTTTCAACGCCCACAGGGCTGGGAAATGCTAATCGAAGGCATTGCAAATTAGGGACCAAAAATTAGTGGGTGCTCTGGCCATTTGGACCTTAACCTCTTTGTGTCTGATTTCACTGCCTGTAAAATAGAGATAACAACCCCACCTACTTCCCTGGGAGAACATCCATAAAGACTCCTGAAGCATGTTATGGCCAAATAACACCATGAGGAAATAGTATTCCGCATTCAGTGATGGGTTTGAATGATGTGTGGCAAATAAGGCACTTTGCCATGCCTGAAATTAAGATAACGGAAAATACCAAATTGCTACCCACTCAGTGAGCTCTGTCTATCCTTTATAGTAACTGGAGTGCGGGAGACTTGCAATAAAAAAGAGACATGATAAAGGCTATTATAAGGCATATGCACAAGGAAGTCAAAGCAAGGTTTCAGAGGTAGTCTCCATTTTACGTTTTCTGCTTCAGCCTTTGCCATGTGCCCAGAAAGATTCTTGTAAATTGGGCTTTTTATGTAATTTGAGTCACGCTCCTTTGTACTAGTGCCTATGAACAATGGGTTGCGAAAGAATTGGGCATAAAGGGGCCAAATGCGTTATCACTGGAACTACTACTACACTTGTCAGTGGTGTCGGAAGATGTCAGCTTAGATCCTTAACAAATCAAGCCTACCACTCTTGTTATTACTCCTTTTGTATGTGTGGAAACTGAGGTGCAGAAGAAAGTGGAATTATCGGCTGAAGTCATTCTGCCTGTTACTGTTACCTCTACATGCAACCAGTAGCTTTTAAACTAGTATTCACATGATGAATTAACCTAGAAATGGGAGGAAAAGTACAGGTTTGTTCCTCTCTTCTTCCCCCCCTGCTCCTTACGTGGAAGAAATAGCTTGACAAATGCAAATAGTTCATTTGCTTTGTTTGCCAGTTGCTTTGTGCTTGTGGGAGTGCATCTGCCTACAGGATTCCATGGGAGTTTCTCCCGAGGAAGGGCTGAGCTGGAGCACTGAGGGAGCAAGTGGGGCTATGGTAGCATAGGTCCTTATGTCCTGAGCTTGGTGTTGTTCTCATGAAGCTTAGGCTCTTGGTTGCTGCCTTGAAGCCTCCAAGTGGGGAGGTTGTGTATGGGAGAGACAGTGGAACGTAAGCTCCAGACCATGATAGGCTTAAGAAAGAGGTCAAGGCCTTGAGACTGGGCATAACAGGGAGCCTGAGAAGAGGCCAGAACTTGGGTGATGCGCAGTCATACACTAGAGGTTTCTGCCCAGTCTGAATACACTGTTGTTATTGTGGAGGCTATGAATGTCTGTATTGCCTTCCTCAAACCTCCTGTGCCCAAAATGGGTCACAGTTTTCTGTCCAAGCATGGGTGGGAATTTTTCCCACCATTGCTCCATATGTTCTCTGACGATGAACTGGTACGTTGACTCCTAGGCCTCTGTTTCCATGAATTACCTCCAGAAAGCAGTTTACTACTCCCGGGGGGCACAAAGTAGTCTAATACGCTCAAGGGAGAGTTTTTCTTAGCAGAGCCTGAAATGGAAATAAAGAAATCCCAGTACAGGGATTCAGAATTCTTGGGGAAATATACCAAGAGCATTCTGTAAGCATGGAAAAAGAGTTGTGCCTATGTCTGTTGTTCTGAGGTGTCCCAGCATGGAATGACACTGTAAACCAACCAAATGTAATTGTTAGTTATGACTTGAAGCCTATGCCTTATGAGGATACCCTGTCTCCTATTTTGAGGGCCTTCTGCTGAGGCTGCCCTCCATGACAACTTAATAGACCTTCCTCCTGCTCCTTTGGAGTTAAACATCTGGCTGTTCGATGCAGAGTCACAAGGTGATCCACAGAGGTACTTCATGGAGGTGGCCAAAAGAGGAGGTCCTGTTGGCAGGTCTGGAGGAAGGACACTGTCCCTCTGCCAGTTAAGAATGGAAGTGAAGAGGCTATCAGTGTAGGTAAGAAAGAGATCTCATTGCAAAGTGAAGGTGTGGTCAAACCTGGTGCATGTTTGGTAGTGGAAATGTAGGTCTTGTGTTAGCACTTGTGATGTGGTGGGAATGTTGTAGTCCCTTCTGCTCCCAGACCAGATGGGGTTTCAACCTCCCCCTGGTCAGCACCTGCTTCTGGCTTTGTTACAGAATAAGTGCACACTGCCACAGCACAGGGCTTGCTTTTCATCTTCTGTGGGTTTGACCTGTCCCTGCAGAGATCAAAATGTGCTCCTCATTCCTCTTCCTACTCATATCCAGTCCCATTCAGTTCCATCTTTCACATATGATTCACTGTGTCTCAGCTTCACACAGTATCATCAATGCTGATATCCCCAACCTGTAATTTTTCAACTTCTCTCTTGCATACTTGCCTCTCAGCTTTTCCTGCTGTCAGGCGCAGCAGACAGCAGAGCGTGCTGAGTACCTCTGAGGATACCATACAGAGCGATTCTTCTGCTTGGGAATGTGTGTGTGAGCAGAACAGAAGTGCCTGGAGAAGCTAATCAGAACTGGAGATGGGCACTGGGTTTAAAAAGCACAGGTTTCAAGTACTGGGGTGTAAACAGGAGGCCAGTTTGCTGCCAGTGGCAGCGGAGCAGTGTGCAGTTATACAGAGCACAGCAAAGTGCTGAGCAGGATTTGTCATTCCTCTGATCCACTTTTACCAATGCCCTGTGCTTCTGCCCTGCAGCACCCCTGCCATCCCAGCTCTGATGTCGCAGGGTATCCACTGAGTCACTTGGAAACTAGGTGAGGATATAACCGATCCTTTGAACAAAGTAGTTCTCTTTTCAGTCGCTTTTTGTACATATTAAATGATTAAATCTTTAGGGGGCTTTTCCCTGATGCAGTAATTGTGCACTCATTAAATTGCCAGATAAAACTTACCTTCTATTAATCTATTTTTTGCTAAGAAAAATGTTTCATTTTCCACTGATAATCCTGCCTTGCTTAATTCAAGGATGGCCAACTTGTGGCTTTGAAGCCACAGGCAGGTACTGAGTGATTGAAGCACGACTCCCACAAGGGAGGAACATTATATTACAGACAGCACACTGATGATGTTGGGACTGCTTTTTCATCAGTACCTCCATGTGGGAGGAAGATCTCAGCGGTAAAAGTTGAATTGTCCCATATTACGGCTCTAGTGGAATGTGTTCCTTCCTATGGCAGGGGACTGGAACTGGATCAGCTTTAAGGTTCCTTCCAATCCAAACCATTCTATGAGTCTATGATTTTATAAACTAGATTTATGCTTCAGCTAAACATGTGGTAGTATATGTGTGAAAAGGACCACAGAGAAACTATGTTAGAAGAAAGTTACTAAGGCTGCTAAGTCAATCATTAAACAACTAGCCAGTGTTGGAAATGCAGTTGCCTGTGCCTGTGCAACCTGATCATGGTCTCCTCTAGTCAATGTATTTCCATACACTTCTAATAACAGGAACACATCTGATTTTTCTTCCCAGGGATTTCTGCTTAATTTAGGCCACAGAATGGACAATGTTCACTTAATGAGCAGTTGTTCAATATTTTGTTCTCTCATAATAAGTCAGCGTGTGACCCCATGGTTTCACTCAATAAATACTATTCAAACTCTGCTCTGAAATGAGAAATGCTCATTTTCTCCTGGGCTTTTTGTCATTCTGAGCACATCCCTAACACTACTTAGTAAATCTTGGCAACACCCATGTGGAGATGACTGAATATTTTTACTTCGGTTTTGCAGATGGGCAACTGAAGCACAAAGAGCGGGTTTGTTATCAGGACTCCCTAATTTTATGTGCTGAATTTGAGGAAGAGAGGACCTGACTTTTATGAGTAGATTTTTGTATTCAATTGCACGTATCTGAAAACATCTCCCGTTACTGTCAGCTACAGCTCTGAGTTCTCAGCACTGCTCCAAATCAGACTTGAGGTATCTGAAGCTACTCAGAGATATAGAACATTGCCACAGGAAATCACGCTGTGGAAAGTATGGGCCAGGATAACAAAGGAATTTGGCAGCAAAGGTAGGGCAGGTGTCTTTCAGCTGAGATCCTCTGTTCTCTTTCACCAAGCCTTTCCCTCCTGCATTTTAACTTTTGAACTGCAGAAAATTGGACCAAGATCTTAATGTAATACCTTTATACCCCTGAGTTTCCTAAGCTTCAAATACCCAATTTCCTACTAACACTTTAAGTCTTCTTTAAGCTCCTTTGTTTTACCTTCAGCAGATACTTACAAGCCTAGTTCCAAACAGTGGCAGGGTGGTATCACAGAATTTACAGAACTGTCTTAACAAATCAGATTTATATAGACAGGAGCCTAGCAGCATTTTCCAAAGAGCCTTGGTGCCTAATTCACACAGGTTTCAATAGGATTAAGGCAAGCAGGCATTTGTCAACATCCCACCCTTCGTTCCTTAAAACCTGGCCCTTTAATTCTTCTTTCAATCAAGTTTTATGGTGAGCCACTAGAGCTGAGGCATAGGAATGTATACCGAAGTGTTAATAATTCACGAGTGTTTGTAAAGTGCTGTGAGAACACAATCTAGAAAGCAGGCATCTTGGGGGAATGTGTTATATTTTCTTCAGGCTGCAAAATAATTGCTTCTGCAACCAAAGCAAAATACAGGTGGAAACCCTTTTCCTCTGCTTTGCACTGAGATCAAAATGTTACTTACCTGAAAGCCCCAGTAGGTGCTCCAATTCTACACTGAGTACTCTCAGGTATTACTAAGGCTTAGGCAGATCCCAAAACCTTGAGTTAGTGACTGAATTCAGAGAGCACAGAAAGTGTCTGTGGATTCATAACTCATTCTTTCTGGAAGGGATCAAATGAGTCCTGTTGGATTTCTTCTGTTTGAAAATATTCTGCATCTAGGCTTCGTTTCTGCTTTCATTTCAGCAGGATTTAGTGAATTGGTTATGCAAACTAACTTAAGGCAATGGGTTTCTTGCAAATTGCTCACTTACTCCACAAACTCCATGTGTTTGTAACATGCATTTTGTCATAGTTTCACAAGATGATTTCCTATCTCTGACTGGGGAGAACAAAAGAAAGAGTTACTGAAAAAAAGAAATCTTCACTCCTGGGCTTAACATTTGAGATAGTTCTAAAATCATTCATTGTAATGGAATATGCATGATTTACGTCTATTTTGGTGGCTGAGGGACCAGTTCCTCTGAAAAGTAGAGTACAACTAATGGCATAACTTGGGCACATAATGTAGGTATTTGCATACCGTAATCTTTGCTTCATTTGAGCAGACCTATAATTTGCTTAACTATGTGTTTTATAAAGGACTCATTGTTTTATTGTTAATGGGTCAATAACTTGGACTGGCAAGTCCTGTGACTTCCTGCAAAGAAAAGCTCTGTATTTTAGATGGTGTTAGGAGAAAGCTATCTGGTTCCTGTAGTATCAACTGGTTTTCGTGTGTAAACCAGTGTGCTGCCTGTGCTTTTCCTTGTGTTCAGCACAATCCGTTGTCTTGAGTCCTATTGCTTGCTTCATTGCTTCCTTTCCCAGCACCACAAGGGAGATATATCGCAAGGATGTAGAAATACTAGAGGTTGCCATCATCATAAATCCTCACGCATTTGGCTCTTCCTTCATCTGGAAGCTCACCATTAGGAGCCAGATGGAAACTCTTGGGGAACCTCTGAAAAGTGTTTGGGATCCTTCCACTCTGTCTTTCTCATCCCACCTCCTCCGGCTACCCAACTTTTTGACAACCCCAGTTAACTCCTAAATGTCATGAATAGCATTTGGGGGAGGCTGACAGGAAACGGAGCAGACTTAGGACTCTGTTCAACAACCTGTGTGGATTGATGTCAGACACCCGGCCATCCCTAAGGTCCCCTTATCTTTCTTTTCTTCTTTGTTTCCCCTAAGTGCTTAGCTATTTTCAGCACCATCTAAGTTCGTGGCTGCAGCTTTTCCTACTGCCTTTGGGAGTGTGATCTGCACATTGATTTATTTTTAGCTATATTGCTAATTATTATTTTTGTGAGTATAGTGTTTCATTATTCATTAAAGCTGGGGAGACGTTTTAGTCATCCTTCTGTAGAGCAAATGTAAATTCTGTAACCAAAGTAAGATCTCTAAGTAGGGCTTAAGAGAGCTGGGAAGAGTTATCTGGCAAAGAAGGATGGTATGAGAGCTATTGATATATGAAGGAGTGTTACTAAGAGAGCGGAAACAAGCTGTTCTCAAGATATATGATATAAGGAAGAAGTTCTTTACTGTGAGGGTGGTGAGGCACTGGAACAGTTTGCCTAAAGAAGTGGTAAATGCTCCATCCCTGGCAGTGTTCAAGGCCAGGTTGGACAGAGCCTTGGGTGACATGGTCTAGTGTGAGGTGTCCCTGCCATGGCAGGGGAGTTGGAACTGGATGATCTTAAGGTCCTTTCCAACCCAAACCATTCTGTGATTCAACATGGACAAGATGCAGACGGCTGGCTGAAAAACTTCAGTTCACCAAAGGTATCAACTGCCAGAGAAACCCAGAGAATCAGCTTTGGGGGAAACGTCCACAGACTGGTAAGAAGAAGCATTCTTGAGGGGTAGGTTAAAGATGGAGGGAATCAGCCCTGCTGCAGTGCGCAGGGAGAGCCTGGAGGACCCTGGAGATTTATAATGATTTGCTTTTCAGTGGGTGACAAAGCTGTGCTGTCTGAACTGGCCCTTAGTAACTGCACATTATCTGGTGTTAGGTCATCTCTGAATACTGCTTTCTGCCTGGCCTTGCATGGCATCCTGAAGGAAGAAGGGGGGTTGGAACCTGATGATCTTAAGGTCCTTTCCAACCCTAACTATTCTATGATTCTATGATTCTATGGGATGGGAAAAGCGAAAGAACAACTTTCCTACAGCAGGAAGCTTAGGACAAGCTCTGGGTGACTACTTAAATGTGGCTGTGATGTACTAGCCCTCATAAATAGTGAATCCGAACACTTGTGGCCTTTTTTCCCTAGTACATCTATTCAACATGTTCTTTTTGGCTGGAGGTCTTTCTAACACTAACTTAACAGTGTCCACAAAGGGTCTACAGCAGCATATACTGCAGGCTTCCCTCTCCTCTCCTGCTTTTTCAATAGGGCTGTATACAGTGGAGGAGCAAAGTAAGAAACAAAATGGCTTGAAGCCACATGTGCGTTTCCCATAGCTCAATGCCAGTCTCTAGAATAAGTGATTAAGCCCTGAGGCTACTGGGTCTCATGTTCAGCTGCCTGTGGCCCCAAAGGACCCTTCCAGTCAAAGCCATGTCTGTGCTTTGGTGACAGCCCTACCTGAAGGATGGGAGAGGGGTATTGCACATTATGGAGTGACAGCGGAAATCACAGCCCTGATTCATCAGTTTTATGGTACTTGGAAAGCACTGAAGTTATACAAACAGGGCATGTCTCAAGCAGCCAAGCCCAGGTTCTTGGGTGCAAGATGCTGTGTCATACAGGTCTTCTCTGGAGAGCTTCTCAGGTTCTGATAGGCACTTAGCCTCTCCACTGCTAGCACTAGCAGCCCAGGCTCATGGAAGTGACAGCTAGGGTGGTGCAACAAGGTGGCATGGCACTGCCAGCACCACTTTCAGCTGTGGCACAGTCAGTCATGCAGACCTGCTCCGGGGGACCCTGCTCGGCTACTTAGCTGCCTGTTTTGGTATCTCCCGCTGTCACACTCTTTGGATGTGGACCAGTAATTTTCTCTCTCCTTTGCACTCTCCCTTCCTCTGTATCACATCTTTGTTCTTGTGCCTCTTATTTATTTGCCTCTCTTCCATTCAGTGCCTTGGCTTTGCACAGATTTTACCTCTCTCCCTGCCTTTGGTTCCTTTCTTCCTCCCTCTACTCTCATTCCTTTGAGCTCTGTCTTCTCCCTCCCTCAGCCTCACACCTTACCAAACCTTGCAGTGTCTCTTCTTGCCACCCTGGGTTTCAGCTCCACACCTGCCCTCCCCTGCCCACCCCTGCAGTGGTCAAGCCTGGGGCTGTTCTGGGTGGGAAAGGTTACTACTGCAATAGCAAAGCCCACCTTCTAAGCAGCTTTCCAAGACCCTGGGAATTACTGGCTTGCTTTCCTAATTGCTGGGGATGTTTGACTCCAGTGAACTTGCAAATGCTTTCTCAGAAGATAAATTGCCCCCATTTCCAGTGACAGAAACTAAAATATAATAATAATAATGATAGAACAAATAGAGCCCTGAGCTTACCATAAAGCAGGGAGGGAGTTACTTGATACTTAGCTCTGTCATCACTAGGTTGAGAGATTCCATGGTGTTTGTTGGCAGTCATTATCAGAAGGAGGTACCAGAGGAGACTCAAGGTTAACAGGCAGGTTAAAAAGAAGGTTCAGAGACTGGATTGACTTGGGGCTTGAGCCTCTCATTGTTATCCTGTTGGCTGCAAAAACCCTGGACAAACCATCAAGGAGCACAAGCAGATACTGAGCTAGCGACAGGGCCTCAGTCTAGTTGCCCATGGACTGATGGTTCCAGCACAAAATTCCTTATAATTCCTAGGTGCAACAGGGAAAGATCAAGGTGACGTCAGAGACCAGCAGTGGAAGGGCTTGTAGAATCCCTGCTCTGGCTGGGATGTTTCCCATCACCTGAGCTGGGTGCAGCCCTGTGTTCCCATGGAGGGAATGGGACAGGAGCTGTGGACACAAGATGCTGTTTCTTGTGGAAATGGCTCCAGAGACCTTGCATAAGCCTGGACCCTGGGGAGGTTCTGCGCCACGTCTCAGGGAAGCAAGTCTGTCCCTTGGCTGCAGCAAGAGCAGAAGCAAATGCGTCCAGCCCTCATGGGGACATGTTATTAACCTCTGGAGCCACCAGATGTATATGACAATTCCTTGGACATTTCTGTGGAGTCCAAAACTTAGCAAGCAAGAAAATAAAGAGAGTGAAAAAGAAAAAGAGAGGGAGAGAGATCAATAATTCAGGTTTCCATTACCTGCCCATGGGATTCAGACTCTGAAGGTGTTTAAAACAATTCACATAGCAATCACACTGTCCAGACTGCCCCAAGCAGGACCACACAAGCCACATAGTTTGAACCTGGGTAAACCTTCTCTTTAGCGCAGTGATATCCATTCTGTCTGAGCCCATCTGCAGCAGAAACCACGTATTTTTTTGAATGAGCTTTTCTAATCAAAGCATAGTTCAGTGGAAATTTTTCACCTGGTCCCTTTGCTGAATTTCTTCAGCATGGTCTATTTTTGGGAGTGGATGCACACTGTCAGCTTGGATACCTTCCTGCTTCATTTCCAGGCTTTGGTCCCTTGATGCGAACGCCTGCTGGCTGGCTCCTTCTGGAGTGACACAACTGTTTCCCTCCCAAACGGAGCCTAGGCACAACTGACAGCACAGTATGCACCAGGATCCAGCACGAAGCAAGAGCATGGATGTTGATTGTGCCAAACACCCAAGGCCTTCAACACAGTCCACACAGACCTTGTGCAGTCAAGTGCCCTCACACACTTGGGCCCTACCCCAGGGTATACACATGCTCTTGATATTAACTATAAAAACACTGCCTTGGCATACTGCATCCCAGTCCTCGCTCTGAGGCTTTGGGTGCTTTGAACAGAATGACGAGGGGTTGGAACTGGGTGACTTTAAGGTCCTCTCCAACCCAAACCGTTCTATGATTCTATGTAAGAGCAGCACAGGGAGTACTGAGAGCCTTTCTCCTTTTGACCACTGGAGCTTCAGGGTGTAGAAGGCACCCTGGTTGATCAGCTTAGCAGAAACAGGGTGACAAATAGAAGGGAGAGTCAGAAAGCAGGTGAGGAGAATATAATGGATTTATTGAGAATGCATCCTGAAAATATCTAAATAGGTCTAGCTTAAATTATTTTCTACCTCTCTTCTGAGTCACTGTAGACAAGTGAATAAAATCCATCCATCTGCCTGACCATCATCAGCTGATTCTATTCCAGGCACCATAAAATGGAGGGGAAATTTCCTACATGTGAGAGGATCTTGTAGAGGAAAGGGTGGAAACTCCATTGTTACAGGATTTGAAATAGGAAAGCTGAAACCCTGCTGGTTATACCCTGGGGAACCATTGTGCACAAGCCTTCAGAGGGTTGAATTAACCTCTTTTCTCTCAAGGGGGTTTTACTCACTATCACCATACTCATCCTAGGAATAAAAAGGAATTCTGTTTGTTTCCTCGCCTCACAGACAGGTTGTGCTGAGAAATGCCATCCTGCAGCCAGGTGTCTTCACACCATTTAACTGGGTTACAAAAAGCTGTTCTCTGTGCTAAATCGCTTCCTCACTTCCCAAGGCGTGAAAGCCTTTTCTCTCTCTCATGTGTCCGTGCTTTACTCCTTCTGGGGAGACAGCTGGTGTAGTTTACTTTGATGCATTCTGCTCCTTAAATGCCTGCTCTGAGACAAATCAGGTCACGTCAAGCTCACAAAAGCATTGAGGTGACTCAATCCTGTGAATCCAATGGGAGTCAGGTGCCTACATTTCTTTGTGACTTTGAGTAACATCAGTAGGAATATGCATTTGCTGTAGTCAAGGTTAGAGTATGGACTGAGATGCGTCTTAACCCCACAAGTACCACAAGTTGATTCAGTGCTAATTCACCTAGCTAACTGAAGGAAAGATTTCCATACCTTAATGCATGTGTCATGAGAAAAGAATGACTTTAGGTCCCTGTATCTTTGCATGGGGAACACGGTTGAGTTTTCTATCTATCTTAATAGTTGGGTATCATTGGTTATGAAGTTGGGTTATGAAGCAGCTTATTGATAACTGTCACTGGTCCTGTGGGTGTCAAGGCCCTGGCCAATGCTAATGTCTCCTTTGGTAAAAGCTGTGTAAATCCTAAATCTGGACTTGTGGCATGCAGGTTTCAGAATACCAAGACACAGCAATGTGAATGGAAGGGCTCTGGAATATGGTGCCATGTTAAAAGGAGCTCATAGATAAGGACAGAGAGGAGCAGGATATCAGGGATGACTGAGTGTACAGCAGCGTGATCCTAGGGTCAACATTAAGAAGGTTGCTACATGCTATATATTGGTGGGCAGAGAAACACCAGGAAAGGGAGATCTGTAGAAAATGGCAGAGTAGACAGGGTAATATTGAAAGACCTTTTAATGGAACAGTCAGTTCTTTCTTGATCTCTCCATCCCAGCATCCAAAATACAAACTTATGTGATTATTTTTCCAAGGATGGGCAATGAGATACATCACGAGAGACAAGCGTGCAAACAAGCAAAGACCAAGCAATCAGTCCCCTTCCTTCTTTCTCTTTGCCTGTGTGTGGCTGCAGACACATGGAATATCTGAAAAGCATCTAGTTTCTTCATTTCTCCTTTCCTGATGCACCAGTGTGTGTGCGACATTTAGAAGGGCCTGAAGGTTATAGTAACACTGCCTTCATTCTTTGCCATATTTTGACCCATCTGTAAGCTGTGGGTTTGGAGATGGAAGGTGGAAATGTTGCCAGAGATCAGAAGTCTTCTTAGGGTCATGGCTTCATGCCATTTCCATCTTCCTGGTACCTAAAAACTAACCTCTGCCCATAAACATTGATGTCGTATCTCCTACTCTGCTCTGTGTGACAGCAAGGGAAGTCTCACAGGAGCTGTCTGCCTGGGAAAGGGATGTCCTAGAAACCTGGAGGTGTGGCAGACAAGCAGATGGAGATGGTGAGGGGATCATCCCTCTAGGACTGGAAAGATGCGGGCTGTGTAGATAGAGACTTCAAAGCTTAGCAGGGTGTTCATGAAGGCAAAGCTTTGCACACTGGCTTCAATGGGGACGTGGAGATGGTCCTGACTATGTATGTCCATTTATACGTCCATATAGCTATGTATCCACCCACCTCAGTGATTTCAACTCTTCTGCCATGGAAAAATATAGGATTTCTTCCACAATAAATAAAACAGAGGATATTTGCTCTGTGTAAAATGACAATACATTGCATACAGACTCACAATATCATGAATATGGCAATGCTAATGACTAGCATGAGTTTACTTTACACATAAATGTGTAAATGAAGGGGGGCTATGATGGAATACTAGTATATAAAACTTAATCTTACCAGATCTGATTCCTGGCTGGGAGCCCTGGTTTCTGTAACAAAAAATAGTAATAATTGTCACTTGATTCCAGCCACAATACTCCAGCCAAGATGTCATACACGCATGGCAGATAGATAAGACAGGCAGATTTCTTGTTTTCCACTGAGATGCTTTTGAATATACCCTGGCAGGGCTGACTCACCCTTTTAGCTTTCCAAGGAAGATAAATCGCTTTCTAGGAGCTTCACTATATATACAGGTTATTTTTGAGCAGCTTCCTTAATTAAAGCTTATCTAATGTGTGCATAATCCACAGATGAAGAGCCTTTGTCTTTTTTTTGTGTGAGCATAAGTTTGCCTCTGAAACAATCTGTTTCTCACCCGACCCATTGTTATACAACATGACACACCTACTGAACGGATACCATGTCATACCCCAGAAGTAGCTGCAGGCCAGTAGCCTGAAGTCATTTCAAATGCTTCGGTGAGGAAGGACTGAATAGAAATGGAGTTTCTGAGGGCCACAGTTGGCACAGACAAACTATTAGTACATTTCTTTCATCCATGATCTTAAACTCCACCTCTGCCCCAGCTTCATATTTCTTATCTTTTACATCTGAAATTATGCTGAAAGCGCCCTGTTGGAAATCCATTTTGTAGCTGCAAGCCTTGTGATCTGGCAAGAACTCAAACTGATGTCATCCCAACTGGGATAAGAGGACCATGATGTCATCGGAACAGCAAAGGAGCCTTTTAGCTCTATAACGCAGTAGGTGTGGGAGAGAGGTTTCAGTCTGGCCTCCCTGGAGGGAAAGAATGCTCTCCCATTCCCGGCCAGGTACAGGGCTGGCTGGCAGTCACAGGTCTCTGCAGGTACTCAGCTTGGGTAGCAGGATGCTTGGTTCTTGCTGTGCTTCTTGCTGTGCCCAGGGCTCCTGCTAGCAGTGGGAAGCAGATAAACCTCAGAGCTTCGTAGCCCAGGTACCAGGTAACACCACTGGAGGCAGAGGCTTGAATTCAACACTTCATAATAGCTTCCCTGGTTGGCACAGGGAGGTATGTGGGATGTGAGAGGTGCAAGGGCAGTGGCAAGACAGATCTCCCTTCGAGTCAATGGTTTCATTTTTACCTGGGAATTAACAGTTTTGTCACATTCACTGATGGCTTTGGAGGAAGCAAACATATGAGACTGGACCTTTAGGGTCTTGCAGTCATATCTAAGCTATCCAGTCTCCCAGTCCTGCTGCTGTTGGAAATTTGCTACAGTCCTTAGTCAAAGCTAGGGCATCCAAGTGTTACTGTCCGGAAGTACCTAGTCTATCTCCACATTGCTATGGCTACAGTGTAATGCAGGAACACTCAAGCTTTCCTTAAACCAGCTAGTCCAGGTATTAGTAGTTATGTTACCACAGCAACACAGGACTTACTGCAAGCTGCAAAACTCACCTAGGGAGCAGGGTGGATGAACCTGTGCTACTGCACTACTCTGGCTGGATCACAGCTCTTCTGTGAATGTGCTGGTATAAAGGTACTTCCAATTTGTTTCCATTCCCCTGTACTGAAATAGGCTGGAAAGCTTGCCCCACATGCTGAATAATACAGTGCAGAGTTAGCTGTGTAAGTAAAAGATGTACATGAAGGGTTACAGCATGCCAACATCTGCATTGTCTTTACCCATTACCATCACCTGCTTCCTGAGAAGCTGAGATGAACATGAAAGCCCACTTTCCATATCACGTCACTTAATACACTTGGGGAAGTGCAGACATAACTGCTGCCTGTGCCCCTTTGATAGGTACAACAACCATTTTGTCCCTAGGCATGGTGAGGAGCATGAAACCTCCTTGTGCTGAATTCTGTGTATTAATAGCAGTTGCATATTCACTCACAGGTTTTTTCATTCATCCTCTATGTAAGCATCCTGGTACCTAGTCTCACTCTCAGACTTACCTCCTGCTGTATCCAGGCCCATCCCACCCCTGCTGCTCTTTACCTTGATGATTTGGGACTGCTTGTTCCTTGGCCACCATACCCCTCTTCAGAGGCATGGTGTTTCCAGTGACACATGTGCATGCTGCAGTGGCTTCCCCCTTATTCCTGCTGCACTGGTTTGAATTTATATACAGCCTTTCCCCTCTCTCCGCTCTTCTAGTCCTGGCCCTTTCCCCAGATGATTCCTATCAGTTGTGATGGCCTAAGGAGTGGTTTCCTCTTTCCACCCAGGAGTAAATCCTTGCTATCTTTCTTAGCCAGCTCTTCTTTTCTGACATGAGCCAGTGTTGGAAACCAGGTGCAGACAGCAAAGAGGCCAGTGGTGCTGCTTCTGAATATCTCCTTTGAATGCTTCCCAATGGGAATATTAATAGAACAGTGTCCTTCTGTCAATATGCAGCTGAACTGTTGCTTGCCCAAGGGCTGCTAAATTATTGGGGTGAAGCATAGTATGTCCTGTAGATTCAGTGGGGGGTTGCAAGCTGAGAGTTATCTACCTGCAGCAGACCAGCATGAGGAACAGGCTCTGCTTTGGTCCCATTTAGGACTCTAATGCATGGCTTATGTTTAAAAACCACGGGGAATGCCTGTTCTTTGTTGCAAGGATGAATCCCCCCAGTAGAGAAATAATAATCATCTGCTGAGATTGGGAACACTGATATCCATCTGCCTATTATTTCTTCATTGAAACCATGAGCGGGGAGTGAAGTGCTTGGAGTGCTTGCAAGGCAGGGCATTTGTGAGGAGTGTATGCTGTGAATATGTGTGTATGTCTGACAGCACGCAACTGCAGTGGGGCAGGCAGCAATACTAGTCTCTGTTGGCAATCCTGAGCCAAAAAGCTTGAAAGGACAAAACACTCAGTGTCATTAGAGTCACACACCTGTGAAACAAGGTGTCATTAAAAAGAAACAAAGACTTGAAGGCAAATCAAACTTGATTTGGAAGGACCATGGGAATTCCCCTTGGGAGAGTGTTTTGTAAATGAGTAGGGGGATAAAAAATCAGTGTATTTCAAAATGGATGAGGAAATAAATTGTGGGGATAGAGACAAAGGAGCTGGTACAAGCCCTTCCACACAGCCAAGGTGCTCTCAGCATTGTTGGCAGAGATGATGACGTGCTTTAAATCCCTTTTACAAAACCCCTGTGTCTGTCCAGCCCTAGGATGGAATTAGAGCCACTTGGCTTCAAACCCATACCAAATAGAAGGCTGCTTTGAAATGTGTCACTGGGTAGCAGGAGGGGAAGGAGGAACATTCCTCATAAAACCAGAGCCTGAGCTGCACCTGGAGAAACCTTAACTCATCTCCCTGTTTTCTCCTCTGCTCTCCTCCCTTGTTCTTCTTCAAAGGTTGAAAAAAATGAGGACGGGGACCAAAAGATCGAACAAGATGGCATCAAACCAGAAGATAAAGCTCATAAGGCAGCCACCAAAATCCAGGCCAGCTTCCGCGGACACATAACAAGGAAAAAGCTCAAGGGGGAGAAGAAGGGAGATGCTCCAGCATCCGAATCTGATGCCGCTGACAAGAAGGAGGAAGGCCCTGCTGGTGGAGCGGCCGAGAACAAAGAGACCGAGGCTCCCACTGCCACAGAAGCTGCGACCGCTGACAGTGCCCAGGTGGAGGAGGGCAGCAAAGTCAGCAGTGCGCCAGCAGAGGAGAAAAAAGGGGATGGAGCCGCCGATACGGGCTCAGAGCAGCCAGCCCCGCAGGCTGCCGCTCCTGCTGCCTCCTCCGAGGAGAAGCCCGCTGCTGCCGCTGCCGAAACGGAAAGTGCCACTAAAGCTTCCACTGATAACTCGCCGTCCTTGAAGGCTGACGAAGCCCAAGACAAAGAGGAGCCTAAACAAGCCGACGTGCCTGCTGCTGACACCACTGCCACCACCACCACCACCCCTGCCGCAGAGGATGCTACTGCCAAGGCAACAGCGCAACCCCAAATGGAGACAGTGGAGAGCAGCCAAACCGAAGAGAAGACAGGTGAGTGGATGTCTTGCTTAGGGAATGGGGTTCTTCACAAATGGATACCTCCCTTGGTCTCTTGGGGGTGCCTCTGAGGTTGGCCAAGGGTTAACAAGCGAATCCCCTTGCTGGGCTTTAGGGGTGGAGGGAGTTGCATGTTCTTAACAAGCTCTTCCCTCCTTCCTGGTATCTTTTGGAAGCACTGCTCCTCAAGGCTTCTGTTCCTCTAGGTGGAGGAGCTATGCAGCTATTTTTGCTATGGTGGCCAGAGAGTGTCAGGGAGGCTTGGAGGAGCCTGGGAGTCTTCCCCAAGCTCTTCATATGCTAAAGAGGTTGATGACCCTTCCCAGTCACACTAGCACCAACAGCTGCAGTGGGGCAACAAAACAGGCCAAGAGGATACCTGCCCATTGGGGGCTGCCAACTTGAGCTGAAAATCTCACAAGAGAGTTCTCATACTGCAAGAAGCTGTTTAGTTTTGCTGGTGGGATGGTCAAGAAGGGTTTTTTTCCCATCCTCTTGTGAATGGATGATATTCCTGGCAAACCACATCTTAGTCAGGAACATAACTGTTATCAGCATTGCTTATAATTGCATCCACACAAATGCTTCTGTGCTTCGGAGCAGCCCATTACAGCCATAGTTGCATGAAGCTTTTAGACTTGTCAGCTGGGTCAGACCCTCATAGTAAGAGGATAAGATAGGGAAAGGGAAGATTAAAGGCTCTGTCAGCTCAGTGAGTGAGGACAGAAGAGAACATTAGGTGCAAACAGTCACTCTAAGAGATGTTTTCAATTCTTTGCTCTTGCCTGGGTGCAGCACTGCTTAACTAGTTCCCCTGGGAAGAGGTGGAAAGTTTTGAGAGGCAAAAGTGAACATTTTTGACAGAGGCATAGTGTTTACAAACCATAAAGAGCTGGTTTTGAATTGTGATACTGAGCTGGGTAGAAAACGGATCAAAAACTTGAGGATACTTTTGCTCTTGTTCTTTACCTTCCTTACGTTATCAAAGAAAGACAAGGTAAACAACATAATAACATCAGAGGTAGGCACCACATGTGCAGAGGCAGAGTCAAGCATAACTGGCCTCCACATTCATGAGTCGTTCAGCTGTATAGGTCCTTCTTGCATTTATTAGCTTGTTCGGGTAAAAATGGGATATATCACCTTGATATTTCTAAATAGCCTGATGCAAATGTTACAGAGGCTTAGCATCCAATCTTGCACTTACTGGTGTTTCTCCATAATTTCATTTGGTCCACCACTTTTTTCCCACAAATGACAATTCCCACTCTCTAAGCTTCATAGCTCATTCGGCACTTTGGGTGACTCTGTTCCTGCTCAACAAAGTGGACAGATAAGAAAGAACAGGTATCCAAAAGGACAGACAAGTGCTATGAAAGGAGCTCATGTAGAACATGTATGATTTAATATATGGACAAAGGGAGCAGCCTTCAAGAGCATGAGTCTGAACTGAATGTACGCAGTAACAAAGAGTTAGTGGTTTTACGTCCATTCACGTAAACATTTCTAGAGATAAGCCTTGAAGTTGCATTGTTCCAGTTGGCTTTTTGCTGTCCAGGTCTCCAACCCTTTGTTCTTTCTTTGTATGATGAGTTGAGTGGCAAAATAAACGTCATGTGATTTGTGAAATCTAATTTGGCATGTTGCATGCTGTACTTGCATTGTTTTTATACTTGGGCAAAGGTATAAACATGAATGGCAAAAATAGGACAGAGTGAATCAGTGCTTTGGGGTTCTCTGTGAACAGGATAATGAGTGATAATTAACTCTCATTTCAGACCTGGGATGCCGTATTCCTGAACAGGAATAGTGATTCTGCTTTGAATTAACATTCTATTTTTATTCATGTTAATGTGCTCTAATGGATAGAGGTAGGAAATTCATAGTAGCAGCCTATTTCATTTGCTTAATGTTACCTCGTTTGAGTCACCAGTCATCAAAGAATGGTTTAGTTCTATGCAGTATTCTAAATTATTTGCAGGTATTTTCCTCATGCTCTTTTTGGCTTTAAAATCATCTGAAGTGGCTGACCGTTCATGGCCACATCATTTGAAGTGGCTATTTAAATGCATGATTTCACATGCATTTGCACATGATACTGTTACTTATGTAAATATCTGGCCAACAGAGTTAAGTTGGAAAGTCTACAATCAAATATATATTTTAAAATGAGTTTTCAGTGATTGTTTGAGTGTTCAAGACCAGGATGTGCATCTCTTTATACTTATTCAATATGCATGCAGGGACACTCAAGCTTGCCAATGTTTGCAGAAAGCAAACATGGCAAGTGTGTGGCCACAGTCAAACTGATAGTCCCTTTAAAATGTTAATGAATATAGATTTTTTTCCTATCCCAGTATGGTATCACCCTTCCAATCACAACGTCAGACAGCTGGGTAGGTGCCCCCAGAGCCATCCAAGAAGGGAATGCAAAAAAGATTGAACAGGCCTTCTTGCCCATCTGAGGATGCTGGGTTGTGTTCTGCAATACACTTTGCAGAACACATAGCACAATGTCCAGAATAGTAAGAAGCTACTTTCTCCTTAAAGAATATCTCACAACAGAGCATTATTACAGTACAGAAGTTCCCAAAGAGAGGAAATATTCCCTGACAGAAAGCATTTCTTGTCTTTTTCCTATCTTAATCCTATTTCTCCCTCTCATCTCTTTAAATGTCCCTGTTTCTCTTTTGGTACTTACTCTTCCCATAGACTTAAATACATTTGCCATGTCTTGACCCTTCTCCCAGTCGAAACACAGCACTGGTGGTTGCTGGTATGACCACAGTGGTCATCCATAGAAGAGGGAGGGCTATCAAGCATCTGCCACTCCAGTAGTCCTCCAGCCCGGGGGCAGATCCTCTTTCAATTCCATCAGTCCCCTTGGCTTTCAAAGGTCACCTCTTACTGTTCCTGTGATCGAAGACTGGCACAGTAGTATGCAGCATCAGGCTGCCAAAAATAAAGCAAATTGGCTCCCATCCAGTGTCATGGGTTGGCTGATTGCCATGGCATGCTTGGCTGCTATACCCATGAGGCATGCTAGCCCTGCTACTTGTGTGCAGTGATGTTCATCTGCCTTGCATTTACTACAATGGCTCTATGGTGTTAGCCATGGGTATCTGGTGCAAACACAAGCAAAAGGGAATTTCGTTTCTATCCAGAAGAGATTCTTGCCTTCATCTAAGAGTGGGATGAAAAAGAAAAGAAGAAGGGAAAGGAATAACTAACCAGATAGAGAAATGCATGTTTTTTAATTGTCAATATTTAATGTTTATGGAGTTGAGGAAAGGCTGGTTGATTCTTTATACCAGTTGCTAATTCCCCTGACAGCCCTCAGCTGTCCTTGTTGTTCAGTTCCACATACTCTACCTGTCTGTCCGTAATGTCTTAGGAAACCAGTATTAGTTGATCTGGAACCTCAGGCATTCCTAGTTGTACAGTAGGGCAGATTCTAAGGCATCCTTGATGTATCAAGAAGTAGATGGGATAAGGATATGGATTCCAAAGTGGGCTTTCTTCGGTGGCAATGAGGGACTGATGTAAGAAGGAAAATCTCTTCATTCTTTTCACATCTGTTGGGTGACTTATGCCAAAAAAGTGTTCTTTTATCTCAGCATCCTCGCCAAGACTTAGGTTTGTAGGGTTTCTTGTTATGATCCAGCCTTTGCCTCTTTGGTGTTGGTATTTTGCTCAGAGAGGCTCCTTTAGATGCCAACCTGCTCAACAGGACAAAATTCAAAAGTGGCAGGAGGGAATTTGTATGTTACGTATGGATGAGGAGGTGCGATTTATTCCAGTCCAGACTGCATTGTCTTAAATCCAGAGAGTCTCCATCAAAGTCACTGTAAAGAGTCTACATTAGTGTGGCTTTGAAGTGAGATTGGCATCCAGCACAGCAGACTATAGAAGAAAATGGGCTACTGTGTGCCTTATGGGTAGGAGAGGATGTGAATGTCACAGTGTTAGATTCTCTTTGTACTTTCCCAGGTTATCGAGTCTCACCTCCAAATTTGGCTAGCTCTCACATCAAAAGCACTCTCAGATTGTCAGGTAAGAATACAACAAAGCCCAGAAATGTGGAAGAGTAAATTGTGCCTAAGGAAACAAATGGATCTTCTTTTGTTGGGAAATGAGGAATGCTTTCTCCCACTTGACGAAATAGCTTTACAATGGAGCAGTTTCACAGATGAAACGAAAAATCAGCCAGATGACAATTGCTTTGCATGTAAGCGGGCCAGCAGTTCCCCCAGGGCCCTATATCCTGCAAGCGAGGAGCACTGGAAGGCACCATCTTCTCTTTGCTTCCTCAGAGGGAGCAAGTCCCTATGGATCCTTTTGTATGGCTTAGAGTTGAACCAGCTCTTTATTTTCAGTTCAATCAGCCTATTGATGGAAGGACAATACTTGCTGCACCTAGGGAGCACCGGCTGTATAAAGATTTGGAAAGGGAGGCTGTCTATTGTCAGGTACCAGCCAGACGGTACAGCCTGCACTCTGCAAGAGGATTGTGGTTGTGTAAGTGGAATTTTAGCCTTGGCCCATGGGTGGCTGGCATGAGGCAGAACATCTTCACTGCCAGCCCTGCTTCATGAGAGCTTATCTCTACTGCTACACCTGGCAGCTGAGGAAAGCAATGCAAATACAGTACTCTTCCCATGACTGCCCCAGAGGGAACAACTCTAAGCAAGCGTGCCAGCAGTTTTCTGTCTGTAGTACTACTCCAGCAACAAAGTAAGACTATGAATGCGATTTGGGTTACCTGCAACGTGCTGAAAGATGTCAAAGTGTGTGCTCTATTCTCAGCTGCTCTGAAATTTTTAATCTTTGCCTTGTGTCTACAAGGGAATAGGAGCCTCATGTCTGAGTCCAAGCGTTTTATATCCAAAGACCATTGTGAATAGCAACTCACCTAGATAAGGTAAACTTATCAATTTACCTTATCAGCATCAGCCAGATTGTACCGGGCTTTCAGCAACCTGGTCTAGTGGAAGGTGTCCCTGCCTATGGAAGGGAGTTTGAAACCAGATCTTTAAGGTCCCTTCCAACCCAAACCATTCTATGGTTCTATGGGCATAAGCACTGCATGTATATTTTTTCAGCCTGCTTTGCACATGAGGGTCAGGGGGAGGAAAGTGGAATGTCATAGTTTCCCAGAGAATAGGAAACCTACGCCCTACCTGCTCCAGGTGCAGGATTTATTCCTGTTGCTGTGAAATGCTGTCTCTGGCCCCGTGTGTGCATCAGGACTGCTATTTTCTAATGAGATGCAGTTTGCCCCATATAGTTGGGAACTGAATTATTGGGCTAGTGGTGGAGCAGAATCTGACCTCTTCTGATGAACTCTTAGGTGGCACTAAGCATATTTATCAATGATTTACTGAGTCTGGAAAAGGCCTTTGGAGGAGAGCAGGTTAACCACTGGTTTGCACCAAGGAGGTACCAGTTCTTATGGGATTTCAGTAAGAAACTCATGGACACTCAAGGCTGGCTCATTTTATGAAGGATGGAAATGATAGGAGAGGTGACAGCAATCTTTCACATCCCTTCTAACGGTGGGAGTCACGGCTGCTGCGGTACCAACCGACCCCTCTTCATTGATCATAGCACACTGCACAGGGTTCCTGTTGGTAGGGAGTTGGTAGGCCTCACTCTTCTTCATATCTTTATATTATTCTTCCAGCTGCACAAAGCTATCAGTCTTGAACCTGTACAGTAACAGATATACCAGGGTTCACTGAGAGCATTACAGTCTGACACACCTCCGTAGGAGGGAGCTCTCAGAAGCAGGACATGCAGGTGTTGTTTAAGACCATGCATACTAATGTCATGGTATGTGCTCATGTTATACAGTGGTCACACATGCTAACACACGGCTCTCTACATCCAGTACTGATGGTTAAGCTCCACCTAGGTTTTGCTTAAAATCACTGTCTCCTTATTATAATGTCTTCCATAGTAGCCCGCTACAAGTGCACTCAGATCATCTTCACCCAAGTTCCCATATGGAAGGAAGGCTTTATGCCGTAAATGATAGCCAAATCTTCTACTAAGAAGGGCTCACATAGCAGACCAGGGGACAGAATAGGCAGACAATGAAGTTAAAGTGTCAGCTGTTTGCTATAGCTGTGCTCTTCACCAACCACCAGTGTCATCTCTTTACACTAGGATCAAATAGGCTGAACTTCTCAGGTAGATATAAGCTTGCAGAGTATCAGCCAGGATTTACAGCTCCAAAGAGCAGTACTTTGAAGGTAGCAGTACTGACTCTCTGGTACGGATGACTGCCATGTGCAGAAGGAAGGGATTGGGAAAGTTCACCAGGTCAGCACAATCAGGTTAGTTAGGCATTGCTCAAGAGCTGTGCAATAGGTGCATTAATACCAGATTATCAGTGGCAGTGCAGTGATCACTTCCAACCTCTGCAGCAACTCCATGGGCTCTGGCAAGGTGAAGTTGTACTCCCAAGGGTCCATGCAAATAACTAGTCGAGGAACACAGAAACTGCCAATCTGAGTCAGGCCTAGCATCCATTTATTGTAGTTCTCACAGTGGCTAGCACCAAATACTGCTATGGGCAGATCTGAGGTAAACTGCTTCTCTACTAGGACTCATCTCTGTCCTAGGATTTAGTTTAACTAAAAAAAGCATGATGTATTATTTGATAGTCATTGCAACTGTGGCTTTATATGATACGTATATAAATGAACAATATCTGACTGTCAGCAGCTTCCCTAGCTCCCACCAACTGTACAATGGTCAGAAAGTTCAGCAATGAATTGGCCACCATTGCCCTAAGTATCTTTCTGTACCTGTGTTATGTTACAGAAAGAGCAAAAGCTTCTGATAGCCCTACTTTATGCCACTGATTATTGTATATAGCCTCATATAGTACAAACATATTCACAGAGGACATAGTACTGTAGCCCTTCTCTTTCCTGAAGAAAACACAAGCAATGCTTTCAACTGCTTTTTATATGAAATGATTCCCATGCTTTTTAGCATCTGTTACTTTTGCCTGCATATGCCTTTTAAATCTGCAAATGTCCTTTATGAGATGGGGTGACAAACACGATACTCACTAGTCCAGAAAAGGCTGTACATGCATTTACAGAAAGGCAGTATTTCTTCTGTTTTGCTCCTCATCCCAGTCCTTATGCACACCAACATCTTTGCTTTCTGTAAACAGCTACCCAACAAGCACTGATGACTGCAGTGACATCCAGGTCCATTGTGGAGTTGGGACTTCTCTTTATAAAGGCACTGCACAAATATCTTATTCAGACATATGATGGTTTATGAGACTGGCAGTGGCTAAGAGAATTAAAGAAGACATAAGCAGTGACAGGAAGCTTACAAGGCAAGCATCAGCTCTGTGGGGTAGGTTCCACCTCCAGTTCTGGACCTCCAATAGACTTGTGAAAGACCAACTTGTGCAAGCCCAGTTTGAACAGTGTCAATATATTTCTCATTACTACATTCATGCTGCAAGCTTGGCTTAAAGGAGGGCTCCCTCATTCCCTACCTTTCCTCTCTGCTGGCATCGACTGTCTTTCAGGCAGAAAGTAGAGGATACACTTGACACTAATGTATGGGGGAAACTGAACAATGGAGAGTGTTGCTGTTGTGTGCTTCGCTGTTCTCTGAAGGGGAGTCTGGTCTGGTTTTGCAGTTTACCAGAACTGTGACTTTCATCCTAGTTCTGTATTCCTTGCTAAGGGCTACATTTGCATACCCCTTAGGTCTGTACCATGTAAAGACCCTTGCCTTTATCATCACCAAATATATGCATATACATATACATGCTCTTTCACGGACACCCCCTTGTTGTGAGGAAAGAGCTTGTGTGCCCTTGTGAGGTTGAGAGCTATGCTGGTAGTGGCTTATGCCTCTGGTAGGGTCTCCCATGCCAGACAGGTCTCAACTGAAGGGTCAGACAATGTGTGTCCATGGACAGGATGGGTTCACTAGCCTTCGGGCAACCATCCTAGGAGAAGGACAACTGTAACTTCAAACCCCAGGCAGATGGAGCTCACATAGACCTGTATGGCCATATGTTTACCCACGTATATGTGTGTGTGTGTGTGTGTGTGTGTATATATATATATATCAGGAAGAAGTTCTTTACTGTGAGGGTGGTGAGGCACTAGCACAGGTTGCCCAAAGAAGTGGTAAATGCTCCATCCCTGGCAGTGTTTAAGGCCAGGTTGGGCAGAGCCTTTGTCAGTATGGTCCATGGCAGGGGGTTGGAGCTGGATGATGTTAAGGTCCTTTCCAACCCAAACCATTCTATGATTCTAAACATGAATGTGATCTGTGGAAGTGTTTCTTTTTTTCTCCCTGTGTCTTTAGCTACATCATGGTCAGCATGGGACACTAGAACAGAGCTGAGATCTCAGCTGAGGTCCTGGCAGCCAGGAGCCCATGTCGGACCCCTGCCCTGTGCAGAGTTGCAGGGTAGTCAGGAGAAGAGCTATGGAAACCTGGACAGAGTCCAGAGATGTAAAGGAAAATGCTTTTCTCCTAATCACAAGAAAAGTGAGACCCAAGGCTTCATGTAAACAAATCTTAGATAAAGGTCATAAGGTCCTAATTACTCAGTGTTCAAAAGACCACATGCTTTCCAGCTGTATCTTTAGGCAATAGCAAATGAGTCCTCTTTTCATTATGAAAGAAAGCAGAAGGTGGAAGACACTATTCAACCTCTCCATCTTCCCTCAGCAAAACACAGTAATTGGGAATGTTAGTAATGATAACCGGACATTACCTGTAACCTACAGGGCTTAATGAAGAAGAAAATCTCTCTGACATTTGGAAAAGCATCCAAATCCCAAGGCTAAAGTGCAGTGCTGCAGAACCGTAGCTGATAAAGCATTGCATGTACAGGGAAAGGGATGGGAGGGCAGGAGAGAGCTGTGACCAGCCTGCAGGAACGCTCCCCAGTGCTGCTGGCTTTGGCAGAACCATCTTAGCAGCTGTGAAAGATGATTCAAAGACCTGACTGGATAACCGTTTGAAGAGACGAAGCATGGAATGAAGTAAAAGCATTTTAAAGTTGGGGTGGTGGAAAGTACTTTTAAAACCCCCTTTGCTTTGTTCCTGAAAGCTTTGGGCACCCATTGATTTGGAAATGACACAGGCCTCTAGGAGGGAGGTGTGGATGCAAGTTCACGTGGACTAACTCCATAACTGGTGCGATTTTAGGTAAGACCCTATCCTCTGACTGACTGTGGGCTTAGATATGAAAGGGTATTTATTCCAGCTTAGACATCCTGTGTTACCTATTCCAGAATTTCTCTTCCAAGTTTCCCTTCTTCCTCCCTTCTTTTCCAGACAGCTTGGAGGCAGCGCTTGCCCTTTAGCTGAAATGGAAGCTTCATCAAGTTTTGTAAGGCTAGGATTTCACCCATGATTTCAGCATCAGTGTCATAAGCAATTCAGAGTAATCTTCAGTCAACAGTGCTGAAACAAGGGCCATGCCACAGGAGACCAAGGCATGGGCTGGAGCCTGCCCTGCCGTACTTCAGGAAGATGTGTGAGCTGAAGAGGTCTGTGGTCCTCATCTTTGACCTGCTTACAAATTGCCTGTACGTTTCTTCCCCTGGGAGGGACTCAGTGCGATATTGTAATATTGGTCTTTTGCTTTCCCTTGTGGTCAGAAGGGATGGAAATCTGCCTCAGACCTTCACAGGGTCTGATCAGAGGTTATCTTCAGTAGGGCTGCTACAATTGACACCTGCAACAGTTCTGTCTGGCCATTTGTCTGCATGCTGGTACACAGGGAATTCAGATGATGAAAACAGAGGGAAAGGAAGTAAATTCTTTATCGCCAATCAGTGAGCAGGCATGACTGCCACCTACATCTCCTGACGCTGTATCACACCTCAGTCCTACATCTGTCCCAGGGTACAGATATAGATTAGACATCCAGAAGAAGCTCTTCACTATGAGGGTGCTGAGGCGCTGGAACAGGGTGCCCAGAGAGGCTGTGGCTGCCCCATCCCTGGCAGTGTTCAAGGCCAAGTTGGACAGGGCTTGGAGCAACTTGGTCTAGTGGAAGGTGTCCCTGCCTATGGCAGGGGGTTGGAACCAGATGAGCTTTAAGGTCCCTTCCAACCCAAACCATTCCATGATTCTATGATTCTATGACATGCAGTGTGCTGCAGGTTTGCAAGTCAATAGGACTGGTGGGTTTTTGAGTGATCCTTCACTACAGTAAACTGTTTTGCCATGTGTCTTTAGGCTTCTTTGAGGATGAAAAGACCTACCAGTGTGACCAAATAAGGTGCCAGGCACTAGGACTGAACTTGACCTGTTGTCCATGACACAGCCTCTCCCAAACACACCTGAAGCCCAGCAGGAAGGTGGGGTGAGGAAGTGCACAGCACTGCTGCTGAGCAGCATCACTTCTCTGAATGAACAGCAGAGCTTGGTCTCAAGAGATACTAAGCCACCACTGTTCGCTGCACTCAATAGATACAAAATGAGACAGAAAACCTTTCTTTGTGCCTCAAGCTAGAAGCCTTCTTCATGGCTGAAGCAAAATGACTGAGAAAGATGGATAGAGTCACTGGTTTTCACATCAGTGAGAAAATTCCAGCTCTTCCTAACTGATGTAGCATGCAACTACTCTTGTCCTCATTTCTAGCAAAACACATACACGTGTTTCTACCAGAGGAGTCCAGCCTAGCTGCAGTTCAAGCCACCTCCATAGAGGGCTTTGAGTCCTGCTCAGCTGGAATATTTCTGGGAAACTCTTTTTCATTAAAGAGCCTTTTTATCTGTCAAACCCAAACATAATGTACCAGTACCAGCAATGATGGGGTTTGTACATTAAAGTAGTAAGAGAAACCTTTGCCAGCTTTTATAGCAGTTAGCACATGAGGGTCAGGTACTCCCTGAATGAGACAGAAGACAAAATGGGCCCATGACTTACCCTAGGAAGCTGAAATCCAATGAGCTTTGCAAGCAAACCGCTGGGCTGCTGGACAAAGTCTCCCCTGATCCCTCCTGCTGAAGCTGTTCCACTTTGTATGAATCATTTATTGCTTGCTGGAGCTGGAATGTGGAGTTTGGTCTCCCCCATTCCAGATGAGTGCCCTCACCACCGGTCTACAGAGTCAATGTTTTCCTCTGGCCCCATGCATATTTAATGATTTATGGAAGTGGAACAGCTCCAGCAGGAGAGGAAGAGTAAAAGGGACATGTTCATCCATGTGGATATCTTATGACATTGCTCTGCAACCAGCAGGCAAGACCCAAGCCAAGGACCTTAACAGCAAATAAGTCAGCTGGAGCACCAGGGGAGACCACATGAGCACTACATGGTGCAGTGCCACTTCCTATGCTGCAGTGCAATTGTGAGGCAGTTCAAGCCTGGTTTGGGTTTGGAAGGGACCAGTTTGGGTTGGAAGGGAGCAGTTTGGGTTGGAAGGGACCTTCAAAGCTCATCTAGTCCAACCCCCTGCAATGAGCAAGGACATCTTCATCTAGATCAGGGTGGCCAGAACCACATCCAGCCTGACCTTGAATGTCTCCAGAGATGGGGCATCCACCACCTCTCTGGGCAACCTGTAGGCTACCTCAGCAGAGGGCTCTCTCAGCACCCCATAAAGGTATTATTTTCCACCACAATGGGAAGCACTGAGGAGTTTTGACTCTGCCGTTGACAACCTGGCAATATACCTGCTGCTCCAGGGTGTTAGGTGATGCAACGTGGCTGCATGCCCCCATGACATGGCCATCTCTACACAGGGCATGGGACTGCTTCGCTGCACCTCTATGAGGTCTCCCCAGAATTTGCAGCTAACCTGCCTGGTGCACTCACGTCAAGGCCAAATTCATTACCTAACTGACTGAATTGGGAAGTGCCTTCAAAGCTGGGAGAAGTCTGAGGTTTAACAAATAAATACATAACTAAATCCCAGATTTGAATCAAAATCAGAATTACTTTCACAGGGAAGACTGCCATTGGCAACAGGAGCAATAATGAAGGGGTTTCCAGGCAGCTCCCTCCTTGCTTCCCACTATGCATCTCAGCTCTCTAAAGAAGAGCTCTCCTATGCCCTCCTTTTCCCAAGGGCTGAGCACTTACTGGGTAAACATCACCACACCTCTGATCACAGAGGTTTCTTGGGAGTGGAATGGGTAACTGTGCAGTCAGACCTCACACTTTAAGTCAAGCTGAGCCTTTTCATCGCCAGCCCTTAGGCATGGTACGCAAGGGATGCGGTGACAGACCAAGAAGGATCTAGCCTTTGCAGAATGAACTGGGGAAAATGTCCAGCTGCCCACTCCGTTTTGCAGGGTGGGTGCTGTAACTCCTGATCTTTCCATCCCTTGGAGGGCTGTGATTCAGCACTCCCAAAGAGGGGACTTTGGGCAGGGCTGCTTTGCACTGCCAATGCTACTCCATGTTGTGGGCATTTCCCCACAAGCATTCACAGTTCAAAACGCCTCTTCCTTATGTCTGTGCTGCCATAAGGGCTGTGTGATGACCTCCTCCTGTTTAAATGAAAAGCAGAGGCACCCAGGAGCTTCGGTGGGTACAGCATTAAGCCTGACCTGCTTCCTAGGGAGCAGCTGCTGTGTTTCAGTGCTCACTTTGCACAGAACACATTGGGATCCACGTGTGTGCACCCCAGCTGTGCATATGGGAAATATTAGTAGTATCTTTGATGCAAAGAGCTGGTGGTGGTGATGTTGTAACTGCTGGGGACAGTTATCAACAAGATGGCTGCGGAAGGCCTGACAACAGGCACTTGATTTAGTTTAGTGTCCAATTTGCAGAGCCTCAGTGCATGATGATGGACAGAAACAAATGTTCTCTAAATGAAATTTCTCCTCCATTTAAGCACAAAATGTGAGGATGGAGAAGGGAAAGGAAAAGAGACATTTTATATCTCCTCCTTGATTGTAATTCCCTGCCTTCAGCTAGATCGATATCATTTCTGCTGGAGATGGAGGCTGCCTCTGGTTTCCATGGCAATCTGGTTGTTGGAGGCTTGCAGGCTCCATGAATCCCCAATTTATCAGCCTTCTAGGCTTTAATAATGGAGACCAGCAGTCAGGCAGCTTATGAATGGCACATGTCTTTTGGGCTGGGGGAAGGGAGGTGTGTAGTAAGGGCTGCAGCAATTCGTTTTCCTGCCACTGCCATCTGAAGGGGGAAGAGTACAAAAGCAGGAGCAATGCATCAATCCTGGAGGCACTGACGGAATTCCTACACCTTTTTACTGCAATTATGGAAGATTCCCTCCCCTGGCCTCTTTCCCCTGGCCAACTTTGCCAGTGCAAGGAGCCTTGGAGCTGGTCCTGTGTGATGAAGTGGGAGCTGTAGATGGAGAACCCAAAGGTTTCCTTCCTCTCCGTAACCCTCTGTATTTCAGGATCAGTACTGTGTAAATGCTAGCAGTCTGCCATGGCTTTGGGTTCATTTTTATCCCCCTACTGATCCTACCACGATTGCCAGGCTGGAAGATGGGCAGACCTCTGAGGATCTGATCTGTCCATCAGGCTACTGTCACTTGCCGTGCTATGCTCTGTGCATCTGCCAGGCCTCTCCAAACCCAAACCCCCATTCCCAAAGTGCTGTAAGCTTCATTCCCTGAATTAATTACTTTGCCAGAAATGTCCTGGCTGTACAGGACTCACTATCAGTCACTTCAGTAAGGCTGCATTTTTCTCTCCTCGACATTATCTACTGAGGGTATTTCCATCTCTTCTTATATTTCCTGTGATTTCTTCCCACCGTTAAGAGGCTAAAGAATAAATGGATGTGTCTTATAAAGGCCTTGTTCTGCTGTACCCTCAAATGGTCTCTGTTTCTAAACCATCTTCCAGAACTTAACCCAGCAAAGATGGGAAAAGATGGGTGACACAAAAGAATGTTGTTGCATGAGATGGAGAATTCCTGTTTTCTAACGTGTATGCCAAGAGCAGCTGCCAACTGTTACACTCCACAGCTGGAAGCAAGTAAAAACCTCTATATTCAAGCTGTTCGAATCACAAGGCATTTAAGGAATTAAGAGTACCCTTTCTGCTGTGCAGGACCTATGTGAAATCAACAGGGGCAGAAGAGAAGAGTAAAGAACAATCTGTGGGATATTTCTTCTTAGGTTTTCCTTGGATAATGAAATGAATGGTTTTCTTCTACCTGTGACAGTTGGGGAGGAGGATGAGGTATTATGGAGATTGCTGGATTTCATGGAGCTTCTGTGTGCAGAGTGGCTGGTTGAGATGCTGGAATGAAAGCCAAGGCGACTCAACCTCCTGGGTACACCACAGGCTTTTGTGTGACCACAGCCCAGGTCTTCATATTTTGCTCAGTATGGCATCTCAAATGCAGATTGAAAGCCCTTGCTTTCTTCACTGAGGTATCACAAGGATAAAATCCCTCCATGATTGTGATTTAGGCCGTTGTTGTGGTGACAAAGACCAGATAAATACATTGCTGGCTGCCTGTAACAATTGGGGAAGGTCACAATGGAGACCGCTTTTGATGTTCACAAAGGGCTCATCATAAAGGTATGGTCTGGATATTATATCCACGTTTTATCTTATATATCCAGTACAATCTGGATATTGTATCCAGAAAGACCAGTACACTGCCCTGCTGGGAAGTCAAGCAGTGAACAATGAAGAACTGTGGTCTGAGTGTCTGCAGAGGTGTCTTAGACTCTGGTTCATCCTCACTGGGGAGGTAGGTGCTTGGAGGCTGGTGCTTGGAACCTCTCCCAAAGGGAGCCTTTCTGCTCCAGCAAGGCAGTGAGCAACTGACTGTGAATCCGAGCAGCTCTGACCCCAGCTCATGGCTGGGGAGACCCTGCACAAGTCACTTCCCATTTCTCCATTTCAAGCTTTCTGGCTATAAAGGCCATGGAGTCTGTCAAGGTCAGCACCTTTGACATGGTTAGCAGGAGGCCACTCAATACCAGTGTGAAACATCTGCCTCCAAAGCATCCTCATCCCAAAGGGGCTCTTTTACCTCCTGTTTGGCCACTGTACTACACAGCCCACCACTTTCTGGTGCAACAAAGCATCCCTGTGGAAACACCATGACAGATGATGCTGCTGCCAGCGTCCTGTCCTCCCTGTTGGGAGGGTAGTTGGGAGCGTCCTGTCCTCCCTGAGCTGCATTTGCATATAGCAGTGATGGTGGCCAAGAGAGAGGCATTGTTAGAGATCTCACTGTCTGAAAACCTAACTGCTCTAGTCCATTTAGGCTTCTTCCAACCCTAAGTGGATTGCAATTGCCCAGTTATAGGTACTGCACACAGGAATTTTGGGCCAACAGTGGTGGTAATAGGCAGGAATAAATGACCAGCCAGCAGTTGGCATGCCATTTGTCTCAGCCTTCAGGCCTGGCTGCATCCATAGGTGTGGGAAGGAAACAGCAGTGGAAGAAAGATGGAGAGCCGCTTGTTTCCCATTCTGCAGGAAGCAAAACTCTTTGCAAATGCAGCTGTAACAGGGTTAGCACCTCTCCTTCACAAGAAACATCCTCATGCTTCTCTCTCCACCCTCTTCCTCCACCACTCCCATTTCTCTGGAGACCTCACTGCTCCCTCCCATCAGCCAAACTTGGGGAGTTTCCCTGGCAACCCAGCAGCTGGTGTCTAGACACCGTGAAAGATGCTTTGCAATGGAGCTACCAGCCTGTCTCCCCCTCCTCACCGCCACACACCCTGAGCATCTCTCCCACCACTCCCTCCCTTTCCATCCGCTGCACATGCAGATGCCGATGCAGGATGCAGGGAGCTCTGTGGTGATGCTGGGGGAAGAAAGGCATGGGGCAGGAGGGGAGGGAGAGGGAATCCCTAAGCTACTGGCTCTTCAGCTTGACAAAGCGCAAAGGTAGCTGGGGTGACAGAACTGGGGTTTGCTGTCCTCTGAGGGGTTAGCAGGATCAGTAAGAGAGACTGCAGTCCAAGCTTGGACCAAAGTTACCAGCCATGGGATTGGCAGAAGTTGCTTTTTTTCCTCTCTGCTACAGCAGCTGAGGTTGGCACTGAAACAAAGATGTAGTCAAGGAACAGGAGACGCAAACTACCCTGTATTGTGGCTGTATCCACGTTTTTATTGTCACCTTAACAGGCTTCTTTGCCTGCTTCTTTCCAGTAGTTACCGGGCATCTTCCCTGGACCTCCTGCCTACTGCTTGCAGTGGGGACATCTCTCCCCACCACTCTGTTGCAGGGTTTGCCAAGGGTATGCAGATCTGTAGCAACTGAGGGCTGATGCAAGTGAGTCCCCTGGACCAGACACAACCCCTCACCTGAAATACCCAAATCCTTCATTTGTCAGTGCTTTGCTGGGCCAGCAGAAATCTGCCAGTTCTGAGAAGCAACGAGTGGGGAGGGTGTAGGATTTTAGCACTGCATATGATGCGTCATAGGGCAGACTGCAATGGGCTAACTTGGATCAGGAAGAGGACTGTGTAAGCAACAGCTCTGAACCTGAAGTGCATCTCATTTCAGCAGTCTCAGACCTACCATCGTCTGCTTGGAACTGGCTTTTGGCTGCCTAGAAGGACAGATGGATTGGGACAGATGAATCAAGCTGTGAAGCCTGGATCCAGATCTGGATCCAAATGTCATTATAACTAGGAGAGTCTCAGGTCAGGGATTTTAAATGGGACCCTCCAGTGCTCCTTACCCTCCAAAAAATGTCTCTAAATGAAGTCATCTGCGGGGCAGACGAGCTCTGCTTGTAACAGTGCAGGAAAACCCAGGTTAATATTTGGGAGCAAAGAGGAGGCCCAGGTTTTCAGTTCCTTCTCTGACCAAGCTGTAGTTGGCAGAGGACGGAGGGAGAAAGGAGTGAGCATGACAAATGCTAAAGAAAAAGCAGCTTTGTATGTGGGCAATACTTTAGTGTGAAAGCATGGGAGAGTTGTAGCTGCACAAGCAATATTAGCAATAATTATGCCAACAGTGGGAAAGCAGCAAACGCAAAATCCCTGCATCTGCAGCAGGGTCCCAGTGTTGTGCAATTTCTCTTCTCTTGGCATCAGCCGTGGTAATTTAAAGATCTGCAGTGAAACGGAGACAAAAAGGAAAACAAAACCCAAGCCACCAGCCACAAAAGAAATGATCAGCAGAGAGGTTACTGCTACTGCGGTCATAAGCTGATGTCTGCTCTGATTTAATTAATCTTGGCAAGTCAGACGGGAGCTGGGCAGGTCCCAAGAGGCAGTGTTTTACCCGGAAATCCACTCAACCTAATTTCACTAATGTAGGGCAGTGGAGAGCCTTGGAGATGAGCCTGCACGCTCAGCCATTAGAGCACAGCATAAGCAAAGGCAGCTGGAAGTACCACCATCCAGCAAGGCTGCTGCTTGCGTGCCTGCTTCAGCTTCACAACAACCAGAGCTGCATATGGTCAAGGCGTTTGCTCCCCAGCAGGGTTCACAGACACCAGTCTCACCCTTTCCAGGAAATAGATGGAGTGCTGAGGGGCAGGAGCTCTCTAAAGACCCTCTTTCAGCAGGGATCTATAGCTCACTTCCATATCGTTTCTCTTACTTGGGCAAGGCAGTTCCTTAGCAAGTACCACTTAGAGCTGCAGGTACAAAGCACATCAATTGATTCTTCAGCTGGGAAGCAAATATCCTTCCACCTCTCCCACCACGCAGATGTATTGCTTTAGCAATCCTGCAGCCACAGCTTAAGGTTTGTCTGAGGCTGCCTAGAAGGTTTCTCAGCTTGGCTGCCCCATCCAGGGTGCTGGATTGAGGTGAGATGGTGGCAGTTTGGCTCACAGATGCCTGTCTCCTAGGCAGAATTATGCCATGCTATGGGATAATTTGGATTGCAGCAGGGATTTCAGAAGACTGGAACAAAAGGCAAAGCTGCAAAACAAACTAAAATCTCCAGGTTGTGTCTGGGGATGGGGACAACAGGTCTGGAATAACCAGGAACAGTGCAAGTGATAACTGATGTGCATTAAAACAACCGTGAGGATGATGACTGTAAGCACAAACTAGGTGGGTTTTCTTGTTGGTCTTGTTTTGGGGGAGTTTGGGGGTTTTTAGTTATTTGACTTTATCTTTCAAAACAGATTTCATTTTGGCTCCTCCTCAAACTTCTTTTGCTTCATGTTACAGTCCACCCTCCCCTCCTGTTCTGTTTCCTCCATGCATACATAGGCTGTGTTCTCATTCTGGGAGTTCGGGCCCTTCCTCTTGCTCTGTGGCTGGAATGCTCCAGACCAAATGGGGATGTCTCCACTTTGGCTCGCTAAAGACATAGGTGTTCCCATGCTGCAACTCCTCTTGTCCTAAAGCAGGCATTTAAACAGGTCAGGTTAAGAGAGTCCTAGAAATACCATGTTTATTCCCCCTACTTAGAAAGGGAGCAGAGGGTGAGAGATCAGCTGGAGATATTTCTGCTTAGGTGAGATGTCCGTGCACCCCAACTTTCCTGTTTTGTCATCTCTCCATGTGCATTTAAGTGCTGTCCCAGTCCAGGTCCCTCTTAAGCAATAATTCACTCCCTCCTGCTTGTTCTGTCCATTGCAAGTGCACACAGGGGACTCTGATCTTGCAGGGGGACATTTCACTGTGCTGCCACATTCACAAGGGAGGCAGCTTTGGAGAGGTGGAAATTGGGCCACCCTGGGTGAAATGCTTTTGTTCCTTAACCTTTTCACACCTATTCCAACAAAGTGCAAAGTGAATGTAAAATGCCAAAGCCTGTGCAGTCCTGACTGTATAACTGTATCTGTCCTCTACAAACCAACGGATGCAAGAGCCCAGAGTTCAAGGAAAGGGGAAGTCAAGACTAATGTTGGGTAAAAAGCAATGTCAGAAATATCCTGTCTGATGTATGGAATCCCCAGGATTGGGATCTACTCATCTCCCCAGGGATACATTGCCCTCCTTTGCTGAGACACTGAAAACTAGGCTGGAGGAAACCCCAGAGAACACGCTGCAGAAATAGCCTGTATCAAACCAAGTGGTGACGACTGAGTGTCACAGAAACTGTCTCACCTCTCCTGCTGAATCAGAACCTGGCCCTGATGTCAGTAGGGTTCAGCTACATCGCTCCCATCACACAGAGAGAATCCTCTTTTCACTGCTGTGGTTTAGCAGTGCCACAGCTTGAACTTTATTTATTGTGCTGAATTTTTTATGCTTTGTGATATTACTTCTTGGTGGAGTTCATTACTGTACAATAACACCAGGCTGCTTTCTTTTCCCTCATCTCAAAGATCAATGAAATGTTGTTAAAGCTGCTAGGGAATATGACATAGCTTAGCAGGGTGTAGCAGCGCATAGAGTATTTCCTCTTATTGCTTCCACGCCATGCAAGGAGCAAAGTGGGAGAGTGGCTGGCTGGATTTTCTGTGATAATTCCTATTCAGAAAGGTTTGTATGTATCTTCTCTATATCCAGGACATCCACAGCCATGAAAATTTGCTCTAGTTTGCCATGTATCCAGCATCTGGTTTGTATTCCTCTCTGTTGCCTTGAATATGTAATGAAGTGACTTTAAATCCTTTCTGCTGCTCCGTGACCTCCGAGTCAGCCCAGGCTATTTCAGCCGCGCCATGGCAGAAATCAGTGCAGTCCCTGGGCTGTTTCAAGCAGAATTATCTGCTTCCCATTAACTGCTCCCCAGAGAGGAGCAATGCAGGCAGCAAGGGTCCCTCTGCCAGCCAGGGATGTCTAGGCGCCACAGGCACTGACTGCAATTAGATTTGCCACTGTGGTGAGCCAACAGGGAACAGAACATGGCAGAAAATTGTGTTCCAGCCTGCCTGATTATCCTAAGAGCAGGAATGGCACGGGAAACATCACGAGCATCAACCCTATGTCACTGAGGTTGCCAGCCCCCCCACTTTGAGTGCAACCAGATTGCCTGCCCATTTTACTACGATAATTGTAGGAGCCGGCCCCTGCTTTCAGATAGTGATGTAACTTAGAGGGTTGTATGTGTTGGCCAAGGCACTCAGTATCACAGCAGGTATGCAGGACCCCCCTGTGTCTATCCCTGCATTACAAACCCTTCTGTTGTGCTGTCCTGAGGAGGCTGTGGGACTGTGGGCTGAAATCTGTGCATATTTTCAGTAGGAAGACACTGAGTTTTAAACATAATTAAATATAATGTCAGGGCTTGTGTCCCTGAAGTTCCTTTGTTGCTCTCTCATTCACCGTGCATTTGCTCTGCATTTATGTGCAGAAAAAGGCAGAAATTCTGCCCTGCTAGCAATATCAGAGCACTATAGCAAAGCCTGCTTTGCTGCTGGCTAACAGTAGTGTTTTGACTCAAATATACGGGTAAGATGGTCATGCATTGGGATTCTGCTCTCAGCTTCATAATTCAATGTGTCCCCTGCTATAAATGCATTGGAGAAGAGCAGGATTAAAAGGACTCCTCTCCCTTCGCAGTGGGCTGTGATCAAGTCAGTCAGGAAAATAACAAAACTAGGCAAGTTGGCCTGCTTTTGCCTTGCAAGGATACTTGCATCCTATTGTAATCAGTAGTCTGGTTTGTCTGGTTCATGGTTGTAGCTGTACAGGAGTCCATTCATACATCCATGCAGCCACAGAAAGAGCAGCATTCTGTTTAGGTAGTCAGTGTCAAGGGAAAGAAAGTCTACAGATGTTTTTGCTGATGGGGGCTGCAGCTGTGGGAGCTCAGGCCATGGGGATGTTCCCACAGACTTTTTCCTTTAGGAAAATCAACAGTCAGAGTTTACTAGGACAAGAAGTATTTGAAGGTCCAGAGACAGAACCTTTAATGAAGATGATTCAGAGTAGGAACTTCTTAAAGATGATCCATATGGAAGTAGTGCCTGGGAGCATATTTAAAAGATAGGCTAAAGAGCTGAGGGGGAGAAGGAAGCAGGAATGCATCATCTACTGCCAATGTTGGAAGGAAATACAAGTCTGCCATCTGATGGCATTGAATGGACCAGGCCAAAATGCATAAATGTTGTCAGTAACGAAAGTTTCACATCCCAGTTCGCATTCTCACTAATGCTAAACTTGGGTGTGAGGACGCTAAATCCTCACAAACTAAACATTGGCTTGTGAACATCTGTATTGTTAAGCTGGCAGCATAGGCCATGGTGTGATTTTGAATATACTAGCTAGCTTTGCCCCAGACACTGCCATCCTGTTCTGGAGAGTAAGAGGGTTTAGCCATATGGACATGAGCTGTGTGGTGCCAGCTGCCCTTGGGGCCAAGACAGCAGTCCCTGGCCCATTTCATTTGCTAGTATAACATAATCTGATAGCTCATCAGAGACACCAGGAACTGACCAGGGACCCACAGTCCTTTCTGAATGACCACTGGAGATACAGCGATGCTATGGAGGTATGGTGAATGCCAGCATTGAGGTATGTGGCATAGCAATCCTGTGGTTTGTCCCACACCACCCAGCCCTTCCGCACTTGTTTCTTCTCCCTCTTCTTTAGCCCAACTCTGGAGTGATGCTGCTTGCTTGGCCTCTCCATGGTCAGTCCCACTCCTACAGTGTGTGCAGGAGGGGGATGTCAGTGAGAAATGGGGGGAGATGGCGATGGAGCAGACCAGCCACTACAGTGCACTAAGACCCCTGTGCATTATTCGACCTTAAAGCCCCGCAGCCCTGGGTGAACCATCACCTTCTGTAAGAAGCAATCCAAAGGATGCATAGACCAGTGTACCCTGATCTAAAGATGATGATTGCTGGTCAGCAGGAACTCAAACACAAATACATCCTGCTGCAATTCAGGGAACACAGTGTCTCAGGCTGGATAAACCCAGCAGTAAGATCGCTGCAGCGTAAGGGCTGCTCCTTTCATTTGCCTTGGATTTGCCTTCCCTCCGGTTCTGCTCCTCTGTCTGACTCATTGTTGTGGGATTGTTCCTAGCATTCATTTTAAACCCTCATGTGAACAGTGTGCCAGAACAAGGTGTCTGATAGACAGACCCAGCCTCCAGTTATTACACTCATTACTTCCCCTGCCTTCAGGAGAGCCCAGAAAACTGGAGAGATGTGACAACCTCCCCTATGAAGGCTCCCGTTCTTGAGGGCTAGAGATATTTCTCTAGATGTCTGTTCAGTGTAAGAGAAGTCCAAGTTACAGGTTATAACATTTTCCCTTTGGGTCTTGAAAGCTTCACGTGTGTGTAGAGCTTTCGCTTTAAGTCTTGGCTGGGAGCATCTGTAGTGGTAAGTCAGAGCAACAATTCAACAGAGGCTGGTTCAGTCAGTGGGTGCAATAACAAGGTGCATGATCTAGCTGGTTATCAAAGAACCTCATCAGTGCACCAGATGAAGTGAATGGTGGTTGCTTGCCATATCAGCAGCAAGCTAGGCACTTACACATGCTTTCTGATGGGGCTGGAGGGGTTTTGTGGGAGCCACGCACTCGCCTGCTGGGCTGAACCCTGGCATGTTCTTTTGTGTAGCAGAAATGCCAGGGACTTTGAGACATGGGTAACTGGGGAGAGGCAAGCCTGAAGCCATGCAGTCCATCATGCAGTGGCTGTGTGCGGATGCAGGATGCTCTAGATCACGACTGACTAACCCTGGACCATCTCTTTCCCCACTAGATGCTGTAGAAGAAACCAAACCTACTGAAAGTGCCCAGCAGGAAGAGGTGAAAGAAGAAGAGAGCAAGGCGGACCAAGAAAATGCCTGAACATTAAGAAATGACTCCCCATTGCCCCTCCCTCCCTCCCCCTATCCTCTATCCTTCCTTCCCACCCCAATCTCGATCTTCCCCCCTTCCCGCTCACATCCGTGAGCCTGTCCATCCCTTTCCCATTCCCACTGAAAACCCTTTTTCTCTCTGTGTGGCAAACATTTAAAGAAAAAAAGAGAAAAAAGAAAAAAAAGAAAAAAAAAAGAAAAAAAAAAAAAAGGCAGGAAAAATCCCAGTCAAACAGTGTGGCTTAAACATTTCTTTGTTCCTTGGTGTTGTTATGGCGAGTTTTTTGGTAATGATGATCCAATCATTTTGGGAAAATTCTTGCACTGTATCAGAGTTCCTTGACCTGGCGCGTGCGTGTGTCTGTCTGCCCACCGCGAGCGCTCCCTCTCTTTCTCTCTTTCCTCTCCTTCTCCCTCTCTTCTCCAAGTGTGTGTGCGTGTGTGTGCAATGTTCCGTTCATCCGAGGAGTCCAGACTTTACCGAGTGAGTTAAAACAAAAGAGGGGGGGGAAAAAAGAAAAACCAAGAATAATAAAAAATATCCTTTTCTTCCTTTTTCAATGCGATGGAATGAACGAAAAAAGACCAAATCCAACCAACCAAATCATACTAAAACCCCAGTCTGTTTTCAGAACTAGAACAACAACAAAATAAGCAATGTGCCAACTAGCGTAATGCTTGGCTCCAGGCTCCTTTTTCAAACTGAACAATAATGATAATAAATGAGAATAATGAGAATTAACACCACCGTGTCGCATTTCTATGCTGCCGTACGCCCTGCTGGCCTCTGCAGGCTTTGGTGGGCCACTTCTGCATGGCCCCACTTTGCTCCTTGGCCACTGGTCAGTGACCAACCGCTCTCCCTTGGCACTACTGAAGGGAATTTTAAGGGAAGCGGGCTTGGATTTGGAGTGAGGCCTTAGCATCAACTGATATAATAATGAAAGTAGCGAAATCAGTTTTAGGAAGGAACTAAATAAGCAGCCTTCTAGGAGACCTCTAAGCCCTGATTTGGAGAACCATGGTGACCTTGAAGGGATGAGCCAGCAGAGGGACCAGCTTTGGTCCATGCTGAAGGTCCAACCCCTGCAAAAAGGTGCACTAAGGGCCATGAGGGGATAGGGACCTGAGGCAGATAGGCTGATGCTCACCCCATTGGGCTAAAGTCGAATAGCATAGCATGGCCCTCCAAAAGTGTTCTGTTTGGCATAATAAACTGGGCCAATGCATTGAATAAATAGCCTGTAGTGGGCAGGACAAGGTCTGGTAGTGTAAGACCCAGTCAGTGGCACTTTGAGAAATACCTCATTCCTGCGCCCTGGAGAAAGCCAGGATGGTTCACCCAGAGGCCATGGCTCTTAGCTGTCATTCATGGCCTTCCTCTGTAGCCAGCTAAAAGCATGGTGCAGGCAGAGCACCATTACTGCTTTCCATGGGGTGCAGGATGTTCCCTGGTGCACACCAAGTGGACACCCATTAGCCCCAGACTGTCCTGATGGAGGACTGACAGCCACTGGAGTCTGCTGCTCTGTTTATGAGCTGCCAGGGTGAACAGTTAAAATGTATTTAATAATAACTGGGCTTTTATGAAAGCTTTTTGCTCTTTCACTGCCTGGATTATTATCCTGTGCTTTCCCAACATGGTTTCCTGGCCACACTGGCAAGGATTGCCATACGATGCTGCAGGGCCACCACTAAATTGGCCTCACAGCAGTAACACCAAAAAGATGGGTCTGCTGACAGCCCCAACATCCCTCGGTGGCTGATGCTTGGAGTGGCAGCCCTGTGGCCTTCAGAGGACTGGTTGCCTTTCCCTGCACTACTTGTTTGTTCTCCTCCATCTCTTTGTTGGAAATAGGGAGAAAAGATGAATGGTGTCTCCTCAGAGGTGATCAGTTTGAACATAGACCGCTCACTGGAAGTGCTATCAAAATGCATCAGGATTCGTTTCCATGTTCTTCCTGGTGCTGTGTAGGAAGAAGAGAGAGGGAGAGAGGGAGGACTTTTAAAAAGAGAGGGAAAGAGAGAGTGGGAGAGAGATTGGACAGAGATTTTTAAAAACAGGGATTACAGAGAGGAGGGGGGGAAGATTTTCGAGTGGATAGATGGATGATAGGGAGAGAGAGGGGAGTATAGCTAGAGTAAGAAAGATTAGAGTGAAAAAGATGAGAGAGAGACAGGAAGAAATTAGCTAATATGGAGCAATAGATGATAGTGAAACGTAGCTAGCTAAAGTAGATTAGACAGACTAAATAGGTAGAAAGATGGGCTGACTGACAGATAGGTATTGTGTCATACTTCATAAACGATATATATGCTAATATTCCCATGTCATGATGGGTGGTAAACCCTGAGACACCTTCCAGCCTGACCTCAATTCAGCAAATGTAGCGCGGACATCAGGCACTGCTTGGACCGTATGTCAGGTCTCACCCCCCTGCCCACTTCTGCTGCGGATGTGGCAGGGGGGTGGATGGTGTTTGGGGAGGGAGAGCGCTCTGATGGACACGAGGGATGAGGTGTAGGGAGGAGAGGTGTAGAGTATGTTTGCTGTTCGTAGCACACAAGGTGCCCAAGCCCAGCTCGGTCGCTGCAGGCACCTCGTGTCTCTAGCATCGAGTGGAGACAACTAAAAAGTTCATCTCTCAGCATCCGTGGGAGAGGTGTTTGGGAAGAGGCAGGAAGGAGGGAGCATGGCTGTTGTTTGGCCTCATCTCCAGTCATGACCATTCACAAGAGTTTTCTTATAAGGGCTGTCTTGCCTGATTCTGCACAGACCGCGTGGTCTTCCCGCTCTTCTCACTTCAGACCCAGAGCTTCTCATCTTCCCTTCACTTTACTAGTTTTAGCTTTATAAGGAATACAAAACTGCCTCTCATGTCTCCTGGACATAGGCCTTCCTCCCTCCTCATAAACCAGAAATGTTTGTCTCTCCCCGGGGATGTTTTACCTTTGTATTTCCCATGTTGCCTCCCCTTGGCTGATGGTTAGGGCATCGCGCGTGTTGTGTCACCGTTCGTAACATACTTTGCCGCGTTGCTTAGAGAACAAAGGGTTGGGGTTTGTGTTTTGGTCTTTTCCCCCCCCAAAGAGAACCGGGTATGTGGTTACCAGCTGCAAAGCTAAGTAATCTAAATACTGATTCCTCTCCCTTGGTTCCAGTTTAATATTACTAGCTGTAACCAGCACCTCCCTATCTTTCTTATTGTGCCATGTCCTGATCCAGCCAGAGAGTCAGGGCAAAGAGAGCATGAGAGAGAGCACACAGGCAAACTCTGCCTTGAGCAGGCACTGGTTTAATGTGTAATACACAAGATTTGTATAGGAAGCTGGGCTATCTTCAAGGTACAGGAAGGGAGCAGAGAAACGCATTTGGATTTCCTTGAATTGCCTCTTCAGCCAGGTTTTAAAAGGCTAAAAGGAAACAGTGTAAAGGATGTAGCATGGGACAGAAACTGGAAGGAGAACAGGGGTATCTGAGGAACGATTTTTCTAGCAGGATATCGAATGAGCTGAGAGCAGCACAAGAGGCAGGAGGTCCCAGAAGTAAGGAGTGGAGCAAAGAGTATCCAGCAGGGTAGCTGGAGCTCCTTATGCAACAACCAACGTGAATTCCCCAGGGAGTATAGATCTAATCCTCTCTCCCTGAAGGGAATAACTTTGCTCTGTAGTTGCTATTTTATATCTGGAGAGGGAAGGGCATGTCAGAATGACTCACGCTGGGAATATGGTGCCTGACCTCATGTACAGTGCTGTGGAAATCCAGAGTCCAAGGGGTTTTTTTTCCATGCCCCTGTACTAAGATACGCTTGTGATCCACATCTATCCTGAATGCTCATACCAGCTGTAGGCCAGCTCTTAACATTTCACCTCATCTAGACTAAGCCTTGGAAAAGTGCAAAAAACCCCAACCTAACAACACCCCCCAGCAATGCAGTAGATCGTTTGCATGGATTCAGTCTGCTTTGCAACTCTTGTGGCATCCTCAGACTCTCTGCACTGGTAGCAAACCCACAACCCTTGCGATAGTTGCATCAGCCAGGATGCTCCACCGTGAGCCACATTCCAAAGGGAGGGGAAGGGCATCCTGCTGAGATCCCTTCAGACCCAACGTTTTCCAGCCCCAACCCCTAATGCACCCCCGTGAGAAGCCTTAGCAAGAAGGAGCTCACCTACAGTGACAACGTAAACGCTGTCACTTTGGGAACGTGTTAGTCTAAAGGAAAGAAATGGCCAGGACTGGAGGAGAAGGGTTTAGGAAGACAGGGAAGAAGATAAAATAGAAAGAGGGAGTTCATTCCAAGCTCCCCATGGGAGTGATTTCTGGCTTTTCTGAGGTCTCCGAATGGCAAAGTAGCACGTGAGGCTTTCTGTACTGAAGGTCCGGTGTTTGGCATAGGTGTCTTAGGAAGCAAACAGCGCGGCTGTGGTTTGCAGAGGTGGAGGGAAGGGTCTTGAATGAATGTTGTTGTGGCCCCTCTTGGCTAAGATGCCCTCTTGGTGATCACGTGCAGCTCAGTGATGAGGGGGTTGGTGTGGTGGGTCCTCTTCCAGGCCTGTGCTCAGATTCCCTCTTTTCTGCATTGCCACATTAGCACTTTCACTGGATATTTAGAGCACCTCAGGACTGGTTCTCCTCTCGCTCACACCGGGGTAACTCAGGAGTCGCTCCACTGGAACCAGTGGTGTTAATCTGGTGTGAAATGAAGGCGAGAGGAGGATTCAACTCCTCGCGGGGGGATTTTCCAGGTCCCCGAGGGGGAAAGCAAAATCAATGGGAGTTACATGTCTAACTGCCACTTGTGCCTGTGAAAGTCTGCCCCTTATCTACCTATATGTATATAGGGTACAGTTTTCAGGATAACCTAAGTGACATGGGCACATGAGAGCACAGACGGCTTTCAAAGAGACGTAAGCTTTTAAGGCCCAAATGCTGAAGGATGCCCAGACTCCTCTCTGCAGCCAATTTGGGGTCTCAGGCCAAAATGGGACTGAAGACCATGTGTCATTTAGGTGGTCCTGAAAGCGCTACCCTCTATCCATTCTTCAGGGTGTTGATCTCAGGTCATGTGCGAGCCTGCATTCTTACCTACAATGCTTTATTACTACATTCCTCTGTTGAGCAATACTTGGAAGAAGAGGTGAAGGTCGAGATTTGCAGAACAGGCTATAGTGACCCCAGTGGCTCACATCTGGAGTGCCCAACTTGAGAGACACCTCGCTGGGGCCCAATCCATAGGTCCTCTCTATCCTCTGAACACCCAGATTCATGTAATACACGCCCAGAACCACTGGTCACTTCCAAAGTAAGATCCCAGCCTGAGACCTAGACTACTCTCACTAAAGAAATTCCTAGGTGAACCGTTCATCCAATAGCTTGTTTTTTCTGCTCATGCCTGTTCCCAATGAATGAAACGCATCCCTGTGCATCACCTAAGCCCTATTTTGAGGAGTTACACTGGCATACAGCTGAAGTAACACAGTAGTAAATTGGGGCCTGAAGAAGGTGGCTACAGCCTAGAGAGTATCAAGAACTGTGACGTGTCTGGAAGCTAAATAAGAGCAGAACTTGACTATTAGAGCGGCCCATTTCCGATGCTCTTGTGTGAGGATCTGGAAAGAGTCTCTCACTCATTGTACTTGTGCATTATGAATGTGTCCATCTGCAGAGATCTAATGTACACATATGTCCTGAATATTGTCCTAAGGTTGCAAGCTTCAAAAATGAGCAGAAAACATTCCCGAGAAGTGAGAATAATACAGATGTCTGTATCTGAAAAATTGGTTCAAATAAAGTCTCTCACTTATAGATACGTGTAGTTGTGTGCACTTATTTGCTCCTGGAAGGCAAGTTTATCCCTTGTATTGTATTTCAGTGCTTTTAGGAAATAACCTCATTCGCTTCTCCCTTGACCTTCTCATTCAAGTCCTATTACTGTGGGAAGAAACACTTTCCACTTATAAATCCCATTACTGTAGAAAGAAATACTTTTTACTTCTTCTGTCTGGGTGAAAAGCTCTGTTAGAGTGAAAAGGTGAAGTAAAACACCTCATGTGCTTTTACTGTTGTTAAATATCCATTGAGGTAGAAGGCACAGGCCCAATGTGGTCTCCCAGTGCAAAAGTGCTTGGCATTTATAAGTAACAGACATCACCACAGATGCTCTTGACCCAAGCAAGACTGAACAGAGGAAAGCTGTGCTTTGGCACCGTGTATCTTCTAAATGCCCACAGCAAGATGCTGGGATGTTCCAGGGAAGCGAATCTGCTTGGGTGTAGAAATGGTGAGTGGGTCCTCATTCAGCGAAGCTCTCAGCTTGTTTAAGGAAGAACACCTTGTGCAAGTGTATCTAAAGGTATCCGATTCCTCATTGGATTTAAAGCTTCAGTAGTTCACTGGGGCACTCCAGAAATATTTGAGATAGGAATATATATTTCAACACCTAAGAAATCCCACCATTTGCCCTCAGTATCAACTTGGTGCCGACTGCAATGAAATACAGAGCAGCAATTGCTGCCCAAGCTGTGCTAGGCTGCTGACTTAACGCTGTGCTGTATCTATGATCAGCTTGAGAGCTGCACTGAAATCAAGCCATCTTATCACATCTATTCATCCCAGGAAGCTTTGCAACCACTATTTAGCAATCACTTGCCACTCATTGCTGAAATACAGCAGCTGGCTTAGCAAGGGACCAGGAAAATTCCTGATGAGGCTCCAAGGAGCTGCTTGGGAAACAGAGCAGACCCCGGCACCTCGCACGGGCTGTGGACAAAGTGCCAATTTACAAATGAAAACGACACAATTAGATGCCTGTATCCTTGCCTGTAATCATCCGTTGCTCCGTGGCTCCTCCAGAAGAGGCGTGGGCTCCAGTTTGTGTGCAAACAAGTAGTTAGCATTCAAAAACCAAGTGGTTTCAATTAGCCACGTTGTTAGATTGCAGGGCTGGAGCCCTGGCAGGCTGGCTGTGCTTCAATGGGGCAGAGCACCTGTAAAGGGACCAGCCAGGGGCCTCCCTCCTAGTAAATGGCTGTGTTGGGGTAGCAAGGCTGCCTTGCACTCTTATCTCCTATGCAGAAGAGGGGAGCCAGGAGGCTGAATGCTTGTCCCCATGGCACACTGAAACACCCAGCCCAATGTAAATCTCTGCCAAGGCTTTCTAATCAGGCACAAACCCAAGCTCCCGGTGAGTGATTTCCAGTGCCATGCTCTTGCCACTGGGAATACACTGTGTTGTACAGAATGACCCATGGCTCACGGTGGGTGTCTGCCCCATCATTGCCTCTCTGCCCACATGGACTCCCTTCACATCGCTGCTCGCACTCATGGGATGCACTGACAGCCTTTCCCTAGTGAGTGGTGTGCTTCTGATTCCTATGGTGGTCCACTGGCTTAGCAACACTGTGCTGAGGGAGGCCCCCCCCATCCTTTGGGAAAAGACAATGGGAACTTCAGGTTTTCCTGGTTTTTGACAGCAGATTTGCCACCTTCACTGCTCTGCTGGGTCGCTGGGAAAAGACCGGTGTTCCTCATACTCTCACTCAACTTTCTAAGCCTGCTAACCTTTATCCAGCATGAAGCACCCTGTAACAGGCCCTGACAGTCTCCTAATCTCCTGCACTTTGCCCTGTTTCACTGTATGCAGAGCTGGCATCCAGTCTGACAGGGGCTGCTGCCCTCTGAAGATGCGCAGGCAAAGGAAATGACACACTTCTGTCCCTAAGATCCCTTTTGTTCATGAAAAATGAAATGATTTTTTCTCCATTTAGGGCCACTTTTATTTATTAAAGAGGAAATAGATTTCATTTTGCTGAGCACTGAATGGTGAACATGAGTAGTAAGGGAGGCAAAGAAGTAAAAGCCCATTTCTCTCAGAGGAGCATTGCTGGCTGTAGTTAAGAGATAGTGGCTTGTACGAGACAGTGCCATGGCTGCAGAAACAGGCTTGGGGTACTTGGTACATGCACCAGCCTACAACCCAAACTGCAAGCTGGGACAGGTAGAGAGGTGCTGCTTTGTGCTTAATTTAATTATGGCAGCTGATTAAGCAAGTTATCAGTAAATGTAATTAGCACTTTGGGAGCAATGGGATGATGCTGAGCCAAGATGATCCATGGTAGGGGAGAGGAAGGATGGTACAGGTCATTACTGGCTGGATAACAAGGATGGGTTAATTGGGGTGAACTGAAAACTGCTGGTGAGGTCTCTACCGAGCCCATCATTATTGGGTTTTCATCTTGAGACAGTTGTCTTCTGAAAGGTTTTGTGGTCATCCTCAGGACCCAGGGAGGGAAAACCAGTTTCTCTCATTAGAGAAAGGGTCTAATGGAGAAGGTTCAATTTCCCCCATCGGTGTGCCCATTCTTGGCCATTTATCAACCCACAGTCAGTCAGTCTGTGGTTTAAGTTTCAATGAGCCCCATTCAACTCCTGCCTATGCAGTAGCTCCTGTTTAAGCCCAGGGATGAATTTAGTGCGGGTGCTGTGAGGCAGAGTCTTCTTCCTTGTGTTTGCCCAGGGTCTGAGGCTTTCCTTCTGGGGTCTCTTTCATTCTGAGACAGACCTGAGTGACTTAGGATCAACACAGTCAAAGCTAAGAAACTGCCAGATTTAATGGTGGCCTAAGCGGGTGCTGGTGTCTCACAGGGGAGACTCTGATGGCTTCGGATGTGGAACCCATGGAGAAGAAATCCATGAGGAGCAGCCTTGTGCGAGACAATACAGAAACCACTTATAGACAGTGAGTGATGGAACATCAGCACCCAGCGAAGGGTTGAGTATCGGCACTTCGGCTTCCTGACCAAAAGAAGAGCAAAGAGAGAGGAGACCACCCTCAGCATCCTCTCCATGCAGACAGTGCCAGACACCCCACAGGACATGTTTGGGGCTGGAAGTGTGATGCAGGGTGCATGGAGACCTCACACACTGACTGGTCCCTAGGAAAAAGCTGTGGACTCAGGGGCATCACTGCCCTGTCTCATGTCCAAGGGGAGGGTGAGGAAGGTGCCCAGGCCGTGGTGGGAGGCTGGCTGGGACAACTGTGCCACGGGCTGCTGCCTCCCAGCCCCTCGCCGTCAGAGAGCCCATTAATAAGGCTTTCCAGCCTGTCACTTCCATGCTGAATCCTTTGAAAGCCACGCTCCTCTGGGCCCATTAGAGGGAGGAACTGTCTCTGCTGAAACATATGGGGCTGTCAGGCTCTGGCTGGCTGTTGCTCTGAAGGCTGCCGCTGATGTAGCTGTTTGCTGACAGCAGGGTAAAAGCCGTCTTGAGGAGGCTGTGAAGTAGGATGGGGGCTTGGGAAGGGGCTGGGAGGACATGTTAGGTGAGCTAGGAGGGATGCTGGTGAACAGCGTGCTGGTATAGGATGGGCTGCAATGGGTTAATAGCTAGCCAAAGGGCTGCTGAGCTTAAACATCCCTGTTCCCAGTGTGTGACAGTGGGAAGAGCTACCTCTGACGACAGCTGGAATAAGCTGAGTGGTGAATATTCTGCAGCAGCAGAAGCCAGGGCTGACAACAGAGCTGTTTGGGCTTGTCTGGGGAAGGAGGGGATGTCAGCAGTGCTGGGTAGGCTCTATGGGGACGGTGGAATAGGGAAAGCATCATGCGGTCGCACGGCACTGGAGCTTCTCATTAGCACACCCACCCCCCCCCAGCTCCATTTGCAGAGACTGAAGAGGATTTAATGGAGTCCCTTGACTTTTTCCTCTGAAATATTCATAGGTTTTAGCAGCCCATTTCATGCTCACCTCCTCCTCCATTAGAGAGCATCGAAGAGGGGCTGGTGGGAAGTGCCCTGGTGGAGCCGGACAGGCAGATAAAGGGACCTGTGGCTCTGGGGAGTGACCCGCTCCTGTGCTGCTCCCTGTACCCCTTACCAGCCCTGCAAAGCTACTGGGCAGCATGCACAGGGGGTGATGAGCACAGTGGGAAAGGAGGGAAGCCAATTAATCAGAGAGCCCGATGTGGAGCTGCTGCCCCCACCCCTGTCGCACACATCCACAACACGTCTGCCTCCCTGCCTGTCTGCATCATCTGCAAGGGCAGGAGCTCTGTGTGAATCCCACAGGCTGATGAAAAATGCCTGGAGGCAATTGATTTCCTCCTTGCTTTAGCACTAATTCCCTGTGCTAGGATACAGGGACAGCCCAGAGCTTGAAAAGACCGTGCGGAAGCATGCTGGGTTTTGGATGCCCTGTCTGCGGGACCTGACACAGCAAAGGGATTGCTGGCAAGCGTGGGGGAAAGGTGTAATAAATAATGCCATTGGATTCTGCTGTATGAAATGTCCCTACAGATCAGGGCCAGGTGGGATGTCAGAGCATCATCTGCATCATCCCTGCCTTGCACAGAGCAAGAGCAATTGGACCTGCGGTGCATCAGGGCAAGCCTCCCATGCTTGTGGCACATCCCACCACCACATAAAATAGATCCTTCTCAGGTATACGTATTTCCATTTCCTTGTTTTCTGTCTCTCCTGTTTGACACTTTCCAAGCCTGTTAGGTACTAAACCAGGCCTCTATTAGTCTAAATAATGGATGTGTCCCCATCAAAGCCCAGAAACAAATAGCTCTGAGATTTTGGGGGTGGGCAGAGGTGCAACTCCCTGCTCCAGGTTCAAACCCTTTTGCAGCAGCCACACTCCTAAAGCTTGAAGCTTAAAGTCCTAAGCTTGTATCAAGGACTCCATGGACTACAGTAGGACCTGGATAGTGCCCTAAGAAAACAAACTGCTCCTGTAGCAGTGCTATCACAGTAAAAAGGATAAGAGATGCTCAGCAAGGGGCTCCCAATTTCACTTTGCTCCTATCTGCATCAATAGACTCTTTTGGATGAATCAAAAGAGCAAAATCTTCATGCTAACAGGTCATTCACTCTGGCTGACGGACACAGGAAAGGGGATTATAAACGTACAGACTCCTGTGGTTTGCCCTGCTGGGTTAAAAACCAGAGCAAAGTCACGGATGCAACAGCACCTATTTGTTCTTAGTCAAAGCGCTTGTCAGGCTGCTTCCCCTTCCTCCCCATCCACACACACACACATGCCCCAGGAATCAGATGTTCATGTAAGCGTTTGCAGGATGTTCCATGCCTCTCTGAAGCGATAATCAACATGCCCAGAATCAGCTTAATTACTGAGCATTCATCACACGCCCACAGGCAGCTCCATGCAGCATCTCTATGAATGAGTCTGATGGTTCTGCCTCTGCTGACAGACCCTGCTCATGATCAAGAACCTGGGTCCTTACATCTGAGCTGTTGGGTTGTCTGCTTCGTTGTTTCCAGGGAAGGAGAGAGAAGTTCATAAAGCAGCAGCAATACATGGGTAGACGTATGTACATAAGGTCTTAGGGTGAGACTTGGCCACCTATGCCTTTTTGCAGCACTCTCCATGCAGGATAGACATGAGTGATCCTAGTTTTAAACAATCCAGGTCAGAGGTTTAAACCTATCAGTCAGGTCTATAGTCTGGCAATTAACTCTATCAAGTAACTAAGTACAAAGAAGGGTGAAACTATGAAGAGTGGCTGAGAAAGTTGGGGCTGTTCAGCCTGGAGAAGAGAAGGCTGCGTGGAGACCTCATAGCAGCCTTCCAGTATCTGAAGGGGGCCTATAGGGATGCTGGGGAGGGACTCTTCATTAGGGACTGTAGTGGTAGGACAAGGGGTAATGGGTTAAAACTTAAACAGGGGAAGTTTAGATTGGATATAAGGAGGAAATTCTTTCCTGTTAGGGTGGTGAGGCACTGGAATGGGTTGCCCAGGGAGGTTGTGAATGCTCCATCCCTGGCAGTGTTCAAGGCTAGGTTGGACAGAGCCTTGAGTGATATGGTTTAGAGCGAGGTGTCCCTGCCCATGGCAGGGGGGTTGGAACTTGATCTTAAGGTCCTTTCCAACCCTAACTATTCTATGATTCTATGATTCTATGAAGTTTTGCTTTACATGGGTTGCACCCTGACGCGTAGAGGTGCTCAGCAGATAGTCGCTTGCAGAAGAACTGCTTGGTTTAGCTGAGGCAGTCAGAAAACACACTGCTGAAGGAAGGAATAGCACTTTCTGAGGCAGCAAAGTGCATCTCCTGGGAGAAAAAGCACCATCCATAGCTCATCAGAACTTCTCTGAAGGATCTTCTGGACTGAGGCTGTGGGGACCTGCAAAGATCATGGTCGTGCCTTCACTTTCTATCTATCAGCGCCACTTCCTATCTATCAGCCCCATAGCAAATCTCCTTCCTATAACTTCTCAGGGTACTATGCGCAGGTAGAAGTAAGATGCAGGCTGCCCCTCATCTCTCTGTGTTTACCATCTGCCCTTGTTAGCCTGACAAGGTCTGGGCTCTTCACACAACTACATCTCTCTTCATTTGCTTCCCTGCATCACTGCACTAGCAAAACCCAAATGATTACCCTATCCCAGTATTACACAGACTGGAAGCATTTAAGACCATTAAAGTCACATTATTCTCAGTCTAAAGCCAGAACACAGCACTGTACCAGCTACTAGGAAGAAAATTAACTCCATCCCAGCCAAAACCAGGGCACTTCTCTAATTTATTGCTTCCTTGTGGAGTTTGGGGACCACAAAACCCAGAATTAGGGAACCCCTTTCTGTCTCCCTTCATTTAGAACACAAATCCTGGTGTCAGATGTGCACTAAAACAGGGATATAATCAAACCAGCATTTAGATCTGAAGCAAGGGCAAAGCTTGCAAACACAGCTCCACTTCTCCATCCTGGCACGTTTACACACAGGAGGTGTGACTTTTCCTCTCTGTTCATAGAGGAGAATTCTAAAATGGCCAAAAAACATTTTGCCAAATCTTCCCCATCCCAGTGTTTTAGCTATTCAGGACCCTTTGTATGAACAGGCCATTTTTCACAAGTAAATAAGATGCTCCAGCAACATCAGGGTGCCTAGTTCTACCCATTCAAGTTTGGTGTTACCCATACCAAGACTAAAGGACTGTCTCACATCGCTGGGGATGCTTCCAGACCTCAGATGTCTGACAGCCTTAGTAGCATCACAGTAGTTCTATCACTAACAGTGTCACTGCAACCCCTGGAGCATCATGCAAAGGATGAGCATTACAATGAAGGGCTGTGAAGGCTTAGACCCTCCAGACAATCTGTGATACCTACTTCCTGCTTGTGCAGCCCAGGGGCGCAGGAAGAGGCAGAGCACACGACTGAGCTCATCTCTCAGCACTTCATGCAGATCAGATCAATAACTATTCTGCTCCCGAGTATTTATTCTGCAGGGAAGAGGATGGGAATACGACTCCTTTAAGCCTTGTTAAAAATACATGCCATGAAGACAGCTGTCTTGTAAGGGTAAAAGCATCTCCAGGGATGCTCTCTGGGGAATGCCTCTGTAAGCAAAACACCCAGCAGGGAAAAGGCTTCTGGGACTGCCTCTGTAGGTGAACGTTCTGCTAAGTGCAATGCCTTGGGAGAGCACGCACCCGCGCAGTCTCCTACTCCTGTCTGTCCCCAAATAGCACTTCCCATCCTTACAGCTCTGAGTAAACCTGCTGCAGGCACACAGAATCTGCATGCGTACGCTAAGGGTTTCTGTCAGTTCATCGTTGCCAAGCTCATAAGATCACATTTGAAACTGGAAACACCACCTTAGCTCACTCAGCTCCTCGCCAGGACCCTGATCTATGCACGTGGGCATGGGCCTCTGCTTGCAAACAAGCACAGTCAGCCACCCCTTCTGCTTTGGTTAATAGCCACGTTTAAATGCCACTGTCATTCACCTGTACGGTGGCAGCCACCTTGCCTGGGTATCCTTTGGCATGTGGTGACATGGTAGCTGGTGTGATAGGGAAAGAGAATGAGGGTTTTAGGAGGCCTCAGCATAGAAACAGAAAAGAATCAATCATAGAAGGCATAAGGAAGGCAAAGCACTACTGAATCAGTGACCCCCTTGCTTCGTGCTGAGGTAAAGGGGACTTAGGGGTCGCAGCACTCCAGTAGTGCCGCAGGGTTTGGAGAGCCATTCAGTCTGCATGGCAGACACAGCAAAGCATCCCTGTGCTGCTCAGAACAGATCAGCCCTGCTCTCTGCTGCTGTGGAGGCTGCTGGAGGGGAAAATTAGATTTGCCTTTTGTTCAACAAGCCTCATGGAAAGGCTTGGCTCAGCTCAGCTCAGCAGCTGGTTGAAAAGCAGAACCTGCCCATGGTGCATGCACATGGGTACTGGGTTGAGAGGGACCCCGCGAGCTGTACCTTCTCCCCATCAGCTGGCTCTGATAGCTCATGCTGGTGTAAAAGCATTGCATCCCCACCACGGAGACATCAGCCTCCCTCAGCACCTGCCCTGCTTGTACTGCAGAAGACATACTTTTAAATGATGGAAGAGATCCTTGGGGTCCATCCTTTGCTAAACCAGGCTCAGGGCCCTTTGTGCATGCATGAACTGCCTTGGCTGACTGTGGATGCCCCTCTCCCATTCTCATCCCACCAGAGAATGTCATGGCACATCCTGACAACACGCAGCTAAAGAAGGGGCAGGCTGCCCTCTTCCTTTCCTCACGCTGTACTCTGGCTGATCACCTCAAAGGCAGCTCCGGTAACATCTGTCTGAAGGTACTGATGCTGGAGCAGCATAGATATTTGTGTTCCTATATTTTTTCCATGAAACACCTTTTTCCTAAGCTGTGGGACAGATTGGAATCTGACAGGTTCAGCTGTTGCTGGATGAAGGGAAGAGCAGAAGCAACAATTTTTAGGAGAACTATCTTAAACTCTGTGTAGGATTCTGATTTAGTAGTGAAAGTGCAGTGCTGTTTGAGCTGATACTCCGTTATCCTGTTTGCAGCACACGCTAATAGCATCTCCATTCATGAAACAATTCAGCTCCTGTCCTTCAATGTTGATCTGTTTGTTTTGCTCTAGAGCAGCTTTTGATATGCAATGGTTTTGCCTTCCTGCATATCTATGTGTACAGGAAAGGCATACACACCTTTCCAGGCTGCCAGCCTTGTATTTGTGTGTTGGCTCCTGAGGATGTCCCCTCTCAACAGTGCGTTATTTCATGGGGGTGTCCCTTTGTGAACACTTGTTTCTTTTCCATCTTCTGGACTAGCAGAGGACAATGTGAGCAGACAATAGGCAATGAAAAGAGAAAGCACAGAAGGCAAGGCTAAGAAAGGGTGGGAGCTGGGATGGAAACTCATCTTCTGTTTCCACCCGACCAGGTCCCAGTGACCCATTACAAGTGCGTGACTTGCCTGGCTCTGCAGAAACCACGGCATGCAGTCTCACTGGAGACTCAGCCTGACTTCAACTAGAAACCCTTTGTTCTCTTCAGCTCTGCCCTCGCCTGCAGAGCCAGGCTGTCCAGATGCAGAGCATCTGCCTGCACACGGTGAGGGCTGAGCTTCCAGCCCATCACAACCAGAGATGCAATGATCCCATTGCACTCATTCCTGAGAATCACATCCCTTCTTGTTGGAGATGATAATAAAGGGCCCCACTCTCTACTGGTATTTTCTCAGCACCTCTGCAAGGTGAATGCAAAGCGCTATCAAATCCCAAGGGTATCATTTCATCCCTGCTCTCCAGAGGTATAACAGATAAATCACCCTTGACAGGGAGTTCAGCCTGATTTGTCTCCTTTCTCTACTCCCTTCCTATCAGATACTGCAGCACCTCCCTCCCTCCCAGCTCCCACAAGATGTGCAGCTACTTCTACACATCCTCTTTCTACACCCCTGTTAAGTTACTGAGCAGCTGAGATAAAAGGTTCCCACCTTCATAAATAATCAATGTGGGCCAAATGGCTCGTGCTTGCTCAACAAAATCATGCACTAGAAACAGGAATGGAAGAGACAAACACTAACGCTGCAAGGAGATTAACTACCTCACAAAGGTGGAAAGGAGATTTGAACAACAGAATAACAAGTGAATAAGAGTAGAAAGCAAGGGAGCTGAGCACCCATCAAACGCACCATATGTAGCCACGGTTCTTTTATCTACATGGGTGAATCCCTCCTGTTTGATAGGTTCTACATGTAATAACTCAGAGGTAGGAGGGTACTTGGTGGTGTCAGTAAATCAGTGCTGATTTTCACCATGTGGGTATCGGCCCCTTAAGGCGGCATCTGTGCCTAGAACCAAAATTGCACAGTAATTGCGCTCATCTTTTCAGGTGACAGAGATGCTGGGTGAGCACAAAGAGCGCTACTGTGCCATTTCTACTGGGGATATCCACAGGCATTGGTAATGAGCATACATGGAAAAAAAACAAACCCAAAAGACTCATGCTTGCTTCACCACTAAATAACCTCTCACACGAAGCTGGCACCATCCTTCTGAAGTGAGGCTAAAATGATGCACATCTGGCACAGTTAGCTCAGGAGGTATCCCTAAGGACTACTCTGCTTGTGGTATGAATCCCTACTGTTTGTAAGCACTGGACAGAAGCTGCTACCACAGCAAGAATGCACAGAAGAGGATTCCCACTCCACTCCCAGCACCACTGCACTGCTTTGAGTGGCTGAACACACAGATCCAGGCCTGGCTGTTGAGCCTTGTTCTGCAGTGGGTGCTGGCTACAGGAGGATGCACAGGGCAGTGCACAGGCTCCCTCCCCACGACATGCGCCTGATCCCACCCTTGATAAGCTTATATCTCTCAGGGCAGGGGGGTACAAAGGCTAAAAACCAGCCACATGTCACAGAGTCAGAGCAGGAGAACGCAATGGCATTGCTCGTGTTTCGGAGATGGGCAGGGACAAAGTTGAGCAATTCATTAGGGGAAATTGCCCAACCAGCTGAAGAACAGGACTGTTCCCTCTGGTACACAAGCAAAACCCATCTTACACAGCTGCTGTCCTTGTGCCATGAGTCAAAGCCTCCCTGACCCTAATGGTCAGTCCATCCCAGTTTCTTTGCCACATGAAGCTGAGCACGTTGGCTTTTGGCCGCATGAGTAGTGATGGTTCCCCACTCCTGTTCACCTTCACTGCTCTTTGTGGCAGATATGAATTCAAAAAGGTGAGAGGGAGGATAGCATCAAAGCAAAGGCACCATCCTGCTCTGAATACATGTTCTCACAGCTCTAGTATTTACTTAAGAGCAAGGGGGATCACTGAAGCGCAGGAGGGAGAGCTCCGATAGCACAGACAGTGAGCAAGGGAGTGTGTGACAGCATGTGGATTCCTTGGGAGATGAAGTTTCATTGCTCCCGAGTTAACCTCCTGAGCTTCTCACTGCAAATCTGCCTCATTCAGTGCCTCTTGAAATGAGTTTCCATTTGTCTGTCTGGTGCTAATTTCCCCTCATTTGCCACATGGCAACCGTCATTAGGGGCACAAAGTGCTTCCACTGTCCTTTATCCCTTCCTTCACTCACTCTCCTTACTGCCTCATGGTTTGTTAACTCTGCTATCACTCAGTTGTAACCAGCTCCTCTTGGTCTGGTGTGGCTGCCTCAGGATGTCACATCCCTCCACTGCCAGAGGACACATTGCTGCCTGGGGCAGGGGGCCAGGGAGGTGCTTTAGAGCAGTTGCAAGCCTTTATTTGAGTGTTGCAGCCCCTTCCCAGAGGTGTTTGGTCTCTGTCCTTATTCAATTAGCTGGTGGGGGTAAGAAAAGCAGCACAGGAAGGCTTTGGACAGCATTTAAAATGCTCTCTGATTATGTGCTCGTTGCTTTCATGGTGATTCAGGGTTCGCTTGGAGCCAGGACCTGGCTCTTAGCTGCTGGCTCCTTACAAAGAGGGGATCGGTTGTGCCCCCTCAGGAAGTGAATCCTCCTCTGCAGCCAGCAGCATACCCAAAGCACACCAAGAGGTGCAGCTCCCTAGGGAGATGCCCTGCTCCATCATCCTCAAGCAGCCCAAAGCCACGCTTGCACACCCATCCCTCCTGCAGCCGCCTGCTGCCAGATCACTTGGCAGTGAAAGGCCTGGCTGGGCTCAGGCATATGATGACATTTCTGTCCTGCTAGCAGAGCACACAGCACTTATGGTGACGGGTAGCAGGGCCGTGTCAGCTGGAGCCCCATCCTGCAGCGTGGGAGGCTTGCCCTGATGCCTGTCAGCAGCTCTGCTGTGCCAACCACCACCTCGCTAAAGCCTGGCAAAAGAGCAATGTACCACTATGAGCAGGAGCAACTCGCTCCAGGAGCATGGCACTGTGCTCATCCACACCCTGTGCCGGGGATGGGAACAGCAACACTGCTCCCTGCTCTGCCTCCGATGCACTGAGAGGCCCCATGCATGGGTACCAGAGATGGAGCTCAGGTACCACTAGCAGCTGCCTTCAGCAATGGACATCTGAGCTTCTGTGCCATGGATAAGAGCTTTGAGCAGGCAGAGGCTGTGCTGAAGGCTCTGTGGTGGAAGGAAGCTCTCAGGCTGGGTAAGGTAACGTTCATGGAAAGATGTGGTGAGCTCACCCCTTTCTTCACAAGCCAGACAACCAATACACAAGCACTGGTGGTAGGAAGGGGGCTGTCTTGGCTCTGCTAAACAAACCAGTAAAGTCAGCAGCCAGTACAATGGTCTGGGAGAGGTTCTTCATGGCTGGAGAATTCCTCAGGCCACTCTACAAATGGGTCATGAACCCACAGGCAGGCACAGCAGCCTTTATTTGAGCAAGCTTCCCAAAACACATTGCATAGAGGATGCACAGTGTAATCTCAAGCTGCTATGGCTGAATGTAGTGTCTGTGTTTTGTTTCACTTGTGCCAACTAAGTCTTCCAGTTCAGTTCTAGAGATCTTCCAGTAATGATCGTTGTGCCACCCTTATACCCAGAGACCCATCTGCCTTCTTGTATGACCTAGGTTATGCTGTTCCTTGCTGCAGGCTGTGCCACCTCTTTGTATGCTGCTGGATGGTGCTGGCTTCCATACAGCCAGGAGGAGGCAGGGCTCCCACCATCAACCTCAAAGAGGACCTCCTGGTGGTTCCTCTGCCCCTGCATGGCACTGAGAGAAAGAGGGTTTGGACATGGCATATGGCTGGGCAGGCAGGGATGGGGAAAGCCCAGCTGGACTCAGAGCTTCTCCACATGGCTGTTTCAGCTTGCTCACTTGCCTAGGGAATGGGGAGGGATGGGTTGCAAGGAGTAAGTCTATAGACTTTTTAGTGGAAGATCCTTGCAAGATCCTTTGGCCTGAAAACAAAACAACTTCTCTCATAACTGGTCCTGATTACTCCACTTGGCTGTAGGGGGGATTAGACTATTATTCTCCCTAAAAATGTCGATGTTAGATAAAGTGCATGGCTTCAGTGCTGGGACGGGAACCCAACAAACACCGAGGCAAAAATAAAACCCACCTCAATTCAGGCGTCTCCAGAAACAAGCCTGCATGACTATCAGAGCTACATGGGATCACATAGAACTGACTGCAGGACCAGGACCGGAAGCCAGGTACCCTGTGAGGGGCTGAAGCTTTGCCTTGTGCATCCCCACTGACCCCCATCTGGGCAGCATCCTCGAGGGATTCAGGCCCTGGAAGTGATTTCTCCATTGGAAGGACTGGGTTGCAGAATGGATTGCAAGCTAAAGATACAGTCTTGGAAGCTGGGCTCCAAAAGATGGAAAACCCAGATCCACATGCTGGGCTGGCAGAAGTAGGTGGGACCATCTACTTCTACCAATGACTTCCACAAACTCTCCCATTGCTGCTACTGCAGCCTGTCACCACTCCTGAAGTCCCAGACAGAGCTGGTAAAGAAATAGCACCAAAGGAAGGGGTAACAGCCGGGCAATGCAGAGGTGTGATTTCCAAACCACACCTAAAGGGCGCCTTGCTGCCATCCAGCCCTTTTTGGAGCAGCTCTCATCTGGCAGGGTAGTGTTGTTTCTGCTCAATGTTTTGCATTTTGGCTGTCATATTTTAAAGGACCTAAAATCAGGTTTATTACCAAGGTTACTGGAATGTCCGAGTGCTCTATTCTGCATCTCAATTAGCATCTTCCTCTCTGAGAAAATGGTTCAAAAGTTCATTCCTGTAGGTTCCCGGTCACTGCAGCAATTTTAAGCTAAACTGGAAAGGCAGCGCTTTTGAGGAGAAGTAGTAAATGTTCTCCTATCTATTTCATATGCTATGGAAGCATTAATCATCTGTGTAAAGCTCACATTCTCCAGTGTGATCCCAAGTTTTCATGGACATTACACCTGCCATGTGTGGACAGAGTTTGTGACACAGACAACAGACCAGTAACAAGGTGTTAGGTACAGGCATCTCCCTGGAAGCAGCTCATTGCAATTTCCAGCTCTCCTATGTAACCCATGCCATTCAAATATGCCCCTCCATGCTCCTGCGATGCTTGGCTCTGGATTTTGTGGTAAGTTGTGACATTTGCATTGGTTTATAACCTAGCCCAAAGTGCCACATTTTGAGAAATGGTATTCAAAAAAATCCTCATTTCACATCCCAAGGATCCAAATACAGTGTCTCTGAAACAAACACACTGCCTTGGGATTCCAGGACGAATCCTGTCAACCTTAATAGTGCCAACAATCTGATCAGGTATTCTACCCATTGCAGTTTATGTCTCTAAACCCAGCTCTTCGCCTGTTCTGACAGCGCCTGCTTTGGACAGCAACAGCCAGACTTGGCTGAACTGCAAGGCAATTTTATGGTCACACATTTTCCTATGGCCTTTGAGCACGATAACCCTTAAACTCATTTCCAATTGCAATTTAGCTGTGTTTGAGCACAGTTGGCCAGCGAGGACAGATGAAGAACACAGTCCCTGGAACACCTCCTCACTTTTCATACTCTTCTGGAAGTTCCCACTTATCCTAAGTGCCAAGAATTTAGCTCCTCATTTACCGGTAGGTCTGCATCACTGCTAATGATTTCCTATGTACCTTTCCCAGTGACAAGGGGGTACCTCTAATAGCTCCTGCTACAGATAAAGTTATTCATAGTAAAGGCAGCAATTAATGCTAATGAGTCTGCTGTTAGCAAGTCATACTATTGGTGTTATGCTCAGGCTTCACGAAATACAAAGCTTGGGTTTGTTAAGCAGATGCCAGTGTTAACAGCCAAATTCTCTTCCCATGGATAAGTTAGTGTTAGTTAAACGTGCCATTAAAGATGATAACCATCACAAATGTTAATGAAATAGAGGCTGTGTTCACCAGGGGTTTTGTTGTCTTTTTTAGCGTCAGCTTTAAGGTGGTAGAGGTGAAAAGGCACAGGCAGCTTTTCCATGTGTTCAGAGCAGAAACGGAGGTGGAGCTCTGTAAAGCTGGTGACATCCATGAAGAGCACAAGAAGTGTGTTTCGTTTCCACTCAGCAACTGGCCAGTAAGGCCTAGTATTGACCTTCATACCCATACAGTACATTGACACCCTAGTCTGGGGCTGCCCCACCAGCTCTGCCTGTGGTCCCCCTGCTCCATAAGCCCCTGGCTCTCCCGGTACCATGGAAGAGAATGGTGGTGATGGAAGAGGGTTCAGTCTCGAATAGCAGATGTGTGGTAAGTACTAGCCATGTTCATGTTTGCAGTCCTGCTTATGCCTAGAACTTACTGATGCACCTCTGCTTAGCATGCTGGTGGCGCTGGGCTTCTGAGAGCAGGCTTTATTTGATTTCATGCAATGTAAGAAACAAATCTGTACTCTACTGAAAAGCAGGCTCTCGTCGTCCTATGTCCAGAAACCAAATTAAATGCACTTTTTCATAGAATACACTTCTATTTTGTATGTAGGTCTCAAGTCTCCACCCCAGCGAACTGTAAACAGGCAGTAGAAGAGAAGGTGGAAGGAGAAACAGAGGCAGTGAAGCCACCACACAGATGCTGGGCAGAGCAGACCCAGCAATAAGAAGCCCTGTTTTTTTCACCCCAGCAGTGTGTGAGGATGAGACCACCTTGCTCACAGAGCTGCAGCCAGGCTCTTCCACAGCCTGGCCCTGTGCAGCCTCTCCTGCTGCTGCTTCAGTGTTAGGGTTGTTGATGTCCTTGGCTCTCTGTCCCTCATACAGACCATGTGGAGATATCCCAGGTGATGCTTTATCCTTTCACCAGACTCCTTAGATCCTGCTTCTTGGTTTCTTCACCTCTTTGGCTGTGTTTCCTTGTAAACTTGCCCTGGCTACTCTGCTGCTCCTTCACAGAATCAGAATAGAATCACAGAATAGAATCACAGAATGGTTTGGGTTGGAAACAACCCGAAGATGATCCAGTTCCAACCCCCTGCCATGGGCAGGGACACCTTCCACTAGTCCAGGTTCCTCCAAACCCCGTCCAGTCTGGCCAGGGCTTTGACCAACCTGCCCTTCTGCTACAACCTTCCCTTCAGCAGCATCCTTCCCTTCTGCTCTCTTTCTCCTAACCTATTCTTTTCATGCCTGCTTGTGCCCATGGTAAACATCCCTGCCCCTCTCTCTGTTGCCTTGGCTGCCCTCGTTCCCTGCTTTTGGTGCTCTCCATTCCCCCGTCTTCCTTTTCTCTCAACATAAATCCTCTCCAGTGCTGTGTCCTGCTCTGTTTTCTTGGCCAGCATTTCCTGCCTCCTTCCCCACTTGCCTCCTCCTCCATCACCACCGTCATGCTCTGTCTTTCGGTGCTCTTCTCCCATGTGCTGCACAACCTCAGACAACTCCTTTCATATTCCTCCTCGCTCTTCCCTTCATGGACCTGCATCCCTGATCTCGACCTGTACCTGCACACATTCAGAATTATGCTATTTAATTAAAAACAAGTGGCTAATTGCAAGAGCTAAAGGCTTCAGGGCTGGGCACTGCAGTTCCACCCATGCTATGGACAGCCGTTGCATCCCTCCTCTCTCAATTCACACCTATGTACAGCCAGACTGCTCCTTTCACCCTACGGGACCAGTCCCCTTGGGGTGACCCTAGACCCAAACCCCTTCTCCCTGCCCTGCTTGCAGCCCTGCATCACCCTGCCCCTCCAAGGCAGGTGAGGGAAGGGGCAGCCTGGCCCATGTCCCAAAGGTGGGCTGGGAAGTCATCACTAGGCACAAGCAGAGAGGAGACAAGGCAGGGTGTGTAAGGAAGGGAGGAGAAATGAAGAAACAGGACGTCCTTTTCACGTTTATTTAATTTTTGTATTTTTTTGTTCTTTTTTTTTTAAGATCACAGAAGAGCAGAGCATTCATACATGTAAAGAAACAGAAACGAGAGAACAGAAGTGAAATACATTGAGAAAAGAACAAAATAAAAAGCTTCTTTACTTCTTTGATTTTTCCCATCGCTGGGGTTTGTTCCTCCGTTTGTTGGGTTGGTTTTGTTTCTCTGATTGGTTCTTTTACACACACACTTGCGCTTGTTTCCAGTTTTCTTCCACAAAAAAAAACCAAACCAATGGCAAAAAAGAAAAGGGCCGTTTTCTCGTTTCGTTAAAGAGAAGTTCAGCTCATGTCTACAGTGCTGGGGAAAAATATATATAAAGATATAGATATATATATATATTTATATGTATATAACACTGTTAATGAGGAGAGTTCTAACCACCCCACCGTGTAGCAAGAAGAAGGGACTGGCCTTCGCTCCCAAGGTCTAGAGAATGAAACTTGGCTCCAGCTGGGAAAGTTGAATGACTTTGGGAGGCAACGGTGGCACCAAGGAGGCAGGTTCCTGCTCTCCTCCCTTTCCTGGCACACACCTGTGCTCCCTCAGGAGGTCTCCATGTAGCTGTGTGGGCAGGCAGAGCCATGGGAGCAAGTGCAGGAGTGTGTGTCTGGCTGTGCGTGTGTGATGGAGGGCTAGGGATGGAGAGCGCCTGCATGGTATCCGTGAGGGCTCCCGTAGCATGGGTGCAGTAGAGGGTGTGCGTGTGTGCCTGTGTGCAGCTGAAATGGGGAGCAAACATCGTAAGTTTGGAGGACAACCCCACCTGGGAGGTGCTCTCCTCACTGGTTGGCTCCTCGGTGGTCTTGGTCCTCATCTCCGTCCTATGTGGTATGGACAGAAACATCCACACACCTATCCCCAGGGCATGGCTGGAGACACCTCAGTCTTACACTGCACTGATCACTAAGGCTCCTCACAGCGTGATGTGCACATCCCAGGGGACCAGGAGGTGTGTGCCTGATGCATCAGGAGCACAGGCAGGGAAGGGAGGTCCTGACCTCTCTGGGAATGGCCCTTCTTCAATGTGATCTCTGCCCCAAGGGCGCCTGCTATGCATGCAGCCCTGCCACCCATGCTGTGCTCATGGCCTCCTGTCCTGCACTGCCCCATCTTCCTGCACTTCCTGGGCACAAGGCTTACATGCTGTGTTAGCTGTGGCACCATCTAACCTGAGCCTGCAACAATGACCCTTTGCTTGCCATCTGTCTGCGCTAATTAGATCTGCTCCTCTTCCTCAAGCCTTGCCTTGACTGGTCTCCTCACACACATCACCCCGAGCCACAGAGATACAGAGGACCATACCAACATACCCTCACCAACCTGACTTCTGCTTTCCTGTTATGGTGAGTGAATCAACAAGCAAACACGACATACTGCCCTAGTGGGAGCCAACAAGCAAGCAAAATTCAGGGAGGCTGTAGGAGCTGCCTGAACATCATTCTATCAAGTTACAGGAAGCAAAAGAGAAAAGGGTTTTAATGCTGTAACACAGCCCTTAGTCAGCAGGAGTCACGCTGTTATAAAAGGTCTTCTGGGCATCCCATTGGAAATGAAGCCACCCTAGGACTAGCACTGAGAGGCCACGGTCTCCTTGCTAGTGAACGTGGGAGTTCTGTGCATGCACGATGGACAGCACTTATTCCTACCCTTTTCCACGTGCATCTTGGAAATTACCATCCAGTTTCTCCATCATTTCCCTGCCTGAGGCTCTGTTCTTTCCAGGGGATGGTTTGCTCCCAGCATCCATAACTCAATTAAGTTTTGCCTGCTAGAGGCAGAGAAGCAATAAGATTGTGCAGAGACTGAGAGAGAGGATTGGTCACCCCCGAGCATCTCCTCTGTAGTCGTCTTGGTCGGCCATCCTTGGTGTCAGTTGCTACATCACATCAAGCACCATGATGATTTGGGCTGCTGGTCAGTGTGCGTGGAGGAGAGGAAGCAGAGGTGTGAGAGGGGTTGGGGGGGGAGAAGAGCTGTTTCCCTGTGCCTGTAGATTCCCTCATCAAGGAAGGGAGAAGTGGTAAAGCACTGCACAAAGATTGAGCTGAAACACCTCCTGGTGGCAGGGCTGCAAAGGACTCTCAGGTAGCTCCTCCGACTTCCCAGATCCTCTTCCCCAATGCTTTTGACTCATGAGGACTTGCTGCTGATGATCCCTCATATTCCTTCCAAATGTGCAGCTCCCACTCAGCCTGGAGACCATGTGGCTTCTGATGGCGACTTTGTCCATGCTATGAGCTTGCGCTTTCACAATGTGACTGCTCAGAGGGGTGGCCTGAGGGCATGGCCTGGATGCACCTGGAGCTAAGAAGAGCTGGTGGGGCTTGGATATACTTGGACCAAAAGTGGGGCAAGCAGCAGTACACGATCTGCCCAAGCGGTGAACAGTCAGTGGTGTGAGAAAGGTGCGCGGACAAAGACTTTAACTCTCGACACGATGCATGTCACCAATGAAATCTTCATGAATGGCACGTTAACATGCACTTGGTGCTAGCATGGGGCGACACAACTTCACTGGTGAAGAAAGCAGGAGGGGAGGAGGAACAGGGGAGCGCATCACTGAGCAACATACCCGCAAGCTGCAGGGCTGCAAGCAAACAGAAATAAACACAACTGCCAAGATAGATAAAGGTGCTGGCTGGAGCATCCCATGTCGCCCTTCCCAGTCATTCAGAGACAGGCGTCTGCTTCGATTTCCATGTGACCAGACACACGCTCCAAGCAACATGCTACAGTCATGCATGGAGCTCATCTGGCTCAGGGTGGCTGCGTTTCCCCTGTCCAGCTCCTTTCAGAAGGACTTGCCTTCACCCCTCCTCTCGGCCATCTGAAAAGGGTTAGAAATCTGCTAGCAAGTATGGGGCCATATATTAAATCTAAGTCTTTGTTCCTCTGCTTGGACATTACCAGACATCTCATGTAACTCTTGTAATATTTACAGACCAGTAGAAGAAATACAATTATTATTTTTTTTCCATTTTGTTCATTTCTTTTTATAACACTAAATGTTAAATCTCCATCAATCAAACACAATTACACTTACAAGCTCAAGGAACTGGTGTCCCATTCCAAACCCCCATCTCCCCCAGTCCCTAACCAGCTGAGAGGCAGCAGGAAGCAAGAGCCAGCTTTCGGGGAGGGTATGGGGAAGACAGATAGCAACATGAACGTAGAATAGAGGTGAGGAGGAGAAACAGCTTCAGAGAAAAGGGCCTGAGACATGAGAAGAACCTTTGCAACATCCCTGTCAAAGAAAGGGAATAGGGAAAAGCGTTTGACCTTGCCTGTGTTCCCTATGTTCATCTGGGCTCTCCTCTAGAGAGATGCTTTGAGCAATCCCTGCTTGTGTTCAGGAGGATCAGGGGGATGCTAACAGCATCCCATGATGCAGGATTAGCTTCTCAGAGCAAATCAAGCTCCATCCTGCCCATTATTCCCCCAGCTGTTATAGGAGCAGACATCTCCAAGAGCGGGGCTCCCAGCACTGCTGCAGATAACAGGCACACTTGCATTGGTGGATGTTCTCAGACAGGTCTGCAAGTAACTGGCTTTAACCCTGTTTCACAGTGATGTGGCCGGGTCCTGCAGGCAAGACCGAATCCCACCACTGGGGTTGTGGCTGTTTCCTCTAGCTAATAAGCAGATGGCTTCAACAAAACGGGTGTCCTGTTTTCAGCAATACCTTTCCCTTTAACCATAAGCATCTTTGATTTCTAAAACAATATGTCCTCCCAATTTCTTCAGGACAGAAAAGAGGTGAGACAATGAGGTGCCAGAACCTGTGACCACTGACACCCCAAAGGGCTCTGATGTGTATGAACCCATTGCCTAGGAGGGACGCCACAGCAACAAAACCAGACAGACCCTACAATAGCAACCAGGCTGACGTCAAAGAGAAGCCCAAACCTAAAGAAAATGGTGGAAGCCAGCATCAGCTCAAGGCTGTACCAGGGGGATAAGAGGCCCTGTTGCAGAAAGAAATCTGGAATTGGTACTAAGACACTGAATACCATGACCCTCTTGAGAAACAGGCACAAGGACTGGAGCCTGAAGGATATAGGGCAATTGCTTCCTGGTCTGCAGCATGCCAGTCTCCAAAGGAGATGCACAAGTCCCATCAATGACAGCCCTATCTCACAAGGGGGGAGCTGTCCCTGGATACGCTGGGTTTTCATATTTCAAGCACCAGTTGTCCAGCTCTCCCCTCTTGCACCAAGGCACAAACACCCCCAGGTATGGCTTTGGGGCCTGGAGGAGCGGTGGGAACACAATTTACCACCATCAACCCACAGCAGATCTGCATCACCCGAACTCCAGTGTCTTGCATCAATCTTTAAAGCTTCCTCGCCCATTCTGGCTGCCTGTGAGCAGCTCTTGACTGCCTGCTTAATTGTGCGCCTGCTGCAGCCCATAACAGCTGAGCTCAGCAGAAAGGAGGCAGTGCTGCAGTGCAAGGTGTAGGGACAGGCTCACAGGCAGCAATTCCCGCTTTCCTTCCTGGTAGGAAGGAAAATACCCAGTGGACATCCCCTCCCGCAAACCCAGAGCCTTCAGGAGCATGGGAGAACCAAGTCTGATGGTGCTTGGAAGCTCAGTAGTGCCAAGCACCTGTAAAACACTAGTGGGATGGTCACTGGGTTTGTACGAGCTAACTCAAGTTCCTCCCTGCACGTCCTTCCCCCCAAAACCAAGTGGCTGCCTGATAAACCCTATGTTTTATCGTCTGCTGCTGTGCATGCTGGGCTCATGGCTGGCCAGGAAACACAGGACTCTTACACACATGCATTGGAGTGTATGGGTGCTGGCTTCTCCACTCCCGCTGCTTGCTCTGCACCACCCAGCATCTTAACCCTGTTTCTCACAGCCTGTTCTCTCCCTCTCCTTCTCCTCACTGAGAAGCCACTGAAGCATCTGATTCTGCTATGGGAAGGGTGATGGCAAGAGACAGACCTCCCAGCAAGACCAGCACCCTTCAGAGGAGAAAGACCAGGAGGAATTGTGCTGCCTCCTTCTTTGCTGCATCACTTTAACCACTTCCTTTATAAGCCCAGGATGTGGGACCTGACATTTGTTTTTCTTCTTACATTCATGGGTCCTGGACATTTTCTGACCCCATTTGTTTCAGACGTGAAATCTGCAAAGTGAGTAGTGGTGTACAATGCACACACACGCACACACACACACTCACCCTTACACAGCATAGATTCCCTTTTATAACAGGAGGACAGTAAGAACAACAACAAAAGAAAGGGTATCGGCTCTATTTCTGCATGACTACCAAAATGGTTAGGAATTACCAGATTCTGGTTTTCACGCTGAGGCATCATTCCTATGCACACACTACACCTAAGGAATGGCTGCTCCAAGGTCTCATCACTCCTATCCCACCATCCTAGCCTCCCCTTCCCAGGAGGGTTGGGTGGCTGTATTCTATACTCTGTTGTGCTGTAGGCCAGTCCTGGTTTCTTCTGCTTATGTGGACAAATGCACAAGTGTGCACATCCCAAGCACGTGTGCAAGCACTCGTGTGTAGTTGCTATGCTGGTACTTGAAGGCTGAGAGCCAGGCAGGTAGCAGGTGGGAGAGGAAACAAGGCTGAGCAAGGGTGCAGATGGACTCTTGCAAGCAAGGTGGCCAGGAATCAAAAAGCCAGTGAGGATGCTGGAGAGGGCACAACATGGGAACCTGTGCTGGAGCTGCCCCTCTCTCCTCACCCTTCTTCTCTGCCCTTCTCTCAGCATCCTGTCTCACACTCACAAGGCAGGACATTATCTACAGCAGGATGAGCATATGTACACGTGGTCTGTTCCTTTTGCATGCTTGGAGAGAGCAAGAGAAAGAGAGAAAGAGGGAAAAGAGGGAGCGAGAGGCACCATGTACACGCATGCACACACGCACACAGGCAGGCATACAAGGGAGAAAGAGAAAGACACTTGGTTGAATTGAGGCAGGGAGAGGATTAAAACAAAAGTATGCTTTCAGTGGAGTTGACACAGCTTTAGTTCAGGCCAGCAAGCGCGATGGTGCATGAAGGAGAGGACAGGAAAGAGGATGTTTGGCAAGGGCTGGATGCACAGGAGCGCAGGGTGAAGTGAGGAGAGGAAGGGGTTTTTCACAGGACACCAGTGTGCAGAGAGCTGCAGGAGATTTGCTCTGGTTTGTGGCTTTTTTTTTTTGTAACTTTTTCTTGTTTTTCTTTGCTTTCAAAAGTATGAACTGGTCGAGCATCAGCTCACAAAAATGACCCAGGGCATCTAAAAAGTGAAGTGGCTATAGACAGCGAAGCATAGCCCTCTTTCTGCAGAAGAAAGAAAAGAGGAAGGAAGGAAGGTAAGGGAAAGAGGGAGGAGGAGAGAAAAGAAAAGGGATCTTCTGTTAGACTGGCTTCGTGGGTGTCATCGGATTGTTTTACATTGCAGCATCCTCCGGCGGCATGATCCTCGCTGGCGCTCTGCTCTCTGCCTCGCTTTGTGTTGTCTCCTAGATGGTTGGTGACTTGACAGCCGGCTTGTCAGGTTTTGGGTTAAATGTTGCTGAGTCTTCTTTGCTGTGATTTTTCCTCTCCCCCCCTCTTCGCTCCTGAACACACAAAAGTTGTGAAAGAAACAGTCCTCTCTCTCCCCCCCACCCCTTTTCCTCTCTCCCCTCTTCGCTCTGTCTCCTGTTTTGTTTTGTGTGTTGTTGTTGTTGTCGTGTTGTTGTTGTTGTTTTGTTTTTTTAATTATTATTATTATTATTATTATTTTTAATACTGATTTGTATTAACATTTGCTGAGTAGGCAGAGCAGGGACGCTGCCAGCAGCCACAGTGGGACGGCCAGACTCATGGAGCCGTTGTCTACTCTCCCTGTGCCGGGTCCTGCAGGGTGCGAGAAGGGAGAGAAAAGAAGACAAGATTACACATGGGGCTGGGTGAGATGGGGCAACACAGGACCATGGTGCTTTGCTCCTGCGGCTGGGAATGGGCTGCAGGATGCAGCTGCCTTCCTTTCAGGTGAGGCTCCATCCAGCCCACCTGCAGGCTCTTGCAGCCAGCTCCTCAGCATCCTCAGTCTTACGCTCCTACCCTCCCTAAGCAGGACCCAGGTGGGAGAAACAGGGCCTGGAGCAAGCAGGAAGGCTCCACACTGGCTGTTCACCATCTAGGAAACACTGTCCCGTGAGTGCAGGGACATGGCTCACACCTTCACACATCGCATCCCCAGCCACCAGCCCCGCACCTCCCTGCTCCGCCACCTTCCCATCGGGATGCCAGGGCTCGTTGTCATTCTGTGCGGTGGCCAGTGCCTGTCTGCAGCCAGGCACGGGCTCCGCGGGGGCTGATTCATCACAGCGCACCCATCAATAAAACATGGGCCCGAGCAGCGGCCGCCAACCCTCCCAAGGGCTGCACCGTAATTATCTGCTTCTCCATCGGGGTGGAGGAAGGCTTTGCTCTTGTGTGTGTGGTGAGGGTGCAGGGTGTGCCAAGGTGGGCGGTTTTTCCTGAGGATGGGAATCACATACACTGGGGTCTGTCAGAGGGGGCTGGGAGGAGCGCTCTGCTGCAGCAACAAATAACACAGCCTCGCTCCGGGAATATTAAGTGCTAACACTCCTGACATCTTCTCATTCATCCTCCCATTTATGGGCTCTCTTTTCCGGATGGCTTTAAAGGCAGCGATGCTGTTTGAAATTCACCCTGTGATACCAAGCCTCGGCAGCCTTCTCTTTATAACGGGGCTGGGAGGTGTTCGTGGCCATGGTTTTGTAAATACGTGCTCATTGTGTGCATGCGTATACATAGGTGTATGCACATATGTACATTTATGTGTATTTGCATAGACACAGATGCATGTACGTATGTATTTATATGTGTTTGTATATGTATGTGCATATGCTTATACACGTGTGCGTGCGCATGTATGCATAAACATACATCTTATGTGTATATATATGTGTATGTATATGTATATACATGTCTATGTATACATGTGCAGTGTTTTACACAAAAGGAGTGCAGGAAGATGCTGAAGTGTGGAGATGGAGATACTTGGACTGATCCAGCTGTGGAAGAAAGCAGGCGTGTTTACACCAAGAAAAGCTAATCCTAATGGGAGGGGGGAGCCAAAATGAAGAGGCCCTGTTCTGGAGGGCCCCTTGGGATGGAAATGCAGTTTCTTCCTCTCAGAACCTGCAGAGTTTACCAGGCAAAGAGCCACTCTCTGCTGGGTGCAGCGCGGGTGCTTTGTGCCTTGTCCAGCAGCACAGTCACTATTGAAACTCTAGCTGGTGACTAAAAGGCAGCAAATCCAAGCAGGGTGTCCCCAGAGCCCCTGAAAATCTCTAGCACTTTCATTTGTGTGATTACTTCCTAATGTAGCCCATCACTTACTAGATCAGCTGTTTGTGCCCCCATTCTATTCTGACATTATTAAGTATGTGCTGAACTGTGGAAAATTTATATTCCATCTATGGCTTCCTTTCTCAGTCCCTGCTTGTCTTCTGTGGCCTGTCACACGCATCCTCCAGCACTGTTTTCTCACTCCTTGTTTGGGTGACAGGAACTTACTTACCCCTCTGAGCTCAGGAACCAGTTTAAGTTCAGCTACTACAGTTACCTACCTGTGCTTCAGCGGAAGCATCTTTCATGGTCAAGTAATTGGGGGGAGGCTGTTTGGGACCATTTGCATCCCATATTGGCAGTGAAGTCCCAAAATACGACTCCTCTGTCCCAGAAAATAATATGGGTTCAGCAACCACATATTTACTGTTTGGCTGAAATACTATTTGTCTATCACACGCATGTATGTAACATACATATATCGCAACCATCCCGCCCCTTGCCACTTTTCTTGGGTGCACATGCAATCATAGCAAAGACACGCGTACCTATGGAGGCAGGTGATGCACACCTAGCACAGCAGACGGAGGGGGTGTTTGGCCTTGGCTGGGCATGGCTTGGGGGTCTGTGTGCTTGGTAAGGGATAAAGGTATGGTGTGGGATGGGATGGTAAACAGATGAACATCTGCAATACCTAGGTATAAGAGAGGGTGTGATAAAGGGCCTGGAGCCCACTGTGGTTCAAGGCTGGTGCAGCCCTGCACATAACCCTGGGGGGCTGCATGTAATCCCTGTGTGCTATGGTTACTGCCATGCGTGCTCTAAAAACGCGGGAAGGTTATAGTTCAATCACAACAAAAAATCCTGCATACTTTGAAAATTAATTCTGAGGTGGTTTGGGGGAAACCTGATTGCTCAAACCTAAAAAAAAAAAACCCAACAAAAAACCCAAGAAAAAAGAGTGAAAATGTTCGAAGAAAATGAAATATTCAGCAAAGGGCTGGAGCACCTCTACTATGAAGCCAGGCTGAAAGAGCTGGTCTTGTTCAGCCTGGAGAAGAGAAGGCTCTTAAGAGACCTCAGAGCAGCTTCAATGCCTAAAGGGGGATGAGGAGGGGCTGTTTACAAGGGTATGTATGTACAGGACAAAAGGGAATGGCTTTAAACTGACAGAGGAGACACTGAGATAAGATATTGGAGTAAGTTCTTTACTGTGAGGGTGCTGAGGTGCTGGCGCAGGGTGCCCAGAGGAGCTGTGGCTGCCCCATCCCTGGCAGTGCTCAAGGCCAGGTTGGACACAGGGGCTTGGAGCAACCTGCTCTAGTGTGAGGCATCCCTGTCCGTGGCAGGGGGTTGGAACTGGATGAGCTTCAAGGTCCTTTCCAGCCCAAAGCACTCTGTGGTTCTATGACCTGTCAGGGCGATCTCACGCAGCAAGTGCCATCACTTTTGAACTCCATCGCTTTCAGCCTCCTTCCCCGGCCCCACCTCGGCATCGCCACGCTGCGACATCCCATGTCGGCGTGACGGCTCCTGCGTGCGTGCTGCATGTGTGCATGTGCGCGCACTGCGCGCGTTCACGTGTGCGTGTACACCCGGGGCACGCACGTCCATCCCTGCCCAACGCGCCACGGGGGCGCGCACGCACGCACGCACCCGCAAACACTTCCCCACCGCTCCCGGTGAGCGGCGCCGCGGTCTCTACCGCCCCCTGGTGGCCGCAGGGAGCGCTCATCCCCGGGTGACCCCCCCGGTGAGACACGGGTGACCCCCCCAGCACGCTCCGGCACCTCCGCGGTGGTCTCCATCCAAGAGGAGACCCCTTCAGCGGCCGCCTGCTTCCATAACCCAGAGCCCGTGCCCTGGAAATGGGCTCTGCACGCTGGTGTCCCCAACTAACCACCCCCCCCAAAGGGCGTGAGCACACGGTGCCTTTGAAGGGTGCTTCTTGCACTGCAGCCAGGGAAGGAAGTTTGGTTTATGATAGTAATGAGTTAATAGGGAGGTTTTCACTATAGGGCCCTAGACCCCGCGAGTCACATCACATGAATCAAATCAAGAAGGAGCAAGCTGAAAGTGGGCGAGGGGAAAAACAACTGCGCTTCTCTTCCTCACACCAAATAGAGGCACATTTAGATGTCCGGTGTGGATGCAGGTGGAGCTCTGCCATGGTGCCCAGCTGTACTGCAACAGCCTCACGGGACACTGCGCCCATGTTTCCAAGGGTTTATCGGTTCCTGACACCCTGTAGTGTCTTTTGAGCCACCCTTTGAGCTGGTTCCTGACACCCTTTGCTGAGATGGAGAGAGCTGTGTCTCTCAGGGCTGAGGGGGCCATGTGCAGGGTAAACCCTTCCTTCCACGCAGTGTGAAGCAGAGGAGCTGCTGCATGGGCTCATGTGGAGTGTGATGCTGTGAGAGCTTCACCACCTCATGTGCTGCTGCCAAGGCTGCCTGACCTTTCCTGTTCTAAGCCCCTGTGGTGCTTCACAGCATCAACAGGGCAGGGGGAACGGTCCCGTGCTGGGTGTTCGCCTTGGGGTGGTTTGATGTGTTTGGCAGTAAAAGAGCTGCAGCTAAAACACTTCTGCTGTGTCAGAGCAAGGCTTGAGGAGGGGGGAAATGTTTTGTTTCCATTGTAAACTAAAAAGCAAGCCAGTGACTGTCCCTCAGAACACTTCTGCTGATGCTTTGGCTCAGCGCCCTGCAGCGGTGCAGAGATTTGGTCTTTCAGAAGAGGAAATGGCTACACAAAGCTATCTGCCTTCAACACCCTTTGGGGAAAGAGTCCTCACAGGCTTCACAAGTCTTGAATGACTTCCCTGGGACCACCTCTGGGTTAGAACTTGGGCCCCTCACAGGTTTTAGGCCCCTCCATACAACTGGCACAGCACTGCTGGACTTGTTTCACTACAAGGGACATACAGAATGGTTTGGGTTGGAAGGGACCTTAAAGCTCATCCAGTTTCAACCCCCAGCCATAGGCAGGGACACCTCCCACTGGACCAGCTTGCTCCAAGCTCGGGCTAACCCGGCTATACATACACTTGTTGCCTGACCACAGCAGAGCCAGGCTAAGGGAGCTGCTCAGTGTGGGAACTTTGAAGGTCCCTTCCAACCCAAACCAGTCTGTGATTCTACTATAAGCATTCAGGTAGGACAGATAATGGAAACAGGTCCTGGGAGAAGGGGAGATGAAGAGAGGAAATTAAACCCTGATCAGCCATAGGGAAGCAGGAATAGTGGGAGAGAGGCGGGTACAGAGGAATGATGGTGTTTATGGGAAAAGGAAGTTAGGAATTGCCAGGAATGGAAAGGCAAGGAGTCAGTCCCAGCCCAGGCCAGACCTGCAAGTGAAGTGGGGCTCCTTACAGAGCTGTCTCAGCACGATGTGGTGCCGGGTGAGCCTCAAACGCCGACAACAGAGGGCAGCAGCACGGTGTGAAGGGGTGCTGCGAGCTCTGCAGCATGCAGCCGAGCCACACTCACCCCGGGGTGCCCTGTGTAAAGCTCCCTGCCCGGCACCCCTCGGTGTGCGGTCCCCCTCGGCCCTGCCGGGTCTCGAACCGGTGGCCACAGCGCCGCTTCCCCGCGAGGTGGCAGCCGAAGGCCGAGGAAAGCGGAAGCTCACGGCGCTACCGGGCCCTCGGTAAGGGGCGGGGACAGGCACAGGCACCCCGTGTGCCCTGTCCGGGGGTTACAGATCCAGTTCCTACCCCGTGCCACGGGCAGGGATGCCTCATACTAGACCAGGTTGCTCCAAGCCCTGTGTCCAGCCTGGCCTTGAGCACTGCCAGGGATGGGGCAGCCACAGCTTCTCTGGGCACCCTGTGCCAGCGCCTCAGCACCCTCACACTAGAGAATCTTTTTCCTGATACCAAATCTATATCTCCCCTCTTTCAGTTTAAAGCCATTCCCCTTGTCTTAACATCACCTGCCCTTCCAAGTCCCTCACCAGACTTACTCTATTTCCCCTTTAGATACTGGAAAGCTATTGAAAGGTCTCCCTGGAGCCTTCACTTCTCCAGGCTGAAAAAGCCCAGCTCTCTCAGCCAGTCTTCATAGGAGAGGTGTTCCAGCCCCCCATCATAAGAATCATAGAATAGTTAGGGTTGGAAAGGACCTTAAGATCATCTAGCTCCAACGCCTCACACTAAACCATGCACCCAATGCTCTGTCCAACCTGGCCTTGAACACCACCAGGGACAGAGCATTCACAGCTTCCTTGGGCAACCCATTCCAGTGCCTCACCGCCCTAACAGTAAAGAACTTCTTCTTTATATCTAACAGAAACTCCCCTTGTTTAAGTTTTAACCCATCACCCCTTGTCCTATCGCTACAGTCCCTGATGAGGAGTCTCTTTTTAGCATCCTTTTAGGCCCCCTTCAGATATTGGAAGTCTGCTCTGCATGGCCTCCTCTGGACTCACTCTAACAGCAATGGGAAGGAAGGAGCAATGGCAAACCAAAGCAGGACCGGCCTAATGGTCTTCTAGATGCCTTCCACCCTGGGTGGCTGTGGACTCCATGCTGTTGACAGGCTGACTCTACTTACAGTGAGGGTTCGAGCCCTGCTTCTTGAGCAAAGAAGAGGCCCCAAAATGAGAGAGGAATAACAGAAAAAGCCCCCAAACCTCTAAAAGAGAAGCTGCAAGGGAAGGGGATGTGCACCATATAGGTATCTCTCTGCAGCCTCACTCCCTGGGGCCTGGAGGGGTCTTGGGTTTTACACTTGTCAGCTCCTCCACAATAAGTAATATTTCTAGCCTGTTGACTCTCTTGCCAGGGCTTCAGAAGATGAAATCTTTATTATCATGAAGGCTTAAAAGGAAGGAATACTGTTAATTCCATTTTCAAGGTCATACTTTGAAAGTTATTAATTTCTGGCTTCCAGGGCTTTCCACTCTACTCCGAGGCTTTAGGGATTACCAGCTTCTACTTACTAGGGTTCATCTGGGGCTTTACTCTTGCTACTTTCCTGTTCTCCCCCCCTCCCCTTGGAGGAGAAGTCATGATTTTTCACTCCCTGTTCTTAATGTTGAAACTCTTCTGTGTTCGTTACCTGCTGGTATCCCGTTCTTACTACAGCCCTGCTCCTGTAATTAAAACCGAGCTGTGACTGCAGTGGCAATAGGTTGGCTTTTCCAGAGGTGGAAGCACCACTGTGTAAACTAGGGAGGATGCCCTCCAGCAACTCTCCGACAAGATTAAGGAAACGTCTCTGGTGTCTATCAATCTTAGCACATGGTTTAATGTATTTCAGCATTTGCCCATGCTCTTTTTTTTTAGCACTGAACAGTTCTTCCCCGTGTTTTGGAGCTCATTCATGGTGTACTAAGTGTACTCATCCATCATACCTCACGTCTCAGTGAAGAGTCATTCTGTAATGCAGCTCACCCATCCTTCCCTATGGTTTAAAGAATATCCCTCAAATCGTATTCCTTAAGTGTCTTTCTGAGAAGATCATGGTGTTCAAGAGCTGCCTGCTTACACCACTTATCCCAGACAGTACTCCTAGTCTAGAACTGAACTGTTATCCTGGCTACTGAGGCTGGTGGTGGCCAGAAGACCATCTATGTTTCAAGGTTAAACAGATCTTTCATCACCATGTCTGTCCTGTAGATGCCAAAACGTGTATAAAACACTTGCCCAACTACCGACACAAAATCAGTCACTTAAAACTGCTTTGTCTTCAAACCATTCACTGAAGACCCTCAATATACAAGTAAAACCACCAAGGAAACACATAGCACAAACTTCTCCAGGGGCCATCTCAGGGAAGATCTGAACTTTTTCTGCTTTTCACTTTCCTAGGAGAGAGCAATCCCTCCCCTCCTCACATCTCCACCACATGCAGGGCACAGCAGACCAAAGGTGATGCCAGCACATAGTGTTCTCAATAGGGAACAACCAACACGGCCCCCCTCACTCAGCACACACAGCCCCGGGAAGCAGGTTTGCTAACTGGAAGCTCTGGAACCTCTTGAAAAATTAATATTTCCATCAGCTTTCTGCCTGTGTGTTTCCCCACTTCATCCCTGCCATGGTTTTCCACAGGCTTTGCTGGGCATTTGGCATGGGAAAGATGTAAATGGCTGTGGACAGCAATGAAGAGGGAGGGGATGCACCAAGGGGTGACTGGAAACAAGACTGGAACAGAAGAACTAAACTTCTGAACAACACATGTATCATGGCTATAAAAAACCTGTGTGCTTCTCTCAGTGTTCACTGAATCAGAGGTGTCATGAGACTCAAGCTGGTCCCATGTACTGATGTGTATCCCTAAAGCATGTAGTCTAGGTAAGTACTACTTCGTGTTCATGTGTATGCATGCACAATTCCCAGTCACCTTACAGTGCAAGCATGGCTTTAATGCCTGGTCCAGGCATGGCAAAAGCCGGAGCAGAAAGCCACAGTGCCTTCCCACAGCCCATTTCCCAGATTAGTAATTGAAAAGGGAAAAGATAGATAATAAAGCTTACACAGGCAGCTGGGCTGGATGAGTTTGGGGGGTACATAAGGTGGTGTGGCTCAGGAGCGTACGCGTGGATCAGTGTGCATGTAACACCTACCATAGAGGCTGCCCGACCGCACCTCACCGAAGCTATGCCGGTTATGGCACATCCTTCTCCATGGCCTGACCCCTTGCTCCTGTCCATGCATCCATGCTCCAGATTGCACAGGGACATGCAGGCGATGGTGGGGAAGGGCCAAGCGCTTTTGTCCTTTGCTCACCAGACCTTTCCCTTTCACAGAGGAGCTCTGCTGACAGACCTGCTTGCCCACATGAGGGAAGGTGTGCCAGGAGCACTCTGCTTTTCCTGCAAGCCTGGTTTCTTTGGAATGGCTGGGTTTTATTCCTGTGTGCCCTCTCCCTCCCCAGTCCCGCACCTCGCTTCTCCTGGTTGTTTTTGTTTTTTGAAGAGAGCGCTTAGACAGCTGTATTAATCATGCAAGCCCAGCCATGTGTAATGTGCTTTATCAACAGCAGAGCAGACACTGAATGGCAACCGGTTCACAAGTGGGCCCGGTGCAGTGCCTGAGCTGGGAAGATAAACCTGCTGCTTCCCAAACCAACTTACCGTCATGGGTTAGTGGATGGAGAGACTGTTCACTTGGGACAATAACCAGAGGGGAGGCCAAATTGTTAGGCACATTCTTGAGTGGTTTACACTGGAAATGGAAGGGGGGAGAGGAGGAGGAGGAAGGTGGGAATAACTCTTTGGTCATTTTATCTCAGGGGTTGGAGCAATTTTTTTGTGTGTGTAAGGATTAAATCAAGACAACAGTGGCTATTCTCCATCCTCCTCCTTGCTGCCCTCCACACTGCAGATCCAGTCAGCCCTGCCAGCTCAACACACAAAGGGAGGAAAATGAGAGCAAGAGACCAAGGATTTAGGTGCACCTGCTGTGCAGTGGGTATAAGTTGCCTTCATCGCCTCTAAGAAGGAAGGTTTAGTTGATGGCTTCAGAAACTCATCTGACACAGAGATGGTATCAGGCTAGGAGTGTCCTCTGAGCTGGGTGTATCTGGCTCAGGAGGGTTACAGCCTTGCCCAAGCTCTGCTCTGCAGGGTAATCTGTCCATGCTCCAATGCTGACACTATCAGCATCGCTACCGGACAACTGATTTTCCACAGCGGTTGCTCTTCCATGGGTTTGTTTCTAATCTCTGCAGTGCAGTCGTGTGTTTCCTCTGCCACTGGTCTCACCCAGCCTCCACTCGCCCACCTCACTGCTGCGCCCTCACCTCTGTTCTGCACGCATGCAAAGTGACTGAAGAGACCTTGGAATGTCTTCCCTATCCCAGTGCAGGGGCCCAGCTCGGAGGAATGTCTTTCTGGGACACCCAACCTCCATTCTGACCCTCTACTGCTGCTCTTCCTCACCCGCTGAATTCTCCACAGCTTTGTTACTGGAGAGGGTTATGCAAATCTATGCAACCCAGGGCTCATTTTGGAATAAATCAATCTAAATTAAAATTAATGAACAAAAAGTACAGAAACAGATCAAGCAGTAAAGCCATTCTCTCTCTTTCCCCCTGTGTCTCTCCTTCTTTAAGAAAAACAGTTTCTTTTATTTGCATTTGGGTTTTTTTGGGGGGGGAAGAATGGATTTTATTTTTTTTAAAGCAATCTCAGCAAACAGAATCTGTTGCTATTCAGAAAACCCCACTGAGCAATGTTAGTAGCTGTAGTAGCAAACAGTTCTTGCCATTTCTCTTTTCATGCTGTTTCCAGCTGCATCCTTATTACCCCTTTTGGAAAACACTGTCATCACCTCTGGCTTCAATTTTATTCACTTTAAACCACATGGTCAAAATAAGATGCACCACCCCCCCTTGCCTGTTACCTATGAAATAGCAAGAAACAATATGATGTTGCCCTTCTGCCTTCACCCTGTCTTGTCCTTCCTGTTTCCTTGGCCTGAACCCCCACTGTATTGGCACCCAATGCAGTCCAAGTGTCTGCAGAGCTGGCAGGGATGGACCCTGACCCAAGCAGCAAGAGAAGCTTGGCCTGCCTGAGCATTCACCCTGCTCTTCACCATCCCCTTCACTCACCAAATGGAGAATGAGCTCTTTGCAGAACCTGGCTTGATATCACAGGTGGAAAGCAAGGAGAGCTGTGAGTTGTGCTTCCCATTGACAGCCATGGGAGTTATCAGATGCTGATGCTCAGGGCTCAGCCAGCTTTTGAGGAAGAGAGGTGTGCTACAATAAGTCAGACACACAGCTGAACTATGCCCCCTGAATGCCTGAGAATTTGTGGACATACCAAACTTGTACATGGCTCCAAACATGCCCTCCTGCACTTGGTCCCTATGGCCATTATTCTTCTCTGCTAGTAGTTTCTATATTAGGATCACAATAGAACAACACTGGCTATTTTGGCCTCTTTATGTTGCAGTTTCCCCAGCTCTGCCAACTAGTTTGTTTCACAGGGTATGAAGACTTGGGTTTTCACCCCTTCTTGGAGCCCATTTGAGAAAGCTCCCTCTGGCCTCAGGGGAGTCCAGAGATGGACAGGTTCTTTAGTTGGCCATTAACCAAAGAACCTATTGGTTCTTTAACTGGCCACACTGTACTGCAAGGGCTGGTTTCTGTGGGCTGTTCCTACACCCCTGCCTAGTCAGCAAGCCTCAAACCATAAAAAGTTAATCCTTTATAGCCTGTCCTCTCTGATGTATCCCCCCATGCTTCTCTCCTTAGCTTCAAAATGTTCGTCCTTTTACCAAAGTGACACGGGAGCTGCTTGCTCAGCAGAACTGGGGGGGCCATGCACTAGAGAAAGGGGAGCAGAGATGGGTGGAGGTGACCACTGCAACAGATGAGCTCTCTTGTCCAACAGCTCGGTCTTCCATGGGAAGGGAAGAGGACTGAGAAGATGTTAGAAAGGAAGATGCTCTCTGTTTCCCGCTCTGGTCATCAGACCCAAATGAACATCTCTTTTTTCCCTTCCACCAGCTCCCACCCACCCGGTGAAGGCATTAGTGACAGTACAGGCTACGCACGCTACAGCTAAATGGAGACTAGCTACAATCTACAGCCATACAGGGTCATTCTCCAATCAGTGTGTGTTTTGGCAGCAAGACAGGCCTGCTCATTCTCCTTTTCCCTCCCCCTTTGCTAATTACTATCACGCTATTGCTATAAATCTTCTGCCACCCTGTTGGTGGCCCCAAAGGTTGGCACGCTTGATGCCGTGCGGGCAGTTCTGCGTGTGCTGGGAAATACATCATCCCCTTTTGCAGAGCTCCGTGGGCATTCAAGCTAAGCACACTGAGAAAGCCCTCATCACAAAACTCCTGTGAGGAAGACTTACAGGTTTTGAAGCCCATGGGTCTGGCTGAGCCATTCTGGTGCAGACACTAGGTGCTAATCATGGAGGAGGGAGTCTATGTTCAAAGAGCTGAGGACAAGTGACAATGAAGGACAGAGATGGAGCTAGTGCCATAATTGTGACAGACCCCTTTGAGGTTCAGCAGTGATCCCAACGGCCCTGTTGTTGGCAGGTATGGTGTGGAATGAGCAAATTTTCCTTTTCCAGAAGAAAAACCCTTCTGAAAAGCCACATGAGGATGCAGTAAGGCCCCCTTTTGTCAGAGCTGGGTCTTGTGTCATCCCATTATAACATAATGTTACAATGCAGACAGGGAGATGTGATGATGTGGCATCATCCCAGAAGACATTTCAGGGCATTTTGAGTGCCCGGCTGCAAAATCAAGGAGGCTGGAAAATGTACCAAGGACAATTCAGTTGAGGGCTGAATCAGCTGGGCTCCAACAGCCTTTTAGGAGACTGCCTCATCAAATTCATGCCCCATGTGTTTAGTTGAATGGGCTGCTTCTGAGCCTCCAGCCTGCCTGAAAGCAAGGTGTTTCCACAGCAGCTAGCTAATGATAGCAATGCTTAGGCTGATTACAGTGCTCTTCATCCCAGAACACCTTCGTTTTAAATCAATGCTCAAAACCCAACAGGGCAAGGAGGTGTTACCAAGGCTTAAGAGAAATGGAAATTGAGGGAGAAAGAGGGTGGAGGCTGGGATTCTGGTCACTGAGGGGAGACTTATTTGAGAGCTGAGGACTGCATCTTATAGGGAGAACGAGGTCTAACAGGAAAACTTTGTGCCTAAAGTTTCTTTGAAGGTGGACAGCAAAGTAAAATCGAATGTTGAGGTAAGCACCGATGTCTGGCAGTTTGATTAGGAGGGGTATTTGGCATGGAAATCCTGCCCTTGCTCACTTGCAGTCTTTGCTTTATCATTTAGCTTAATGGGCTACTAATTCAAACGCAGATGTAAAGAGGGCTGGCTATGAAAAAAATGAACACTGCCTGCCTGGGGAATGTATAATAAAAGGATGTGTAATAAAAATACTAATAAAAAAGGGGAGCCCTGGGTTTTCCATCAGACAAACATATTTGCCATTGAAAATTCTGCTTAAAAAAGAAGAACACCCCAAACTGGAAACCTCCTCAAACCCTTCCATCCCAAACAGCCTCAGCAACTTCAATTTCATATCCAAGCACAAGTTTCATTTGCAAAACGCATGATAATGGTGTTTAATTGGATTTATTTTTCCACACTATGGTCCCAATGGCCTACTTTACTCCTTTTCTCAGCTCCTTGAATGTTATTTACAAATCACTCTCTGGGATTTAATTTTAATGGTAGCTTGATTTCTCCCTTCTCCCCCCCTCCTTTTTTTTTTTCTGTAGGTACTTTCCTTTAATTGTATTTGTGGATTTGCCTTTTAAATAGGCAACTGTGACTACAGCATGAGCCTGAGTAAGTTGCCAAGAGCAGAGCTCGATTTGCAAAAGGCGGAGTAGTTAAATGGAGCTATTGCAACACCCAGCATTTATTGTTCTTTTCATGGGAGTACCTGTAGGTGCTTTACTCAGGCAGGTGCTCTTTTGCAAAACAAAGCAGGCTCCTAATAGCACTCTACCTGAAAGCTCTGCACACACATTAACTCTTCAGGCCTCTGAACATCCCATGAGTTGAGCGCATCTTCATCATATGGCAGTGAAGCCAAGATACTGCAGGGCTCTAGGCCAAGGTTTTTTAAGTGAATACAGGGACTGGCTGCCTTGTTGTTGGTTTAGTGTCAAACATTGCTTTCAGACACTGGAGCCTGCTTTCTGGAAGCCCCCACTCTCCTTGCTTTTGCAGAACCTCAGTGTTGCATCCAAACATCTCAGGTCATGCTGCATGGACCAGAGGCATGCTTGGGCAGCACAGAGATGGGAAAAATACTCAGACCCTGTTTTGCCTTCTTGCCTTGAAATAAAACGGACACTAACACCTCACCCGTCTATCTCTTTCCATGCTTTCTGCCTCAAATACAGCACAATGTGACTGGCAGGCTTGAGGGGGTGTGACAGGGGAAAGGGAAAACAACGTGCTTCACTGTTAGCAGTTTGCACATCTAAAGTGAGAAAACCTCCTGGCACTGGTTTAATTTTTACCTTCTCATTTGTCGTTTCCACTGTCTCTGCAAACGTTTAGGTCTGCTTATGCTGTTGATCCAAATACGTGAGCAAAGACAGTTTAGGACAGGACATATACTTGGAGTAGGTCTGTGGACAAACTGAACCTCACTGAAGACTGTCCAGACCTGGGGAGGACACAGTGTCATGGCTCAAAGCTTGACTAAAGGCTGTTGCTGTTTAGTTGATTGGTTTTTGAAGAGGAAAGGGGGAAGGATGAGGGAAGTGAGCAGAAGAGACCAAATGACATGTAGACAAGAAGGGAAAGCCCTTATTTCCCTGCATTTCTGGCCTGTTTTGCCCATTCTTAGCTCTGAGCATTTGTCAGGATGATGGAGAATGACCCGGCTAACAAGCTACTTCAACATAAAGCATATACTGACCTGGAAAAGGGTTGGGGAGTGTGGGTAAAACTCGCTCTAAGGGGGGAAAAAAAACCAATAAGCAACATGCAGGAGAAAAGGACAAGCCACTTTTCACACCAAGCAAGCAGCAGATACAAACCTGATGGAGTTGTCCATCCCCGAATTAGATGAACTAGGTTTTATATACAAAGCATTTTGCTAGCAACACACCTAATACACATCTACATCCCCTGGGACTGAGAGTCAAAAAGAAGTCATTTGAAAAACTAAACAAACAATATCCATGCAGCAAGAGGGATTAAGCACCTGCAGTGAAGGTAATTGGAGCTGATGGGCCATATCTCCCCTCTGACTTTCAAGACCACTCATGTCATCACACTAGAGCTCCTCTTAGCTACACCTCTGGCTGGAAGCTAGTCTTGGCACAGAGATGACTTGTGGAAGTCCTCCATGGGGAGGTGCTGCCTCCCTAGAATGTTCTCCACAATGGATTTCTTGCCCCTGAGGATCTGGTCATGGGAACAATCATCCTGGTGAATCCTCAAGGGCACCCTGCTGCTTTTGAGCTGTCGTCTTGTACACAGGTTTTGCAGACTCATCAGCCTCTAGTTGCACGCAGCCTGCTGTTTTGTTTATAGGGTTTTGCAGTGTGTCCTTGTTACACGTCACAGCAGGACTTTGTTATACATCACTGCTGGCTTCGTGGTTTGCTTCTTCCACACAAGGATCTCAAAGGAATTGCACAGACACTGATGGAAACTGGTGTCAGAGACCTCAGTCTGAGGCTAACAGTAGTGTTAATTCTGTTTTACAGGTTGTGCAGTTGATGCACAGAGCAAGGAAGCAATTTGCCCAGGGTCAATGCTGAACTGTTGGCAGAGCCTGGTGCAGAACCAAGACTGACTCTGATCACTGGGTCTCCTTTCATTATCCTCAGAGCTTGCTGGATGCCTCGTACTGGCTGAGACAAGTTCCTAGTCATGGACTCATGACCTCATAGCAGCCTTCCAGTATCTGAAGGGGGCCTATAGGGATGCTGGGGATGGACTCTTCATTAGGGACTGTAGTGATAGGACAAGGGGTAATGGGTTAAAACTTAAACAGGGGAAGTTTAGATTGGATATAAGGAGGAAATTCTTTCCTGTTAGGGTGGTGAGGCACTGGAATGGGTTGCCCAGGGAGGTTGTGAATGCTCCATTCCTGGCAGTGTTCACGGCCAGGTTGGACGAGGCCTTGGGCGATATGGTTTAGAGCGAGGTGTCCCTGCCCACGGCAGGGGGGTTGGAACTTGATGATCTTAAGGTCCTTTCCAACCCAAACTATTCTGTGATTCTATGACTGTTCAGTAGGTAGACATTTGGCTGTAGACATATGTGCCACTATGCAGCAGCTGATAGGCCTGGGGCATAGAGTTATATCTGCTGGATTACCTGTAAGGACTGTGCTGGCTGCTGATGGACATAGGGCTTGGCAAGATACAATGGTAGCTGGATCCAGGCCCAGCTATTTGGAGGCCAATGCTCTTTATGCAGCATCCTGGGTGCAAGTACCTCGTTTCTGACTCGATGGAGCCCACGGGGACATAGCAGGTCAGGCCCACCCCTGTGACACTGGCGCATCTCCTGCCCTCTGGCCTCACGGTGGTAATGGAGCTGTTTGAATCCACAGCAGGCACCAGAGGAGATTGTCTCTTGCCTAGGAAATGCACAGCTAGCCTGGATCTCTGTGTTTATGTAGCAACAGGGGACTATTGTTCTGCGAAAGCAGGCTGTTGTGCTGACATGACTTCCTTGTTATTTAGTTTGTTTAAATAACTCAACTCCCCTTTACCTTCTTCCTGCACAGCAGGCTGCAGACTGCACAGCATAAGCAGTTAAAGCAAAGCACTACGGCCTCATTATCATGCTGCTTTCTATTCAAGGACTCTGCTGCTGTTCCCTTCACCTGCTGCGCCTTGCCTTTATTGCTCCACCTTGGCTCATTAGCTGTGTCTCACCCTTGCCCTGTCTGGCTGTCACCCCAACCACTTGCCCCCTTCTCCTGGGTCTCCCCATTACCAACAGCCCTGGGAAAACATGGGGATTGCACTAAGAGCCACTAAGAGAGGTTTTGGCTACAGTGATGCTCCAACCCTCAGCAGCAACCACCATAAGCAAATGCTCAGGTGCCATGAAGCATGGGCAGAGTTACGAGAAGGGATGTAAGTGTGTGCTGTGTGTGCCAGGGCACTAAAAGATGATGACAAATTAGAGGCCAGTGCCAGCTCTTCTTGGGAATGTGCCTCTTGCTGCAGTCAGAGCTGCGGGATTGTAGTGATGACTCTACCTGAAGCCTTTGGAGGAGGAAAGGGTGGCATCCTGTCTGCCTCTGCTTCTAATTGGCATGGGCCTTGCCAAATGCTGCTTCACCTCCATGTTTCCTTACTCCCTGAAGGGTGCAGAGGATGCAAGCAGTAGAGGACGTGGCAGGGGACCTGCTGAGGTGGCAGTCTTCTATAATTGAGACAACTTAGCCAGCAGAACTGCATGAGGATGTGTGGCACTATCCTGTTGTCTCCCATTTTATCCTCTGGGATATGCTAGCTCTGCAGGAGGCAGGAGTCAACTCATTTGGAAAAAGCTTTTATTTCTTTTCTCTGCCTTGCTAGTATGCGCCAGGTGCTTCTGTGATGCTTCTGTGCCTGCTTTTATGGAGTTCTGTGTGTGTGCTTCTACATCACACGCGTGTATGTGCACGTATACATACTTACATGCACATAAACCTATGTATCTATACACTTGTACAGCAGACGCATATCTGGTACATATATACACATATTTACACTTCTTTGTAGCATGGCTTAAGATACAAATTGTGACTTACAGTCACATACATTACATAATGCTTTTCATAGCACTCTGTCAGCTGAGTGGAATGAAAAGAAGCACAATCCCTCCCTCCTAAACACACTTAGGAATGAAACACTTTCCCTTCAGTTGTGGCACTACTTTTCACCTCTGTTGCTCTGCAATGGCAGCCCTGGCATGGCCTTTCTGTCAAGTAATTTTCACAGAGATCTGTTTTACTGCCCCTTTCCTAGGGCTCACCATATTTTGTGCTCTTGCAAAGCTGAATCAACCTATGCACTAATGCTGCAAACCATGGGCTTTGCCTCCCAACTCCTCATACCCACAGATGTGTGAAATGGCTTCCCCTCTTGCATGGGCTCTGGCACTTGTTGAGCCTGGCCATGAACTAATTCAGCTCATTACAGCGCAAGAAAATGCTCGGTGGCATTTTGGGAAGTGGTTTAGCAGGTTGAACTGGCTCAATGCGATGTCCATTGACTACCAGAACAAGGGAAACAACAAAAGCACCTAGCAGAGAGGAGGGCGCACACAAGGAGAGAGGACGAAGGGATGGCAGCAAGCTACTAGATCACTCTCTGCAAACATATTCCATATTGCTGTTGGAGAAGGGTTCCTGGGTAAGACAGGCCTTTGGTATGGCCATTTTTATGTTGCTGTAAACTCCAGGAGTGAGGGGTATAAATCTCTCATCCTACAGTAGGCAATCTTGCTGCTACATCCTTTAAAGAAGATCACTAGCTATCTATTCATACAGCTCAAGGGAGCTGCTTTTGTATTTTAATGCATCTCCTATCCGTGGCATTGACATCCAAAGCACTCAGTCTCTCCCAGAGTTCTTCAGTGCTGGCTGAGATTTCCTGGAACAGTAGTTGCCCATTTTCCTCTATTGCTAAACTGTTCTTTTACATCATTCTGCTATCTCTGCTTCTGTCCTCCACCTCAGGCAAAGCTGCCAGTGCCTCCCTGTTAACTCTCTGGTTGTTCCTTTACTCCTGTGTGACATTCTTTTCTCTGCTGCAATAGGACACTGAGGAACCATCACTGTATCTGCCTCCTTAGTGGGATGTTGCCCTATGGTGAGCTTGCTATTTGAAAAAGAAACAAAATCTCTGGTTCTAAGGATGAAAAACACTCCCAAGTATTTGAGTGCCTGCTGTACCTTGCAAACACTTGGCGCTGCTTTATTTTCCTTCCTGTGTGTAGCTGGGGATGTATATTACCTGTTATTTCAGCTACTGCGTGAGCACTACAGCATTTTTCCATCAGGGCTTATGTTGCTTTCTTTATGAGGCTGGATTCGCTTCACTCATTTCCCTTCTGACTTCTTAACCTTAGAAATACCAGCTTCAGTCTGCCTGAATTTACTTTTATTTCTCTCTCTCTTTTCCACACTAACTAGAAGCAGAACAGAGATTTCTGAAACAATAGGAAGCAAATGCACACTGAAGAGGCAGGGATTAACTAAGCAACAAAAATGAAAGTTAGAAACAGTCCATTGAAGACCATCAGATTTGTCTGCAACTCCATTCTTCTGGCTCTTATGTTTTCCAGCATAAATGGGACTTGAATTTCTTAGGTGAAAATGATAACCAAAATCCAACAGCTTGAAAGAAGGGAAGTTTTCTTCCTACACATCAAAAGGGGACTAAATAGGATGCTTTCTGTTGCAAGTTATCCTTTATAGTTGCCACATTTCCTCCTGCAATAGTCAACAGCAACTTGGCAAGATCTCCCTGGGTATCTTACAGGTTCTGCCGTTCGTTTTATAACCATGGGTAAATCACTTCTTCCCTCTGTACCTTAGTTTCCTACTGCAAAATGGTGCTAATAACACCCCTTTCTAAATAACTTGTGATGTTAAAATATTCGTTGCTAGCAAATCCTTTGAGATCCTTTGAGGTGAAGTTCTGAAGTCATGCAAAATGCTTCTCCAGCAAAACCAGCCCCCCAGCTAAAATCATGTGTGCACACATACATTATTGAATCTCGTCTCGTATTTTGTTTCAGTGATGCATTTCAGCTCATCTGTGTAACAGGAACCGAAAGAGAGGGCCAGATTTAGATTTCAGCCACAAATAATGGATGCTAAACTTAGCATTATATTAATATCAGCAAGAACAAATCTGGAGTATTTGAAAATTGTGTTCCAGATTGCTGCCTGAGGATTTTATTTGGATCTCACGACAGTCACAAGACCAGGGTGAAAAGACTTTCAAAGTCTAAATTTGCTTTGTGTGCTGCAGCGCTATAGGAAATCAAATATATGCTCTTTTATGGTAATATTTGTCCTTTAGAAAAGAAGTCCCACTGAATACACCCAGATTTTGCAAAACTTCAAACTGCCATGAAATGAATCCAGAGGTGGTAAACAAAGAATGGCAATGGATTTATCCTTTTGCACTACATCTGTTAAAACATAACCAAACCAAACCATTGTTTTTCTGATGATTAATCTGACCACACAGAGCAGAAACTGGACTAAAATGCATCACATACTAAGACTGCTTTACACAGCTTATCCTTTTTCCTGTTTCAAAGGACATTCATGTCGTGGCCTGAGTGTTTTAATTCAGTCTGGAACTGCCAAAAGGAACACAGCCCTAAGTCACTTTTCTGTCTCTATGTCCATTCGTGTGAGGGGGTCATTCCGCTGCAGTCTGTTTCTTGTGGCAATAACAATGTGTGGTCCATGCTGAGCCCAAGTTTTGGACCTGGAATTGGGAACTGTGTTTTGAATACACCACAGTGTGTACCTGTGCCTGGGTGGCAGGTGAGGGGCTCCTTTAGGGTCAGGTTTGAATCAGCTGCACAGTTCAGAACTAGCAGGTAACTCTGCTCTACACTTTGGTCTAGTCCCAGCTTCTGGCTGTTTATACTTACTATGACCAACTCAGTAATTGAAAGGTAGCAGAATGAGATTTTATTCCATATTTCATCTGCTGATTACCTTTCCCTCCATGTTCCCTACGGTATGCCCTGTTAAATCATTCTGTCCTTTCCTACTTCTTTCCCTTCCACTTTCAAATTCATTTCTCTTTTTCTTGACTCTCTCTTGTTCTCCTCAGGCTCAGTGGCTAGTTCTCTCCATCCCTCTGAATGACTTGTCATTTCTCAGCTCTCACAGACCCTCTGAGCCCTGACCTTCTGTCTCCTTATTAAAGGGGCTGTCATTCTGAAGAGATTTTTGTTTCCAGCTTTAAAACAAACATGGTTTTATTATTTTAATGAAATCTGACTGCAGCAAAGAAAGTCAATCAAAGGGCTTGACTGCAAACCTTTTAATTTAGCTGTGTTTGTGCTTCATGGCATGTGTGAACATGTAGGTATCTGAAGCAGAGCACTGAAAGCCTGTTCAATGCTGGAGGTTTGGGGGAGAGTGGGGATGGCGAGCAGATGCTTCCCTGAGTTTTGGTCACTGTGTGCTTCCTACACAGCCTGGTCTTTGTGGGGGCGATCAGAACCTCCCTTCACTCTCTCCCATACTTACTGTAAAGGTATAGGCTGGCATTTGTGACTCCCAGCTTGTTGGCAGCCACGCAGGTGTAGTTCCCATAGTGTTCCTCAGTGACGTTGGCCACCATCAGCAGAGACTGGGTCCCCGTGCTCTTTATCTCCAGACCGTTGGCGCTGTTTATCCTGGGAAGGCAGGAGGAGAAGAGGTGTGTAATGCAATGGCAGTGGTGTGTTGGGAAGGAAATCGTTGCCCAGCAGGCAGTAAACGGAAGTCATTCAGCTTAGCTGGCAGGTGTGCATGGAGGGAGGCAGGAAGGAGATGTGAGAAGGAGGGGACCAAAGAAGGCACTGATGGAAAACAGGAGAACGGAATGAAGGGAAGGAGTGCAGTAGGGTGAAATGCTACCAGAGGAGCAAGAAAAGACAAGGGAATGGGAGGAAGCCTTTCCCCAGCACCAACTGACACTTGGAAATGAGCACTCCATGGCCAGCTGAGGGCTAGTCACATTTGGCCAGTAAGTTTTTAGTGAAACACACCAATTCACATGTTTCAATACGTACATATACCAAAGCTGAGTCACCCCTGAGCCTGTGCACATTGGTCATGTTAAAAACTAGAAGAATAACCTTCTTAATGCCACGTAGATGCTCAGTGCAAGGGACAGATCCCATTTCTCTTTTCATTTTCTCTCATATACAAACCTCAGTGACTCAGGTCACATAGGTGGGTGAATCTTACACCTCAGCAGCTCCTTCCCTTACATGAAGGGCACCTAGAGGGGCATTATCTACTTGGAGACTAACACTGCCAAGTTTGTGTATTATGGTCCATTTAATGCATGAACATCATCAAGAAGAAAGCACTATTGTTATCTTAATTGAGTATTGGCCCATAAATGACCTAAAGATATGAGCTTCGTTCTCTGCATTTCCTTCAGCATCCCTAGCACAGAGAGAGATTTCCTCCTCTTGACTCTGCCGAGTCTGATGTGACCATCGTGACTCCCATGGTTTGTGAAGAGTAATCCATTTGAGGAGAAGAGCTGGTGAGGACCATAGGTGGTTCCCTAAGGATCTGAAAAGGAGAGGAGGGGAGAGGTGAGCTAAAGGTCTTACCTGGTATCATCTCTGTACCACTCGAAATCAGGTGTGGGCACTGCTGACGCCTCGCACCGGAGTAAGGCTTGTCGTCCTGTGGCCGCTTCATTGCTCTTGGACTCTGTGATGGTGGGAGGGTCTGCAGGAAGGAAACACATAGTCACATCACACACTTCCATGTGGAATAAAACACTGATACTATGCCAGGGCTGGCTTCTCCTGCAAATTATTTGGGCCAGTGGGGGCCCATGGCTGCTCCTTGCAGTGGCAGATGTTCCCCCTGCTCCTCTGGAGAATACCTGCTCTTTGAACTGTCTCTAATACACCACGTTAGCATCGCTCCTTACGCGTGCTTCCCTTCAGCAATGCTGAATAAAGTGCTGTCATAAATGCACAGAAATACACAGGCACAGTTAAGGTTAATGATGGACTTCTGCAATTTATGAATATTCACCTATGGATCTCTGGTTCACAAGTGCTCATCAGAAAGAAGACTTCATCAAGGGTAAAGGAAGGCAGCAAAAGTAAGAGCAATAAGGTAGGAAGTTAACACTAGCTTGAGAAATATTTTCCATACCACCTCTGTTGTCTAATGTAAAAACTATAATAAGAAAGGAAAGGGCTGAGACAACAAACATAAGATAAATACATTCATGGATTCAAAGGGAAGAGCTTTAGCAGGATCGGTGGGTGCGCCTCTGAGAGCCAGCCCATTTGTTGAAACGCTCCTCTGAGGTGTCTAAGGTTATAAAACCTGCCCAGACCTTCCTGGACATCATGCTTCCTCAAAGGCTCCAAGAGGGCCTGCTTGTGGTTGCTCTGAGTAAAGCTTGCCCTCAGCCCAGCACAGTGTTCCCACCTCTTCTTACTTTGAAGCCTGGTAGCTGCTCCATGGGCATATATCAATGTGCTCCACCAGAGCCAAGTCTCAAGGCTGGCTGGGTGTCAGGAAGAGAAAGGCACCACCACCTTCAACCCCAGCCCCACATAATAAAAGTTAAGTGACAAGCTTCATGCATTAAAAGGCAGATTCTTTAACACCTGTTTGCTGAGAGGGATCATAGAATACGTGCCTTGTCTCTCATCACAAATACTTGCATACCCTGAGATTACGGGGCTGCAGCTCAGCCAGCCACAGCTGAGACCCAGTTACCATAAAGCACACTCTGCATTTACAGAGCACAGCTCTGCTCTCTGTATCTGTCCCAGCATTGAAAGGCCAAAAAAAAGGAATCAAAATGGATTGTCTCAGTCAAAGAAAAAAATAATTCTGTCTGGAAAATATATGGGAAGAAGTTTGTTTGTGAGCACATTAACCATCTCAGTGTGATCCCTTTCCTGACCTTAATCGGGATTTTATGCAGGGCTTTAGGGATATTGCAATGCGCCCTCTAACATCATAAATATTAATAAGTGTACATAAATAGGATCCTACATTCACAGGCTGTGGGTTCACGTAAATATTTTAATTTGGGAAGGAGGAGGGGTGATAAAAGGATGGTGAAGGTGATTTTTTAAGCATCCTTCTTCGATTTTTTGCTTTGAGCAGTATATCTTCTTGCCATCTGCAGCGAGACAAACCTTTTCCATCTCACTGGAGCCAGTGCAGAGGTGAGTCACTACATGAACAGGCACCTTTCCAGGGGCCTAGAAAATGACCTCAGCAGGCTCCTTGCTCTTGCCCATCCATAGACACCCTCCTCGGATGTTTAAAAGGCAGAGCCCACAGGGGTAGCCAGGACATATCTCAGCCACTGCCGCTCTTGTTAGGGCATTGCTGCAGCCCACAAAAGGGGAGGCACTGACCTGTTCTCAGGAAGCAGCCACTCTGTGTTTAGCTGTGTGCTGCTGGGGAAGCCAGGAGTGGGTTCCCTCCAGCTCTTTTCCCTCCACAGGCCTCAGTTTCCCTGTTTGTGATGTGCAAGGGCCATTACTTGGAAAGCCTGAAGGTGGTAGTATGAGACCAAAGCAAGGCAAGGATGCTCTCTCCTGCAGTCCTGGCTGATGAGCTATGTGCTCCAGTGTCAGCCGGTGATAAGAGATGGCCAGGCAGCTCCTGAGGTTGGGTAGGTCCCATTTTTCAAACTTACTGTAGTTTTCCCACTTCCTGCTGCTTGTGGTGTAGTTTGAGGAAGCAAGATAAGGAAAGATGTATGCAAATGTCTTGCTTTCATTCCCCAGACAGAACTGATTCTGTTTTCCTGTGTGTGGCCCTCCTGACCTCTTAGATTTTTTCCCTTTGTTTTGAATTAAAAGCTTTGTCCTGAAGGAATCTCTAAGTTGCTTACATTACAAAGCAGGCCACATAATATTACAATACTCTATCACATTATATTTTCATATATTCCAACAGCAAAAACATTTAAGATCTTACTGTAACATAGTTATTATGAGTTGAAACTAAGTCAAAATCAAGCATTCTGACTTGATGCGAACAATCTGTTTCAGTCACGTTAAAAGCATCATCGAAATTATGTTTCACAGAAATATTTGAAAATATTAATTGGTTCTCATGGAATGTCTTGGGTTCACCAACTGCGCCGGTTTTGACAGGAAAAAAAACCCTCAGCAGTTGTAGTGCAGAAAATCTGTTACTACAGTTTCACATCAATGCCAAATCTGGCCCATGAAGCAGCCGGTATTAAATCACTGCCACCCACTATCTAAGGGAGTTATAACAAACTCTGTGCATTCTGAAGACGCTGCAGGGAGCCTATAACCTTGACTTCTGAGTGAGACAGACAAGTTGATGCCATGTGATGGCCCAAAGGGAAAGAACGAGACAAAGAGCAAGACTGGTATTAAAAGGTGTTAAATTCACTTTTTAACGTGCTAGCAAATTAGACTGGGATGGGCTGAAACACTTGCTGCCATCAGGTGTGTGCCCTAACCTGCTCTCAGGAGTGCTGTTCATGAATCAAGGCCATGCATATGCACCCTGAGACATGTCTGTAACCATCTCCAATTTCAGTTTAAGTGAATACTCTGGTGTTTAAACTGAAGAAGGTCAAGAGAGGATATACCTTCCATTCATCTATCCCTGCTGCAGTGGTATGAGCCTCCAAGCAAAGAAACAGAGCAGGGAGATGGGAATATTCACTTTAAATCACTCCAGTGCTAAATATGAGCAATACAAATATGGAGGTGGACATAGACATGTGTACGATTATAAGAGTAATGGCAATCTGAAATATCTTGTGTCCATGTGAGAGGAACACACCAGCAGAGTGAAATTAAGCCCGAATGGGCAATGGGATCAGTGCCCTACTCATACGGTTATGGATATAAGCCACATAGCTAACTGTGCCTCTCTGTGGTGGACTGACACATCCATTGTTCAAGCCCCTTTCTGCACTGGTGCACAGAGAGTCTCTTAGAGGGCTTTATGCTAATGACCTGAAACCAGGATAAAAGTCAAGTTTTTGTACCCTCTCATTAACACATGCTGCTTCCACACATGACCCCAGGCCCCCAGGCTGTGATACCCCTGGGCTGTGATCCCCATGCATGCACTGCTGAGATGGCTGGGTGCAGGAAGGTGTGTGTTTGCTCTGAGCTGCCTGAACCCTCCCTTAACTCTCTTTGCTGCCTTGATGAAGCTTCTTTTCACAGTACTCTTCTCCCACATATCAGTGAGTGAAAACAAGGCATCACCAGTGTTTCTGAGGGGAGACAGAGGCGGTCTCTGTCTCTCTTTCTCCCTTTTTCTATATTTTCTTATATATTACTAGGTTTAAAGCACAAACTATCCCCTATGATGTGTCTGACTGCAGACAGTTTCTTCAGCATCCTCTCCCCCAGTTCAGATCATATAATATAAACCCAGATAAACCCATATTTATCCTAAAGTCACCCCTGCTTGTTGGCAAAGCCGTCCCTGCTGACCCGCTCCAGTTGTGATGTACTCACAGTTCACAGTGACCCGGACTTGCTTGACGTCTGCTGAAGCAACCTCATTGGCAGCTTTACATTCGTACTTGCCCGATTGCTCTCGTGTGATCCCTAGGATCTCCAGATACTCTTCCTCGCCTTCAAACTCTCTGCCTGATAGGACAGAAAAATACAGATGGTAGCACTGTTAGGCACTGAGATTTGGGAAGCCTTCTGCTTAATCGCTATGGAGGAACAATCACAGCACAGATTCTGCCAATACATAACAGTCATGAACGATTCTGAAGTTATTTCAGAAGCCATATCAGCAAGATAATAGTGTTTAGTTTCATTATGAAAAACTTGGGTTCTGGAAATCTGGAAAGCATATATATGGTACCAAAGCTTTGCATCTCACAGGCTGGCCAGGCCAAGTGGCAAAATCTCTACCATGTAAGACCACAGTAGGTTCACTGTTGTGATGGCCAAGTACTGGGGTCCAGAAAGGCTGGTTTAGGGCCAGAAGGGTCCTTGGATGTGGTGGTGTATTGTCAGCACCTTTCCTCCATGGCAAAGCTGTCTCAGAGCAACCAGCACCCTGATGTGCCATCAGTCAGATCCCGTTAAACACGGCCAAACTGAGAAAAACAAACTGTAAACTGATCTGCAAGAGCCCAATAATCATCACGAATCCCTGATCTACTGTATATACGCAATGACATATTTAAGCCTTGCTGCCTTGCTAACGCAGTTTTGAGAGCCGTGGCTTGACCATTGGGGTTACAGCTCGGGGCAGCACTCAGGGGAGGGCTGTGGCCTGCCTTGCCTTTAATTCACTGTGTGACCTTCGGTGAGTCACTCCCTCGCTCTCCCTCTGTCAGCTGCGGCTAATAGCCCTCTTCTCCCATCACCTCCTGGTCAGAGAAAGGCAGTGAGAGTAATGCATGTAAACCACATTAGAATCATTGCATGAAAAGCGCCAGGGAAGTGTAAAATATTAGGAGTGGTGTATCTACCCTATTCCTTCAGGAAGCAAAGTAAAGGCTTTTCCTGGAAAGAATGTGAACCACATTAGCAGCAGTGCAAAGGGAGATGCTTCTCTCCTCCGGGAGGGCTGCAAGCAGTGGTCTGCAGCATGCAAAGCCACAAACCCCACCTGCGTGACTCTGTGTGTTCAGAGAAAGCATCCTTTAGTCCTCAAAACGCTTGAAGCCAGATTTCAAAGCAAAACAAGAAAAGGTCAGCTCACAACGGCTCCCATTCAGGTTTCTCAGAGTGTGGTCAGGTTTTCCAAAGCAGCTCTCTGCCCAAAAGACATTTTCAGTTCGATAGGTGCCAAGCACTTCTGAAACCCTGCTCGCTTTGTGTATGTGCTTAGAGCTGTTTGATGGAGTTCAGATAGTGCCTGCAAGGACAGCACTGTTGTCCTTGGCTCTGCAACGCTGCATGGAAGCAGTGGGTAAGCCCCGTCTCTGGAGCTCAGGCTGCAGTGAATCCCACCACACAGGCACAGGCTTGCTGCAGTGCGTTGGCCAGGTCAGGCTGGTGATGCTCACAGCATGCATTTCCCTTCTGCATCAGAGGCAGGGACTCCAGCCACTTCAGAATCTGCTCACAGCTCTGTCCCTTACACAAGTATTTTTGCTTTTTCTATGGTTTTTCTTTTCCCCAGGCAATTTTCAGAGCCATTCTAGGGGAACCCCCCCTGCCATCATGGAGGCTTAGCATGAAAACAGCAGTGTACCTATTCAACTCATATAAAGACAATAAAGACAATGTTTCCCCTCTCTTTCAGTGGGGCTGTCCACTGAAGAAGCAGGGATTAACTTTTCCAGCTCCTACCACATGTTTAGGTGAGTGGAATTCTCATCGTTATGTCTAAGCCTTATAACTGTTGTGATGCAGTTCTCGCATCCCCTAATGGTCTGCCAAAGGGCTTTATTGCGCGATAGTAACGTATTTTACAGGGTAGGGAAGCAAAGTTGGCTCCTGATGCCTACCCAGTGCTCCAGGACACAGGTCTGTGCATTGCGACTGATACTATGGAGTGTCGGTGCAGAACGAAGCAGGGTGGGATTTTCACAGGTACTTTTATCGCTGCAACTCATGAATATTTTAGGGAATCTTCCCCCCTGTAGGACCAGGGTTAGGCAAGTCATAGTACTGGAAGGGACTTAGTCACCATCCAGCCAATATCCCCAGCCTCAAGGCTGGACACATAGGTCACGTCAGGGAGGCAGCCATCCTCTGCCCTGCAGCCGCTCCAGACAATCTGTTCCTGTGCTTTGCTGTCCTTACCACTGGAGCAGTTTCCCTGAAGTTTGACCCGAGCCTCTCTTGCTGCAATTTAAAGCTATTATTTTTGTCTTAGCCACTACAGACAAAAAGAACAAATCATTCCCTCCTTCTCTGCAATAGCCTTTTATCAACTTTTAAATCACTTATGTTCCTCCCTCAGTTGTCATCATTTTTTTCCCCTCCTTTCTTTCTTGGGCTGAACGTTGCCAGGGTCTTTCAACCTTCCTCTGTAGGTGAGGTTTTTTTTAGACCATAGATCATTCTTGTTCCTTGCTTTTAGACCTCTCTGACAAATTCGCATTTTTCTGCAAGTGCAATACCCCAAACTGAACACAGTGTTTCAGATGAGCTCTTATCATGGCTGAACACAGGTGAAGGATTGCATCGTGGCTTCTGCACTGTGCCGCTGTCTGTACAGCCAATATATTGTTTGTGTTCTTGCCAAAGCATGATTCATTTTTGGTTGGGAACTCTTTTAATTCCCAGATCTTCTTATCACATATTGCTACCTGCTAATAATGCTCTTTGAAAATCCCACTCCCAATTTGAGCTGACAACCAACACTTCCTTCCTTTCACAGCAGCGCTCCCAGTTGGTAGGTCAGCCAGTTGACTGGAAAGTTAATCAGACATCAGGGAAAGACTCACAAAGAAAAGGTTAAAACGTAATTTGCCTCTGCTTTGCAAATCATTTGCTCTGCAGTTCTGCCTTGTTTATACACAGGGTTCATTCCAAGTGGGACTTGCTTCTCCTGCAATTTGCCCTTGTCACAAGACTGTCATCATAATGAAAAGAGGGTTGAGGGTGACTTAACCAGCTCTAATGGAGTGGCACCCTCATTAAGGGTGCTGTTAATTCTGTCTGTCAGAGAATCACATCAATGGAGCTCCAAAGTGTCTTACAAGGGTACATACTTTCCTAAGGGAAGATGCTTTTCAGCTTCTCCCCTGCATATGTACATGCACTTAAAGTCTAGACTGTGTACCATCTCCAGCAGGAGAGCTTTAACAGTTATGGGCAACCCGTCTCAAGGCATAGAATCACAGGATGGTTTGGGTTGGAAAGGACCATAAGATTAACCAGTTCCAGCCCCCTGCCATGGGCAGGGGTGCCTCGCACTAGACCATGTCACCCAAGGCTCTTCCAGCCTGGCCTTGAACACTGCCAGGGATGGAGCATTGACATATTCCCTGGGCAAACCATTCCAGTGCTTCACCACCCTTACAGTAAAGAACTTATTCCTTATATCCAATCTAAACTTCCCTTGTTTAAGTTTTAACCCATTACCCCTTGTCCTATCACTGCAGTCCCTAATGAAGAGTCCCTCCCCAGCAGCCTTATAGGCCCCCTTCAGATATTGGAAGGCTGCTATGAGCTCTCCAAGCAGCCTTCTCTTCTCCAGGCTGAACAGCCCCAACTTGCTCAGCCTGTCTTTGTACGGGAGGTGCTCCAGTCCCCTGATCATCCTTGTGGCCTCCTCTGGACTTGTTCCAACAGTTCCATGTCCTTTTTATGTTGAGGACACCAGAACTGCACACAATACTCCAGCTGAGGTCTCACGAGAGTAGAGGGGCAGGATCACCTCCTTCGACCTGCTGGTCACGTTCCTCTTGATGCAGCCCAGGATACGGTTGGCTTTCTGGGCTGCAAGCACACACTGAAGCTGGCTCATGTTCATTTTCTCATCGACCAGCACCCGCAAGTCCTTCTCCGCAGGGCTGCTCTGAATCTCTTCTCTGCCCAGCCTGTAGCTGTGTCTGGGATTGCTCCGACCCAGGTGTAGGACCTTGCACTTGGCATGGTTAAACTTCATGAGGTTGGCATCAGCCCACCTCACAAGCGTGTCAAGGTCCCTCTGGATGGCATTCCTTCCCTCCAGCGTATCAACCGAACCACACAGCTTGGTGTCATCGGCAAACTTGCTGAGCTGCTGGTTTGCACAGCGGAGCTCTCTGGGAATAAGTGTAAGGGAGGACTTCTGTGTCAAAGGGCACGCCAAAGACATCAATAGGCCTATTCAGCTCCTCATTCCCCTGCTCCAGGAGACACATACAACCTTAACACTTCAAGGAAAGTTTCTGTGACAGTCTCTGCTGAAACAGTGGTAGCACTATTCTTGTCCCTGCACTGGTGACCTGTTTCGACCCTGGCCATCAACATCTTGGTACAAGACCTCAACTACTCTTGCGTGCAAGAAAGACCCTTTTGCTTGCAGCCCTAACTAACGCAGCCCTAATGTACTCTAAGAGTACATTAACCATTTGTAACAAAAAGCATTTATGTGAAATTGAGGTGTCATAGTACAGACCAGGGAGAGGAAAGATGTATCACAGCGTGTTAGAAGAATGTCAGGTTGTGATATCTTGCACAGCGCCGTAGAGATGTTTTCACTAATTCACCTTGGCAGCCAGATTAGGTGAGTCATATTAACTCTAACCTCTAAGGCAAAAGTGGGGCAAGGGGAGTAGGAACAGAGCTTTATACATCGAGCAAATTTACTAATGTTTCTGAGCAGCAGTCAGCTTTGGCAGGGAGCTGATGGCTGTCACTATGCAGTTTATCAAAGCAGAGAGAGTAAAGTCTTGGACAATGCCCTTTGGTACAGATAACAATGAACATATTCTATTAGGTGAAGAGAGGGACTGCCTGCTCATGGCAAGTGAGACACTCCATTTCCATTAAGAGAAGACGTTTGCCTTGAGCATGTTATCCAGGGATGAAATCCTGACACTACAGCCAGACCGTCCTCACTGACAGGGGTTCTCTCCTGGCTGCTTTGTCTGGTTTGGTAAAACCCCCTCCTAGTGAAGGCCTTTCCGGGTTTCCTTAGGGTGATGACTCCTCGTGCAGCACAGCTCTTCTCATCCCAAAGCATCGCTTCCCAAAGCAACCTTCTTCCCTGCAGGTTTTTTGCCTTTCACATGTTCATAGTTAGCTTGGTTTGTTGCTGCAGCCCCATTAAACACCTTCTTGCCAAGCTGTAACTCCTTAACTCTGCCCCAGTAAATCAAAAAGAGGAGCTTTCTGCTCTGGAGGCTGGAGATAGAGACTATGAGCCTTGGAGTCTTGACAACCAAACCAACAGGGAACGACCCCGAGCAGAGCGAGCCAGGCGCCTGCTGCTGCTCCGAGCTGGCAGAGCCCTTTCTGCAGAGGGATCTGCAGCAGGCAGCTTTGATGTGTGCAGGAGGAAGGCTTTGAAGACCCACTTGCCTCAGCCACATTTCCCATCCCCTGGCTTCCTAATTGGACACAGTAAGGTAAATAATGAACCCAATCAGCAAACCTGCTTGGCAATGCTTGCCGGCTGGCAAGAAGTCCCCCTCTCCCTCCACCCTTTGGAGATGGCCTTGTACAACCCTATGGGCTCTGTACATCATCCCCTGCTGACATACACACCTGCCCATGCTCAATATATATATTAATATATATATGTTTACATGAAGATACATATTTTATATATTATGTATTTTATATATGTAAATCCCACTGCTGAGCAGAAATGGAGACTTACACACACCCATATTTATGGGTTCTTTCCCACCTCCACTCAAACGGCCCCTTCACTGCCACACACCGTCACTCTTTCCTCAAAAGCTGAACTCTTCTTTCTAAAAATGACACACAGGCAGATGAAACACCTCTTGTATTGTGTGCAGACAGCTCTTTCAGGCAGGCAAGGGATCAACAATGCTTTCAGTCTTATGCTCTACCAGAGGGGTCTTTCCCTTCATGCTTTGGTTCCTTACATCTCCACATGGGAAGTTAGTCTGCAGGGTGGCAGCTACGTTCTACAGTCCATAGAATCATAGGATGATTTGGGTTGGAAAGAACCTTAAAATCATCCAGTTCCAACACCCTACCATGGGCAGAGATGCTTCACACTAGACCATGTCACCCAGGGCTCTGTCCAACCTGGCCTCTAACACTGCAAGGGACGGATTCTGCTTCCTCCTCTTCTGTTTGTGTGTCCAACACTGGGCTCCTTCTCTTGCAGAAATTCCTTCAGTTCTCTTTTATTTCTTTTTTTTTTAATACTGTTGTGGTTTAAACTAAACTAAAGTTCAGACCCAGTGAAAGTATCTGTTTGCATTTGGTATGTGGAGAAAGAGATCACATACCCTGCGTCTGTGTTTGTTTTCCTTCTAAGCCTCTTTGTAGTTTTAGAGAAGGGAGAGCAGAAGGGGTTATGCATCCTTGTTGGGCCCTCCCCTGCCTCAAACAAGATGCAAGGAGATAAGAAAGATTGCAAATCAATAAATGCCATTTGAAGTTTTTTTTGTGTGTAGCAACTTCCAGTGCTGAACTGCAGTTTTTGTTCTTTCTGCACTCTCCATTTGTTGTTTAAGGGTTTGCTCACCTAACTTTCTTCCTTTCCTCCTTCCCTCTGCACCTTACATTCCCCAAGAACAGGCTTCTGAAAGACAAAAATAGCTGAGGGAGCCTTTCACGTAGTTTTTGTTTGTTTTACCTCCAGCTGGGATCTTTATTTAGTTTTTTTTCATTCAAAACTTTGAAGATCTCATTTATCAGCCTCTGTCTCTTCAGCCATCACAGATTCCAATGAGCTTGGCATTTTTTTTTCCTGTCCCTTAGTTGAAGAGCCTTGTTTTTAGCAAAAAGATCAGTGGAGAGCAGCAGATGGTGGATGAGCAAAGGGAATGCTACAGTGAGGAGGGAAGGCAGATAAACTAGTGCGGGGCATGGGATGTGGTGAGAATGGGGAAAGCTTGGGAGCAGGAGGAAAATAGATGGAGGATAAATAGAGGGGGGATTAAAAGAGGAACGGTGCGGGGAGAGAGAAATGCAAACAAAGTGAGATTCTTCAGTGACTGAGATAAAGAGTAAACGGTAGTGAGCTACTGACAAAGAGAAATGCACTGAGACAGAGCAAGTAAGAAAGACAGGAGGCAAGACGGTGGCAAACAGAGAGCTGTATGGCATGGAAAGAGGCACAGACACCCCTTGTGTAAAGGGAGCCATGAAATAACAATTGCCAGAGGGACGGGAACAGAGGGGTCACATGCAGCAAGGCAGTAATTACTCTGTTTAAGCAGGAAGGCACAGCAGGGTATTTATTGTTTAAGCTGGCCTCATGCCTCCCATGCCCTCAGGTCTGTAGCTATTACACATAAACCAAAAAACTAGTGCCGTGCCAGGGAGGGCTCTGGCCTGGCTCTGGCTTCATGAATGAGAATGAGTCAGATCAGGAGGAAACACCCTGGCATGGTTTCCCCTGGCCTTCACAGGACCGTGCTCATCACCAATCTCATTTTCTCCTTACGTGCAAAGCTGGCTGCTCTGCCTCCCGAGCTAAGCCCTGTGCCTGAGGTGGCCTGCAGCATGAGTGCCTGTTGGCACGGACAGGGTTAAGAAAGACTGGGATCTGTGTGGTTACTTTTGCCCCCAAACCCACACATTTAGCATGCAAATAAAACCTTCCAGGTTGAGAACACCCTCCCCACACTGAATAACCATCTCTGTGCTCTCTCTTGAGGGACATCATAGACCACTTGGGACCACTTGCTATCTCTGATGTCTCTGCCCAGGAGCTGGAAGCCAAGAGCTGGCAGCTCAGACACAGCTTGCATCCTGGCCATGGGTGCTTGAAGCAGACACAGCAGGTCTGCAGCATCTCCGAATTTCCATTCCCTCTTCACTCATATTCACAGATGACCACTAAAGGTCATCTCGCTCTCTCAAATACAGAGTGTGGGCATGGAATCCTGTGCAATATACTGCTGCATCTCAGGAACTGATTAGATTTTGCATTCCAAATCCACATGAAAGAAAGGGAGACACTCCCTGAAATAAAATCCAACCTTGCTCCAGGTCAAAGGCTTCTGTTTGACCAGTGGTTTTCTTTTGCTTTTTCCTGAACCAGAAGAAAGAATTAATGTTCTGCCTCAACTTCCAATATAATTTTAGAAAAATGATTTCATGACAAAGAAAATGACTTTTTTTCAATTTTTTTCCCCAAAATTACTCACCAAATTTAACCCAGATTTGCTAACTCCTTTTTAATGAACACAAACAGCATGTTCTGGATAGATGAATTGCTCTTGAACAAAACTTGGCTGTGATGCCAATGTGTAAAGTAAATTATGAACCATGAGGTAAATTTAGTCATCTAATGTCACAGCTATAATATTACACTCCCTGAATGTTGCATGCCACAATGTCAGTTGTCATGACTATGCTACCAAAACATCAAACCTTCCTTCCACTGCCAAGAAAATGACATATAAACATGAGCAAACCAATGCTTGAGGCCTTCATCCCCCAAATTTCTGCCTTTTGGATGTTACTGTATGACAATGTGAGGTAGAAGGCATCATTAGCTAGATGAGTCACTGAGATGACACCAGATCTTTTGAGTGCCTTAAGAAAGCAGCAGTTGGTAGATACACAGGGACCCATGCTGGAGCAGCTGGTAGAACAGGGGTTGGAAACCGGAGCTCTGACAAAGAATCACATCCCATGCAATGGGGTTGTTTGGTGTGCACACACTGATGGCAGCACACAAACCCCTCGCTCCCAGCAGCGTGGTCAGGGAGCTGTGCCATCTTCCCCCACCACCTACTCAAAGAGGATGGGCAAGAGGAACAGTTGAGGGGGGGAGCAGAATCAATTGGTGTTTGTTTCTCACTGTGTTCAGCTGATAGTTGATGCTTAGGACTAGGTTTTCTTTCACGTCATGGAAACCTATGAAAGGCAATTAAAATACGACAGCAAGCAGTCAACCGTTACAGTCTTTGGTGACTCTGTCAGTTGATTTCCTCTCATTAGGCCTCTTTTCCCTTCAGATTCTCACATTTTGGACAAAACACTCATGCTATCACCGTTACACCATTTGAAGACAAGTTCCTCCTCACAGATGCAAGACCAAAGGAAAGAGCAATAGTAACAAGTTCCATTTGAGGCAAGTTCCACAAGAAACCTGGCTGACCCATACTGCTTCTGTCCAGCCGGTGACGAGCAGAGATGGACTGCAATGTAGTACCTAGTTTAATTCCACAAACCATCACATCAGTCCCAGACCTTAGGGAAACCTTATGTGATGACGCTCAGTGGTACCAACTGTGCCCGTCTGTCTATCTGGGAACTATAGGGTTGGTCTGTGCTTGGTGGTGTCTTTAAACTTCCTTGTTACGGTCCTTACAAGAGTCTTGTGTCTCCCATAAAGGAAGAAGTGCTCAATATACTACCGTGCAAGAATCAAGTGACTCTCTTCCATAGACATCCATGAAAATGTTGCCCTGTTTCTAAAGATAATGGGTTTGTTCCCTTCTGTCTTATATCTGATCATACTTCTTGGGATGAGGAAGAAAGAATGAAGCCAGAACTTCAACCTAACTTAAAGATTTAGAACCAAAATTTAAAAAGACCCCAGAGATTCAACTTAGCCCATAGAATTCCATCCTTTCACGTTTGAAACCTGGGAGGAGGCTTGAAAAATTACAAATTGGCCCAGATTTACTTGAAATGGGACAGAGCATAACCTTAGAAGATTACACATTGCTGCGGCTCATTCTCTGCAAGCTGGAGCCAAACATTTCATGGCCAGATCACACAACCCCTCAATCTCCTATGCTTCTGCAAGATGGCAATTCCTGTAGCTCATCCCTGTTTTCAGTGAGGCTACTCTGAACACCATGTTCACAACTCACACCTAAAGACTGAGATTTCCACATCAGCCTGGGCCTTGCCACTGATCTTTTACACAGCTGTAATTTTCAACTGAGAAAATGAGGTCAAAGAGTTAAGCCACCCCTCAGGAAGATTTACCCTTTCAAAAACATGTCAGTGTGTTGTGATGCCTGGCGCCAATATTTGGATAGGTGGATTAGCTCCCTGAAAGAGCATTCTGTTTGCTTTTCTATTGGCCCCTCTCCTTGCTGCAGCGTTTCTCAATTAGGTCCAGCACAGTGACTGCCTGACACCATCCCCTTTATCTGCTCCTAGTGGCAGGAGCAAAGGGGATATTCTCCAGGGAGCACAACAAGGGATCAGGAGATGAGGCTGAATGGCTGGGTTTAGGATTGAGCAGGCAGGATGCGTTGCCAGGTATCAAGGCAAGGATCACAGAGGGTTTGAGGCAGGATGGGATGTGCTGAGAATATATTGTATTGGCTCACACACTGCAGGGGCTTTTGATCAATTGGGCTGGCTCTTGCGATATTATCATCTGAGCTATCTGAGGTTGATTCATAGTGATAGTGGTCCAGATAAATGATTGCTTCAGTCCAGGATGTTTAATTCCTATGCTGTTAACCACTCCCTTGCTTTCCAAAGAATAAGAGACTTGCAAGGCACTGCCTGCGAAGGAGAAGGAAGGCTTTGCTCAGTAACTAATATTGCAGCGCGTAGAGTCCTACAGGGGAGGTACACAGAGAGGAAATACAGACCCTGATTTTGAGCTCTTTTAGCTCCCTGGTGCAACATCTACCATTGCAGGTGCAGCTGCTGGTCACCAGCACTATTGCAAATCACAGCTGTGAGGCAGGGTGTCTCCATTAGGGATATGGAAAGAATAGGGGGTAACCAGAAAGGGAGAGGACAGAAAATGATGAGAAGAAAGGTTCAAAGCAACTCCTTTCTGACTTCTTCCAGCTTATCCCATGGGGAGGGGTCTGAGGGCAAACCAAAACAGTATTTCATTGCCTTTGTCCCAACTCCTAATACTCTTTCTTGTGATGCTTACAGAAAACTTCCAACAACTGTAACACTGCTTGCATGAGAAGTTCATGGCCAATCATGTCAATCAAAAGTGTCTCAATGGGCTTTACCTCTCTGTATCTACCTGTTACTGTCATGGACAGGAATCTACTTACTTCTGCCCTCCCGATTTCCCAAATGCATGTGTCTTGCTCTGACAGGAGCCCCTATCTCCTACTGGAGCCAGAGGTAGCCCAAAGACCCAGGAAAGCATGGAAAGCCATCTATTTTATGTTGAGGACTCATTGGCTGCTTTCTACAGAGCTCCTGAAGAGATAGGAGTTTCTTCATTAGAGCGCCTTTGCGACTGCACACCAGTGAGAGTTCTACTGTAACTGAAACAGCAGTTGTTCCAATTAAACCAACACAGAACAGGCCACCTTAATCACCAGCATGATTTCATCTTCCTTAAGGAGAGAGGGGAAAGAGGAATGTCTGATAAGAGAGAAAGAAAAAGAAGTTCTGAGTCCATTGCTCCTGATTCTCCAATTTAGGGCATTAAGGGATGTCTCTCATCTCTCTGTAAAGATTAATGTGAGCTTCTGAGGGCATGCTTTATTAAATGCTTATATAATAATTAATGCTTGAAAGCAGGGTTTCCAAAAGCCACTAAATGCTTTAAAAGGACAGGACCCAGTGGCTTTCAATGGCATTTGTGCACTCAGGTGCAGAGGAAAACTTCACCTCTACTCCCTTATTCAAATCAGTGCCTCATGTACTCCGTCAGCATAACCTTGCCAGGCTACGTGGAAGAAACTGGGGGCAGAGGTGAAAGCCATGAGCCCTCTAGGGAGAGGGTCCATGTTTCCTTAACCTTGGTTGGAGGGAGGGCCTGAGTGAGAAATCCATCAGCTGAGGAGCAAGTACCCAGACACCAAGGACGCATGAAGAAATAACAGGATGGTAATTCCCATCCTGCCTGTCCCAAAGCCTGCAACGGGGAGGCACATCCATCCCTGAGATGAGGCATGCCAGCAGGCCAGGTAGAAATGCTGCTGGCAAGCTAGGAGGCCAGTGGGCCAAAGCTTAATAGGAAAACAGCAGTGATTTGTCTCCACTGCTATTTATGTTTCAAGCACGACAGCCTGTCAGTGGAAGTGAGTGCTGCAAAATTTACTGCTCCTCTGAACTCTGCCACAGTTGCATGCTTGACAAGTCACTTCATTTGAAGGGCTAGGTGTTGGGCTGGGCTTTCCTCCTCCATGCTCTCCTTCAATGAAAGCCACAAACCAACTGCTTTTACACTGCAAACTCTTCCCCTTGGAGGCTATATTATCAGGGTGTGAGTTTAGAGGAGAGGGATGTTCCAGTGTATTCATTTTTAACCCTGGTACAAGCTGGCCATCTTCCAGGCCACTTCAGTGCAGATGTGTGTCTGACAGGACACACACATGACTGAACCAAACTAATAATAGCTGGGCTTCAGAGCTGGGCAATTGGACATGGAGAACATGGGAGTGTGCTGAGCATCAGTGAGTACCAGCAGGGCTTGTGGGTGACAGCTGCTGAGCATCTTAAATAAAGCAGTGCAAGAGCTCGTGGGGATGTGAGAGAAAACACAGGTGGGTGAAAGACTACACAGGAATTGCATGTGTGCATGAGTATGGGTGATAGGGAAAATACACATGGACACAGGGGTGTGGAACTGGAGGTATGGCAGCACTAAGGCGAGGATGTGCACTGTCAGGCAGGGAGAGAGGACAAGACGATAAGTGCAGAGGGGTGCCTGTGGTCTTGTATACAGGCAGCAGAGCTGCACATCACATGGGAGTGGGTGCTTCCCTATTTCCTCTCTTACTTTCAGAGGACTGCAGTTCAGAGTCTCATTCCCCTCTGCTGCCTCAGGTGTTTCTCGGTGCCTGCATCAATGCAGCCGCTTGCACATCTGCAACAAAACACCTTTCGGTAGGTGGGACAAGAGACCTCATTAATGGTGAAAACCTATAAAGGCTGGTTTCAAACACTCCTGGAAAGCTGCAGAAGGGGAGTGAGCCTGCTGTTTGATGGTGTGGGCCATAAGAAATGCCAGACCCTCCTTTTTATTTCATAACTTGTCCTCATTGTGCTATAAATACCTTGTTGAAGGGCTCTGGTCTCAGTTGTGTGGAAGCTGCTCTCCATCAAGAGCAGCACCACATCTCAAACGCTCTGACTCTTCTTTTGGTTTCAGATACTAAGACAAGGTTGTGAGGAATACGGTGCTATGAAAGACAGGCAAAAGGGGACTGGGCACATCCTCCTGCCCCAACCACTCCTTTCCTTTCTCCTATACTGCTTTCTCCCGCACATATTCTCTTGACCTCATGCATAAGATCCTTTCACTTTGTTCTCTCATGCGCACTCAGTAAATCACACACGTGCATGCACACAAACGCGTACCCCTACACAGACTGCTATGAAGAAGGAGGACACATCCTCTTTTTTCCTGTCAGAAGGGTGCAGGACCATTGTGATTCTCCACCAGCCCTTTAGGAATCTGCTCTCCTCGCTTTTCCAATGGTGTGGGCCAGAGGCCCTTGTTCTGCAATTGTGCCACACGGTTTATATGATTAAATATAGCATCTGCAGCTATATCAGCTGGGCTAATAGTGACAAGTGCTATCAATCCTCATACTTCAGTGAATAAACTGATCACCAGCTGGGGACAGAAATCTCCCCTTGCCTCTTATCAGCATCACATAGAAACTGCATGCCTCATGTCGGCTTCATGTCACCGTAGCACACAACAAGGTTGCAAATAGTCCAGTTCTCTTTCTCCGGGCAGTTTACAGTGCTGCAACACAGGGCTGTATTGACAGCAGCCATATTGACCAGCACCACATAACCTAGCATCCCTCCTTTACTGCAGCACCTTCTCCTCTTTATCAGCTTTGCCACTGGAAGCATCTGCAATGGCTTGTCAATACTGTGTCCTCGCCCTGCTGATGTGTGGATCTCACTGACACAGACTGCCTCTTTAGAAACCCAAGAGTGGATGGAGGGAAACAGAGGGAGGTGGAGTTTGTGAGTTAGAGACTGACAGACAGTTTGGGGTATCTTCTATTCTTTCTTTGCTTCACTGCTTTCCAAGCAACATAACAGACATTTTTATGAGCAGCTCATCCAAGGCTGCTCTAAATTTTACTGTGGGTGGGGGAGAAACATGGCAATCATGCCCTTCCATCTGGCCTCCAAGGACCAGGAATTCATCCACAGTAATCATCCATGCCCCGTGGATTGAGATCCTCTGACACTTTTACTGGGTAATAGCCCCTCTTAATAATCCAGCCATCCAATCGAATTCCTTTTTATCACCTCTCCAATACCAGCACTCCATCTGAGCACTCTCTATAGGCAAGAGCTCAGTGGGAAAAAAAATCCTGCCACTTCTGACTGTAAGGTATTGAAATAATATCTATATATATATATATAAAGGTTTTCAAATCCCCTCTCTCCAAACACTTATTTCCTTATTTCTCAGCTGCTCTCAAAACTGCTGTCCTTGTATTTCTAAGTCTGGCATTCCAAATGGGATGCTGGGTTTGATTAAAACAACTTCCTGGCTTATAGGTTATGTCAATATCCTGGTGGGATTTTATGCCACTAATCTCAGCAGTCTGCAATTGCAGAACAGTTGAAGGAGGGGAGGAATGTTAACTACATTAAAATGGCAGATTCACCTGCAGACTGTATTTTTTCCCTGCTTCAGGAGCAGAAGGTCCTGAGATAATTTTCAGGCAGTATGAGCTTGCATATACAGGGGGATGCAACAAGCAGGAAGGAGAGGGAAGAAGAGAGAGAAGGAAGGAGAACGGAGAATAGGGAAAGAACTGGCATAACAACAACAAAAACCTCCAAAACCCAGCATAAAAAAGATAGTTTATGAGGCACAAGTCTTCAGGAGAAGGACAGAAAAGGAAATAGATAAGGAAATGAGACAGAGCGTGAGATATAGATGAAAGGTTGATTAAAAAAAGAGGTGAGGGGATGCAGAAGGTTAGGGCAAGCCAGCAGAGCTCTGTGCAAGGTGAATCACCATGGGAAAACAGTGGGGAATGTAGTTAATGTTGGCTGGGAATGCAAGCAGTAACTGAGGCCTGAGTCTTTCAGATATATTACAATTATATTGATCTGTGGTAAACAATTTCCCTGCTCACAGGCAATACAAGGCTGCTGGCAGCATCACTGAGGGTATGTACACTGCATGTGTACACACCATCAGACACTTAGATGGTATATACACATGCACGGGACATACAAGGGGGAAGAGAGGAAGGTTCCCATGACCTTTGATAGCAAGGGCTTGGGACAGAGTGGGAATGTTTGGTGCTGACTCCTCCTTACTTGCTGCCCTCTTCATCTCATTAAAAGTAGATAAAACATACCATGAATTACCATCACAGTACTAGACAAACAAGTGCTTTCAGTTCTACCTTCTTGAATACAGAAAGTCCTCTAGAAGGTGTCAGTTAATAAAATGCTCCACGTTATGATTCAGCCTGTGTTTCATGGAGGAAAGAAACACTTTGAGCCTCTCCAGTTGCTCTTCACTGGGGTCATTTGAAGTTTCAGTGCCCTCACTTGCAAATCTGTTCTGGCAGGCAAAGGCTCCTCATGTATTTGAGCTGCCTCAGCTTGTCACGCAGGACAGGGAAGGAGCCTGCAAGCAGTGAGGGGATGGGGATGAAGCCCACACTGCTGGAGACCACAGGTCTGCTCGTAATGCAACATGAGAAATGGCCTTGCCGCTCTGTGACGTCCTCAACACGCAGCCTGCCCAAAGATGATCTCATCTGTCATACGTAATGGGAAGGCTGAGGTTTGTTATGAGGGGGAAGAGATCTCCACTTGGATCTGGAAAATCCTGATTTCTTCTACAGCCCCTCTCCTCTTCCAGATGGAGGCACTTGTAGGGAGTCATGGGAGAGAGCTAGAAGAATGAGGAACTGAGATACCTATTCAGGTATTTGTTTACTTCATGCAAAAGCCTTTCTGAGCTCTTTGCAAACATAAATTGTCTGAAGGTGACATATAATAAATATATTCTGAATTTGAACCTCCTTGGAACATTTAAGTGTGCTGCCCCTGGCAGCATTCTATGTTAACTCACGTACCCCTTGCTTAATGATTCAGGGATTTTACTGCTTTAACTTGGAGCAGGTACCAAGTTGAAGGCAGGAAGGTTTGACTCCATCTGTGTTTCTGTACACGCAGTCATCCACAAAAGCGGTTGATTTCTGCACTAGCCCAGAGGCAAGCCTGGCTCTTTCAATAACAAAAGAAGAAAGAATAGATAGTTAGGAGCCCTTGGGGACACAGAGATGGGTTAATGCTGGTAGAAAGTATCTATCGCTGCTTAGAGTCATAAGGAGGGAGATGGTCTTGCTTCTCTTTCTATGTGCGAGCACTACTCCCACCTGCATCACAAGCCCAGTGATTTGGGAGAGGAACATGGGTTGTTGAGATGCTCACCTATATTCTCTTGTCAGCACAGAAGGCTTTCCAGTTTCAAGACTGCAGTCTAGGTGATAGATTAAATCTCAGCTTAAGCTAGAGTCTTTCTAGGGAATGAGCCTGCAGAAATTCCCACTGCGTTTTCTCAGGAGAAATGCAGTCTAAGTTAGATTCAGACTAATAGCCTAACACTTGTTCCTCTCTAAAAGCAGAAAATGCTCAAGGCGGTTTTCTTGTGCTTGTGCAAAGACACTGATCACAAACCTGTATACAGCACCACATTCTGGGGCCTTTCTGCAGGGAAAAATCGTTGAGCAAAGTCATATGCATACACCCAGCAAAAAAGGCATGAGATGAAACACAACTGTGTGCAGACGGAACAGTCACAGCTATTTCAACTTACAAGACAAGAAATAGTATTTCAAAGACAATACAGGAGTTTTCCCCTTTGAGAAAGTTATTAGTCAGAATTCGCTGTAAGCCCTACTGCATTTATATGCCCCTAAACTGAAGAGCCCCGAAAGAGGTTACACTGCATTCTGCAGGGCTTTGCCCTGCCAGGAAGAGCTCACAAGCCTCAGGCATTGGTATCCCAGAGGTCTAAATCACTTATCCACCACCCTCCTTCTTCCAGCTTCTCAACCATTTTTTCCCCTTCTTAAGTTCACATACCTATTTTGTCTTTTCACTTCCTCTTCCTACCCCCTCTCCCTTCTCCTTTCCCCTATTATTCTACTTTTTATCTTCCAACCCTTTTCTCCTTCTACTCATATTATCTAAAAGACTGAAACCTGACTGTAACTCAGTTGAGCTATTGCGATGATGGAAAACATTCATGGAGGAATAGTGTATTGGAGAAACATCTAGGACAAGAGCTTTTATACTTGCAGCTTTCTTTTGCTTTTATAGCTATCTCTCACATGGCAAACACATGTGGCGACTGCTCCAAGAGAGATGATGCCATATCACACCACATCACTTCACTTATGGAAGCTGGGCTGCTGGAAATTCCCTTTAATATGACCCACTGAAGATGGGTTTGGTTTGAACTGATGAGGGCCTGTGTCTATTTGTACTTGAGGACCCTGGTGGAAAGTTCATGGCTACATATACAAGCTTTGATGCTTAGGATATTTATCAAGAAAGCAAGAAAACATTAGATATCACGGTGGTGTAAAAGAGGCAGTAAAAAGTAGAGAGAGGTAAATCCTGCAGTCCCATGCATACCTATGCTTTAAAATGGAAAGTTTAGTGTAGCGTGGAACATACATCCATGTTTCACTCTCAGTCACTAACAAGGAAGCAAGAATCTTAAGGAGGTGGTACTTTATCCACGAAGGAAAAAACAATGAATCAAGCAGTTATATAAATAAAGGACACTATCTTTTTGATGGAGGAAAGACAGTGGCCTGGGTGGACCCCTGCCCTTTTTCTGGCCTTAGACTGCTCTTAGACACATCCTCCATGTCCTGTTGCTTTCCATTTCTGTCTCACAGCATCTCCACATGCACTTTTCTGTACACATATTTATGGATGGTCAACTTTATATAACAAAATTTGTATGCAGCAGGCCGGAAATGAAACTGTAACAAGCACTGCAGAACTGATCTAGTCCTCATTAAAAAGAGAAAAACCTTCCTTCATCAAGTATGACCTAGTGTCTGTATCTCCCTTTTGGACAATATATACTGTGCTGTACATACAATGGAAGCAATAAAGAAGCCATTATGTAAAATAAAACCAGGCTTCCTAATAGGGCAGTGAGTGTTTGGCATGCAGTCATTGATTTAAACATCAGCCAAACAGGTAATGATTAAAAGATGAGAAAATGCCTGGTCTCACTCAAGAGCCCAATCAACACATTGCAAAAACCTTCCACAGCCTTTGCACAATAATTCTCTGGCTGACTCTTGCTAAGTCCAAGGTGCAGGGGGTGGAAGCATTTGATCCTGCTGCCCAAACCCTCCCCATCTGAAAAACAAAAGGCTTCAGCTTCAAGTATTTTCAGTCTTGTCCTCCCTAGCACACGAGCCATGATATAAATTAACCAAGAGCTTGGTCTTCTACAGCAAGCAATGGTCCATATCCACACCAACAGAGGGAAGGTCCTAGAGGACAAAAGCAGCAGCAAAAGCATCTGTTATTTAGTACTATAAAAACAACCTTCTTCTGTTTTCATTGCATGTTACTACCTCAATTGATACTCCTTTGTATCCTGAGATACCTCCATGAGCCCATAGGCTCATAGCCAACCCGCAACCCGGTGTTAAACAGGCTTATGCTGAAACACTCAGGGTTTTGAGGCTAAACAAAAACAAATTGGGAACAATGCAGCATACTGGAGACAATCTTTAGAGTGAGCCTGACATGGAAATAACTGAGCATCTCACTGATTTGTACAGTGCTGCTTCTCTTTCATTTCACTTGCTTTTAGCCAGCTGACTGAACTGTCTCAGGAGACACCCTGGTTCGGGGTTCATCTCCACACAGCTCTTCGTGTCCATCTCCTCCTAGTAACCAGCCTTTCTCTTCCAATTCCCGCAGTATGAATAAGAATATCTCTGCAGGGAAAAGTCTTCTTTCTCTGCAATCCCCAGTTTAATACCCTGACATGGCATCAATATCTTGCTGCTATCTCTTCGTTTTAATTAAGTTCTACCTCTGCCTTTTATGCCCCTTCTCTTTAAGCCGTTCAGTTTTTCCTCTTCTCTCTGCCTTGCTTCACCCTTCCTGGTGGGGTTTGGTTGTTTTTCTTCCCCCTTTCCTTTTCCTCCTCTCCTGGAAACTTGCCAGCCATACAGCAGAAGGGAGCACACCGAGAAAGGTTAGGCAAACACAACATTATGACCAGAATCAGCAACATATTGCTCATTAAACATTTAAAATCAACAGTTGCTGGCTTGATCTGCCAATACTGTGAGAAATGCCAGTTTTAGCTCAAGGTGCCTCTCGTTTCCAGAATGGCTTTATTTATGATGTGGAAGTAAGAACAAAACCCTACTTCCAGTGGCCAACAACACCCAAGCTACAGGCGGCTCCATGGGAAGCTCCCCAGCGAGCACCAATCGCTTCTGCCTCCCCATCGCCCCCGCTGCTTTCCAGAAACAAATGGATGTGTAAGAGCACAGAAATGTGTTTGCAGGAGATAAATTATTTATCTGAAATTTACTGTTGTGAAGTCAGCGTAATTCTCAAATCCACAGACATATTTTGTGTGCTGATAGGATGTTTCAAACAGGGGGGCATTTGGACTCATTTCTTCCCTCCTCCTGCAAGTATTAACACAATAATGCCTCACCTGGAAAAGAAAAAAGCTGGTGCTGGAGCTGGGAAAGCAAGAGGGCAATAGGCTTGTAGTTTTGTGTTTTGTGTCCCAGTAAAGTTGTGTTTCTTGATAAACAAGTCAGCGTTAAAACTCCTTCCCCTTCCCCTCCATCCAATCTCTGTGATATTTGCCAGTATTTTTTCTCCCTAGGTGCAATGTTGATGCATTCGGTAGGTGGAAAAGACAAGGTTTATACCTTATCAGGTGGAACCATCACTACTGTGGGCAAAGGCCAGAGCCCTCGAGCTCTGTCGGTGTCCTTCCTTCTGCCCTAAAGCAGTCCTTGCTCTCCAAACCAGGTCAGAGACAGATCAGTCCTGTACCCTATGCCACAGTCACAAGCCTACCACTACATGGGCACTCTCCTTTCTTCTGCTGGCTTCTGGGGCATTTCTGCATTGACGAAGGCTCATCAAATGTCATGTTCTTTTAGATGTCCCTTGTACAGAACAGGCTCTCTAAAACCATGCACTGACAATCTCACAAACTGAGATTACTTCTTCCCAGAAAATGATTTTGGGGAATTTTTGCCAATTAGTTGGAAGGGAACAGAGCGATTCACTCTGAACTGTACTTGTTTGAAACAGAAAGACTGTCCTCTGCTAAGGCAGGAGAACAGAGGTCAATTATAAACCACACAGTTCATGTAGCAGATAATCAGCCCAACTTTTCTGATAAGCTCTTGCCCACTGAGCAATAACAAGTCCCACAGATGCTCACAGGCACGCTTCACTTTGAGTCAGTCAGAATGGAAATTAATACGGCCCAGCCATGTCTTTCCCTTTGTTCTGCATGAGTGTATTTAAACCAGTATATGCTCAAAGAGAAGCCAATGGCTTGCTCAAGGCTCTAGTAAATCCAAAAGGCAGCAGTAAAGACTGCAGTTTTCCAGGCTATAAGTGAATATTTGGAGAAATCTGATGGAATGCTTCCAACAACCCAGAGTTCCTGCAGAGAAGTCCCCAAAGCTCCTCACTTCAACAATAATTCCATAAGTAGATGCGCTCCCCCACCTGCCGCTTAAGAAGCCGAATCACATACCAGCTCCTCCATTAAAGCTGGGCACTGCACAGCAAAGGGAAAGTTGGCAGTCATTTGCACTGAAACATGGCCTAAGCATCTTGAAAAGCTGCCACTGGAGTTTTCACGGGGAAAAGAGAAAACAAGAGTCCTTTTGATTTAAAACCAGTTACTCTCCTCCTTGCATCTGGCATCCTTTTGTTTGTTAATCCAAACAAACACCTGACCTATGGTCAGACAAAACATGCTGGATTTTCACTGATAGGAGCAAATCTTTGCTGCTGCTGCAAAGGGCTGTTTTTGTGTGCTGTTTGGTATTCAGTTGGAAGGATGGAGCCCCTTTTCCCACACTTCCTGAGCTAATGACCAGCCACTGCTGCTGACAGGCCAGCCCAAAAGACCATACTCTTATACTTACATCCTCTGACAGCAACTGAGGGTGAAAAATTGCTGCTGCATTAACCCAGATACTCAGCAACCACCAGAGATGTAGGACTACAGCCCCATTATGGTACAGCCACATGCATCCAGACAGACCTGGCAAGGGACCCTCAAAGAGTGGGGCAGGCTGTGATGAACCTTCTTGTATTAAATAGAAACTGCCTGCATTAACGGAGATAAGGAAGTGTCTATGGGTCACACTCCAGCTTTCTGAGCCAGAACTGCATCAGAACTCTATTTCTTCATCAGAGGCATCAAAACAAAGCAGCAGCAGGGTTTGTTATTCAGCCAATGACTTGACTCACTATAACTGCAAAAAAGTACAACTTGCAGAAATACACCTGAACCGAAAAGCAACCCAAACCCCTCTGTAATGAGAGCACAGGTGACCTAAGCTCTAGGTATGCCAGGTAATTTAAACAGAAACAAAGCAAGTCCAAATTTCTACGCATGGTACTGTGACCTGAGGACTGAAGTGAGAGCAGCCCCACACAACAGCAGTATGCCCTTGCTAGAAACCCAGCAGTGGCAAAGTGGTCTGCTCACCTTGCAATATAGCTGTTACTTTGGGTGGTCCAACGATTTAACCATTTGGTTGTCTGGAATCATTGGCCTAAAATGAGTGTTCAATAAATCTGATCCTCTATTAGGCCAGGAAGCTTCCCCAAGTCCCCTTGGATTACAGCAGCCAGCAGACCCTGGTGCTCCAATGCAGTGCTGTGCTGCAAAGCTGTATCAGTGTCACAAGCATTCCACAACCTTCCTCCTAAGAGGGTTTGCTGAGGGCTTGATTCACCAAGCCACAGGTCTTCATAGATGCCTTCTTTATCTGAACAAGGAGTGATAGTTGTGAAGGGTTAACTTTTCCTTCTTTTAAAGTGATGCTATACCCATCCTCTAGCCAGTGTTCTCATACGATGTCAAGAGTGTTGTGTTTCTGACAGTGCAGGCAGATTCATAGCAAATAATAAGCCAGCCATGTGCACCTCTGTCACGGGGTCAATTTTAACATTACCCCTTTGGTTAAATGGGTGCAACTTCCTCATGTAGCCAAGCCCCAAGCTGCTTTTTTTAAGAATAGGTAGCACACCAAAAGCTATTTTCTTATGAGAAACCCCAGAAATAAGTTTCAGGCCTCAGAGAGAAGGATTAATTTGCTAGTAATGAAAGTGACACACAGGGAAAATGTAAAATCAATCTTGTGTTTAAAGGCAGAACAACACTGGCTCCACTTCCATTTTTTTCCCCTCTCTCCCCTTCATTCCTCCCCCCCTTTCCCCACAGTGGCTTGTTACCACCGAGCATACATTATGCACATTACCCACCAGCCTCTGCTCTGTTTAAATTAGAAAAGGAAACGGCGTTTTTAATCAATCTATTTGCACCCTTCTGCCACAACTCACAAAAGCAGTTTGATTTCTTTTCATGGCTCTCAAGAGAGCCGAACACAGAAGACTAAAAAAAATCACTGCAAACTACTAATAATAATAGCAATAGTAGCAATAATAGTAGTGACACCCCACAGCCCCCCCCAAAAAAGACAATAATGGAAAGGAGAGGGACAGTTAACCAGTCCTTCAGTGAAACACAGACTACATAAAGAATAAGAGGTCAAACCTAACCAGACCTCAGTAATCTGGCTTGTTCTGACCTTGGACATCTCTCCTACCAACAGCTAAGATTAACTGCAAAGCAACAGAGGAACTTTTCATGCCTTTAAATATCAGATTGGCTGTCTGCACCTTTTTGCCAGTTCCTGGCAGTTCTACTACATGCGCACTGGGAAATGAAGTTGTTCCCAAGAATTCAGGCCCTATCTTGGATTTCATACATTCTACGGTTCAAATGCAAGATTAAAAATAGCAGGGAAATGTTTAGCTGGTTTTGCCCAAAATGAATCACAGCCATAATTAATTTTACCCGTCAGATCGAGAAAGCGCTAATTCTTTCCTTCATTCTCCAGTAAGGCAACAGGAAGAAAAGCAGACCATCACTTAACAAGACTACCATGCTGAGAACTCCTGCTCAGTTTTCTGTCTGTAAACAATTTTACACAGTGAAAAACCTTTATCTTTCTCTTTCTTCCACAGATGAAAAGAACAATCTACCCAAGAAAGGGCATTGAAACAGAACCAGGATCTCCCCATTGCTGGACCCCTAACAGAAGGAGACTTGTAGCTACAGAAAAATGTTCCTCGCTGCAGATGCTCTTCTACTTCCTCCACCACCCTAAGGCAGCACCCCACTTCTACATCTGAAACACTTCACATGATCTATATACCAATCTAGGGCAGCTACTGCTAGATGTATGTACATACTTTATGCTTCCAGACCTTAAATATTCCCCAGGTCTCCTGCAGTTTAGATTCTTGGACTTAGTGTTCCAGTGGTAAAGATCCCGACAACACGATGATATGTCTTTCTGCTCCAACCCGGATACGTAACTTGTCCCTTTCAGCCATATCAAAGACATACACGGCACATTAATGCTAAATTATATTCACAGTTCAAACTGTGAAAAAGATTTACTATTCAAAGAAGCAAAGCCAGGGACCATATCCAAGTTACAAATCTATATGCTAGTTTAAAACTGAAACATGCAAGTGTTTTGGGTTGTCAACACCTTAGGGTTGGGTTTATACTTATCTTTAACCAAAATACTGCCATTTCCCCTGCAGCTTTAAAAACGGAAGAGAGGAAGGAAAGATACTGGTTATCTTCCTAATTGCTTCTTTGTAACAGCCATCTGCATAGGAAATAATGCTGGGATTTGCCACGGGCTTTAAGAGAATTAGATGCTCTCTATGCACAGAAAGTCACTGGCTCTGGATGGCTAACTCCATTAGGCTATCTGGAAAATCCCAGCTATGTAGCAACTCTCAGCAGTGCTGGGAAAAGGAAATGAGAAACAGTACAAAGGTGTAATGGTACCAATAAAAAGCAGCCCCCGCCTTCAGTGTTGGCAGGTCCTCTTTGAACTTGAGGAAACACCATTTCGGAAGCAGCAAGAGAATGGATGGGCAGGGTGGGTGCAACACACACAAGGGTATCTATCTCCCAGTCCTTGCTATCAGTGTGTTTGAGGCTACGGACACCCACTTTCTGGCAGGACACAGAGAAGAAAAGGAAGTGTCTGGGAAGGTTTTGGGCCTGGCTGTGTTGGGACACATGGATGAGCGACCACCACTACCACACAGCAAGGGCTGTGATGTTTTCCAGCTAGGGGAGCAGAAGGTGCTGTGCTGCAGAGCTCTCCTGCTGAAGAGCCCTAGACAGAACAACTTCCTGCAGGCAATCAGGAAAAGCGTCAGCCTCACCATCTTTGGAGCACGCTGTAAGAGGGGTCTCTTCACATCGCCTATTCTCACTTAATAGAGCTAAAGTACCAGACTCTACCAATATGCACTGGGGAAGGAGCAGCTATCAGATGATGTACAGGAACTGGGGAACACTGGGTCAACACTAAGCACTCCTGACCTGACCAATGTGAACCCCAGGCAGTCAGTGGGTGGTCAGTTTAGACCACAGTGCAAACCACACACAGATCACTGGAGAAGGAAACTATCAGATAAAATGATTGTGTGGCCAAGTTCCTATTTTTCAAGGTGGCTAAAACTGCACCAGAAAGTTTTTGATTTTAAGAGGCTCAGTTCCTGACCCTCAAAGGTCCAGCCCAGACAGCCCCTGGGCCTATGTTAACCAACACTGAGGTGCAAAAGGAGATGATTTATAGAGCAAAATGGCACTGGATAGCTACTGTTTATACACTGAAAAGGTTTACTTGGGACTAGATCTAGTCAGGCTCCATGGGCTGACCACCGCTAGCAGCTGTTGAGTCTGTGCATCGCCTGGTTTAACTCCAACTGAAAGGAAGCCAGCATATACCTAGAGACCTTCCTGCAGGAGAACCAAAGCAAAGAGATAACTGGGAGATATGCTTTCAAAGCACGGTCGGGATTCAAACTCAAATGCTAATGTAGGCACACTCCATACCACATGCTGCACTGCACTTAATAAGTGGTCCATTTCTACATATAAACCATGATTCAAAATCAATTCCCTTTGTAATTATTTACATCCAGGGTGTAGAGTTCATGGCAGCTGTCAATATTTCACTATGCCAAGTGCAAAAAGAAACCTTACCACCTTTACTTATGAGCAGTAAAATCAGATTGGTTTCCAGGATCCTGACTTTCTTCTGTTTCTGGGCATCTTCAGTATGACTTCCCTCACTGATTCACATTTCACATGCCCACTGCATTACAGTGATTGCTGTTAAAGTCTATTCAATTAGAATAAACATTGAGCACCCTAACTACATTATTCTGTGATCTCCATGTCCAAAAAACACGATCTTCATTCCCTCTACTTTATAGACCCTGATTATAGCCAGAAGATTGGCTGTAAAAGCGAGATGGTAGAAGAGATTCCCTGTATGATTCACCAACTTTTCAAGGCAAACAACGCTTTTCTCAAATGCCAGAACAGGAGGTTCATCAGAGAATACTCCATTTACCTTGTCCACCATTCCCACCAGTCCTGCCACTGGAAAAAGGGTTATTTCTGCTCCTGATGCACAGAGTGAAAGAAAATCTCTTTCACCTTTTGTTCCACTTGGTCTGTGAGGCTGAGAGAAATAGGCAGTTGTTTACATCTGTAAGGTAAGGGGATGGGACTAAAAGACAGAGAGTCTACGTGCTGCTGTCCGAGTGTGCACTCACACTGTGAAAACAGAGAATAATGGATAAAAATCACACAGGCTACTATTAGGATTTCCTATAAAACAGAAATTCTATAGGATCTCCAAAGCAGACAGAGCTCCCACATCCCACACAACCTGGGTTTATCACTGACTCACTGACAACCACAGTGGGCCCCTGTTTCGGTAGCCTTAATCCAGCCTAGCAGGCCCATCAGGGTCCAGAGGCAGCTGGGAGTTTGCCTGCTCTCCTAGGAGCAGAAAGTAGCCTGGATGCTCCTTGTATCTGGGTGCTGGAAACCTGGGAGGAAAGGCTTCAGCAGCAAAGAGCTTCAGCTGCCTCCTCAAGGCTTTTGAACAGCAGATAATTCAGGCTGCTCAGCTCTGAGGCATCTGGTGTCAGGGTTGAACAAGAGAAGGGGAAGAAATGCTCTTCAGTGCATGGACATGTGAAGACTTTTGAAATCACACAGTATTTTCTCCCCTGCTGGGTTTCATTTCCTACTGAGAAGCTATAATTACATATACATAAAAATACCAGCTTGCATTTTCACCCACCCATTCCCATGCCTATTGCGCAAATATTGCCTGCTGAGACTTTTCACCACCAAAACCAGATCCAAGAGTGCGCTGTGGATACAGGATGCACAGAATGGGCAAAACCCTTCCAAGATGATGCTGTTAATCTGCTACTTCCCCATTGATGCAGTGCAGTGGGTGGAACCTTGATGACATGCTCTGGAAGGGCAGCCAAGAGCTAGCCTTAGAGAGAGGAGCCAAAATCTAGTGAGTTTCATTGTGAAGCTTTGTGATGCTCCAGAAGCTCTTCTGAGTACCACAAGAGAGCTCCGTGTATATGTATGTATATACGCATGCGTGTGTGTTTCTACATGTGATAGAGGACGTGGCTGTACATGGGAAGGTGAGGAATATGCCCTTCTCCTCTTCCTCCTCCACTCAAAACAGTTTAAGCAGTTGAATTTGACTTTCTTTTGCATTTCTCCTTCATTTTCTTGGTTTGTGATGTCCATGGGGCAACAGCCAGAGCTCTAGAGCATAGCAAAGCCTGTGGCACTGGGCAGAATAGCTTGAACAGCCAGTGCATTGCACACAATACAGCTCAGTCTTGAACTGTATCAGCCCCTGTTATCTCAATCCTCAGCTTCGTACAGCTTTGGCGGTTTTCCTCCTCTTTCTGTTTACATCTTTGTTCCTAAAGCTGTATCAAGGCACCTGGGGCTTCACCCACAGTGCCCCTGCTCCCTGAGCTCCCCACTCCAGCTCTGCCAACAGCAAGCACTAAGGAGACAGAGAATGGAGAAAACCCTCCTTTTATTTTAGCCTTATTTTTTTCCCTCCTCTTTCTTTTCTTTTCAGGACCCTCTCCTGGATGAGTGGCTAACTGCCTGGAGCAGCTCTAACTCCTCTATGGCAGCGCACCACTCTGCAGAGCATTATTCACAGAGAACAGAATGAGGCAAACGTGGAGGGAAGGCGAGTGGAGAAAAACAAAAAGGAGTCAGCATATGACTGCAAACCAGTGGGTGCCAACAGACAGGAGAGCAGGGATGTGCAAGGGGGGGGCCTGGCTGAGCTCTTTATCCCTTAGTGCAGTCGCAGTTACCATGCAACTGGGATCAGCAGAGCGATGCTCTGAGGTGCTCCTCCCTAGGGAAGCTGTGAGCATCATTGTTCAGTCAGGCAGCTTCAGAGACAGCACCCTGCCACCACTACCTACCCCAGCCCAAAGCACTCCTCCACCGGGATACAGTGCCTATCCAGGCACTGGGAGGCACTGAGCCCTGGCACCCGGGCTGGGTGGGCATTGCTTTGCCAGAGCCCTGCAGAGCTGCTGGAAGCTCAGGCAGGGAGCAAAGCTCTTCTGAAGTTGTAAGCGCTGCTGTATGTGGCACCCCAGGCAGAGAAAGAAACCATCAGCTAGGATGGAGGCAGGGGGCTGGTTTGGTTTCCTTCTCCCATAGGCTGCGGCACTGTGGAGGTGGGAGGCTCTCGTGTTAAGGGCTGGCTGCCCTGTGCTGGAGGATGAGGACTGCCCCTCAGCCAGGCACACTGGTGGGATGCAGGATGGCTGTCAGGGAGTGCTGTGCTCCCCATGACTGGTGTGTGGGTCCAGCAGCCCAGCGTGCAGGGAAATCCCACAGCACAGCGATGTCATTTGCAGAGACAAGGTGGAAGAAATGGCTCCCTTTGTAGCACAAGGCAGCCAGCAGCTGGCCTCACACAGGCCAAATCCACAGCAACAAGATGCCTGCAGTGCTGCTGTGAAAGCCATTTCCCTGTGTTAAACAGCGAGACAGGCTGACACCACCTCCCATTTACAGGTGCCGTGTGGGGTGGGATGGCTTGCCCCACATCTAGCCAGGCAGCTTCTCAAGCCTATCCCAATACCTCCCTGTGCTTAAAACCCTTCTCCGCTGCAGGACAGGCTTCCAGCCACCAGCCTGCCTTCCCTGCCTGCAGGAGATGAGGGATGCTGGCTGTAATGTGCTGATGCTCTCTGTATATACACAGCTGTACCTCTGTAGGGATGAGCTGAGCTCAGGCTGGGGGTACATCAGTGCTGTGGGGCACGCAGGCTGGTACGTGCCTCACCCCGTGCTTGGGTCTCCCCCCACCCCAGGGCTGACAGACCGTCAGTGCCAAGCCTGAGAGATGCTCCAGCCACAGAAATATAGGACACAGCGGGGGGCTGACAGGCAGGTGGAAGGAGAAACAGATGTGGAGTCGATGCGGTGTGAGGACTGTGCTTGACCTGCAATATAGCTAACATCAAAATCAATCTACCCGCTGTAGCTGGTCTTCCACCCCTTCGCTACCTCTCCCCTCGGACACCTGCAACAACATATTATGCCTTCCCTCCTCTGCCAGACTCAACTGCCTGTCCTTCTGCTCTATCCGTTTACCCATCCTCCTTACTCCTCACTCGTATTTCTCTCCCCATTCATCTTGTTTTTACAGTATCTTTCCCCATTATGCTTTATGGTTTCCCCATCTTATTTCTTACACACCCACACAACACCCTCTTATCTTCCTCTGCCGTCCCTCTTCTCCGTCATCATACTGGTCTAGCGCTCCGAGACGGCTAAATACCTACCCGTCCTTCCATCCTTTCACTGCGGTGTGTATCTGTGTGGCATATCTGTTTATTAATTTCCTACAAAGCAAATATCAGCAGTTTTGCTGGCTTGCTTCTCCCTCCTCCTCATCATTATGAGAAAATAATGAGCTGGTTTGTCTGTGTTACTGGTCAAAGAGAGGAGGGGAGAGAAAGGAAGGGCATGTCGGAGTAGCAAGCCATGTACCCTGGACTGCTTGCCCAGGAAGTTCTCTTCTCTTTCTTCCTTGCCCACTATGGCCTCATTTATCAAAGGTTGTGGCTGCTTTCACTGTATATTATTAAAAAGCCTAAGAAAGTAATCATTCTGCAGAAGGGGAGGCAAAAGAAACCATTAGGAACACAGGGGCTCTCTGGTAATCATTACCTGAGACTTGCCCAGGGCTGGCAGCAAGGAAGTAGGGTTATGATTCTCTCCCATGGCCCATGATGTCTTACATAGGGACTTTTTAAATGCTTCCCTGGTTCTGGACGTTCGGAGGAAATAAAGCATTAAACTAAGGGTTGAAGTTGGACATTAAAAATAATAAGAAGTTCCAAGATGGAAAAGAAGCCCCATTACCTCTTCCAGCCTCATTGTGGTCCCACTGCATTACTCACTGGTTTATTACTGCTGCCAGCCTTGTCTGTAGCCTCAAACTCTCCTGCAGGTCAGTACCACTGCTGCCTCCCTCCTAGCCACACACCTTGTCCCTGATTCCGTATCCTTTTCCTTCAGCCTGCTATGGCTTTGCTGCCTTCCCAATGCCCTTCCTACCCATGTTCCCAAAGCGATGTCTATCACAGCAGTCACTGAGAGCCCACTTGAGGCTCACCCATGCCATCTGTGCTTTGACAGTCTCCTTTAGCTGTCTGCAAGTGCTAGTGGGCACTTGCCAAGGAGAAAAGTGAGCAACGCATCTCAACATGCAGTGGTAGCTCAGCAGTTAACTTAAGAGTTGACCAGGCAAAACTTAAGATGTTAAGCAAAATATTTTGTATTCCCTCCCCTTAAAATTGGCCTGAAATATCATGACAAGCACTATTTATCTTATTAAGTACACTACATTAACCTTGCAAATATGCTAATGCGCAAAAAGGCGCTGTCCTAGCAGCTTTTTAGAATAGGAAATTAACTATGTTCATCAGAAAGCTTTTAATTATTATTATTTCTTAAATGCTGGTGTAATGCAACAGTGCTCCTTCTGCCAGGGGCACAGGAGGAGGAGGACGAGGGACGTATGCCACCTTTCTTACAGCTGCCCCCCAAAAGGCTATGTGGGTATTCCCACCTGAGCTATGCCCCTCAGGGGAGGGAAGAGCTCCACATAAGAAAGAAGGGAAGACTGAGCTGAGTTCCTTCACTGAGAGGAACTGCTCTAGCACTGAAGAGGATGTACATAAAGTGCTGGATGCTGGGAAGGGCTGCAGACAGCAGAGGGAAGGGGCTGCCTCCTTTGCTCCAGTAGCTCCCTGAACACCTTGTGCAAGCCCTAAGAGAGCACAGGGAACCTGACAGCCACCTCACTTGGCTTCTGCAAGCAACATGCTTGGCCTGAACGAGTGCCATGTATCCCTGTGCAGTCAGTGGAGAGGGAGGAGTGACCCAGGGGACCACTTGTCCCAGTCTAGGACCAGTACTGATGCTCCACTTTGCCAGCACTCAGAGCACAGAGCCAGGGCAATGCCTGTGTGTTTGAAATGGGTGGTCAGGGTGACAGCAAGATGCTCTCCTGCACCCTCTCAGCTGCTGCAGGTGCTTGAGCTGGTGCCATCACAATTCCTTGTCCCAAGGACATGGCCACACTACATGCCGAGTCTGGCACAGGCCAAGTGCATCTCCTCTCTGCCTAATGGCACTGAGCTGTGGGCTGTCACAGTGTGGCAGAGCAATGGCATCACCACTGAAGACCTTCCTGTGCGTCAGTGAGCATACACTGCTGATTCACAGCCCTTTCCTTCCTCATGGTCCTCCTGGTTCCCTTTCCCATGGTGACAGACATACTCCCTGGCTGCCTACACCTCCTCCCTGATGAGGAGCAACGAGACCTTTTACAAGGAAGGCTGGATAAAACCTACTCTCACTATCAGGAAAGCCACAATTCTCCCAGGTCATCCTGCTCAGGGCCTGATCCTGCTTCTTCCTCCACCCAGACAGGCCTTTCTGATGGGTTTCCAGTGAGACTTTGCTTCTGCATCCCTTGCTATGCACTGGCTGCCCTTGCTGCCCATGGCTCCTCGCTCAGATCAGCTGGCACAGGCAGTGCAGTCAGAAATGTGATTTCCATCATTGCTGGGTTCTTTAACAGTGGTGTTAGTGTTGTAGGCTGAGGGCAGCTGCTCCCATGGCTGCTGCATGCAGCTCGCTAGTGCACTGCAATACCCAGGAGAAAAAGCCAAGGAGCACAGCTCTGCACTGTTGTGCCTACTATCTCCCTAAGCTTTTTAAAGGCTTTTACACTGGGGTCTTTTCCCCCTAAGTAAAATCTTAAGAGGGCAGATTTAGCCCAATAGACAATGTCTTTTTGGAGTGTGCTCTGATAAAACAGAAATAAATCATCCCTCAAGCAGCCCAGAGGTGAGGGAGCTTATCCTACGCCACTGCATGGGAAGCGTCGCAGCAGGATAAACCAAGGGGAATCAAAAGCTCAGAGATTTAACCAGACACAGTGAAAGGGATGATATTATCCAATATGACATTACACGTTCTTTCAGGAGCACAAATCAGCTTGCATCGGTCAAATGCTGCTCTCCTCTGACACGATAGCCCTCCTGAACAGACTGTGCAGTGCTGCAGGAGCTCTGAGCACTCTTCTTCTCGGTTTGCTTGTTTCCCTGTTATAATTTTCTCTGTAGTCATCACTCCAAGGCTGCCTTTCTGCTTGGAGAGGCTGAGGCAGCACTAACTGGGCACAGACTCACAGATGGCTCTCTGATAGCGTCTTGGACTGACATATGGCAAATAAGGAGTTGCGTGCCCTTTCCTCAGTCAGCAACAATGTGCTGCTCCCTACAGTGCTTTGTGATGGGCGATGCTTGGGCAGCAGAGCTTCGCTGGCCTTCTCAAAGCTGGTGCCTGCACCCTCTTGGGATAGATCAGCATTAGGGCAAGTATCTGCTTAGCTTTGGCTGGTTTGAAATGCAGCTCCAACATCTCCTGTGATGGAAAGCTTTAGAGGACAACTATTCAATGACAGCCTGCCATGTGCTGCATAGATGTGTGCCCAGTCCTAGTGTTTCAAAGGCAAAGTCAAGCCAGCCATCAGGAACAGCACTGAATATGCTAAAGAAAGCCTGAATCCATCCCGCACTCATTTTTACCTACTACCCTTTGCACACCCACCCTTTCCCATGGCCCTTGTACCCCTTTGTCAGTGACCTTAGTGCTCCACCGTGGTTAGCAGGAGATGAAGGGGAAGCAGCCTCCTCCTTCTGAGTGCTCCTGTGTTTCTAATGGGGAGCCCCAAAGTGAACTCCTGCACGCAGACACATATGGGGCTACAGGAACTACACCCTCAAGACAGCCATCTCCTCAATCCCCAGTCACTTGGTTGCACTCCAAGACTCACTTTGGTCTTGAAGAGGAGCAGTTGTACCACCAGCGCTGAGAGATGGATCTGTGGGAAGTGTAGGGAGAGAAGGGGGAATTTGCATGGGAGTGCGTGTAGAGACAGACAAAGGATGGAGTACACATGTAAGATAGAAAGTTTCTTGTTCCCATAGTACAAAAAGTAACAAAAGCCATCTTTGCCCATGACAGTGTCCTGTCCTCTTGGAAAGAATTAATGTCAGGATAGAAAGTGTGAGTGGTGCTGGAGGCAGAGCTGCTGGCATGTCCCCTTTCTGGACAGGATGGCATAGGTCACTCCAGGGAATGGGTCTGATCGCTGGCCCTTCAAGTAATGAGTCACAAATCACAGCCATATGTTTCTCAGTATGCTCAGGTGATGCCACGTAATGGAGCATCAGGCAAACATGGAAGAGATTTCTGGAGAGATGCAGGGAGAAGGAAGCGGGGAAGGAGGGGGCTGTGGTTGCAGAAAAAGGTAATTTGATGACAAGAACACAGCAATTTATTTCAAGCTACTACGACTGACCAGTGCATTCCCTTTCATCTCTGACTCCTCCCCCTTTCTAGTACAAACTGGGCAGCACAGGACCTGCTTCTCCCCTTCTGTTTCAGTGGATAGTGCTGACCTGGGAGGCTAGAACAGAGCACTGTTATCAGCAGGGTCTTCATCTCCACTCCCTTTTCCCCTGATGAGACCAGCAGCATCCCAACTCATCACCAGAGAGAGTGCAATGCAAAGCCTGTATCTACAGCCAAGCTTTCAGTGGGAAGTGTTAGGTAGGGAGAGTCTCTTTATCTTGGGGCTCAGGAGTAACAGTTTCCTTTCATCCCAGTCTGCTGATAGTAAATAGGTGTTTTTAATTCCTATTTATTAACCTCAGATTTTATGTTGTTTGGGATTTTTTTTTCCTCCTTTTTTCTAAGATCCCTGGCACTCATGGTTGGTACTGTAAGAATGCAGGCAGCCCCCTGTGCAGTGCAATGCACACTTACATATGGTTACACATCCCTCTCATCCTGTTCAGGAAACTGCTCTAGAGGTGAACACTTAAGGAAATGATTGAATGAACAGAACTGGCTCAGCCCCTCAGCCCCTTATTTAAAACCCTCCCTGCTTGCTCTGGAGAGGGATTGCTCTTCTCACAGGCCAAACAGCAGAACGGCTGCAGAGAGGTGGTGCGAGCTCCCTCCGGGTTTGATTTTTCTACTCCTCAGTTGAAAGAGTGGTCTGAAAACTTTTCAAAGCAGACCCGAGCACTCAGGGTGCAGGGACTGGCAAAGGAGCTTGGATAGAGGTACTGGAAACGGGAGAAAAGAAAAGAAGAATAGAATTTTGATAAATAAAATATTACCTAATCAATTTTTCATGCAGGAGCACAGAGTGCACTGGTTTACTCTTTCCTGATGGTATAGCATGTCAGCTGGCATGGTTTCTCAGGGGGATGGATGCCTGCCGTGTGTGCAGTACCTACCACTATCTGCAAGCAGGGGCCAATTTGGCTGGGGAAGGGTAAATGCAAGAGCATGAAGGGGAGGAAATCAAGTGGGACAAAGAAAACCCCAGCCCCAAAGCCTAGGAGCTTTTCACCCATTGAATCACAGAATGGTTTGGGTTGGAAAGGACCTTAAGATCATCCAGTTCCAACCCTGTGCCATGGGCAGAGACACCTCACACCAGACCATGTCACTCAAGGCTCTGTCCAACCTAGCCTTCAACACTGCAAGGGATGGAGCATTTAGTGCCTTCACCTTCAGCCTTGGCAAGGGGATTCCCAGGAGAAAACAACTCCATGGTAGCAAGCATGGAAGGGATGAGTAAGACTGTGGTGAGAAACCAGCCAGTTGGAGGAGGAGGGTCCCCAGTGGGAATGACTTGCAGGCAGGCTGTGGCTGCTACCTCCCCTTCTCACAGCAGGCCAGAAGAAAAGGTTTAATGCTTGGGAAGCTGATGCTGCCTGCCTGCGTGTCGCTCCATCTCCTAAGCACCTTTTCTGCAGCCCAGGGGGAATGATTTCTGCTCTCTTGTTGGTTGATTAGACACTTATCCAGCTGTTTCTCTCCAGTTTAGACACAGAAACTCATTTTTATTTTGTCTTCCTCTCTCCCAGACACTTCTATGCAGCCTGTTGCTGTAGGACACAGGCATACACTGCTGGTCCTGCTCTTACACTGCCTCTTCACCTCATTGCCATGACCCTAGGCCAGGGAAGTACGCATAACAGCACAGCCAAGAATTACGTTCCTCAAAATAATGAGGACTATCACAGCCCTCGTCCCAGTGAGAGATTGCACAGGCTGACACCACCTTGCTATTCAGTGCACTGCAATAGGATAGGATAGAATCACAGAATGGTTTGGGTTGGAAAGGACCTTAAGATCATTCAGTTCCAATCCCATACCATGGGCAGGGACACCTCACACTAAACCATGTCACCCAAGGCTCTGTCCAACCTGGCCTTGAACACTGCCAGGGATGGAGCATTTGCCACTTCTCACAGTAAGTGCCTCACCACCCTCACAGTGAAGAACTACTTCCTTACATCTAACCTGAACATCCCCTGTTTCAGTTTGAACCCATCACCCCTTGTCTTATCACTACAGTCCCTGAGGAAGAGTCCCTCTCCAGCATCCTCGTAGGCTCCCTTCAGATACTTGAAGGCTGCTGTGAAGAAGACCACTTTCTGTAGTTGACTGTTTCTTCAATCCCACCAACAGGTTTGGTGGCAGGGGTAGGGAGGAGGTTTCAAACAACCCAGCTCACCCAGGAGGGCACCTTCGCAAGAGGAGCCCATTCTCTGAGTCTCTACTGTGGTCATGCCAGAAGATCAAAAAGGGCAGCACAACTTGGGCTAGGAAAATGTTTCCTTTTGGACTTGATGATCTTAAAGGTCTTTTCCAACCTAGCTGATTCTATGATTGTTCTGGAGCCCAAAAGGAAAAGGAGCTGCTCTGGAAAGCCTGAGTCCCACTACCTGAGCTCCTTTAGAAAATGTGTTCTGTCTGGTTTATCTTCCTCTGGATTTCAATCTGCGTCCCAAGAAAGAGTTAGTACAGTACCACTAACACGCTGCACTGCTCCAAAAGCTATGTTTCCATTCAGTCCATCTATTTTCCTTCAAATTGCATGCCAGTGCCTGTGCCAAACACCAACACACAATACAGGACTTAGATGGTAACAAATGTAATGTTAATTACATGGTTATTGTTACTCAGTTTTTAATAAGCTCTTTATATGTAATCAAGTAATAAAGCAAAACTGAGGCTGTTTGAAAGCATACTGTTCCCAAAGGAGCACACATGAAGCCAGAAAAGCCTCCAAAAGGGCTCCAGACACTGGGGTGAGATTCCTAACATTGATTCCCCAGGTGTTCTGGCACTGCAGCCACAGGAGCTGAGCTACTAGCCTGGCAAAGGTACTGGCAAAGATAGTTACTAGCAAAGAGTAGAGCTATATGTAAGTCACCCAAACTCCATCTCTCCATAACACCCCAGCCCTATGCTCACAAGCAGTTTGAAACCACTAAGGAGAAGCAAAGCAGCTCCCTAGAGGAATATCTCTTTGCCTCCCCACCAAAACCCCAGAATTTCCAGTTCTCTGCATGTTAAATCGCTATGCTGCAGTTATTTCACACCGTGGTAGGAACAGACGCCTTACCCATTAGGAAAGGGAAATAATTCCTATTCCCCCTTTTATATCAGCCTTGGCAGAGTCTAAGATAAAACACATCAAAAAGCTGTGATGATTTTATATGCAGGAGGATGACATTATTTTAGAGGATTCCCTCTGCCCTGTAAAGCTGGACTTAGATTAGTCAGGTGCCCAGGTTTATTGCTGAAGGCATGGAGACAATGTGACTGGTACAGCGAGCTAAACCACTTCTGAAATACTTTATAATGCCACACACAATCTATCTTAAACAGTAGCACACAACAGTATAAAGAGTTTACCAATATCAATTGCAATATGTCGCCTTATTCCTGCACGACAGGGTTAATGTACGGAGCTTGTTCCCAACAACAAAGCTGATAAAGCCAGATGCCATCCATGCCAGCACACATTGTATATCTGGGGCAACTTAGGGACCTGATGATTGAAGGAAGTCCTTCTCCTACCAAAGATGGACTGGCAGCAGAAATGCTTCACAGCACTCTTTCCTTCAGTGTTTAACATCTGCAACAGCTTCTGCAACCTTAATAAGGGAAGTGGACAAAAAGGAGTGGGAGATGGATTGTCACTCACCCTCCTGCCACAGTAAGAAAGGAACTGCGCAGTGAGGGATGTGTAGGAAGCCTTGGAGAAGGGAGATAAGGGAGCAGAGGGGAGGAACATGGGTGTTAGAGATACACCTCCCAGTCTGCATGTTGGAGCCTGAAAGAAAGTATCTCAATGCTGATCTTAATATGCCTGAGTGTTAGAAAAGTCTGGCTTTCTGTCTGAATCTTTCAATGTGAATGCACTTCCAGTAGCCAAGTACTACTCACAACTAAGCTGCTTTTTCTGCATTGAAACTTGGCCACCAGCAGGGAGGACACAGCTCAACAGGGCCAGCACAACAATGTCAGCTCTGGGATGCAGACATCAGTTGTTGGGGAAGGGCTGGGGTCAGTTCAAACTTCTCCAGTTTAAGTACCTGATGCAATGGGTCTCATTTATGCAGTAATTCTGGAGAAGCATTTTGGTGGGGTCCAATTGCAGGCACAATCTTGTAGGGCTGCCTGTCAGGAGCAGAAATGCTGCTTGGAGAAGGAGACATATGTGTCTTAAACTTTCCTTATCTCGGGCTTTCCTTCCCCCATTCTTTAAAGCATCTGTCTGGTATTGACCTTAAACCCAAAACCTTCATGGTCTGCAAACACAAGCCCACAAAATGACTCGAAGCAAGTCTGGTACAAGGTGTCCAGAATATGATGAGAAGGGGGAAAAAATTAAAGGGAAGAAAAAACCATCCAGCCCAGCAAACGGCATTTAAGTCCCTCTCTTCTCCCATTCCCTTGTTCAGTCATTTCTGTCTTGCTTTGAGTGTGCTGTTTTTATCTTCCTCACTCTCATATAAAAGCCCAGCTCCCCTAGCGAGCGTGCAGATGATGATTTGGCATTGTCCAGGACCATTATGCTGTCAGCTCTCAGAGAAAAAAAGGCTTGTAAAAATCCTGTAGTCAGACAAAGGCAGAACATGCGGCTCAGGACAGTTTGTACTGCTGCCTGCTAATAACCTTTCTGAACAATAGCTTACATGGAAAGATCTTCCACAGAACATGAAATTCCTCTTTTCAGCTTCACCTTCACTTACTCCTAATTACTGTTCCACTCTCAGCTCTACGCATGCTACATATGCAAATCCCCTTTCAGCCTCTTTGCTACAGACACAGAGGTGCATCTCCCTCCCCCTGTTCCTGTTCTAGTGCCATACTACACTTGCCCTTACACAATCCACCGTGCACTCAGTACTGCTCCCAGTTCAGCCCTAGCTACAGGCAAATTCATTCACGTATGTGGTCTCTGCTGCTTGCAGCAATTTGGCTCCTGCTCTGCTCTCAGGTATATGGAGCTCAGATTAACATTTGATATTCTCTTCTTCACTTTTCGGGAATAGAAATTTGAGAGAAAATGAAGAAAATGCCCAAGAAATCCATTTATGTTAAAGACCTAAGATTGAATTAACAGCTTTTTCCAAAGCACATAAAATCAGCAGGTTTTCTTGAAGTAACTCAAAGAGGAAAGAACTGCAGTGGTGTTAGCTGATAATTGACCCATCTTCCCCTGAGCGCCAGTGGTGCTGGGTCCATTGCAACCCAAGCTATAGAAGCTGGTCCTTGTGCTCAGCCTGTAGTGTCCTGACAGCAGAACTGAGGTGACCCATCTATCTCAGATAATTTATGACATGATGGTGCCCAGTGTTTGCCCTGGTGCAGATTACCAGCCCCATGACAGCACCAATAGGAATCTGTGTATTATGTGCCAGTGCACCAGCTGTCCCTTTTTGCAGCACTGGGTCACTGCTGACTGTGGGTTTGGGCTAAGATGCTGGGCTGTGCGCTAAAGTGTGGTCATGGATAGTTTTCTAGCAGCTCAGCTCAGCTATAGGAGAAGTTGCTCACTCCTGCCATCTACAACAGCAGCTACCAGCATCTCTGCTTTCCTGCAACGCCATACAGCCAGTTTTGGGGATGCCCTGGTTTACAGGAAATATTAAAAATGGCTAAATTTGATGAATGCAGGATGCCCCATCTTTGACATAGTCCTCAAATGATGTGAGGATTTGGCAGTGTAGTGGGGCTGAGAGGCTGGTACATAGAATCATGGAATAGTTATTGAACAAAATAGCACAGCAGGACCTAGAAAGGAGACTGGGAATGGACTTGGAAGTGACCAAGACACTCACCTGAACCAAAGTCAATGCACAGTAATTCCACACATAAAACCATGGGCAGGCTCTGATCTCTGCTACGCCTGCCTAATGCCAGTATCACTGTTGATGGTGTTAACTCTAGAAATACACTCATCTCAAACAGGCAAGGATGTGGCCCAATGGGTTTACAGTGGGGTGAGCAAGAGCTGGCTCCAGGCTTGCGGGCTTTCAACAGTGTATTTGCTGAGCTGGGACTAGTTCCTGGTCACCATCCATCGACCTAATGAAAGCCATGTATCTAAAGCTAGGGACAGGAAAGTGTGTGGAATCCCAGGTTTTGCAAGTGACCTGAACAATAACAACACGCAGTAGGGATGAAAACCACCCTGAAAACTAGGGCTGCCAGGAGGGGCAGCCTTCTTTAAGCTCTGAGCTCTTATCTGAGCAGGGCTGTATCCTGCTGGCTATTACCAGGATGCCTGTTCCAAATAATGATGCATTTCTTTTAGCTGACAAACGTTTACCAGATCTGGTAACATAAAGGCCCAATGCCTACCAAGACAAGAACCTCATTCAGGCAACACAATAAGATGTATCTAAGATGCTCATCAGGCACAAACTGGCTGGGAAAAGGCTACATGAGGTGAAAACCTGAGTCTGGAGGACGAGTTTAGTGTTCCCTGGGTGCTCTGAATGAATAAAACTTCACCTGTGGATCACTGCTCCAACCCCTTTATCACTGCAAGCAGTTTAACCAACCCTCACAAAACCCTGACTGCAGGAAATGCTTACAGGGAGCGAACATGGTCCAGTGGATCCACTCACTTGAAGGTGGAATGGGAAAGGACAAAGCAAAAGCTCATTGGGCTAGAGCTGGTCACAGGGGCTAACACCAGTCCTTTGGGGATGCTGTAATGTATATTAGCAGCCAGGCCAGGTGGCCAAAGTCCCCAGGCAGTCTGTATAGCTTAGGACATACCCACCGAGCCCTGCTTCAGTGAAACACCACCCCATCACTCACTGAGCCTGTGTCAAGGTCACTGTATATGTAGCTTCTGGCTTATATTCTCTCTTTAAGTCACGTTTTTCTTTTTCTCTCTCTTTTTCCACTTTCTTCTTGTGGTAAAGGAACATGAACAGAATGAAATCCTGACATACTTTCCAGCCCAAGATAGTTTTACCCTCCCTAGATAAATCATCCCATAGTTCTTTGGAAAGCACAAATGCATTTCCCTGTGGTCTGTAACATCTGAAGTATCCTGTCATTAGTAAGCAAAGGAGAGCCCTCAAAGGCTGTGGTGCTGTCTCCAGGCACTTCAGAGCACAGTGTTAGGAGCAGGGCCTATGCAGCACAATGTTTTGCTCAAAGTTAACACCAGACATTCAGGTCTCTCTCATTTCCAGCAGAGCAGAGCCCACTTGAAGAAATTCATGGTCTTTCCCAGGAGTGCAAGAAATGGGCTCTTTATGGAGTACAAAATCCATTTTCCCCACCTCTTCATTTGGATTGTGCTTTATGATATGAGAAGATGCAGTAAATGAATAAAGAACTACATTCTTGCTGGCTGATGGACAGATGATCCCAGCAGGCTTTATCTGTATCTCCCCCGTCCCATTGTTGTATATTTACTGACCTGTCAGTCTGAAAACTAACATGACTTGGGAGCCTAGACTTTCCAAGGATTTTTTCCCACTGCTCATTCCAGACAAGAAGCTGGAGGTTAACATAGGAGTGAGGGCAAGAAGAGGGAAAGATACCAGCTTTGGCACCTGTAAAGCTTAGATAAGAGAAAAAGCGATGAGTGAGGACCCTGGACTCAGCTAAACTGCAAATGCAGCAATAGAGCCAAAGCAGAGGGGCTGCAAGAGAGCATGTACGAACCTCACAGCAATACCAGTCAGTCAGCAGGGATGGGAAACTGGTTACTGAACACATTCGTCTGACATCCAGGAAGATGGAGAAATGGAAAGTGAGGCAAGGTGGGACAACGGTCAGTTGCCAGAGCCAGAGAGAGCCAAGAATAAGACCACACTAAAGCTATTCCCTTATTCCCCTGTCCCTAAGCACAACATCAAGGTTTTCCTCAGATAGGAGGGAAACAAATGTGAGAGACAGAAACCCCATGAGTTACTCAGTTATTGGAGCTATGGCAAACAACTCTGGGAACAGCTGCATTTTTTCCTTTTCACTCCAAATAGAAGTTAAAACAAAAGCACTTTTCTTTCTCTTTTTTTAACAACCAGGATAATCTGCTCTGAGAGAGGGGGGCATTTGTACAGAGCACTCCTTTTCCAGAGACGGTCTAAGGAGGGCAATGCAGTCCCTTTGGATTTGAAGATAACCTTCCTCTCATGGTCAGGTTCCCAGCTGGCATCACCCTGTTTGCTTTGAAGGCAGACGGAGCAATTCACACGAGTTGGGAACTTCACCTACTGTATTAGTGGGTTCCTCTGGAGATGCTGCTTGGTATGTGGTCCCCTTGCCCTCTGCTCTGCTCTGCTCTGCCCAGCATGGGATCCCAGCAGCCCTCTGTACTGGTGACTGAACTGAGGCCCCTGCTCTGCCGGAGCACCCTGGCTAATTCTGCAGAATGATTTGGGTTCATATTCACTCATTATACTCCTCACCCACAAGATAAAATGGGCTGCTTGCATCTCCCAGACTGTTGTGCCCTCCTGTACTTGTGCTTTCTCAGCCACCTCTTTCCTGCATCCAATGTTGCTTGTTGCCCAGCATCACAGACACACAGGCTCTCACTCTTTCCTTCCAGTCCCAGCTTCTCTCAGCTGCTTTCACCCCTGAGTTTTCTTATAGTGAACTGTAAAATCCCACTGATGGGGAAGAAATTGACCTGCCAGATCCTCCTCTTACACAGGAATGAATGCTTCTTCCCTCCTTCCCCAAAACACAAAGATGACCTGTTCACCAACAGCATCATATATGGGTTTAAACAGTCAGTACTTCCCCAACAGAAATGCAACAAAGGAGGATGAAACACAAGAGGGAAGAACAGAAGGAAGGCTTACCTTCTAAAAGCAAAGCCCCCAGTCTAACATCTCAGTGGTACAATCTCAAACACCATTAAAATCAGGCTACAGTGAAGTACAAGGAGGGGAACTGGTATAAAACCTCGTCTCTTTTGGGAAATGACCATATTTGGCCGAAGTTCAGGGAAGGAAGGTTGGGATGGAGCTGGAAAAAGGGGGGGAGAACAAGAACATGTGCAGTGTGAACAAGCTCCAAGCAGTTTGTCAGACCTGAGGTTTCTTTTGCCAGCTCAAGCTTCGATGTGCAGACGTGCTGACAGGGGTGTAGATGGTTCAACATGAGCGTTGTGTGGAGCACAGGCACCAGGGCCAGATCGGTCCCTTGTATAACTGCCAGTGTGAGGAGGAGCCGCTGAGACACCCTGACTCTGGTGCAGCTGTGTCGTGGTGAACTTGGGAGCTAAGTGCACATGTGAAGATCAGTTTCCCCAGGGCAGAGAGCAGATGGGAGTGAGACTTTTGTTCCCCTTTTCCTGTGCTGCCAAGAATATCCTTGAAATAGATGGAGATTTTTTGGTTAAATAGAGGATGACTGGGCTTGCCATATATCTCTGTGATGTATTTGCAACAATCCCTGCACCCTGGGTGGCTCAGCTTGGGGGGTACTTTATAAAGTAGAAGCAATAGTGTATACTGTTGGTGTAATAGTGTATACTACTGGTGAAATAGTATTTGGAGCACTACCCAGCAAATGTAAAACTAGAGCAGCCCACAAAATAACTGTTCCAGTTACAATCAATCACTGCTTGTGGCCTAATGGCTCAGCTATGGAGTAGCAGCCAGGAATGACTTCCATAGCTGCTCAAGATGATGGGGACAGATGGGAACTGCACTGGCAGCAGCACAGATCCATCTGTGGCCTGGTCAAAGGCAGGCACAGCTGGTTTCGTACCTGTTTCCCTCCTACAGCTGAGAACAACTGGCTGCCAGGCCAGCTCCAGGTTCAAGCCCCAGGATGGGGAATCAGCAGGTATCTGTTGATTTGATGGGGTCATGAATGCTTTCCCCTATTTGCATTACCTGTAATCAGACTGTGTGAATCAACACATCGCTAATGTATTTATCTGACAAACTGGAAATCCACTGGAAAGGCCAGAGGAAGACAAGTATGCAGGAGTGAGGGCAGGAAGGATGTGGCCAAACTGGAGAGTCCAGAAAAGAGCAGGAGACCACATATCTAGAACACAGGAGCTAGAAGGAGAGACAAACCCAATAGGATCTGCTTACCGTAAAAAAGACTGAAGAAGGACACAATAAAAGTGATGAAATCATGGGCAAGGCCCCCACAGAATAAAGTAATAGATGACTGCATCTGATTCACGACAGACAGGTCAAGAAAGTATGGTCTCAAACTGCAGCATGGAAGATTCAGTTAGACCTCAGGAAGGACAGCAAGGGCAATGCAGCACAAGCATAAATTGACCTGGGAGGGTGTGGAGTCTTTCAAAACAAGCTAGTTACTAGGAATGTCTTGGGAAGAGCTGACCCTGCCATTATGCAGGGCTATGGACTAGTTAGCTTGTGAGGTCCTTTCCAGACCTTTCTTCCATTCATCCACTGTAAGATGAGCATTGTGCCATGCTCCATGATGTATTGACCACAGCAGGGTCTAGCTGTCTGTAGCCAGCATTTCATGGAAGATGAGCGCACGACAGGGAGGAGGAAAGGAGGAAAACAGCACACAGGACTTGTTAAAATTACAGCTGCAACCACACATCAATGCACTGGATCAATCCAACTCACACATGAAGGATGTTCTTGTTACCATACTAAGCTGCTCTGAACCTGCACCAGTGTTTCCTTCACCTGTGGCTCCATAACCCTAGCCTAGCCATGCAGAGGGACTGGTGCCATGATGAAATGTTGTGGGACTGCCTCCAGCATCAGCTGCACTAACTCACAGGACATCACCTGAGGTAGTTAGTGACTTCACAATTAACATGGAAACCCTCCTTCCCAGATGGCATTTTACAAGCAGGGGAAGGGAGGAGGACTAACCCTGTTAGAGTTTGCTGTAACTGAGGTTGTGCATAACACTTACAGCTAAAAGGGGGACGGGATCTTAACAAGGTAAAGGGCCAGGATGGGCCCTCCCTGCTTTGTGTAGCAGCTTGTTGTCAGATTGTCCACTGCCATAGGTCAAAGTCTTCTCATAGATCCCAACCAAGAAGATATACCCATTTTCACCTGTGTTATATGACCTGAGCTTGATGATCAAGCAATCTCTGATGCATTCTGCATGAAAATTTCTGGGTTTTAAAGCAAAAAACTCTCTGCTTTTGAAGAATAGGGTGCTGTTTAGGAGAGCAGCACCTTTTTCAGAGACAGACAAAGGCTTCTTACTCTTCAACATGGCATTAAAAAGTGAAGCTCCTATTTCTGAGATGAGAAACTGCATTTGCTGATCACCTGCATATTAAAGTCACTGCTGTCTAGGTCTTCTTGTAAAAGCAAAGGGGTTTTAGCTGCAACGTGATGGCCAGGTTTCTAGATAAGGGTGTACTTTCTGCCTCTCTTAAATTTAGCTCAGCAGTTTAAGATGGGCCGTGGCACACATCACTGAAGACAAACAGCTGCTGTGCCAGGCAGTGCGTATGGGCAAAGCAAGCCCTACACAAATGGCTTCTTTAGTGCCCTGCCACAGTCAGCCACATGCCAGGCCCTAGATTGGAAATTACGAGTCAGATCCTCAAATGGAGCAGCATGACTGTGCTCCAAGTCAGCACTGATTTATACCAGCCAAAATCTGGCCTCAAACTGGATCAAGTTATCGGAGTTTCTGGACTGTCTAATGCCCCTCCTGATCTGTGTACGAGAAACAGCATGGTCACAAATGTGTCAACTCATGGATACACACAGATTGCAGGGACGTCTGGCTGACAGGAACTTTAGAGGATGTAGAACTTGTGGCAATGGGAAGAAATCTATTGTGTGATAAAAAGGTTAGATACTGTAGGAGGAAAAGTACTTGCAATGAGCCTGCTGAACAGAGGCTTCCATGAGGAGGGTGCAAAAGCTCACCATCAGCCAGTTTCTGTTAATCAATTTTGATATAATTCTGCCTGAATATGCCTAATCCTTGCCACAGAAGCTTGATCCATGCGTAATATGAGCAAGTGCTAGGGAAGCTTCTCTAAAGCCTCCATTAACACTACTCCATCCTGCCCTGCATTCCCCAAAGGATACCAACTCTGCCCCTGCCCCCTGACTCAATCACTACCTTACAACCCATCATACTGAAGCACTAGATGCTCTGCTTGCAGCTAAGACATCGATACCAAAACACGAACCTGTTTTCAGAGCCACAGAAGGGGAGGTTGCATCCGATCCCAGTGACCTAAAGCTTCCCAAAGGATTTTGTACAGTTATCACCTTTTTGGTTAAGTTTAGCTGTCCACTCAGTCCTCAGTGCTCATATGCAGTTGATGTGTATAGTGAGCAGCTGCTTAAAGAGAAGGAGTTAAGAATCATTTAAACCATTAGGTTTTCATCAGATCTCATTCTGCTGCTGGAGTGCCCTGGAAGCATCTGTTAATAAAGGGGTGGGGGGAATAAAACCCCTTTCCCTCATGTTGAGCTATCTTTTTCTATCCAGCTGCACCCAGAATGAAAGAGCTATCAAAGAAAGCTCCCCCATTAGCCATCAATTCAGAGCAACTTCAATCAGTCAGTTCTGCTGGAGCCTGTGGGAATATCTCTGCAGCAGCCTCCTACATGCTGCACTTGAGTGCTCAGAAAGAGCCACATTAAACCTGCCTGCCATCAATCCGGGGGCCTCCTCCTCTGTAGCTTAATGAGGCGAGCCAGTTGGCATCACTGACAGGGAGCCGAGGAGTTAAAAGGAAAGCAGGAGTGCAAGCCACCTTAGCTGGAAAGACGTTCAGGCACAGGGAAAGCAGTTAAGCCACAAGCCCTCCTTTAAGGCTCCTGCCCCCCTGCTGCAGATCCAGGGGAGGTTGAGATGGATGGGGGCATCATCTACCTGGGGCAAGCCATGAGCCTCTCCCCTTATCAGGCTGACAATCCCTGATGGCATGGCCTGTCCTCCCTACCCCTGTCTGGACACTCTGAGTGGGGAGAGGTGATGTTCTTCCTCATCCCTATGCTATGACCATCTCTCAAGCCCGCCCCATTCACTGCTGACACGTGGCGTTGCCTGGTGATCTAGCCTGGCGTGGGGAGGCCATTCCCTATCTGCTGCACTAACAAGGGGGCAGGTGGCTGTCTCTTCACATATGCTGCTTTCCCAGCTGGCACAAAGCCTCCCTGTTTGTCATGCAGCTGGAGGATGGCTGAGCCATACAAAGCCAAACAGAGAAACTGTGTCTTTCACAGACATGTTTAAAGACCAGGAAAATACGTGGCTTGAGGCACAGGACTTCTCTCAAGGTCTTGCCTCCAATCAGATTGGAAGGGACAAAACTAAAGCAACTTCCAAATGCATTCAATAGACAACTATCGCTTGATCTAGATCCAGTTTATGGACTAGACCTGCCCATCACCCATCCTGGTGACTCCTGATCAGATGGCTCTTGGTAACAGCCAGCTCTTCAAGAGCAGTTTCACTGCTCAGATAGTTTTCTCTTCTCTTCCTTTCCATCTACTAGAAAAATCTATTTCCTCTTCCTTTTCTGGGGAGGAGTTGCCGTCGCTCAAGGGATCTTGTCCAAGAAAAGGGTACCTCCCCTTCTCAGTGCTACTTGAAAACAGCTCTTCTCATGTACCACAGTCTACACTGCCAAGCGGGAGGAGTGTTCTGATGTGAAAAGGGTAGTTACAGGTGGAGCATGGACCAACAAGGTTGCCTAGGCCTGCTTTGTGGGGTAGATCTATTGCTTCAAAACCCCAGGAAGTAGCAAAGTGACATTTGATGGAGTATTATCTTCCTTGCTTGGATCATAAGGTTTTCACCTTCAAGATAAGCTGTTCAAGGCAAGAAGCTGTATATGGCCACATCTACAAGCATGGCAGCATATTTTCCTTGCTGCTTCTGTGATCTGAATGCTCAAGAGGTGTTAGCAGCTCAGCATGACCAGCAGGAGAGGGCCTGCATTGATAGCTGGTAGTCAGATGCCTCAAATGATGGTGAGATATGTTGTACAGTGAGTATGCCCCTCCTGTCAGAAACACTTCTGTCATCTCTGTGCATGGTTGGAAGTAGCAGCCTTTCTCCAATCTGCTTCTTTCCTCCAGGCAGGGAAGCATCTTGGTGAGGCTGTCAGAGATTGCCTCACTGGGGAAGGGTGTGCAGAACTGAGCCACGTCCATGTGCTGTTGGCAAAGCAGCACATTGTGTCTCACATCTCAGTGCCCTGGGCTTGTGTGTGCACAGAAAAGAGCAGAAAGGAGGGGGTAATGTTGACCCTGCAACCTGTCCAGCAAACATGAATGGAGCCACCCTCTTTTGTTGTGTCCTTGATGCTGGTCAAAGAGTTCTTTGATCAGTAGCATCAAAGGATACCAACGTATCAAGAAGTACCAGCAAGGAGCTTTGACCTCCATCCATGCTTAGAAACAGGTCACCCCTCAAGACACACCTTGTCTATGCCTGTGTGTCCCACAACTTATCATGCTGGTGGAGGAGGTAAACCACTGGATGCGCTTAGCTTGTTGCTCACCTTTCCCTAGGCACTCAATCTGGAAGCTCACCATGGGAATAAGGTCATATTTAATAAAGGAGCAGGCTGAGAAAATCCAAAGCCTTCAGCGCAGGCACTGACAAGGAGCTCTGCTCTTAGCTTGCATCTTCTGGAGGTGGGGCAGGAACACAGTCTAGTTCTGCCCTCCCTAACCAAGAGGGGAGGAAATCAGCAGGACTGCTCCATGCAGTGGCTGGAGGATGCAGCTGAATGCATCATTTCACCATCCAGAAAAAAGGGGCACTTCATAAACATGCATGCCAGGCCCTTTCAAGAAGGTCCTGTTCATAGCAGTAGTCCCAAAGAAGCCAATATGGGTCGGTATAAGCAGTTTGGTGGGCCAGAGGGTGACTTAGTGTGGATGCAGCAATGTGAGAGTGCTTAAGGTATTTGTGCAGCATCAGCTTTAGCAAAGTACCCTGAAACTCTTGTTAAATCTCTGGTTAGGGAACTCTTCCCTGGTACCACATCTTGGGGATAACAGAGTAGATGTGCCTCTATAAATCATCTGTCAGAGTAGATGTGCCTCCATAAAAGTGCTTCAAGAGCCTCAGAGACTCTCTCTGCCTTATCTAGACCTTCCTTTGACTTCTCATTTCACCTCCCCTCCTACGCTGCCTGCTCAGGGACTGCAGGCGTATTAACCATATTCACAATGCTGCTCTTCCCACTGTATCTCTACAGGTGGCAGACTGAGAGGAGGCAGAAAAAAACAGTAACCATTAGCAGGGAGCCTCAGTACACAAGCACAGACATGTTTGCTTGTCAATGATATGTTCTACAGAAGACATTTCCTCTCCTCCCTGCTGGCATCTTCACCTTCCTGTTTGTCAAAGGGGGTTTATAGCTCGAAGTGCATCAGATGAGTAAGAAGAAAAGGTTAAAAAGTAATTCCACCACTGCCAAAGTCCACAAAGAGAAAATAAATACAACAGATTTCCCCTCTCCCCTAAACATCTTTCACAGTCCATGGGATCTTCAAGGTCTTGTAGTCATGAAAATGATTATACCACTGCCACCACCAGCAATGACTTGCTGGTGCGTTTCACTTGGCATGCATGCAGATCACTGCTGGAGGAGTATCTCCATGCTCACACATTCATTTACATGCAACAGTCTGTTTTGTTTGCAGTTCAAGTGCCCGTTTACACACAGGCCTTTCAGTGTGCACAGCTTTTCTGTTTAGGGTGTACAACACGACTCTTTCAAATGTTCAATAACAGCTTATGTTACTGTCAGGCTGGATAGATATACTCATTGATTTCTGTATCATTTGTATTGTTTAGCTTACATGGAAATGATGCAATTAGGGGTATCAGGCATGGTCTACAACTAAGTTGGGTATCCACATAGTAATAGTCTGATTAAGGTTAGGAGACTGTGGTCAGACAGCTCCAGGTCTAACATCTGAAGACACTACATCTGAAGACACTATCCCTTCTCCATGTTTACTCTTACCTCTTAGCCAGAGATTATTGCTCCCAACGCTTCTTACTTAAGACAAAAAGCCAACAGCAACCTCAGCTAACTTTACACAAAAACTGATGAGAGAAGTTTGAGACTACCCCCTTCTCTGCCTTTACAGAATTGCAGTCTTCGGAAGGGAGATGGTTAAAAAAGAGAAAGAAAAGAGATGAAAGAGAGGGCAGTGCTCTTGGACCTGATGTTTATAAAGTTAATGTCTGGAACATACATGTATATATACTGGGATAGTCTATTCCTGTTCCCATTCAGCTGCGCTGCTAGTGCCGCACAGTACAATGTACATTAGGTGGTGATAAACTGCTTTAACTACAGCTATGCAGTTAAAGTGGTGCAACTTTATGTGCTCATAAGGCCTCAGCTAATGAGGGCATTAACGACAGCTGTAAAGACTCGGTCCATACTGCTTCATCTCTCCATAGCAACTTCAATTCCCTGATCTCAAAGCACAAGACAAATGCAACAAATAAACCTTTCCCAACATGCATCAGTGCACGTGAGGTAGGAGAGCTGGTTTAATTTTCAAGGCAAATATCTTACATGAATAATGAATCCTTTTATGATGCTCATGAATTATCTGTGAGCTGGCTGTGAGCTTTATGAACATGTCTGCTGCTCAAAAACCTTTAATGAGCAGTTAACATTAACAAATATCAGCGTACTGGAGTACACCAAAACTCTTTGCCCCAGCAGTCTGAGGTTTGTGACTGGTGACCTGGGTCACAGGACAGCATTTAGCCTTCCAGGTGGAAGAATGGGAACCTCACTAATGAGGATGATTATGGATGGACCGCATTTGTTCACACTTGTGCCCTGGCTTCCAATCTCATTTCAATAGGCGAGCAAAGAGCAATCACACATCAGCCTTAATGCGAGCAAAACCTCATATACCATAAGTACTGAGAACAGGCAATAAAAAAGGTCATGAAGAGGAGAAATTAGTTGTTTGAGACATTCCTGACTGTCTTTGGACATCAATCCAACCACTGTTCCCAGTCTTTAGCAAGTATCTGTGTTTTACAGTGGGAGTAACAGGGAACACAAGTAACTTCCCAGGGTGACCTGTTCAAACTATTTAACTCCCTATCTATCCTATATCATGTCTCCACCTAAAGGGTGAGGGGCCTCAGTCTGCAAAACAAAGCTAGAAATTTCAGTTGAATGAGCACTCTAAGGGGATTTCTTGCTTCAGATGATGAAGAAACACCTTGAGGTTGGTCTGTTTCCTTCCAGTCAGGCACTTCCTTCCCCTGTTGAATCTGAAATCGTGAAGCATCTAGGCATGTAAAAAGGAGCTATCAGTGTAAGAGGAACTAGCCCCCAGGCATTCAAATCTCCAGAAGATTTGTGCTTCAAATCACCAGCTGTGTCCAAGTTCTGACTCAGTTCTTCAGTCCACACTGGCTCCTTGTATCCGAGGTAGGATTAACTACATTACCCTACTGAAACTCAGGAAGAGTAAAAAGCAAGCATACCATTTGTCAAGTGAAATGCAATGCTGCATTCAGCAAGAACAAGACCAGCTCCCCTGAAAGATGGATTTTACCTTGAACAAACAATACTTGCCTAGCCTCAGATGTGCTCACTGAAAAGGAGGAAGATGGCCAGCAGAACAGAGTTAATTAGAACCCCTTTGGTAGAATGGGCTGGAGCATTTCCTTTAAATGTAGGTCCTTATCTATGTCCTTATGCCACGCCTATTTGCGGTTCATCTATTGTTAAACCCATCCACCCTCTTCCAGCTCCATTGCAATTAGAACCAAGCACTGCCTTTGAATTAGCACATCAACACTCCCCTGTCCCAACTAGAAACAGCTTTGCCTCGGGGCACTGAAAAATATTCATCGGCAGCAGCACTGTGCCCTAGGCTTTGCCTTGCTGTTTCATCCTCATCACTCAGCTCTATTTCGTTTACCCAGAGCAGCAGGCAGGCGCAATGGAAAACCAGAGCTGTCCCTTACCAGGGAAGCCCATCTTTCCAGATCTTTGGGAGTAGGCTCCCCATGCAAAGTTAGCCTTACACATAGAAAATGAGACACTATTGGCCCTTTTCTTTGGTCCGTGGTGTTCAGTTTTTAATCTTTGCTCACGCTGAGAATAGAAAACATCACACCAAATGAGGCTGTGATGAACCTGGGCGCTCCACACCACACCAGACTGTTGGTGGGAGCCCACATACATGTAAAACTCCCAGGGCAAGATTTCCACTATGGGAGATCCCACTGTTGGCATTAATGCACTAATGCAACTTCAGAATGTAGGTTGCCTGCAGTTACTTAATTTTAGCTTACAGTGGATCAAGTCATGTTGATTTCTATGAGAAAGTAACCAATCCACCAATCAAAGTGAAAACAAGCATTCATTCCAACAGCTCTTCTCACAACCCAACTCCAAGGACAGAAGCGAGTACTAAGAGCTCATGGCATGAAGTACAACTTACATTCACAACATTCACAAGCTAGAATACTGGCTGTTTCTGATACTGGCCAGGTGCTTCTGCCTGTAAGTAATCTGACAGTATGTACTACCAGGGGTAAGCATTTTTGTGTGGACCAGACTTAGATGAGGAAAGCTAAAGATAGGTTTCTTCAATACTTAACATGGGAGTACCTCCTTAGTGTAAAGAAAATGTCCTTTATCACAGTATTTCATCCAAATGCATACCCTCAAGTCTTGCCACCTCATTTGTCCTTGGATGACCTCGAAATTGCTTTTTCCCAAATCAAGCTCTGATTGAACTTCCAGGTCTCCAAGCTTTCATCCTCACTAAATGAGCACATTCTCAAACGGAACAAGAGCATGAGCAATTTCTCTTGAACACCGAGACTAAGCACATGGAAAATGAATCTCTTCTGTTCTTCAGTAAATTAATCACAGGATATTTTATTTTCCAGTCTCACCGTTTACTCTGCAAGGAATAACTCAACCCCCTTGCATCCGGCAGCTAGGCAAGGCTATTAGGAACCCAGTTTGATTCAGTACATAGTTATGCCAATGTCAGGATAGTGTAATTCCAGCGTCAGGACTCCTGGAGAGTGAGTCCCGTAACTAATTCAAAAATGAAAGGATACCTGCTCCTCTGCTTCCTACACCCTGCTGTCTCTAAGCAATTACTTATGTGCCAGCATCATTGTAAATCTGTGCTTTAGTATATTGTAAAAAGCAATTGAAGTTATGCAGCAACTTAAACATAGGAACACTTGTTAATACCTGCGCTTACAGTGAAGGGACTTGGTTCTACTCTGTTGAAGTGATGAGATCATTCGCAGAGCTTTCCAGTCAAAGTTAACCTGACTGACAGGTCACTTTGGTTTTCAATTCATCTCAGCAGACTATCAGTGTGCCTCAACTGTTCCTTGGTTTTACATTTTATTCTTGCCTTTGTGAGGCTGCTGTTTGGACAAGGAGATAAGGCCACCTCCCTACAACTCCTGCCAGCTGAAGAAAGACTTTCACATGAATTATGCTGGACTTTGGTAAAAACCTGAGATGAACCTTTTATTTAGTTCCAGTTACCCATCCTAGCCAATGTGCAACCACAGGCTCACATGCTGAAAAGACTCCAAGCATCAGGTAAACTGTTCCTTGGCACATCTCATATGCCTATAGGGTTCTTTTCCTGTTGTGCAGGGACACACTACTTATACCACACTTACACAGAATCACAGAATCCCAAGGGTTGGAAGGGACCTCAAGAGATCATCTGGTCCAACCCCCCTGCGAGAGCAGGGTAACCTAGAGTACATCACACAGGAACTTGTCCAGGCGGGCCTTGAATATCTCCAATGTGGGAGACTCCACAACCCCCCTGGGCATCCTGTTCCAGTGCTCTGTCACTCTCACAGTAAAGAAGTTCTTCCTGATGTTAACGTGGAACCTTCTGTGCTCCAGTTTACACCCATTGCCCCTTGTTCTATCACTGGATATCACTGAAAAAAGCCTAGCTCCATCATCCTGACACCCACCCGTTACATATTTGTAAACACTGATGAGGTCACCCCTCAGTCTCCTCTTCTCCAAGCTGAAGAGACCCAGCTCCTTCAGCCTCTCCTCATAAGGGAGGTGTTCCACTCCCTTAATCATCTTTGTGGCTCTGCGCTGGACTCTTTCAAGCAGTTCCCTGTCCTTCTTGAACTGCGGGGCCCAGAACTGGATGCAATATTCCAGATGCGGCCTAACCAAGGCAGAATAGAGGGGGAGGAGAACCTCTCTTGACCTACTAACCACACCCTTTCTAATGCACCCCAGGATGCCATTTGCCTTCTTGGCCACAAGGGCACATTGCTGGCTCATGGTCATCCTCCTATCCACCAGGACCCCCAGGTCCCTTTCCCCTTCGCTACTTTCCAGCAGGTCAGTCCCCAGCCTGTACTGGTACATGGGGTTGTTCTTCCCCAGATGCAAGACTCTACACTTGCCCTTGTTGAATTTCATCAAATTTCTCCCCGCCCAACTCTCCAGCCTGTCCAGGTCTCGCTGAATGGCAGCACAGCCTTCTGGTGTGTCAGCCACTCCTCCCAGTTTAGTGTCATCAGCAAACTTGCTGAGAGTACACTCAGTTCCCTCATCCAGGTCGTTGATGAAAATATTAAACAGCTTAGTTTCACAATGAAGTAAGGAGGTGCTTTTATAACATTTAGCAGATGAGGAATGGAGGCAGAAAAAGATGAAAAAACATATTCTGACCGCCTACCAGGACTTGAGAGTCTGCTGGGCATCCATGTTTAGGAAAACAGTAAGCAAACCAGAACTCCTGTCCTCCAGGGCTGTCATGCATTGCTCCCTCCACAGTCAATGGGAAATGCTGCTGCCACAGAACATACAAAGCCAGAGTGTACTGTGCACGTACAGTGATTTAACAACACACAGCCAAAGCAATGGTGCAAGGGAGCTCATTTTTTTAAGTGACTCATATTTCCTAACAGGTAGAAGTCTCCTTGTGACATGAAACACTGCTCAACCTTCTCAGGTTAGTACAATGCTTTCCAAAGTGCTTTATGTTATTATAATATTGACAGTGTCTTCTTTTGAAAAGCCTTATATGCTCTGGTGAGCAACTTACAAGCTGTAGGAACACAGCTATCACCAGTGTATTTGGCCCTTTCCCTCAATAGCAACTGGTCAGTTAACCCTTAGACACAATAAGTGCAATTGGAGTTATTTGCTGATAGGTACCTTGTTGTCAGGACTCTTGAATCAATGGGTTAAAGACTCAAAAGGATCTCCCTGAAATGTAAACTTGTAATGGTTGCAGCACAGTGCAGTGATGTAAAATCAATGCAGATGCGAGCTTTAACGCAAAGGTAATGGGGAGGCAAAGACATAAATAAGGAAAACTACGAATGAAGAAAGGGCTGATAATAGAGGAAGGCATGAAGCGAACACAAGGTGCTGTCATCTAGGATAAATAATGCTTGGCTCTTGCACAGGGCTTTCCAGACATGCAGCCCAAAGTGCTCTAAAGATGATCTAACACCATTTTATGGTTGAGGAAACTGAGGCACAAAAAAGGGATGCTGTTTACATGGGATCGCACATTCCTTGCTGGATGCAAAACCACACTTCAGCTTTCTCGATTTCTTATTGCAAGCCCCACCACGCTATGCTAAAGTGATTTGTTATGCCATTTCCGCTGCCTTTCTCCAGGTACGTTTTGTTGGCTAACAATAAACCCAGCTTGCTCCTAAGGCATGGGTTTCCTTCCTCAGTGCTTTGTCTGTGTTGAGGTGCTCCTTCTCCACACTCAACATTCACACAGGAACAATAAGGTTTGTTACCTAGCTCAATACCGGGTACCTTTGCGTAACGCACGAGTCACAGCTGAACGCACACTGGAAAGGCTTAGGGATGTATTCTAAAAAAGGAACATTTAAGGTAAACCATAATGTTTGCTTCTGTCCTTTCACATTTTTAAAGACATTTTGTTACCTGAATCACTGCAGCCTCTTGGACAGGAAGGCCATACATACATAGTACCCTATTGCTCTTGATTTTCCCCCTCTACACCAGCTGAAGTGTACTCCTGGAAAACCTGATTTAAAACACAGCTGATTCAAATGGAAAAATATTTCAGGAGAAAAATTACTTAAATGAGTAAAAATTTAAATAAACTTGTTTTAAAAAATGGAATTTTTAATCTCAGTTGCCTATTTCTACCTTGTGCTTTGTCATTCCCCCATTCTATTTGATGCTGAATCCATATATAGTTCTTTCACCTTTGTTTTTCCCTATAGCCTACCTTTTCTGTTCTAGCTTTATAATATTCTTAACTTGAAGTTTCTGTGTAATAAATGGATGGTTATTAGCTCATTTGAAAATGGAGATGTTCCCCACACACACACAGTGTAAACACACACACACAGAGCACATATGGCATTATCATTTTACCACATTCAATGATGAGTAATAAAAAAGATGTACAGGATAATGAATTCTTCAAAGTTCCCTTCTAAGGTATTATAAACCCAAAGAATCCGCTCCAGTTTTCATTTTGTAAACCAAAAATAGCTTCCAAGAAAAGAAATTAATCCTCTTTCTGAAAACAAAATAATAAATAACAACCTCTAATGTCTAACCTGCTTCCCTTAACCTAAAATAAGCATAAGCACCACTTATCTGTCATCATGCATTGTTTCTGTTTTCAGCTTGCTGGCAGCCTGCTGCAAGTCCCTCTTGGGATTTTGCTTCTCTCTCACAACTAGGTGAGTGTTACCCTCCTGCTTCTCTTGGCATCTAATGCATTATTTCTGGATTGAAGATTTTATGCTTTCAACACCTGTCAAAGGCATTTCCTTCTCCAAAGCCACCATCTTCTCTTTTCCAATTAATCTCTTCCACTCATTACCCAATCAATCAACAAATCAATGCTGATCGCTTTCCTGGGGAGGTGGTGGTAGGAGTTCAAGTGGTGAGAAAAGAAGTAATCTGTTTGAATATAAAATTCCATATCAAATAGTAAAGCCTCTATTTGCCCGGCTCTCTAGGATTCCATAAAATATCTTTTCCAGGGACAGTACTGACACTTGTAGAGTTTACAGTCTACCCACATCTTTAGAAAGGTATTGTCAGTGCCTGGAGGGAAGGTGACCATTTGAAAGGAATGCCCTGCTTCAAGACCCGAAGGGTCTTTCTAACGCTGTCCTATCTTTCAAACAGCTTCTGGTGCCATGATTAGGCTCTGAGTGGTTACACACACCTAATTCTGGCATGGCGACTCTGCTAACATGGAGAATACTTTTAAATCACAAATCTCTTCCATGATTCTTGGGACAGGCCCCTGTAGGATGCTCCTGAACAGTCTGGAGACCTCTACAAATGGACTCTGTGCTGGAGTACCTGTAGCCAGGCAGCAGGGAAAATATCCTCTGGTGGGAATACAGACAGGCTTCTCCCATGCCAGCTTTTGAGCGTTCTCCATCACTATTCAGTTATAGAATACTATTTGTAGAACATGCATTTAAAATCTCTGTTCTACAAATATTACTCTAAATCAGGGCATACGCCTCAGCCATTTCCTCTCTTTTTATGTGAACAGTATAGTAAGATTATCTGAGGTCCACAAATAATTTATGATATTTCTTACTACTCAGACACCTCTCTCAAAGTCAGAAGAAGGTCTGGGAGACAGGGAATATACACATTCAATAGCTGCTGTCTGGGTTGTTGGTATGGTAACATGCATCTCTCCTTGATCACCCTTTTCTACTTCTGACTTTGAAGATCATTTGTCTAACATGTGACAAGCCTATCCTAAATCCCAAATTTTAATAAGCTTGGAGTCTTCAAAAGACATTAATTCCCAAATTTGCCAATACCCCTTAAAGATTCTAAATTAGATAACAGCTTTGCATTAAGTCCATCCACTAAATTGCATTGCCATACAGAGGAAAAAATTACAGAATAAGACCTGAGATTTGAACCTGCTGATACCAACGCAGCTTATAGATTAAATGTGCCCATGTACCCTATTAAATGTACCCTGACTAGACCTATCCAGAACCATCTGCTCCAGTTCACTCTTTGTCCTGTCAGGCTGCCCCAGGGCTTAAACTTGCATAAATTCCAGCCTCACATCCTCCCATGAGGGAGCACTCCTCAAACCCAAGGTACAACTGTAAGCACAAGAGCACTTCCATGCTGGCTACAGGCACCTCATTCACATGCTTCAAGGAGAACAGCTCTTTTGGAGCATCTCAAGCTTCAAAGGACAGCCATAAGCTTCCACTCATTTGTTTTCAGGTGTTCATATTGCTTGAAAGGTAGCTGTGTATATAGAGAATACATGGAATAGGGGGGGATTTCTAAAAGAGCAGTTTCCAGCTTCTCCTTGCTGTACTAGCAGGTCGAGAGAGGTCCTCCTTCCCCTCTACTCTGCCCTGGTGAGACCTCATCTGGAATATTGTGTCCAGTTCTGGGCCCCTCAGTTTAAGAAGGACAGGGACCTGCTGGAGAGAGTCCAGCGCAGGGCAACTAAGATGATTAAGGGAGTGGAGCATCTCCCTTATGAGGAAAGACTGAGGGAGCTGGGTCTCTATAGTTTGGAGAAGAGGAGATTAAGGGGTGACCTTATTAGTGTATATAAATATATAAAGGGGGAGTGTCACGAGGATGGAGCCAGGCTCTTCTCAGTGGCAAACAATGAAAGGACAAGGGGTAATGGGTACAAATTGGAGCACAAGAGGTTCCACTTAAACCTGAGAAGAAACTTCTTCTCGGTGAGGGTGACGGAACACTGGAACAGGCTGCCCAGGGAGGTTGTGGAATCTCCTTCTTTGGAGACATTCAAAACCCGCCTGGACACGTTCCTGTGTAACCTTATCTAGGTGTTCCTGCTCCGGCAGGGGGATTGGACTAGATGATCTTTTGAGGTCCCTTCCAATCTCTAACATACTGTGATACTGTGATACTGTGATACTGTGTACTAGGTTGGAGGAGCATGTCCTCTCTAAGGGACTTAGTAGGCTGTGGACAGATGCAAGAGCATCATCCCTCTTTGCAGAGGCGCTGAGAGGGGAAGAGGCTTGTTGGACAGACATGCCAAATTTGGATAGAGTTGGAAACAGCATCAGAAATAATGACTCCCTGTCTCATGGGTTAACAGCCAGACAGCACTATATTGTAAACCACTCCGAGATCCTTGGATGACAAATAAATAGGTAGGCACAAAATATCAGCAGTAAACCCTGACAGTAGTAATTTCTATCCAGTGAGACAATAGAAATCCAGACAAGCGATTTGCTCTGCCTTCTAGTGGTGATCAACCCAAAGGTTCAGCAGCAAATCTGTAGGGATTTTTAGACATCAGTCCACTTCACAGGGTCAAAGTGTTCCCTTTTGCAGGTTACTGTGAGACAGGGAGATCCATCAGATCTTTTTGAGTATGAGAGGATGCACCTTGCTCTCCACCATCCCACAATAAAAGCAGAGTTGTGGCTCAGAGAAGGGCAAAGAGTTGAGCAGCTCTGACATATAAAGTCAAGAATGGCAGCCTAGTCCCACTTCTGACTTTCCATTACCAAATACCTTTCAGTTGCTCCGTTTCTGTAAGAGCAGGTATCAACTACACCTAGTTACACACAAAGGCAAGAGCCTATTTCAGAAGATCTAATGTAAGAGGTTTCTCCCCCCACTTATACAATGTCTTCCTTTGTCTGTCCCCATCTTGATAGGCCTTGTTTTTTTTCTGTCTGATACACTTTCCTGTGCACTGCCTGGTCACTGGCTCTTCAGGGCTCAGCACACGTGCAACTGCATCTTCCTTTCCAATTTCTATCTCATTGCTCTTAACAGATCGCATTGCTCCAAAGTTAGGATACATGAAGACATAAAGTCAGACCCTCAAAACCTACACACATTAATGCAGTGAAACAGCCTCAATTGCAACCAGATATTGCAGCACTTTCAAGTGTCTCTTCAGCGTTCACTCAAACAGCCTCTGTAACCTGCAGAACACAAAGTGTTCTGTTTCCTACATGGGACACTCCTCAAGGGTAGGATTTCTTCTCCTCACTTTTTTGCAGTGCTCTCCATTTCCTCCCTTGTTCACATTCTCAGACTCACACCATTCCCCTGAGCAGCCAAAATGCAGCAGGGTGTTTCATTCCCCTTTGAGACCATGGAGAGAAAGCTGTCTGCACTTTAACTGAATGCAAATACTTTCCTTGGGTGAAGTGCCTCCTCCCCAGTCCTTCAATTTGACAATGATGTCCTGAGTGCAGTGAAGTTGTTATGCTTCTCCCACCTAAGGTACTCAAAGCACGAGTATTTCAGTGGGGGAAAGGTGAGCCAGTTTGAACAAGTCTGGAAGAAAGACAAATCACAGCCTATCCCCGGAACCAGATCTGAGCAGCTTGTGAGCTTGCAGGAGCACTATGACTGTATTTTACCTCATCAGCTTTCATTCCCCTTCTCCTCCATACACACCCCACAGGCTGTGCAAGGTTTTCCATGGTAAGGAAATCTTGTCTGGAATATGGAGAGGCTGTGCCCTTGAGACACCAGTTTAGTGGAGCCCCTTGAGAGGGGATATAGTGCTTGGGTGCTTCAGAGAAGCATGCACAGATCATGGAGAAGGACCACAGCGGAGCCACCAGCATCCATAACAATGGATGTTATGGATTTGACAGAGAAATTACCATGCCAAGTTCTCTGGACTGTGTTACGTATGAAATCAAACTACATGATCCCTCTGGCCTTAAAATTTAGCTATAGTAAAATCTTATAATACTTCCCTTTTCCCTTAATGTAAGGAATATTTCTTGACGAAGCCCAGCTATATGTATTTTCTTCTTTCAGCTCAAGAGGGGCAGCTTTTTATGCTGAGAAAATTCAGAGGTCATTTCTCTGAGATTTACTGCTTTTTGTTACTTGGCCTTTGAGCCATGAGAGAAGAAAGTGTCTGTCTTAAAAGCTGCTCTGACTGACTAGAATACAGCTATTCTGGGTGCCTTTGCAAGAATGGCTGTTTTTTTTTTCCAGGCAGCTGTATCAATTTACAAACCAGAAACCCCTCCATCTGTGTCTATTGTCTCCCTCTTTTTGAACTCTGTGGTTTGACACAAGTGAGGATTGGAGCAGCCTAAACAATGCTGCCGGTGAGATCACGCAGATGATCTTTCAGACAGGGGCTGGCATCATAGGCTATTCCTCATACTAGGGATCATCATCAGCAGCAGCACAAACGCCTGGGAAACCTATTTTACAGGTTGATGTTAATGATTTATAGCATTACCGCAACTGTAGCCTCTTTGGAGCAAACAGTTGGAGTATGTTTTGCTAAAACTTTAAACACCACAACTTCAGCCAGTTGTAATAAGTCTCCATTTTCATCCTCCCGCATGGGAAGGAGTCAGCTCATTTAGTCAAAGGTCAAGTAAAGGCTGACTCTTGAGCACATGTGCACTACTCTGTGAGGGAAAGATGATTGGATTCAAACCTTTGGCAGGCTGGAAAGGAAACAGCACGTAGATGCCCAGCAGGAAAGCTCTCCTAGGCATGCTAGTGACAGGAGCTAGGCCAGCCAGTGCCTTTCTTCCAACCCTGGGAATCCAAACACGGTGGCTGCAAACAGACAGTATCTTGCGATCTCATAATGGAGGCCACCATCTCAAAGGGCTAAGGAAAACAGTAGGATGGAATTCCTCTATGCCCCTAACAGCAAATGGGACAGAACTTTGCTCTCATTTCAGATGTGCAAACACAACCCAGACCAAATAATTACAATAGTGTCCACACACTCAGTATTTTCCCTGGGAGCCAGCTGGTTGGCTAGGGAGAGGTAGGAGCCATGTTACATGCCATCTATTTATTTTATGTATTTATTTATTCATTTTATATGGAGGACATACTAATTTTCCAAAATTCATCTTCTCAGAAGCGGCAAAGTACATTTATCAGTCTCATTGACCCTTCGGCTTTGGGGAATCACAGTCTGATATATTATCTGATAATCATATTACATACCTGAACGCTGCCTTTCGTCCATTCCCTGGGGCTGGATAGTTCCAAGTCACAGGGAATGAATACCGATTGGGTAGCATTTACACGCCGTGCATCCTAGCTGGCTACACACGTGAGAGCATGAAGGTCACCCACTGAATTGTTTTGTGCTTTAGTCAATATTGTCCCATGTGCTTCAGCAGCCCTGTTTCCAGAGAGCATGATCTAATTGAAAACCAAAGCTCTGCATCAGAATGCCAGCCAGATGCCTCACCCAGGTCCCTCCTTTTCCTCTGAGCTACAACCACTTACATTTGATACTAATGGCTCTCATCTTTACCAGGAATAAAAAACATAACAAGAGCTTATTTGAACACTCTACATGAGATAGGTGGAAGCTGAAATGGCAAAGATGGGAGGGTTAAATGTGCTTTCTAAGGAGTTCGAAAGAAGCTGTGGAAAAAGGTAGGAATAAAAAATAGTTCCATGAATATTGATGCAAATGTTTAACAAATATATATATATGTGTGTGTGTTTGTGGTCTTCTTGCAGTTGCTTTTCAGAACTTATTCTCATGACTTACCCTGAAGTAGCCCCAGTGACTCAATTTGACAAATGCTATGGAATATCTTAAGTTTTGTAGTGATAGAACAAGGGGCAATGGGTTCAGGTTAGATATAAGGCAGAAGTTCTTTACTGTGAGGGTGATGAGGCACTGGAACAGGTTGCCCAGAGAAGTGGTAAACGCTCCATCCCTGGCAGTGTTCAAGACAGAGCCTTGGGCGACATCGTCTTGTGTGAGGCATTCTTGCCCATGGCAAAGGGTTGGAACTGGATGATCTTAAGGTCCTTTCCAAACCAAGCCATTCTATGATTCTATATTCTACGAGTAATCAAGATCCCTATTTGTATGTGTGTTTGCACCTTTAACTCAACCCTAAACCTTTTTCTTTTTGTGCTCACCATAAATAAATGTGTATTGTGTTCCATGCCATCAAAAAGGCCAGAAGGGCCTTAGAATTATCTCAAAGCTAAAATTCTCATGGTCAGTGCCATGGAAACATTCCTTTAAGGAAAAACCAAAATGCGGGCACAGAAAGAACCTTGGCTTACTCAGTGTTGCACAGGAGGACAGGGACAGAGCAGGAACACAGAGCCCAAGACACAAGTGCTAGCGTTTCACCGGAGGACCATTGAGGATCGCTCTCGAAATGGCCATCAATTATCAACCATGTGAGCAACTAAGATGAGTGATGAACCCTGCCAAAGATCTGCCCACACACCTCTGCCTGGGCAGCCAGGGCTCACCCCTGCGCTTTGGCTAACCTCCTCATGGCACAGCAAAAGCAGTCCTGATCCAACAACTGCCACTCAGCTTCGTCCCAGCTACAGCCAAGGGACAGAAACGATGGAGAGGAAATGTAAGCATCTTCTCTGATTTCCTCTGTGTGGAGGTAAAAAACAGTGAGCCAGGAAACGCAGATGATCACATAATTGGTTGTCGATGAGTGCCAAAGGCAGCAGCAACTGTTTGCACTGAGAGAAAAATCTCTGATGGTGCATGATATCAGCATTGATCTGCTTTACCAACACAAGGAAACATCCTTCCTGCACAGGGTCAGGCACTAAAGATAATAACCAAGCAAGCAGGGAGTGGGGAAGCGGCTATCTACCCAACTAAGAGATGCCTGTTGCTTTCCTTGCTGGTGCCGTTTTATTGCTATGGAGATAACACCTACAAGAAACCTGCCTTCTCTGTGCTATGGGTGGTGGGGCTGCAGTACAAGGCCAAAAGCTTTTCCATCCAGTCAAATCCTGCTTATTCGAAAAGGAAGAGCGCTTCCCAAGAGTTTATACTCAGATCAGCTGATGGGGACTGGTGAAGCCCTGGAGGAGGGAGCAGATCAGGTGCAATGCTCCCAGATCCTGTTCTTTGTGCCTCTCTGGTGAGCTTTAATGGCACAGCCCCATGGCTCCTCAGTTCTCTCTTCTTTAACTCTTTATCTCCCAGTGCTTTTTTCTGTTCTCCCTCTTTCTAACCCCAGATACCTTTTCCTCCTCTGCCAGTGCATAGGTTTCTTCCCCACCTCCCATTCTGCATCCATTTTGTTAGCTCCACATATGCCATCCCATATGTTTTTTCCTCTCACTTTCTACATGCACATCTTCCTTCCTCTATGCTCTCTGCCTTTGTCTTTCTTTCTCTCTCTTTGCCACCTGCCAATCGCAGGCCTGCCTGTGCTTTCCAGTTCTTTCCTTCCCTGATGCCATTTCAATTATTGGCCGATTCTCTGCTCGCCTTCCTCACTCTCTCTCTTTTCCCCTCTGCTCTCCCTTAGGGACTCGAGCTTGTCTCTCCCCATTTGTTTCAGGGATGCTGTTGCTGTGGGTTTTTAGAGATTTGCAGGTTTGTTTGTTTTTATCATCACACCCCTCTCTTGCTGTTTAGCTGCTTGTCACTTCGCTTTCCTCTGTCTGCCTACCCCAGCCAGAGCATCATTATGTCCTTTCTCTGTCTCAGCCCATCATTTCCCACAGAGGCCATTATTATTAACCATGCTGGGAGATGTACGAGCAGCGGTCAGCAGGGCTCTGTTTCAGATTGATGGGAATCAGAAATGGAAGTGGCACAGCAGGCAAGGGGAAGCGCCAAGTGGAAAGGAAGCAATGGCACCTCAGCAACGCAGAGGGAGAGCTGGCAGCTGAGCTGGAGGGGTCTCCAGCACCCACACCCTGACAGCTGCACCTTAATGAACGTTCCCCATTGGAAAGTTGGCTGCAGCCGGTGAGTGTGAAGGATTCTCAGTGATCCAGACGCTGCCTGTTGCACTGTAGATCAAGCCCCATTTTACAGAAACACGTCTCCGTCAGTGTCCTGACATCTCCAGGCCAGGCAGAAACACTTCTCAATTAAAGAGCCTGCAGACGGATCTTAGCGCTGTGGCAGGTATCTCAAGGGCAAGAAGGGGGTGGAATTGCTGCCAGCAGTGAGCAGGAGAAAGGAGGGAAGAGGCTATGATGTTGATATGGGAAGAAGAGTCAATTCCCAGTGCTGTGTGGTGGTGGGAAGAACAGAGAGCACCTGTGGCATGGTGGGAGTTAGGGTGAGGGTGATGGGATTCCCATCACCTCCAAAAGTGATGGGAATGTTCTGTGTTTGCAAAGAGGAGGGGCTTTGTCTTCCCTGCTTTGGGAAGTGTAGAAGAGCAAAGTGCGCTAGACATTCGGTCTTGGAGGCTCTGTCTTGAGGCCTGATCATCCTTCAGTCCTAAAGCAGTGCTTATTTGATGAGCTAAACAAGCAAAAGCAGCAAGAGCCTCAGTCTTGGTGTCCTCAAGGAATGCTGTTTGTGAAACACCAGTATGCTGGGTTCCTGCTTGTGACAGACATCATATAGGGAAGCCTTCTCCCTATGGGCATCTGCTCCAATCTATCAGCTACCACTCTTTCACTCTCATAGCCCCCAGACTTCCAGCAACACTCCTGTTGCAAGCACCACATTTTTGGGAAAACACTTTGGAGAATGCCATACTATGTGAACAGCATCTTGAGACAGCAAATCTTATCTTCTGGAGCAACACCTCAGTACAAGCTGTACTCTCTTTCAGATACTTAGAGGGGGATGCATGGTTTTAATAACCCTGCTCCTTCACACTTTTGCAAGTCCAGGAATTTATAGTTACATACCTCTTCAGATGGCTTTCAGAACACTGAAAAATGCATATGGGAAAGTATTGCTTCAAATTGCTCAGCCAGCCCTGTCTCTGCTGCCTTTCCCCACGGGCATCATTTAGTTATTGCCTGCATATAAATCAGGCAGTCTTTGAAGGAAGAGCTATTGACAAGGGTACCTCACTCCACTTTCTTTTCTTGACCTGAGGAATTCTGTAGAGGAAGAAGCCTATGTTACAAACAGTCAGAAAAAGGCCAGTCAGGTAACAGAGGGATTGCTTTGGTACACGGTTATTTACCATGTCCTTACCTCTACTAGGCTGATGTCTAGCAAACAACAGCTAAGTAAGTGGTCTGGTCTTTGGGTTTACAGCTAAATGAGCAGCCTTTGCTAACATTTGAACTTTGACAGGGGAAATCTCCCAAACAAAGCTGTCTCCTTGTGAGCCTATTTCCAGCATCTTAAAAGATGGTGCACATCATTTGCCACAGCAATGTGAAGACAGTTTCAACTGAATTCTGTTCACAAGCTTACGTTTGAATTTCCAAGCTAGGACTTCAGAGAGGAAAACAGGGAATTTTCAACATTCCCTCCTACATTTATTGACACTGTATAACCACTAGATTAAAAAATAATTGGCAAAGGGAGGGACCACATACAGGCAAAATGAAGTGACATGACAAAGACCAGCAAAACAAGTAAGACCGCAGTCACAAGGCAATGTTTGCCACTACTGTATTCATTTTTAGGCTGGAAATATGCAACCTCCCTGTTTAGGCACAATTCCCTGTACAATATCCAGACACTGACATCCTGACCATGACGGCTTTAAACTTTGAGAATGTCTGGAAGCCTTTCCAAACTACCTGAAATCAACTTTGATCATATAACTGAGTTTTCCCCCCTGCCTCTACCTCACTTCCTGTAGTCAAAGTCATCCTTGTCAAGAGCACCTGATTAAAATGCAGTTGGGGCTTATAGACCAAATTATAAGATGAGAAATTGCTGGGAAAAGGTTCCACACGTGAAAACCAGCTCAGGTTTTGACTCATTACCTCCTCCAAGCTCTGTAACACACACTTCCCTGAAAAACTGTTCCCTGAACACAAATTAAGGACTTTGAGGCATCTAGGCTGATTTTGTTTTTCCTGCAGGGAAGTGTTTAGAGTGACAAAGCTTCATTCTTGAGTGATCTGGGTCCCATACACACACCTGCATTGTCAAGTCCACAGATCTCGGCAACCGTAACCCTATTATACTTTAGCAGAAGCAAGGACAATAATATGGGAAGTCTTAGACAAATTTAGTCCTCATTTTGGAAGAATTTTACAAGTAGACATTTTTTAAATGCCTACAAGCTACTGTGTGGGCAAGGAACTTTGTAGTGCTCACAGTGTTTCATGGAAGAGAGCTGTAATATTGAACTACTTCTGCATCCCCATAACGAGGGTTCATGAAACCCAGAGAATAATCACCCTTACAGAGAATAATCTTTTCTGGTAGAGCTGGGGATTTAAGCCAACAACTACCTACAAATTACAAGAAGCTATGAAAGAAGTTAGAAAAATATCCAAGGAATGAAATCAATCCTTTTTCACAAGCTGTCCCCTGTTCAACACCTCAAGAGTGGTCTGAAGCTTTTCAGGATGCTTCTGGTTTGGTTTGAATTAACACAAGCAGCTTTTCAGACAGATCAGGTTTGGCCGAGTGGCCCAGACAGGGAGGCACGGGTAGGTGCCAAGAGGTGTGTTACAACTTTATGTCTGTGAAGAGTGCAGTCTTTTCAGGAGGCAGATACCTGGCTTTCCATTTAAGACAAGGCACATTTTATTTTGACTACCGCAGCCCAGGAGTACTGGAGAAAAGACAATTTTATAAGGCAAATCAGCTGACTAGATGGCTCACACACTCTCACATACATACGCAGATGCCATTACTAGTCTTCTGGGATATGAATAATGCCATAAATGACACACACACACAGAGATTATTTTCTTAAAAGTGACTAATGCCCCAAATGACACACTCTGATACCAAGCAGTGTCCAATCATCTTTTAAAGGCATTTGATTTACAAAAAACCAAGTTCCTGAAACATACTCGACATCAGCTGTTACATGAGGAGAGCAGAGACAGACAAAGAGACGAGGGAGATGAATGGTCAGCGGAGTTTCAGGTAGGATCTGCTAGTACATTACATATCAGACACAGGAGAAAGTGAACGTAAACCAGCATATCCCTTGTGACCACTTAATTTCAACAACAGAAACAAGGACTTGGGCTCAGTTACTCAGCTAGTGTTCACCTAGAGAAGTGCAGCAACCCAAGGAGAGCAGAGGCCCCCCGGGGCTGCGTGTAACTCAGCACCGCAATTACTCTTTCTAAGGAGGTTATAAAACTCTTCTAGGGTTGGGGCTGCACCAAAGGGGGAGAGAACTAAAAGGAAAGTAAAATGAATAAATAAATAATCTTTTTCTGCTGAAGGTCCGTGCAAACCAGGAACATGAGGAAGTCTGGGTTGCCTGAGCTGTGCCAAGAAACGTATTCTGCTCTGTTCCTGATGATATTCCAGCCTTTTAATGGGAGAGCAACATTTGAGGGATGCTCCAAAGTAACAGTGAGAGGTACTGGCCCAGCTGGGAGAGCAGGAAGGGTGCAAAGCACAGGTCTCATCCTCAGAGTTGCCCAACAACAGGAAGGAGAGCTGCGATCAAGGTAAACGGCTTCCCACTTTTCACAGGCAGAACTTCACAATGCTTTCCCCAACACCCCTACAAGCTCAAAGATGTGTAAGTGCTCTACTCAAGCCCCTCGCCCACCTGTACAGTTTCATGTGTACTCAGTGCCCCTGCCCTCTTGTACACAGTGACCAAAAGCCAGTGGCAGAAGACCTGACACTTCGTTTCTTTGTTAAACTGCTCCTAGAAAGCTCCTCTCCATTTCATGGAGAAGAGCCCTCTGGAAAAGCTGAGTGTTTCCAAGGAGAAGAAAATGTACCTGTGCCCATGCCTGCGGCATTGCCTGGGCTTCACACCCTGAGGACATAAATACTTCCCTCCCAGATAAGTCAGGGGCACCTGATGTGTCAGGGGGAGCAAGCAAAGTTGTGCACTGGACCTCACCTTAACAAGCAAGAGTGACAGGCAGAGCTGAGTTTGCTTAGCACTAGTAGCATCTCAAGGCTTTCCACAGCAGTTTCCTGCTGGAAACGCCACAATACTGAGTTCTGAACCCCCTAGTCTGCTAAATATTCCAATGTCTTACTGCTGTAACACTGATTTGCTGGAGCTGCCCAAGTAACCTCCTTTGTCCCCCTTGCTGCCATATGCTGCTCTTCTGTGGCTTTAGCAGAGCTGGTTGTGCTCTCCCTTGTGACAGGACATATGTTCACCCCTCATTGCTCCACACTACTGTATGGGTTAGATGTATCTCATGGCACATTACCAAGAAAAGATGACTTCCCTCTGAGTTAAAGCCCAAGTGAGGGACAGCAAGCAGTCAAAACCTCCTCAACAAGGGAGAAACACAGTCTTATGCATAGAGGACGACTTGGAACATTCAGCTCATATGTCAGCCTAGGGTCTGGAGAAACACACTTCCAAACACATTCATGTCAGGAGAAAACCAGACAAGGGGCAACCCTTGGCTGCTTTTAAACCATTTCTGCATTGATTCCTCCTTGAGATACAAAGCGGTGAGTGAGATGAAATCTCCTCTTACTCAAGCCTTATTTTTCATAATTATGCATCTTTAGTGTTTCATAACGACCAATTTAATCATTTTTGCCGTTTAGAGGGCTACAACAGCCAATCATGGTAATGGGCTTGGTATTTGGTAGGAACCATTTAACGCCCAAGAGCCCTTGTTCTGAGCCACTTGATGCCACTTAAGTTTGACAGACAGACTCTCATTAGCGCAAGTTGCAAAACCTCTCAGATGAAGCTCATTTCTTTTAAACAAACTCTGCTCAGCGATCCCCAAAGTCTCTGAGCGAGGAAATTTTTAGCTCACTTCAGATCCATGCAGGTCTATGGAAATTAATCAACATATTTCACCGTGCTGGGGGCTTTCTATGAAATCCTCCACCTTTCCTCCTCGCGGTTGTTCTCTCATGCTGTGCACATAGGCTCTGTTCCCCTGTGGTTAGCTGGTGCCTGTCTCCTGGAGGGCCGCCTGTGGTTATGTGACCTTCTCTTTTCACACAAAACCCTCTTGATGAGCTGCTGCTCCACACTGACCTATCCCCTGCCTCTAAGGGACAGCTCTCACAACACCGGTGTTTCTTGCTGGTGACAACCAAATACACATTTGGAAACCCTCAAAAATATTTATAGATCTCTGGCTGCTGCTAAAATTGCTGCCTTTGCTGTTCCTGCTACCCTATCCATTCTTTGGATAGAGATCCACAATGCAAAACAGAGCTAAGGGCATTTAAACTGCTTTAGAAACGTTCAAACACATGCAATTCTGCACCCCAACTCATATGACTGACGCCAAACAGATTTGATGACACTTGTAATCTAACACAGCTGAATATTTACTTCAAATGCAGCCAAAGCAGGCCTCTCTATGTGGCTGCGAGGATGAGCAGTGGGATAGCAGGGGGTGCCGCAGGTTGTGTTTGCCAGACACAGTGATGGAGGCTTGTGAGAAATATAAGACTACTCCAGTAAGGGAATGCAGAGAAGGACAGAGATCTTTACTCAAGGACTTATGTAGCAGAAGGGATGGCTTACCCTCAAAAGACTTCATGTTCAGCGGGCAGGCTAACAACTCAGCATTTCTACCAAGGAAGGACATCAGATCTAGGACGTGTAGTTTAAACCCATTGAATCTGTTCACTTCTGCAGTGTTTCCAAAGACCAGATTTGCCCTTTATATTTTCTCTCTTTCTTATATCACAACCACTGTACATGCAATGAGACTGAAAGTTGCAAATGTAGGAGTGCTAAAAGGAAAATACATTGCTATGTTAACAATTACCTCCTCGGGTGACAGAAGAAAGATGTATTTTGTGGTACGTTCTGATGGGACAGTGTAACATCTCACTGTGTGAGTAGACTGAAGGCTTCAGTAAGGCAACTAGGTAAAACACACATTCTGTTGAGCTAAAGGAGTCAAAACTAATCCTTAGAAAGGAAAGCCCCATGTTCAACACTACTTTACAGCTGATGCCAACATCTTCCATGCCTACTGCTTTCTGGCACCTGAAATGGAGACCTGAGAAGATGGATGGTGGGTTTCCCTGTATCTAAACAGTCCAAATGGACCCTGTGTCTAAACCATTGTTTGGTCCAAGTACAATTAATGCAGTATTCTCAGTGCCATAATTAAAATGGACTCTGTGTTTCACCATGGACAAACACACAATGTTACAAGACACAGTGTGCACCTGAAGAGAGTATTAAGCAATGTTATGATATATTACTTGAGAAATAGCCTGATGCCCCTTAATTAGAGGCTTCCTGCTAACGTACACTCAGCAGGAGAAGAGTTAAGGTTGCATTTGTAACCTTAAATCTCACCTTACCTGGCTTGCAAGTGCTTAACCGTGCAACTTTAATCTGTTCTTATCAGAGCACTTTTATTGAGCCATTATTAACATCAGTTAGATACAATCTACCATTCCCTAGATCCCCTTCCTCCCCAGCTGCTACCTGAGACACACATAACACAGGATTCAAAGGAAGCATTTAACTCTGCTATCGTTCTCCAGACACCCAGCACCACTAATTCCCTGGCAGCTTCCTTAGACAGGACCAGACTTGTGGTTGCTATCTTGCGTGCCCTCGGCCAGCCTGCACTTTGAAGGAAATCCTCTACTGATAATTAGTAAGTTCCCCTGATGCTGGCTGCTCATTAATCTATTATTTTACTCTTCTAATTACTTTTGTCTGTTTGAGTTAACAGTCTCCTTCCCTCATCTTCCCTGGTCTCTCACATGAGATGCTGCGTGGCAAAAGTGATTTCTCTCTGTCCCCAGATCCCTTGCAGCCTCTGCTGTGTGCATGGACTCCCAGACCCATCCTGGCATTTCCTGAGGCACAAGCCAGCCTTTCAGAAGGAGTGACTTACCTCTCCATGTGCCTATATTTCACCCTAAGGTTATGTACGTGCAGCTCCAAGTCTTCTGAGCTGGGGCTTGCTGAAGGAACATCAAAGAGGGCATTCATTATTGCACAGTTTGTGTTCCATTGCAACCATTACTCATAGTGAAACCTTACTTCCTGGGAAGTGGCTGGACATCACCTGATGATAGGTAACAGAGAATAAATCTCTTGTTTTCCTTTGCTTCTGCATACTGCCTTTAGTTTTGGCTTTTTTAAACTGCCTCCATCTTGATGCACAAGGGTTTTTCTATCTTATTTCTTCCTCCTCTAGAGAAGGGAGTGACAGAGCAGCTTGGTGGGCACATGTGGTCCAGCCAACCAAGCCAACTCAAACCACCACATATCTGGAGACTAACAGCACAAATTAACTTTAAGTCCCATGGGCAGAAGGGGAGATAGCAGCAGGAACCAATTATTTGCTCTGAAGATGCCCAAGTGCAGCAGAGATAAATGACGTGGATACAAGTGAACATGCCAGAGAGAGATTGGAGTTGCAAAGTTTGGAGCATGATCTGAGCTTTTCCAGTTCATGGAATTTCTGAAATCATGCCTTTTATCATGATTGTCCCCTTCATGCTTCTGTACTTTAGGCTGTAGAGACAGGCTTTGGACAGCTATACAGAGGTATACTCCGCAGTAAAAGGGTGACAGGTACAGTGTGACTTTGGATGCTATCTGGCTTCTCTGCTTTTATTTTGCATGCTTACTGCTATGTTTCACGATTCTACCATTAAGGCAATGCAGGCCTTTAAGGTTGGTGAATAAGGCTGGCAAACATCAAAAAGCTTACCTGTGCAGCAGCAAAATGCATGCACAGACACTGGCATGGTGAACATACAAATGAACACATAGTAAAATGCTCACAAATAATGCATACCGCAGTGCGCACCTGCATACTCATCTGGCTTTTACAGATCTACAAGCTTCACAGTAGCTAAGGATAGTGATAATGACATATGCTGAATATTCCAGTACATGTACTAAGATGACCCTGCCAGCAGTTCTCAGCCAGGCACATGCAGTGACCTGCAGGTATCCTTATGAGGAGCCTTAGCACCCCCTGAGTGGCTGCACTGCTCATCACTCCAGACTGGAACACAAGCCAAGACAAGCCTTGGGCTCTATGAGCTGCTCGATAAGGTGTGCCATGGCTACGGTCCTGTCCTCACTCCATGATCCTTCCAATCTGCTACAGCCCTCCATTAATACAACTGAAATCTCTTATGATCAATGTCTTTCCCAGGCTATCATCACCTGCATTACACTTCCCTTGCTTACAGCTTGTGCTGACGCTTTGGCACAATATGCTCATGCTTCAAATGGTTCAAGTCACTCCAAACTGTGTGTGAAATTCAAAGGCTGCATCAGACACAGCTTTTGCTTCCCTGGATGGGCCTGCACTCAGCATCCCCTCTCAGCCTCCCTGCTGCTGCCACCATTGCTCCCATGCTGCAGTAACACTGCAGTGGGCACTCACTGTGAGTTTATGAGAAAGGATGATTTGTTCAGCCACTGCATGAAAAAAGAAAAACTACACGAGAAGAGTCACATTTTCCGTATTTTTCTGCTGTTCAGAAGGAAAAAGTAACTGAAGAAGAAATAAAAACAACACTTCTGTACCTGCACTCCCTAAACTACCCCATAAATCCCTGAATCACGTTTTCAGTCTCTCGTTTTTCTTCAGACAGGAAAGGGAAGGATGTTCTGAAGACACGTTTCTGAAAGATTCAGAAAGGAGGCTGAGGAAGGAAAGAGAGCATAATTGTTCACAACACCAGGGCCTGCTGCAGCCTTTCGTTACCAAAATAGCTCACTGCCTTCAGCTGGGAGCCTCCCACTTCCACTACGAGTGTATTCAAAATGGGAATAAAGTTCCATGCTGCAGGAGGCTGAGTGATAGCTGACCTTGCTGTGGTCATCATGGCAAGCAGGCTTGGGATGTCTTGCCCACAAAGCTGGCTTTTGCTTTGCCCTTGGTTTATCTCTTTACAGGAGGTTCTTGCAAACAAACCTGCTTGTCCCTGCACACCTCTGTTCTCTGTGTCTCCCCTCACTATTTTCCAGCTACCACTAGACCTGGGATACGTAAGCCAAGTGGCTTCATCAGTGGGATTAATGGGGGTGTGGAGGCAGAAGCAAGAGACAGGTAATTATGAAGGAGAAGCTAGAAAGGGTGAAGGCTTTGGGTCTGTATGGGAAAGTCCCTCCAGACATCTTTGTGCGTGCAGGACCCCTGTGCTGTCATCCATGTTCACCTGGATCCCTAGATGAGGTGGAGACAGTAGTTCTAACTTCAGAATGTGTCAGTCACTGAAGCCATTGAGACCAGTTGAAGCCTTGTGACAGCATAATAACAAAAATGGTGAAGTCACTCTCTTTGAATGAAAGAAAAAAATGCAGGGAGCAGCTATAAGCTACTACCTTAACTTTCCCCTTTTATTAGTGTGTCTCCCTCCTACTGTGAAGAGAGAGTGAGAAATATGCTTGCCTAAAGTGAAAGTACTTATAGATTACAGCTACAAGGGGAAAAAAAAATGCAGGCTCTCCATTTTCTTCCTAAGGATGTTTGGATTGAAAGTATTAAATTTAAAATGCTGTGATTTTTTTCCCTCTCTTTAATTCACACCAACCTCTCTGCATCTTTACAAGCACTTTTAAATCCTCAGACGCGAACTGCAACTGTAAACACGGAGCTGCCAGTGGGGAATATGACCTCCAGATGGCAGAGGAAATGGGACTCAGTCCTAAAACACTGAGCAGTCTGCCCATGTGAACCCAGAGAAGCTCTGCCACCAAAAGAGTACCTCCAAGCACAACAGACCCAAAGCAGACTCCTGAGTTCGGATCACTAGAGGGAGACACGGTAACACACAGAACTGTCAGTGTCCTGTGCTCAGTAGCATTCTCTTCAGGCAATTTCTTTTGCTGCAGTTCACTTATAGGTAGGATACAAGAGTGCTCAATGGAAGGTTTGAAGCACAAGGGAAGCGGGGAAAGACAGACAGAATCCACCATGCTGAGCAGAGTAGGCAGAAGACCTGTCCTCTCTTTGTCCTAGTCATGGCAGAAAAGCCCCTTGATTTCAATGGTTTTGTGCTGGTGGGAATGATGGAGAATTTGGTAAGGTTCATTAACCTGCTACTGAGATCCTATTATGGTAGTCTATGACAATTCCTTTCCCTGTCACCATTAATTATGGAAGATTTAGAATCGTCATCTTCTGGGGTGCTCAGTTTCACTGAGCAGCCTTCTGGCAACTCTACCTGACTCCAATGTGCTCTGAAGGACATCATTTCTATGTGGTAGGAAGGCCACCAACTTGGTGCTCAACTGTCACATCTTGCCACCAACTGCACAGAGACTCTTGACAGAGGCGGAGCAGGTGAGCACTGACCAACAGACTCCAGATGCTCCTCTCCTATCACTGCTGATAGGGCAAATTCCCTCCTCACAGAAACCTGTTCCACAGAAATGCCAAAATACTTGAGGCCTTGCTCTTCCTCTTTGCCACAGGACAGGAGAGAGAAATCAAAGCTGTTAAGGACATGAACGCTTCATACATCAACAGTGTTTGTACTGAAACAGCACCACAGACCACAGCAACTGAAGAGCACTGTTACAATAGGAGGGATCTCTGGGCACTGTATGTGTCTCTGAGCACAGAAGGAAGAAATCAAAGCTCTCCAGTGTTGAGGAGAGAGCATGTCCAGGACTTGGGTTTATTATAGGTGAGGAATGGGGCAGGGAGGCTTTTGCTGTGGGCCAGGCACTAGGAAGAGGGGACTTCTGAATGAGTAAAAAATGTGGAACCGGCGGAAGTGGGGAGCAAACAGAAGTTGAAACAACTTTGGATGCCTTCTGGAGAAGCCCTGAAAAAGCTGAAACTTTGGCTTGTTTCCCGGGCTCTTTGCGAGCCAGCAACCTTCATTTTTCCCCTATAATTTTGGATAAGAGGAAGCCCAGACAAAAAGAGAAAAAGATATCTCAGAAAGAGTCCTAAAACAAACTGGGAGTGTCGAAGAGGCAAAATGAGATGTTTGTGTGGAAGATGAGACCACATTTTGTGCCAGAATATTTTGAGGATGCAATGAAAAAGAAAAATAAAAAAAAAATATCAAAGCCAAAACTAAAAACAGGAGGAAAAAGAGACTTGGTTAAAAAATTGTCAGTTGCCTCTCAACATCCTAAATGCAAGGTCGAACAGGTATCTTCTAAATCTTTAGTTTCCTGATCAGACAAACGCAATTAGAGGGGGAGAAGGTTGTGACATAAGAAGAGCTGTCACAGTAACATCACAAAAAAACCCCACTAAACCCAAATAAGAAACCCCAAACACACCAACATCCCAAAGGAACGCTCCATGATTGTTTTACTGAGGTTTTAAGTGTGCAGCAGAAAGGTGGACTAAATCCAAATGGTTTAGATAACCAGAAAATCCCCTTCCAACTCACAGAATCATAGAATAGTTAAGAGCTAGAGAGGACCTTAAGATCATTCAGTTCCAACCCCTGCCATGGGCAGGGGCACCTCATACTAAGGCATGTCACTTAAGGCTCTGTCCAGCCTGGCTTGGAACACTACCAGGGATGCAGCATTTACCATGTCTTTGGGCACCCTGTGCCAGCGCCTCACCACCCTCACAATAAAGAACTTCTTCCTTATATCTAACCTGAACTTCCCATGTTTCAGTTTGAACCCATCATACCTTGAGCTATTGCTACAGTCCCTGATGAAGAGACCCTCCCCAGCATCCTTGTAGCCCCCATGACTATGTAGTGCCTACAGGGTTGACTTGTGGTGATTCTGGTTGAGGGTTTTCTGTTTGTTACTGTCTTCAGGTATAAACTGGATTCGCCTGCACAACAGTGCAGTAGCAAGGCTCTGGACTTAGCAATGAAAAGCAAACAAACGTAGTGCATAATGACCAAAGTTGTCCATGTGAACAATATGGCCTTCTTAAATCCCATGCCTTCAGACAGCTCTGTGCTTCCCTCATGTTCAGCCCTACAAAGAGACTGGCATGCACTGAAGGAAGACACATGAGTAAGCGGGGGTGTGAGACAATCTGTCTCTTTCAGTTTAGGTCTCATTCCCAACTCAAGTAACTGAGCCCCAAAGCATGAAGTTTAACATCCTTTTCAATATTTTTGTTATGAATAACAAGAATATCCAGATTTGTCACATTATCCTCAGGAACACCCAAACTGTTAAGAGTCTTGCCAAGTTCTCGTCTTTAAATAACTTTTCATGGCAATGAGTTCTACAGCTGTTTATAAACATATTATATGTATACCAGCTCAATTACACAGAGCATGCAGGCACTCTTCTGTATTCTCTATCTTTTCTAAACTTCTCAGGCTATAGTACATTCTCTAAGACTCAATAAGAATTTCTAACACCCTCTAGGGAGAATCAGAATGGCGTATTTGACAAGCCTTCCCATCTCCTTTCATTTTATGCTGTGACATGAAACTTGGGTGTTGCAATCAATACTTATCTGCTTTGCTCTAGAATGGTGTTTATGCTGTGATTACCACTGTAATAACTAAGCTCCCTTTCTGAGCCAAAGTGGGTATCTTCAGACTGTCAGATGGAATTTGGGAGAATCCAGGCTGTTCTCTATCGAACAGCCTTGCTGGGCTGAAGGTGGGGAAGCTGAATCAGGAATGAGATATTTGGTGATTTCATGCATTTTTCACACTCCATAGATGCTTTAGGAAACCAAATTGTTTGCTCCCCAGTAAAGCCTCAACTGTTCAACCTTGAGCTGAACCCCATAGGGATGAACATAGCCTTTTCTCCCTGCCACCAGCTCTCAGATTGCCACCACACACAGGTACCAATCTCATGACACTTGCCAGAGTACCCATGAGCATGGCCCTCAGGAGGGTTTCAACCATCAATGCCTCTTGGGAAAGGAGCAGAAATACGAATGGGACTGTTTCTGTTAGCTTGAGCACAAGCTCCTTGGGACAGGAACTGCCTTTTTCTTCTGTTTGTCTGCCCATCCAGGATAAAAGGATTGGCAGTGAGATGTCTGGTAATGCAAAGACCTTGCAATAACTGTCCACATTCATATTGCTACTAACCCAATTCACAAGAGGCTACTCTTTAGGGCGTCTGATGAGAGGGTGTTTGCTGATAAGAATATGAGCCTACATGAATCTATTTTTCCCAGGAAGCTCTTTTTCAGTCAACCAGGCATCTAGCATAGCTCTGAATAAGATGGGGAGATGCAGAATGATAAATGATAAAGACTCTGGACTGTGATCTCATCAGCTTATGGGTAGGGAGAAGTCACATTAGCCTGAATAAACTTAAGAAAGACATGAAGTAAAACTAAGATGAGATCAAAAGTAGGCATTGTCGACTATCTCCAAATCATCCTACTGGATTCTTCTCTTGGCTGTGTTAGTTGTTACTTTGGTGCATGGTACAGATAAAACAGAGCACCTCTTAACATAACAAATCAGAGATGGGTAGACTGCCTCTGGTAGCCCACACAGAATGTGTTAACATTCATGGTACATGGCCCTGTGCTGGAACTTCGTCCAAGTTGTGGCACAACTACTGGAAATTCGCTTTCAGTGATGGAAAAATAATCTATACCTTTGTGGACATGGATCATTTAGGTTATGAGTTAATATCAAGCAGAGGAAAAAACAGAGTAACATCTTCTCTTTGTACAAAGTCACAGAGGAGACAATCTGAGTCTGTCCCTTTCAAGAGATAAGGGACTATAGCATATCCCCATGTGACGTATTTCTAATGCTGACAATTGCTAACTCATGTAGTCTATATAGAAAGTCATCAATACTTGGTCCCGCTCAAAATGAACAAACCAGTTTCCTAACAAATCCAGTTCAAGGGTGGCTGTGGTCACTGCTGGCTTGAGGGAAAGAGCTAATGAAGCTGAGCACCCAGGCAATGCCTGTTAAACTATCCACAACTAGTTAGACCAGGTTACTGATGTCCTACAGCATGTTGGATAAGAAAGAAAAAGGTCTCGTTGACTCCCTCCACCTGCTCAAAACCCACTCAATCATCCAAAGAGGACTGGAAGTGGAAAGCAAGGAGTTATCTCACAGGGTAAGGAGAAGGTTTTTATCTATGGGTTGCTTCAGGACTTGGGGACTTACGAGTTGGTGGTGAGAAAAATGCCTACTTCAACTGTTCACTGAAGGATCAACAAAGGAAGTGATACAGCATTATATAAATCAAAGGTTTTAACTTCCCAGGTAGGCAGATGAGCAAGCTACAATCACTCCTGAGACCCAGAAGCATTTAAATGAACTCTCACATGAATCCCTGCCTTCTTTGCATAAGTAGCAATGCTGCTTTCCCTTTACATTTGTGTCTTCTCAGGCAATAAGAAATAAATCGTTTCTGTGGTCCTAACTCAGGTAATTAGCCAAACACTATTGACGAAGCCAATGAGTGAAAGAAGCAGCAGACAATTCACTAATGAACTCCTTGAAGAGAGTGCACAAGGAAAAAGTGATTTGGCCCTCTCACACCCCCCCCCCCCAGTGCTGGTTTAATTTCACAACCTGTCCATTCAAAACCTCCTACACAAGCTCAGTAATGCTTATACTCCTCATTCTGTGGTCATGAATTTAGCTGTGAAAAAATCCAAGGAGAGAGATATATTTTAGAAAGCTTTGTGATGATCTAAAATAGCTTTTTGATACATAGCATGATGCCTTCAAAACTAGCATAAATGGAGCCAAGATGCCTTGCAGTTCTGGGGATGGGATTCCAAGATCAGATGTGTTTCTAACTGCAGCAGCTATGGAATAGGTTTGGAAGCTGTATTAATTGTCAACTTCAAGTAAAACATTCCAAAGAAGCCCTTCTGTCCCCATCCTGGGACAAGTGCCTTGTTGGGCTACCCGCTGCTCAAAAGACTTGATGTGTGCCTGAAAGCAGTTTCTCTATACCCGTAAAATATAGCAGATGGGTTGAGATGGGAGGAAAGAGAACAACAAGCAGTGAGACCTGGAGGTGACAGACTGGGATGCCTGCCCTTCATCCCTGGCTCTAGCTGATTGTGAAGGGGGTGCTTGGCAGGCTTCAGTGCAGCAGGAGCTCTGAGAATGGATTGGAAGGGGGTTAGTCAGATGGTGCTGAGGAGTGCTAAGAAGGAAGCACCCCTGAGACACTCAGCATGGAAGGAAAGATGTGAAGGGGCACGATGCAAAAGTCAAAACCAGACCCAGGAGAACTGACCCTGGAATCAAAGCAGGGATGGGATTCCTCAGTCCTGTTTCTCACTAAACAGGGACAGAGCAAACCATCATTCTGTCTGAGAAGTCTTTTTGAAAGGGAGAAAAAAGACTGTCTGATACAATGGAGTAGGTGGTACAGCTGCAAAAAAACCGCAACGCACAAACATGCAGCCAAAGTGATGAGTCAGGACAGAATCTTATTATTGCTGCTCTGAACAACACATCTCATGTGTTCCAGGCCTTAGTTTTCATTGGGATTTAAGCAGGTGTCCTTGTCATGCCCTTAGCTTGGTCAATGTTAGGCTGTGCTCATGGAATAGCTAGGGAGTACCTCTTACTTGAGTACAAGAAAGCGTTAGATGGAGGACTGAAAGACTGACACAGAAGTAAGATGGAAGATCTTACATGAAATAAATTTCATGAGCATAAATGCCAGAGCTAGAAAAATCTATATACGTAATGAAAGGTAAAAAAAGTAGGTTCTATTTCCCTACATATGCAAAGGGAACAGTCATGCTTAATACTGAAAACAGCAAAAGAGTATCAGGTAGTGATGCTGATACCACAAAGGAGTAGTGTTCCCTCATCAGCTCTGCTCCTCCCACGTCTTCTTGGCAGTCTTTCCCATCTTCCTTCTTTTGGTATTGCTAGCAATGGGCTGGAAATATAAACCATGCATCATACAAACACGTATGTGGCTTACTGGCTATACTGAAGGGATGAGACAGGAAATCTGAGTAACACGATCTGACCCATAGGCCCCAAATGCATTCTCTGGATGCAGCACCTGGATTGAGCTCTTCTTCAATGTGGCATTTTCTCTTTCTCTCTCCAATCTGCTTTCTGCAATGCTATCCCTTTTTATGTCTGCTGAACAGCAGCAGATAGTTTGACTGTCTACAGCACATGCAGAAAGCTTGTACTATGCTTACCTTGAACAGTCTTTAACCCTTTACATATAGGGGAATATCACAGAAGACTATTCATATGGAGCTAATCAATGCTTTCGCCACACAATTCAGATGAAAGAGTATCTGACAGCAAAAGAAATCAGATCAAGAGTTCATCTCTTCTCAAAGGACATGACACAGAGGAAGGGAAACATAACTCTTGTCCCCATCCTAGTGATAAATCTTTAGGGAGTGAAGGTTTCCTTGCAACCCAAGGTGCTAACCACCCCATGGAGCCTGACTACTGAAAGGATATTCTCCTTCCAAGCTCACCACATCCCTGAGCACGGAAAGCACAGTTAGATAGCAGAACAAAGCTGGTGAGTTCTTCTTTATTCTGTCTCCACCCTGCTCCTCATTCCTCTTGCAGATCAAATGCCTTCTTAACTCACCTCACAAGACACAGAAATACTGTCAGCCAAAATGGACAGTACTATGAAATAATCTGTGCCACTGTTTGCCTCTCTCTTTTAAGGCAGATCAGTGGGAAGTAAATTCCATGCTTTTCAGAAAGAACCTCTTTGTGTAACATCTAAAGAGAAAACCTTTCCCCTCTCTCTGGCACCAGCAGTGTTTTGCCTAAACCACTGTGTGCTGCATTACCAGCAGTACAGATTGGGACAACTAGATGAAGACCAAAGCTAAATAGAATTACAGGTCCAATTCTGTAGAGTATCTACTGAAGTAATTTAATTTGTTCCCTCAGGCAACCTAGTTACTGTGCCTGGGAAACCACACTGCAAAACAAGCTTGCAGTGCATTTAAGATTCTTACTGCTTTTCTTACAGCTGCCTGTATTGCTACTGAAATTTCCTATTGATGTTGGAAGAGAAGGGAACTACTGAACAGTTCACAAATGACCAAGACAGTTGGGTCCGGTTGGGTCTCTTACCTGTTGGGGTGAGGTGCCTCCAGGTGATGACAGGTTCCGGACGCCCATTTGCCATGCAAACCAGGGTTACGTTGCTGCCCTCATTCACGGTGATGTCCGAGGAGATATTGGAGATCTTTGGTGGAACTGTGAAGACAAAAGGAAGTTGGACCTTGTTAGTCAGACTTCTGGATGGCAGCCTGTCTGACTCATTAACGTACCTACCTATTAAGTAGAGGCAGACACAGATTCCTCTCACAGGCTGCACTCCTCGCTACTACCTGGATTTCTGAACTTAAATCAGAATATGTGTCACTGCTTCAAGGATCTGCAGGTAGAAATAGCCTTTGCTGGAACTGCAATGATTTCTGTTTGGGCAGGTTTGGAGGTCTTCATCAAATAACCTCTAAGAACTACCTCAAGGCTGCACGGGAGGAATCAGCAGGCTCCAAGCACTGTCCCAGCTAATTTTACACTCCAAACAGCCCCAGACACAGTTCCACATCCTCCTGCAGCGTGCTGTACAATGATTCAGAAGCTGTATTAGTTATTGCTCCCTCCCATTGGCTGACAGAACTCATGCTGTTAGCCACGATGCTGCTCTGCTGCTCATGCAACCAAATGCTTACTGGTCATTGAACTGGGGAGCTTTTAAGCTCATTTCACTGCTGTGACAAGGTGAGAACTAGGAACACACACCATGGGTAATGGGAATTTGCTGAGGGAAGGCACAACGGTGACAGTGGGAAGGTTTCTGCAATGTCTTTCAGCCAAAAGAGATCCCCCATGGGCTGCCTGCAGCAAGCACCTCACACGGTGCAAATGCATGATAGAGCCTTTAAAGATCCACAGGACCAGCCATGGCTTGGGCACTCAGGATCCTTAAAGACTTTCCAAGTGAGTTCGTGCCATAGGACCAAAACAACACAATGGGACTTGAACAAGTACTTGTTCAAGTATGGAGCATGGTAGTGTATGGTAGCCTCCAAGCAGAGCAGGCTGTTGCAGTCTGTCCTCTCTCACATCCATGCCTTGCTTCCACACTTCACACCCTGGATGTGGTGAGGGAGTTTGATAAAAGGGAATCTTCTAATTTATTTTTTTTTTTATAATATATTTTCAGCTTCCGAATTTGTGTGTAGTGAGGAATGAAACAACATCATTTTCTGCTTTGCTTACCACAGAGTAAACAGGCAGCAGCTTCCCCTTCCCCCTCCTTGGCAAGAGAGGCTGATGGTCCTTTTGAGGCAAAGCTGCCTACGAGCTAGGTAGGGAAAATGAAATAAAGCCTAAAGACAGCAACTCATCAGTTCCAGCTGTGTTGCTGGATTCATAGGAATATTCTTTACAACCCACAGATCTTTAGCCCTCAGACTCATGGATAACGTTTCAGCATCTATGACCATGGAGCCCACCTGGAGGAACCCAGCTCTGGTCAGTGAGCTGGCAAAAGGAAGTCACCCCTGTTGGCTGGTGTCTGCTACCAACCATTTGATGAAGCAGAGGCAGTGGACAAAGACTGCTTTAGGCTGACAGAAGAAGCCTCACAATCACAGCCCCTGTGAGGGCCTTCAGCCACCCTGATATTTGCTGGTAGGGTGAAAGTGCTGGGCTCAAGCAGTCCATGATATCTGGGGGTTCAGCATGAATTTGCAGCAAAGATCGAGCATCGTGGGTTGTATTAGCAAGAGCATTGCCCCATAAGTGGAGGGAAGTGATTATATTTACCCTGCTTTCGTGGGACCACACATGCAGTCAGGTCTAGGACCTTCAACTTAAGAAAGATGTGGATCTGTTTGAGTGAGTCCAGAAAAAAGCCACACAGATGATCAGAGGGCTGGAGCAGCTCTGCTATGAAGACAGGCTGAGAGAGTTGTTCAGCCTGGAGAAGGGAAGGCTTAGAGGAGACCTTCTGGAAAGAAGGAGACTGGGGAGACTGGAAGGGCAACCTGCCATTACCTAAAGGGGGCTACAGTAATGCTGGGAGGAACTTTTTGCAAGAGCATGTAGTGACTTTACATTAGAAGAGGGTAGATTTAGATCAGAAATTCTCCACTTCAGAAAGTGGTTTGCTACTCAAGAATTAGAATTGATGGCTGATGAGCTCATGGTGAAGCAACCAAAGCGAGGCTGGGGGAATGGTTGACTGCAGCTGGAGAGAATGTTCCTGTTCCCTGGAGAGAAGGATTTTCACAACAGGGACACATCCCTGGCAGCACAATAGTGGGTAAAGCAAAACACAGCAGAAAATCAACCCTCTCCTCTCAAAGCAAAATCCCCTGACAAATGCAAGCCCTGCTACATTGCACATTGGTGATTCACTGCAAGCCACCGGCACTGTGTCTGCGCACGTAGGAAGAGGTAGGAGGCATCAGAACAAAACTAAATAAGCATTCTTGGAGAACGCTGATATTGTCAAAGAATTTGATCCCACCATATCGAGGGGTACATGAGAGTTTTACTAACTACAGATCCAGTTTGTGCCTCCTCCCCCTTTAGCACATGCCTGTTGTGCACAGCAAATGCCTGGCAGTACAAAACAAGTGGTCTTGGAAAGTAAGCAAACACCTTTGCTAACCAATACACTGAGAGTGCATAAAGGGCAGCAGAGAGGAATTACCCCAGTTGGGAAATGGAACACCCTGCCTCCCAGAGACACTTGGGTTTCATGGATACAAACGCAGAGAGGCAGCTTGCAGCATCACACTGAGATCTGTCTCAGCACTGATTTGACAGGACTCAGCAGCACTTCTCCTTCTCTTTTCTGTCCCATAGTCCCCTGTCTCACGGCTCAGGACAGACAGACCTGTTGCTCCAAGCTGCAAAGCTTCAGTCTGGGAGAGCCCTGCAAGATCTGGTGCAGAAATCCAAACCACTAATCCTAAGGGAACAAAGCAATTCTGAGGGCCACCTCAGTCCTGTAGTAGCACAGGTACCTGTAGTACATACCATGTTTCAGATCTGAGACCAACACACGCTGGAGGAGACAGAGTGGCTTAATCTGGGAAGGAACAATGGAAGCTACTATTTCTGCAAGTGATGTGTCGTAGATGCGATGTCAGGGGACACAAGGACCATGACTTTGGAGCATCCTCAGCACAGCTTCTCTGTGGTGTGCTGGCAAGCATGGGTAAGCAGAGCCCCGGAGTAAAACCAGTGGCTAGACCACGTTTTGGGGACTTTATCTTAACCTCAAGGGGTTAACATTTGCACCAAGAAAAAAAGCCACACAACAAACCAAGAAAAACTAAGCTCAAGCATGACTAGTAGATGGAGCTGTAGGGCAGTCTGAGGACCTAGCAGAATGGTGCAATGTCAGTCAAAATGGTTGAGGAGAGAGCAGTGAAAGCCACTATGGGGCTCTGGCAGCAGAGCTGCAGTTAGGACATGTGTACCCTGGACTTCCCAAAGCCGTCAAGTCATTTTAGTTCACAGAGGATCAAGTCAACTTGGCAATTACTAACAGATCTGACCATGCCAACCAAACGCCCAAGAGAAGAAGCATGTGTCCAGATGGTCGCATCTGGCTTGCCACTTTTCAGATGAGGGGGAAAAGGGCATCCGAGGCTGAAATCCTGTTATGAATATAACGGCTGGCTCTCTTCAGCTGCCACCTTGGTCAGAGGGCAAGGAAAGACTGAGGAGGGGGCACAGGACAGGAAATAATTTCCCTATGAATATATAAAATTTGGCTTTGTCTTCTTCGAATCCAAAGCCAGTTAGCATTAACGATGACTGGATCTTAGTGGACAGTAATTTCACTCAGTTAAAAAGTCAGAGACTTTTAATTTTCAGGGTGTCAAGCCAGCGTGTTAAAATGCCACAACTGTCAGCACCAGCAACAGTTAGCATTGCCTCCTTGGCACTTGTCATTACTTTGCACACACCTTTTTAGGACAGTCTTAAAATGAGAAGCTTTGACCTTATTATTTTTCCCCATGTGTGGGCTCTGTCATGTTTTCACAGCTCCCAGGCTGCTGGAAGAAGGATTGCTGAGAATAAAACCTCCTGGGACCAGGATCCTCTGGGTGTTGCAGCCTCCTTTTGTTCAGCTGTTTCTGGACCCTCAACTGGAAAACCCTTCTGTGCCTGTCCTCTCTGAACCATTAAGAGGCAAAAACACAGCAGAACAACAGAAGGGGAAGGACTACAGCTAAACAGAGCTTTCAGGTGTTCTCATATTCAGCCTAACAACTTGTCCCTCCAGGGGTTTCCCAGCTGCTGCTGGACCCTTCTGCCTCCACAGACAATGGCAAAGCATTGCCAAGCTCTGTAGTACTGATGGGAATGAGAAAATCACCAGGATTTTTCTGCCCTTTCAGCATAAATGTAATATGGGGTATTCATTACCCTGTGCTTAGGATCCACCTGGATGGGGTGAGAAGCAGAGAACAGTGTGAAGGCAAGCACAGTTGGAACCCCACTGCCCCATCCCTGGGGAAGCAGGATGCTCTGTCTATGCCAGGGTCAGATTCTGGAGTGATGGAAATGAGCTCAGAGAAGAATGGCTTGAAACTCGCATATTTGTTCCTTCTGCATTTCACATCTACAGGACAAGCCTGATGCCATCTCAGCATCTCATCTTACATGTCACTGACAGTAAATAACAACCTCCAAAGTAACCAGTAGCCATTTTCCTTGTGAATCATGCACTAGAAGAGCAGGGGACCTGCAAGACAGGAGTGGGGAAAGGGCAGAGATGCTGCAGGATGCCCTGAGCTGGGAAAGCTGGGGAGGCCTGCAGGGCAGGAGGGGTGCAAAGGCAGAGCTGGTGTGGGAATACTAGTCCCAGGCAAAATGCAGTGACAGAGCTAGGTAGGACAGGTTTACACAGAACCTGCTCGCACCAAGCCCGTTAATTGCCATCAATCCTTCACTTTCATGACAACTGCAACTCACATTAATTTAAATAATAAGGAAGACTGAGACATGAAAAATAGAGCACACTCCCCCAGTGCAATCACTGTTGCTCTCGAGATGAAAGCAAGTGATTTGTTTCCACAAAACATTATCGTGTCTCAAAAACACCCACTGTAGCAGTTATTACAAACCAGGGGCCACATATGGGAGGCAGCGAGGAAATGGCAAACAAGAGAACACCCAAACATCTGCTGTTGTTATCCTTGCTTTTTATGACCTAAACCCTTCAGAGCTCGAAACTCCTCCCGAGATATTACCTGGGAGTAATAACCAGCAACACTCCTAGAGGTCTTTTCCTAATTTATGCTGGAACTGGCTATGCCATAGCTCTCAAGCAGTTAACGTATCTGCCTTTTGATCAGAGCACCCAGATACAACACAGGAATAGGAACCACTGCTTAGCGTAAGTGGTATTTCTATGCAAGGGGTACTTATAGGCATGCAGCAGCAGTTTCTGGCTCCTGGATTGATTGCACTCTGGTTTCATGGTGCTTCACACAAGACCTTAGTGCATGAAGGTGGATGGGTTTGAGACACAAGGGCAGGAAGCATGGGACTAAGAACTCAGATCAGGTATGGAAGGATGAAAAGTGTAAACAGAAGGACACAGAGATGTAGTTGGAAGATGGCTCTGAGCCCTACAAACACACTCACAGGAAGTTCACAATCTGATTGCTCACTCTGGGCAAAGAGCTTTGCATAAGCCCCTTGGATGCAGTAGCTACAGCTACTCCCCTATCTAAAATTACAAGCCTGCTTAACGGTCATGTATTTTGCCAATAAATCACAAAATACATTAAAAAAACAGAGCTTTTATTCCCACTCTACAAACCTAAGATGCAGCAAAAGCTATTTAATCCCCCCAAGACAAAGAACTGAAAACGCATAAGAAAGCCCATAAGCTTCATTTAAGCGCTGTAACTGCTTGCCCCAAGAAGGGCACCTTGGATACAAATGGAGAAAGCCACCACAACCCGGTCCATACATCCTCATTAGTTAGTTGCTTCCTCCAGCCTATTTACTTACCTACTGGCAAGTAGGACCCCCATCCGCTGGGCCAAATTAAGACTCCCACCTACTAATCCATAGAAGCCCCTGGCTTTCAAGGCAGAAAGAACACCAGGACTTCTCTCCAAAGTCAAAGGAACTTTGCAGCCACTAAAGCCCTCTGCAGGTGCCTATCAATTAGCCTCCAGAGTTCTCATTTCCTTATTCCCAGCTCCCAATTAACAGCACTTTGCAACAAACGCAAAGGCGCTAATAAGCCACCAGGCAGAGGTAGGGGGGAGGCTGACCATCATATGGCCCTTGAATGCTTTAGAGCAGCCACCTTGCTCACCACAATTAGGGGTCCTTTCCTGGGGCAATTAATTGTCAGCAAATTGGCCTCATTAGTCATTGTTTAGTTAAAGTGTTTAGTGGGGAGAGAGGGTCTAAAGGAAGGGGTTGAGCTCCTAAATACAACTAAATGGTTTAATTTCCCTCTTATGTGTGCAGCAGGCTAATCACAGCTCTTTACAACCATAACAAGAAACAGCTTGCTGCTGCTTAGGTCCGCAAAGGGAGCAAGCCAAGGGCTCGAAAGCAAAATGTAGTCACCCTTTGGGATGAGGGATGCTAATGTTTCTGAAGCACTTTGCAGACAAAATGCGACATGAGACCCAAGATGTGTTTTTTATGGTCTGATTCATGCCGCAGCCTCAGCCAGAGGAAGACGAAGCTGTCACCAGGGCAGGAGGGCAGAGAGTGAGTGAAGTTGATGAACTTAATTAAAAAGAGTGGACTCTGAAACATCCTTATGACCTTCCGCTCTGCTAGGCTTGTTTCACCCTGCCAGTTCCTCTTTCAGCATTAAAGCTTTTGGTGAAGGAAGAGGCAAACATTGGAGGCTTGGGTTTGGGTTTAAATCTCCTGGGAACCAAAAAACCTCTCAAAATACACTACAGTGCTTTTACAACATGTAAAAATGGCTTCTTTCTATTGTCTGAAAGGGGGTACCTTCCCACATCTGTATCTGGTGGCCCTAAGGCCCTACCCTAAAAGGAAGGGCACACCCCAGCCAGGTCCCAACCCATGTGCGCCTCCTGAACATTTCCCTGCCCCAGTGTGGCAGATCTCTATCTGAGCATCACTGCTGATGCCAGGAGAGACCAAGCCTTGCATCTTTGCAAGCCTGACCCACAGGGATACCATGCAGGAAATTAGTCAAATCCAGATGGAGACTGCACGTTTTGCACTGACTGGGAGCAGAGAAGCAGACTGGATGCTGTAAATCAAAGCCATGTGGAAAGCCCTCACAGTTTGGTGAGCTGGATAGCGTGTCAGAGCTTGCTGCATTTGAGGCTAAGAGCTGATAAGCCAAACCATTTTGCTCTAAGGAAAGCTCTGTCACATCCAATATACAGTCAAGTGAAATGGACTATTTTCCCACATAAAATTGCATGGGAAACACTTCCAGTACATTGTTTCTTAGCAGAGAGCAGGATGGGGTGTAAACCTGTTGGACTGTCCCATCCATGAGGTGTTGGAAGTCAGCACAGAACTGGACTCTACTGCTTATACTCATTCCCACTGACTTATTTTCTTTTTTTAACCTGTCTCCATGAACTTTTCAGGAGAGAAATTATTTCATTTCCTGACTGAGACAGAAAGAGGGAGACAAGAATAGCTTAAATCTCAAGCCAACCTTGGTTTTCAGCACACTGAGGGGATGTTGTGGGACAAGGATAAAAGCAGTCCCACTCTTGCTCCTAGCCCAACATCTCAGCTGTAAAGCCAAACACCAGCCTTTCATTCTAAAGCAGTTCCAGCTCCAAGCCTGAGTCCCAGCCTTGGTCTGATGCTGACAGCATTTTACCCACCTCCGGCTTTTCCATGTCCTCCCATCAAGCACCTGGTCACCAAGTTTGTGGAGCCCAGAAGAGGAGGTCAGCATGCTCAGCATGTAAATGAAAGCACAAAGCACAAGCCAGGCATATGCCTGATATCCCTTATCACCAGGTTTAGAACTTTGGATATAAAGTATTGGTTCTTTGCTACAAAGCATATTTTTCTTTTCTATTAACATGTCAAATTTATGCTGGGACTGCACTGAGCCGCTTGTCTGCAGTTCATGTCTTTAGAGGACAGCTCTGTGCATTTCCCGTTTGTGTTCCCCTGGTTCCTTATGCTTGCAAAAACTGACTGCAAACCTTTATGGCTAGCCCTCCTAGAAAGCCCTGCTGTGCAAGCATAGCCTTCTTTGCAGGACATGTGTAAACAACAACAAGAGTGTTTACCATGCTAATCCTTAGGGATTAACCCTTGGAATGCAGCCTAATCCCAAACACTGTACACAGCTTTTGGTCTTTATTTCAAGTGTGTTTATATACTCCCTTAGACCATATTTTAAATCTGGGAAGTATTTACTTATGGGGCTGCTATAAGAAAAGCTTTTCTTCTGCAGATGCAATAAGCCATGGAGGAAGAGAAATCCCGTTGTCCCTAGTGTTGTGGTCCTCCAAAGACATCTCTGACAAAGTCTTCCACAGAAACATTAAGCATGTTGGATGTACATGGTATGCAGCTGAGGCCTAATATACTTGATTCAGAGCTCAGGGAACTCCTCCTTTGATGTTAATGGCCTTTGGGCTAATTCTTATACAGCAAGAATGGGTGATGGCTTCAAGGCAGTGTTGCAGCCAGAAGAGGGATGCTTCATTAGCCAGTTGAGAGAAAAAAGCATGTTTATGATTTAACTGAGTCCCAGCAGTCCTTGGCTCCTGCCTGTTAACTGTTTCTTTGGGAAGCAGACTAGGAAGCACAAGTATGAGAAAAAACACAGGGAAAAGCCTGTATCATTCCAGGGCAAGAGGTACAGGTTCAGAGAGTGTGTCTATGCATTAGGAAGATGACTGGGATTTTCCTGCTTAGGGGAGGAAGTCAATTTCAGCGAGCACCCCACTCTACATGAAGATGAGGTTGTCAATCACAGCTTTACATGCAGGAGAAACAGGGCCAAAGTTGGTTGGTTGCTTGTTTTCAGATCTTAAGCTGTGGTTATGTTCAGCTCCTTAGGGACACACGGTACAACCAACAAAACAGCCTTCACAAATCACTTGGTGGACATCCACGCACAGGCTGAAAAGAAAAGGCAGCTCTCTCCAAACCCTGTTCTGGGATTCCTTTGGCTGCCCATGGTTTATCCCACAGCATCTGTGATAAGCCACAGGGCGGCAAATACAACACACTAAAGTGTCTTGTGCACACCACATACCCAAGGATCTGGCTCAATTTCAACCAAGACAGACAGATTCTCAGTGACAAACCTCTCACTCGAATCAAATGCATGTGTACATTAAAAACACCTTTTATTAGAGGGCTTTCCTTTTAATACAACAAAACAAGGAAAATGGAGTGGGACAGCTTACTGTAATTGCCTTTTAAGATTGTTTGCAGGCTTCTAGGGGAGCAAAAGCTGGTGTAGCATTTTGGAAATGCTGGTTTTGCTTCCAAAGGTATGAGGAACGAAGCTAATAATCCCATACTCAGACCTTTACATGCTTTGGATAAAATTCACTCCTGCGCAAGTGCACAGATTTGGAGAAGAGTGTAAAGCACTGTACACTATCCTTGACCTATAACACTCCAACTCATGGCCTAGGACAGCTGTCTGTTAAGAAAACACTGCTGTTTCTCTAACAAGATGATTCACTTTGTCCAATCCAGCGAGTGATGAGCAATCTGTAACAAGCCACCATAGCAGCTTCAGTGAGCAGTCAGATCAGCAACAAGACTAATGTCTTAGCAGAGAGCAGCTGCCTCTTCTGATGCCAAAAGCCCTACTAAAAACATTTGAAGCAAAAAAATGAACGTGAAACAAATCCCCATCTCCAAAAAAAACCACAAATTTTGAGTGTGAAAAAGGCTGAAACGCCACATTTTTTAGCTTGGGCTGCTCAGCACATTCCTGCATTGTCACCATTGTCACTACTGCTGGATCCACAGATGGTGGCCTTCCCCAGCACAGACAGTTATGAAATACCAGCTGCGAGACCTTCAATTGTTAGCTATTGTTGAGCTTGGTGATAGCTGCAGCAGCGGGTTTTCTAAAGGCCAGGGTGTTATCATCAGCCATCTGAGAAAGGAAAGCCAAAGAATTTGAGGCAAAGAACCCCTTCTGTCAGGAATGCTCATCTACACGAGCCCGATCCAGCAGAAAAGAGAGAAAACCAAACAATAGTGCTCCTGAAGTAAAGGCGTTTTCAAACAAAGCAAGTAGCTGCTTAGGGCTCAGATGTGACTGTGGTGACCTCCTTCCCACAAAGCCAAGGTTTCCTGGGCAGGAGAGTTTCTGCTGTCCAAGTTCCCCTGCCAAAAGAGAGTGCTCTGTTTGGGTTCAGCCACGTGCAGCAGCACCTTGAGTCCTTGCAAGTTTCCCACTGCTTCCTTTCCCAGGCTTTGCCCTGTGCTGAAGATGTACTGTATGCGTGCAGACAACCGCAAGGGAGGGGAGGGATGGATTCCAAGAGCTTTGCTCTGTAAACACGTTACTGGTGCCATTTCAATTAAAGGAGAATCTCTCCCAGGCTGCCAGGCATGATGTTTATTCCTTGTGGCCTGTAGCTTTATAAATCTCATTCCCTTGTAGCCTGTAGCACATAAACCCACTGGCTGTCCCTCTTCCCTCACTGGGATTCAAGTCTGCCCTCTTCAAAACTGACATGTCTTTTGCTGGTCTCTCCGTGTTAGCAAATGGGGGCAATTAGCACATTATATGCCCAGTCTGAAGGAGACAAGGGCTTTGGGTACTCAGTTTCCACCAGAGCTGAGCAGGGTTACACAGTCAAATTGTTCTGTGAGGCCAGGAGGAGGCTGGATGTCAGGGTTAGCTATAGATGAGGGTGCTTACAAGAAACAACAAAATATTGTCAGAAGTTCTGGAATAGTGAGTATCAAACTGAGAAGAAATAGGTAGACATTATCCATTCAGGAGGATGAGGTTGCATCCAGAAAAGGTCATCAGCACCTTTGTGCTGAGTGAGAAAACAACTTTAGAGACAACTTTCATCTAAGGTTCTGCAAGCAAATACTCCTCACCCCAGAAATCCAGTGCTTCAGGCTACGGAGCAGGAATGAGGTGATCTCCCCTGCTGATCAGCAAAGGGCACTAATAAAAACCTGCAAATATTTCTACCACAGCAGGGGACCAAAAACTAGTTCCAATGGAAAACATAAAGCCATGTCTCTCCGCTGTAACAGCACATCCGCATCTGTAATATCACAGTTAGCAGGGTAAGCAACAATACCAGAAAATGAAGGGAGAAGGACTTTGTGTAGGTCTGGTGCTCCAGGTTCAGTGATTGCTCTCCTATGCACTTGTGATATAACCTTGAGTAAGTCACTCCACATTTCTAAGCCTCAGCTTCCCTTCTCACTGACTCTTAGGGAATCATGGACTGCAAGGTTTACGGCATCTCCACTGCCAGGTATCCAACTGGTGTCACAAGAGGTATGATGCTTTGCCATCTACAGCTCCAACGGGTGTAGGAGAAGAAGGGGAGGAGTATCTACAAAGCCTTAAACTGTCAAAGGGAGTTCCTCATGAGGAAATACCATGCTGCAAAGTTCCTTGGCACAGCAAAAAAGGGCAAATCCAAGGCAGACCTATAAACATGCAGATGAAAGAGACCTGATTCTTCACTGCTCGTATAAAGATAAAATACTGTTTTACATGAAAGGGAATGCAAAGTAGGAGAAAATCAGCTCCACAATTCATAAACCCAAGGGAAAAAGCAGGACCCACAAAACAATGTGGAAACTGAAAAGGAACAGAAGTGTAATCAATATAGTTAGGGATGCTGATGGATGATAGGGATACACTCACACTTTTCTGATGGCCATGATATACTGGAGTTTGCAAAAATGAGTCTTAAAACAAATAAAGAAACTTTGCATCAGAGCACAATGATGAAAACTCTGTCAAAGCCTGAGGAGAAGCAGAGATATAACCCAGATGGCACCATGCTATGGATCAACCTGCCACTGGATAGGGCACAGACACTCATGACAAATAGGCACAGGGGATGCAGCGCAAATATAGTGTGACACTATATGCTGGGCATACACTTGATGTATGGAGGATTTAATGCCACACACACACTGTTCTGGGTAGACTGTATCTAGTGCTGACAGATACCTGAGGGATCTGCCTCTTTCTTTATATACTTTGGCAATTGCCATGCCAACAAGGGATTATGGGACTGGGGGGGTTGAGAAGGAGAGATCATTTGCTACTCTGTTTAACAGCGAATTTATCCTCGGAGGAGGGTTGTCAAGATGTTGGATTTCTTCTTAAATGATATTTCTACCTGCCTATATACATTTGGGGTTGACGGGCTCCTCTCCTCTGTCCCTCTGACACAACGGCTCGCTCTTCTGGAGCCCTAAACCAACCCAAAAGCAAAGGTAGCTTCTCTAAACTGGTTTGAAGACTGTTGCCCTCAACCCCTGTGCCTATGGATGCTGCAAAGGCAAGAAAACAGCCAACTTTCTGTAAAGACCAATTCCTCTCCCTCTCTGGTGAGATCTCTGACTGACGGCTCTGTTTGTCAAGAGAGACAGATTGTCTCGAGTGTGAGATAGCTATCGCCTAGGGAGGCTATTAGAGGGAGAAGGAAGGAGAGTGGGAGAGACAGACAGACATAGGAAGAAGGACAGACAGAAAGAAGAGCTGAGGAGGGTAAAAGAGGGAAGGAGCAACAGAATAGTGTAGACGAGAGAAAAACAGTACCACTGGATGAATTAAGTTGTCAACTTTGGCATCACCTGTGTACCTTGTCATGACGATAAATTCACTGAAGCTGAAGCCACACTGTGAGTCAAGAGTGAGAGAGTGCTGATGGAAGGAAGAAATAACAGCCCATTTAAAGACTCAGAGCAATTTGTTAGTTACCTTGGGGGGGAAGTAGTGACAACAGAGGAGAGGTGCTTGCCCATCACACTGGGCAGGGAATCATGTCATAGAATCACAGAATCATAGAATGGTTTGTGTTGGAAAGAACCTTAAACCTCATCCAGTTCCAGCCCCTGACTGTGGGGGCACCTCCCACCAGACTAGGTTGCTCAGAGTCCCATTCAAACTGGCCTTGAAGCTTGTTTTGGATTCAAGCTGTCTTCCCAGTTGTGCTGCAGAATATAAAGACATCAGCAGAGACAGAGATGTGGTTTAAGAAGAAGAAACACAGGGGAGAGGCTCACCAAGGTCCAAAGCGAAGGGGGCAGATACATGCCTTTGTGTAGTGCTGTGTGCCTCAGGTCATCCCTTGAGGTGTTGAGGGAAGATGTTGATAATAAATACCCCCATGTGAGAGGAGGCAAAGGGCACTGAACACAGTCAGCATCACAGGGCTGAAGGAACATGAAGGAAAGCAGAGATGGAAACTGCAGCTCTGGCACAGAGGGGTGCCGTGATGGAAAGCCAGGAAGAAGACAGAGCCCTCTGATGACTTTGAAGTTGGAAGCATGGCACTGAGATGCAATCAGCTTTGGCTGGCTGTACCAGGGAAGCGCTGCACCAAGGTGCTTTCCTGCAGAGCAAAGGAGGTTGTCACTAACTTAGTAAAGGTTCCTGTGCATTTCTTACAAGATGAGCTCGCTGGCTCCTGCTGCTCCCCAGAACTCCAGTGAAGTCTGCTTGGTGTGACTGAGGAATGGAAAAACTAATGGTATGATGCACTCACCTGCCACCAGACAAGGGCTATATGCTTTCTCTCCCCTTAACTATTAAAACTTCCAAAACTAGACAGCATTTGCCCCAGCTGCTTGAGAAATGCACCTACCTCTTCACTTCCTTCCCTTTCTTTCCCCCAACTCATTATTCCCCACACAGGAACTTTGCAACTCTTGTGCTCATAGAATACGGTCATCTCCTGCCATAAATCCTCTCCTATCAGCCATGGAGCCTCAGAGCTGCAGAGGTTGATATCCAGAGCAACAGGAGACCCCCTGTGCCCTCATTTGTAGCCATTCAAAGGCGTTTACATTTATGTGATGAGGCATGTCCACTGACCCTTCCTTGCAATGAGCTGATCTCAACCAACCGCCAGGCACTACACCAAGAGAAAGAAAGACACGACCTGCTCCAAGATGCATTCCTCCCATGGGCTCTGCTGCTGTGTGCTCCACTGCTGCCCCAGGGCTGGATAGAGGGGAGGGAAGGAAGGAGGAAGGAAAAACCTCAGATTTCTCCCTCAGGCAGAAGCACTGGGGGTATCGTGTTGAGCAGGGAGAAATTCTGACTCAGCCACACAAATGGAGAAACTAATCTTTTCAGCAACCACTGCAGACTTACAGACTTGGAGAATTTGGGCACAAGTGTATGCACATGTATAGCACTTGACAACTCCATGCAGGGAAACAGTATGCATGGAATAACACTCTCATAAGAGGCTATCTGTGTGTGTGTACACATATATATACATACTTAGAATGTGTATATATGTATAGATACTCATATGTGCACATACACACATACTGACTCTTGCTCCTTGTCCTGGGTTCAGCAGTAGCAGTCATTTTTCTCCTTCTTGGTAGCTGGTGCAGTGCTGTGTTTTGACTTTCAGCTGGGAACAGAGCTGAAAAACAATGATGTTTTGGTTTGGCCAAGGACTTTGTGGGCCTCATGCTCTGCCAGGGAGGAGGGAAGCCGGGAGGAAGCAGAGACAGGACACCTGACCCAAACTGACCAAAGAGGTATTCCATACCACAGCACGTCATGCCCAGGATGTAACTGGGAGTTAGCCGGAAGGGCTGGGTGGACTGCAGGGTTGGAGGAGGTATCGGTCGGTGCTTGGTCGGGCTGGGGGGGGCAAGTTATCGGTCGGCTGGTGATGGGGTGTTGTATTCTCTTCCCTTGTTATTTCCTTTATCATTACTATTATTGGTGGTAGCAGTAGTGATTTGTGTTATACCTTAGTTACTAAACTGTTCTTATCTCAACCCGTGGGAGTTGCATTTCTTTCTGATTCTCCTCTCCGTCCCTCCGAGAGTAAGGGGAGGGCAAGAAAGGGGGGGAGTGGGTAACAAGCTGTCTGGGTGAGGTTAAACCACGGCACTCCTGAAAATCCTGGCCTCTTCAAGAGCTCCCATTTGGTTGGTGGTTTGTTAGCTGCCAAACAGGTACAACAAAGCTATCCTGACTGGGGTCCCATGAGCTGTGTGATGTAGCCGTGTTGGCTGCCTTCAATTTGATATCAAATGAGAACAGGGATCTCACTGAGCCAAGCTCCATTCTGATCTGACTGGTCCCCAAATCAGATCAGCTGTAGTGCCCTCAGGCTGTGGCACTGCATTAAAGTTGAGGGCAGCTTTAATCTGCTTCACCATTTGCACAGTGGAAGCTCTGCTTGGCCTACTGGGAAATTACTGGTACGTCCCTCATTTGAGTACAGTGGCCATTTCTTTCACAGGAGTTGTGATCTTTGGGTTAGTGTAACTTTATTTAAATAATCTAAACAGGTAGCTTCCAACATTTCTTATTCTGAGGCAACCTTGCAGTTTCCTGGGGAAGGCAAACACACCATAGAGTGAATGGAACTCTCCTGACAATAGGTTCTGTTTGGGAGTCACAGACTGAAGGGGGCAGATGGCTCAGTGAAGGAAGTAAGAGAGAGAAGGTAGCAGGGTGCTCAGCCGAACATGAAAGCAGCCTGCAGCATATCTGCAAGAGGCCTGGACGCCCACCCACATCTATCACAATCCTTCCAGGGAAATACCACGTCTTCCCCATGACATCACCCCAAACCACATGCAGGATGCATCAAACACAGCATCACCAGCTGATCAAAAGAGGTCATTATCCTGCTGTATTCAGTGATGGCGAGGCCTGACCTTGAATACTGGGTACAGTTCTGGGCTCCACAATTTAAGAAGGATGTGAAGGTCCTTCAATGCATCCAGAGGAAGGCAAAGCTGGTGAAAGGGCTGGAAGGCATGAGGAATAACTAAGGACTTTTGGCTTGTCTAGCTTGAAGAAAAGGAGGCTGAGAGGTGACCTCATGGCTCTCTACAGCTATCTGAAGAGGGCAAGTGGAGAGGGAGGTGCTGAGCTCTTCTCCGTGGTATCCAGCATTAGAATATGAGGTGAGATACGATGATGACTTTCAGTTATCATCACGATACCAATGCAACAGCCCAGATTTCCAGATTCACTGCCCTGCAGTCTGACCAGGGCTGTGCTTTTGCAAAGACCAGTCCTGAACTGTAGTTTTATTTTTAGAAAATCTAATTTACAGACATGAGAGCTTGCAGAGGAAACGGTATTAGCCAGAAAAAAATCCCTTCCTCAAAAAGCTGTTTAAAACCAGCCATAACCAACTTGATCTCCTGGAAGTGCTGAGGAGCCCAGGACACCTCAAAGGTGGCTTGCCTTTATCTGTGTCTAGCCAAGGAACAGCTCAAAGTATTGTAAAGCCGTGATGGTGTCAGGATAGAGGCTACAGAAGGGAAGAACGACTTTCATTTGTAAAGACCATCCAGTAGTAGGTATGCCAATTAATAAATGAATGAAAAGAAGTGACATTCATTATGACATTTAAAAGACTGAAGTGCCATGTGCTTGTTAAAATACCACATATTCTGGAGGGAGGCAAAGAAAGAAACAAAGCTTGGACAAGCAGTGAGTAATGGAGACCCAATCAATTTGACTATTGATAAAATACAGGTGAGGAGATGTGCAGGAGAAAAATCTCTGCAAATCATCAGCTAATGGATTAAATGCATCTGAGAGGGAGATGGAAATTAACTGATCAATTCACTCAACAGCTGCTAATTATATGTGACAAGGCATGCAGAACTCCAAAAGTGTATGGAGCTCAGAGGAAAGCGGTGCTGGTGGAAATAGTTGAAGGCTGCTTCTTGCCACGATGGGGTAAGACATTTACCCCAGTGAGAGAAGGTCACTGTCACAGGCTGAACTCTGCAAATGTTGGAAGTCTGTATTCCCAAAGCACGGAAAGGGGGTTTCTTTCCCACTGCTTTGTAACAATTTGCAACATTAGGTATAAATATATGGTATCAGAATTAACATGCCAATCTAAACAAAATTAAATGTAATGGTGCAGTCAAAATGAGACCTTTTTGCCTCATTGCAGCTAAACATTTTGACGTTAGTGAAATGAGACTAGAAAGTTAAAATGATGTGTTGTGACACTCGTCTGTCAAAAGAATTTCTTGCATCACCACGTTCTTGTAAAATGCTTTGACGCCAAAAGAGCTGATCTTCCAATAGGAAGCTATCTCATGACTTCTTACAGCTCCTTTCACAAGTTCATTTTGAATCATCAGTCACAGTAATATATTCCTGACCACTTCCATTTTGGCTTGCACCGTTTAGGAAATGGTCACAGGGATATCGACTAGCTCTTGTCTCCTCATAGGCTTACTCTTATCATGTGTTCATCCCCTGAGACTTCTTTGAAACCACACCCTTAGAGAGTCATCAGATTGTATGAAATATAGAAAATAAATAAATACTAGTGGTGAATTAATTGGTCCCCAGGGAAAAAATTAGTACCAAAGTGTGATTTTTTTCCTGAACAAGATCAAACGGGACCTTCACTGGTGCGATTCTCAACCTGCACTGGAGTAATGAGTTTGGAATCCATTTATGGAGCAAGGATAAGTGCTAAGCACATGTTTAACTTACTGCTTATACGACTGATTAAATCATTAATTCAAGGGGGGAAACCAGTGTGGCTTATAAATCAGATAGAACTTCCAAATTCAGATAGTTCAGGCCTGAGATTACAAGAGATGTCAATTCTGGACTTGATGTGTCCTGAGCCAGCAGTCTCCCAGATTCATCATGTTAACAATATATATTATCTAGTGCCAAACCCCAACTCCATAACTTGTGAGGGTCCAGTATGTTCTATGCATGGCCTATGATGCTATTTTTAGGCTGTTTTTTAAATTCATGGTTGAAGGGAATTCAGAGGATGCAGTGTTTAATACAGTGCTCCACAAATTCCTGCTAGCAAGTTTAATTCAATCTGTCTTGGTTTAGGAGCACTGTCACGGATTGGCAATTGCCTGAAGAACCATAAACAAAGGATAATGACAAGGGGCATGTAAGTGCAAAGCTGTAAGCAGGTGTGTAAGTGGGGTGCTGTAGGAATCCATGTGAGCTCTGCTTTCAGTTAACATCTTCATTAATGAGCTTGAAGAAGTAGCTTACTAATGAAAGTGGTGGATGATGCTCAAGTGGGAGGAGCTGCAAACATCCATCAGGATAGATAAAAATAAAGGGGTACGCAGGGATTAGGCATAAAGGCAGAAAGAAAAGAACAGAGCAAGTTAATTAATTCTACTTGAGAAACAAAGCACCTTATGGTTAGTCAAAATCATGGAGGTGAGAGGACCTGCATTTCTTTTGAGACAGAATGGGTGTGAAACTTTGGATCAGACTTAGCAAAGCACTGAAGAACATAAAACCACAGGGTTGTCTAAACTTAAGAGTAAATGGTAAAGCAGTGTGGCACGCTATTAATTAGATGGAAATGTTATCTAAGGCCCAATCTAGAATACATCTGTACGGGGCATAACACATCAACCAATATCTATATTCACAGATGGGTTAAAGTATATCAGCATGCATAATGCTTCAAGTATAATGCTTCCCTTATTTAGTGTGAGGTGTCCCTGCCCATGGCAGGGAGATTTGAACTAGATCATCTTAAGGTCCTTTCCAACCCTAACTATTCTATGATTTGAGGCAAAATAAACCACACTGAAGAAGAGGTAAGGAGAGCCGTCCTTCATGTATTCATGAAGGAATGCATGTATTCAATATGCTTAACAGTAGAAGTAACAAACTCCCTAGGACTTAGAAGAGTAAAGTTTCAGACAAATTATGAAGGCACCATGTGGTGGAAGAATGGTCCTCCTTAGCATTGCTAAGATTACATATTCAGGGGAACAAGTCATTCAGGTCTGCTGCAGCACTAAAAAGATGTGGAAAAAAGGAGGAGAGACATTCCTCAGCCTGTTAAATCTAGACATAAAAGAGGACAAATAGCAATTCTCACACAACATCTCATTTAAACACAAAGAGTAGGCTTCATCAGTGCCTATTGAACAGTATTTCACAATATGGCTAAGCCTTCACCTAAGACTGATCTATACCACTTTATAGCTAGAGAAAAGATGGCTATTTAACTTCCCAACTAACCCAGTGCTCCTGAAAACTTAGCCAGAATTGGCCTTTCTCCCTGTAAATTCAGAAGGCCATCGGGCTGCATTTGAAAGAGTTAACTGTTTCATAGTTGTGACTCCCTGCAGCTTTGCATTCCTGTTACAAGACTATGCTACTTGAAAGAATACCTTATGCCCTGTGGCAGCTCTGTTACTTCATATTTAGTATCTGTATTAAGGTAAGACAAAAGAGAATAAGCAATCCAAAGAGAATAACTTATTAGGAGTGAAGTCATTTTGTCTGCCCCCTCTTGCCATCACCTGTGGTCCATTTGGGCCTACTCCAACTCCTTAATTTCAGTTATTCCAAACTTAACTGGCCCAAAAGAAGCACAAAATGTATGTATGCTAAAAAAAGAATATATGCTTATATATGCTAAAAAATTCTGAATGGATGGGGGTGTCAAGGGACAGAGAAGACAAGGAAGTTATCAAAAATAGAACATTTCTACTGATTACAGCAGGTCAGAGCCAGGCCCTGCCACTCATTTGCTCTTATTTTGGGCAAGCTTTCATACACCTCAGCTCATTGGGAGCAGCAAGGCTTGTTTTGTCCTACTCATTTATCTGGTCTGTTCTAATGGTAGACTGCCCAGGGCAGAGACCATCTCTCAGCCTTTGTTCACAGCCCTACATTGTCTAAGGACTTATTTAGAGCCTGTGGACTGTGCATTGGTTTTAGTTGGAATAAGCAAAATGAAATGCTGTTCTTTAGTCTGAACCATACAAGTGCCAAATATCAAGTTAAAAAGGAAGTCTACTTTTTAGTTAGCTAAGAGCTAAATAAGGAATCTGAACTATTAGTTCACTCACAAAAGGGTGGCTTTAATTCTGCATGGTGTTGATTGCAAAATGGCAACATTAAATATTAAACCCTTACTAAAAAAAGACGCAACTGGGCTTCAATAAAACATGTATTATTTTCCTTCAGAAAATGATAATCAAGATGCTTAAAATAACATTATTTAAGGTAGGTTAGTATAGTTCCCTTTTTGAAGACAATGAGGTGAAGAAGACAGAAGCAATGGGGCCCAGAGAATTTAAGGGGCTTGCTGAAAACCTTGAAGGACATGAGTGATTTTATCAGCAGGCCTCATATTTTCAATTTTGGGCTTAGATCCCAGGGTTACAGGCTCTGAGAAGAAGCACTTTTTGCACATGAAAAGTGTGATGCTGTGAACTGAGTGCTTTAACACACACAGAATGCCCGCTAAGAAATTCAGAACCTAACCCGAGAGGCCAGATTTCAGGTACGTAAGTACTCCATAGGGCACCTGCCTGCAATAGATGGAGCGCTGATTTTAATACCTCAAGTTTCCTTCTCCTCTTTCTCAAGCTAGATTTCCAATTCAGCAGAAAAGCTCTCCTTGTCCTGACAGATGGATGTGTATTGTCCCTTTTCCCATCACTAGCTGAGGGCAGGAGGAGGAGACACAGGGTTCAGATGACTTCCTGGACAAAGGAGGTTTGTAGTTGCAGCCAGATGAACATCATAGATAAGAACAGCAACAGCAAACCAGCCCCAGTGGGAATGGCAGGAGCAATTTCTTCGCCTGAAGGCAAGCCAGCAATTATGTTTGCAGTGCTCAGTGTTTGTCTGTTCCTTCCCTGCCCTCCCACTGCTGCCCCTGTGCCCCCCACTCATGGACCAGGTATGCTCAAGACTACTCCTACATCATGCACAGCTTGAAAATATGTTCTAGTCCTTTCTTTCTTCTCATGTATCTGAAGCCAGAGCTCTGATTGAGCCTTATTGTGCTGGATAACAAAACAGAGAGGAGAGGTGATAAGTATGGTTTTGTTCCACCAGGGTAGACAAACCCTGTGGGAGAAGGCTGTCTCAGCCCTCACTATCTCAGGGGATGCTCTTATGTATCCGTAGAAGCAGAGCTTGTGGATATTCCACTCTCAAGGGCAGCACCTGCCACCAATTTAGAACTGCTCCAGAAGGGTGTTGGATCAGCTGTGTGTGGGCATGCAGAGGGCTGGAAGTGCTGTGCTGGTCTCCAGAGCCAGTAGGAGCATGGGTACCTCTCCATCCTAATGAGTTCAACTTCCATCAGCCATGGGGAACCGGGATATGAAAATGGGAATGAAGGAGTAATTCTGAAAGCCCAGCTCTCGGTTTGTCGATGACCTGAAGAAGATCAATGGCTTCCCAAGGAGCAGTGCAACTATCCAAGGTCTCTGACAGCAATACTACAGTAGAAGCAGCTTGGGAGCACTCTTTCCCCAAGGCAACAGGACTGCAGAGCTTGCTGACAGAGAACTGAGATGCTCAGGACCCAGCATCAGCTCCAAGGCTGGCTGAATGCCTGTAGTGTCTCCTCTTGGCACACAGGAAGTCAATAAGGAGATTCTCAAAATGCTCTGCATGCTGTGAACCTCCTCTGAGCAACTTTTGTCCCAGCTCTCTCCTTTATCCTGAGTCAGCATGGCTCATAGCACCTAGTTACAGAAAAAGGGCTTAATAGGATAGCTGGACAAAATTAAAGGGGTGTTATTAATTTGACAGGTACTGCTGCCTAGTGTCATGTCCCAGGTTTGTCCTATAGCAATGCTGATTATTTTCTCTCCTTGGATCAGGGACATTTCATTTATTAGCACTGAACTTCCCCCTCACTGCCTGCAGCCACTGCTGCTCTGATCTGCCCAATTCACTTTGCAATTAAATTCTGTCCTCTTGTGAAAAGACTGTGCAGCAAGGTCTTGTGTTGTGTTTTGTTTGTCATCCCCATCTCTTCCCCTCTCAAGTTCTACCTGGTCAAAATAGCCTCTGGAAATCCAAGCAGAATTCCAGAGTAAACCTGGCTGGAAAAAATATCATATGGAAAGGAGTGGAAAAGCCATAACTTTTTGTACCTAAACCACTCATCTCAACAGGGAACAGGCAGCTGGGTCACAGGAAGCTACTAAGTCTTATGTGTAGAGGTATAAATGTGATATAACCATGGAGATGATGGAGACTTACATGGAAGGAGACATAAGGTGTTTTGTGCTGGGAAAGCTTGAAAACAGGAGCATCAAAATCATCATGCCCTTCCCTTTGCAAAAGCTGGCAGTCAGACCGACGGATGGCCTGGAAGACTGGGGAGCACAGCTGCTCCCATTTAAGTGATTTGCTTTATTGTCACTGCTGCTAGCACCTTTCTCTATTTTTTTCCCCAAGAATCACATTAACAGCTATAAAACTACAAATTTAAATGAACTCTGCTCAGGATCTGGTTTTGCTCCATAAAGCTCTACAAATCATGAGGCTTTTTGTTTGTTTCTTCTGCCACTCCTCCTCTACATACACATCCCCAGAAACCTTCAGATCAGTAATAAATAACCACTTTTCCTGCTTCCTCTTGTGAAGCCAAATCTTCATGCCTCCCTTGTCTTCCTCTTGCTTACCCCAGCAATCAATACCATCCTTTCCTGGGGCACTCATGCCAACACTTACGTGCATTCCTAGGACTGCCCGCAAGCACACATTGGTCTGACATTCCTGGTTTTGTGGGACTGGAAAACCTCTCATAAGCCCTGACTGTTTCACAAGCTTTAATTAAATGCAAACACTTTCCTCTAGGCTTCCTCGGCATTCCCTAAGTCCCTGTTCCTTTTCCTGCCACTGAATATGTCAAAGGCTGGAGGTAGCAGAAGTGATATTACCCGTCCCTAGGAATAAACACTTTTATCCCAGGACTGAGCTGGCCTGCAGTGATGCCAATTACACCAGCTTTTTTACGGCTTCATTACTGCAAAAACCACTATAAAGCGTAGCATCAAAAGGCCGGACCAGCTTTTTTAAGTGCACAGAGATACTAATCGTTGTGCTTTTATGTACTTGAGATGTTCTTTCTGCTCCTTCACTTCCCCAAGCCAGCGATAGCTCCCCATGTAGGCACAACGGAATGAGGAAAAACCTGGATAAAGCAGTTGGCGTAAGCTGCCTCTCTCTGGAGATCTCCGTATAAGAACCACGAAGCACTTTGGGTTGGTTTAAGCATGACAGCTGGTCAAGCAGCAAAGGTCAATACAGTGAGGAAAAAAGGGAGGAGAGAACTCAGCTTGAAGGATCTGCAGAGCATTACAGGATCTATTTCCAGCACAGTGATCTGGCCATCCCCAAAAGGCAGGGGGTCACACTCTGCTCTTATCAATAGCAGCATGAAGAGATTTAAGTTCCCTGACTGCTGCATATCACAATACTGAATAAATGCTTGGGTGCTGCATTTGGAGATGAACCAAAGGAACAGTAGGGGATTGTTTTATGAACTGGCTGAGCTGGATAAGACAAGGTAAGAGCTGGATAAGACAAGCCAGGGTGTCTGATGCCAGCTTCCCTGGAGAAGATAAGAGCTGAGATGTTTCTTAGACTGGGGGGTATCCCCAGGACACAAGGATATGTGTCCTCCTGAGTTGGGGAGGGGGATGTGAGCTGCCCCTAGAAACCATAAGGTGATGCTCCTTCTTCAATTGATTGGAGCTGCTGTAGCTGAGTTTGGCCAACCATAGTGGAGGCTTGAGTGAGGTGAGATGCTGAAACCAAACTGTCACAGAGCAAAGAGTAGCCTGGTCTGTGAAATGGGGTATTGGGACAGAAAGTAGTGCTGGATGCACTCTTGTTGGCATGGGTTATTGGCATGGCAGCATTGCCATGGAGGTGCAGCTCTTTCCTCCCTCTGTTTCTCTCCCCACAGTGTGCTGATGGCTGCCTGCTATCTGCCATTCATAGTGCAGTAGCTCTCAGTCTGATGGCAGCGTGGTACATACCCACAGGAACTCATGAGAACATGCTAAGCCTTTTCCAGCTCAGCATGCAACCGTGGGTACCTTATTATAAACGCGCTGGAGGTGCAGTTTTGATCTGGGGAAGGGAACTGAGCTGGGGCATTTAGAAAGAGCTGCTGGGCTAGAGTGATGAACAGCAGGATGCAGGATCCGACACATAGGAACTTGCACCCAGGAAAGGAGGAGGATTTCAGAAGACTTGTGAGTGAGGAGTGGCAAAAGGTATCTCTGAATAAAGAGAGACTTCCTGACAAAGGGGTGAATAGCATGGGAGCATCCTTTTGCTTTTACACCCTGCCTAACTAACCTTCCAGCTTTCCTTCTCAACTCCATCCTGAGTTCACCTCCAATCTTCTCCCCTCAGCTTTTGAAACAGAGCTGCATCAGATAGGAAGAAGCATGCAGCCTTGGCACTGGAGATGCACTCTACCAGCCTTGCCGCCACATCTGGGGGAAACAACTGGGGCACTTGGTACATGCGTATCCAGCTGTTTCTGTTCTGTGTCCCCTCTGCCAACAATTTCACTTGTCCTATTAACTGTTCCCAGCAACCCCACTTTCTGTGTCAGTGCTTGTTTGGGTAATTCCTGTTTCCTCCCATTTAGCACATAGGAAAAAAAGCATTAGCAACACTGTTGGGTTTAAATGAACTCTATTAATATTCGACTCTGCAAGGAACTGTGGGATAATTTTGATAAATGGGGCTGGGAAGCCCATCTGCAGGAACCCAGCACCACAGCAGTGTGTTCACAGCACATCGCAGCACACACAGAAGGGGGCAAGAGACAGGCACAGCATGGGGTTGGTGCTGAGCCAGGGCAGAGGGAGTGCAGAGGCAGGGGGTCTGTTGAACAGGGAAGATACAGTGGTGTAAGACAGACTCCTCAAAAGATCAAGAGCAAAATATGCTTTGTGAGATATGAATGGGGAGAGGAGAAGAAAAGCAAGATGTAGTTTGGAAAAAGCAGGCTAGAACGACTAGAGAAGCATCATTTGAAACACACTTAACTGTGGAGTGGGGAGAGAGAAGAAGAAACCAGCAAACTGTGATAGCAAAATGGAGTTAAAGGTGAGAATAGGCAGGAAATCAGATGCAAGCTTGCAGAGAAATGAAAAAGGGGCTTGAGAGGGACCAAATGCACATAGGCCACAGTTCAGCAAAGCACACAAATGATTTGAAGGCACTTCCTTTGGTCGATGTACTCGCTCACTTAAAGTAAATGCTTCTGTGACTCACTGATTGGTAACCTCATGCAGCACCGTCTTACAAGAAATGTATTGAAAAACTAGAGGTAGGAGCAAACAGAAATGCACTTGAGGGGCATCAGCAGCTAAGATGAAGAATTACCTGGGCCAAAACATTTGCTGCAGACCATTAAGGACTATTTGTTCTCAAAAAGCAGGTGTAGCTAAAGGAAAGGTGGCTAAAACTAGAAACAAGTTCAGAAGGACTCCTATGAAGGAGTTGGTAAGTATATAATTATTCTTGAGAGCTTTTGCTTTTAGACAAATCTCCCAGAGGGAACAACTGGAGCCCACTGCTTATTTCTATAGATGACTGCAAGTCATGCATTTCTAGTTGATGCATGAAGTAAGTACAGCCTGGAAATAGATTGCTGGGCTTCTCCATAAATGTGCCTTCAGGAGCACACAGCAGCAGCTGCAATATCCCATAGTCTTTGGAGGAGTGAAAGAACATACACATTCTGCATTCAAGTTAATACAAGGAGCTTCTATGGAGTTTAGACTTCCCTGGCATTTTCTATGCATTACAGCTAGATCTGGTTTTAAAAGATGTGGGCATCACTCAAGGTACACTAGTTCAACAACAGCTATCATGAAGATGGTCGAGATGGGACTGAATGTTGGAATGACCAACAGTCATTCCTACCTATCCCTGAATTAATTTCTATGAGCACTCCAGCATTCCACTCACAAACAACACTGCTGATTTTGTGCCTGTGACTAAATTTCTTTGACAAGCAACAGGAGAAACCTGTTTAATTAAAAACAAAGGTAAAACTTCTATGGGGCATCCACGACAATCCATCGCGAGCTTTACTGTGAAGTCCTGGAAAGGACAGACTTCTATCACAGAATGCAATAAAGTTACTCAGATGCATGCCTCTCAGCACCAGAGCTTCAGTTAGACTCATAGAATGGGTTGGGTTGAAAAGGGACCTTAAGATCATTCAGTTCCTACCCCTTGCCATGGGCAGGGACACCTCACACTAGACCGTGTAGCCCAAGGCTCTGTCCAATCTGGCCTTGACCACTGCCAGGGATGGGGTATTCACCACTTCTTTGCCCAAGAAGCATGGGACCTACACTTCAGGACTCATGTCCTCTGCTTCTCAGCATCTCCAAGAACCTTTCCTACGTTGGGTGAGTCCCAGCTGTGGTTTCAAGCACTTGTGAGCCAACATGTCTATGTGTGCCACAGCCTGTTTTGAACTCCCTGCAAGATGCTGCTCCACAAGTGGTTGATCCTGTAAAACTAATTTGCTTTTCCTGTGAAGCAGGCAAACACATGAAAACCGCCAGGATCATTTAGCTGCCTCTGACGTGCTGGCTATACCCATGCTGTGAGGTTCCAGAGAAGCATCTACCTCTCCTTTTGGAGAGCAGCTGCTGCTTGCCTGCAGCTGGTGGAGCCAGCTCCATCTGGAGAGCAGATCAGAACCCATTAAGCACAGGGGTAGCCGACTGCCTGGAAGTGGAGTTTGCAAGGCAGGGAGGCAGGAACAGGCTTGGCTGCAAATTTTCACCTCTTGTAAAGAAAAGAAATGGAAAGGAGGGAAAAAACAGCAACCCACACAGCCTATTGAGCAATTGTTCCTGCATAGCCTCTCCAGTCTAATTGACTTGGACACCACAGCTAATTTTCGCTCAGACATCTGTTAGCACACATTAGCGCATGTCATTAGACAGGGAAGCACAGATCAGATGGAGGGGCAGAGCTCAAAGGCCCTACTTTGGGATGCTGGAACAAGGGAGATAAAAGACAAGAGGGAGATAATGTTTGTGTAGGGCTGGGATAGCTGGATGAAGCTTGGAGTAAAGGGGAAGGATTTGGCTGGCTCGGAGCATTCCCACCGAAGAGTCTCGTATGTTCTAGCCACTTACCCAAGCACACCCCTTTCCTTTACAGGCATACCACAAAGGTCCTGGTCCTCACTAGCACAGAGGCAATAAAGGCAGAGCTCCCAAGAGGAACCCCAAAGTGTATTCTTCCATGTTCTTGCAGCTTGTTGCTGCTTTGGTTATGGTTAGAGGTCTCAGAGATAAAAGGGCAAGAGAAAAAGAATATAACTTTTCTCCCCTCACTTCACTCCACCACGGTGTCAGATTGCTCTGGGAATAATCTGTATTTAAAGCTTTACAGACAGGGTGAGTCTTTCCTCTGAAGAAGCAGAACTATATGAAAGGTACTGCTAGAAGGATGGGACAGAAAAGAGATAGCATCTCAGCAAACCCAATAACCAACAGTCACAAACTTCCTCAGGGCTATTTTGCAGCCTACAAGTGGCTGCAGCTAATTTTTACCACCCCTGACACTAACAGGTCAGGGAGTTGATTATTTCAGTCTGCCTGGGTCTGGGTATACATCAGAACCACCACTTACTACAGCCTCATTTATTCACTAGTGACAAAGTGTCTTTTCCTCCTAGCCAACTAATTCAGGAGCAACGCAAACCCTTTGTGCCTACCGGCACTGCAGCAGTATGGAGGAGGTATGTGCTCAAATCCCAGTCGAGCCTACATAAGCAATTCCCCAGCTGAAATCCCACAACACAATGTTCCCATCAGGAGTGGCTGCTGCGGCAGTCAGCATGGATTCTGCAGCATACAGGTGACTCTGCTGGCAGCACACCCTGTCTGCACCAGGGCTTTGGAAAGGAGTTATTTGGAGTTACATCTGTTCACATACATGGAAGAAAAGGGAAAGATGAAGAGCAAAATGAAGTTTCTCTGAGCATATTTCTGATTTTCCACAGCTTTCCCATTTAAAGTGGGAATTGCTGTATTGATTTGCTGATGTCTGAAAAAGGATTGAGCTCATTCTTTTATGTTTTAGCTCCATGAAGGTAACAAAAGAGTTTTTCCTTCCTTTTGGGTCACGCTTTGCACAAAACATGTGGGGAGCCCTAATAGCCTTGAGGCTTTTACTCCTCGACCAATTGTGGTGGAAATTAGCAAACAGGCTTCTGGGTTCAGAGGGCTGACAGCCACTACGACCATGCAATATTTATTTCCTTTGAAACAACGAGCCAGAAGTTGATGAAACAGCCTTGTTTTGCTCTAACACACTGCTTGGAAAGGAGGGAGAGGCAGGATTTGTCCACTGAAACTCCACTGCTGGAGTGAAGAGGTCAACATCTATTATAGGGAAGAAAAGATGGAGGTAAGCCTGTCAGTTCAGAGGGTGAAACATGAATGGTCACAATGAGTCTTATCCTCTGTTCCCTTCAGTAGAGTTGCTCCCACACCTTCCCAAGGATCATAGCATCACAGCATCATAGAACCAGATAGGTTGGAAAAGACCCTTAAGATCATCAAGTCCAACCATTACCCCAGGATTGTGTTCTGCCCCACTGACAGGCATGCCATTTCCAACTGAGAGAAGGACCAACACATAAACATCCTCATAGCCCTCTGCAGAACCACTCCTCTCATGCAAGCATCTGCCAGCTGAGAAACTCCAGCCCACTAACAAAGCACTGATCAGGGTGATGGCAATAGGGGAAAATACAGGCTGACAGACCCATCCTAACAGGGTGACTCCATGGAAAATGCTACACAAACAGCTCTCAGGTCAGCAAACTGCTGCAAGAGGAGGGCAGGGGTGTCCACAGGGGAAATGTGATAGGAGAAAGAGGAGGAGACATGGGAGGAGACCTGAGGATGCACAAAAGGAGACACAGGAGGGGACAGAGAAGCAGATAAGGAGGATGCACATGGAACGGGACATGGTTGGGAGCAGCTCTTATAGGGAGGCACACTGTGCAGAGGGGTACCTCTGAGGGACTGTGGGTACCCATACTGGAGCAGGGACACCTAAAGGGGCTGCAGCACATGAAGGACCCAGGCTGGAGCAGGAAAATAGTAAGAAGGGAAGAAAAAGGGGAAGGAAAAGAGTAAGAAACCAGGAGCAGCAGCAAGAAATCATCATGCACCAAGCCAATCTCCTGTACCCCCAATGTACAGGCAGGCACTGAGGTCAGGACATGGGGTCAAAACAGACAGGCTTGGAGAGGGAGAGGTGTTGGAGCGAGGCTGAGCCTGGGAAAGCAGTTGGAAAGGGGTTCTTCCAGTGTCTTATTTCATTGTTTCTCTTCTTTGTTTCTCAATAGCCAAACAAACATTAAAAGTTTGTGTTAATGGGAAGTAAATTAAGTGAATTTCCTGAATTTACCCACAACAGCCTCCAGGCTGGTCTCCAAGAGGTAGGCAGTAGTGACAAGAGGAAACATTCTGTGGCTGCTCAAAGAACAGTAAGGTGAGGAAAAGCCTGTGGTCTGTTTCTCCCCCTTACATTAAGCAGTTGGTCACCGTGGCTACCAAAGTCTATGAAGTCCACCATGAAAGGGAAATGAAAATGGGGTTTGTTTTAGTCTGTGCCAGGGGCAGCCTTTATTCTACTGTGTGTCTTCCCACAGCCTGACTGCATGGGCTTCATTATCAGTGCGTATCAAGGGCCTCAAAGCATGCTGCAAACATCATCTGTTCAAGCCCTGTAATTCCTGCGCTGGTGAAACACCTAATTATCATCCTAAATATACCCGTGGAGAAATTGAAGCATTAATGAGGTAAGAAGGGGGAAAGTGACTTACCATGGGCATTATGAATGACTGACACACCAGGAAGGGTACTCAGCAGCAAAGAACATCCTACCCCAGGTTGTACTCCAGCAGAAAGAAGGGAGGCAGGGAAGAAGGGTGGACAACAGGAAGTGAGAGAAGGAAAAGGAAGCAATAAATGCAAGACAGGGAAGGAGAGAGCACAGAGAATGAGGAAAGCTGCCAATGGAAAAAAAAGGGCTGCTTTAGTGTATGCCAAGCAAGAAATGGAAGTGACAGCTGAGCTGCAGAGTGAAAATGCCCCAGACTAAATGGGAAATAGCCAGATTGTCCTTCCGTGACTTCCACAGTAGAAAACACTTCGTATCTGGGATGCGTGTAGAGGAGGAAGGAATCCCTCTGACATCTGCATGCCTCAGGGCTTCCCTGAAGGGCACGTTTCCATTGGCAAGGAGAGTGTTTGGGACAGTTGGATAAGATGCTGTGAACAAGGCTTGCAGTATTTAACCTCCATTAGGAAGTAACAGTTTACTCACCCGCTACCAGTCACCAGGCACCAGGGTTCAGTTACACAGGAGACTTTAAAGGAAGGAGCATCCATACATTATCACAGCAAACAAGTCAGCGTGACTTCCTTCAAGGGTATCATCCACCCTGGAACCTATTTCACATCTCGTTGGCTATCTGAAGGAGAACTGATTTTACATGCTCCCTTGTTCCTGTATCTGGGTGTAAGGTGGAGGAGGCCCCAATTCAATAAAGGAAACAGAGCGAGGTAAAGAGCTGAGCCTCTCCCTGTTAACCTCCTCTGGAAAAGCACGTTCCTGCATAGCCAGAAGTCTCCTAGGCAGTGTTTGCATCAGCAAGAGAGGGAAAAGCTCTCACTCTCCAGCATTCTGACACAGCAGTGACATCACAGGGTCTCCTATGGAACCCGCCTCCTGCTTAATTAAACTCTGAAATGCAGAGATTTTCTCCACTGCCTGGTGCACTCAAGGTGATTCTTCTGCCTCTTGCCCCCTCAAACTCCCCATGACAGGGCAGTTTCTGGGTGCACAAAGCAGACTAGCTCTCCACACCATCACACAGCATCTCCATCCTGTCCCACCATCCAAATAACAGCCTTAAGTACCACTAGTACTGCTTCCCTGTGACATTCCTCCAGTGTGATTCTCTCTGGAGATAAAGGATAGAATGGGTCAAAAATAATATACCACAGGGTGGTATTTAGGTTGAAATCAGGAGGAAGCTGTCAATCAGAACCCTTGGTTTCTGCTTGCAGTCTTCCAGTTAAGGCAGAAAATTACACCTGCTTGTGCACTGGAGCATTCAGTAGAGTTCATTACAGCTGCCTGGGATAACACGGGATCACTTCTGAGAATCCGCAAGGCCCACAGCCAGAGTCTACAAGGCTTCTGCATGCCTTGAGGTTCAGAGAAAACACCCCCACTGCTGCTTGGAAAGCCTGACACACAGCACGGGGTTGGATCTATATACCCCAGTAAGTACCAAACACTGGAGTGCCCTTCCTCTCTACTCGAATGAGAAAAAAGCCTCCTTTACCCCCTGCCTCCTTTGCACCGCTGGGTCAAGTGATAGCCATTCCAGATCCCTGATGAGTATTTTAGCCTGTTTGCATGCTGCCTGCCACACACATTTTCAAAGAATCATAGAATGGTTTGGGTTGCAAGGGACCTCCAAAGCTCACCTAGTGCCACCCCCGCTGCAATGAGCAGAGACATCTTCATCTAGATCAGGTTGCCTAAAACCACATCCAGCCTGGCCCTGAATGTCTCTAGGGATGGTGTATCCACCACCTGTACCAGTGTTTTACCACCCTCAGTGTAAAGAATTTCCTCCTCAGGTCTAGCCTGATTCTTTATTTGCTCTGCCCCTGTCCTCCTTTAGAGATGAGGCCCATGGCTGGCATGATGGGATGAGCCAGGGCCAGCCCAACTGCCACAGGAGCCCTATCCTCACCTTCACACTGGTGAGAAAGCAGTGTCAGATGGTAAGAAGACAACAGCAACCAGGAACTGTTGTGTGTGCTCCTCTTCTGGCCAGCCTGGGTTTGCTCTTCTCCAAATCCCATAGCTCACAGCAGGCGGTGTGCAACCATTATGAGACACGTTATATTGTGTTGCCTTCAGGCACAGAAACTGCCAACAATCAACTACTTGCTCTGGAGGAACAGGGAGAATGCAACTTCTTTTTCTTTCCTTTTTTTCATGTTTTGCCCTGTGGATGAGGTGCAACCTATTTTTTTTAACCTATTTAAAGGTTTTGAATCTGCCATAGTATTTGACTATCTTCCACAACAGTAGCATGGAAGTCCCCAGAGGTCTTCTTGGGGCCATGCACAGATAAAGGCAAGCCTAACACAAGGAGAGATTTACTTCTCTTCTTTATATGCTGCTTGTGTGTCAGTATGTAATGGTTATGAGAGCAAACCCAAATATGACTGTGCCCTTTGCATCCCAAACAAGGAAGAAATTCATCATCTTGGACAGTCCAGCTCCAAAGAATAAAGAAACAGGACTGGGAGCTTTGTATTGTCAAACCTCAAAAGATCTGGTTTTACCAAATTCAAATCTCCTAGTGAAGTGGAAACATGCTGTAGGAGCTGCTTGGGGAGTTATTTTCCTGAGACTTACTGACTTACTTCCATATTACTGTATGTAGGTGGCTCCAGTTAAGGGTTTGGTTGACCGTTTGAAATGCATCTCTTCTTTTGGCCATGAGCTGCTGACAGGTCTATTGCCTCAAGAAAGGGGAACTTTCTTAATCTAAAGAGCCCAAACCTTTTCAAACTCAAGACATAATTACAATCCTAATTTTCACCCTAGCTTTCATCAATGTAAAAGTCAACCACTGAGTCAAGTCTCAACAGTATGCTAGACTCCCTTCCCTGTGGTGAATGTGCAGTGAAGAAACCCTTGAGGACAGACAATAAACCAGAGGAAAATGCTTATATTAATTCCTAATCATATACAGTGCAAGCTGCACCTCTATACAAGATTTCCCCCGATGCATAAATCAGAACAGATATTTTTAGTGCTCACCCAAAGAAGGACTGGGAGACCCACGAGCACCTCATTAGTGATAGACAGCAATGTGGAAGAATGTGTTTTGTCTCAGGTTATTTGGGAACCCTTAATGCTGATCCAGTTTTCCTGCTTACACAAACATAACCCTGTTTGCTTTCCTAGTGACAATCAGAATCAGGCTGTTGGCAGAAGCATAAACATAATTTTCTTAAGAAAACAAACTGGAGTACAACTTACACATAAAGTTTAAGCTGGTGAAGGTGGCAATGGTAATTCACCTCAGTTAATTTACTCTCCTAAAATCAGGCATTTAATCTAAGTGCATTTTTTAACCTAACCCTACAGTCAGTGAGGAGAGAGAGTGATTTTGAGAGGTTCATTCATTCCAAACATTCCCAAGACTGCCTTGTTAGATGCCTGTTAAAAGGGTACAGTTCAGTGAGATGAGTTCCACCCAAAATCTGCACAGTCACATAGCTTGCACTGACAATGTGCTGAGGATGGCAATGTCCTCATCAGGTGGACATAGTCCCATAGAACAGAGTGGCCAAAGCCAGGTACTGGTATCATGGTTCATCAACAGTCCCAGATATAGTGAGATGGTGAAACAGATCCAGGGTCCAAACAGGAAACAAGACCAGCGTCAAGGCTAGGGAGAAGCATTTACTGAAGAAGTAGAAGTGTCTTTTGGTAGGAAGATGGTGGAGCTGTCCAGAAAACTAAACAGGGAATGTGACACCTCCAGCACTAACCCAGCATCAACTTTTGTGTTAGTAAAAATATCCAGTGGGGATGTATTTAGTTATACTAATGTCTTTCCACACTAAAAGTAGAGTCACTGCGAGCACTTTGTATGCAGAGTGACTAATTGGAATAAGCTGTGCAATTTTCAGCTTAAACCAGCTCCTTTGTGTTCAACATCCGCCCAACATCTAATGACATGGTTTATATTTTCATTGAGGATTCAGCATCTGGGTGAAAAAAGGAAAGCTTTATGGGTTTTCACTCTAAGTCAATTACAATTTAAATGTAGGTCGGATGCCAGGGAGCAGAATGGGACCTGCAGCAATTCAGATCTCAAATGTTCATGTACTCTAGAGACAGAAGAATCATTTACACACGTACTCCATCTTCGAGAGCTGGGGGCATTCGGAAAGGCAGGCTTGTTCTCCGCTGCATATCTAATAGCGTTTTGGCTAACTAGTCTTTAAAGTTGGTGGGGAATGCCTCTTCTACCTTTGCCCTTGAAAGGCTATTTCACAGCTGAATACATCCCATTCTTGATCTGCCCTTGTTAGTCCTAGCTATGACCTCCATGGAGAAGTACACAACTTCTTTAAATGCTTTGAAAGTCTGATAGTTATTTGCAGGGTGCTTTTTGCACCTAGATCAAATCCAGCAAACCCCTAGTCTGGAACACATCAGGACCAAGTTCTGTGAAGTTGCATTGATAGAAACCACCTCTCAAACACTACATCTTACACTGCTTTATCATTTAACCAAGATTCACAGATCTCCCTCTTTTAAATGTTAGCATATTTGTCTTTGAAGTTCACCACAATTCTACTTGTATTGATCAGTGTCACTGAAGGACAGACAGAGGGAAGCCATTGAACAAAGAAGGGCCAGGATGAAATCACTCGCATGGCAAGGTTCCTGGAGATGCCTGGCAAGCCGCACAGCTATAGCTTACTTAGCTTTGATACTTCTCCACACTAGCTTGGATACATGCATGCACACACGTATGGACGTCATCCACTACCAAAGTATCACTTCTAGTCCAAAGGTCTTTCTTTTTTTCTCCCTCTGCTGCTCATTAAAACTCATCTCTCCCACCTACAATGGTGAAGAGTCAGCAGGCTGCCCAGGTAGCATTAACTAATGGGAAGTGACAGCCTGCCACCATTTTCTGAAGGCTTACGTTTTTGATACCTGCCTGTCTTCCAGCCTGACTAATTCTATGGAAGACTTTCATCACAGGGAGATTGACTTCAGGCAGGAGACATTTTGTGTCACTGTGAACAGGTGAAATGAAGACATGATGGGGGTGGCGAGAACTCACAGGCAGCAAAAGGGAGGGAGAAGAAAAATGTATGACAAGAATACCTGCTTTACTGTGGCAGACAACGCAGTGAAAAAATTCACTGAAGAACCTCAACTAGGGCATACTTTGAGATCCTGCAAGAAGCACTTTTAATTCATGATAAACTAAAATACCAGCGAAGTTACGAGAAGCATTTCCCCACTGATTTACAACCCTCTGGATCCAGTTAAAGTGGTCCTTGTTCCCTCTGCTTACTAGTGCCTCATGAAGTTCACAGGCTGCCTCACAATGACTTCTGGAATATCTCTGTAGTGCTTTGGCACACTATTTTTTATTACAGAGATGTGGAAGTAAAAATCAGGTAAAGTGTTCACAGCATGGATACCTGTTCGTACATACAGAAAGTAAACAGTGCTGTTACTGTATTTCCCTGCTGTGGTGCTGTGCCTCACAGGAGCTTTAGTCTGGGGGACTCACTATTCTCTGTATTTCCCAAGCTCAGCATCTCTTTCGCTGAACTACATTTCTCAAGATTCACTCAGCCTGCTCTCCAGCTGAATGGCAGATCCATCCCAAGAATCGCCGTTTCTTCCCATTCAAGGCTTCTGAGTCTACCAAGAAAAGAAACAGCTATTCATCCAAAAAAACCTACAATCCTTCTCTCCCTGCATGGTGTCAAGCGTGCCCCAGTTATGCCTTTCAAACAAATCAGGTCACTCTGCTGTTAGCTCTATAGTACTGGGTTGGAAAGCTCCTGAGAAGGCACGACTGCACATCTCCGAAGAGTTTCCCATCAGTGGTCTGTGCTTCCACTTCCGGAACAGGACAACGGCTGAGTGTATCAGACCCAGGAGGAACATAAGCTACAAAAAAAGGGAGGATTACCACCCATGACCATTTCACAGTATCACAGTATCACAGTATGTTAGAGATTGGAAGGGACCTCAAAAGATCATCTAGTCCAATCCCCCTGCCGGAGCAAGGAACACCTAGATAAGGTTACACAGGAACGTGTCCAGGCGGGTTTTGAATGTCTCCAGAGAAGGCTCCCTGGGCAGCCTGTTCCAGTGTTCTGTCACCCTCACTGAGAAGAAGTTTCTTCTCAAGTTTAAGTGGAACCTCTTGTGTTCCAGTTTGTACCCATTTCCCCTTGTCCTATCATTGTCTGCCACTGAGAAGAGCCTGCATGTCAGGCACCATGGATTCATTTTGCCTCTGAGTCCACTTTACAACCTAAAGAAGTCTTCACGCACCTAAAGCTTATGTGTAGCCAAGTCACTGCCCCTTATGGGTAGCTCCAGATCAGAAAGTTCAGTGAGAATGGATACAAGGCTTTTATTCCCCTGACTTCTCTGTGGATAGATGAACACTACCACCCCTTCCCTTCCACTTGAATGTGCCTGCACTATGTTTAAGCCTTATATTCTGAGATCCTTCTCTACATCAATTATTCTTCTTTGGCCTATCTGCTGGATACACTGCATTCCCAAGGAGATGCAATGCCTCTCAGACAGGCTCTGGCAGATATGTATAAGACATTAACCCTTACAGAGCTTTTCCGTCAAGTTTGGTGGCAAAGTCAGCAGCCTCACTTTGCCCTCATTAGAGGCTGCTGTGCAGTAGAAACCGTCTGAGTTTGCAGCCTTCCATCAAGAAACAACGTATATTGTACACCAAAAGGTGGGATTTGTTTCCTTAAAGAGGGCTATCACTCAGAATGGGCTGTAATGATCTTTGAAGAGGCCCAGTGCCCTGTAGCAGCGATGAATAAGGAATAACCAAGTGGTTGGGTAGAGCTGCAAAGCTGCAATTCAAATTCAGGTGATGCTGAGGCCTATCTCAGGGAGAGTGGTCTGAGATCATATTGAGATGGGGGAATTAGGGCTAGAGTAGGAGAGAAATTGTCTTCTTTTTTATATTACCCAACATGGTTCACTCCTCCCTACAATCCTCCAACACGCCCTAATTGCTTCAGTATGTCCCTGCAAAACAGAAACTGAGAGTGACTCGGTGTAAGGGACATACAAAGACACAGATCTAAGATGTACACAGAAGCAGTCGTCCAATAACCACGACCAGCTGTCACAGGCAGCAAAAACCTCCTGGCAGTTGGCAATGGCAAATCTTCAAATACCCGCTGGTCACTGCTACCCCATTAATTGTGGGCACTTTGCCCAGTCCACATTCCTGAACAGCTTTTTGCTTTCTCTTCCCCCTCTCCCTTACCCGCAGACTTCTAACACAGTTAATAAAAAATTTATCAGGGCAATGAAATAAAACAGCAATTTGATTTGATCTGGGAGCCAAAGAGTTTCTGCTGTTCAGGTGCAGACTCTGGAGTTTCTGCAAGGGCTGGCAGAAACGTGCCCACAAAACCCACAGGATTAGAAAAATGAAGATGTAGAAGGGTTTTTTTTTGCCTTGGTTTTGCAGGGGTTTTATTTCTGTTTTCTTTTCTGTTTGGTGCTTTTTTTAAGGGAGTGGAAAGGGCTGGCAGAGAGATCAGCCAGCAGTGCACTCTTGAGCACCAGGAAGTAGGGTGATAACTGTGAAATCCATAGGGAGTAACGCACTTTGCTGCACCAGAGACAGAAATAAGCATGGCAGCACTCAGCACTGATGCACAACAGTCACTGCAGCTCCTGGGAACTAGAGATGCAAGTGATTAAGAGTTTCTTTTTCAAATCTTATAGAGTTTTCCCTTTGGGAAGAAGAAAGGAGAGAGGAAGAAGCACTTGGGTCTAATCCTAGTGATGTCTCAAAGGGGTTCAAGGACTGGAGAGACAGGGGCAGCATGAAATCCAGGAGAAAAATGGAGAAGCCTGGAATAGTTTGGGAGAGAACAGCATTTCTCATCTAGTGAAAAATTAAGCCCCTGCTTCAGGGCTTTGCTGGGCCGGTGGCTCTGGGAAAAGGGTCTTTTAAGGGTAGTCTCTTACCCTTTGGTTCAGTGGGAAACAGCAGGCAAAAGTATCCGGAGAAGGAGATGGCAACCTTCCTCTGGGATGGCTTGCACAAATTCATGTCAGGCTTAAAGCTGGAGGGGAATGCAGCTGCCCTCTGCGACATGTAAGTACTTCAGGGATTATAACCAAAAGAGTTATCCAGTGTAGAACAGATTACAGACTAAACGAAAGGGTATTGTTAGACTATCTGAAGTCACACAGTCCAGATTATGGCAAGAGGAAAAGTCAAGGTCGGTCAGTGCTGCTGAGGAGACAGTACCGGATTGTGGGTAATGCTGGAGTCTTTAGAACTAGTCTCTTAGAGTTTCATCTTTCCTGCATAAACATGCCAGGTAGATTCATATAACCAAATTTTAGACATTGAAAAGTTTGCTGAGTAAATCTGTGTAAATCTTCCTGTAATCCAGACAGAGAAACAGGGGCTTCGGAGGACGATCCATCACATTATCTCAAGGCAGGCAGCAGAAAGAGTAAGATGCCAACTTCTCCCAACAGACTACAAATGAGGGCCAGTTGACTAGCTTAGATTTGTGCTACTAACACTTAGATGTCTAAAATTAAGTGTGATGAATCTCACCTGTAGGATACCACTTCTGTTTGCATGACTAAGTGTCCATGCAGGGAAGAGAGGTAGCACCTTAAGAGAGTTACGCTTAAGAGACTAAGTGACAGAGATGTATGTATCTGGACTTGTATTTTAGCCCTGCCTCTGATAGGACACCTGTGCAATTTATCTAGCAGAACCACGGGCACACACTGGATTTGTTAAAATGAGGCAAACCTTTTATGACCTTGGATGGCTTTGTCTATACCGTCAGTGTAGTTTGTTCTCTTTTGCTCCAGACAGCAAACCACAGCTTCTTAGCTTTGCACACTCCATGCACACAAACATGAGGTTACTCCCAGGCTCTATCCTGGAATGAACTAGTGCATCCCATCTCAGAGGAGGAGCAGGCACAGCTGACACTGACAGCCTGCTCCAGACACACAGACAGTGCCCAAGTTCATCTTCAACCTGCGAAAGTCCTCCAACACCAACTCCACAGGCTTTTAAACTCCTCCATGTACTCTCATGCCATGTAACACACACTCTTGGCATCAGGTTATAAGAACACCAGTTTGACAAAGTGTGTCCCAGCCTTCACATTATTTCAGGCACTTTTAACCGGAAAACATAACAAATCATTCAGCCAAAAGAGAAGCATCTCTCCGGGCCACATGGGAACCGCAGGGTGCATGGAGAAGACCAGGCTCCCTACCAATGCCCAATGCAGTGTGAACACTATTTGTCTGTTTCAAAAGGCAGTACCACAGCATCATAGAATCAACTAGCTTGGAAAAGAACCTTAAAGCAAAGTCCAACCGTTACCCCAAGACAGCATGAACATGAGCCAGTCTATGCCATCTGAGCTTTCTCTGATACTATCCACTGAGGAGGTATAGGCATAACCAAGGTGTCAACCTCAATTGCAAAGATGGTTCACAAGCTTTGCACAGCTGTTAAAGTATTCTTCTGGAACACAGGCATGCCATGAACTATGTGAAACATTCACACTAGGTTAATGAGGGACGGTCTTTCTATGAACTTTTGTTCTTAACCTCTTTCCAGCAGGTCACCAAGTGGATTAACCTCTCAGGTAAAACTGTGACTTGGGAGCTCTATGCATTCATAATCCCCAAATCATTGTTGGATCTGTATAGTCAAGGTCATAAGGCTTCTACCTTGCAAAGTCTGTTATTTGGTTATTTGGTGAGATTTATCCCACTTCATTTCAAAGCTTTCTTTTTTGCATTCAAAACAAGAACATACCCACAAGTCACGTTTCCATCAGTCTAACAAGGGGACAATCAGTTTGAAGAGACTCTCCAGACTACAGCTGCTGATGCAGCACCTGCGTGAGGGCCATGCAGAATTCAGGTTTAGGATCTTGCTTCTTGGCTTCTCTTCCTTTGAAAGGCTCTTTGTGTGTTTTACTTTGTCTGCACTTAACACACTAATGGACGTACTCGCTGTGTATCAAAGCTGAGAGCTGAACCTCCCGGTTAACAAAACAAGAGTAGATATCCTACTCACCCACTAACTCAGAGTTCAATTTGCAGTCCTCTAGTCCTTAAATACACCTTCTTCTGCTGGTATAGCTCAAAGAATTTTGTCAATGCAACCAGCAGCCAGGTTGTGACCGCCCTTCCAAGCAGAGCTCAACCTCTCTTATGCCCAAGTCACCCATGGCCAGATGCTCCAGGCCCACCACATCAGCTGTACCCTGTGCATAGCTGAGTACCCATAGGCCAGGATGCTGTGAAAACAAACTCACTGGTCTTGCATCCTGAGTGGCTCATAAGCTGAAGGCACCCAAAGGTGAGATGCCATTAAGTTAAAATCACTGCAGCTTCAGAGTCCCTTTCTCACACATCCAAAGGGAGTGCCTCCTTACCTTATTAAAGGCAAATGGCTTTTCTTATACTGCTGACAGAGAAGACTCAGAAAGGAATAAAGAAGATAATAGGCTGCCAGAGGCCCAATTTACGCACCCCAAAATTAATGAGTCATTCCAATTAAATTATTTGCCCTAAATTAAAACTTATCACCAAAATCCAATTCTCATTTCATTAAAGAGGACCTCCCTAGTTATCATTTTTTTTCTTCCACAGATTTCTTTTCTTTTAAAGGTAACCTTCACGGAATGGGAAACAAAAATGAAATTGCATTTGTTTGAGGAGCCCAAATGTCTTCTTTTTTAAGACCTGTTCCTCGTTCCTATGTGTCCACGTAATAAATTAAGATGTTAGGGCATGAAGAGCCTTGGGCAACATGGTCTAGTGTAAGGCATCCCTGCCCGTGGTAGGGGGCTGGAGCTATATGATCTAACCCCTAACCCTAACCCTAACCCTAACCCTAACCCTAACCTTTCCAGCCCCAACCATTCTATGATTTTATGTTCCCAGAAGATTCTCTGGAAGACCAGAGAAGTACGAGAGCATGCCATCAAGTAGACGATGTAAAGAGGAATCTGACACATGAAGAAGGAGGGAACTGTAAAAGTAGTATTGCCGAAGCCTCAGCAGTCTTTTGATATCAGAACCAAGAAAGCTTGCAACTCACTTCTGGGGATCTCCAAAGGGCTTCTAGCAAAAGACAGGCAAACAAAAGATGGCACTCCCAAGGTGCCCAAAAAACAAACCATCCTTTTCATTGTATTCTCAGATCTTCACACTTCACTACTACTTCTCACATAGGGCTTGGCTCCTCCTACCACAGGTCTGCCTGCTGTGAGATCCAGTGCTGCCGATGAGAGCGGCCATGTACTCTCACTCCCTCAGGCAACCTTTGTCTCTTTCCAGGAACAACCTTCCTCCTCTTTGCTGTTGAAAATTAGCACTTTTAAACCTAATATTTGCTTTTTTTTAAAAGGCATTTTCAAATGCTGTAGTTGGGTTTTGAGCAAGTGCTCCTTGTCTGAATACTCTGTAAATGGAAGCCATATGTCGAAGTATCTTCTTCTTTTTTGTCTATTTTGTTGTGTGCACATTTGGCAAGTTATTTTTTTCCCCTTAACTATCACATTTCAGGCTTTATTAAGCCAAGCTGCTATTCTGTTATTTTGGAGGGCTTTTTATTTTTTTCTCTTTCCCAAGCAACCAACTACTGACATTTCAGCAGCTCTACAGCAAATGTGATATTAAGTCATTATTTTTTCCGACTGTTTCTTCACTTTCTGGCGTGTAAGGAGCTGCTATTGGGATAGCAATTCCAGTGTTTCTAAAGATAAAAAGAAGAGCAGGAGCTCTGAAAAAGCCATCAAAATCCAAACCCTGAAAACCTATTACTTAATGCAATTTATCATTTGTTGTTTTTTGTGGAAAGCAGCTGGAGGTTCAGTCTATAAAGCATAGCATGCATATACACCAGAAAGACAGACTATGGATCCGTTCAGGAGTGATGAGGGCCAGCAGCTGTATAGAGACAAATTGTAGGGACACACGGTTACCGCAGGGGTCAATATGCACCACGCAAACACAGGATGCACAGCACAGAGCCCATGCCTACCTGCCTTTCTCCACTCTTCAAATCCCCAACTCACTTGTAAAAAGACAAGTCTCATTTTAGAAATACTATCTCCTCTTTCCATTTCCTGACATGCCAGTTTCTTTCTTTCTGTAATTAATTGCTAGAAAATAGCTTTTAAAGTAGGAAATAAATTTGCTTCTTTCTACAAGTCTTGATGTTGTTTTTGAGCTGCTGGCTCAATTTAGGTTTATTTTAAAATCTGTTTCTAGCCAATTCCAATTTCAGTTGAAATCTTGGCTCCAATGAAGCAAAATTCCCTTTAATTTCAGTGGAATCAAGATTTTGATCCAGGTTCTCATCCATTAACATACAGCTACGATGAGTGTAGACAGTAACACAGCAGCCAAAAACACAGAACATGAGCTGATGGACCCCTGGAATCTGGAATTTCATCCCATATGGAGTTTTGAGCATGGCAGATTAGCAGTATCGACTCCACTGGCACCAGTGAAATAAGAAAAAAACAGACAAAAGGAACACGTTGTTCCATGGATGCTGGAATTAGCAAGGCTTGGTTTACTGCAGCTATGTGTCCCAGGTCCTGGTGCCTCATACCTTAAAAAACTTGTAAGCTCTTCACCAGTTTTAGTCAAGGCGATAGCCGGTAGCTGGCATGCATGTGGCTCCAAACCAACCTGCAACCATACAGCCTTTTATACATCCATTGGAAAGGGGTGCACAAAGAGACTGGGCTCCACTGGTGAGAATATGAGGGACAGGAGCTCTTACTGGGGCAAGGTCATGGCAGGTATGAGGGGTGCTGGAGTGAACTGAGCAAAGCAGTGCCAAGCAGAAGGGCAGCCAAACGTCATAACCATATAAATAATCCCATGCACACTTTGTTTCCTTAGGAAGCCAAGCTACTCCCAGTATCTCTAAGGTCTGGGTATAATAAAAGCTTAAGCGAGTGAACTGCAAACCTGGCTAACCTCAGCCTGGCAGTATTTCTTTCAAATGAAAAGAAGAAAATAAAATGGACAGTAAAGATAGGGAAAAGGTTGATCTGAGACAGAGAAATGTGGAGCATGATTAACCTCAGCTTTCATCCGTACTGCGAAGAAAAAGACAAGCTGATCCTAAAATTTCTAGTGGAGACCAGCTACAAATCTTTTCTCATTATTTTGGGTTAGAAATCCAAACCTTCAGATAAGATTTAAAAGAAAAAAAAAAACAACCACATTTTTTCTCATTTTCAAGCTACTCAGGAGCTAAAGGCCTGCTATGGACAATGAGTAAGATCATTATTCCTGTATATCCTAGTGCTGCTTTTCTGCAAAGTGATCTCAAGAGACGGTAGTGAAAAAATAGTTCCTCACTTACAAGACCCTGGACATATCTGAAAGGAGCCTACAAGGATGATGGAGAGGAACTCTTCATCAGGGACTGTAACGATAGGACAAAGGGTGATGGGTTAAAACTGAAACAGGGGAAGTTCAGGTTAGATATAAGGAAGAAGTTCTTTACTGTGAGGGTGGTGAGGCACTGGAATGGGCTGCCCAAGGAAGTTGTGAATGCTCCATCCCTGGCAGTGTTCAAGGCCAGGTTGGACAGAGCCTTGGGTGACATGGTTTAGTGTGAGATGCCCCTGCACATGGCGGAAGCATTGGAACTGGGTGATCTTAAGGTCATTTCCAACCCAAAGCTTTCTGTGGTTCTAAGGAGAGAGCAAGCAACGAGAACCAATGACTTAAGATGTCCAAGGGGCTATACCCTGTTGTAGGCAAATTGGGTCAAATCTCAAGGCTTAAAACAGGACAAGGCAATTCTGTTGTGCTACCATGGCAGCTGCTTTTTCAGCAGTGGGAGCAGGAACACACTTGGCTTTATAACAAATGGCTATATGCACTCTCTCAAGGGTCAGCAGACTTGGTGGTGGGACTAGGTTCTTGCTGTGTTCGGAGCTGAGAGCAGCATATTGTCCCCACTCCACTGTCTTACAGTCCAGGCTAAGACCTGGGACAGTCAACTGAGACAATCACAGTGAGAAACAACAAGGCAAACCCTTTCGCAGCACTGGCCTGAATCTGGATCACACAAAATCAGCTGATGCCACTAAAGAGATGCTCGAGCTAAGCTGATTTATATCACTATGGAGTTGGGTTATCAAATCAGGATCCTTCCTCCTAGCCATAGAAAAGCATTCTGTGTATTTTATGTGCTACTTCTTTCTCCAAAATGAGTAAGCATTTTTTGAAGTATTCTGTTTTTGTCTCCTGCCTTGCACCTGCAATGCAAGCACCAAAATATTTCCAGAAAAGCCTCCTGATTTATTCACTAAGTGCTGAGATCCAACCTATATAACAGAGCCAAACCCTATGCTGCATAGTAATATCCCAGCCATGCCTGAAGATAGGAAAACAGGAGAGGCATGAGGACACTACGGGGAGGCCATAAAAATACTAGATGGGGAGTGTCAGGAAGTTCCTTGGAAACACCAGGTGCAGCTTCCTGCGATTTATGACTTTGGGCAAAACAAACCAGCTCAGAAAACCTAGAAAGACTGCCACCAATACTACAGTGTGCTGGAAATACTGGAATTATTTTGCTGGTAGGAAACCACAGTCCATGGTAACAGCAGAAGGGGGGTAGCAAGATCTACCGTGCGTCAGCTCCCCAGGATGATTCCCTGCTCTCTCAGCTTATTTTCTCCATCAAACTGATCTGCTGTCACTTCCTTCTGAGCACGCTGGTCCTGTTTCTCCTGGTCCCCATAGTAATCTGAATTTATCTCCTCCTTCCAATCTTTTCTTCTTCTCCCTCACCGCTCCCAGTAAAATGATCTTTTTTCTTCCTCCAAGCAAATTCGTACTCCCATGTTATCTCATTATTCTTTGCAACAGCATGCCAAGTTCAGTGTCATTTTCCCGTTGGGGCTATGTCCTGAAAAAGACAAAGAGGTCTGTGCTCGGTCTTACCTACTGCAGACTCCGTGGAATTGAAAGCACTACAGTGTTAGCGCTCAGAAAGATTCCTTCAAGTTCTGGGCTCTGTGCCGACAAAGCAGGGAAGCAAACAGCATCTAACTCCCACATCCTTATTATCTGGCTCAGCAAAGGAAAAACAGCTTCAGCTCTCTTCAAACCGCTCTGCTTGCAGCGCTGGCTGAAGAAGTGGAAGGCCAGGAATGCTAGGGGAAGAAGGGCTCACACCACAGCTCTGCTGAGCTCATAATCAGCACATCTCTGGTGTCCCAGCAACCCGCTACAAACACTAACAGCCCCCAACCCTGTATTCTTGTAGGGAATAAACTCCAGTGGAGGTTGACAGAAAGGGGTCTGGAAAGACTAAAAGGATGCATAGCACCGTATGGGCTGCTCACCTTGGGCTTCCCATTACAGCCAATGGAGGGCCACCGACATTGTGTCTGATGAGTTCTGAATTACTGCTTCAGGATGAGCTGGGCTGTGTGTTAGAACAGCCAGCTTCTCCTCACTAACGACAAAGGGAGTGCAAGGTGACCCACTCCAGTGGTAACACCTACTGTTGTTGGGGGTTGGATGAACCCCACTTTGGCTCATTGGCTTTGGCCCCAGACTGGTGACCAGCAGAAGTCACCTCCACCTGATATGTGACTTCATGCTCCTATAAAACACGCTCATGTTCCTTGCTGCAGTTCTGCTCAGAAAGCCTTTTCGCAGTCATAATCTTTTCCCATCTCTGTCTTCAGCAATGAGGCCAAAGAGCTGAGTGGATGGTGGTAAATCCCTTCCTTCCCCAACCCTAGACCCAGGTCTTATAAGGGGCTCACTGGCAGAGCCGTGCTTACACAGGGGAAGCCAGGCTGGCTTCAGCTGCCTTCCTGGGTAAACAATTTCTCTCTGCAGTGCTTTACCAGTCACCAGCACAAAGTCCTTTAATTTCAGGGGAGGGGACTGAGAGGGGCACAGCTAATCTACCACATAGAGTTAATAATAAATCTTCTATGGTTAAATCCCAGCGACAACAAATACATCTTTATACCACTTTGAAACAATGCATGGTCAGTCTGAACCTTTGCAAGCAAGGAGCTCTACAAAGGCAATTCATAACGGAGAAAGGCTACACCCTGTGGTTCTTTTCTACACGAATGCCTATCAGTTTGAAAGAAAACTGTAGGGTTTGGCCTTTAGCTGCTGTACATTTGACTTGGAGTTTGTGATTAGGGCTGAGCAGTAGACAAGAATTCCTCTTTGTGAAAATTTGCTGCTGACGGTTCCAGATTTGTTTTCATTTTGCCAAAACCACAAAGCCCTTTTGATTTTTGTTTCTTGTCATGAAATAAACATTAAAGCAAGGGAGAGCCCACATCTTTGAACAGCCAATAACTGGTAATCACAAGAAATGCTAGCGAGTCTGCAGGATTCCCAGGGTCTGAGCACAAACGCAAACCTGAGTTCTTCATACCTCAGCTGAATGCTCTATTTTTTAGATAGGCAGTGGCAATGCTGTACCTTTTTCTCGTCCTGATTTTTACTAGAAAAAGCACCTCAGACCTGTAAAACCTTCCCTATTAAATTTTAATCAAAGTCCAAACCAGTGAAATGCTTTAGTTTCCCTGAAAAGTTCCCAACCATCTCCATTCACAATGTTGCCCTCCTGTAAAGGCTCTGGCCTGCAAATACAGCAACCATCTGCTTGCTCCTAGTTGAAAGCGTTATTCCTTTAGCCTGACTTGGACAGGCCTAAGACTTTATTGCAGAAACCTTTTAAACCCAGTGCCTGCTAAAATCACTGTGCCTTTTGTGCCTGTGACCCTGATGAGACAAATAAGGGGGCTGGAACTAGATGATTTTAAGGTCCTTTTCAACCCCAACCATTCTGTGATTCTATGACTATAGGGATTTCTCCACTGATATTTAATATCTGAGAAGGGCTTGATGATATAGCTCTAAAAGAATAACCCAAGATAATGCTGGGAAAGGGGCAGCCACCATGTCCTCATTATAACTGATTCTTTTGGAACAAGTTACTCAACATACTGGAATGAGCAATTAAACATCTCATTTATAAGGATAATAATGGAATAAAAGAAAAAAATTAGCAATGTACTTTTGGTAAGCACATATGATGTCATCCCAGCCTCATTCCCTTTTTTTTTTGTAGGATATCTGACCTAAAAGATAATGCAGGAGCAGTATGTATGATGATGTGATATATTTTGAATTCAGAAGGTCCAACAGTCTCTTGAACAAGCTAACAGAATATGGAGGATGTTAAGTCACCATCAGGATACTTCAAACAGCTCTAATCACCAGACTGCTATCCACCAGGGACAGAGGTTTTAGTGGGTTGCTACCACAGTCAACTTTTGTGCCCTGATCTCTTCAATACTTTAATTAACACCTTCATAATGGAATAGAAAGAAGGCACCTGACTTTTGTTGATGACATCAAGTTGGGGGCATGTGCAAGTTCTTTGGAGACCTGGATCTCCAATGGTCTCCATGGAGAAACCAACCAGATGGTATCCAACTACAGTGAACACAAAGTGCTATGCTCAGGAAGCGGGGGGGAAACAACTAATGCCTAAATACAGGAGCAGGGAATGAGCTACAGACTGTGCTGCAGACCAGTAAGAGAGGCTTAGAAAACAGCAGAGAGAATGAATAAGCAAAAGCAATCAGGTACTCATAAAAAAAGGGGTAAATCTCATCTCATTCTGGGGTTAGGTAAGTGAAGTATGATACACAAAACACGCCTGGTACTTTTATCTGCACAACTTAATCCTAAACTGGAACTCTTGCTTTGGTTTGGACAGTACACTTAGGGAAACACGTAGACAAACCAGACATTAATGAAATACACATGGCATAAGGGTTGGAAAATATGACCTGTGAGAAGCAGTGAGACAGTTAAGATGGACTAGAGAGGCCTGCAACACAGGGATTAATGGGCTTCTAGCAGATAAAAGGTAGTTTGGAGTAAAAGGAGAAATTACCACCACGTGTCTTTGAAGGGCCAGAAATAATTGGCAGCAAAATCAATTTGGATCATAAAAGCTTTCCAAGTCAAAGCGAGTATAATAATGGCCATGCACTGGTTGTGCAGGCACAGGGTGTCTTCAAAGAATACATGTTAGGGGCAGCTACTGTATAGCTGATCTTGCCTGACCACATGGAGAAGGGCTAGACTACCTCTTATGGGTCCTTCCAGTTCGTTGCTACTCTGGTCAGATGCCAATAGAAATATCTGGGGTAGTAAACAGAAAGATTCACTAATAGCCATTACACCCCAAATAAAGCAGCACAAAATGCTTTTTGAGTGAGGTGGTGACTGAAAGCAGCCTCTCCATGCATTCACCCCAGTGCAGAGAGTGTAATATAAGCATCTGGTAGCAACTGAGCTGGGCAGAGACAGATGTTTCCCATCCAATATACCCTGCAAGCAGTGGGTCAGAAAGACAGAAGAGGTGGCCATGGGATGCCTACTTCTACCAGAGGAGTTGGCTTTAAGTTTAAAAAGGAAGAAAGACTTAAGAAGACTTCTTGCTGTTGTTTCACTACCCCTCTTTTCAGCTGAGAGTAGACATACATACTTAAGAGAGGAAAGGAGCAGACTGAGTAAGCTGCCTATGCAGAGATGGGTGCTGGCTGACAAGGTAAAATTGGCTCTTCTCTTGAAAATATAGAAGGACATGGGCACACACATTATAGAGGTGATGGCCCTCTTTCTGAGACATGCTGCTGCAGCAGCCCTGACCAGCAGTGTTCACTGAGCAAAGCTCATCCCAGGGAAAGCTGGTTTTCTGAAGGGAGGAAAGGACCTGCTCCTAGAATGCACTTTCATTAGCCTGCAGTGATCTCAGGATACACCAAAGCCCATCTATTTCAGTTGGCACTGTGGACATGGAAGTGGTCTTCTCTGATTAAAAGGGCGCTGGCATCACTCTAGTACCTTCCTACCTGTTTGTTAGTCTCTGCTATAGCTATCCCATTATTTCTAGGAGTAATAGGGGCTGGGTTTTCACACTGGCTATACAGATAAAGGGAGTTCAACTGGGGGAGATTAAGGACCTGCCTTTGGCACACATTGCAGTGGAAAGCAGAAATACCTGTGACAATGCTAACTGAGAAGAACAAGAAGCCCCTTATTGCTGCCAGGGCATGAGCAGCTACCAGTGCAGGACCTTTCACTAACAAATCCAGGCATCACCAATGTGTGCAAGGCTAGCAAGGAGTCTCTGACCTTGCTTTGGTCTCCTTGAGCTTGTTCATAGAGAATCATTGACCATCATTTCAGGAATCCTCCTGCTAGATTACCAGGCACACCGGTTGACCACCCTGTCATTTAATCTTTTCAGGAGGTGCATTTTCTTTTTCTTCCTTTACTTTTACATTTGGGATGCCCAGAGCTTCACATAGCAAATGATTTTAAATGCATGAACACAAAAAGAAGTAAATAAAATACATTGAATAAATACAACTAAAAAGCTTAAACTCAATATCCAAACTCCTTTCATTTTTACTAGCGGCAGGCTATTTTTCAGGCAGACAACCTCCAAATCTGAGAATAATAATAATCAATATGAGAAAATAATAGTCAGAAGGGAAAACAGATTATTTTCTAACAGGTACTATTCTGTAACAAATTAGTTTTATTAGTTCAGGTTATTTTTAAAGCATGGTTTTAAAATGATGAGTATAACTCTTCCAAATGGAAAATGATTTTGTAGTTATATTCTGCTTGGGGTTTTTTGGTTTTTTTTTTGTTTTTTTTTTTTTGTGGGTTTTTTGTTGTTTTGTTTGGTGTGTTTTTTTGTTTTTTTTTTTTTTTTTTTTAACCAGATTAAATATAGTTTTGGGAAAATCAAAGCTCTGAGTTTCACCTAATTACAGGGTTACAGGACCTGGGGCTTTAAAAGCAAGCCCGATATTGCAGCGGGTTTGTTCTTGAATCTGTGGTGGGCGTTAGAAAACAGATTATCCACAAGTACCTTGTTTACAGGCACCTAGAGTTTAGGTGCTCCAAAACCTGTATTTTCTCATCCTCAGAAAGGTGGCAGTCTTTCAGAGCTGGACACCCACATGTTTAGATGAAACCTACGCCACAGAACCCAATTTTCCTGCTTAGGCCCATGTCTAATAGGCACAAATGGAATTAATAATACATGTGCATGGCTGTAAAATTCATTCGTACCTATGTTTTTCTTGGCAGGTAAATGGAAACGGTGTGCTGTCAGATTTTACCAGCAATAAAACACCTACAGCCAGTTAGCTTTGCAGCAAGGCAGGGTACACCTCCAGGGCTAGCGAGTGCATTGCACGCTCCAGCACTCAGCTGAGCCAGGAGAGCTGCTATTCACACTGCTGGGGAAGGATTTTGTGCAAGAAAACTAAGCAGGAGCTTTCTGTCTCGCTAAACTCACATGTTAAGCCTCACCTCTGACCATACATCCAGACTTCACCCTGCAGAGAAACACTCTGTATGCTACTTAGCCCCCAGCTTGCCAAGTGATACCAGCAAGAGTCCCTTCATGCATGCATTTATATCCAGAGAGATTCAGACTCTTGTTGGGGGACGTAAAAACCTGCAGCCTTTGGGGTTACCAGACAAAGCAGAAGAAACAACAGACTCCTGCCTGAATGATAATGTAGAAGCTGAATATATCTGTAATATGTATCAAACACATTCATACACAACTATCTATCTAAGCTGCTCTATAAATATTTTAGATAAATAGGAAGATAGACAGAATGGTGTGAAGATTAAAAGCAAAACAAACCAAAACTGAGTAAACTCACTCATTTGGTATTCTGGTCTGGACAGGATGGAACAAACAAACTCCATAATGCCCTTACCAGTATTGGTGATCTCCTTAGTGTGTTTACTCTGTTATACCATGAAAGGATACTGACTTTGGGGTTCCTCTAAGATAGATACAGATCCCTCCACCCTCTGTGTCTTGCTCTTTGTTCCTCTTCTCAGGCATGTTGCTTACCTTGCACGATCAAGTAAACCTGGGAAGTCTTGGGGTGATGCTGTGTCTGCACTGAACACGTATAGGACCCCTCATCGTAGACATCCACTTTCTGGATCCGCAGGCTGTATTCCAGGGGGTTTCTCTTCTCCAGCTCTACTCGAGGGTCCAGAGACCACTTGTCCTCTCCAGCAAAAATGATGCCAGAACGGTTTAACCAGGCCACCTTGGAGCTTCTGTCTTCTACATAACACCTGCAGAGGATGAGAAGGATGAGGGGGAGATTAACAAACCTCTCCATCATCTCCCTTTTGTCTTTTCCATTTACTGCTTTGCTCAGAAACTCCACAGTACACTCTTGCCTTGCCAGAGAACCACATCATCTCCTCACCATTGCTGCCTCACGGTCATGTATTTCACAGTGGTTTTTGGAAGGGTTTCAGAAACATTTGGTCCATGGGATCTGTAGCCTACACCTGCACCGAAAATGACTTTAGAAGGCTGTAAGAGATCCTGGTCACTAAATCCCTTCTAACCCTGCCAAAGGGAAAGGTCAGAAGGAGTTCTTCCCATGCTTCACCTTCAAGTACACAAGAATGCTATTTCCCAGACCCCTGCCAGTCTGGTGGGCAAAGGTTCAGGGCTGTGTCAGCTAAGGGCACAGCCACTCCATCCCTAAGTTTCAGCAGCACAAGCGGAAGGAGCTCTAGTTTATGTCCCCTCTCCATCCCCCTAGCAAGAAACAGCTTTGTTGAAAAGGAGATTCACTCCTCCAACACCACCCTCCTAACACACACACGGAGTCTTGCCAACGCACATCTGCCCACTTGTGCAGGCAAGTGCAGATTTCAGGGTGCAAAGGAGAGGCTTCAGGGGTGTCACTGCCATCCCTTTGACACATGCAGCATGTCCTGGCAACATCCTAGTTGAGACAGGAGAGGAGGAATGACAGCAAGGGGCAGCAGGCAGAGGAGCAGCAGCAGGACAAACAACTGCCATAGCCTTGATTGCCAACCACTACAAGGCAGAGGGCAGACTAACCCAGATGGAACTGCATGACAAGCGTTTTGTTCCTTACCAGAAGGTGCTGTGAAGACAAATGCATTCTGGGCCAAGGCACCTGCTCTGTACCACTTCCCACCTCCAGAAGGTGGCTTGCACAGAGGAGATGAGGAGATGCCGATGAGAGGTCTAAGGCTGAAGAAGACATGGGGGCATCATTTCTCTTTCATCCTAGCAGCCATACCTATCAGGGCCAGGCTCAGAGAGGCGGGGAGGGTTTGCCCTGCAGCAGCACACACCATGTTTGCTCTGCGGATAAAGAGGGAAGCTTAGCCTCCAGAGCTGTTGCTCCTTCACCTCTCAGAGCTCTGCCCACAGCCTACCAGCATCCAAATAATCCAGCACCTCTCCCCATAGCTAATCATGGATGCGGTGTGCTTGCAAGAGCAAAGAGAGAGGATAAAGATTGTTGCTTCAAGATAAGACAAGTATTTGACAGTAGGTTTTCACACAGCCTCTTAGCACAGGTCAGACATTTTCCAAGTTCCTCTATTTGAATGCATTTGATTCATGCTGTGCTGCAGCTGCCGTCCCTTGCGACATGACCCTACCATTCCAGCCAGCAGCTCTCACCCCTTCCTTTAGCATGCCCATGGATGCCTTCCTAGCTCTTCTGGGGTTACCTGCGGGCAGCAGGAAGGCCAGGCTGCATGCACATCAATGGAAGGCATGCCATACTGCTGAGCAAGCTGGAAGCAGCTCTGATGCAACAAACATTTGCTTTACAGAGCAGTCAAAAAGGCCCAGTCAGCACTGGCACCATCCAGCCAAGGAAGGTCAGAGCCCCCCTTCCTGGCCAGGCAGGCACTTGCCCTAAGGTAAACTCTCAGCTGTGATCTATGTTGTTTTTAAAAGCTGTGTTTTGGCAGGGCACTACTTCTATATGTAGAAACCAGCACCACTGTGACACGGTTGGACAGAGCACTGGGCGACATGGTCTAGTGTGAGGTGTCCTTGCCCATGGCAGGGGGTTGGAACTTCAGGTTGGATGTTCTTCAGGTCCTTTCCAACCCAAACCATTCTATGATTCTATGGCAGTGCCCTGGTTCAGTTAGGCACCCCAGGCTGTAATCACCAGTGACAGCAGGTACAAGCAAGGACTCAGGGAGAACACTGAGCCCCAGACCTGGGAGCAGGGTTCCTGTAGGGACACCCAGAGTGTCTCCAGAGCCAGATGCCTTAGGGTCACCAGTCTTCTTGCACACACATTTTAGAGTCAGAATTGGGGGTTAAGTATTTTCCAAAGGTGTTCATAGCCCCTTTCTGGATTGTGACAGCTCCAAAGGGTTGGCCATGAGCAGCTAAGCAGATTAAGAGCTAAAGTTTCTGAGTCACCTCTGAAAATCCCCCAGCACACCAATGCATTGCACCAGCCCTGACAGGATGCTTTCCAGACCTACACTGCAGTGCTACGTGATACAGTGCAACACACTGTGTCTTTGCCTTGCGCCTAGTCAGTAAAAGCCTCTGCTTGGAGGGAGCAAAGATGACCCTGCGATGTCAGGAACAGCTCAGTGGTGCAGCTGGAGCAAAGCCTCGTTCTCTCTCTCCTGATGGGACCCTCACCCAGGGACCTTCCCTCCTCTTTGTTGAAAACATGTCATAGAATCATAGAATCATAGAATAGTTAGGGTTGGAAAGGACCTTAAGATCATCAAGTTCCAACCCCCCTGTCCTACACCTGCTGAGGTCAGCCTAATGAAGATGGTCAACAGGTACAGCCAGACAACCTTCCAAGGAAAATGGGAAGGGTAAGTGAAATGGATTTGAGCTGCTCTGTCCAGCATACCTGTTCCTCTCAAGCTGTCAGGGAAAACCAACATGCAAACGTGGAAATTCCAAGTCCTGGCATGCTCCGAACATGAATCCATGTGGATGATCATAGAATCATAAAATCCACTAGGCTGGAAAAGACCTTTGAGATCAAGTCCAACCTTTACCCCAGGACGGTCAAGTTCACTACTAAACCACATCCCTAAGGGCCTCATGTACATGGTTTATGAACACTTCCAGGGATGGTGATTCCATCACTGCCCTAGACAGCCTGTTCCAATGCCTGACCACCCTTCAGGGAAGAAATTGTCCCTAACATCCAACATAAACCTTCCCTGGCACAGCTTGAAGTTGTTACCTCTTGCCCTATCACTTGTTACTGGGGAGAAGAGACTGCTCCCACCTCCTGGCTCCATCCTCTTTTCAGGTAGTTGTATTGCATGATAAGATCCCCCCTTGAGCCTTCTCCTCTCCAGATGATGCATCTCAGTATGTCTATCTGCACACACACACCCTCTTAGTCTGCCAAAGATGCCACCCAGCTGTATGGATCACTCTTTAATAAGGATTTATGGTGATGATTTTCACAGTGTAATAAGTGCTAATTCAATACTAATAGAATATTAAATGGCACGTTAACTGACATCCTAACTGCAATGCAATAGGAGCACGGCATCAGCAAGATATCAAACGACTCTTATTGTTCACTAATAATCAATAATCAAGTTCACAGAGACAGTCAAACACTTTTCATTAGGCTTATTGAAAGCATTAGCACCAGCATCAGTGAACGCTAATAAACTATTTGCGATCCATTCATTTTCCTTTTCCTTAGGGGTTCAGGTTTAATTTCTTGACATCTCTGATGACATCTCTGATGCAGCTAACAAGAGGACCAGCTAGTGGTGATGGTCATGACTTGAATGATCACTGCAGGGACTTGGTAATTATTGATCTTAGCACCAATTCAAACCACAGAAGGAGCTTGCCCCTTTAGCCCTCCTTGGCACCTGTTTTTTTTTAGTGATGGCACCATATTTAGCTGTTACAGATGGGTTTCCATTTCTCCCACAGTGGCTAACAACCAGCCAGGACAGGATGGTTGGAAACTGGATGTGGAGAAAGGAACCTGGGTCATCCCCACACGCCTACCCCAGCCTCAGTTTCCCCACTTGCAAATGCAGATGATGGGGCTGAGCTGTGCTGCAGAAGGGAGAGAAGAGGAGGGGGTGATACTTTTGGTGCAGGAGAACACTTCATGACTTTTAGCAGGAACCATCACTTCAAATGGGCATCAGTCAGCAACTGTATTGTGCATCACTTGTGTTTGCTGGATTTTTTACTTTTCCCTTACTCTCTTTTTGTTGTTTCCCTTTTCATCATTGGAATTAGTAGTATCATTAGTATTAATAGTATTAGTATCATAATACACCTTATTTTAATTATTCAACTGTTCTGATCTCAATCCACAGGTTTTAGTTTTTTTCCTGATTCTCCTCCCCATCCTACTGTAGGGGGAATGTGAGCGAGTGGTACTTGATTGCCAGCTGGGGTTAAACCACAGCACTCTCTAACAAGCAGTGCTGGGGCAAAGCAGCACTCATGCAAGCCTGCCTTCATAGACTCTGAGATAAACTCCATCTGGGTAGGGAAGATGTATTTCTTCCCTCTTCTTGAAAGCATTTGGCTTTATTCCTATTGATAGGTGGGAAAGCAAGAGAAGAAAAGGAGAGGGAGGCTCAGCCATCCACAGTGCGCCTGATGAGCACCAAGGCTGGAGGTCTCACCACCTCACTTGGTGCTTGACTCCTAGCTCCAGGGACTCCTGCTTCTCCTCCCCATCAAGGCATCACCACACTGTGCATTGATTTCGTAGCATGTTGCTGTAACACTCCTCGCAGTTGATGTTGTGTCTGTCACTCCAGCAGCTCTCGGCCCTAAGCTTTCCACCTCCCTTCCCTCTAGGGAACAGATGGGCACGCTGCTGAGAGGCGGCATTTGGTTGGAAAGCCCCAGCACAGGATCCGCGGGCTGGAAGCCCCATTGCCAGGGTGGGAGATGCAAGAGGTGAGAAGGAGGATATAGGAGAGCACCAGCGTGCTTCCTCTCCTGCCTCAGAGAAACCAGCACAGCAGCTACGGCCCTAGGCTATGGAGATAGAGTGAGGGTATATTATTGTCTTCAAGGGGGTCTTTTCAGGGTAAGTTTAATGGTGTCTGGAAGGGGTGGATGATATTTAGAGCCTGAAGTGATGAAGAGGCAGGAAGGAAGCCCTCGTAAAGTTGCTGTTTAAATGATTACTTTAACATGGCAGGGAATTTACAGCATTATCAATGATGCATTGGGTCACCTTGAACCTGGGATAATTGTTTTGGGTTTTTTAAGTAGTGTTGTCATTCCAAATAGGTATTTTTGTTTACAGCAGACCCAATCCCACCACTCTCTGCCAGAGCCCCACTACTGAGAAGAAGTGACCTGCTAGGATTAATGAAATACTTAACCAGCAAGCTATCGCTCTTACCTCAGATAGAGGAAAAATCAACAGATAGTTTGGTTTTGGGCTGCATTTTCTACCCTCTTTCCCCAAAGCACATTGTGGCAACAGCTCTGTCATAATTCCCACACTCCTCTTTAATCATCTCTTCGCCATTAACGCTTTGATGGTGTCTTTTGTAAGACAATCTGTGCAGCAGGCCAAAACTTGGTGCTGCACATGTGGTGAAGCACCCAAACCCACCCCATTGTACTCACCAAGATGACCCCTTTTCACCAGAGGATGTCACAGCCCGCCCTGGATCAGATCTCCTGCCTTCCCCTCGGCTCTGTGATGAGCCTGCTCTAATCTTCTCACTTCACACAGTCGCAGGATCCAGCTAACAACTTCCCCTGCTGCCCTCTACCCCCAGCAGCAAAGTGGCAAGAGGGAAAAGAGAGAGGGATCAAACACGGCTTGTTCGGCACAAAGCAACATCGGCTCCCAGCTGCCAGCTCTGAATGTGCAAGACAAATTCTCTGTTGTGTTGCAAAGTATGATCCTGGAAAGCTAATGTGGTGGTTAAGCACAGTAACAGCAGCCTTGTGAGGAAAGCTCAAGAGCAAATCACACTCACGCTGTTTGGTCTTGTCTTCTTATGCTGTTCAACCCTTCCCTGCGTGGCAAGCAAGGACCTGAACACAGCAATGGTCAACCCGGGGGGGACAGTGAGACCCCAGCCCTACTGCTGTGCCCAGCACAGAGATGGGCAGAAAGCTCTAGGGACAGACCATGGGCATGGTCTCACTGAGGCAGGGTGCTCAAGGGACGAGTCCAGCCAGACCCCACAATGACACTGCAGTGCTGGACCCTGCCAGCACATCAACAGCAATGCAGCGCTGCTGCTGCAGAAGCCAGCTCTCTGTCCCTGATGTACAGTCCCCACCAGAGCACATAGGAGCACACACTCTGGAGGACTGGTGTAGGAGCTGTTGGCTCCCACTGGTCTGGATCAGGCTCTCCTCAGCAGGAGATGCTACAGAAGACAGTCATAGCTGAAAATACCTTCATCTCTGCAAAGGCAAGGGCCCTCTAAGTGAATGGCAGTGGGATACTGCTTCAACCAAGCATCTGAAACCTCCTTTCAGCCAAGCACCAAAAGCCTCATTTTACCAAATTTGAATGCACACAGGTGTGAGGTATTGCTCAAACTCCTTCTTCTCCCTGTTGCCACTGCTTCTCTCTTTCCCCAGCCTCGTCCAGCTGCTGCTCCTCTCCTGATGCGCCACAACCCACAGCAGGGTCACTGTTTGAGAGTGAATGCTGTGCCAAAGCAAGATGGATTTACAAAATGTGGCATAAATAACTCCTGAGCCATTGCTGCCAGCATGATAACATGGGCCCTTGGAGGGATTTAGAAACTACTGCTTAAAGCCAGTCATGCACTGGGAAATGGCTCAAGGGGGAAACTGTCCATGCTTGCTTTCAGCCATACGATGCTGTGACCTTGGTCGTTATACCTGTCTGCAGATGTGTCTGCACTCAGGTGACGGTCTGGGGCTATTCCTACTTAAGCCTAGCGTGTTTGGTGTAAGTACCTCCCCTTGCTTCATATGGAAGGCTGTTCAAAGTCTTCCTGCTCTGCTGATTAGAAACCTAAGTCTAGAGTTATTCATGGCTGGTTTATATCCATCCCCTCTCATAGCAGCACCATCCTTTAGCTTAAGTAGCTCTCCTCACTCCCCGGTGCTTATCTTCCAGCATGTTCATAGAGAGCAATCATATTCCCTCTCAGCCTTCATCTTGCTGAGCTCTACAAGCCAAACTCTCCTAGTTTCTTCTTGTGTGATAGGCTCTCTATTGTCCTAAACATCCCTGTAGCCCTTCTCAGCACCTGCTCCAGTGTGAATTCCTCTTTTGTGACCAGAATTCATACTCAGGTTCTAGATGAGGACTCCCTAGTGCCTTGTACAGAAATGTTCCTATCTCACTCTCTCTCCCATCACCTCTTTGATGAAAGCAAAAAAAGAATGGCAACTGGTGAATATGACTATCAGTGCAGAACTGCTCATCTGCTGTGAGCATCCTCATCTCTCAGTCCATGTGATACACATGGAAAATGAAACCCAAGGAAATACACACAAAAAAGCCAACCTAAAAAAAAACAGCTAGCTGCATGGGCTCTCACTCGCAAACAGGCAGCTGGCCTTAAAAGGGTTGCATTTCTGTTAAAATGACTATTTAAGAGTATAGGTTTGTAGAGAAAAAAAACCCAACAGAAATAGAGCAATTATAGTAATTGTAATGCCAGTACTTTCCTACAGGGAGATGTAACTATATAACGGGTGGATGTAACTATATCAGAGTAAGAGAACTTCTACTGGCATGATTTACTGCTCTTTCCATCTGCTGGGGATCAGAATACCTGCATCAACAACTTCAGCTCATGTCCATTCCAGCAGAGGTACCTTCTTAAAAATACCAGTGTGGGCTGCTATGAGCAAAGTTAACTCCATTCCAGCCAGATCCCAGCACAGTTTAAAGCTTAAAAAGACAGGAAAAGCCCTCTGTTTTCTTACAGCATAGCCAGGAAACCTTTAATGGCTCTTTGCCCACTCCGAGGCACGTATCTGGAGTGACTGTCTTCAGCAACAGGACTCCTGCCAGAGGAGACTTGCTCCCCACGTGTGTGCAGGGAGGCTGAATGCTCTTTGGCTGATGCTTGCACAAGTGCCAAGTGCTCTGACAGCTTGCATCAGGGTCTTGCACTGAGATCAGTCAGGAGGTTGAGAATGCTGAGGAGACCCTGAGCTCCCTCTTTCCCTTTTGGGTTAGCTGAGGACTCCTCAGTGTCCCTTTTCAGTCCAGCCAGAAACCTGGCCTTGATCTTGATCCAGCATGATGAGGTGATGCTCATCAGCTGTGATCACACAGCCTTAGTGAAATGTCCAACCAGGAACATATGCCTCACTCTGCTGTCTGCAGCTCCCTGTAGCATCAAAAGGGGAAACCAGGGAATAGCAGAGATGATACAGGAAGGCAGTGGGGAACATTGCCAGATGATCTGCCCTTTGGTTGCATTGCACTTATGCTAAAGACTCTGTTTTTGCCATCGCTAAGACATGGGCTGACATTTAAAAAGTACCTGCAGTCACTTAGGAACTGAAATTCACGGAAAGACAATGATAATTAGTCACTTATGTGAACTGAATATTGGCTTTTATGCCAATGTTGTAAAAGGACCTGAGATCAAACAGCTACTGATGAGCCTCTGCACCATTAGGACTTTTTCTGGCTGGGGGATACACCAAGAATGAGAATAGGAGTACCAATAAGGCACCCATAGAGACTATCATCCCCTTTATTTTCCTTCACAAACTTCACTACTGGAAATCACCTCTTTCCTTTACCTGAACCTCCAGTACCCCATAGGTAACTTTGATGTGGTCACCATGAGGTAACTCCAGGAAAGCTACTTCCCAACTTTTCCCTTGGATTTCTCTGAAAAGAAGTGTGTTTCAGAGATGCTATCTCCAACCCTGGCAGGAGGATAGGGAGGGTTTGGCTGGGAAGTCCACATGCCTCTGTATCTGGTAATTATCCAGTCGCAGAGGCAATGTGAAACGTTCTGTGCTGCCGTGGAGAATGACAGCACCTGGAGCTCCAGCACCCAGATAAAAAGGGGAGAGACAATCAAGCAGATGGAGAAAGGCAGTGCTACATCATGGGGTGGCAAGGCAGGGAGAGAAAGAAGGAGGGGGGGAGGCAAAAGCTGCCGAGAAACATCAAGACAGCTACTGGAGAATGAGATAATGCCACAGATTAGTAATGCAAAGGGCAGCTCTGCAAGAGCGGGGCAATGAGAAAGAACCAGAGTGAGGGCAGGTGAGGAGAGAGTAGGTGCAGAAGAGGGACAGCGCGAACACGAGAGAGAGCTTCAAAGTGGTTTGTGTGCTCTCGGGTCCCTTCCTCCCACCCCAGTCACCAGCTAAAAATGCAGGAGGTGTCACCAGAAGCTGTCACAGAGTAAGGGAGAGATTTGCAAATCAACTCATTGCAGCTGAAGATATACTTGGCACTGCAAACAGCTTGTGGGTTCCAGTGGTTTGCTCAGGGAAGGGAACTACAGAACTTAAGACCAAAATAACTACTACTGGAACTTTGGGGCACTACCACATGTGTTTTGTAATTGGAGAGATGAGAAGGAGGTTCCCCAGCTCTCCCCCTCACAATCACATATGCAGAGGCACATGTAAGCCTGAAAAACAGTCCCTGTGATTGACGCTGTGGTGCCATGGCCCAGTTCCAAAAAGCAAGGATGCCATACATGCCAACTCATGCAGCAGTGTGACAGCATCAGTGTGTGCTCTCCAGGCTGCTGCGAATGAGAAGCATGTCCACAGGACTGCAGAAGCCTTCGATGGGTGAGGAAGAGCTGACTGCCATGTGGTTCAAAGCCATGTACCACCTCTGGGAAAGTTTCTGACATGGGAAAATACAGCCAAACAGATTAGGACCAAGGGCTTGTCAGGGACTGATACTGGTCACAAGCCTTAATGCTTGCTGGGGTAGTGAACAAGTTATCAGCAGTGACCAAGAGGTCTGCAGTGGCAGCACCTCTCCATGAAGAGGAGAAAATAAGTGCCCAGATAATCCACACCTGAATGTTTGGGGAAGGAAATGGGACTGGTAGCAGCAGTGAATGGTATTACAAGGTCAGAGCACTGGGCCATACGGTCCAGTAACCACCCTCCCATCATTAGTGACAGATGTTTCAAAGGATAGTGGAACACCTCCTGAAAGGACAATATAAATCACCAGCTACATAATTTCATGATCCTTCCCAGCCATAAAAGTCTATTAATCCAGCCCCAAGCAAATCACAGAAACACAGAACAGTCTGGGTTGGAAGGGACATTAAAGACCATCCCAGTTCCAACCCCTCTGCCACAGTCAGGGGCACCTTCTGCTAGATCAGGTTGCTCCAAGCCCTGTCCAACTTGGTTTTAAACACTGCCAGGGATGGGGCAGCCACAGCTTCTCCTGACAACTTCATCCACTGCTTCACCACCCTCCCAGTAAAGAACTTCTTTCTCATATCTACTCTAAATCTACTCTTGGTGTAATCTGGCTTCCTCTCTGAATGACAGCTTGCATTCCACCTTGGAAGTTTGTACTCTGCCTTTCTTATCCCCCAGGCATTTCTCAAACCTTTGCCCCTTTTTCCATTTTTTAAAACTCATTAACATCCTCATCCTGATGCTGCTTTCTGGCTGAGAGTTTTGTCAGTTAACCATTAATTGGCACACAAATGAAAGAATATCAGATTAAAGTGTTATGTGAAACTAGCAGGTGTCTCCTGTGTTTTGTACTGTATGAAATTGTTCCTTTAATAGCGGAGAAGCACGCTACTTGACACAGGAATACACTTTCTATTTTGTGGACCCTAATGTCCATTTCATCTCAGACTTCCTCAAAAGGGGAGACAGAATAGCACATCTGAAGCATTAGCCTTTGTCCTGGGGGCGGTGGGAGAGAAAGACCTGCACCAAGGAACTCTTTTTAGAAGCAAATCAGGGTGGGAATGGAGCAACAACAGGGAAAATAAAGACTTCAATTTCCCTTCTTTTCTGATCTCATGAGAGTATCAGAGGTGGCTCAAATAAGTTATCATCTTCTCTTCCAGGCATTCCCCTTGGGCTGCTAGCAGTAGAAGAGTGGCGTTTTGGGACAAATGAGAAAGCGAGCCCATCCTGCCTGCTCACTCCCTGCCGCTGCGTTTCAACAAAGGACACCTCCTTGATGTGCAAACACTCTAGTTATTATTTACAGCTGACCTTTTCCTTCTCTAGCTCCCGCTGCTGCAGCGCGGCTGGTGGAGTCAGGGCTTGTAGAGATTGTGGAGACGATGTTTAGTGAAACAACGTTGTCTTCCTTGCCTGTGCCAGAGCTGTCATTGGTGCCGCTGTGGATTGAGCTGCACCCGTGCAAGCAACGGTGGGAAATAGGAAATAAAAAGCCTAACATAGACAAAGCCTTTGAGGAGCTTAACCCCTCTTCCCCTTTTCCATCTCTCTCCCACTTGAAAGAAGAGAACAGCTTCTGAGCAAGACACACACTCTCATTTCCATATCTAAAGCCAGTCCTGAAATACCATAGCAAAATAATGCTCTGAGAGATGAGACCATAGAGAAGATTCGCTTTGAGAGATTCTGCTGCTTCCCTTTTTCAATTCCACCAAAAAACAACTGCCACCAAACACTGAGCGCACCTGGACTGGTGCAGTCAATCCAAGGCACCTTGGTACCAGAACGATATGGGGAACTGGAGGGAATTCAGAGGCAAGCAACAGCAAAATCCATCAAGGGCTGGAAAGGGATCAGCATCTAAAGAAAGCTTAAAAACATTAAATATGTATAACTTGACTAAGAGAAGACTTAAAAGGGACATGTTGACAAGCTATACCTCTCTTTGAAAGCTGAAAGCACTGAGGGAAGAGAGGAATTATTTAGCAAGATGCCTAGGGGTCTAGAAAGGAGTAATGGGTCAGAAAAAGAAGAGAACTAAGCCTGTTTGGACTTGAGGAAAAACTTCTTGTCATTTACAAGTCGTAATCTTGTGAAGGGTCTCCTAAGGAAAACAAGGAAGCCCCTATTGTTTCAGACATTTACAACAAAGTTAGGCCGAGCATCAGATGATGTGTGGGGAGCAGCTTCACAGTGGATGCTGAGAGACCAAACTACAGTGACCTGGTCATACCAATTTTCCCCTGACCTATCAGAGCTCAGCAATATGTCAGGAGCAAACAACTCCTCTCACAAGTTCCTTTCAGATGAAGCAATATTTTTTGCTGTTTTCACTTTACATGCAGCTAAATGGTTCTTGGCAAGACCTCGGACCTCTGTATACTGTATTGAAGGTAACAAGCATAGGTACGGTTTTGTTTTCATAAACAGGGTCTGTTAGAAGTTATCCATAGCCAGGTTAAAAACTACTGATACAAAGACTAGAAGCGTTACTGTTTCCAAAAGCCATTGGCATCTTGTTGTAGTCCCAAATACCCTGGCAGTAAAGCTGTTAGGCACTTAGAAGTTACAAGTGAAACCGCTTAGCATGGAAACAAAGATTTGTCAAACTGCTTTTGGGTCTACCAGCTCCCAAACTAACATACAAACCCCACATTTTCATAGCAGCATTTGGCACTGTGAGCTCCTTTACCAATATAGCCCCTTCTCTTGCTGCCTAAAATTACATACTTATGAAAATCTGTCCAAGGGGTGTTTTACAGTCATAGAACAAAGTGTTGCAAACTTCAGACTCGCATGTTGTATTTATGTTGCGTGTTGATGAACTCCTTTAAGTGGAAACCACAGAAAAGCTGTGACAGCTAGGCAGATGCTCAGGCCACTCTCTTTCCTTTATTTGCTGCTTTGCTAATTTGTGCCTCTCCTTAATGCTGCACTCTTGTCCACCATCAGGCCTTGCAAAAGGAGGCATCTGAAAAAGACTTGCAGGGGAACTAAAGAGAAGCTGCTGGGAGGGACAACTCCCAAGAGCTTTGATCTGAGCTTACCTTTATTCCCACATTCACAATGTGCCTTACAGAGGATGACATGTTTATGAATAAATAAATAGCAGAGGAGGGGGGTAAGAGTGGAAAAAAGGAAATGTCAAGATATATTTGATGGGAGTTTCCATTGTTAGCATGAAAGGCACGAGCTGGCTTAAAACCTTATGATTAGAAACAATGGGAAGAAGGTATGATTCCTTGAGAAAGGGGGAAGGAACAATTCCCACAGCTAGGTCTCCTGGCCATCAAACTAATCATAATATCACCTTGTGTTGCCTTTCCTCCAAGACCTTTGCAGGGCTTGGTCTTGCAAGGCAGCACATGTTGAGCAGCTAGCAGCAGTTTTGTCGTAGAAACTAAGTGCTGTGGAACTGGAGCTCTTGTGCGTTGTGGAGGAGTATTATAATGCCTGTCTGGCACATATGGGGAGACACTGGAGAAGGAAAGGATGCAACAAAAATGCAAAGTCAGACAACAGAATTATTTTATAGCTGGAAACAAAACCTGACAGACCTGACCTATCTCATACAAAACTTTACTTGGCGTGCATTGGTTGCATGAGGGTAGGGAGAGTAGGGCAGCGATGACTGCAAAACAGCCTTCACAAACCCAGATACTACCTCCAGGCATACCTATTTCAGCACTACAGTGAGAGATCACGCTTGTCTTTCTCACTAATTGGGATCTGCCCAGGGACACGCAAACAGAGCGGACAGATCTTGCTGAAGCACAAGCTCCTCTTCCCTATGGTTTGAAGGCAACCGTCTTGGGTCACTTGGCTCTGTGCTCTGGAGCCTGAACTCCAGCCCAGCTACTGATGGCAAGCACAACCACAGGGGATGCTCTCACTGCTTCTGCACCTTCTGACCCGCAGTCTTCTGCCATTGGCAAAACAAGCTGTGCAAATTGGCTGGAACACAGAACCCTTTTCATTTCTTAGCAAAGACAATGATGCTTATTCCAACTGGAAGCATTTACCCAGGGATATCTTATCTGGATCCACTGACATCCCTTCCTCTTCTCCCAGGAGCCCGCTGTGAAACGAAACCTCTCCCCTGTGCACAGGTTATCTGCAGCATGGATGAACCATTTCCCCATAGAGTTCCCTTCTGTACAACTGGTATGTTAGTTTCTGACATGGCTGGGTCTAAGGCTGCTCACGTGGGCCCTGGCTGAAGCTGGATTCCTATTCCTGACTTGCTCTAAATAACTTCAAGAAGTACTGCACAGAGAGATGCCAAACTGCGGCTTCAGTTGGTATAAATCAAGGGCCAAGAAGGCACCACTGAAGTAAATGGGGAAGCCTGGATTTACACTAGATGAAGATCAGCCCTGCTTCCTTACACCAGGCTCTAAATGAATTCATTAAATACAGCACTTCAGTCTGCTCAGCTAAAAGCAGCTCCAGCTGGCAGGAGGTTTCGGATCCAGGGAATGTTTAAAAGATGAGGATTTGTAGCCTGCTCTGAGTTTACACTTGGCTAGAGGTAGGCTCTCATCAGCCATGCAGGGCAGGGCACATCATGCCCACCTGATGGGTGGCTGTGCATCCCCAGCCTCTGTGCACAGCATGACATTTACACAGGACCTCACAGCCTTGGGGCGACAATCTACACTTGAATTCTCCAGTGAAGGTGCTCAATTTAGACAGCAGCAGGACAGCCCAAGAGAGGTCCTGCAGTTCCTCCACCAAGCGGATAGGCTTAGTTTTGTGGGGTTTTTATCCATTCTATTACAATTTCACTTGGGGTGGAGGTGGGGGACTGCACTAAGCTTCAATCTGATGCAGGGTAAAGCACCAGCACTGGGGCAGGGAGAGCAGTTAGAGATTTGTGAGATAGGAGTGAAATGTTAGTTAATTTTGACATTAAACCCTAAATGGGAGGATGTTAAAGTTATTCTTAGCTGATGAAAAAAGAAGCTGTGCTGTGATCATCTGGCCTGCTCTCATGTATTGTACAGATCTCGTGATTCCTGCAGTTTAATCCCTTATCTGCTCACTAAAACAGATGGTGTTGCAGGCTCTTTGCAGGCTCTGACAAATATGACTGCACTGGGAATGCTGTTCATATATCCACGCTTGCCGTACAACCCTCAGTACGACATACACTGGCTAGAGATGAAAGTTCACATCCAAAACACAATCTGCATAAAGGAATAGATCCTATTCTCTTTCAGCATCGCTGCTGAGGTCTCTGATATGCATGGTCACACACAAAATATCTTCCTAGAGACACATACAAAAGTAAAAAGAATGGGATGCTCCAACTCCTCCATCCTGAGCTCCCAGTCGAGCCCTCTCCCTTTGGCCAGGACCAGGGTGCATGTTGTTTTTCCTTAAGGAACAGATCTGCCTGCTGAACAGCAATGATACCTCTAATAAGGTGGAAAATGGACCTGACATCAACTCTTCTCTGACTTTACAGTTATTGTTCCTTCCATAGGCTGGGAAAAGAGGGTCAGTCTTGTCCAGCCACTGAGAGGAATGGAAAGCACCCAAAATTGCGCATTCACACTAGACTATTACAGGTCTCTCCATGATGCTACTGTGTGTATGTGAGAGAGAGACCAGCCAGTACTCAGAAAGACAAGTGAGGTTAACCGAGCTGCATGCATTGCTCCCACTAGAGCAGTATAAAATGGTGATAAACCACAACTGGAACCACTCTGCAGTAAGTATCTGGCCAGAGGTGAAGCATGAGGTTACAGCAGCAGCTCCACTCCCCTGTCCCCCTCCGCCTTATGGATCCTAGGTAATAAACCACCCTTCAGCCTTTCCTGTCTTAAACCCAAACTGCTGGGATTCAAGGAAGATAAAGATTTCAACCACTTTTCAAAGAGCCTTCACAAGAACTAAAAGCCCCTGTTGGCATAAAAGGAGACATGTAATGGGCTTTCTCTGTCCCTGAAAGTAGTTTAGCACCGCATGAACATGCAGTCCTTTTAGCTCTCTTCTGTATTTAACTGGAGTCGTTAAAATAAACTGATTTCCCAGCCAATTAATTATCAAATATCTGTAACAGCTTTCAAGCCCTGCCATTACTCAGTCTCAGAGGCCCCCACAGGCAATGTTAAGCTACACTCTCCTTACCCGAGTAACCGCTGCTCCTGCGGCTCTTCTCCCTTGTGCTGAGCTAACAGCAAAGAAGCAGCACAAGGGCCAGCAACACCCTGGAGAGCAGCTGCAAACAACCCCACCATTACCTAAGCAGTGACTCCAGCGATGCACAAACCCTGAGCCAGGAAGCTTTACTATGCCATTTGCCCAAGACTCAGTTACCAGTCACCTGCACGCAGACCCCAGCCCCACTGCAGGAGCAGATACACCCTGTCAAGACACTGGATGCTGCCAGTGGGATCAGCTGGTACCTGACAGCAGACGCAGCCAGCTGAGATGAACTGCAGATACCACAAGCTCAGCTCAGTGCAGGGCATGAGCTTCAGTTCAAAGCATGTGCCAGGAACCAGCTGCTCGCCCAGATGTGAATGGAGACAGCTCCTGCCATCGCCATGTTACCTACTGAAAACCAGTCTTTACCTCTCTGTTAACCGGAAGGTTGTACTTGCCATAGCTACATTAGCAATGCCCCTGCCATCTATTTCATAGGCAATAAACTGTACTCATATGTGGTTTCAATTAGGAGATTTCAAATGAGATTGAGGATAATGCATCCTATAATTACTCACCCTTCTCCTTTCTAGAAACTCAAAGCAGAATCATTTCCAGGCCAAAATGCAGTCTCTCTTGATTGATGACTCTAATAAAATGGCTTTATTGTGATATAAATAGCCTAAAAACGTCCTGGAGAGTCAATATCAGTGCTTGATGGCCTTACACAAGGAAGGTCCTTATCTTACAGTGTACTAAAGTTTAATGAGTGATGCTTCTGAGAAGTTTGTTGTTGGATTTGGGCTCTGGCTTGGGGAACTACAGAAGGGTATAGCTCCTGAATTAGTCATGCAAAGTGGAAACTGTTTAAACACCTTTCACCTTCCTTGCATTCCCTATTAATGATCTCTTTACTTCCTAGCTTGCCTGGTGCCAGTTCAAACACAAGCACCGGCTGAGCCCAGCAGGAGCCACAGGAGCACTGTGCTCAAGCATCCCTTTGCTGGAAGGGTACCAGCCACTGCTACAGTAATTGGAAAACCTGCAATGCCTTCTGAGTCATGCATGCCCCGAGGTGCTCACAGCCCCTGTGGACCATTCCAGCTCACTCTGAAGCACATCTGCTGCCCGCATCATGGTGGACAATGTGTTTTTGTTACCCCCTCATCAGGAGAGGCCATGTGGCCATCCCCACCATGCAGATGGAAACTTTGGGCTGCACTGGAAGCTTGGAGATGGCAGAAAATGGAAGCAATTGTAAGAAAAATGAGATCCTGTTGACCGTGCTTTCCGGTAGTGCTGCCTTGGCTCAGATCTGGAAGCAGACTGGGTGCTAAAGAGCTCTTCTGGAGTGACAGAAGCATATATACCTGTCAGAAAACTTTGGTATCATAGCAGCTGTGACAGTGATGTGATTAAGACCTGACAGACAGACAAAAAGGAGGGGGAAGGATGCATGAGAAAGGGCAACTGAAAAACTTTAAGGGACAGCAGTAAGAGTCTGCATGTGAAGGGATGTGAATGAGTGATGCTCAGTGCTTGCTTGTGCATGGCAGAGGTAATGAGGACCCTGGGACTGTGTTCTACCTTCCACCTGAGTAGTGCTTCTTGTCTCTGTAGGGCCAAGAGATCAAGCAACTCCCCAGCCCTGCCTTGCTCTCCTCTCTTCCCATCCCTGCTGTACTTATATCCACATATATATCTATATGTTTGAGAGCAATTTTCCTCTCTGTAGCACAGCCTTTGGGAGCGTGTAGGTGTCTGTGGATGTTTCGTCTGTGAGGCTGTGCAGAAGCTGGGGTCTGCTGTGATGAGAAGGTGGTTTTGTGTATACAGCAGAGCAGGCGTGAGGATGAGAGTATCGACCATGCGTGCGAGGATACCAGAGACTATGCTCCACAGGCAATCAGACAGCGAGAGTGAAAATGAGAAGGTGCTCGTACGAGGCAGGGTGTGCATGTCAGAGAGGAAGAAAGAAAGGTCTTATTCACAGCCTTCCTGTATGTGTTTGATGAGTATCACAAGTTTTAACCAAGAAAAATATGTATGTATTCAAATCAAACACAAAACACCCCTTTCGCCTGGAGCGCTCCTGCCTTGCTTGTTTGTTCTGTTGCGAGCTGCTTGTTAGAGGAACACAGGAAACAAGAAGAGGGAAAATAAACCCAGGCTGACATATTTAAACACAGCCAGCTACCGAGGCAGTAAAACAGTGAGAAGGAGAAAAGTGGGATAGTTGGAGAGCTGCTGAGACAATCACAGAATGAGAGATGCCCATGAAAACTTCTGAAGGTGATCCCTCAAGTGGATTACACTCACTTCTAGTGTACATATATTGAGTTGATTCTGCAGCTACCTACAAGGAAACACACTCAAAAGCCTATCCCTTATAACCATTTTGCATCAAAGAGTCAAAAGGAGCACTGGTATTCTAGTTCAATCCCCTGCAAAGCCCTCTACACCGAGTCTAGACAGCCCCAGTTGTCAAAACGTGAACTGAGGGACAAAAGGGCTTGAGCTGGATTTATCAACAAGAAGAGAAATAGTAACAACAGACCAAGTCCCAAATCTCTGGGGGCTAAAGGCCTTTCTAGGACTGCAGGTAAGGCTAATATGGGTACAGAGACAAGGACAACTTTGGAAGTGTTTTTCCCCTGTTCTTTTATGCTTTGTTCTTGCTGGTAAATTTAAACACCTTTACATGTTTATGTCTCTTTAATGTTATCACAATCCACAGGCCTACGACGCCCACAGGAAACATCCACCAATACCCATGTTCACGTGCTAAGTAGCTTATGAAGCCATGGGCAATGCCTGGGAAGAGGAGAAGCATGCCAAGAACTGACTGTAAGAGTGGTGAAGCCACCAAACTGGAATCATTATGTTCAAGAGACCCAGGAAAAGGGTTGGAAGTGCGGGTGAGGCTGTCCCCAGGGGCAGCTCACGCAACCTTCACCCAGAGCACTGTGCACCATGGGAAGACTCTTCTAGGATAAAGGTGGCTGTGGGATTTCTGCCTGCCCCTTCCCCTTATAAAATCAGAGTGAATGGCTCAGATCTACAGGTGGAAAGCAGAGCTCTTATGACACCAGGGAAGGGGAACCTCTATCTTGATATTGAGGCTACAGAGCTGGTGCAAGAAAAAAGTTCATTACAGAGAGTGTGAGCTTGCATGGGGCTCTTTCAGCATCACCCCTCCAGCATCTGACCAAACCAATGCCACCTTTCTTCGGCTACTGAGACTAAAGCAACCAGGGCCAGTGCTGGCTCCTGCTTTGGGCAGGCACCATGCCATGCGCAGTGGGTCTCTCCCGCATGGGGTCCCTGGGATGCTACTGCATCTTCAGCGGTAATAGCTATTATTGTTCCAAAAATTACCCAGGAACTCAGCAAATCCGTCTTCAGCGTTTGACTCTCTGACCTCTGGAGGCAGTGTGGATTTCACAGCCTGACTACCTGCTGTGTGAAAAGAGTGTCTCCTTTCATGTGATCTAAATTAAGCCACCATTAGCATCTCCAAGTGACCTCTTGTTCTAGTATTACAGCAGGACAGAAAAAGGACTGATCAGTTTTCACTGCATCCTTCATTCGTGTAAATAACTCAATTATAAGCCTTCAGCGTGTCTCTTCGGGCAGGCTGAGGATTACCCAAAGAGACACGCTAAAGGCTTATTCCTGTGGGAATGGGTCGGGAAGCAAGCAGAGGCAGTGTACGCTTGGGGACAGTAGAGGGCACGGCAGCAAGACGGGAGACAGGAGAGTGATGGGAGAGAAATGGCGCTTGCACAGCATTTCGGGCTTGCTACAGTGAGAAAGAAACCTCTGTTCAGTCCAACTGCCTGCCTCCTTGTAGGTGAATCTCACAGGATTACTAAGCGTGCTTCACAGCCCTCTGGTAATTCTACACTGTCTTAAATGAGGGTGTAGCCAGCGTTCAAGATAATGCCATTTTTTACAACATTGTCCCTATTGTTTTCCTGTCCCTTAAAGGCAACCAAGCATCTTCTACGCTTTTGGAACTGATGGAACCCACTGGAGAAGCTTTTATCGAGTTACTCACCATGACTCCCAATCTCTTCCCTCCAAGGAGCCCGGGAGCTCAGCACTCATCACCGTACAGCTCAAGTGGAGACTATTTTTGCAGCCTGCATTACCATATGCTCAGCCGCGCTAGAGCATATCCGTCATCCTGCTGCCCTATCCCCACAGTGTCTTTAGATCCTGCTGACTCACAAAGGCAGCAGCCCATGCTCCCCTTTGGTCGGCAACATAAGGGAAAGCTTCTATGGAGATGAAGGGTGTTGGGCCAGGGAAGGGACCTGCCCCAAGTCAGAAGAGCCTTGAGCAGCCAGGCCAAGACCTAGGAGCGGGTCCTGCTGCCTTTCCACTCCTGTGCAGTGAACCCACAGAGGATGCGATGGGGTGGCCCCATTCTCAACATCTCCTATGGCTTTTGGTGACCCCGCTGTACTTCACACTAGCCAAACGAGTCATTGCTAAGGTACCAAGACACCAGCCACATAGCACAGGGCAGATCAGACACCTTCACAGTGTGTACTGACTCCCACTATTAACTTCCATCCACACAAAAGAGAAACTATTATTTGCTTATTAACACTTGACTGGGCTTGAATCCATGACAAGAACTTGCCCCTTCTCCCCTGGTTATTTATTTCCCATCATAATTTTGTGTGAAAGGCCGTATCAAAGGCTTCATAAAAATCAAAGTACATAATATCTGAGGGGGATCACCTTTGTCTTATTAAATTTACAAAAAACCAAACCAAAACAACAACAACAACAACAAAAACACCAACCCAAAACCCCACTTGCAGCTCAAAAAGGCACAATTTTCTTCCCCAGAAGCCATACTGGATTGACCCTGTCATGTTATTCTTACCCGAACATTGTACAAGTCTGTCTTTAATTAGCTCCGCAATCAGTTTGACTGGAACTGAAAGAGAGCTCAGAGATCTGTAATTCCCAGGATGTCTTTTGACTATTAAAAAAAGATAATAATAATACTTAGAATGCCTGGAACGCTCCCTCTCTGAAGATCTCTAAGCTCTCCACAACAGGCTGAAGGCAGAGCCGGCTAGAGACAGCCCATCACTACCTCCACCTTGCAAAGCAGGCGAGGAGAAGGGAGAAAAACTTGCCCATGAAGTCCACATCATAACTGGATACAGAGCTGCCACCCTCTCAACTATGATCCCTCTTCTAAAATCACTCCCTGGGCCTTGGCAGTGAGGAAGGGGTAGTGTTTGCCATCATCTCGCCTGAGCACGGAGAGATTTCAACATTCTTCTCCCTGAATCTGGCCCTGCCATTAGCAGCTCTGCACTAGTTAGAAAGATGCTGTTTATAAGGATCCGTCAGACACAGACACGTCAGTATATTTCATGCATTATTTACTTCAGAGCCCTGAGACTAATGCTACCCCAGTCCTGGTGATTTACTGCATTGGAGTTTCTCAAGCTGATCCATAACTTTGGGCAATAATAACAGTAACAAAATACTTTCTATGCATATATCATACCCGTCAGCAAAAACCCACACAGAGATGAGCATATGATGCCAGAAGAGCTGTCTCTCCAAGGTACAAGAGCATCAGCCATTTCCAGGTATAGCTGCCTCCTCACATAGCTCTGACCCCCCGCACCCAAATTTATCTGACTTAAGACCAGTGCATATGGACACCTCAAAGTGAAGGTCTGTACCCAGGGGGTTCCCCCCTTGCCAGTGAAGGCTCTGCAGCACGCCCCCAGGCAAGTACAGCCTTAGTCAGGCAGAGGGGCCTCATAAGCCAGTTCCAGTCCATTGATGGGGTCCCTCTGCCTTGGTGAATTCAAAATCCCAGAGGCTACTCAGTGTGGGAACTGAGCCAGAGATGCAGCTCATTGGCTTTGGCTCAGCTCTTTAATTGCATCTCGACTTGTGGCTCCCCTCATCCTGCTCCTGGCACTGCATGGACACAAGCCCCCGCACCATTCCTCTGGCTCCTCCCAGCTTCTTTCTCATTTACACCTTGCCTGCTCTTTCATCTGACCCTTGGTAGTTCAGCTGTCCATTAAGAGCTGCTTGATGAACCCCAATAAAAGCCCCACACTCCGCTGTGTGGCTGGGGAGCCTCCCTGTCCCCTTTCCGCAGCATGCTCTTCCATTCTCCTTGCACATCGAGGCAGGGGTAACCTCCAAGCCAAGTGCTTTTAAGGATTACTTTTCTGGTTTGTTTGCTTTAATTTACTTTGCCCTTCAGCCCAGCACTTGCTGTCGTTTTTCTCCTCAAGAGCTTTCCTGCTGCCCTGTTTGAAGCTCACCTGTGCTGCACACACCATGCAAGGGGCACCTCTAATGAGGAGCAAACTACCCAGGGAATTTATGTGCCTTGCTGCTACCACCCATGGCACCCTACCTGCTCCATGATGTCTCCCCTGACATTACTGAAATCTCGAGAATCATAGAGTCATAGAATCAGCTAGGTTGGAAAAGACCTTTAAGATCACCAACTCCAACCGTTACCCAGGACTGCCAAGTCCACCACTAACCCATGTCACTTAGGGCTTCATGTACATGGTTTGTTAACACTTCCAGGGATAGTGATTCCACCACTTCCCTGGGAAAGGGAGTGCTGAGCCCTGGCTCTTAATATGCTACCAGATCTATAATAATATTAATAGAACCCATTGAGAGATGTCTGCAACATAAAAAGGACATGGAAGAAGTCCAGAGGAGGGCCACAAGGATGATCGGGGCTGGAGCACCTCCTGTATGAAGACAGGCTGAGAAAGTTGGGGCTGTTCAGCCTGGAGAAGAGAAGGCTACACGGAGACCTCATAGCAGCCTTCCAGTATCTGAAGGGGGCATATAGGGATGCTGGGGATGGACTCTTCATTAGGGACTGTAGTGATAGGACAAGGGGTAATGGGTTAAAACTTAAAAAGGGGAAGTTTAGACTGGATATAAAAAAGAAGTTCTTTACTGTTAGTGTGGTGAGGCGCTGGAATGGGTTGCCCAAGGCAGTTGTGAATGCTCCATCCCTGGCAGTATTCAAGGTCAGGTTGGACAGAGCCTTGGTCCAGTGTGAGGCATCCCTGCTCATGGCAGGGGGTTGGAACTGGATGATCTTAAGGTCCTTTCCAACCCTAACTATTCTGTGATTCTATGTCTTCTCACCCAGGCAGGGCTCTAGCATGGAGGCCAACTCTACCACTGTGATGACACAAAATCACTGAGATCAATGAGAACGCCAACTAAGTGCTTCAAAGGATGCTCTTCTCCCTTGCCTTTCATATGTCAGCCCTGCAAAACTGGCTTGTTTCTGGGAGTAGAAGTAACCCTTCCCACTAGTTTGACAGCTTTGCCCAGACCTGAGCCCTCATGCTGCCAGGATAGGAGAGCTGGAGGGATGCACACTCATGTGGTTGCCTTTGAGAGGCACCGGTCCCAGTGCAAGTCACTGTAACAGGGTGGATGTTTCCCCTGATGCCATCCAGGGTGCAGGCATCATGCTCCTTTGATGGCATAGGCTGTAAGAGACCACCCAGGGACTGGAAGGCAGGGGACACAGCACAGAACTCTCTTCCATGAGGGATGTCACAGGAGACCTGCAGGGAGAGCAAATACTGCTGAACAAAGTCCTAAATTAGGAGTTATGTCTTCCCACATAGGCACCAAAACAAGTTGCTCGAAAGAGCCATCATTTATGGTGTCAATAAATCGCCTCTCCAAATCACGCCCAGATGTGCACTTTAGGCCCCAGTCACCTCGCCTTTTTATTTGCGCCTGCAAAGTGCTCTCCTCTCCTACAGCACTCCCTAATAAATCATGCCAAAACACATTAAAAGCACCCATTATTGTTATTAATTACTATTAGTGCATTAGCAGATTTTACTACTGCCTTAATCTCTCTCACGGCTGAAGCCCTGTGCTCACTGAGGAAGGGGCCAGCGGGTCGGGATGGGGTTCTCCTTGGGATGGGGCTCTTCTGCCTCCCCTCAGGGCAGCTCTCAGCCATGCACTAACACATATAACCACCCCCATGGAGCAGGGTTGGGGGTGACTGACAAACCTCCATCCCAGACATTTGCCTGACACAAGTACTTGGGGGGCTAATGCTGTCTGGGCCCAAAAAGCCAAGTGAGGGGAGTGGGAGAAAAGCAAGTTGCCCAGCTTATCTGCAGGCTAGATAATATCCCAGCACAGTGAGCTGGGCAGCCAGGGCATGTTTATCGTGTTGTCCTAATACTCAGCAAACACACTTCTACTCTCAGCACTGCAACTGCTGAAATGTCAACTCAAGCAGGCCAAAACATCCATCGGTCTCAACTTTTTTCCTGCTCTTTCTCTGCCTTGCCTATTTAACTTGTATCCTCTTCAAGATAGGAGTCTCATTCTGGTTTTGTAGCCAACAGGAGAGGGCCTCTGGCTTTCCATACTGTAAATCACGGTAGTAGAAACATCATGAAGTTCTCTGCTTCTTCTGCACAACAGACCAGGAAGAAGGGTGAACTTGGATGATGCCCTCATCAGCTTCAGGAATCAAACCAAATTCAGGGGATGGCTGACTCACCAGAGGGCAAGGCTGCCATTCAAAGGCCCTTAAGGAGAAACTGAATGACAGAAACCTCATGAAGTTAAACCTATGGAAATGACCCCCACACAACATTAAAGAGATAAAGGTAAGCTGGATGGGGAGTAATCTGAAGAAGACCAGAGAGTCCTGGTGTGCAAAGGTTGAAAATCAGCTGGCCAGCATGCCCTTGCAGCAAGGAAGGCTAAATGCATAGCTGGCTGCAATGATGAGTGTGTAGCTAGCAGGCCAAAGCAAATTATTATTCCCCTCTACTCAGCACTTCTGAGGCTGTATCTGGAGCAATTTTGGGCTCCCAGGATGTTTGGTTGGACATAAAAGGAAAACATACTCATAATAAGGGTGGATCAGCACTGGAACTTGTGCCAAGACAGGTTGAAGAATCACTGCCCTGGGAGATATCCAAAATGTGACTGAGCAAGGTCCTGAGCAACCTGGTCTAATGCTGAAGTAAGTCCTGCTTTAAGCAATGAGTTGGATGAGAGATCTCCAAAGCTCCTTTCCCACTGAAACTGTTCAGTGATTTTAAGGAGGTTGTTGTGTTCTTTTTTTTCTGTCTGGAATATCTACAGTTTGAAAGCTGAATTTGGAAGGGTTTGATGGGAGATTTGCCCCACATCAGTCCCCAGAAGCCTCTCAGCAGAGCTCTACCATCTGCCAGCACTGAGTGTGCAGGGGGACGATGCACAGCTCAAGCAGCTCTTTTTCACCCTGCCTCTTGCCTTCTCTACCACACAACCTCCATCAAGGAAGCTGTTGTGAATGAGCTGCAAACTCCCAGACGCGCATCTGCTCACGCGTCCAGAGGATTGTTCACCTCTGAAGGTACATATTGTGTTCAAAATGTGGCAGGATGCCCCTCTAACACACCAGGAATCTTTCTGGGAAGGAACTGCAATGGGCACATGGGAACTGTGGCAGGTGCACCCGTAACAAACCCAGAGAGGTTTATGTCTATGTTTTACTTAGCATAGAGAAGTAGCTACTTATAGGTTAGCTCACAGCAGCCATATAATATATTTCGATTCAGAAAGTGTGACCCTAAAGCCACCAGAATGGGACTGACAAGTAGGTCAGGCTGCAATTAGCCACTCTGAATATAGACCTGACTCTTGGGATAACAATCTGGGATTTAAAACAAACTCAGAGAGATTTAATAGCTGAGAGAGGCGAGAATGTTGATTTTACATCTCCTTCAAAACACAGCTGTCCGTTATTTCTTCCTTCAAGTCATTAACTCTCCTTTTATTCCCTTTCTCTTCCATTCACAAACCTGAACTACTCCTCCCTCCCCAATTTCCTCTGTACTGTCCCCTCTTCCAGCTGATTTCCGCACATTGCTTCCTTACTGCTTTATCCCTTGCCAACTTTTTGGCACTACCCTTGCATCTCAGCAAACAACCACGAAGCTGCTTGCAAAGAGAGAGATTAGGAGGACCACTTGACAGGAGCAGGGCCAGTGCTCTCCCCTGGCTGCAGGAGGGACATGTGGCTGGACTCTCTAATGTGATGAATAACATATGAAGTGTGGAGCGCTGGCCATATGTTGTAGTAATTCCTTTATACCCAATGCCCTCTGCAGAACAAACAGCCACGATGGAGGGCACTGATAGAAGTACAGGCTCATGGGTTCCCACTCTCCAGTGATAGATGGTAGAGAAAGAGGAGGGTAAAATTAGGTCTTGGAAGTGATTTACGATCATCTCTAGTTAGATCAGACTGCAGGTGCATATGTTTAGTACAAGGAAAGTAACTTAGTGAGCTACAGGAAACATCCACTAATAAGGGCAGATAGAGAAGACCCTCCAAAATCCCCAAGCAATCACATAGCGTGACATTTCAAGGGCTCCTGAAAGCTCCCAGGCCCATGCCCACATTTTGGCACAAGTGCTGTGTGTGACAATTACCTCTGCTGTTATTGGCTTGTGAATGACTGGCAGGGACCCAAAATTCTCCTGAGTCACCTTCCCCAGCAATTTGACAAGCCAAGGACCAGAATAAGCACTTGATGTAGTTGGGATTTCTCTGGTGACAGCAGGCAAGGAGAGGGAAATAGAGATTCTAGGCAGATTTCATGGGCTGGACCAGCTCCAGTTGTACTTGGAAGTGAAGGGTATTAGGGTACATTTTCTGTGCTGCATAAAAGAGAAGAGTCAGCACTTCCAGCCAGATGCTCAGACCTCTGGGCCAGCCAGAGAGAAGACAGCTGCTCTGCTTCGTGCCTGGGCTTGCATAGAGAAGGAGAAAGGTAGGAAAAACCCTTGCTGAAGAACATGCAAGGAAGGAGGGAAGATGTGTCATATGGAATAGAGAAGTAGAGAGTGAGTGACTCAGGGAACCATGGCTTAGTTATCTCATGTTAGTCTCAAATTGCCCACAGTGGGTGGAAAGTCACTTTAACCTCTCAATATGGCATGTAAAACTGCTGTTGAAATAACAAAGCTGAATAGTGTTGAAGGAGCAATGGAAATGAGAATGTTACAAAGCTGACTGTACCGAGCTGGGAGTTGGAAGTAGGTGATCTTTAAGGTCCCTTCCAATCCAAACCCTTCTGTGATTCTCTGCTTCTAAGTTGGAGTCTTCTGGTGAGAGGTAGGTGAGAGCCTCTGTATTAACTGATATACTGGGATGGGGACTGAGGACCCTGGCGGTGAAAAGCACCCACCACTGTAACTTGAATGCTTCCCCAAGGACTGAAAGAAGATCACACCCTGTGTGGGGAGGAGGCAGAAGAGTGCAAGCCATAACATGGTTCCTTAGTCATCTCTGGAAGAGGTATTGCAAGGCAGCAGAGCATACAGAACCCACCTGCCTGCATGGGGTTTATTTGATCAGATAGCTTTTGATGGCCTTAAGAGATCCACATCATCAAGAAGGAGGGAGAATGGGTGTAGGAGGTTCTCACAGAATGAAACAAACGGGAGTGGAAAGGACGGTGGGACACCACGAAATGCACTCCCCAACTGTACAGTAGAACCAGCTATGCATAAACGACCCTAGGGAAGAATTTTTCCTAACCTGTTCTCAAACATCACCACCAAAGGGAACTCCACACCCACAGGAGTACCACACTGCTGTTCTGCTACGTGATCCAGGATGTGAGGGACTGATGTGCTCACTGGGGCAGGTGAGGCTGCTTTAGCAGTGGGTGATTTCAGTAAGGGATTACAGGGACAATTCTACAAACGAACAGGAAAGGATGTGCAAATAAAGATGTCTTCAAGTTTCAGACTGGTTTGTGCCTTCTCATTTTATGTGCTAGTAAGGATTCTGCGGTGAGTCGGCAACAGGAGATAAAGTTGTTGACAACAAAGCCTTCAACTCAAAATTAAAGCTAATTCTGTAGTTGTAAAAAAAAGGGAAAACGTAAAATAAAAAGATGGCAGGTTAATTGTGATAACATCATTAAATTCATACCCAGCCCTCAAAGCACATCATAGTTATTTAGAAGCAAGTGATCTGGGGAATCAGAAATGCAAATGATTGCAACATTTCCCCTCTTGGGGTCTGTTTTGCAATGAGACACAAATAAACTGAGTTTGGCAATCAGAAATATTCTCTGACAAAATATTATCCTACATCCCCAAGCTGATTAAAGGAACAAGCTGGCAGAGAGGGGTCAGTGGGTAGGCATGCAGTTAAGCGATAGATAAGACAGTGCTTGAGTGTATGTAGTCAATATCCTGGAGCTAATAAAAGTTCCTTACTGCAGACAGTTTCCTCCGCATGGCTTTTCACATCAGATCACAGCAGCCAGTGCTTATCTGTGACCACTTGTTAGATTAGGTCCCATAGCAGGTAGCATGCAGAATCTTGCATCTAATCCTCCATCTGGACCCAGACAGATTCTCTCTGGCTCAGAGTACAGGTAGGCAAGAACAGGTAGGCAAGGAAAGACTTCTCCACCCAGATCTTTCCACCTATCTGGAAGATGTCAGAGAGCAGTGACAAGATTTCTGGTGTAAAAAGGTGCTGAAACCCCTGTGCTGTCTGGACAGCACACAGGTTTTATCCCTTGTCAGCAGCCGTAATAGTCTTTCCAGGGTACACTTTAACCAGAGCTGTTCCCAGAAAAGAACAGGAAGAGGAAAATATTTCATGTAGTTGCAGCCTTTGACCTTCTCATGCAGGCTGGAGATATAAGCAATGCACCTACACTAATATAACAACCTGTTCCTGACAATAGATTCAACAGTGACTGCATCTAGGTCCAATTAACTAGTAATAAGAACTGGCTGCCAGCACAGGAGGGACTAAATTCTTCTCTAACATCATTAAACATGTAATAGATGATGTTTCACCAAGCATCAAGTTCATGTTTGGCCCCATGCCTGCTTCTGCCATTCAAACTATTCCCAGCAGCAGTGGAGGGGCACAGCGTGGGGTCTGCTGTTGACAACCACTATCACGAGTAGGACATTTCTCTTGTGTGAATGGACTATATATGTCTCTTCCTGGCTTCTTACCATGAGTGCTTCCAGCCTAGTTGAGAGGATATGAAAAGGGAAGAGGGCACAGAGCCAAATGCTGTGCTTTAGCAACTTGCCAGTTGCTAGGGCTCACTGTAGCTGAGCACTTCAAAGGCACTCTTTGGTTTGGTGGAGTTTCCAGCCATTAGATCCTCTCTTCAGCATAGCATATGGTAAGCACTGACACCAAGCTCAACAGGCAGTGTCTAGTATCCCTTCTTTCCCTCATTACTGGGAGTGGGGTCCCCAGAGAGGTCCTCATCATGATAAGCTTTGCATGTATGGAATGAACAGTCCCTCCCACAGACAATGAGATGGAAGAAGAGTAAGAGGGGGGACAAATAGGGACAAATGGGGACAAAATGCCAGGTCCAGCATGGCAAAGCAAGCCTACGCAGAGCTGAAGTGGTCCTCCAAACATATGAAGATGCCACTTGACCCCTGAAATGGGCAGGGAAAGTGGACAACCTATGGGATAATGAAAGGTAGGTTTTGAATGCAGTCCCTGCCCACAGAATACAGTGGTGCCAAAGGGAGGTCTTTTAAGATCTAGCACCAGGAAGACAGCCCTAAATAACCCACCCACAGACTTACCAAACAAATTACACCTAACCTTTCCTTCTGCCTTTCCACTGCCGTGCATGTCCCCTTGGGGACCAGCCACTCCTAGCCAGCAAGTCACACAGGGACTGGCAGCAAGCACCCCTGGCAGAACACAAAGAGAACAATGCAAGATGTCCAATATGCTGGCTCCACTGCTGTGTTCCCTCTTGTTTTAAATCAATAGTTTATGACATCTACAAGGGGAAACTGTAAATTTAATTTTGTCCCCTGCAGTGCGATTCATATCTTGTTTGCTGGTAACATAATGAATGTGTTTGCCCTCCAGGCCCCCTGCCCAGTAGACCAATTTAAGGATAAAGAGAGAGAAAAATAGCAAAGTACAATTAGAGAGGTCGATTAATGCTGGATTAGCCAGTAGCTTGGCTAAAGATAGCTTTACCACGTTTATACGTAAGGGGCAAGGGAGAAAGGGAGACAACAAGCCTGCAGAAGGAATGGAGAATCAGATCATTTTTCTTAGCAATAAAAACCTTACAGATGACTTGAAGGTGTGCACTGCTTGCTAAACAACTGATAGAGCCTTGCATCACCTGCCAGCATCAAGCCACAAGACTGCTGATGCCTTGCCCTACTTTATGCTCATTGGGGGTGATCTGCAGCATGAACCCAAACTGCCCCAAAGGCTAGAGACACACAGGTTAAACCTTGATGAAACCTACAGCCTTAATTGCTCCTGCAAAAGCTACTGGAGATTGTCACCGTAGTAGAGGGAGCATGAGCTGGGATTGCTAAGGAAACCTTGTTAAATATGCAAATGGGAACCAAACAGTGAGGGTAGAAAACGTGACAGCATCCTGAAGCTGGCAGAGGGGGAAGCACTGAAGAGCGATGGAGATGACCCAGCAGATGGGAGCCCAGAGAGAGGGTTTCTCACAGCAGGGTGTTCGCTGCAACCAAGCTGGATGGAGAAACCAGCTCTGACTGCGTGCTCCCTGCTGCACAACAGAAAGCAAGACTTGATATGTTCTTGTGAACAAACAGACCTTGCCAAAGAAACCCGACTTCACTGCCAGTTTCTTTATCCAGCTGGCGTAACCAGCAAAACTCCAAATTAGTTTGGCTAGGTAGATGGGGCAAAAGGAATAACAGTATTTTTGGCCAAAATCTAGTGCCAAACTTTGCAGATAGGTGAACAAAGAGGAAAACCAAAAAAAACCAAAACCCACACAAAACCCCAAAGAAGCCCAAAAGCATAAGCCCACTAACGAACAAACAGGAGATTCAAATGCCAAAGGATATGGGTCTGCAAAGGCAAAGGCTAGAGCTTTCAGTTCATGCCTCTCGACTTTGTGATTACAAAGGATCTGCTAATAACAGTGTGTATAGGAGGACTTTAGTGCTTCTGCTCTCGGAGTTAAAACCAAGAAGTGCAAAATTGCATAGAAATTAAACAATAATTAATCAAACTCTCTGGTCTCAGAGAAGGCTTAAGGTGAGGGGCTATGGACAGCCTGGCTGTTTCTGAATTGATCTACCCCTCTCTACTTTAAAGTTCTGCTTTAACTACCTCTTTAAGGTAGTCTCCTACGTTCAGCTTCAGAGGCAGCTCCCTATGGTTAGGCATTTTTAGATGGATACAGTATGATCTTTACCAGTTGCTGTAAATTGGCTCTGAGGGCACCTTTATATGTCAGTTCTGCTTATTTTCTCTACAAACAGAGACACAGGGATGGAGAGGATGAGGGAAAAGGGCTTTACAAATAAAACAAACAATAGGCGAGTGGAAAGCAAGTCACGCCGAGTCATGCATTCAGACCTGAACCGGGGCTCCTCATCCCAGCACCATAAACAATCTCCCTGACATCAATTACGGATGCTGATCAGACACGCATGTAGGGAGCTACATTCAGACACAGATTTGCACTGTTTGGGAGTGAGTGGCTTGTGACACTACCCCCTCCCCAGATAGTAACTGACAGCTAACAAGCTGTGGGGAGGGAGCACATAATAGAGCACGCAAAAAACAAGGGCATTACTCGGTTCTCCTTGCCTGTAAACTAACCATGAGCAAAGCAGCTCAGGTCCAGTCCCTCCAATTTATCCTTGTTTCCACAAATTCACCAGACTTTACAGACATCATATAAAACAGGGAAGAATGAGGGAAAACCACATCCACATTCAGACCTGCAACACCACTGTATTCTGAGCACAGGTATCTTAACCTGTGCTCTACTATATCATTTGAAGCAAGACTGAAGAAGAACATTAGGGTTAGGATCAGAGAGAACAGAGATGGAAAATCCCTATCAGTGCACAATGTTAATAATGGCAAAACATAGCTCAACTCTAGAGAGAAACTGCCTGGTTTCATCTCACTAAGTGCTGCACATCAGACTAGCCAGTGGATGCCATCATTGTCTCTGGGCCTGGAGCAAACATCACTGTCCAAAAGCGTGCTACAGTAAAACTTGGATGAACGATACAGCCTTAGCCTGTGCAAGGGTTCTGCTGGGATCAGGGACAACAATGAAGTGAAGGCTCCAAATTCTACATTCAGTAGCAATGCAGAGTGAGGTATTGAAATATTGAAACAAGCTGGTACTGAAATAAGGTATTGGTATTGAAATAAGGATGGAGAACTAATGATTGTGCGAGGAAGCATCATATTGCAATGCCACTGCTGCCTTTGCAGCTCATGTTAGCGCTCTCCTTCCCTTGTCTACATAAGGAATGCTATGACTGTGCAGTCACAGTGCCAGCACCATGTTAACATGTCCCAAATCGGCAACCGTGGAAGTTACGGGTTCAGTTTAAGGATGATTGCGTTCAAAGGATTTAGGGGGAACACAACTTTTCTCTCCTGCATATATTACTAGGTGGAAAAGGCAAACTCTGTTCGTTCCTCCACTGCCTGTCTGTCCAGCTCCTGTCCCTCAGGCACCCACCTTCTTCTGTCCTTACACTACAATTACGTTCTGCAGTTTTGTCCTTCCATAGCAATCTCTTTCCTGCCCCTTTCGAGAACAAGCCTAACACACTGATTAAACACTTTTTGGTCTTCACACTCCCGTACTTTCCAGCACTGACAGTTTAATTTCCAGAGTCCACGTTTTTCTGATTCAAAAAATGCCAGATTGTGCATTGTCGTGGCTAAAATCAAATTGTTCCCATTTATTTCCCAGAGTTGGACAGCTGTCTCAAGACTGGCTTTTTTTACTAAGACCCAAAAGGTTATTTCCTGTTATCTGAGGTTGCAGTTTGTAACTACACTTGACATCAGCAGATGCTCCAGAATTAGCCATTAAAAAATAACAATATTTATTTTAGTTTATATTTTTTTTTCTCTTAAGAAGTATTCAAAATTGCTTGCAAACTTATCCACCTCACCAACATGTGATACACAGGCACTTCTTGTGCAGAATGCGACCATCAACCATTACTAATGGTGATACAGGTTAAGAACCCAAACTACCAAAGAAAAGACACAAACAGGATCCAGACAAAAGACAAACACTGCTCTGACATTCTTTTGGTAATGTTTCTGAGATCTGATAACAATTACAGTGGGCAAGGGCTCCTATTTTACTTCTTTTTAGGTGGATAATATTGTATCTGCTTGTATTAGGTAAACAGAACAGTAAAAAAAATCCATTATCAGTTTCAACAATGAAGGAGCCGTGATTCATGCTCTCGCGACACTTGTGAGCATCTGACAACTTGCTGGGTGGCACTGAAAATTTGTGAATTGCCAAGGTTTCCTGCTTTGTAACACCAAGGCTGATTCAGATCAGACAGCAGCCTGCTTGGGATTCATAGGACTGGCCAAAAATAATTAAAATAGATTCATTCCAGTGCGTGCTAAATTTTGAAGTTCTGGAATTTGTTCCTATGTATTATGACAGTATTCACACTTTATCTTATTTTTTTGGCCAGAAAGGGCTACTCTTGAGCAGACAACAGTCTTAAGTTATTTGGTACATAGAATCACAGAACGGTTAGGGTTGGAAAGGACCTTAAGAGCATCCAGTTCCAACCCTTTCCCAGGGGCAGGGCCACCTCACACTAGACCATGTCACCCAAGGCTCTGTCCAGCCTGGCCTTGAACACTGCCAGGAATGGAGCAACCTCTGCCAGTGCAGAATGGGCAACCTCTGCCAGTGTCTCACCATGAGAGATACAGGCACAAGTCACAAGGATGATTAGGGGTCTGGAGCATCTCTCCTGTGAGGAGAGATTGGGTTGGCCTGGTTAGTACAGAAAAGAGCAGACTGAGAGGGGATCTCATCAATGTAGACCAATATCTCAAAAGCGGGTGCCAGGAGGATGGTGCCAGACTCTATTCAGTGGTGCCCAGTGACAGGATGAGGAGCAGTGGCTGTAAACTAACATACAACAAGCTTCACCTAAACATGAGGGAGAACTTCTTAACCCTGAGTACATTCCTGTGTAACCTGCTTTAGGTGTCCCTGCCTTCATAGGAGGCTGGACCTGACGATCTCCAGAGGTCCCTTCCAACTCTAATTGTTCTGTGAAGCGTCTGTCTGATTTCCATACAAGGGTTTGGCCAGAGTTTTCTACGTCAAACAAGACTTCCCTTCACTCCATTAAGTTACGGGCCATTTTACCCATCTCTCTTGCCTTTTAACCAGAAATTTAAATACTGAGCCTGAAAAGCTGAAGATCGCTGCATACAAACCCCACATGTCCCTGTAAAATGCTTCCATTTTGACACAGAGCATTTCAGATAGAAAGAATGATCCCAACAACTTAATTAAAGTAAAAAAATCTCACCCAAGTTTTAGTTATCCAGTTGAGAAAGGCAAGGTGGGCATCTGAGCAAGGCTCCAGCACACACAGGATGCTTGTAAGAGCATGCAAATGAATTCAGATGTCCCAGGTCTCAGGCTAGCAGTATAATCGCCACTCTTGAGAATGTCTTCTCAAGGATACTTGTTCTGTACTGCATGGCACAAAGCTAGTTTGGGGATATATCACCTGCTCTCTAAGGCTAACTTCAGACCTGCTTTGGAAGCTTAGCCTTCCCCATACAATTTGAGCCAGGCAATTGCCTTGCTACAAAGTACTGAACCACCCTTATGGCACCATATATGCAAGTACCGGTTCTCCAGAGGTACCCTGAAAGAGAAAAAGCAGTGATCTAAACACTGGATAGCTAAGACCCCAGGGAGACCTGTATAATGACTTCAAGTAAATACCCTGAGAGTATAAGCCAGTGCCTAAATGTAGAAGTGCCCAAACTTGAGACCTCCTGCTAGACAGGCAGTTTCAGCAGGGAAGCCAGTAGTCAGACAGGCTATAGAGTATGGGCCCTCTTCTCATGTCAAAGCAAAGTACTTTAGGCAGAAAGCAGCACAGGGAAGATGCTGGCTAGCTGCTGTTGTCATCAATAATGAAATGAGCTCTTTGGCATTGCTAATCTAGTTCTGGTCAGGATGAAACACATTTAAATGTGATGTGGGGTTTGCTGAGCAAGCCACTTGGCATTATGTGTGCCATAACCGCTGCTTCGGACTGATTGTTCATCTCCTATCCAGCCACAGGTTTGCAAAACAAATGATACGTGCGCAGGAGCTGACCTCCAACAGCAGGGGGAATGAGAAAGACCACAAACCTCAGTGCAGAAGCTGCAGGAAGGTAACAGTTTGTTATGTTGCCACAGCCAGAAGAATTCAAGAGGAGAATCTTACTCTTATGTTTGCCTGTGGTTCCTCCTTGAGTAGGCGATTTATAGCACTCTGCCAGCACATCTGTCTTACTCTTTATTCCTCTATTGCTTTCCTGGTGTTTCATTGCTTCTTCTCTGGCCTTGGAGGCAATTAAACTTCACCTGCTCTCGTCAGCAAATGAGTCGGCAGCACATGTCCACAATTTCATAGCTAGTGACTGAACCCAGAGCTTAGATGGGCCAGTTTGGGGAACAGAAGAGCAGTGTGGGACAGGCAGGAGACTGCGCTTAGGTCCAGAAGGAAATGCCATTGAAGGTGCTAATCCTGGGGCAGTGAGTAAATCAGATTTGTTCCACTTACTGTGGGTTGAGTCAAACACAAGAACAATTTACGCTCCTCTCAGAACCTTTCTCCTTGGTTAAGCCTGTGTCCCAGCCAGCTAGCTCACCATCCCCAACGGGAGCTAGGTGGGTTTAACCTCTGAGCCTCCAAACACAGTCTCTTCACCCAGCATCTCCAATGCTGGTGTGGACGAGCAAGTTCTCTTGTGTTAACAAAAGCTCTGCCCAGGCAGCAGCCCCCTCCTTCTTCCTGCAGTGTGACCTCTGGAATGGCTCACGGCTCTGTGTGTCTCCCTGGGAAGGCCTTTCAGAAAGGCAACAGAGAGGACATCACAACCACCTCTTGCTGCAGCTGCTGCCGGGTAGGAACAGCTCATGTTAGTAGCCACAGGTTAATAATTGTCATGTCCTCCTTGGTTTGCCTGTGATCACTGCAAAGGCAAACACAGAAGCGAAGTCCCCAGGGATGTCCATCTTGTGTGCGTAGGGATAAATACTGGGGAAGGGGAGAGGACAGTGTGGGTGACTTTGTGAGGTAGAGTGCTTGTGAACAAATGTAGGTTGGGGAATGAAAGCAATAGAAGCACACTGAGCGGGTGCAACAGAGTGTGCTCCGGGGTAGTGCTGGGATGATGCACATGCACAGGTCCAGAGAGTCACTAAGGGTGCTCCTGGAGCCAGCCACAGGAATCAAAGCAGATGAGGGTGATGTGTGGAGATGAGGGTGGCTGTGTGGGGTAAGATGCTTGTGGTGATGTGAGAGGGAAACTATGAACATACAGAAGGATTTTCTTCTGACCTTTTCACCATAACCACACTGCCGTGAAGCACGGGTTAACCTGTTCATTGTGGGCCTAAGTTCTGAAAACGTTCTTTCCTTGAATATACCCAGCACACAAAAGCTGATGTGAAGGAAGAAGAAAGAGGATGGAGTAGAGCAACAGAGCTCCAAAACATGGAAATTCTGAGAGCAGTGCAGAGCATCAGGACTAAACTGCTATTTGAAGAATGGTACCCGGAATGCTTTGCTTTGCAGCTTCACTCTTAAACACTGAACTTCTAGAGGTGACCCTAACCTCTTTAACTCTCTGTATCTGGTTAAGGCAACAGCTGCACAGTACCTGTGAGTCTGGGGATGGCTGAAGCCAAGAGACGTGTCCTACACTTGTTTATCTCCCCCTACCATGGGGATACTCAGTTTGGCCAATTGCTGGGAAACTGGATTTGTGTTTAAGTACAGCTGTGCAGACTGTGTGGCTGGGAACGTGACATTTGCTGTTAACTCCCAGCATGCCATATGGATATATAGAACTTGCTTGTCCCGTTGGCTGGGAAAGACAACACATGGTGGAGAGCCACAGGCAGCTGCACTACATCATTCAGTTCTGGCCCTTCAGGGGGTGACCTTAAACACATGCCTTGTTTTTGAGTTCCTGTTGTAAGACACTATGGGCTTCAAGGCCCTTCCATGTCAACACACCTGCTGAGATAAGAGGTCTGACAAGAGGAAGGTCTCAAAAGAGGAAGACCAAGACCAAGCTGACTATAATGCATTGCATGACAGGCTTAGCATATGTAGGACATACAGAGACCCTTTTGCATGGAGCACATCAGTCACGTCAGGGTGTCACATATGTCTCATTTGCACCAGTAAGCTTGGAGCAGATCCTGATGCCCTTTTTGCTCATCTGGTACTGCCTGCTGTCCAGGATAGACAAGCAACTACCGGTACTGTAATACAGGGGTTTATGTTAGGAGGTAGCTCAAGAAACCATCTCAGCAACATTGCATAGCAACTGTGGGATAGTATTGCTGAGGAAACAATTATATGACCATAGCCGTAAGAGGCTCTGCGTTAGAATGTACCAAAATTGTCCTGTCAGAAACATACAGATGATGCACTGAACCATCTTGGAGAAAGAAAATGAAGGGAATGGACAATTTCATGTAATCAGCTTCCTTGCAGCATTTTCCTTCTCCTTATTTATAGCCACTCTGTGATTCAGTTGGGCTGGAACTGAGAGTGCAAACACTTTTTCTCTGCTCCAGGCTCTCCTCGGACTTCGTTTGCACAGCAAAGCATCACCTAGTGCCAGAGATTTATGATGCGCTCAGAGCCCAAACATGGCTGATCTGAACAGCCGTACATCCTCCAATTTCATGGTGGGAAACGTGCCCCCAGTGGATTCCCAAACAGCTCATGGCAGGTTCACTGATCCTGACTGCAGTTGTGCATGTGGAGCTGTAGCCCTGTCTACTCCAAGGAGGAAAGGATTCAGCAAACTTGAGTTTAAATTCAAACCTAGGAAAAGCTCCTAGGTGGATATAACCTTTTGTCAGCAAAACTCCTGGGCCTGGAGACTTCTAAACTTACATAGCCCCAGATCCAGTGCCAAATTCTGTAAATCAACTCCTCATGCTTCATGCTTGCAATAAAACGTTGAGCCAGAAATCATAGGGGCCATCTGGTCTCCTCCTCAAGGTTTGTGAAATTCTTGTCTTGGACTCACAGTTGAAGTTGCTCTTCATCAGATAATCCCAGTTTTAGGATTAGTCTATAATCCCAGTTACTATATGGTATCACCTGCTAAGCATTAACCCAGACCATAAAGTTCTAGTCCCGGGGCTTGAATGAACATTCGGCCAAAAGACGTTTCCTATCCAGAGCTAGATTTGGTACTACCTTGCTCTAAGCTTACAGTCATTCACAGCTTCCTATACTGCAGACATGAGTCTCTCTTTCCTCAACTTCTCCCCACACCTACCGCAGCCCACAAGTGATAAATGAATTTATAAGAAGAGGAATCTGTCCATCTCTTTTTTTCAAAGCTGGAGAGAAAAGTAATGATCTTGTTCTGGAAGAAAATCAAAGGCTGCCAACAACAGCATGAAATGTCAGCTCTTTTAATTTCACTTATTTATTTATTTTATCCAGTTGCTTTAATCCTTGGAGTTTAAAGGCAAAGAATGAATGCAACGTGCTGGAAAATGAAGAACATGTGACAGTATCAAAGAAGGAAACCAAAGCAAAGGGGGGTGTGTGTTGGGGGAGCCTTGTTAGGAGACACATTAAGGCAATCCATCTGATAGATGAAGCCTTTTATAAATGAGGAGTAAAGTCTTTATGTCACTCTTTATCTTTTATTCTTTTTTCCTTCTAGCTGTTCTCTCTCTTTCACCTCCCCTTGCTTTCCTACCATGCCTCTTGTGTTGTGGCCTCCTCCCACAGGTTCCACTCACATTATCGCTAAACGGCTGCTGTGGCCATGGCATTCCAAAGTCTCCCTCTGCCCTGTTGAACACAGCAGTCTGTGCTTCTGCGAACCATGATGGTACCTGCGACTGTGGGACCCACCAAAGAGACTGAAATACACCTTATTCCTGTCAGGCAAGGATGCTGGTTCATCTCGGTCTCTCAGAGCTGTAAACAAGGCATGGAAACTCAATCACATCAACAGAAGCCTGGTCTCCAGAGGATTTTGGCACTGAGGTGGGATAAATGCAGCACAGAAAAGTTGCTGTGCTCTATGCAGAAGTTGCAATAGAAAGATAGGTAGAGTGAAAGCAACCCAGAACTGCCTTTTATCCTTGAGAGAGGAGCAGAAAGACAAGGAAACCAAATCACCACATTCTTCTCTTCCTGTCATATTTTTGACAGCCCTGGGAAACAACTCCAGTGGAGAAACTGCTGTTGGGTACTGTTTATGAGAAGATTCAGCAGGAGTGACTCAGTTCTCATTGTCTCTCTCACACACAAAGCTTATTCTCTGTGATCTTTCTACCTAGCACATGTAAATGTCAGGCCTGCCTCTTCTGAAGCCTCTCAGGCTTGGTCAAACAGGAGAGTTCTACATAGACCCGATTTCCACCATCAGCCTTCATGTCCCAGTGAGGCTGCTCTCTCTTAGCAGAGGTTGCACAGCCTCACACACCAGCACACACCTCTGGCTCTGGTGGTGTCCAGACTAGGAGTTCAGACCCCAGCAGAGACCAAGCCATGATGGATGTCTCACTGCTTGCTGGCAAGCAGAGTTGGAGGGGAGTTATCTCCTCTCCCTCTTCCAGAGATTAATCCTTCAAGATCACAAGACAAAGTCCAAATTTCACCCTCTGCCAACCTGAGACTTATTTGAACCCTATCGCCAGCAACATTCCTATGAGGTCTCAAGGCCACAGACTGCTTGTATGGAAATACATGTAGAGCTCAATCTGTTGAGTGACTGAGTAAGCAGTTGCAATGAGACCCATGGGCAACCACAATTCCTCCCTCTCCAGAGGAGCTCTTCTGATGGGGACTAGAGAAGGCAAGAAGGTTGGCACCCACAAGGCAGGTGCTGTACTTTTATCAACATTGGCCACTATTATACACACCTCTGTCTCTCCTATAGCACAAGGAAATGTGATTCTACCAGCGCAAGTGGGAATGACTGGGATGCAATCGATGGATGAGCAGATTCTCTGTGGAGGCTGCTGGGGTCTAACCAATCTCTCTGGTTTTCTAGTTCTGGGTCTATGTTGCTTAGGATCTTTATGCATGATATCCTGGTCCTAAACCAGACTAAGTAGACTTCAAAGAGACTGCTAATTTCACTGCAACAATAATAAAACTGGTCAGCCTCAGAGAGTGAGAGCAGGCTTTAGATTATTAATTCTTGTGAGGTGGAAGAGATCTGAGATCTTTGGATGAAAAGAGGTTTAAGAAAGGCCCTGAACATTTATTATTCCAAGGTGCAGATTGCCCTTCTTTACCCAATCCTAAAAGAAAAGGGAAAGAGAAAGAGAAGAGACCTGACTACAAATGCCACAGAACAGACAAGTTAGGCTGGACTTAAGATGACAGAAAAGGTCACCAAAAGCAGAATGAAGGGAGAGAATTGTCATCCCTCCCCAAAATTGGAATAGAAACACAGAGTGGACCAGAGGCATGCAAATACATGGCAGCAGGACCTGAGTACTGGTCCTGGATCACAGGTCACCCCAAGATGTAGAGGGAGACATGGGATGGACACCATTTACGTGTCAAACAGCTTTTATCTGTTCAACCCTGATTTACAAAACAAAAAGGGGAAAACAAAATTTCAAAACTCAGTGACTGTCAAGCAGGAGTCTGGAACAATTAAATGTGATACTTAATTAAACATCTATACACCCATGGAATGCAAGATTTACCTCCTTTCTCCTTTTTACTACAGGAAGCCCAGAGATAAAACCTTCAAGTTATGAGTAATTATACCCTGCTGAGAAAAGTGATGGAGTGTTACACTCCAGAGAGCTTAACCAGGCCCCAGAAAATGTGGAGTTGACACTTAAAGAGTTTTCTTGTTGTTGTTGTTGTTGTTATTATTATTATTACTACTATTACTATTTTCCCTGACACTAAAACTCTTCTCAGCTCGTTCCCAGAGGGAGATAAACAGTGTGTGCCTGCATTTTAATGGAAACAAATGGGGCCACTCTACTTTCTTGACACATGGGTTCAAATGCTTTGTGCTAGGGGAACTGTTGAAAACAGGCATACTTCAGAGGATGCTCAGGAAGGCTGCAGGGCCCATGGATTTTGTTCAGGAGAGGAACTCAAATGTAGGCTTTTGGGCTGCATGAGCAGGGCTTGGCTCTGCTACTGACTTTGTGGATGAGCTTATAAAGGTCACTTGGGTTCCTGTCATCTGGTTGCTTCCATGTGGAACAGGAGTAATAGCATGACCCATGCTATTCCAGGGACATGGGAAGAACAAGGGCCTAAAATTTTTCAGGCGTGGTGATAAAATGGATCAGAGGGTGATGTAAATACTTTCTACAAGGTGGCAAATGAGTTGGGGAGGAGATTTCCTGTTATTACCTGATTAGATGAAACTGCAATCAGAGACTATATGCAAAAATCAAAGATGAGGAACCAAAATCTTAAGTCTTCCAGTCAGTATCATCATTTACTGTGGCCAAGTGAAAAAGGCTACCAAAAAATTATGAGAAAGCTATGCCTTCCTCATCTGTATTTTACTGCCTTGATGTGAACACACTGTTGTGCATGGAATGGGACACTGGAGTAGAGAAAGGTGTCAGGCATAGCCCAGCTGATAACAGAGCCAAAACTCAGGTTGTGGATTTCAAGCTTCAATGGTTTTAAATGTGATTGGAAGTTACTTTATCCTTGGAAGAGGGGAAGCATTGATAACATCCCTGTTGATGTGAACAGGGATCAAAGATCCATTTGCTTCCCAGCAGGGCATGAAGACAAAGCCTGACATAGCAGAGAACAGGAAAGCTGTTGTACAGGTTAAACAAATAGTCTGTGCAGCCTTGTGTCTTGCCTCCCACAGTGACCAAAGATGATGCCAAGGGGAATCCTAGAAGAAAAGGGGAAGCATGCATGATACTGTCTTTGAGTATTCACCCACTGCCAGCTACTTTCAAGCTCAATGAGATTTACATACGTTTAGTTGCAGAGAGATCATATTGCCTGTTTAAGGGATTTTGGTGGGCACACTCCAGATAGATAGCAGTGTAAACACTGCTTGCAGTGAGGTCAAATTCTATACGGTTTTGGGCAACTGTGGAACAACACAATTTTCTAAAGTTGTATGTCAGGGTTTGCTCTCAACTTGCTTTGTGCTAAGGCTTAATACAAGGGTAGCATGAAGGACCCTCGTCATCTTATGGTGCTCCTCTCATGTTTTTAGTACTATGCTCTTTACTGCAGATACCTCTTGCAGCTCAACTGACTTCCCTGCCACTCCAACCCTTTGCAGTACACTGGACTTGGTAAACCAGGAAATACCTGTGTATACGCACCTTATCTTTATGGCAAGCCTCAAGCCCCTGTGAGGTCTCTGGAAGCTCTGCCCATGGGATACTAAAAAGGCAGAGGATAAATTGGATAGGCTTTATTCCCCTCCTCCCTTTAGCTGTTTGATCTCCTGTCACTTTCTAGGCTGTGGCAGCCGTAAGCTGCAGGTTCAGCTGTAGGACTTGGGGCACAGGATGAAGCAGAAGAAATCTCTCCTCCTGGGATGCAGCACAACATCATAATCATCCTCTGCTCTTCAAAAGCCAGAGAGTACACTGGGCTTGCCCTTGGACAACAGTATTACTTGGGAGCATTCCCAAAGCTGTTTGTTGCACTAATTTCTGGTGAACACTGGGAGTGCACGCTATGCCCAAATTCACCTTTGTGAGTGAGTGAGTGGCTGTGGAAGCTGCAGAAGGACTGGGTTGAGTTTCCCTGTCCTCTGAGACAGAAAAAGTCCCTCCCATTCACTATGTTCCCATGTCACATCCCATCATATCCATTGACTTGTATTCAGTTGTGGAAAAAGACCTGTCTCCCTCCTCTTGGAGACCTGCTTTGCTACCAGGACTTCAGCCAATCTCATCATGAGGGCACTTTAGCATAGCTTCTTTCTATAATGACACCTCATGTCTTGCAATTACACAGCCTGGCACCCCCCAGTAAGAAACTCATGTCCTTCATGGTGTTTTGAACGCCATTTGAATGCTTACTGTCCACAGTGGGAAGCACAGTACTTGAAGAGGTCGGCCAGCCATACAGAAAGTGGATAATGCTTTTCAGGAGAGTACAAAATGCAACTTTCGTTAGATAACTGTATTAATAAGGGAGGAGGAAGCCAGCAAAAACAAGAACAACAACAACAAAGCCTTCAGGGACTACAACTGGAGTAATGTTCTTCCCGGCATGCTTGTCTAATCTCTGTCGATGCTAGTTCAAAACACACAGAAGGCACAGTCCTCAGTGGTGCTGAGCAGACCGCGAGAGCATCCTTTGCTCCCAAGGAACACGAAGGGTACTCGACTCCTAATAGAAATTGCTCATAATGACTGAGGCTCTGAAGTACACCAGCTGCTCTGATGGGAGGCAAAGCCATTTTCTTGCCGAGTTTGAAACTAAAAGCTCTGTCTCTTTGGCAGCTGCCATTCAGGTCACAGACCAGCTCATTAAAGCACCCAGCAGAGTGTCCGGAGCAACTCTGAGGAGGGAGGGAGGGGAATGTGGTGCAACCCTCAGTGAGTGGGATGAGAAGAGCAATGACATTCAAAACCAGGGCTTGGTAAGCTGGTTAAGCAGCAAGTCAATGTAGAAAAGCCACAAAGTATGGCCACAGGGAGCAGTTACAGGCAAGCTAAGGGAAGGGATGAAGGGGACCAAGGTGAGATTGTAGCCACAAAATAGTTCCTCTAGCTGTTCTGAATGAAAGAAGAAATGGGCATTTACCTTTAGTTGTTCTGGGATTCTGCTCCCTTTTTGTTTGTTTTCTTGCCTCCACAAACACGGCTTGGCTGCTGAACTCCACAGCAGATAAATGATGGAGAGCTGGTGGGAACTTGTGGCCTTATTTAAACAAAGGCTAGAAAGAGTTATCCGGATCGATTGAGCCAATGCCTCCTTGAGCACTTATTCAGGCCAAACAACTGCCACTAAGAATAAGCTCAGCTGACCTCGTGGGAAGGGACCAGGAAAGATGGAGACATAAAGAGCAGCTTTGGACACGGGTGCCAATGGGGACAACTCTGCTTCCACATGAATGCTACTTTACATAAGCAAAGAGTGGTCTCAGACCAGCAGAATTATCTCACTACAGCCCTACCTAGCAACTTGGCTTAATATCAGCCCTACTGGCTTGGAACAAGGGCCTTCCTAATCCTTCTTGTGAAAATGGGCAGTGAAGCGTGCTTAGGGTAAAGGGGTTATCCATCCCCACAACATCCCCTCAGCTTCCAGCAATCTGCTCTGAGGGGGCTGGCCTTCATTTTAGCTCACACAACTTGGGAAAAGGTTTAAGCTGAAGCAAATCCTCCTGTTCACCCACATACATCAGTGTGTGAGACTGCTCTGTTGCACTGCCAGATCACCCAATTATCTCTATCCTGTAATGCTTCTCTGTGTGCCCACCCCTGAGCTGGGGAATATACCCCTATTAAGCCACGCTTTCTTAACTCCCTTTCAGTCATTAGTACCACCTGGGACTTGGTTTGCCACTTCTGCTGACTGTTTAGAACAAGGGAGCCTGAGTCACTGCTTCTGATTCACGGTTTTATGCCAGTGTGACTCTGGGTGTAATGGAGCAGCGGTGAATCAGGCTCCTTCCCCTCTTGGGGCCTGCAGGAAACACAGAAAATGCTAAGCTTGTGTCAAGAGCTAAGCAAGTTCAAAGCAGGGGTGACCAACCATATCCCAAGGAAAGGAAGCACAACTACTGAAGATACACAGGGTGAAGCTTATTACCAATTATGCCATTTTCAGAAGCCTACATTTGTGCCCCAGGGTCTGATCCTTAGTATAATTACTGGTTCAAAGTAAATTTTTATAGAATCATAGAGTGGTTTTGGTTGGAAAAAACCTTAAAGCTCATCCAGTTCCAACCCCCTGACATGTGCAGGGGCACCTTCCACTAGACCAGGCTGCTCAGAGCCCCATCCAGCCTGGCCTTGAACACTACCTCATCTACTAAACACAGGAGAAGTGCAGAAGCACCACCTGCATGAATCTCCAGAGGTCAGTCCAGCTTTCTAGCATCAAGACAATCAAGGTCAGCAGCCACAGTTTAGCCCACCTTTGAATGTAATGTAAAAATCACTGCCGTGGCAAAACAGTCCAACAGAATAACCCTCTCCTGTTTCACAAACCCACTGCAAGTCTAAATGAAGGAAGACTGCAAAGTCCTCTTACAGAAAGAGAGGATCTTTAACTGCAGACAAGGAGGGAAGAACTCACACAAGATGTTGGCATAGTTAATAAGTCAAAAAAATCCCTACAGACAGCAACTGGCTGCAACTTCACCCTTCCCCATCCCCACACACCATCCTCGCAGAGCTGTGAAAGTGCAATCACAGGTTCAGTCACAAAAGCCCTTTTTCCTAAGCATAATAAGGTGCTGAGCTACTCCTTTAGACATCTGTTTAAGATGCAAATTCATCACATGTGGCAACCCCTTCCTCTGAATCCCCTGTGCTAAGGGAGGCAAGTGAGAAGCCCCTCTGCCCCCTGCCCTCAATGGTGTTAAGTAAGTAAGTAAGGAGGGATGCTTGGGGAGGGAAGTGTGGCTTGGTCACAAAGCCGGTGTGTGTGTGCCTGTGTGGCTGTCCATCTCCTTCTTGCTTTTGTTTTTAGGTAAACATGCAACCAAAAGCTTGTCTGAAAAGTAGTCTGTGTTCCTTCTGCCTTGTCAAACTCTTCAAGGGAAACATTATCGCCTTAATTGCTTAATTCCAATTTGCATAATACGGCGCTCTGACAACTGCAAAAACAGGGATGCAAAAGGAAGATTAAGAGCGACATATGCACGCTGCCAGGCTTTCACAGCTCAGAAAGCAGAGCTGAGGACCAGCGATGGGACCAGCAGCCCTGCAGGCTCACTGGCTCCCACTCCCATCTCCCCACTCCCTCTGGGCAGCTCTTCCCACCCTTAGGGCACCCAGACCCCCGAACACACAAGGTTTCTGCTGCCCTCTGGGGTGGTTTCCAGCCCTACTTCTCCACCCAGGAGACTTCATCCAGGGACTGTCTGGTCCAGAACCCTTCAGAGGATACTGGTTGGATGAGCTGTCCTTCAAAACCCAAGGGAGCAAAGAGGTATGCTGCATATCTTGGGCACAGAGACTTGCTATTGACTTGTATCGCAACCCAGGAAGGGCAGAACACAACAAAATTTAAATCTGGACAAACTTTGGATCGCCTATTCCACAGACCAGTCCTGGTATTTTAAAGGTTTGATTCATTTTTCACTTCACATGTCAGTGCCTTTCTGAATCCATGACTGAGTATTAGGTGCTGGATCTCCTATATACTTCCAAGCAAGTCTGTTTTCCCAACACTTCTGTCTTGGCTGGGAGCAGATGCAGTGAATCTCATGGCAGAGCAACATATTTCAAAAGAGCCACAAGGTTTCCACAATTATAAGCACAGGACATCTCCTCTGAGCCAACTCACTCTCACTTATGAAATAGTGAGAGTGTTTCAATTGTAGAAGGCAATGAAACCATTTTCCTATTTCAAAAAGCCAAACAGCCCCATCTTCCAAACCCAACTGTGGCAAACACACAGCAGCCAACAGGGAGGCCTGAATTTCCAGCATCGATTCTGGCCATTTCTCATTTAGCTACAATGGCTTTACACCTTGTTCCAAACCACAGTGCAATCTTAGAGAAGTTCTGCGCAGATCACAAGCTATGTTTTGTGTCTTGTGGCTTTATTATTCCCTTTCTTGCCCTGAACAGCAGGCTCAGTTAAACCTTCAGATTCATGTCGAAGTCAACAGAAACAGCACTGATTTCATGGAAGGGAAATACGGGATTGATACCTTTGTGGATACAAATAGGATAAAATCCCATCATTTGGACTTTGGCTGTGGGTGTGCGTTGCCTGTACCAGAGGCTGAATTTCATAGCGCTTAGGTTTATACACTAACTTTGGAGGCATCCTGCTTTTAGATTTGGCACTACTAAAGCAGCTTTGAATGGTGTGGAATAACTCTCAAATGTGGGCACAGTAATGCTCCTACATAGGTATTTATCACTTATTCCTCATACATTTATACAGTTGTTGTGGTACACAAAATCAAGGCAGACAAACCCTTGGGATACAAACATCCACCGATTTCTGATCTGAATTTGCAGCTTGCGCCTATCTACGTGTAATTGAGACGCTACCCGAGACTGTAACAATACAGAACAAAGCTAAGAAAGGGAACATGTTCCTGGAGGCAGGATTTTGCTGCTTCTTGACACAGCTTGTTGAAAAGCTATGTAACAGCCAGAGGCTATTCCTGGTCTGGGGCACCTGGGAAAAATGAGCCATGTATCCTGACTGATAAATTGGGCTCAAAGTTAGGGAAACATCTCTAGTAAGTGTCACCAGCGGTGTGACCTCTGGACTGAAATAAAACAATCAGCACACAGGCAGAAGTAAGACAAATCGGAAGCCTGCTGGCTTTGCTCTTTGTAATGAGAGCTACACTGTTTTAGTTGGAGTACAGAGGAATTTGCAGTAGCAAAGCAGAAGATGCTCATGGAAGAGGTGCAAACACTACTCATTTAGCAGCCAGCTATGAAAAATCAATGAATGGAGACGTGAACCAAGCTGATAAGTCAAGATATACAGAGCAGGTAAGCGGAGGAGTTTTAACAACAGCCAGTCTCAGAGGAAGGGAGAGGATCAGCAGACACTTGAGAGGGAGCAAAAACAAATGGGAGGGAGATAATGAAAAGACCAAGCAGATAAATGTGAATGTCAAATGGCAGCAATCACTCTGCATCACAGCAAGGAGACTTCTTTTCTCTCTTTCACTCTAAAAGGCATGGGGAATAAAAAGGAAAATTGGACCCTTAATATCTGTGGCCAGAAGGGGAGAGCTACCCTCGGCAGGTTATAAAAGCTGCAGCATTAATCCCTGCCATGTCAGAGTAGGAAGGAGTCATCCTCTCTTTGCTACTAAGTCTCTTCCAGGAGAGAACCTTGAGGATTCAGACTGTGTGTGGATGAGTCGGGATCAGGAGCCTGGGTGGGATTGCTATTTAGCGTGGAAGCTTTTCCAGACAGCATTCAAAGAGCTCATAGGTGCAAACCTCAGTAACTGCCTCCTCCCCTCTTCCAGCCAAGGCCCAGAAGAGCAGCAAACAGCACCAAAATGTGGACAATTCAATATGCATGCTAACAGCCAAAGTGAGAAAAGGAAGATTTGGGGTTTGCTTCAGCCTGAAGAGAAAGCTCCTCAGCTCCTCTAACAGGCAGCAATGGCCCTGAGAAAGAGCTGCCTCTCAGTGACCAGCCTGCAGCTCATACAGCATCACCAGCTTAAACATTAAATTCATGAGGTGTCCCATGGGCTCTGAGTAATGAAGAGGCTTTGGCAGGCTGGAACCGAGGAAGGGCACAAGTGGGGATGTGGACTTTCAAAGGCTATGTTTAATTACAAAAACAGGCTGCCAAGAAATGATTCCCATGTTAGAATGAGAGCAGAATGGAGAAGACGCACAGAAAAACACTGCTTAGAAGCAAAGGCCCATAATAGACACATTCTCACCATTTGCACATAAAACTATTACTGGTCCTGATGATCTTGTATGATGTCTATGGGGAAGATGGGGTTTACAATGCTTGAAGGACCTGTGCTCAGTCTAAGGGAGCTCTGTAATTTTAGGAAGCCACTTGAATGCCCTGTGAACATCCTGAAGTCAATCAGAAGCGGGCCACTGTGGTCCAAACATACCTCTAAGGCTGGGGAACTTCAACCCCCTCCCCAGAATCTGCTTTCTCCCTGGCATCTTTAATAAGCTAAAGCACAACTCCAACAACAGCCCAACCACTTCTCCCCTTCTCATTCACACAGACACGTATACCCATGGCTTTGATCAAGCTCAGAGCTGATGATTGCAGATCCTGCATAAAGCATGAGCCTAAGTTATTTATTTCTCTGCCTCTTCTCCCCACCCTCAAGCCCTGTCCTCTCCGGGGTATGGCAGATCTACGATACGCACCAGGCTGTGATGAAGTGGATGGCTCTCCCCCCACCCCTCTCTCCTTCCTGGCTTGGCTTTTTTTCCAGCCCTCATCTCCAAGGTGCCCTCTCCAGATTGCTCTTCAAAGTAAAATGCTTTCCTCCCTGCCTCTCTCCTGATGCAAGGCATCTTAAACCCCGTTACAGACCTCGTATGCAATGCCTGCTTGGCTGTAACTCACAGTGAAAAATGCCCCATCTCCAGCAAGAGTCTCCCTGAGCCTTTTTACCTATCTCAATATGCTGCATCTCCACTACCCCCTCCCTGCTTTCATTTTCAATTGCATGTAATCAGTTTTCAGCTCTTTAACCTTATTCTGAGTACTCTCTTTTTTAACAATTTGCTATTCCGCCCTAAAGCACTCGGAGGGAAAAGAAACACACACATTTTAATTAAATTTCTCTCCTTTTTTTCCCTTTCATTTGCATATTTATTCCCCCCCCCAACCCCCCTTTCCATCCCTGGGGGAGATAAATAAATAAATAAATGCAAAAGGGAGAAGGATGTGGAACAGAAGTGGGAAGGTGACTGGGATGCAGATCGCAGGCACAGGCTGGAGGGGAGGACAGTGAAGGAGAGAGAGGGTAGGGACAATCTAGTAAGTAAAGCTAAAAATAAGGTCAGGTATGGCAGAAATACAAAGGTGCCCATGAAAATACTTCTAGGAAAGGAAGGAACAAGTAGAGGATAAAGTTGAGAGCAATATGTTGATGTGATATGAACCAGCTCCTCAGATTCTAATCTCTAACATGCATTCCTGACTGGTTTCTGCTCCTCCACTGCACTTGCAACACTTTGGGATGCTGGGCAGAAGCCGTGTGAGGCTCCTGGCCTGCTGAGCAATGGCCCTTGTTTGGGAAATGAAAAAAGGAAAAAGCCAATCAGCCCAAAGTCTCATGTGAGTGACAAAAAATGGATGTTTCACAGTGGGCAGAACTAACAGAGATAATTAAAGGGGAATACCATAACTGATTAAGACAGTACAAATAAAGACTTGATCATTAACAAAAGAAACAAAGGTAAAGAATAGGGAACTATGCCCCAGCACAATCTTTCTTCTTTTCCTTTTTTTCTTTTTTGATGAAAATAAACCCATGCAACTTGGTATTTCACTGCACTTGTTCCTGTTTCCTTTTCATTTCCAGGTTTTTATTTTAATTCTAACCTAGGAATACGGTACAAACTCCTGTGAAACTCATAAGGGAAATCTTCCAGTAGCAGGCTCCCTTCTGGTTCTATAGGTTCTCATTTCATACCTGCTCTTTTCAAGTTGCTTCTTCCCCTACACACTGCAGTGAGGCTGAGGCAATACAAACTCTTCTATGGAGGACCCTAAGTCAAATATGAGACCTGCTGACATGGAATACCTTTCCAATAATCTGGAGATCTGTTACAGTTCCATTTTGCACGTGGTTTTGCTGTTACTCACACATTACCTGAGGACAGTGTCATCTTCCTTTCTCTTCAAAATGCATGCTGGGGCATTCAGGGTTCTCTTCTCCTCTCTACTAATGACCAAGCCTTTTCTGCAATCTCTGTTCATCCTGATTACCTCCTTAACTGACTCTCCCTGGGGCTGCCTACTCTTGGTATGTAAAGACTTTATTATTATTGGTTGTGTTACCTTTGGCTGTTTGTTCTTCAATTTTTCTCTTAATCTCTATTTTACATCTCTGTGCCGCATTTTATGTTCCATCCTATTAGCATCACTTGGATGGAATACCCAATTTTTAAAGGATTCTTTCTCTGACTTGAATAAACCCACATAACTTGGGATTTAAGTGCACCAGTTTCTCTTACCTTTTTGCTTCCAGGATTTTATTTTGATTTTCATTTGGTGGTATGGTGCTACCTCCTGTGACTCTAATAAGGGATGTTTTTTAAAGTGCTTTCCCTGCTGGTTCTTTGGGTTTTAATTTCATAACTTTTTGCCTTTGGGTTCTTTCTAAGGTTTTTGTGTTGTTGGGTTTTTTGTTGTTTTTTTTTTTAAGTCCTTTTTTTATGTTCTGTGTGACAGAATTTCTGGTTGGAATAAGAAAATGATAGACATTGATTTATTAGGGTCATTTTTACTCTTAGAACTGTCCTTTTACAGAGAGGCTCTGACTGTAGGTTACTGAATGGCAAGGCCATGCAAAGACACCTCTTCCCACCCTTCTAGACAGGGTTAGAAGGAGACTTGTTTTATAGCCTAGCAGAGGAGGTTTACTGTGGCAGGAACAAACAAAATGTTAGCCAGAAACAGGCCAAAGTTCAGGAAGCCCACCTGAGAACTTCCGTTTGGGGCCCTTGCTGTTTTATCCCTGACATAATAGAACTAACAGAGTAACAGAAGCAACCCTTTTCACACATTGCATCACCTCTCCTGGCCCCATTAGACTGCAGAGGTCCCTCTTCTGTACCACCCTTCCTTTCCTCCAAAGGTCACTCATTGCGGCGTGAAGGCAAATCTCCCTTCATATGCAATTACCAGCGCAACATGGGCTCACCCAAGCTTTCCCTTCCTTTCCTCTCAGGTGATTCTTCATCTTCTTGGACTACTCAGAAACATACCAGGCCAGATGCCTCCTAATAGCTGAAGATGGTCAGCCAAGAGGCCTTCTCTTACTACTGTCAATGCTGTTCACACCTCAGTCTCCAAACCCAGTTCTCTGAGAGAGCAGGTTCCCTTGGTCCTGTTTTCTGAGCCAGAATCCTTATGTCTGTACACATTTGTCAGAGGCACAGCTACTTCTTCTCTTGACTGCCTTTCCCTGTCTGCAAAGGCTCCTTCATAGGGTGGGGCATGCTCAAAACCCCCAGGAACATTTTTTAACTCTTATTTTTGAGAAGAAAACATGCTTTTAAATGGAAAAAGATCCCTGCAATGATGTGGTTCCTACTTAGCGGGGACTTCTCCCACATTATGCTCCCATACTTGACATTTTAGTTCCTTTCTTTAGCCAGAGGGTCTCAGTTTCTGAGTGTTCGGGAACACTGAATAAGACCTTGATTTCCTCCCCCATTTCTTAATTTCACTTCAGATACAACAGGTTTTTACATCACTTCATCTGAGTCAGTAATACACTGAACCACAGTTTATCAGATAGATTGGAATCTGAGTTTGCAGTTGAGGCCCACCTGCAGCAGAAAAGCTCTCAGACAAAAGAAGTAAGGTAAAACAAGCACTTCATCAACCAGTACAGCCTCCTCCTCAGGGCACAGGACCTTGCATAGAGTCATATAATCAACTAGGTTGGAAAAGACCTTTAAGATCATCAAGTGCAACCATTACCCCAGCACTGCCAAGACCACTAAACCAGACCACTGACGTCTGTACATCTCCTCCCATACACCTCTGCAAGGATTCCGAGGCAGCCCACATCTCGTCCTTACAACAAGACATTTGCCCAAGCCCAGTGTCACAGTACTGATATGTCTCTTCTAAACCACCATGAATCTGAGAAGAAAATGCAGCTCTTGTAGAATCACCCAGTTCTTTTTAACACAGAATACTTGGGTTTATACTTCTTGGTCTGTCCTCAGGGTGCAGGGCTTTCAGAGCTGAAGCAAAGGGTCATCTTCACCTCCTGGAAGTGGGTTCATGTGCCATGGCTGGACAGAGGTTAGCTCCCTCTGGTCACCTCCACTTCTTTAGCTCATCAAAGCTCTCCAAATACCCCATGCCACAAGGATCCATTTAGGAAACAAGGGTGAAATTAGGCTGAACTAGCCAACCAGTTGGACTTAGACTCTGTGTGTACTGGGAGGGGGGAACATTCATTAGCAAAAATGAGTATTTCTCCAAGTCTTTCAAAGTGGATTAACAAACACCCATCAAGATTGAAACAGGTCTAATGGCGTATGCCCTGGAGCAAGGAATGGCCTAAACGGTCTTTTCCTGTCCCTTCCAGCCCTACCCTTTAAGCTCTGTTGCATCCCCTTCCAGATGCCATATCCCAGTGGGTGGCTGGAGCTGGCTTGTGGCTCAGAAAATCTCAAGCTGGTTTTTTCCCTGAAGTAAAGCTTTTCTGTCGTGAGGCTGTTAAACAGGAAAGGGGAAAAAAACCCACCCAACAAACCCCTTTGCAGCTGTCACGGCCGCTCGCTGCCTCAGTACCTCTGAATGGCACTTGGCTCCCGTGCGTTGATGCATTTACTGTACTGGTAATTAATGCCGTTAGCTTTGTAATTAAAAAAAACAACTTTTTGCCTTTATACTCGGGGTGATAACGCTGCAAGTAAAAATTAATTAAAACGAGATGAATTGCCTTCAGTTAAACGAAACGGAAAGAGAGGGAAAGGAGGGGGCATGGAGGGGAGAGGGTCGTGGCGGTAGCGAAGGGAGGAGGAGGCACGCAGGAGCCCTGCTAATGAAGCAAAATGATGCTGTCGGCATTTGTAAAGATTCTCCCCTTGGCTGTGGTACCTTCTGTTGGGTTTTAGGTTAATGGAGCCTAAAGCTATACGCCTGGCAGGGAAACTCTGTGAGCCACTATTGCCCCGTCTCCTTCATAAGGTCCGCAAACGCACCCGCCCATGTTTCTTCACGTCCCTCCTCCTCCTCACCTTCCTACCCTCCACCTGGCTATGAGGGGTAATGGGCTGTGAAATTGGCTCTTCTATTATTATTAATTAGATCTGATGTCAGGCTTTTTGTTTTGGTTTACGTCTGTGAGTTTTTTTCACCTACCTAAAGTAAGGAAAACACCCAAATCCCTAAAGAAGAGGGCAAGCTCCTTACAAAGCTGATGCTGGGAGCCAGTCCTAGCAACTGCAGTACACTTTGGGTAGAGGATCAGAGCCCCTCTCTCTCCTTTTAGCCAGATTACTTCTCTTTTCACTGCTTAACACTTTCTGTCCCTCAGAAGAATCCCATCTGTAGACATATCTGAGTGAGAGCAGAAAGGATGAATAGTAAGCCATATAAGAGATGGAGGAAGCCCCAGGCAGCAGAGAAAGCAGACAGTGTTGTTCAATGCAAGGGAAGAGAAACCAAAAGCCTAGCATGAGGCAACAGAAATGGGAGCATTTCTTCAAGCCTCAGACAAGAGAGAAGAGCCTTCTTTTGATAGACCCAAACGGTTCAGCTCCAGATCAACATCCATCTTTGGAACTTGTTTAGAATTTCGCCACTGTTCTGCACATCCCATTTCCTTACTCCTAGTATTTAGGAATTTAGTACATGAGGGAATAGGAAATGGACAGTCTGTCTAAGACTATGGGATTAAGAACATCTACCTACCCACCTGCTTATCCTGTAGAACCCATTGCTTTTCAACCATTCCAGTTTGGGAACTTCAGAAGTTTATCACATAAAGAGTGCCTCCTTGCAGACAGCAACCTACTTTTCCATCCATCGCAGCTCCCTGAGAGTTATACACAGATGTGCATGGGGACTGCTGATTCTAGATAGCAAACCATAAATCTCCTTCTCTAGATGAGCTATCTATCCACAAATACTTGGCTGTTCTAGAGTTAATATTATAGCATTTAAGTGCCTGGGCTCAGGAGGAAATGCTGTTAAGAAAGAGCAGCAATACCTGGTAAGTTCTCATAAGAACTGAAACAACTAAGACCCTGTGGGCCTGAATTTAAAACTCCTGTTGTGTAAAGACCTCTGCAACTCTGTTCTCCCATTTCCCCTCCAGAGCATCTCTCCACTGTTACAGCCTCTTTCAGACTTCTTCAAGCTCTCCAAGAACCCAAGCCTTTAGGACCAGCCCTCCTACCCAGTCTCTATATAAGGTCAAAGCAACATGGTTTCGCAGTGAAACAAACTCAGACAGACCCTGTGGCAAAACTCAAGAGCGATGTCCTGACTGATTGCCCAGAAAAGCCTCTGCTGCCTCCAGGTCAAAATTCAGCTGGATTTTGAGCAGCAGGAGCCCTGCAGCAGGGGGAAGGACTTTGTTCCCAAGTAACCTTCACCTCTTCATTCTGGGGTTATACCAGCAAGACCCACCATGAAGATGCTACTGATTCTGCCATGGCTGATGGGAACAGAGCACTTTACATGCCTGTTCATGACAAGAATGCATTCCCTTAATAAGCAGCAGCCACTTCTGCTCCATGGGTAGGGGAAAGAGGAATACATGCGCATTATCCTCACTTTTGAGAAGGATGCTGGAGTTGCCATGTGCAGAGAGCTGCTGGGACTGAGGAAGAGCGAGATCACCACCCCTCCATGAAAGCTTTCTTTCCCTTCTATTCCATGCTCTCTTACTTATCTATAAGCACAGTGAAAAGGGTTGGACTGCGTGGTGAAAAGGGATGGACAGCTGCCCTGTCCCCCCTTAAAGACTTCAGAGCTAAAGCCTTAGCTTAACACCTGCTGGGTCTGACTCTTGGTGGCATCAGGGCAGCTCTGGAAGACAAACTGCTGCCCTAGCAGCTCCTACCCAATCAAGTTCAACATGGCTCAATTTTTATGACTGTACAATGGGGATGATGACTGTCACACTTCTTATGCAGGACCTGGGAGATCTGCTGGTGCAAGAAAACGTACCAGAGCTGGTCTTTGGCAGCCTGGGTAGCTCAAAGCAAACCTTGCTCCTGCTCTGGGCTCCCTGCCTCAGTTTTCCTGCCTATGAAGGCAGGACAGTAGCACACACTTCATGGCCAAGGTGATGCTGGTTACTGATTGAGGAGGTGTAGCCAGAACCTTAAGCCGAATTCATTCTGACGTAACGCTGCTGAACTGAGTGAAATCATGAGTGACTTTGGCCCTTCACTAGAGCTGAGGCAATGCCTTGACCTTTGCAGGCTATTCAGGCTGTTCACTTCAGGTTATTTCAGACTTTCAGGTGAGACCTTAGCCTGGCTGACAGCTTTGAAAAGACGGTCATGCAAACAGAGCAGATCCACGGGGGGGGTGGAAAGCAAGAGCTGAGAACATTGTTCCTGACCTTTTAAATGTGACTTTTTAGCCATGGTTTGGCTGAACACATACCTGAGGCCTGACCGCTGCAGTGCCACCAACTTCTGTCAAGATATTTCTGAAGGGCTGTGGTATAAGCAAGAGCTAAAAACAAACTCCCCCAAGACATATAATCGAAGCCCCAGTGTGATGCACACAGGACCGGAGGAGATGGGGATTTACAAGCACCATAAGGAAGGTGAAGGGAAGGAGGAGGGTGGACCAAAGTGTGTGTTTTGAAGTACACAGCCTGTGCAAAAGGGCAGCTCTTTTCACTGGATTAAGTCTCTCAGGTGACTGTGGGATTGTCCCCTTCAGTTCAGATGGGTTTCCTTTTAAAGCACTAAAGGAAATAAAGTGTGATGCTTTCCTGACTGTCATGGTAAACCGGCATCACTTCATTACAGTCAATGGACTTCCACCAGTGGAGAGTTGACGTGAAAGAGATGACCATTAGCCCCCAGTGTATCTAACCTTCCACCTATCCCAGATCCCTTCCAGATCTGAAAATCAGCTGTTCTTATCTGGCTCTTAGAGGAACCCCAGGAAGAAAGAGCCTGCAGTCAGACTACGGCTGCTGAGGCATCATGCAAATTAGACACCAATCTCACTTCTCCATAGCTGTGTCAGCTCCTGCAGGGCTAAGTGCAAGACACTGAACAAGCATGGGGAGCAGGGATATTAAGCCAAACATGGTCCCAGCTCCAATCCTTACGCTTTGCTCCAGGAGAAAAAAGGTTCTATAAAGCCAAATGACCCAGCTACCTGGAGACTCCTCCCACGTGAAATGGAATTACCTTTCTGCAGCCTTGGCATAGAGGAAAAGAGATGGAAGCAGGGATGGGGAAAAGGTCTGCTGTCTCCTAGTGCTTCCATGATGGTTTACAGGTCCCTGCCAGCTATCCCTGAATTTGCTTAGGCAAAAACTTCTGTCCCAGCACCCCTGTGAGCAAAGACTTTAACCCCTTATTAGTGGCACCAACAAGGATGGAGCTCCTTAAATGAAGGAACCAGATTTCTGCTGATGGCAGTCATCTGCTGTGTTTCACAGGTGAACCATCAAAATGTTCCTTAGGAAAACAAATGCTGGAGTTGTTCAAGGTCTGCCATCATTTCACACGCAGGAAGATATTACTACCAGTGAATAGGCTTATAAACAACACTGTCTGGAGAAATCTCCACCTTCCACACCCACTTGTGAGCTGAATCCACGCAGGCAAGCAAGTTTCCCTCTTTCCTGAGAGCACCACTGAGCACCCATCTCTCAGATGTGAACTCCTACTCAGCAAGATGGCTACAGGGCAAGATGGATGCAGGACAGCTTAAACACCATTCACAGAATCACAGAATGGTGTGGGCTGGAATGGATCTTAAAGATAATTTAGTTCCAAACTCCTCCCACGGGCAGGGACATCTCCCACCAGACCAGGTTGCTCCAAGCGCCGTCAGCCTGGCCTTGAACACTGCCAGGGATGGGGCAGCCACAGCTTCTCTGGGGAGCCTGTGCCAGTGCCTCAGCACCCTCACAATAAAGAACTTCTTCCTTATATCTAATCTAAATCTCCCCTCTTTCAGTTTAAAACCATTCCCGCTTGTCTTAACACTACCTGCCCTTGTAAAAAGTTCCTGTCTCAGGGCTTAAATTCCCAGTTCTGTGGTGGTGTAGAGCATGATTTGCAGGGCCCTCAAGTTCTGCCGCAAGTTTTCAGAGCTCCTCTGGTGAAGGTACTCAGCAGGCTCATAAATGCTTCCACTTCAGGGCTAAACACAGCAGCTGCTTAGAGCAAGCAGCACTGAGGGAAGGAAAGAAGGAGGCTGCTTTAATTAAGACCAGTGGGGGACACTAAGGGAGACAGAAAGTAGTTCTTTATGCTGGAATTTTCCAAAGTACTGGGGCTACGCATATTGAGAGCCAATGAGTCTCTATGTGGTCAGGACCTCTGCAGCTCTCCATAAACGCTGCCCTCTCTGCAGCTGATCCCTTGGTGGGATCTTAGCTTACTGCTGAATGAGAAGAAAAGCACTGCCTGCTGCATAGCCACCAGCACCCCAGATTGGCATTATAGATCTGCCATCCAAACACACCACCAGCCTCACGCTGTTTAGACCAGAGGAAATCACTGCCCTAGGACGTGCACCTCCTGTGAACCCAGGACCTGACACGCCGTTGCTATGCTCCCAAGCCAGCAGCAATAAACAGGAGATGATGCTTTAAGGAACAACAAATTCATCCTGGTTTTCATCTTGTACTAACTACCTCAGCCTCCACCTGCCTGAATCCTCTGCTGCCCTTGCCAGGAAGCTGCTGGAGAGGAAACTAGAAAAAGGAAGATGAGGCAAAATAAAGCAGACTGCCAGGGGAAAATGTCCAAAACGCTAGCCCAGAGGACAGGGGAGAATCGAGGTCTCCACAGATGAGTGCTTTTAATTAGGAAGAGGGCTGAACGGCAAGGAGCTTATGCTAATGAGCAGTCTCTTTTAATCAGCTTATTTTTGAAAAAAAACAACATTTTTTAACAGTCAAAATAGTTCTGAAAAATGGTAATTACCAGAAACGTGTTAACATGGAGCGGGTGGGCCAGCAATGGGGGAGGCTCCTGTCTGTCTGAAGGGGACAGCATTGTCATGTAGGGCACCGCAGGGATGGGGTTGGGAGGGCTCCTGCGGCTGCCACACTGGGATGCCTTCCTCCTCTGACATCCCCTTTCCTCCCTGGTCTAATTAATCCTTTCTCTCCCCAACTTGGTTCATCAGTCTCTCTCTTTGGTGCACCCTCTTTGCACATGGAGATGTCCTTGCTCTTTCCTTGCTTCTTTACCACTTTTCCTCCTGTCTTGCTCCTCAAAGGACTACCATGCACACAGTTGGTGCAGAGGCCTTCTGCTGGGACTACAAACCCTATCATGTTGTATCATGTACCCTATCATGTACCTGTACTGTGTGTTTCCACTCCGTAACATCTTCAAGAGGTGTCCAAGCTGAGACCATGTGTGACTCCTACCAAACAGAGAGACCCTTTTTCTTGGCCACCCTTCCTGAAGATGAGCACACATTTGCATGCAGTGGGGTGTAGAGAAATCCCCCTCTCCTTATGACTTCTTTCTTGTGACATCCTGTCCATTCCTCTGAAAAGTGGCACTCAACCAGAAATTGATTCCCATCACCTTTATGCCCTCACTACACCCTTCCAATATGAGCCTTTGTAAGAGCACACCCACTTCTCCTAATGGTACAGCACCCACCAGTACTTCAAGTAGATGTTACCAAGTGAACAGTTTGTGGTATCCTACTTTGTCTGAGGAAACAGATCCAGGCATGTGATGCCATCTGGTCCTGTAGGGCTGCCATCCTCATATTTCTCTGTACCATGTGCAATGAAGAGTGCTACCAGACATCACTCTCAAGCTCACAACAACCTTAGGGCAGAAAACAGGAGGAGGAAGCAGCATATCCAATGTGCTACATATGGTGGGGTGAAAGGAGAGAGACAGAGAAAATATACACCAAAGCATGCATAGAACCATAGGCTGCCTGATTCTCTCATGTGTAGTGAAAGATGCTGTGGTTCTGTTTTAATGCTAAATGGTGTTCCAAGATTTCTCCAGTGAAGTAGAAAAACAGCTCACCCCGGTCTTCTCCTCTTCAGTCCTGTTACCAGAATACAGACTGGAGCCTCTATAGGTGTCCCTGTTTCATATAGAAAGGGCTTTCAGCCACCACTTACAACCATGCAAAGCCTCCTTAGTGCCACTTAGTTCAGAAGACGCCCATGGACCAGCCACACGTGGCAAGTCTCTTTCCAACTGAGCAAATGCCACTTGGTGGCAGGACAGCTTCAGTGCTGCTCAGCACAGATACAGCACCAGGGTCAACACTGTGCTCACCCTCTCCAGTTTCTCAGATGCAGACTCCCAAGTGATGGGAGCTAAGGGCATCTAACTGGATGCACTACATGGAGCTCCCACCCCTCTGGGAAACAAGGTTATGGGCTACAAATCTCATGGCAGCTAAGTATCAGGCTGGGCTTATAACTGGTTTTACAGGATGAGCCCTATGAGAAAACAACCAAATACGTTTTAACCCAGTCCTAAAAGACACTGCTTTTCTAAACAATCTCTGTGACAACGTGCAAAGCATTAGCATAACGATTCCATGATACAGCCTGAGGCAGTCAATGTATATTTGTGCATGGCGTATCATCTTCCCATGTAATCCCTTGCTCTACTTTCTCACCCCCATGTTTGAGGGCAGGCGTTGCTTTGGTGAGAGGAAACAACTCTAAAGCTGATTATTTTCAAGCTGCATCTGTAAATTCTTGTGTTCAAAGCCCAACAGCTGGGGACATGACATGGTCAGATCTCAAAGGCAAGTTCATACAGACCAACAGTAACAACTTGTGCTAGGAGACATCCAAAGAAAATGGTGTTTCGTACCATTGAACTGTCTCCCACCACTGAGGCCATGACATTGCTGATCCCCTTTCCGATGTGAGGAGCACGTGATTTAACGACATAAGGAGCTGGAGAGGTGAAGAAGATAACTGTGATACAAAACCAATACTATGATCCCTGTGACCATTAAGGATCCCATATCACGTTGCATTTCTTTCCTTCACAACACTTTCAAACTCATATCAATTTTCCATACCGTATTAGATGCACCGGTAGTCATGACTAATAATATAGCTGTAAGTTTGGATCAGGCTGCTGTAACAAGAAAAAGATGACCCTCATGCTGAAAGGCTACAATCGAAAGAGTGAACTAAATGCTAGAACATATAAGGTTAAGCATGTTAAATAGCTGCCTCCCACTGATAGGTGATGAGATTGCTATTAATCCAGTGTAGATATAGAAAGCGTTATAATAAATGTTAAAATAAATTATGTGCTAAAATAAATTACACCAACTGAGCAAATTAATATGCACTAATAGACACTGTTGCTAAAACAGGACTCTTTGTTCTGGAGCAAAATGCCTCAGTATTATAGGCAGGCCAAAACAAAAGTGCCTGCTGCCGTAGTGAAAGCTGGACTGGGATTATAAACAGGCTTTTCGAGGCAGAGGAAGTTGTGCCTTTCATCAGAACCGTGCTTCTGAGACCGGTTGGGCTGGTGTTCCAAGGCTGAGCTGCTCTCCACTTTGAATGGATGGACAAAAGCCTCATGTTGAGATATCATCTCCTATATTATCTGATGGGAGTGCATGCGCCTGCTCTCTGCCTTGGGCAATGGTGCAGGCTGAGCGTAAAGCAGCACCATCTGTTTTGGGCTGCCAGCTTGTGCCCCAGCACTGGAACAGGGGATCTGCCTGCGCCAGGGAGGGAAAGACAACCTCATTGCTTCCTACAGTATGGGGAATCAGCAGCTGTGCTCTAAGCCAGCAGCAAAGAAACATCCCCCGAAAGCAAATTAAGCTGCGGTACTTCTTTGGCATCAAGCTGCGGTACTTCGCTGGCAATGGCAGCACATCCCTGCTCCCTGCAATTGTCTCAGCTCTGGGCTACAATCTGGACAGTCTGTATGCAGGGATCAAGGAGCACCCAGTGCCTGCAGGTCCATCTGGCCTTTGGCCTCTCTGCTGAGAGATGGGCCAGGGGAGGCCATGACTTCCACCAGGAGCTCAACCAAAAGCCACCTATCAAGAGCCAAAGAGACAGACAACAGGAAGGTTGAAGGGTCAAAGGAGCTGGTGCTCAATGTCTAAATCCAAGAGAGCCAGGAGTGAATCCAGCCTCCTACTACTCCAGCTACTGACCCCAGGTCCCCACAGTCCATCAAGAGAAAGAGCTGCAGAGGCTGAATTTGATGCTTCTTGTTGGAACCATAGAAACTGATGCAGTGAATCAAGTGGGAGTAGAGCAACATAACAGCAACCCTGTAAAGTTTTATTTCTGAACATTTAAAGTGTGTAAACATGTCTATCTCTTTTTCTTTCTTCTTTTAGAGTGAAGGGAAGTGATCTTGCATAACACAAAACAAAAATGACACCAGCGCAGGTAACCACACATCCCTGTAACCACAGGCAAAGGTCTCCCAAGCCTTCTCCACAGCCTCCCTTTCCTCCAACTGAATTAGCCAACCTTACAAGGTTTGCTCTGTTCCCTAATCATTCCTTCTCATTACTCCGCCCCGCATGCTTGTGTGAGATCTAAGCAGACAATTAACAAGGTGCCTGCTGCAAAACAAGCAGGGATTCTGGCTCCACTGCTGTACCGCTGAACAAATAGTTTCAGTGATGAATAAATAAAGCTATTCACAGAGGATCCTCACTTCAGCTTAGTTGGGCTTTCACGATATCTACAAACCTGCCATTGTCTGAGATACTTGGAAACGCAGCTTCTTGCACTCCCCTCTATTTCTCAATTTAAAGCTAAGTAGGAAACGCCATTTGTTTGTTAAAATTTTATAACTCAAAGCTCACATCTCCTTATTCTGCCTTTAAAAGCACCCAGCCCTCGGTGAGAAATGACCAGCTGCAGGCAGCCCAAACAGGCCAATGTTCATTAAACATCTTATTCAACCCCAAACCTCATGAATTGTTTAATATACAATGGAGACAAAAGCCTTATTTTTTCACGTGTCAGCTCTTGTTAAGCGGCTCCCTGCCCATCTTGCTGCTGGCTATAAACAGGATTAACAAGCCATGTAGTTAGATGCAGGGAATGTGCGCGTGCTTCACACGCCGGCAAACAAGGAGAGAGGATGGAGTAGCAGACCCCCTGCACAGCCCTATGCCTGTGTGCCCATGCAGGAGCATCCCCCTTGAAAGCTGGCCCTGCCAAGCTGATTTACTCTCCAGGGAAGGCAGATGTGCAAATCTGGGCATGCCAGCACGGAGAGCCTAGGGTGCCTGCACCCCGCGGGTGACAAACACATCCATGCCAACTGCTGCACATCACTCATCCGCATGGATTGCTTCTCTCCAGCTTGTATATGTGGGAAGGAAAAAACACTAGCTCTCCTAGAGAAGATGATGTGCTCTCTGGCTATTACTGACTGCCTTCCCCAACCCTCATGCTGGATGTCCAACATTAAATGGCTTGAACCTTACTTCTGCAAGGAAGTCCACAAGGAGCTGGGTACCATGTTGTGGACAGGAGCCCTCAAGAGATGGTGCATACCAGACACTACTGGAAATACAGCAAACATCTCCCAGTCCCCTGTTTCTCCCCTCCCAAAGTGCAAGTGTCAACTGCATGAGCTTGTACACACACAGGCATGGAGGCAAGCACAAAGGCAAGCACAGAATCTTGAACCTGTTGGATCCCTTCAGGGTACACACCCTCAGCCAGGGAGAAGCAATCCTGTGCCACCAGCTTCAAGGACGCCATGGCCATCTCAGCCAGCATCCCTGGAGGATGCCAACCACCGCGGCTGAAGGGAGGAAAGGGGAGGAAAGTTTGGCAGCTTGTACCAACAGTGCAGGGACGGTTCCTCAGTGAACACAGGAGAGGGGATGTGTCTTTAATACAGCTTGCTCCGGGGAAGGGGACATGCCAAAGTTGTCCTTCCTCCCTGCCCATCCCCACTGAGGCAGAAATCACATCTATGGTGAGCGGATGCCATCCTCTGGAAAACGCCATCTGGAGAACATTACTGGTCTTCCTGGACAGATATCACAGGGCTCTGCAAAACCTGGAGCTAAACAGCACTTGAAACTCATGTCAAATGGCTCCTTAAGATGCAATAGTTTATAGAGCAAGCCTTGATCCAGGTTGGTTTATTCTCATTAAAATCAGGAGGAAGCTGTACTGCTGACCAAACCCACTTATGATTTACAAAGTAAGTGAGAAAATAAAAGTCCCTGATGAAAGCCAGCATTTTTGTGATAGCAAAGGAAATAACCAACTTTCATCCTCATTTATTATTCGGGATTATTGATGTATTTTCTGGCAGAAAATAATCTTTTCCTGACACATTACACATATTGTGAATATTACAGTCAGCTGTAAAATCCACCATTCCCTCCTACATACCACCGGACTGTAACATCTGCATCGCTCACAAAAGCAGCACAACACAAACTGGGTACATGATGGAAATGCTGGAAAATGTCCAAGTGTGTGTACGGATTGTGGCTGAGTTTAGGTGAGGGGCTGTGGGAACCAGACCAGCTCCATCAGTGCTTCCCAGCATAGCTTGTGGCCTGGGTGATGCACTGAATGGCTGCAGAAGAACCCTGGTCAGATCGTGACCAAAGAATCAGAATCAGCTCAGACGGAAAGGACCTTTAAGCTCATCAAGTCCAACCATTCCCCAGCACTGCCAAGACCACCACTAACCCATGTCACTGAGGGCGTATAGTCTACATGGGTTTTGAACACTTCCAGGGTCAGTGACTCCACCACTGCCCTTGACAGCCTGTTCGAAGCCCTGACTACCCTTTCAGTGAAGAAATGTTTCCTAATATCCAATCTAAAAGTCCCATGGTGTAACTTGAGGCCACTGCCTCTTGTTCTATCACTCGCTACTTGGAAGAAGAGACCGACTACCTCTTCACTCCATCCTCCTTTCGGGTACCAGTAGAAAGAGATGGGTGGTGGGCCACTGAAGGGTTCAGGTGGGTAAATGGGGATGTAATTTATCCAATTTGACTCAGCTAATTAGGGGCCAGAAAGAAATAAAACCTGTGACTCAGACAATAGCTGACAGCACAAAATGTGTATTTCCACATGGAACAGACCATTTCAAATTGGCCTTTGACTGAAATATTCATAGCATAAATTTCCTCTTCACAAGTATTTCTTCTGCCCGAACTGCTGTGCTTGCAGAGAGGGGTGGCAATAGGGTTGCAAACATCATCAAGATTTGCTTTTGAATAGCAACAAAATACTTGTGAACCTCCCACCACAACCTGAGGTGATGCCTTAGCCACCTTGAGAACCACCAGAGGTACAGACCATGGTCTGTACCACCCTTCTCCACATCCCTTTCTCCACCTCTCATGCTCCATGAGTCCGATTATCTTCCAGCCTCCATCACCCATACCAGCCCTGCTCCTACGTGATTTCTGGCTCCCTCTAGCCTTCAACATACTTCAGTGCAGCGCAAATCAAATGGCTATACCCCATCCAAGTGACAGGAATCACATCTGTGTGAACACAATAAATACGTTCCCAGGCCTATATGTATCTCCCTCATGCTATACAATAATGTTGCAGCTCCATACATTTCCACCGTCCCTTACGGCTGTCTCACAAAGCCTTGCTCGAACAAATAATCCCATTAAACTCAATGGGCTAGTTGCCTAAGCACAGATTTACAGGATCATGCTCTTAAAGGCTAAGCTCTTCAGTGAAGGGACCCTGTAAATTGCCCACAAAGCCCTACACCCACTGCTGGCCTACAGAAACCTGGTGTTATTTTCAGGAGATCAAAGTCCTGTCAGGTCATGTTGACTTCTGTTAATGGAAGCTGAGATGCTCAGCCTCACTTCTAGACGTCAGGCCTATAAATAATGAACCCTTACTGATGTGATTCACCTGGTAGGTTGCTCAGGGAGCTGTCAGTTGGCACACATCAGAATTCAAAGTAAAGACCTATTCGCCCAACACCCTGAGGACACCAAGTTTTCCTCCTTTGCCAGACTTTTGGGTACGCTGAGGCTGGGAGACACATACTGGAATGTGCCTTCTCTTTTAAAGTCTTTGCACCGATACAGGCCTTTTCAGATGACAGAAGGACATGGGGAAATGGGAACACAGTGTGCCCACTATTCACATTGAAGAAGGCCTGTTATAATAGCATAATTAATAAACCTTCGCAGACCTCTATTAATAGCTGCTGGAACCTGAGCAAGGAACACAGCAGTGGTTTTGCCAGGGTTCACTCTGCAAGGGTGAGCATTTTTTGCTTACTGTTTTCACATCAGGCATTGCCATGCTCCATCAAGCTTAGCGCTGTAAAGGCAGGAAAGGAAAGCTGGGGACCAGAGAAGAGAGGAGATGGGGAAATCCTGGCCTGTGGCTGAATGTGTTTTGATGGCTTTACAAGCACAAAGGCTGGATGAAGTCTTGTTGCAAAATTACTTATCCATTCATGCATAGGGCTGAGAAGGAATCCTATACAACTAAATTAAATTTAAATTACCATATGCCAAATTGACATTAATATTCAGGGCAAAGGATTATTTTTTCAGGCAATGCATTGGTTTAGTTTCAAATACTAATAAATTCTCCCTGCCTCACCAGATAGAGATGGCACATTCCCCCTTAGCTCCTACCTTGCATAATGTTGGCCTTGCATAATGGTGCCCCAAACTTAGGGCTTGGCTTTGCAAGGCAAGAGTCAGCATCCCAGGAAGAGCATATCCAGCAGCACATAACCCACAGCTGGGAGGCTCGTGGAGCTAGACACATTCATCCACACCCCATCTCTTCCCTAAACTGCTTCTCCTCGCTGAGAGGGTCCCTGGGACTGTGCATGGACCCATCCCAGCAATATAGGGCTGCACAGCCTCAGGGATCAATCCCTACAGATTGCATTGCTGAATGCCTCATCCCCTGGAGTACCACGGTAATTTGGCACCGATGCCTTAGTCACTTAATTATTCCTTTCAAAGGCGCCTTTGCATTCCCGTTTCCCCACCTTACCTCCTTTCCCCTCCCTTCCTTTTCCCTCTACACTTTTTGACTCAATAGTTTCCCCTGAAATTGTCTAAACTTGCTGTTTATTTCTTGCCATCGAGCACGCTGTGATCTATCTTTTATTGTTAGTGTTTTTTTCTCTGCAGCGTCCCTGTTGCCTGTCTCTGAGTTCACTCTGTTCCCTCTTTCAGCAGCGCTATATTTTTTCCTCTCAGGATTTTTGCTTAGCTCTATTAACTTTTATTTATTTTTCTTTCACTCCTTCACCATGTTTCTTTTCTTAGTTGCCATGCACCATCTGTATATCTGTTCCTGCCTCTTTCATGCTCCCACAACTAGATATAGGCTCCAACAGCCTTTCATCACTACAGCCCCTTGACTCCCCTCTCCATAATCCCCTCCCTAACAAAAGCTATTTAGGACTGGCCATGCCCCTTCTTGGGTTCCCCTCTCTGGTTCCCAGCTGTTGCCTGTGAAAAATACCTGTGTAGGAGTTTTGACATCATGAGCTCTGGCAAACCAAAGTGTTTGAGTTTGCCTGAGTTGGGAAGACTCAAAGATGCAATAAGAGATGATGAACTCAATGTGCAGTTTTCCAACTCATGGATATTTTAAACTCTTCATTTTCTGAGAGAGGAAAAAAAAACAACCACCAAACCCCCACACTTTTCTCCTTGACATCTTTTACCTGCTTTTGAACATCTTGCTATGCAAACAAATTGCTTTAGCCTAATAAAGGTTAGAAAGTGAAAAACAAGCCTGCAAATGAACTGTAAGCTTAGCCTTAAGTGAAGAATTAGACTTAATGCCTCCAACACCATCTAAAGAGGGATGTGCACCAAGAAGACACAAATGACCTCCCTGTTCCCCTGTTCCTCCATTCCCCAGTGCCTTGGCCACCTCTCCACACCTCTACATCTCTACTTCACGCAGCAAGGGGAGCAGCACTAACCAAGCCCCCAGTTACTGTCCTTGCTGTGAAAATAGGTGCCAGATAAGGATCCTGTGAGCCATGCTCCAGAGCCTTGGCCACCAGCTGCTGATTATGTGTGCTGGTGTGTGAGGGATGGAGGGAAGCACAGTGGAGGACAGATGATGTGACTGAAGAGCCAGTGTGGTTGGGGCTGCTGGGGGATAAAAGGGGGGTTCAACCTGGCCTGAAGCATCTCTACTTCTGGCATGTGGGCTTTGCCTCCTGTTGTGCATGTCCTCTCCATGTGGGGATGGTGCAAGAGCTGCCACAGAGCATGGAAGCAACCTGGTCCATGCACATCCTGACCTGGAGAAAAGGCTTCCCAGCTGACATGGATGGTTATAGGCACCCGTGATTACCCTGCCCACACAAAGGAAATGAGACAGCAGCGACAAATGAAGTTCATTTTCTTCTCCTTGCCTTTTCCAGATTCAGACTGAAACTGATCAGGGTCACAACTACATGGATTGCAGAGAGAGGTTATTGATGTGCCTCTAAGAAATAAAAACACAGCTGAGAAAAAGCCAACCCAGCACACAGGCAGCTCAGCTGGAAGTAAGGAGAAATGCCATCCACGCATCCCAGGTTAACAGGAATGAACCCGAATCTCTTTCCAAATGTCAGCAAGGTTCAAACCAGGACCCAGAATGAAAACTGCATCATAAACCCAGATGCTCCCTAATGCAATTCTGAATCATAATATCCTTAAATCTTGCTGTGGACAAGTATGGTACATTAGGACAACAGATAAAACTCACGTGCCATTTTGGTTCTTATCTGCTGTATTTCTTTTAGACAATCTTTAACAAACCATGAATGGTTTCTCAATTTCACACTAGGGAATTTGAGAACATGTTTGTATCTACACTTTACTGTGAGGGTGGTGAGGCACTAGAACAGGTTGCCCTAAGAAGTGGTGAATGCTCCAACCCTGGCAGTGTTCAAGGCCAGGTTGGGCAGAGCCTTGGGTGACATGGCCTAGTGTGAGTCATCCCCGCCCATGGCAGGGGGTTGGAGCTGGATGATATTAAGGTCCTTTGCAACCCAAACCATTCTATGATTCTATGCTTACATATATGTGCAGCTCCATCTATGCACATACATATATAAGAAGAAGTTGTCTTGTCAGATGTATGCATTCGATTTCCTCTTGTCCCAGTCTGCCCATTTGTGCCTCACAAGACTTCACTGGTTCTGCACTTCACAGTGCATTCAGACAACCCATATTCTCATTATCCTTAGACTCGCAGCACCTGACTATTCCCCCTGGAGGCTGCCCAGCACACAAATTCGTGCTTAGCTGAATTTTCACACTAGCTTTGCAATTCACCTTTACAAAAATAAACTCTCCTCCGTGGAACTCTCGCAATCAGCAAAGAGACCAGAACAAACAAACGGGCAAAACAGTCCCGTCAGCGATTCTCTTGCCATGTAAACTGCACTCTTAGAGACGGTGGAAAAACCAGCTCCCATCCCAACAGCAGGCCCCTGTGCTGCTGCTCCGCTCTTGCTCAGCCGGCACTCCCCTGTTTATCCCATCTAATGCAATAAAATGCGTAATTAATTCCTAAACGCTTCCGTTGAACGGTGCAATTTGTCAAGTCGGGTTGTTAATAGAATTAAGCTTTTTATCAGCGATTAGCAAAAGAAGGTAAAAAAAAAAAAAAAAGAGAGAGAGAAAAATAAAAATTAATTACGGAATTGTATGCCTCCCTGCTTCAAAGCCAGGTTTGGGATTAAATGGTTGATAAAGGTTCCCTGGCATGGTATGAAACATTTAGCAAAAGCCGCTTTTCCCCATGGTGTTTGCTGCAAACCAGCCTCGGTGCAAAAAAGGGGGGAGGCAGAAGGAGGAGGGTGCGAGGAGTATGCTTGATCATGGGGGGGTGGCTGGCTTTAAATTGTGCAGAACTTATTGTACAGAAACACACCCCCATATTGTATTCTGCTGGCGCTGCAGCCTGCCTCCCTCAGCCTCCCAAGCATCTCTCTGGTTTTCATATAGATAATCTATACTGACAGAGAATTACGGCAATATTGACTATATGTGCCTGTGTATCAATAGATGCCCCAAGCCCTGACCTCAGCGCAAGGACTGTACCGCACCATGCAATAAGGAAGCAGGTATTACAGGGGCTGGTTAAGTGGTAGGAAGTGCTCTTACAGCTCTTCTAATTCTGGTAAATCCATCCCTTGTTGGAGGGCTATGCAGACCTAGAGATGACACCAAGACGTTGAACCAGTACTGTCCTCTGCAAGACATGGTGCTGGACCATCACTACAGGAAAGGGACATGCCTGCATCTGCATACCTTGCACTGCAGAGAGGAGAGAGAGGAGAGGAGAGCAGAAATGTGTCTGAAGAACCCCCATCTCCACAGTGGAGAAAGGAAGACTTGGAAGCATCTTTTCCAAAGACGGATGCTGCACAGAGAGGAGCTAGGAGAGCACTGCTAACCCAAGAGTGCTGCCAGGAATGCAACCTCCTCTAGGCCACGTGCCACCTATTGCTGATGACAGAAATACTGCAACCTCCCTCTTCCCTGCAAATGATTCTTGGCTGTTTATACCCAACCACCACAGAGGCTCCTGAAAGCTGCACCTGAGGACCCTGTTTTGGAATACAGTCCAGCCCAGCCACTTCCCTGCCAAGGCCCAGCTCTCTGGTACCTTTCCAAAACACATGGATTCATTTCTCCATGGACCCAGCTCACGTTTAGCAGTAGCAAAGCAAGGGATCCATCCAGGAAACAGCTTTGTCATCCTTGCAGGGACAGGCTAAGAGATGTCATTGTGGCACATCTGGAGATTTTGCTAAACAAGAGGGGTGCAGAGCATCCTGATGATGTGCTTTTGGGGGGACACACATACATAGGGGGATGAAAAGCAGCAGTGGTGGGGGCCAAGGGTGATGGCAGAACTGGCAAGGGAAGTGCTGGGCGAGGAGAGCTCTACATCAACATAGCTTTAAGGCGCAGCACAGGATTAAATGCTGACAACAGTTATGTTTCCGTGCACACCAGCTTAATTAGCAGCACGGAGCTTTCTGACACCTCCATTTCACGCTGTCTTTATAGCAGATCCTCAGCACACAGAATTTCTGGCAGCTCAGCACATGCGCCATGCAGCGACCACACAACTTGCAAGAAGGAAAAGAGGAGGAGATGAAATCCTTAACCTGATTCCTGATCCTATTGGCAAGATAAAGTTATGAAGCTAAGTAAGTACTTCACATCCCCACAATGAGACAGGAAGGGAATGCGGGGTGCTCTCAAGGAGCCTCCTCATCCTGTGTCATCAGCTCAGTCCCCCTTTTCCATTTGTAATACATCTGGCCTCAGCAACAATGGATGTGGAGTGCCTGGCACAGACGTCTTACTCCAATGCTTACGTGTGTTCGCAGCCATGGTCTGAGAAGGAATTATTGACAGATATAGAAAGGACTGTAGTGCTGATGGACTCCAGCCAAGATACAGAAGACTACTCAAGCACAGGGCTCAGTTCTTACTATACACGTCTATATATATAGAACTCACAGTTCAATGTCTATCATTTCCTTTAAGACACCCATCAGCTCTCTGGGATTTTGGTTGGGATTCTTTTGTTTGCTTGGTATTCAACTTAAATTATCATACACACAGTCACTGTTCACCCTTTGAACCAGACTTGTCAATTCCTTACTTTTTTTTTCGCTCTTTCCTAACTGCTTGCATCCTTCAAAAGCTGGTGGATTGTTATCATTCATGTCCTGTCTTAAGTTGCCACTTAGCCAACCTAGACATATTTAGTTCCTTTAATCTTCTTCCCTAATAAGTCAATCCCTCAGCCCTTTAATCATCCTAGCTGCTGTTCTCCATATTCTCTCTGATTAGCCTGCATCTTCCTGGCGTTGAGGTGCCTAGAGGGGAAAGCAGGGTTGTGAGCTGCACTGAGCAAGCTTTCCTATGGACATGAGGGCAAGAGGCCACAGCCCAAGTTCCTTGGGGTTTGTTTCTTCTCCCCCCCTCACTGCTGTGCCCATTGCATTATCCCAAAATTCCTTGAGGAAAGCTCTCCTTGCCACAGCTGCAGCTATCACATGCTGGCTGTTGAAGCCTGATTTTCCTTTCACCTGCTCCACTGCTGTCAGTGGGTTGCAGCTGATTCACCCCATTTTCCATGAGAAAAAAGGCCAGCAAATCCTTTCTGCTCCTGCGCATTTCCATTTGGAAGAGCTCCACTGAGGGCTGCCAAAGGGTTGTGCGAGAAGAAAGGCAGTCCCATCATTCTCCCCTCTAACTACTTGTGCTCTCCTCAGTTGGGCTTTTCTTTCCTATGGCATGAGTGTCATGCTGCAATTTCACCAGTTTGGGGTCTTGATACGGAAATGCATCAACGCTGTGGAAAGTAGGAAACAAGAAAAAGAGCTGGGAGCCTCAAGCTGGACATCAGCCTTTTGAGTCAGCTTGTAATACCACTTCCTTTCTTCTGTGCCTCTGTTCCATGGAAGTGGAGTGGTACTTACTTCCTTACCCATTCAAATACTTGAAGAAATCAAATACTGAGAAATGCATTCAGCATTTGCTTAATAGCTGCACATACCAGAATAATTTGATTCACAGATTCCTGCCAAATGTAGCCAGCATTTTGATTCAAAGCTGCTAAGTGTTTTTATTTCATTGCTGCTTCCATCAAAAGAACCCCACAACCAAGTTCAAGTATCCTTAACAATCCCAAATTCCTTTGCTTAAAGTGACATTGTTCTCAAGGAGATATCCTAGACAATACCCTATTTTGATTTCCTTTAAGCCTCTATCTAAACTCTTCCACAGCAGTAAACACATGTTGCAAGTGTCTCTACATGAAAGCTTATTATTCTCATTAGTAAAAGAAAAAGTGCTTGCAGAGGCAATAGACAATTTGGGAAGTGAATGCAAAACTGTGTTCCCCCAGGGAAGTTTCATTGTCAGGCCCCTGGAGCCCTGTCTGCCAAGCAGACAGATATGCCAGCCCGCACACATAGGAAGGACAGAACTATATTTTCTTGTTGATTTATACTGGAAAACATACTGGTCTGTGTCACATTGATTTAAACTAAATTATCAGAATGAGAATAAATAAATAAATACATGCTCATCTGACAGCTCTGCATGGGAGGTCTCTGCCCTTTGTCATTTAAACTTAGTAGTATGCTCACATAGGTGCACAGCTTAGCAAGACGTGACTCACATACTCACATATGCTTTCAGCCCAAAGCTCTCTCTGGAAAGGGGAAAGGGCAAGGCAGGATGAGGAAATCTGTGGGGTTCAATTCCTTGTTCTGTTAATAACCTTCTCTAGGGGACAAGGCAACTCTTACTGTCTCGCTACAGCATGTCCAATGAAAAGACTCCCCCCCCAAGGAAGACTCTCTATGGAAGGAACAGGTTGCTACATCCATATGTCACAGCGATGTGCCACGTGAAGGCAATAGCTTTGCCTCATGAGTGTGGCATGATGTGCAAGCTGGTGAGCACCATGCCTATGTGGCATCACTATAGCGCTTCCCACTGGGACATAAGGGCAGCAAGGTTCCAGCTCAGTATGGAAAACAGCTGTCTTCTTCTCCAGGGTTGCCAGGATAGGGAATCCAACATAAATCCCAGTTGCTCACACGCCAGGGCAAGCGATTTTTATGCTTTGGCTATTGAGCACTCAATCATTTTGCAAGGCAGTTCTAGTAGCAAGTTTCAGCACCACCGAAAAAAGATGCGGGTGTTCAATTCATGTCGCTTCAAATATTTAGGAGATGGTTTCAGCTTGAATCACATAAGGTTTTCCTCACACAAAAGCCTTTTCCCTAGCAGCTGGGGAGGGCCAAGGGTGGCTGAAAGAAGCTCTAATCAGATATTTCTAGAGAAACTGGCTGATAGGCACTGTGGTACAATTTATAGCTGTCTGGATGCAGGTACCGTAGTTTTGCAATCATGCCAGCTATCAATCAAGCTCTATTCTATGGTCTTTTATGTCTTGTACTCGAAACTCCAAGCCTAGCTTCATCAATGGAAAAAGTGTTCTGGTAATTGCAGATGATTCTCCCACTGGACACTTTGATATATTATAACACATTTGGACAGGAGTGATACTCTAGGGGTAAAGTAGGTCCAGGGCTGGGAAAGCAGAGCAGGAGTGAGGGGCATTGGCCCAGCTGGGAGAGCAGGAAGGGTACAAAGCACTGGTCTCATCCTCAGGGTTGCCCAACAACAGGAAGGAGAGCTGTGATCAAGGCAAACGGCTTCCCACTTTTCACAGGCAGAACTTCACAATGCTCTCCCCAACACCCCTACAAGCTCAAAGATGTGTAAGTGCTCTATTCAAGCCCCTCTCCCACCTGTACAGTTTCATGGGTACTCAGTGCCCCTGCCTTCTTGTACACAGTGACCAAAAGCCAGTGGCAGAAGACCTGACACTTTGTTTCTGCAATAGATCTTTGTCATGCTGCCTCCTAGAAACCCCGTCTCCATGGCATAGAGAAGAGCCCTCTGCAAAACTTGTTGGCCACTGCCATGGACAGACAGCTTTTTCCCTATGGCGGCAAAGACATACCTATCAAAACAGTGTCACTTACAACAAACATCCTACTTGCATTTCAATTTGCCCTGGAGAAGACATCTCCTCACCTGGTTAGGAACAAACTGGAGTGAAAATGTTTAGCACTACCCAGTGATAGAGCACACACTACTGTCTGCTGAAAGAAGGTTTCCTAGGAGGAGAAAATGTACCTGTGCCTCAGCACCCCTTGAGCCTGACACTTTGAGGACATAAACCCTTCCCTCCCGGATAAGGCAGAAGCACCTGATGTGTCAGGGTGAGCAAGGAAAGTCATGCGCTGGACCTCACCTTAGCAGATGAAAGCTCAAGGGCATGGTTTGGCAGTGATCTCCTAATAGGCCTAGAAGAGATTTACGTTGCCTTGTCAGTCTGAGGACCGCTGGATAATTTTCCAAAGGTTTTGCTAGAGCTTATTTCAAAGAGGCATCACAATCTTTGCTTCTGCGCATCTTAAGAGCAGATAAACCCACCTTATTTTAGGGTTCATTTTCATGTGAGTTTCCAATTGCGAAGTGGGGAGGCATTTAATGGAAACAACTCTGAACTGACTAAGGGCTGGTACAGCTGCCAAGTTTATTATGAAATTGCATTTTATTTCCTAGCTTAACAAACTTGCATCTGCCTCTTCCGTGATGCAGTAACTCTTTGAACTTCCATGTGTGCCAGGATGCACAGAGCTCACAGTTACCGTATGTTTCCCTGTCAGAAGCAGCCCAACGGCATGCACACTGCTGAAACAACAGGCCGCTTTGGTAATAGGCTTTATCTTATTTCTGCTCCTGCTTTGCATGGATCAATTATACCTCTTTTGGTCTTCCATAAGAGATTCCCTGCTGAGGAAGCCACATGTGCCCTGCTGCAGCTGGGCACCAGCCCTTGCTGTTCCTGATGGTAGGAAAGATGTTTCCCCCTCCTCTGTATGGTGCAGAGCCAAGTATGACAGAGTTGATGGCTCAGGACTTATCCCCCAGCTCTGGCCCTGCCCTGGCCTCCTTACACCCCGCTCTGCCATATCACCGTGAAACACCTTTCTTATTATTCCACCTTTGCTCCATGTAGAACTCCCCAGCTCCAAAAAAGCCTGCGATTCTCCCAAGCCTGAGCTTCCTTCTTCAGCCTCTTCCCCTCTCCCTAATAGTCCCGCAGGTACAATCAGTTGTCAATCTAGCTCTTCCTTGGCCCACCAGGGTCTGAAGGCGCACACGTTCAGCTCCAGGAAACTGTTATTACCCACTGAGTGCTTTGCTGGGAGAAGTGAGGGTAAACCCATGGTGGTGGGAGCAGGAGGAGAGATGGAGAGATCCCAGCATGGGGCTCCCACTGCTCTCCCCAAGAGAGCTTGCATTTCACTTCTGCTTCTCCTTGGGGTCGCAATTCCTCCCAGCGTTAAAACAACCGCAACCCCCAATCCCAACAGGCACTGTCCTCCTCCCCTCTGCTCCACACAAGAACAAAATTGTAGAGAAATGCTACTTAATTATCACACCACGTAACTAATTAAAAGCTGGATGCTTGTGTGTGGTATGCTAATGGGGCATTAGAAAGCCAGCCTGCTTTGGTAAAGAGACATGAGCTCCCTCCTTCTCCTTTCACCTTACTGTGGGAGCTTCAGGCTGACAGGCACATAGGATGAGGTGGGAACTTATTATGCTGTCTTCAAGTTCACAGCTTCACACAGGGCATCAAGGTCAAGCAACATGATTGGTACAAAGGGAGAAATCACCTGGGCAGGCACAAGGAGCCACCTACAAAGTGTGGAGGACTTGCTATGGAAGTTACATACACAATGAGGCTTCTCATGCAGCCTAACACCCATTTTATCCTTTATGGGGTTCTTGGTAGGAAAAAGGAGAGTTCCTGTAAGAAGAAGTGTATTGAGTATTGCTCTTACAGACAAGCACACTCCAACCTCTTTTCCCACTCCATCAATACACCATCTGGCACCAAGTACTAACCATCTCCTTTTAGCTGGTGCTGTGCTAGAAGTCTACACTTGCTTGTCTGCTCACAGCCTGGACCACTGAATGTGCTTGTTAAGGAGGGAACTATTTGGTTTTAGGAGAGGGAACTATTTGGTTTTACTGTGTTTTCCTTAATCATCATGGTATTTACAATCCACAGCTCGGCTCTCTGCAAAGAGCCTGTGTGATCTGGGGTGGCCAAGTAGCCATCTCACCATGGTCCGGGGACAGAGAGGGACCCTACAGGGTAGCTGCAGCAGAACACTTTATCAGTTCATCCAGTGGAGTGCAGGACACTTCATTCAAAGAGCACAGTGGGGACAAAACCTACTAAGGAAGATATTGTGCTTCACTGAGATCCCTTTTCCTCTGCTCTGACATTCAAGTTCATGGCAAAGGACACCTTGGTACCCTGTGTTCTGAAGACGAGCACGGCATTCCTTGTGGCTAGCCTGTCCTTGCCCATTAGATCTGCTCCAGGAAAGGATCTTCTCCATCCCACCTCCATTTAGTCCCAGCAGCTCCCTTTGGCTAGGTCTCTCCAGCCACCTGTGCTCCCAATGGGCACAGCATGGAGCGGTGTTCTCATTCCCTGCCATATCTGTCATTTCAGAGCTGGCAGAGGATGCTCAAAGTGTGCCTCAGTTGACGCTTGACCCTTTCTCCTACACCACCCGATTTGGTCCCAAACCATCAGCCTTACTTTATGGATCACCCCAAAGCCCCAGACTGTCAGAACAACTTCAATTACAGCAGCGATGGGCCCTGTGCCACCAGCAGCATCCACGGCCTTCCAGCGGCTGACAAGGACTAATTAGGAAATGAAACATTAGTTAAGTCGCTCTCAATTAGGACCAGGATAACATTTTCCTGGCAGCACTGGGGCGCTTTAACTGCTGGTCCCAGGATGACTGTGAGCACATCAGACTTGCTGAAGGAGTTTTAATGTTGAACATATGTTGGAGGATTACAGAAACCCTCTCAGCTGTGACATTTCTGTGTGCTCCCTGCTTTTGCTTTCCCCTGTAGCATACAGGGAACAGCGAATGCCAAGGCAGGAAAGCAAGAAAGCGGCTCAGAACAATTAGCAGCGAGACACGTATGCATGCACACACATATGTGCACAAATGATATACACGCCTCTGAATATATACATTCCAAGTTTTAATTAAAGACCACGCTCCATCCATATTCTTCCGTAACTCCAAAAACACAGCAGGAATGACAGACCGTCATCCAATGGCAAAAGGCATTGCAGAAGCCCAAGGGCTTCCTGGCGATGAAAACCACATACAAAACAATCCAAAGAGAGAACCCAGTGAGGTCAAGAGTGAGGCAGGCTTGGACTTTGTTCAAATATAAGCCAGGTGCAGCTAAGTCTTGTATGGGAGCCTCAGCGGGACAGAAAGCAATAAACAAAAAGGTAATCTACCAAACCAAAATGAAAACCTAAAATTAAAAAGGCTCATGTGCCCCTGAAGGAAAGCACAGGAGGAGGAGGAGGAGGGTTGAGAGGGTATTGTAAAGAAAATATATATCAGTACAGTTTGTGCATCATCATTTTAGGTGGCGGAGCTATCATTGGGGACCAGCTGCAGCACACACAGCTTTGCTGGGATGAAGGGACAGGACTAGAGTCTCAGGTGCTCCCTTTTCTGGAGGGAGATGTATGGCAGAGAGGGTGGGAAGCCACTGCCACAGGAGATGAGCGTGTACCACAGTCTTTGGCTTCCAAAAAGAATGGATCTGCATCTGCTTGAAAACTGGCTTTTGAAACACTTTTTAAATGGAAATTTCAGTATCTGAATAAATGAAGAATCTGGGTTTTCTTTCTCAAAAGAAAAGACTTTTCACATGGGGAAGCATCTTCCAGCTAGAAAATGGAGAACCTTTTGAGCACTTGAAATTTGTTAATGGAAAAGTTTTGCAAGATCATCACTTTGCCATTTGGTGGAAAATATCCACTTTTCCAACTGGTTTGATTGTAGACCTTTCTGTGTTTCCATCTCTTCAAAACCCACTGGGAAATCTTCCATTGAGTTTGCTAGTTCAGGGCTTTGCTGCCCTATTCAGAAACAGAGTGTAAGAGAGGTCTTGTGGCCCATGTAACTGGGATCCCTAAATAACTGGTAGTTGGGGTTGGTGCAGTCAACTTCTGCATCACCATTTGATGAAATACACCCTTGGCAGGGCAGCTCTTTCTAGAACTCACCAGACGCTCCTAATGCATCACTATTTCAGCTCACACAGGCACGTGCAAAAAGCCTGAAGAGAAATTAAATGGGCCTGTATCTATTATGGTGGCACCAAAATATGAATCCTAAGACAGAAGGAGATGTTACCAAGCTATCACAAGAAGTTGCTCTCTGCCAATCCCCACACTGCTGCAAAACCCATCTCTGTGTTAGCATGCACATACCCTCAAGTAGAAGAGCAGAGTCTGGCTGTGATATGCCAGTGGTAAACTCAGAAACAACAATAACTATTCTCACATCAGCTTTCTGCTGGTGATACCAAGACCATAACCGGGTTGTTTGTTTGCTTGAGGTCTTAGCTCTCCACCAGCTTTTACCTTGTGTTGTCCTTTACAGCTTTGCTGCATTAAAACTCCCAAAGAAGGATAATGGTAAGGTTTCTCTTAGTGTGCCCACGCATGAATGATGACACACATCGCTAAGCTGCACCAAATCTCATTCACAGGCACGCTGTGGGAGGCCCTGGAAGAAGGCAACTTACACCTTCCTAATCAGACTACTGTGTGATTTTGCCTGATTTGGTTATAGCTACTTTCATGCTGTTTACAAGACCTAGCAGAATAAAAGGAAAACAGCAGGATGTTCTCTTTTTTTGATCCTATAAAAGCAAAACTCATGTTTTTTTTTACCAATTCTACTTTTTTCGAGGTGATAACGTCTGAATGTAGACACACTTCCCACTGTTCCCCCGTTCTGGCTGAAACCAATGACTCTAAGGGATGATTTCTTTTGGAAATACCTGGAAATACCTTACAGGAAAGTGTAAAGACACACATGCAATGGCAGCTTTGAAGGCCCATCCTCCTTATTTCATACAACAATAGCTAAATGGTTCTAGTTTTGAGCACATCCCCTTGACCACTATGTTAGCCAAAATGTACCTCTAGGAACCTCCTGTCATGCAAACAATACCATCCAATTGTAATTCCAATGAAAAAGTGTTTTTGCAACTTTGTAAGGATGTTAGTATGCACTAGAAAGTATTACTGAGGAGGGGGTAAGAAGGGACTGACAAGCAGGAATGAAGGACGCAAAAGGATGCATCCAGTACTTCAATCTTCATTCATGTAGAGTCTTCCTTGGTGTTAGGAGAAAGCCAAGTCTTTCACATCAGTCAAATTTGGGGTGGTCTTTTCAATACAGTCATCAGTGAGAATTGTCAGTAACTGATGTGAGACTATTCACAGCACAGAAAATTAAATAGGTGCTTACAGGATTGAGCTTGTGTGTCATTCACTACATGGAACTCTCCTTCCTCACAATGGAGACAATCCTAACTATTAGCCTGCTTGAAAAATTATGGCAAAGCCATTCAGAAGTGTGACCCAAACTCAGCCCAGAGGCTGTTGTTGCCTTAGGCAAGCATCTATCTAGTCATCTATCTATCTAAACCCATTTGTGTTGACAAGGGGAAAAAACACCACCAGAGATATGAAAATGATGGTATTTGGTACCCACATGCAGGAACATTCAGCAGCTCTACTAAGGTGGTTTTCCTTGGAAGCAAACCTCAGACCCCTGAAACCTTGAGAAGGTCTTTTCATGTGCATGTATTTAACTGAGTTTGCTCCATAATAAAATTTCTAAGGGACAACCTTGCCACCCGTGCCAGCCGAGGAATACATTACCTGATGGGGTTAACAGGGTTCCCTGCTGCAGAAATAAATACATTAGGAGATGAGACACAAAAGGTTTCACAGCTCCTGATTTTCCTTTAATAATATTCCATTAAAAATGACTGAAAGGCAACTTTTCTGCTATAAATCAGGTACCTCACTGATGCCATATAGTCCCGAGATGGGCCTTCTTTGGCTTTAATAGCTTCCCTTACTTCCCTCTCTGTCTGTCTGTCTCCAGATATGGCTGATTTACCTGGATTAGCAGAGACATTGGCTTCACATCCTTCAAAAAGTGCTGATTGGGCTGAGCTGGTAAAAGATTAAAAGTCACACAAATTGCTTCTACCACTGAAAGAGTCTAATTGATTTTTGGGGAAAAAAATCTAAATCATCATTTCCTCTCTGCCTACTGGAGCCTATTCATGAGGAGGGACATTGGTTTCAGATGGGCAGGAAGAGTAGTATCTCCCTGGACCCACTGCAGCGTGAGAGACATCTCCCTTCCTTCTCATGCTTGGCTTTCTTTACATTCAAGTTAATGATCTAAGTTGTTACTCACTAGGTGTAAGGCAGGTGGCCCTGCTGAACTGGGAATTGAAGCATCTGTAAATCCAGTCCTGATACAAACTCTCCCTCAGTTTCTCTACCTGGATACTGGGGGGTTAAATGCTCATTCAATCTGTGGTAAGTATTAAGAGAGCATCACAATGCCTTCCCTGGCCATGGAGCAGGGAGACAGAGAGCCAGAAGATGCCCTAGAAGGCAGGTTAGTGGAATAAACTTCTTATTACTCTGACAGCAAAGACTCTTATTCCTAGGATAAGAGAGTTGATGTTCAACTCCTGGTGCAAACAACCAAGCACAAGGTATGCTGGTAGCTGAGGATTAATTGATATTTATAAAGCACTTAGGAAATATAAAGTACCAACCAAGTGCTAGCTAGGATTAATTCCTAGTAAGGAGATGGCTAAACATTCCTCTACCACTTGGGGCAGATTTAAACCACAACCATTTATTCAAATACTTAAAATTGTGTTTTAGGCCAAGCTTGCCCGATGGGAATTGTAAATGCGTGCTCCCAAGCAGCCACAAACCCTGCCAGATGGGACATTGGGGAATGAAGGGAACATACACCCACAGAAACATGTGTGTCATCATGGAGAGATATCACAGCTGCAGTGAAAAAAAAAAGGATATATATGCATACATATATATTTGTATATTGTGTCACAGCATATTGCAGAACTGACGTTGACAACTAGGTGAGGTAGAGTTGCCTGGATTTCAGGTATGCAGTTGATGTTTTTTCTCCTTACGCTGCTAAAGGAGTGAAGTCTGTGTGAGTTTCATATGAGGAAAAAAACCTCAAAACATATGTGTTTGTTTACCCTGAAAAATATGACCAATATTTCCTAGTCTATTCCCAAATCATGAATTACAAGATGAGAGCTGGATTTGAATCAGTAGTTGACAGAAGACAGGAGAAGATGGGTTTTATCTTCCAACATGCATACCAAGGAACATCCCTGGATTCTGACTAAAGATGTCAGGAAAGGTAAGGCGGAGCTGCGGGCACAGGAACAGGTTTGAGCACGGTTGGCACAAGTGCTTATCACCATTGATTTAAAGGGAGGGTGGATATGGGTATATAGGAATGGGAAGTTAGCACAAATAAAGCCGGCAGGGGAAGATGTCACATTTTTAATGTGTTTTTATGTCTTTCAAAGGGGATCCTGACCCCTGAGCAGGGTCCTAAGCACTATGGATATGGCCATAAGATCACAGGGTGGCATAAGGAAGGGGACTGCATGCCTGGATGGAGAGGCAACTGCCCATCACAGAGGCCAGCCACATCTCAAATAATGCAGGAACATGGCGATACTGCAGCCTATTGCACTACCAGGGCTTCTTCACTGAACAGCTATCAACAGCTCACTTCACCTCAGTACATTCAAGAGACTCACAAACAGGAACTGACTGAGCCTCAGAAGTCCCCTAACCCACAGGCTGCACCAATGCATCTACCCTATGTTCTCATATGAAACCTGAAGCAGAGGAGAGCATGTAAAACACCCACAAATGAGTCAGAAGCAGAATCAGAACTGCAAGCCAGCTGCCTTATTGCCAAACTCTTCAAACAGACAATACTGCAACACTAACAGCTCACCTCTTCCACATCCCATCTCTGCAAAAGCCTTGTAAGGGGAAAAGCTACCACAATATTCCGTACTGACCACACACGCAACAGCGCGTTGCAAAGGAAGATCAGCCATAGGGTGATTCTTCGTTGCCCTAGAATGGGAAGATTCAAGATCCCTTGCATCCTCCTACCTTAGTGAATACCTTCTCCAGGATTGCAGATTTGCAAAGCTTCCTTATTCTATCTGTGAACCTTCCCAGTACACAAACAGGACTCTGTTGCAAATCTTACTGAGCTCTTGCTAAGTGTCTGATTCCAGAGGTATCTGGTGGCAGCAAGTTCCACATGGTAATTAGGAATTTTGTTAAAGAGTTATTTCCTCTTCAGGACTGTAAAGTGTGGGGTTTCTTTTCATGCAATTGCTTCCCCTCTTGTTCTTCTAATAAAATGAAAAGTAAATAGGAATGGCTCAGGGAGCTTCTTTATTTGTGGTGACTATTTCTATACCTTAGCCACAGTGCTCCTTATTTGTCTTTTCTCAGGCAAACAGCGTTGCTCTTTTTAATCATTCTTCATGAAGAAGCTATTAGAAGACTCCAGTCATTTTTGTTCCCTTTCTCCGGTCATTCTTCTCTTTCTGTTATTCCCTTTTGTGAGACGGGGTGAGCAAACTGAATGGAGTGTATAAGGAGAGCACGTACCATCAATTTATATAATGGCACTGTATTATTTTATCTATTATTCTCTACCCCTTTCTTAATGCACTCTCTGATCTTGCACGCTTTTATTTCACCATGCAGACTGAACAAATGTTTTCACGGAGCTGCTCACAGCCCTGCCTTCTTTCTCCCCCCATTCTTTTCTTTTGAGTGGTTACGACTAGTTTAGAACCCAGAAACAAGCATGACTAATTCTAATGTGTTGTTTCCTGAGTGCATCACCTTGCCTTTGCCATACTGCATTTCATTTATGACACTTGGAAACCACCTCAGCGAGCTCAGTGCCAGACTTCCTCAGTGTCTTTTCTAGACTTAGGCAGCCTAAACATTCCTGTATTATCTACACATTTTTTTCCTCCTAAGAATTCTTCCCTTTTTGGGGTTATTAATCCATATTAAACACCAGACATAATACTGCTCAGTGACACATCCGCTGAGCTGAGGCATCTTTTCATGCTGAGAATCAGCTATATATTCCTCCTCTGTTTATTTGGTAAATTTGGTTTTTCTTATTGCTTTATTTATGATACAGCTTTATCTCATATCCAGTGACAAGTTTGTTCCTTAATAATCTCCTAAAAGAGACTGAGTAAAGAAACAAACCCAACAAGCATTGGGGGAAGTTTGCTTACATGAGATTTACTCCTTCCCTGTTATCTCATCTGTTTCAGACTCAAGTAATTTTAGCAGGGTGGAAAAAACAGACACCTGGTTTATATGGAAGTCAGATTGGTTTGACCGTGTCAAATCACAGCAATCACAGCAAGGTAGAACCAAAAGGGACCTCAAGAACATCATACAGTGAGGCAGGATCAAATACACCTTCATACCCACTCCTGGAGAATAGCTACCTACACAGACTGAAGAAGCTCCACATCCTCCCACCTCGCTGATCCCTTCCAGTAGTCTGCTAGTCCCAGAGTTGTTCTTAGCATTTAACTTATTACTTCTTGTCCTGGGGGTTTGCAGCACAACAGATCAATACCACCCTTAAGGAAACAATTTATAGGAACAAAGACTTGCATTTCTCTTTGTCTTCCCCATTTAGAGTAAGGAAACTTTTATAACTCTATGTCTTTTAACCTTCCTGTGCAGGTCCTGTTTGCTGAGCCTCACAGAGAGCTTACTGCTCACCTCTGGGCTCTTTCCTGCTTGTTACATCTTCCTTAAATCATGTTGCTCCAAAATACAGGCTGCACATCAGCAGAGCCTGCGCTGGGGCTGGGTATGGCTGAGCAATGACCTCCTGCTCCTACAGCACAACATGCCTGTCCATGTGGCTCAGAAAGACACAGAGGGACTTTTTTGTTCATCATCGACCTGAAGATTTCAGAGCTATTGGTGGTTTCTCAACTCCTTCTAGCTCGTATTTCAACCAGCTTGCCCAGTGCAAAGAGGAAAATCCCTCATCTTTACAGATTTCCCAAGCTCTTACCTTGATTTGAATGACTGTCTACAAACACTTGCCAGCAACTGATCAACCCCTTCAAAAACCCTTGCTCATCCTGGTGATATACAGCAATCAAGGGGTCTGCCTCTCTACACCTCAGTGTAAATCTGCTCAAAGTGACTGAAAAATAGCAGGCTTTTTTCCTTCTTCCTCACTCAAGAAAGCACAGAGGGTCTGAGAGTTATTTGCTCAGACAGAGCTAACCACACACGGTAGGGGAAGGCTAAAATTAGTGCCTTCGTGACCTATTTGTTCTAATACCTTTGATCTTGACACTGCTTGAAAAGTGTCAGAGAAGCTGGGACAGGTGAAGCACCCCCCCCCCAAACATCTACTGTAGCAATAATAAATGAAGCCGAGCTGCTTAGCCTTCTCACCATGCCCTTAACCTTCTGTCATCTATCTCCATATTTATGATGAATCTATGGAGAGAGGTAGATACAAGTTCACAGCCAAGAGACAGAGGTGTATGGATATATTTAGAAAGAGAAGGAGAGGAGGAAAAATAGGCAGGATTATCAATCCAGTGTTTAGTTTATCAAATTAAAAGGGGTAGTCTGATGTGCATTATATGGGTCAAAGCTGCTTATTGTGGGACACGAGATTCTTTGACCTGCCCCACTTACAGGATGACCCTCTTACATAAAAAGATGCACTCCCCAAGCATGAGTCTTAATTTACTTTACTCAAACCCTCATGTCAAACAAAAAGGTATGGAGAGCATCCTGAGGACTCCTTTTGCCACTTGCTCTGTGTGTGTGCCCACATGCTATTATGAAGAGAAAGCTTCCAGGTCACAGCAGGGATGTTTATTCCTGAGTCTGTGTGTGCGTGTGTACAAAGGATATCCGGCACCACCAGCCTGCTCAGCTTAGTGCTCTAACGTTTTCCAAAGACAGAGTCAGGGAACAGAAGGGAGATGAGTCTGAAATAGAGCAACGCACAAATGTTACCTTCAGAGAGCAACAGCACACACAGAGAGCACGGGAGCTCTCAGAGCAAAGGGGTCTGCTTGTGTGTGTGGCTTCTCTTAATAGTTTCATCCCGGATGGAATGAAAGCTCACAGCAAGCAGTCCTATCATCATCATCACAGTTCTGCAAAGCTGAAAAAGTATTCCCAGCCCTTTTCTTTGTTATGCTCTCAAGTTATCCCAAAAAGTGAGCTTCTACACGGCTCTTATAGCTGTTATCTGCCTACTGACAGTGTTCTTCAAATGCAGGAAAAAAGTCCATAAATGTTACCATTTTCCTACCCAAAAGGAATTCCCTCCTTGCTTCAGCTAGGATTGACTGATCCCTTAGGGACAAGGCAGGTTATCATAAAGGAGTTCCTCAACAGCCATATAATAAAAATCAAGGCATACAGATTCATGGAACAGTTTGGGTTGGAAGGGACCTTGGAGCTCATCCAGTTCCAACTCCCTGCCACAGGAAGGGACACCTTCCTGAATCATTTGGCCCCTGCACCTCAAGTCTTTAACCTTGAGCTTAAACACTTGTGGCTCGTTCCAGCAGAAGGCACTCGTTGGCTGAATTTCAGCTCCAGCCTTTCCCAAAAGGGATCCAGCAGGGTCTCTGGAAGGGTCTCTTTGGACAAAGGACATTTCATTCACAGCCCAGTTCTAGGGCTCTGCATGCCAGCATCAAGGACAAGCATTGTCAACCCCCCCTGGCCCACAGCCCTCAATGAGAGATGCCTCCTAACGTGGCAAAACCAAACAGCACATCTCAGCATCATGAGCTTCCATGGCTCCAGGGAGGAAAGCGGCAGGAAGAGTTGTACAGGCTGAGGAAATATGGAGATGAGAGTACATTGTTCATCTGGAGTTCGTCCTTTCTGCCACTGGAGGCTTTTTCAACAGCAAAAATACATCCCCATCGTGTGTTTTATGGAGAACAAGATAATCCATTGCAAGGATGAGAATGACACACAACACAGTATAAGATGCTGGGCAAGGAAACTAGTAAATAATCATTTAAATTATGTATTTAGCTCACTCTAGCCATGCCCCTTGCTGGGACTATGCTACTGAATAAGTTCACTGGCCAGAACATTTACAGGAACAGTCAATGTTAAGTGAATAGCAGAGTGTTTGCTGAAAGTGCCTTTTAGACCTGGAAACTAGAAGAGATGCCCTGGAAAACCAACTCTGAGTTTGTAAATGTACATTAAGATGTCGCTGTGCTGCTCTGCTAATCTCCTAGATGAAAATTGCTCTGAAACAGGCAATGTACAGCAGGCTTTCCTCAAAGCAAATGTGCCTTTACATGCCCAGAAATTTGCAGGCCTGCTTAGGAATGAAAATGAGAGATGTAGTCAGAGAGCCATTTAGCAGCAGTTTGCTTGGAAACAGCACAACCTATTGATCCTAGGTCACAAGAAAAAACACAAACAGCCCAGACATTACACAGGCTCCTGAGAACAGCTCCAAGATATGGGAGGCATCTTCTCTGATATCCCAAAATGCTTCACACAGGGCAAGAGCAGCTGCCAAAGAAGACAGTAGAACTCCAAGCCAAATTATGGTGATCGTGGTTCCTGCCTACTCCTGTTTCTTTTTAATGTTAGAAAAGACATTGAGTCGAATGGGAGAGAAAAATACATCACTTTTAGTATAACTAATACAAAGTAGTTGTTCAGGTATCAGCCCTAGAGCTTGAGATGGAAGGATACTGCACTGAGTCAGGGATCTCCAGCCTGCACCAGGACATGCACAAGATGGCTTTGCAGAGCCCACCTTAGCCAGAAATATGGAAAGCAAGTAGATCATATTAGACTTAATAGCTGCCACCTTTTCCTTCAGGGTCTTTGAGACTGAGCAGCCCCATCCCTGCTGTGTTTGTTAATGCTACGAGGAGAGGTGACCCCTGAACAGCTACACACAACCCCATCTATGGGGAGGACATGTCTGTTTGCAGGGCAGGCTGCAGAGGCTGTACTAATCCCCGGTTCTTTTTGGGAAATGAAAGTCCTTGACTCAAGCATGAATGATACTGGCAAAGATCCCATTACTGTAAAGCTCTCTGCCAGCCAGCCACCTCTCCCCCTCCCCCTTTTTATATCTCTAAGGTCACTAAACTGCAATTTAGTCATCATTCTTTATAGAGCATGAGCAGATATGAAACATCTGGAAACTGTTGTAGTCACACTTTGAGATACATGTCCCAGGGGAACAGAACTGCATAGGAGTGGGATGAAGTATTCTTTTACCTCGAGGTCACTGCAGCTGATTGCATCCTCGATAGCTAGTTATTGAGAACGAACAGACTAAGATGACCAAATATGAAATGAGTTAGAAGCTCTCAATACAATTCCCAGTGAGATGAAAACCTCAACCCAAAGACCACCTCAAAAAGTCCATTACACATCCTTCTTCCTGGCAGCATCAGTGAGGAAAAGTGGGCCATAAAAATTTCACTCCTTGTTTAATTCCAAATGTGGTCCCTCTAGAGATGAACTGTGGCCTGCTGCTAGGAAAGAAATTTGCCCTGCTGCTACTTGTGCTTTGTAAGTAGGTAACAGCAGTCCCCAAACACAGAGAAATATTCCCAACCTGATATAAAAATGTATTTATGTAAAAAAAGGAGCAGAAGATTTTCTTTCAAACCTCTGCAGAAGCCAGCACCAGCATCAGTCAATTACAGGAGACTGAAATCTCTTACCTGACCCACACTAGAGAAAGTTAATTTAAACTTTATCTTTAATAATCTCTCTTCTTTTTATTTACTTCATTCAGAGGGTGGAGGGTTAAACACGAGGTGGTTTTGAATAATTAAATGAAGGAGGAAGCACTATGTTACTGACAAAGCTCCTAATCTTCCTTATTTATTAATAGGAGCTGCGTTAAGGCTGCCTGTCCTTAATCCCAGCTCTCCCCATGCAAATTCAGAGCATTAGAAATAGAAGAGGCTAACTGAGGCCCTAATACCAGGAACAGAAACCATGTCAGAGTCAAAAGCTATAAAAGGCCAGATCCGATCAGCGCCTTCCTGTCAAAGGAAGCCTTGTTGGCATTGGAAGGAAGGCTGCTGGATTGGCTTTTTCGGATTCAAGCTTTGTCACGGATGATTCAAACAACCCCCTTTTTCATGTCTGGTCCCCGAAATGCTGCTTTTGGCACCACATTGCATTCAGGGATAGGTGTTCTGTTTGGTTTTGAGGAGCCCAGACCTTCTGAGCCATTTGCTGACCATCACTGTGGGATCCATCCTTGCTCTAGGCACGGACGGGCTTCTCAGACATCCCGTTGTGTGGGGACCTGAGCATCCTGGAAGCTTTGTGAATAGGTCCTGACTGCCCTGCAGTGAATCCAGCTGCAGGTATTGATGAGCTGGAGGCTTCGCTATTAAAGAGCCTAAGCTTTTCCCTCTTCCCCGACATCCTCCCCAAAGACCCAGCCGCCTAATCAAATTCTTTGGCTCAGCTTATGAGCTCTGACAAGATCACAGCCCAAGGAGGCTTGACTACAGACTCAGCAATCCTTACTACATCCAACCCAATTTAGCCATGCTCTCAGTGCATCAGGCGTGCAGCAAAGACCTAATCTAAAGGTAATCATTAATTCGTTACTGCCACAAGGATATGGCAATCAGCAATAGGACACTGATTGTTTGGGGGAATCAAGTCATTGATCACTCAGGACGGATTTCTTTGTTTTTGAAACAATAACCATCCTTCCCAGGTGTAACCTCTTTACGGATGTACTGTAGAGCTAATGCCTAAAGTGCTCATGAATTCTTTTTGCCCAAAGACTTTTTCCACATTATGTAAAAATCAACTTTTGGGACATCCTGTTGCATATTATAATAAACAGATTTAAAATTAGGATAAAATTTGAGCAAAGAATTTATAGCAGCAACAGACAGGCAGCAGCTATGTTTGATAAAGGACTCTAAGCCCTCACGCTGGCAGGTGTGAGACAGTCATTAACCTCATTCAGTCAGAAAGAAAATGTCTCCTGCACACAGGTAATTCCACCATGGTGTGGTACAGGTTTTCCTGCACCTTTCTGTGTGATTTAGGAATTCCTGGAGACCAGATATTACATCTGTCTAACCCAGACTGGCCGCTCCCATGTTCCTGTGTGCAACAAATCATGGAGATGTTGGACCAAGCAGTGCCAATGGCTCCACCACTACATCTGCTGAATTCCTTGTACATAGCCCTGCCTATACACCCTCCCAGACAGCCCATGTGCAGAACCTGATATGCAGTACAGAAAGGGGATAGGAGAAATAAATCTATATTACACTGGCTTTCTGCATTCCCTCCTGATTCACAGGAATGTAAGCTGCAGAGTTTACTCTGAGGATTAACACAGTTCAACCTGTGCAGAAGATGATCTCAGAAAACAAAGCTACTGAGCTACTGAAGATAGAGAGCAGTGAAGGTCAGGTACTGGTCCTCTATCTTCACCTCCACCACACCAAAAAAGAAGCACAAGCCCATGACCCCTCTATTTGTAACAGAATTCCCTCTTCATTCCTGTCTCTCAGGTTAGCATTTCATAAAGTACCTTATCACAGCCTCTCTCCAGTGTACTGAGCCAGATGTACCTATGAGACATGCCACTTCACAAAACAGAAGCGATTTTTACCCCAGCTCTAACACCCTTTTCAGCTACCCTTTGCACAATGTCAGCACACGTGGAAAGCCAGTGCAGTGCAGCCCTGACTGTGAACAACAAAATAGCTCCCAAACCATTCCCTCCATTTCTCAGCTCCTTTAGGACAGGACTGATAAGAGTATTTGCTCTGTTTTCCCTAGCTCATCTCCAGGGCTAACTGGTTAAACCCAGTACCCTCTGTCAGCCAATCTGTGCTCCCAAGACTGGTGAGCATCACAAGCATCGCTGGCTGCAGCTTGGGAAAGTGCTGAAAAACATGCTAATCTTACTATGAACTACCTCAAACTTAACTCTGACGATGCTGAGATATAAGTTCTTAAGAGGTTGGGTTTCTTTATGGGCTGGAAACACCCTCAGAGCAGTCCCCTGTGTCCTAGTCTGGCACATTTGCTTCCAACACTGCTTATTTTGTTTGTTTTTCTCCAGATCATCTGTCAACACAGTTATGATGGTGAGGACAGGCAGGGGAGATTAAATTTGTGACATTCCTACATTTAGGCCAATACAACAGAGGGAAGCAGGTATCTGCAGAGCAAAAGCTGGGAGTAGAGAGAGCTTAAGAAAGAGAGCCAGGACTCCCTGTGGAAGGCTGCAGCAAGCGTGGATCCCAATGGATCAGGCACAGCGTGAGCCCAATGAGACCTAATTGCCACTAGGCTCTCTAAAACTGCTGACAGATGAGATGGATAGCAGCTTCAGCTAGGACCTCGTTAGGCATCACTGCCCCTCCAGAGACATGCAGGCAGTGCAGAGGGACATGGCAATGAAAGTTGGACAGAGAGGAATTCTGGGGAGGAGGGATCAGCTACATTACCTCCCTATTGACCTCCAAAATCTGCTCTAGCAGGGTAGGATAAGCCAGCAATGTGGATCTGCTTTTTTACCCATGAAGGATCCCTGAAGGCTGTTAGTGAGACAGTCTCTCACGGTCCCCTCTCAGCCCTGCACCACCCCATCTTCTAGCCGAATGAAGCAGGGAGAAGAAGCCAGCAGGCTGCCGCAATCACAGCCTCCTCTGTGCAGCGAGAGCTGGGGCCTGACAGCCCAGCAAAATGACCCACTTCTTGCCGACTCAGACAAAAAAAGCTCCACTTAGGCCCCAGGAAAGTGTCTCTAATAAGGCCATCCGTTAGCTGTGTCGCCCGGACCCCTCTCAGCTATCGTTCATCCCTGCCCTCCCTCCCTGCAGCCTGCCATTAATGCAGTCAGCACAGAGGAGAATGAAGCCATCGGGCTCAGTAAATATTGCCGAGCTCTGCACGGGGAGCACAAGACCATTATTTAGACTCCCAGGTCCTGGGTATGTTTAGATCACACCAATTCAGCAGCGAGAGGTAAAGGAAAACAACTGGCGAGTAGCTGGCTGCCACACCTACGTGTGTTCTGGTCTAGGGAATCCCAAATCCAGTTGGACCAGCCAAACCATTGCATGCTTGAGAGACTGGGAGCGCTGCTGGCAAACCCTGGGGTGAATGGCCCAGTGGGGGACAATGCTGATTCAGTTCCCACCAAATGGTACTTAAAATCTGCAGGCCAAGACCCACCACTGCTAAACCAGTGAAGTCAGTTGTTCCAAAGCTTTTGTGTCTAGCAGCTGTGGGGAGAAAATGTCTCTTCTTCCCCTAAAACTTGCCTCTTCAGGTTCCCTCACATGTGTCTGTATGAGTCTACTTCAGTCCCTCATATCAGAAATCATACGCTGCTGCTCTGCAGCTTGCACTGTTCCTACAATCCCCACTCTATAACAGCATACACTTCTCAAAACCACCCACCCCCTGCTTTTAAATCTTTCCTGCATTTGTCCCAAAGGACTTCCCCAGCATCTTCTCCTGCTCTTTCCCCATGCCATCCTCTTCTTTCTCCCTCCACACATGCCTTTGCTCAGGAGTTGGCTCCTCCTCAGCTCCTGCTGCATGCAACAGCCCTGCTGCTGGCTCAACCATGCCTGCTGCTTCCCGTCTCAGACCTCATCCTCCCCTAGTTGAGGCTGTTTGTGGTCCCCTCTCCCTGTTACTCTGCTCTTGGCTCTTTGTCTGGAGGCTCCAATATACTCATTTGCCCACTGTTGTCAACTGCTTTGCTCTGTAAGCACTTGAGGTACAATTTGTGGGGAAAATCCCCATGAAAATCAAGCCGTGCTACATGGTATTTTGAGAGAAAGAGAGGCGAGCAGATCTCATGAGAACCGGGTATGAATTTACCTTGCACATCCCCACAGACACAGCAAAGTGCAGACTGATAAATCCCTTTTATTACCTGCACTGGTATCTGAAGGCAGGAGAGGCTTTTTAAAGTCTGGCCAGTCCCCAAAGTGTCAAATCCAAGGGCAACATCTGAAATTCAGTGGTGACAGAGTAAGACAGAGACAGAGAACAGTGACCATGTGTCATCAGCACAGAGTATGTGCCAAAGCCAGAGAGGCTACACATCAAAATAGCTCATGGAGCTCTTGATATAATTAAAGAGTCACTAACATCTCATGGAGCACTCTGGGGATAAAAAAATAGGATGGGGGGGAAAAAACCTGCTTGACACCAGCGGATGGCATGAATGCTGAGGCAGCAGCATGAAGCTTAGTTCCTCCCACACCAAGCAAAGCTCTGCATCTTCAAAACGCAGCTCTACTCAGAAAAGTGACTATGCAGGAATCCTGGGTTTTCTGCACACTCAATCTTTCCCCTGGGTTGCTCAAGGAGAGCACTGCACTGGACTAAAATAAGCATTCGCTACTTTCTGCTCCTGCCGACACAGCTCTAAAAGTGGGAGCTGTTTTCCCAGCAGTACCAGTGTTAATGAAAGCTCCACCTAACTACAGGTTAGGTAGGCTGCAGCACCGTTGTAAAGAGGCCGGTCTGCCTCTCAGATTTAATTCCTTCCCAACCTGGCTTTGGTTGAGAGAAAGAGCGGAGAGAGAGGTTGGATGGAGGCAGAACTCAGAAACAGGCACTCCCCTCGGAGAGGACTCCAAAGGGACAAGGTAAAACCATGCTAAGGTGCATTACTATGAACACTCCCCATCACCAAGGCCGCTGTCACCATCCCTTAACCAGCGATCTTTCAACCTGACCTCAGCATCCTCCCCATTACTCATACTCTTTTCACTCATATGGACACTGTCAAAAGGCACTGAGAAGAATCTACATCATTCCAAAGCAGCTTCCCCCAAGGTCCAGGGAAAGGGAGAGAGGCAGTGACTGAATAACAGACGTGAGCCTGCATTGTGCTAATGGGTTGTGCTGTCTTGTACCTTGGAGAAAGGGTTGGGACACAGCCCTCTCCTCCTCCCTAGGGCAAGCAGTACCTTCTTTTCTATTGCCTTACCACCCAGCCTGCTGCCTTCTCCTTGAGGATTACCTGGTCTCCTTGGCTGATAACACAGATCTTCTTTTTATCAGCCAGAGGACCCGAGGAAGAAGGGCAGGAGGAAAGATCATTTAATTTAACCCTCTGAAAAGGGAAAAGAAAATCCCTGGTCCAGGTAGAAGCACCTGCTCCTTCCTCAGAAGCACTGGTAAAAATATCTTAAGGTCAAACTGTAAATAATGTAAAACATCTTTATCTCCTCAGACTGCTCTTTCTCACTTTTTATTTTCTCCTTTCATTTTTAGAAGCCAGGCTACCTGAGGACATTGAACCCTGACATATCTCAACTTTGGTTCGTAAAACTGGTGCCCTATCCAGCTACATCCTTTACTACATCATCAGCTAGATGCTTCCCTATGTTAACTTACTGAGCACCGAGTTCCTGAAGTGGAAAGTCTTGGCAATGTCTCTGTAGTCTCACCCACTCCAGAACTAATATCTGCACCAAAACTAGTGCCGACTGTGCAGCAACCTGTCTTTGCAGTAAGCAGCTAGGGAGAGACATTAAAAATTGCTTGCAATGAAGCAAAACTGAAGACTATTTTTCAGCAAATTTAAACTGCAATAGTCAAAACATGTGAGATTGGGGGCAATGCTGCGCTCAAACACACTCGTGAGTGCAAACCCACACCAGGCTGGCATGTTGATATCTTCCTATACCTTCCTATGCTCCTATAGGTATGAAAAAGACGCTCTTGATGAAAAAACCCAGCAGGATTTTGGCTGAAGTGACCCAGTTTCCTTTGCTGCTGTTAGCTGAGATGTGAGGTAGCAGGATGGGAAGCTGTCAACAGAACGTGTTGATAACCTGTAGAAAGCCTCTCCGCTGCTCTCATCCAGCATGGTTTAATTCTTAATTCAGCAAAGCAGTGACAAGGACGTAGGCTGCCAAGGCCAGCCAGCAGCACAAATTGGCCAGGACAGCCTGTATTGATCTACAAGGAGGAAATGAAGACACAGCAGAAACTTTGGGCTATAGGTAGCAATGGGGCAGGGGGGTAGAGGGGGAAGAAGGAGACATGATGAGGGAAACAGAGAGAGAGAAACAGAACAAGGACAGCAGCTCAGGAGGGGAATTACCGGCATTTGGACAGCAACAGGGGCTTAGCATCCAGTGCCTTCTACGCAAAGAAAACTGGCTGGCCCCGGCTGTATGGTACATGGACCATATGGATTTCACTGCTGGTGTGTGACACCCACCATGCCTGTGCCAGAAGCAGGGTGACACAGGCATCTTGTCGCTGCACTGCAGTTGGTCCTCAGAGAGTAGCAGGGGATGCTCAACTCTGAGCTCTGGTTGTTTTAGCCAAAGGCAGAAAGTGACCACCCATCCAATTCCCTGGCATACTGCTATCATTCCCATGCCAAACCCAAGGAGCGAAAGCACAGCTATGTTACTCACTTTCAACTACAACTAAAAGCAAGACAGTCAACACGATTAATTGAAGGGGTTTTGCTATCACTATTAGCATAGTATTTATCATCATTAGGCTGAAGACTGAAATCTAGATGGAAATGAGGAAAGTGGCCCCAGCGTGACTGAATGCCTTGCCCACACACACAGGCTGAGGGCCACAATGACAGCATGTTTGCCCCAGTGACAAGAGCAGAATAGCCGTACATAACTTGTGAACAAGCACAAAAAGTGCCCAAACACCTAACACAACCACAACACACTGCTGAGAACACTTAATGGGTATGCAGGCTGACACTTTAACTATTCAACAAGTAGTATACTTCTTAGTTGGCATTTTTCAGTGGTAGCTGTCACTAGAGCCTTTTCTGACAACAAATAACTTCAATGCTGTTCTATAGAGTGTCAAAAAGTTCCCAAAGTTGCCAAATCATTTCTAGCAAATAGCTCTGGAGAGCACTGAAAGTTTCCAAAACTGCAGAAAACCCCCACAAATATTCTTTTAATAAGGCTATTTTTCCAAGTTTGAGGCTCATTTTGACCAGTTTTGCCTAGCGTCAAGGATGAGCAGAACTTTGCTGCTGTCGTGTTTAATGCTTGCAGCAAAAAAAATGCAAAACCAAGCATAAGCTGACTGTATTCAGTCATCCGTCTGTCACGGGGCTGAAACTCTGCTCAGATTCATTAGGCTGCTTTCAGCAATTCTGAATGAATCTGATCCCCAGTTTGAAGGAGAACAGCATCAAAAATGCTTCTATGTTATGACTTGATGAAAATGTTTGTACAAGCCGAGAATCAGAATATAATCATGTAATAAAGCAGAATGCAATCCTTGTAAAGAAAGGCTGTCGAGCAAAGTGAAAACCACACTATTTGGAAACAACAGCAAAACAGTATTAGTAATACAGTGGTAAGACGTAAATCAGTCAAAAATTGCTCTGGAAATGACTTTTTCTCTGTGTTTTGTGACAAAAAAATAATAATACATGAATCCATGGTATCCTCCATGCCCAGTACTGAATAAAGGCAGCAGTTATTGTACTCTCCACTAAAAGAAATAATTCATTTTACCACACACGCTGCTCTTCACAAAGGGGGAAGCCTCCATTTGGAAAGTAATATCAAAGCTCACAGCCATTCACCACAACAAATAAATAAACCCTCTCCTCTGTACAAATATACCACAAAACTGTAATTAGGAAGCACCTTGCTATGTTTGGTCTCCACTTTTTCTTGCTTCCCTTGCAGAATCCAAGATGCATGTAAGCAGCGCGTACACATTTCAATGGGAGGCAGAACTACGGGTTATCTACAAAGGTATTAAAGTAGCTGGAATCATTGCCAACAACAGCACTAAAGGCACAATGGCACAGACTTCAACGAAAACAGTCATTCTGGACACTTCACAGGCTCATTCACATGAGCCCATGCCAACATCTTCTGTGCTGACATCTAAAAGCTACCAGTAGCTCTCAAATTAGGTTAGGTCAGGTAGGGCTACCCAGGCATCAGCAACACATGTGATTCTCAATAGACAAAGCTTCCTCAAATGCTTAGATGCTTTTGACAATTCCATTCCACCCACCATATATAATAGACCCAATGTAGTCAGCTTTTCATATGCAAAATTGGCATGGGAGAAAACTTTGCATGGGAGGAAATGAATGGGTAGAAACATCAGCAAAACATGAGCAACATCAGCAGAATTTTCCCTCTCTATAATGGAAGCAAGAGCATAGTTTAGTCACAAGATAATACAAACTTCACTTGTAGTCTAGAAAAAACTGCGAGCCTTAGATAAGTCATAGGAGGCCTTCCTTATTGCTCCCTATAGCAGCAAATGCATAGAATCATAGAACAGACTGGGTTGGAAGAGATCTTAAATATCACCTAGTTCCAACCCCCCTGCCATAGGCAGGGACACCTTCTACTAAAGCAGTATAAAAACCCTCCAAGAGGGAAGTCCTTTTATTCAGACAATTATTTACCCTCAACGACAGCTTGGCCTAGATCATCCTAAATACACTGAGGGCAGCAAAGGAGAGCATAAAGGCTCTAACTTCACGTTCAGTTACCCCAGCTGAAAGTTGCTCTTGCTTCACTAACTCTGGTGAAGTTACTAGAGGCTAAAATAGGTTTAGTGGCAGCTGAGCTACATGGAAAGGGACCCCATCCTCCAGGTCATGCCCACTTCTGCTAATCTTCACCAAACCCAGTGTTGTGCCACATGGGGCCATAGCCTGTAATGAAACGGTCCACTCAGTGCCTGCTCCGATACCCCTTGGAATCCAGGCCACTGTGAGCAGCAGCGCCCTGTGTTATGTTTTGCTCCTGGAAGAGCTGTTTAAATATTTTCATTAGAGGCAGAGTATTTTTGGATGATAAAGATAATGAAGTGCCGAAAGTGTAGTGATCCATTTGACACCAGCTACAAGAGATATGAAGTATTTCTAATAAAACCAGAACCCCCAGTGAGATTTGAACTCACTCTGTGTCGTTCCAATTTGAGGCAAGTGCTGCATCCACGACAAGGCTATCACAGTCTCTTTGCTGGGTCTGCAATTTACTGGTCTTATATTGCCTACATTGAGTCTCCCCTGTTGTTCCCCAAATGCAAAAATTACACAGTACTGAACGCTGCATGTAACCATAAATTAATTTGTTTAAATGAACACAAGAGATATAAAGTTCAGGAAAACCTGTTTCCTAGTTGGTGCCAACATCTATAACCTGTTCCTGAATTCATTATCACTGCTCTCAATTTCCTGTGTGTTTTGCTTCATCAGTGAATTAGGAAAAAACCTCAGCTAGACAACCATGATGATGATGGTGGTGAAGAAAGTGGCTCATGCTCTTTAGATGCCTGCTCCCCCATACGTACTGTCAGAATGATTAGAGCTTCTGATGTGATGAGAGTGATTAGATCTGTGCAAACACATACAGAAGAGAAAGAGGCTGGCTTTGACAAAGCACTCAATTACCCAGGTTCTCCTACCACGTCTGGTCCTATCACAACAGGAACAAAGCTCTCTCTATTCTCCTAGGAGGGAATCACTGCCGTGCCTTTCCGCACCACCACTGTAAATCATGCCATGCAGTTCTGTGCCACACAGCTATAATTTGATAAATACCAGAATGAGTCAAGGCAATAAATCTGTTGGGTTTTGATTATAAGTGTGCTTTTTTGTGGGGAGGGGGCTGGGTTGTTTTTCAGCTTCTGCCAATACAAATAATGTACCTCTGCTCCTTCGGCCCCACCTCTATTATTCTTTCTTGGGAAATCCTTCACTACTGCCTTACTATCAGGACTGTTTTGGCACAGCAATAGCATCGCAGGAGCATAGATATTCAGTGAAAAGGGAGTGAGGTTTTTCCCCTTTCTACTGCTGGATCAGGAAGCCCTATCCTAAGCAGGGTTAGAAAACACAATGGAAGGAACATCAGTCTGGAGAGTTCTTGGACATCTCTCCTGTAATCTCGATTTCCATTGATATTGCCTATGTCTGCAATTTTATCAGTGCTCTGTGACTATATGGGCAAGGCTTTTCCCCAAAGTCCCAGCCTCTAAAGTTGGATGATCAACCAGAGGCCTTTCAAGCTTTGCTTTCAAATACAAACAGTAATTTTCTGGCTGTTGTGGCTGCAAATGAAAGCACACTAACAAAGCAGGAAACAAAAAGACAGACCTCAAATATATTCTGCCTTTTAATATTTTAGAAACACTTTTGCAGATCATGCTCCTGCTTCTGAATAATGGAGGACAACTCTACAGATTGTATTAGGAGAACATTTGCCGTAAGAAAGATAGATGGAGGTGTGTACATAGAATCATAGGATCAACTAAGTTGGATTCTATTCTTCAGTATCTGAAGAGGGGCTTATAGGGATGCTGGGGATGGACGCTTCATTAGGGACTGTAGTGATAAGACAAGGGGTAACGGGTTAAAACTTAAACAGGGGAAGTTTAGGTTGGATATAAGGAAGAAGCTCTTTACTGTAAGGGTGGTGAGGCACTGGAATGGGTTGACCAGGGAAGTTGTGAATGCTCCATCCCTGGTGGTGTTCAAGGCCAGGTTGGACAGAGCCTTGGGTGACATGGTTTAATGTGAGGTGTCCCTCCCCATGGCAGGGGGGTTGGAACTGGATGATCCTAAGGTCCTTTCCAACCCTAACTATTCTATGATTCTATACTGGAAAGGCCTTTAAGATCATCAAGTCCAACCATTATCCCTGGACTGTCAAGACCACTAAACCATATAGAAACAAGAATGTAACAGCCACAAATGCACCTTCATATGAGGTCGTCTGCGAAAAGCCACATGTGTGAGAGCATGTAGCAAAACAAGTGTGTATATGCACCTTTGCATGGACATGAAGCAGTGGAGAAGGCAACAAAGAGAGACTGAGGGAATCTCTAGGTGTGAACATGCCTCTGCTCCCAAAGGTCAACCTGCTCTCCTCAGATTTAATTCCCTTTCTCACTGCTACTGTTCAGAAGTAAATGTTCACTTTTTATTAAAAATCAAAAGCAGAGGAGCTCGTAATCCTCCTGACTCCAGTTTTTCTCATATAAATGGAAAGTTTAGCTTAGAGCAATAGCAGGTAAAAATCAGACTGAGAGCAGGGGCTAATTCCCAGGAGATATGGGAAAGCTAAACAGCATTTGAGGATTGCTTTGTTTGTACCTCGACATTTCTTGTTAGCTAAATACTTTATTCCTATTATTGCTCTTTTTTAAATGGAGAATTTGGTAAATCCTATCACATTGCAGCATAGTTTTGGAAACCATTTTTGCAGTGGTACCCCAAACCAACTGTATTCTCCCCTTGCGGAACTGGTTCTGTTCTAATCAGTGCAAAGAGATGGCACTGTGCTAATTTCACTGTTCTCACTTATTAACTATATTCTGTCCTTACATACATTCCCCATATAGCCATCTCCCCTCCTCGTTCCCACTGTTAATACTGAAAAGCTTCCCTTTGAAGCACTGCTCTGGTTTTAATGATATTTCCCTTTTTTAGTGTAACCTTCAGAGTAGGGACCATGTTAAAATAATGTTCTCAGCAATACCACCAGCTTGAGCTAGCAGAAAATGCGAAGTGGGGAAGGTGGGAAGAAGGAGGAGAAAGAAACAAAGAGGAAGAGGTTTCTAAGACTTTTGGTTATTTAGGGTGATAATTTGAAGTTTTCTTCTGCAAGCACAAACAGAAACATAAAGGTGATGGAGATCCCTTCCTACAAACATACTCCTCATGCTCAGGTTTCAATTAAAACATCAATTAAGATCTAGTATAATACTCGCATCCGGCAACATGGCATTGTTCTTTTCCTCATTCCTTTTCCTTCCCTGCCCATGTTAGCCATACCAGACTGAGACCCTGCCCCACATTTTCATGTGTCATCCAAACCATGAATGCAGGCTTGAGTATATCAAGAAGCAAAACTCAATCTGTCTTGATGCTTCAGTTTTCCTAACTCCATAGTTTGACATGTTCTTTGGGGTTAAAACAGAGGAAGAAGTGTGCAGAGAAGAGAGTAATTCTGAAGTTACAGAGGCCCAGGTACAGATGTGAGTCTGGAGTGATAGCTGGCTATCCCATCCCTGTATCACAGATCTCTTGCTCCTGATATCCAAGTCCTCACTGTAATGAGGTTAGTAAGACAGAGCTGAGATTAGGTTGGTGGCCTACTATCAGAGGGTTAACATAGTCATTTCTTGCCACCCTACTTTGGGACATGGGTCAGAGCTATGGTAAGCACAGCACCAGGAAGAGGAATAAGTGAGTAAATGCCTTGGATACAACTTCTTGCATCCTTTGGTTTTCAAACAAATTTTGTAGCCACTCACACTTGGTCCCAATGCCTTTTTCACCAGCTATAATAGGAGAGAGGGTAGCTCCTGCATGTTACACCCTCTATGTTTTGGGCCAGTAAAAGGGCTTGGAAGCTTCGAGGCACTACATGGCCACCACATATTTCCCTCACAGGGCAACTCCAAGGTGTGTGGAAAGGATTTCACTGTCTTTTCATCAGCTGCATCTATGCATAGAGCACAAGAATGACGACCTGCAGAGGTCTTTGCTCACTGAGGGAAGCAATGAGTGGCAAGCTGGGAACAGACCTGGTGGTTAAAAGGCTGGTTAGTGACCACAGAGACCTCAAATTTCTTTGCTGCTTCTTTCACTGTTACTGGCAAAGCATTTGGAAAGACAGGCAGAGGCAATCCCAGGGCAGGTTTCTGGCATGGGAAGTTGCACACATTTATAAGACATAAGGAGGAATCATTTGTTCTGTTTCACACAGTGAATGCAAATTCAATCACAGAGCAATGAACAGGTGAAGCCCTTTCTCTGTGCCTCAGTTTCTCTATGACTTTGCATTTGCCACTGTTCTTGAGGGCCACTGGGCAAATCATATCTTTTACTCTGAAAATACCACTTGAAGTAAAACGTACAATTGTGATCACACAACATTTTAACTAGAGTCATGGCAAGGACTTAACATTATCTCTCCAGCTTTACCCAGCCTGGGACAACACAGATAATCCTACCTGTGCTATACCTTTACCTCCATAGGTACAGGCCAGAAAGCTCCTAGCTAGTAACCAAGTAATTTGCTTGATGCTAGACCATCCATCTTCTCTCATCTATCTACTCCAGGCATTCAGGGTTCCCTGTTCCCCTTGGGATGTACTTTCACCCATACTATACTGAAGCTCCTTCTTCTTGCTTCCCTCTATCCCAGTCACCCATAGGTTTTGTGTGAATAAGCCCTGTCAGATCAGCTGAGCTGAACCCATTTCCTTTACAGCTGCCTGTCCTCTCGCTGAGCCAGTCTGTGAACAGTAACATGCCTTGGCATTATCTATACCATTTAGGATTTTACACTCAATTAAATCCCCTCTTAACAGCTTCTTCTTCATCTTCTTCATAAGCTATAAAGACCTCGTTTTTATTTTTAGCCAGTCTTGTTAGCTCAGGGCTCATAGCCTCTCACATATTTTCTGCCCTTCTCTACATCTTTTTGAGTTCTCTCATGTTGAGGGAGCCAAAGAGATAGAGCAGCTGGTGTAGGAGCTATGCTATGGTGTCTCTGTCATACTGCACTCATCTGCCTCAACTATCCACCATTAAACTTACGAACTGTTTCACTGTTTTCCCTATCTCTTGAGCTATGAACCCTCTATTGTTACCTGCTGACTTACCTGCCTGAGCAGTGAGTTTTTGGATATAATCTCTTCTGAAGGAGTAATGCAGCAGCTACTGCATTATGTGACTAAAGAAGGGTGCTGCAAAGGTGTTAACAAAGGAAATGGGGTGGGTACATAAAGAGGAATACTGCACACATCAGCCTGGTAAGTCCTACTTGTCTCTTTGGCCAAAGCACTCAGGAAAAGAAATCTGCCCTCTCCTGGAGCAGCCATCGTATCCCAAAAAGAAGATGAAGAAAGAAGTGTTTGCTCTCAGCCTGCTTGACATATTATAGCTCAACAGCTCAAAAACTCACCAAGGAGGTAGGTCTAATTCTGTTTTCTTTCTAAGAAGGTTCAGTCCATCCTCTTCCCAGAGGAATGCTCATAATCTCCACTGGTGTTCAGAAGACACCAGACTCTTCCTCTTGAAGCTGCTATGCATTAATAAATACTAACTAGAGAAGAGAAAGGAAGAACCATGCACAGCCTGATCAAGGCACTCCCACCTCTGCCCCGATGCTTAGGGGCTAAGCTGCCCAGTCTTAGTAGAAGTGGGGCTCTTCTGGGCTTGGACAGAAAAGCAACTGCAAGCTCGTTAGAAATGCTGGGAAACAATAGAAAAATGCATATACTTCTCTTTGTAGAAATGGGTATCCAAGAAGTGGACTTGGATTTAAAAGCCAAGAGTAGCAGTTAAGCAGGACTTTGGTACCTGTATCATTCTGAGGGTTTAACCATCAATTTCCCTGTTCCCCATCTGTGAAATAGAGTAATTTTACTTCCTTGCACGCCTGAGGTGTTCTGACAATGCATTAAAAAGATTGAGAGGTACTCATATAATAGAGCAATGAAGGCCACACATCTGCTTAAGACATCTTACGGACTACCAACTATCAGGAAACGGATCCTTAAAGCTAGTGCATGAGACCATCAGCCTCACTTCCTTGGAAAGTACACAACATGAAAGGGCCCTATGGAAGATTCGCCACCACATGACACATCTTCCTCATCTCAGCACAGACTCACCTGACCCAAGTTAAATTCAAGATGGGAGTTTTGAATTGATTACAATTGGTTACAAGCAGATTATAACAAACTAATATGCTAGTTCCTCTACTCAACACAGTACAGTTGTTGGAAGGGAACCGCGCAATCCCATCCCAAGTTTCTTGCCTTGGGGAAGCAAATCAAGGTCTTCACAGCCACAGTGAAGAGCTCCCAGAACTTCACCTGTAAGATGCCCACCACCTACAGTCAGGATAACTGAGGACTAATTGGCACTACAACAGGTCACCTTCCATTGACAAACATTGCCCATACGTAGCTGAGGTTAAGACCTAGGCAGGTTCCAAAAGAATAGCATCATAATGAATCACCTCACTTCCAGCTCTCAACACCAGGACCATTTTCCCATCAACTCTTTTAAGAGCAAGGCCCCTAAGGCAGGTTACCACAAAGAACAATAATATCACTAATTTTCTACATGTGAATGAGCAGTGCTGGGCCACCTGCTAGCTAGAGACATGGTGAGAATTGGATTGTATTCACCTGCTCTTCAGAAGATGCTACAACAGGATTGAGTCACTGGCCTGTGTGGCAACAGCCCATTAACTCCTTCTTACAACTCCAGAATGGAACTGTTCACCAGCTCCTAACCATCTGCCTGCCTTTACTAACTTTGATGACCAATTTCAGGCTTTGCCTGTCTGCCACTGCATATGAAGACCTGATAGATTTAAGCAAGGACTAGATCTAACAAGATCAATGTGCTGTTTGGCAGCTGCAGAAGCACAGCAGTCAGCTTGATGGATGAAAGCTAAGCACAAGGGCCTTACCACTTCTTGTCACCAAAGGTCCTGCAAGAGCCCATGTATCTGAGCTGCTGGTACCCAGCAGCTTCCAGCAGTATAATTGCACTCTGCAACCAGGAGCTTGCCTCTTCATTGTTACAGGGAAGTAGTTGTGTATACATTTCTCCAGTGTAAGGTAATTGTCTGTTGTGAAACAGCTGTCCTTGTCTACTGCAGCTGTGAGTCTGGACGTTTTGTCAGCCCTTGCATTCTCTTTAAAGAGTGGGGTATTACTACACATTTATCAGGCAATCAGTGAAACACAGTTTCTTAAAGGAAGAATTCTGTCCACCCACTCCACCACCTAAATTAGTTTAGCTCCAGCTTAATAGCATTTGTGCAGTATATTTCCTGTATGTGTAAGCAAGAAAGGTGTCACTTAAGGGTGCTGAGGGATTCAATTATATGTAACAAGACAGCTTTCTCTCCGTCTTGCTCACTCTGTTACTCAGAGGCTTATTTCTGTGTGTGGCTTTTTCATAAGGTATTCTTACAGATGGAATCTGGGCTCCTCTGCTGTGCCAAGAGCTGTCCAGATCGAGATCAACGCATGATATGAAGGGACAGCCACTGAAAGGATTGCGTGCCTGTATATGTGCCTGTGTGCACACATGCACTTGAGTGTGGGTTTGAGGTAGAAAAGGCAGAGGAGGAGGAAAGCAAAAGTAGGGAAGTGAAAAGGAAGATGGCTTTTCATCTCATTCTGGAAGTCTCTTCTCCAGCAAGATGTATCTCCAGTTTTTTTACCAACACTGCAGTGCATGACCTGCACAAAGATGATGGGGTGGGATGAGGCACAAGAAAAGCAAGCCAGAGGGCCATCTCATTCACATCCCCAGGATGTGCTCTTCTCCCCATGTGTCTTAACTGATGTATAGCATCTGGGATGCCCTTCTAAGAGCTGCTACTCAAGCTCATGCATGACTTTGGAATATACATTTTGTTCTTCTGAAGCCCTGGAGGACAATAATAAATAGAATGAAAACAAAACCACCCCGACAGCTCTTCAGCGGGTGTCCTTCACAGGCATACCAGTGTCAGCTGCCCTGGGATTTCACCTTTACCTGAAGGGAGGCCTGTTTAATCATGCAATACTGAAGCAGAAGAGGACAAAACACATTTCTTGAAGGACCAAAGGAAGGCTGACTTGCCCCTATACTCATAGTGTTGCTAAGCATGACCACAAGTAACATGCTGCTTGAAACCTGCCATATGCTGGAACATCACTGTGACAACAAGCCTTGAGGCCTGGCATTACTGTAAAACAATAGCTGATAATAATGCTCTTTGTTGCAGAGACAGAGAATGCTCATTAATGTGGCCCTCTTTTGGGAAGAGTAAAAGTCAGTGGGTCAGCTGCACTGCTGGAAGTATGTGAGGTTCATCTAAAGTCATCATGGAAGAGCTGTCCAGGTTTTGGTTTTGTGGCCTTTACCAGGGGGGTTGTTAGAGGTATTCACAACCTGACTGTTCCCTGTCTTTAACAGTTCTGTATACAGCTGGTTTGTTTTCACTCCTTTCTGTGTGCTTTTCATTTCTGAGTTATATCCCCAAGCAAAAGATGGGCACACATGGATATTCTCATAAATTGTCTTTCAAGAAGTCTTTGACCAAGTATTTCATAACAAAACTGTTACAAATTCAAAGGACTCCTGGGTTGGAGATGTAAAGCTCCCTCACGAAGAACATGTCTCTACAAGACAAAAAAGCAGAAAGGAAAGAATAATGGATCTTCTCTTAATATGGTGAAAACTTAACAGCAGGGGTAGTACTGAGGATTTTGCTATGACCTGCATAGGCAATATATTAGCTAATGCATTGAGGAGAACGAAATTGTGAGCGACCAGCCTCTAAAATGATCAAATCTGGACTGTGAGGGCTAGAGGGTCCTCAGAGAGCTGAGCTGATAAGCAGCAGCCCAACAGACCACGGAAAGAGTTCAACCTTGACACAGGCAATATGTATTGTGAAAAATAAACTACACTCCTCAGACAGCTTCCTGGGTTGTAAAACTCAGTATGGCCAGGCAAGAAAAAAACACCCTATAGTTACTGTAGGCAGATTGATTAAGACTTTCCTCTAGGTACCTCAATAGTAGACCAAGAAGTAAATTGAATGTTAAGATGTAAAAATAATACCTGGTGAAAAATCACTCCTGTGCAGAGGCTCAGCGAGAGGCCAAAGCTCCAGCAAGATCTCATCTAGGCCAACAAAATACAGCTTACGTTGGATTTAAGTGGTGCCTAGACCTTGCGTGAGTCATTTCTCTCAGGGGTAGGTGAATGTCACCCACTGAGAAAAGTATTAACACGCATGCCAAGCATATGCTAAAGGATAACTTCAGCTGGAATACCGTGGCTGGCCAGCTCTGGAGCTTTTAAGAACCAGAGTGAGAAGCACACACAGACAGTGCAAATGATTCAAGTCCTGGAGAGACTTTGGGATGGGAAAGATCTTAGTAAAACAGTTTAATGAAGAAACAAGTGGCAAAGCACTTGACTAAGCAGCGGAAACAGCAGAATTTGGCTTTCTGTGTATGTGCACATTAAGAACAGGCCCTGCGTATATTCTCTGATGGCTGATACACGATGACAATACATTGCACTAAAGGACATTAATTATCTATATAAATTGTAGAAGAATTTGAGATATTAATTGGTACCATAATTCTCATTTTCCAGGCTGTAAACTCACTTGTAAAAGAAGCAGGGAATTAGACAAAGATAAGCAACATCCCAGTACTGAGCTTTAACCCCATAACCACGTCTTCCTCACAAAACACATCCATTTGACTCCCTTGGGGAAAATCAGACATGACAAGAGCACAGAGGATAAGACCTGCTCTCTCAAACCTGACCCAGCTGGCAGCTAACCTAACACTCATCTCTAAGGGGCATCAGCAGCAAACACGCTATGAAGAGCAGCATCCATGGTCCTGTCCTCCAGTAACCTTTAGAAGACCTTTTGATCAAGGTTCTGGTTGTTACTTCCTATAAGAAGAAATTCTATACTGTAACTACCCTATGCTAGAAAAAAGAACTCTTCTTCAGTTCATTCTGAACTCATTACTAGCTCTTGCACTATGGGTACTCAGTGAAACCTCCATAATATTCACAGTGTTGTAAGTGCCCGTCATATCCCCCCTCTTACTGCCTCTTTTCAAAGCCACAGAGTTTAGGCTATTTCATCTCTCCCTGTTGGGAGACCCAAAAAGGGGAGCAGCATGTCAAACTTTCACACACACAGATAGGAGCAGGTAAATTATGGGAGCGGATGAGCAGCAGACAGAAGTCACTTTCTAATCTCTCATCTGAATGCATGCCTGCCAGGCCTGTAATTGGAAGCACATTTCTGAGGGGAAAACTGTGCTGATCCCCATGCTGGCCTATGTGTCTAAATGCATACAGGAGGGAGCAGGAGAGGGGAGGATAGGCACAGAGGCTGATCAGTAAACAGATAAGACGTATAGTTATGCCCTCTAGCTTATGCATTTCAGTAGCAAGCCTAAGCTGCCTAATCTTGTACCAGAGTATTTGTCTGGTTTGTTGTGCTTTCTTTTTTCATATTGTTTTTTGAGCCATTCAAACAGTAGGAACACGGGTACTTGTTTTTCCTTCACTCTGGAAATACAGAGGGAACACAGCTCAGTAAGCTAACAACCTCTAAAAGGGTTAGAACAAAACACAGAGGGTTTCAGAGCAGTGAAACAGAAGCAATATCTCCATCTTTTGCAATGGCAAGAAAAACATGGACAAAATGTGTCCCTGGGCCAGATTCACAGGCTTGAGCTGAATGATAGCAAAATAAATGTGAGTCAGCTCTGGGTTGCTTACAGGAGGAATGCCTCTCAGAAACAGAATTTCCACAGTGCATTCAGGCAGGATTTATCCAAATCTCAGTAGATTTACATTCTGCATTTGCTTCCAAAGTACAAGAGCATCCACACTTTACAAAAGCGATATAGCAAGTAAACATGAAGAAGGCTTAAGATCAGAGCAAGTCATTCTCAAGAGCCAGGCTGGGTCAGAGAAGGGGAAATGAAAGAACTCAGCTGTTAATGTTAAGCAGTAGCGACACCTTCTCCAAGTCTCTAGGGGATGGCAAAGTTGTTGTTGTGGAAGCAAATGGAGATAACCAGGGGTGCCATTGCTAAGAAGGGGAGTTGTGCGGCTAGGACAAAGACCCAACCTGACGCAGATCCTTGTCCTGCTTCCTTATTAGAGGCAGGCAATGCCTTTAGGGTTTCCTGATGGGGAAGGATGAGAGTTGGATTTGTGCAACCTTTTTAGGGAGCATGCAGTTGTGGGAGGTAGTGGTTTTCAGACTGGATGGTCACTAAGGAACCCCACAGAAGTCACCAAGCATAAGCCACACTCACTTCAGTTCAGTACTGGCTGCAGCCTTAGCCTGCTGAGCTGAGCTCCAGCATGTCCTGCTATACAGAAAGGATATTCAAACTTTGTCCTAAACTTTGGTGTACAGAAATACCACTGCAAGAATGGTGATTTTGTTCCACCTCAGACCTCACCATGTTTCAGCAGTGAGCCAAGTGGTTTGGGGTCCTCTTGGATGAAACTAAGAAGTGTTATAGAAAACTCACCTATGAGTATAAAGCTTGTGTGTAACTGTACAGCTATTCTATAGCCATGTGGTTATCTTTAGGGTTCCCACTGACTAGGTCTCCCCTTTTGGAAAGCTATACAAACACATGCAAAACCTTTGCATAATACAATGGGCTGTATCATTAATGAACGTGCAAATAGGTCACTCTCCACTTGCTCTCCCACTCACTTCCAGCTAACTGCAAGCTTATGTAGCAAGAGCTTAAATGCAAGTTGCCGATATTCCAGATTTAGCACAGGAGGGAAAATACATGACTTTCAAAGGCAAGAGGGATGAGCAGAGCACAACGTAACCTTCCTCTCTCTAGTAACCCCAAGTTACACTAAGAAAAACGCACCTGAAATCAACAACCCATGGGCGAGTAAACCAGGATCAGCGGTCTAATGTCACCCATTAACTGCAGAGAATTCCAAGAGTGAAAGCATATCCATGTGATTTACAGGAACCCCAGCACTGGGCTTAAACTGCATACCAAGAACTTCAAATGAATACAGCGTGGAGCTCAGACTTACAGGTACCAAGCAGCAGTGGACTGCAGAGCAGCGTCGGGGGTAAGGTATAGTCTGTGTCCTGGAGCCACATACCCTGGTGTGTATGTGTGCACTGGGGATTCTGGAATCTCAACTGTGACCTCACCAGTGTTCTATGACATCAGAGGACATAGGTGGTCCTCAGCCACATCAAAAAGGCAAAGGAAGCAAAGGAAGAATAACAAAGATCACTGAATTAGTACTTTGCATGTTCCAAGTGTTGTACAAACATTAACTAATCAATCAACTAATTGCCTAATTAAAAGGGAGTCCAGAAAAGGGAGATAGCAGAAGAGAAGCAGGAAGAAGTAGGGAGAGCAGCAGTGCGCTGGGACACAGGTCCCAGTACGTGCTTCCCTTCAGCTAGACCCCATTATCCCAGGCAAACCTGTGCCAAATTGCCATGACAATAATTAGCCAGAGTTCCCTGACAGATCATTATGAGAACATTAACAGGGCATTAGCAAGAATTACCAATTTTTCACACATTGATTAGGTGCCATTGCTGGTTCATTAGAGTATTGGCTTCTAATAGCCCTGCTCCAACTAGTGGCAGCCTTTCCTTCCCTCCCCTGGCCCCTCAGCACAGATCCAAAGCTCTTTAACACTGAGCAGGCAGCAGATCTGGCCTGCACTGAATCGCACAAGCACCTGGCCATATGCTGTAGAGAGGCAGCTCCTCATTAATCTGGCTAGGTTAGGTAGAGCAAAGTGGCGGCTGTGCACCATAGGCAGCTTTTAATCTTCTTCCTGAATCTATATTGCTAACAGAGGGTGGCACAGGGAATAATCCACTCCCTGCCCAGAACAGTCACTCTCCTACGTCAAGAGAGGCCAGCTCTGGGTCTCTTCCTCTCCTCCAGATCCTCCTCAAGCACCACGCTGGGAGGGAAGTTTCCCTGCCTTTCATTCCCAAGACCTTTCTGCCTACCTCCTGGTGATCATAGAATCATGAAATGGCTCGGATTGGAAAGGACCTTGAGACCATGCCACATAAGCCTCATCCAGCCCGGCCTTGAACACTGACAGGGATGGAACATTTACCACTTCTTTAGGCAGCCTGTGCCAGTGCCTCACCACCCTCACAGATCCTTATTAGAAAGGCTGGGGTCCCTGCTTCCCCAGCTGCTACCTCTCACTTCACACTTCGTTTCTACTGATAAACAAGGATATGCAATAGGGAGAGTGGTCCAAAACTTGCTACTCAGACTTATGACTGAGGAATCCATCCCCTCCCTTTCCTCTTGGTATACATCACCTGTCCACCCACATCCAAAATATGTTTCAGTTGAGTCATGCTTAGGAAGATACAGCAATCCTCTTAGTGCTATTATACAACTGATTAGGTATCCCTAATCCAGCCATGTCCAGCACAGATACCCTACCCAGACGAGGAGCACTCTGCCACTGCTCCCCCACCTTCTTTCTGAGGCTCTGCATCAAAATAAGGCAGCCTGCAATGTGCATGACGGGTTACTGTGGTGTCAGGAATTAAACCCTTTGCAGGGATGGCTGGATTATAGGACAGCTGAGTGGGTGTATAAATCACTGAGTGCAGCCCAGCAAAACTGAGGGCAAAGCAACCACCTTCCAATGCCAAAAAAAGGGGATAAAGCACTGAGCAAATAAGGCAGGAAGGTTATCTCATTTGACACTGAGAAAACGAAGAGGAAAGTAAACACTTAAGAGAGTTAGAAAGACAGGAGAAAACACAGAAAAAGACCAGGCTTGGAAGGGGGTTGTGAGTCTAGAAGCATCTGAGAAATACTGCTGGGAGATGAATGGGATGATGCAGTTTACAGAAACATAGGGAATAGGAGGGAAGGTGAAAGCTGGATTAGAATCATCAGCAGGAGTCTATAAAGAGGGCTGTATAAGGCACAAAGGCAAGGACAAGGAACTTGCAAGTCCAAAGGGGATCAGACAGAGCAATGCAAACAGAAAGGCAACGTGTTCTGCGTGGGAGAGGAAAAGGGGAGGTTTTAGCATGCCCTTTTCTCTGGCTAGAGAAAGGCAGCTGGCTTTCAAGCAAGTAGGAGAGGCAGAAGATGTTGCAGTAATCAAGAAGGAGGAGGGCTAAGACATGAACAAGGGTCTAGGTGTTGAGAAAAAGAAGCAGAGATGGATTTTCTATATCTGGTAGAGGAAGAAACAGGTTGGAGAGAATACAAGGGAGAAGATAACTAGCCTCTGTATTACATGAGTACATGACTGGGAGGATTTTTTTATCATTAGGAGTGATAAAAAGACCAAAAGTGAGAATTCAAAGGAAAAGACAAGCAGCTTTTTAACACTATTCAGCCTGAGCTGTGAGCATTTGTTGACTAAGCATTGCAGAGACAGTGTGTGACAGGTCAGGGTGCAGTATGTCTAGAAGTTGCTTTAGGTAGTTGAGCCTCAATATGCAGTGTGATCATCTAGAAAGCAGACTTCAAGGACAAAGCCCTTTTGAGATCCACAGTACTCAAGGAGGTGATCCTGCCCTTCTACACTGCTCTTGTGAGACCTCACTTGGGGTATTGTGTGCAGTTCTGCTGTCCTCAACATAAAAAGGACATGGAGCTGTTGGAACAAGTCCAGAGGAGGCCATGAGTATGATCAGGGGATTGGAGCACCTCCCAAATGAAGACAGGCTGAGCAAGTTGGGGCTGTTCAGCCTGGAGAAGAGAAGGCTGAGTGAAGACCTCATGGCAGCCTTCCAGTATCTGAAGGGGGCCTATAGAGATGCTGGGGATGGACTCTTCATTAGGGACTGTAGTGATAGGAAAAGGGGTAACGGGTTAAAACTTAAACAGGGGAAGTTTAGATTTGCTATAAGGAGGAAATTCTGTACTGTAAGGGTGGTGAGGCACTGGAATGGGCTGCCCAGGGAAGCTGTGAAGGCTCCATCCCTGGCGGTGTTCAAGGCCAGGTTGGACAGAGCCTTGGGTGGCATGGTTTAGTGTGAGGTGTCCCTGGGCATGGCAGGGGGGTTGAAAATGGATGACCTTAAGGTCCTTTCCAACCCGAACTATTCTATGATTCTATGGGGCAGTGACATATGGAAAACTACGTGTGACTCAATGTTGGAAGAAGAAATGGAATTTGCCATGAAGAAGCTGGCACAGCATTGCTCATAAAACACAGAGGACAAAGAGGATCTGAGGTGGAAGAAGAGAAGAACAAAGCAGTGACTGACTATACAATCAGTTCAGAAGGAAATTAAAGGTAAATATCAATGCACTGGGATCCTATTTAGACTCCAGCACAGCCCCATGGTTCATGTCAATATATGCTGCCAAACTTAGGGAGTCAGGAGAAAACAATTTTGAGCTCAGGCGAAGGAAGCAGAATGCTAAACATGAGTAGTCTGTTACTGGAGAAGTCTCACACTCCGTAATGGCACAGCTAACCAACTATATGGCCCAAGTTAGCCACTGGACAGGTGACTGCAGGCTGTCCTGAGGCCAAAGTCAGGCCTGCCAGCTGCTCTGTTCCTCCCCTTTGAGGAATATTAATCAGGAACTTGCCTGCTATTCATCAGGATCCTCTGGGTACTACTGGACCCTCACAAACAAAAGCCCTGGTTCCATTTCTTTGCATAGGATACAGTCTGTGAAGAACAACAGTGGAGCACCACTGCAAATCCTTTTCTGCTTCTGCCACTCAGGCAAAATGTAGGATGGGAGTGAGTCACACACCCATCACCTTCTCATTGTTCCTTCCAACAACTCAACCACAACATAGTGGAGCAGGATCCAAATGTCCCTTGCAAGTCACCAAAGCGATATGGTGATAAGGGTTGATGAATGTTGAGGCTGTTGTGCTGACAGGCCTGAGCACAGTGTGTCACTTAAGGTAAATCAAGGCTGACAGCCAGTACTTCTACCTTCTTCCCCTTTTCCCACAGCCTTTAAATTGAGCCAAATGGAGCGCATGCGGGAGGACAAAGGACAAGCAGAGGGGTGGGAGCAAGAGGGTGAGCAAGGGTGAGGAGGAAGGGCTTGAGCATCCCTCTGGGATAGCAGGTAGGGATTTCAAGGGAAGCAGCAGACGGGTGGTGAGCTCTGTGTTGAGTGTAAATCCATGGGAGGCAGCAGGGCACCGGGGCTGAGATCCTGACCTTGGGCCAAGGCAATCTGCTTTGTAACTGGCGGCAACTGTAATCTAGTCTGTGAACAGATGGCACGGGGAGGAAAAAACACAAGATACAAACTTAGGCTTTCCAGTATCTGTTCCAAACCCAGCCAACCTTCAGCAGGAAGGTGATTAAAGCAGCAAAGAAGTAACGAAAAGCCAGGCAGAATTCCTCTCTTTGGAATGAGTGGTGAAGTTGGGGATGCCACAGTCCTGGTCCCAAAGGACTTGATGACTTGGGGCACTTTGGCTGAAATGCAGAAGCTGTCTCTTAGCCACTCACTGTTTCTAAGGGATGACAAACAGGGAGGGGTTTGGTTGCTATTCTGGCCAGTCCTCAGCTCCTGTACTGGCATCCTGAACATCTTCACTCACACTGTTGCTTCCTGTCCTAAGGCACTGTCAAGAGTCTTTTGCTATAACAGCTCCACACATAAAGGCATCAAATATCAGCGGGGAAGTGACACGAAGCCTTAGTGTGCAAAACAAAATTTGCAAGGTACCATTATACTCTAAGCAGCAACACACCCAAGAAGCCCTGTGTTAAAATGTGACAGAAAAGTCCAGACCTGGCACTGGATTTTGTTATGCTATGAATTATGTTATGTGATACGTTCGAATTTTGTTTTCTCTCAGTAGGAGGTGAATAGTAAGCTGGTATCCCGGCTTACTGGCCTCGGTCATGGAGCCACTGGTTATTAGACTGAGCCAAAACTGCTATAACTCAAACTATTTCACTGGTTTAGCTCACATTTCAATCCTGGAAGCCATAGTTTGGACAGTCTGAAGGGTATTTCAGAAATAAATAATCAAGTAATGAAAGATGGATGCGAACTACTGTAGTTGCTGGCATTAAAACATTGACACTGCTATACGTTTGGGGACCATTGCCATTACCAGAGGAAGTACTCAGCAGCAAATATGTAAAATCTGCCTACTATAAACACTTAACCAGCTTGCACATCATCAGTATCCAATAGCACTATGATATGTGAAGCTCTGAAAACACAATTCTTCATAATACTACTGGACCTACTGGTTTCTAATGAGTACCTGGTGTCCTTCCACATTCATTGCAGAGTCATCCTTGTTGAAATGCCCAACATGCTCTGCAGGTTCATGCTGACAGGCCATGAGCTCTAAAGTAAGGTATTTTTCTTGTAGCTTTTTGAATTTATGATGCTTCAGTGCTTGAGACAAATTGGGATAAAAAATGTAGACCTATTTTCCTGTGTAGCTTCATGACCCAAAGCTCAGGGAGTTCTTCACCCTTTCCCACTACTTGGAAGAGGCTTGGTGTTCAATCATAACAATTCATTCCCTGCCCTGGTCTACAAATGTATCTCCACTAGGAGTAATATCATTCCAAGTATAGAGACTTGCTCTGAAGAAAATGTTTTGCTTTCCTGACATATTTTTGTTACAGTGATCCCCACTAGCATGCATGCCCATGGATGAGCTTTTCTAGGAAACAGAGAAACCCTGTTGCCTTTGAATTACTGCAGGGGAAAGCAAGGCAGGGAGAAAACACAGCCATTTAATTGGGAATATGGAGGACAGCACTGATAGTCCCTGGCATAATCCCTCTAAACTCAGAAAGGACAGCAACCCCTGGCAAGAACAAAAGCAGGTGCTGTCTAGCTCAGAGTGAGCTGTCTCAACACTGTGCTCCCGGCACGGCAGAGCTGGTGCCATTGTCTCAGATGGGAAACAAAGCAGAATTCCCATCTCCCATAAAGGAAAAAAATGGAAGTGAATATGAATGCTTAGGAACAACAATGACACCAGTGGGGGAAAAGATGTGGTAATGCTTTAACGTAATCCTGTCAGTGCTCTCCTCCTTCCCTGCGGCACCCCTAACTCTCCCAGCCCTAGGTTTCCCAAACTCAGCTATGCCAAAACCCCTTGTTCCTGCCCTATGGCTTCTGGACATGCCAATCTCATGAAAGCTCTGCCAGCACAAGACTGGACAGTGCTCTGACAATGTTCCCTCATGAAAAATGACACTTCCAAAACAAATGCTTCAGCTTAATGGATGTTAGGCTGCTGCGATTCTGAGTCATTAAACTTGCACCTCTGACAAACACTCTCAGTATGTTCTTTCTAATTACCAGAACCAAGCAGATTTAGACAGGGCAAATACAGCAGGCTTGTCCATTTCCTTACTATAGCCTGAGTTCTTGTTCTTTTCCATTTCCTCTCTCCTATCTCGCCCTAGCTCTGCTTATTTATTGCACTAGCGTGTGCTGTTTTGCCTTGCAAATCCTTTTGCACAGAGACATCCCCTCTCAGCCAGAGTTTTAACAGAGAAATTCTCCTTCCCCCATTCCTCATTCTTTCCCTGCTCATTAGCTTTGCTAACCCCCTTTGGCTGTGAATGTACAGCAGCATTTATACTGACCGACAGTGACCTAGCGAGAGGACACTGACATTATTGCCTCTCAACTTGCTGGGATCTAGATGTCTGTCCTTCTGCAGTTACCAGGCACTCTGTCCATCTTAATTCCCCCTGACTTCACTGTAGCATGTTTGTGATTCGAGTCTCTCCTCCTTATCTTCATTTTCTTCCTCTCCATCTACCATTATTTCCCCCTCTCCATCTCTCACCTCTGCTGAACTTTGCACTCCAAACCCTCCGAAAACACCCCTTCAAAGAAGCTGCTACTTGACAACCGGCTGTGCTGGTAAGGTGATGCAAACACACAAGCACCTGAACATTGCTGGAACAAGGACCATCACTCATTCTTCCTGCAAAGTGCCTACGCAATGGGGTCAACATTAGATTGCTCCTCAAAATACAGATGTGGAGGGACTACAGTGCTCAATGCATCTAGTGGTATGTGACAACAAGCAACAACATGGCCACCTTTAATGCAGAACAGTCCCTAATAACAAAAGATGTACAATAAACCATTGGGCTATTGTGCTTTTCCACCCCACTTACTCCTTCTTTTCCCTCACTTCCAACAGGCTTTTTATGTTAATATCCTCTTTCTCTCTTTCTTGCCTTCATCCTCTCCCTTCTCCTCTTGCTTTGTTCTCCTGCTCTTGGAGCCTACCTTTCCCCCCTTTGGCCAAGTACACATTGAATTTCATTGTCAAAAAATAAAATAAAGACCTCAAGGGTTATGAATTATCTGTCCTATTTTAATAATTAAAGATGAATATACAGAGCCAAGGCAGCTTAGGCATTTGTCTGAACAATCACATTATATCAGAAATGTCTCGTGTTGCCCCTAGTGAAATACATCAAAGAAATTCCCACCCCTGTATACATGGCAGTTGTCCTAGTCCTGCCCTGGGACCATAGAGCAGCCAATCAACCTGGATTTGATTGGGGGCTATATATTTTTAGTTTCAATGGAGAGAATTTGATGGCTTTTGATAATTTGCATCTTACAGCTAAAGAAAAGCAGCTTATTACTAAATGCAAATAAAATGAAATGAAGTCCAGCTGTCTGAATGCAGATAGAAATTACATAAAGCCCACGAGGCCCTCTGGAGATCTTAACTTGTCAAGAGAACATGGTCTGAGAGAGCAAAAACCCCTGCTTCAGAGGAGCTGCAGCCAGCAGTGTCTCAAAAGAGTGACGCTGATTATAGTATGACTTAAGAAAGCATGGGTATAAATGAAGAAAGAATTGGGAGAGCCGAGAGGAAGGGATGGTGAAAAGGTCTGTAACTTGAAGAGCTGTCTAGTTTTTAAGAACACCCTGACTTTGGTTGACAGCATTCTGCTCCACAGAATGACATGGTTAATCAGAGATGTAGGAAAGAGCAGGACTTGCCCCCTCCAGCTTCTCAAAGAGTGAGTGGAACAGGAAGAAAGAAAGGAAGAAAAGTTATAATGAACTTTCAGTCCTTTAGAGAGGAGAGAAGCAGTGACTACATGCCCTGACTGGAGCTGAGGCTGTCTCAGAAAGAAAGAAATACAAAGGAAAGGAGAAATACTCCTTGCAACCTCCCAATTACACATGGACCAGACAGAATCTGTCTTTACCCAGGGAAAGGGCCAAAGGAGACCTTTACAACTCTGCTTTTCAGGTAGAGATAAGTGCCATATGTCTTAGTGATGCCAAACAATCTAATAACTTGCCGGTAAGGGCTGCAGGCTGCAGCCTACCATGAAATGAACTGACTCTAAAGCAGAGGAAATGATGCAGTCCTTTCTCCTAATCCCTACCTCCAGAAAGGCATTCATGCCTCCTGCAAAACTCAGGCTAGCACAGCAGTGGAGCCTATATGCCAGGCCTCATGGATCACACGTGGGTACTTAAGCCATGCTCAGCTCTCTCCCTGCTACCTCTCATCGTCCCCTTCTCTGAAAATGGACCAGAAGCCATTTCACAGCCTCCACACCTTTTTCTTGTGTGACAGGTAACAAGAGGAGGAACACTTAGTCTTCGCTATTGCCAGAGGTGAGAATACTTTGGATGTATAGTTAAGTTCATGCTGAGTAACAGAGAGTTTCACTTTGCTCTAACAACTTCGTTACCAGGCCCTGATGCTGTACGCTTGCTAACTTCCCTTGTGTCATTACCTTCAGAGGAGATGCAGCAGATCAGGTGTTTGACCTGTTTGGTTTAATCCATTCAAACATACTAAACATGTGCAATGGTCTGGGTCACTACCTTCTCAGTCCAAACACGCTTTACCCATTCTTTCCTTTCGACAGCACAGACCAAAAGCAGGATTGAAACTGCCCACATGTTCAAAGCCCCAGATCTGAACCTGCCTCACAAGCTGTTCCCTGAACTCCTCACAGAGCTGTTCAAGGAACAGGTGCTTGCACCTTGTCCTCTCTTTCTGTCACTCTCAGCAGGAAGCAGTTGACAATTAGGACACCGAGCAGTAGGGCCACAAGGGAGTGGGTGAGGTGGTCAGTGTCAAGGAACAACTTCCACATTAACAGGTCCCCTCCACCTCTGTGTCTGTGGTGCCTCTCAGAACCCTCCTGACGGACTCAGCCATCACATCTCACCCACAGTACCTTCCTGTTCAAGCAGAGCTGCTGGGATAACGCAGTGTTAGCGCATCCCTCCGCTCAGCCCTTGCAGAACATAACCCTAGACTGAGGAAGGAGGGGAAAAGCTTTTGTGGGGCGACGCAGAACAAATGAATTTTTGTTCAATAAATCATTTTAGAGAAACTATTGACCCTAGGGCCCTTGAATGCATCAACCCATTCATAAAAATCTCATCTTCTCTGGTACCCTCTACACTTGCCTTCCTTTCCACTGTCACAACCACTACACTTCATTTTCTTTCCCTTTCTTTTGCTGTTTCTTTTCTCCCCCCCTCCCCTTTTTTTTTCATTTTGACCCCATAATCCCATCTTAACCTTCTAATCCTCTCTGCAGTTTCCTCTTCTTCCCCTGATCTCAGCTCCATATCATTCACAGGCTGCCACACTGACAGGAGAGAAAGAACAGCAGATATTTACCAAAGTATTACCATAAAGATTAAAGCTAGCAAATACCATGGCTCGCTCCTTCCCTCCAGCCCTTGGCCTAATCAAAACACTCTGCACTCCTTCCCTTTTCTTGGAGACAAAATGACAAAGCCCTATAATCTCTAAGGTGGAAGAAAGAGAAGACCCAAGAGTGATTAAAAGGATAAAAAAGAGAGCAGAAAGGGAAAGAGAAGTGGGAATAATATTACTTAGCACTTCTGTAGGACCTGATGGTATTATGCCAACCTGCAGTATCTTGTGCTTTCCGTGTGCTTGCTTTCTGTCTTTACTCATCTCTTATCCCCAAGACTTGGAGCATAAGTTCCCTGAAGGAGGATTGTCCTTTTTGTTCTCTGTATCCTCAGGGGTCAGCAAAAAGGGATATGATGCACAGTTCAGGCTCTCAGGAATAAGCAGACCTCAAAACATATTACCAAGAAGGTAGCTATCACCAACCCTAGGCTGCAAGAAGGAAACTAAAGCCCAGCAAGATGGGGTGATTCATGCATCGAGATGTTTAGGGAAGTGGCACGACCAGAAGAATAGCTTGGACAGTCCGACTGCTGTCTATCCCATGGCTTCGCTGCAGCCAGGATATCAGCAGAATTGAATGAGGGGAAACCACCAGAATGAGAGGGAAAGTAAAGAGAGAGGTAGGGTAAATGAGAAGAGAGAAATGGGAAAAGAACTAGAAAGGAGAGGTTGTAAGAGAACAAAAAGGTTAAAAAAGAAGTAAAATCAGAGGAAATTGAGGATGAAAGGGAAAATGAGAAAGAGCCAAGAAATAGAAAAGAGCGAGCCAAGCTACATAGCATCAAAGAGTAGGGAAGAGCTTCTCCAGTACATGGAAACAGACCCCTTGGAACAGGGGGAGGGAAGGATACTTATGAAAGCAGGAGCAGAATGCACTGTACAGCTTGATGCACAGCCTTTTCAAAACAGAACTCAGAAATACCGTGGCACTATAACCCAGGTAACTATATGTCCAGGCACGGTATACATATGCATGAAGTTCAGCCTTCTCCCTCACTCAGACATGTTCCTCTTCTGCTTGCTTCACCATCCATCCACACATGCAGGCAGAAGGGGTGCTGTGCTGAGGCCATAGGATTTATTGGCAGAGCAGACGCACTGAAGTCCTGCTATGCACAGAGCTTTACTACAGAGGTAGAATTATGAGGACTGCACAGAGGACAACTGTGCACACAAAAGCTCAGCTCTGACCAACTCACAGCAACAAATCATGGCCTGTTTGGAAACCCAGTGTTTTCTGTGCATCAGGCACAGACAGCAACAAACAAGCAACCCTCAGTTCAAAAACCTCAAACACAACCAAAACCCCAAGTCCAACCTTCCTGTCACGGATGCAGCCAACTCAAACAATTAGAAAGAGAAGCTTGACTTAATGAAAACTTCATCTTACTTCCCATGTAAAAAGTCTGCAAGAGTGGTTTTGCTGCTGGACTCCCCCATTCAAAGAAAGGGGCTATTCACTGCAGATAAAGCTGATCAGTGCAGTGGTGGATGTCACCCTCTCACTGTGCAGTGAGAATCATGCATTTGGCTGGACTGCTTCCATCAAAAGATCTCAAAGCACTTGATGAATAGTTCATTAAAGCCTGGCAGCACCTTTGGGAGATGGGGAAGGAGCAATGAATGATCACTTCAGTCATCGCACAGGGGCATCTCCCTTTAGACTTGGAAGGTGGAGCTTGTTAGCAGCACACAGATGCACCGCAAGACAGTCTGAGGAAGCTCTGAAGAATACCTCTTCCAGTTGAAAGTCCAGAGGCAATTAGATAGCTAACCAAAGTGAAATTTGGCCAGGAGAAAATAAAGCAACCCTGCTTTTCCTTAGCACTATTTTAACACCTTTCATTCACAGAGCTCAAATCACTCTTTGAAGGTCTAAGTATTTTTATCCCTGCCATGTAGTAAGTAAAGAAAATCTAGGAAGAGGAACTGGTATGCCAAAACACACACACAATGAGTCAGAAGCAGAGTAGAGAACAAACCCTGGGTTTCCCAGGCTTGCTATCCCATGTGTCACATCATCTCCCGCACTATCGCTGTGCTCACTGCATCTGGACACATCTGTATTTAAAACCTCTCACTGAGGAAGTGAGGCTCGTACATCCAGCTGGCCAATATCCACTGCAGGCTATAAATCCTCAGATAAAACTTTCAATGCATTCTCACTGCAAACCACAGATTCCCCCATCAATCATCATCTCGCTCAGTATCTCCACGTAAGGCACAGTATATGCTTAGCAGACATCTGTTACCAGCACACCAGCACTTCCGCTCGCACAGCTCTTGACTGAAGGATATTGTAAAGAGCAGAACCTAAGCCAAGTGCTGCTTAGGCTCTGCTCCATAGGATGCCCTGAGGCAAACTGCAGAGGTGCTCAGGGGCAGCAGCACAAGCAGCTTATACTAGTTTGGGTTTTGGGAACAGGAGCACTGCTAGGAGGACATGTAGCCTTCCCTAGGATCTGACTGCTTGTCCAGAGATGAGGGGGATCCCAAGTGGCTTTATGCTTTGATGGCAGAGGGCATCCTGCTACAGAAGTCTCTTTTGGACAAAGCTGGAGTGCACCTGAAGTCATAAAAATGGTTTTTTTTTTTGCACGATGCCTATTCCAGATAAGGACACAAAAAATGGATTGCCTGGCAAAGCTGCACTTCATGTCAGACTTGGTTGGGCAAGCTCCAAGGTGCCCCTCCTTCTTACTATTTAATTACCGCAAACAGAGGTTTTAACAAAGAGAGATGCTATTTGAGACAAGGCTGGTTAGAGAGATAGCCAGGTCCTTAGAGTTAGTAATTAATTACCAGGCATTCTCAGCCTTACGACATTAACTGCTTACCCTTTTAAATAGTAGTAAATTGGAGATACGTGTCTAATTAGAGAGCTGTAAAATGTTTTGGAGGATTGAACGGAGAGAGGCAACTTACAGAGATGGAGTGGGAGATGAACTGCTCTCTGGGAGGAAAGGAGATGGTATTGCTACTGTGAAAAGCTGTTGTATTTTGTAATGTACTAGCATCTTGGTTATCTGAAAGGACTTCCAGCTCTGCCTGGCTCCACAGCTGCAAGCTCCCTGAAGAGGGGAAGCAGGCTGTGTATTGGATAACAAAGGATTGATCTCATCTACATCTACCATCAAGACAGCAGATTTTATATTTCATGTCCTTACAGCAGGCATATCCCCATCCACTCCAAAGATTTTTGGGAAGTGTACACCAACAGGCTGTATTAAACACACACTAGGCTGGAATTACCCCTAGGAGATCAAAACCATAAGGGGCTGTTACTACAGGGTAGATGTACTGTTCTTCAGAAACCCAGATTTAGAATACCAACTTTTTTTCCCCCCCTCTAAATCAAATAGTGGGAAAAGAATAGCAAATAAACTATTCAATACTGGATTTCTGGTGGGTATCATGTTATCTCAGTCCCCGCTACCAGCAACTTCTTAAATCACATTCCAGATCAAAACCATACGAGCAGTTTTCCAGTATTTTGTGCAAATGCTTTTCATTCGCACATCTGCATTGTCCAGTGGGAGCTGGGGTCTGCCACGTGGTCTGAGAATTGTGTTACAAGGATTTCCTGTTCCATATGAAATAACACAGCTCGAGCAAAGTTCAACTGAAATAATCACAATGATGTAGTAAAGAACCAAGTAACAGGCAAGCCCCAAAGAGTTTGCTCTAAGGGGGAGCGTTTTAAGTATTCCTCCTTTCTAGGTCTGATTTCTATGGCTGCGTTCCATTCACCCAGCCTCCATGGCCATTTCTTCCCATCTGAATAGTTCCTCACCTGTAACAATCTAATGATCTTTGTAAGATAACAAAAAGACTTTCATTCAAACAGTGTGTAGAGTGTCAGAGCTTTGGGGCTCATGCTCTGATGCAGCAGGAGGATGCGTCTCACAGAGACTCTCATCAGGTGGCTTTGGGTTTCCTCTACTAAAATATGCTGTTTAGTATCTTCTGTCTGCATGGGACTCAACACTGGAGACATGTTCCTTGGGCAACATCTTTTGTATGGTAAGATTATAAACCAAAAGACCACTTGGCACTTTTCAAAGGCATAGGGTGCAAAGACAGTAGTTGTGTCTGAAATCCAATTAGTTTAATTACAGTCTGTCTTCCCAAACTGTCCTTGAAGTTCCAACTGGATACTTTCTTCTTCCCTTCTTGTCTTAAACCTGCTGCCATTTGCTGTTTAATAATGCTGTTTAATAACGATTGCAGGTTTCACCTCAGAGGTGACTCTGCGTCAGCTATGAGCAGAACACAGCAACCCCTCCATTGGTATGTTCTTACACCATTACCAGAGGTGATGATTCCATGGAAGGCAATAAGACTGATTTAAGAAACAATGAATTTCCAGGGAAAAAAAGTAGAGCATGACTCTTTACCTGTCTTAAGCAGGAGTACTGACACGATGCCGAATAATGCACGTTCTAGAAGGAATTATGTGAGTTATCCTGTTGGCTTCTAACTAACTGCAATCATTCACAAATAAAGACTCATGTATGGCAAACTCATTAATAACACCCTCTGTTCAGAATGGGCAAAACCCCAAAGATAATGATAGGATGCACTGAGATAAAGAGGAGAAACCAGGCCAAGTACACTACTGCACTGTAATACGTCCGCGTCAGGTCACCCTGTATGAGAGAGATGCAGTGGAAATAAAAGGGGTTCAGGGACAGTTGGCAGCAACGAGTTAGGGGTCTGGGGTAATTTCTGTAAGAAGGGAGACTGAAAACAAATCAGGCTGGATAGTGTAAGGATATATAAAACAATGAAGTGTACAACAAAGGCAAACACCCTGATAAAGCTAGGGAGCATCCTGTACAAATGAAATGCTACTTATTTGAGGCTGGATAGTTGGTTGTTGTTTTCCTGCTGTGTGCAATAACGTGTGGAGCTCACTGCCACAAGATAATATCCAGGCCAAACTATTCCTAAAAGGAGTGTAGTTATTTGAACTGCAGGAATATCGATGGTCACTTTATACAGCATGAGAAAAACCCTCCTCACAACCCCTTTCTCCCAACATCACCAATATCAATCAATTCTGTCGGTTCAGACTACATGCAGGAAACAATCTGTCCAGGACACGGAAATTTCTCCTATCAGCAAGTTTTTTCCTATGATTTTGCATATTTGCCCACTTAGGAAGGTTTTATATTCTGTTCTATAACGTAAATTAAAAAATGCAAGATACTGATGTAAAAGGGTTCTGCTATCATCTGCTGTTTTCTTAAATTCTTCTGTTTAGGAGGAAATTCATATATGCTAAACAAGAGCCTGGTTGAAAAGCACTCTCTCTTAAGGATTTTTAAGTGTTCAGGGAAGAGAGAAAAATGATCATCTTACCCATTTTAATGAGCTCATGGAGGGCCTGAAAAGAAATTTCCTTTTCAGATGGCTTGTGTCCCAGCAGCTAAAATTCCCCCTCTTCCCCCCTCCCATATCACATCATCCCTAGTGACTCCGAGTGATCTCCACAAAATGCTGGATCTGGCATTGACCCATAAGGAAATGCACTCATTCTCAGGAAACTTTTAGGGAACAACAGACAGCTCGTTTCAATAGATTTATAGTATCAGCCCCTGAAAGGACCTGCCACAGATAGAGCTCCAAGATTTACAGGTCTGTCATTTCCTATGACCCTATCTAGATCTTCCCAACAGAGTCTAGTGAGCAATTGCACACTGCAAACACCTTTTTGGATATCGTGCTTTACTCCTTTCTAGAAAAGCAAGTACGTACAACAAAATTCAACAAAGCACTTTGTAGGTTTCTCTCCTTGACTTCCTTGCTGCCTTTACAGAGATGCATTAACGTAGGTTCCTTTACAGAGATGCATTAATGTAGGTTCCTCCTGCACCAGGATGCTCATTCTCTGGACCAGAATCTCCTTTTCCCAGACATGCACACTAAGGTGCAAGCACCAGTCACTGATCTTCTCAGGAACACAAAAGCAGCTGAGTGTTCCCCACACAGCTTCATTTCCACTGAGCTGGAATCATCAGTTCTGGCCTTGCTGACCACAGTTGAGAAGAGATGTCCTGCTTTTGCATTATGACATTCATGTGACATCCTGGTCCAGCAGCCACTGAGATAGCCCAGTTCTGAACAGGACACATAAACTGGGGTTCCAGCCTGCAAAGATTTTGGTCACCTATGTCCAGTCACTAATTTGCTGAGAGAAATCTTCTTTTTGAGCCTCAGTTTCTCACACTGCAAAGTGGGGAGGAGGACTAATAGTGACTTGTCTCAAAGGAGAAACCAACTGAAATACTTTGGGACTCAGAAATGGCAGGGACTACTGAGCTAAATAATCTCAAAGTAATTCCATGTGCTCTGGCATAGATCTGACAACAACTTAGCTATGTATGCTTTTAATAGAGATGAACATTTTCATTTTCTCTGAGCTTATTTTAGGCTCCATCACATAAAAGCAAAGTCTAAACAAGGCACCACCAAAGCAGAATGCACAATCATTAATTCCTGCAAAGCAGCCTTGGTGCCTGCAAAAAACACTCCAGGTAACTCAATATATTAGAATAATAGACATAAAGGAAACCAGAGAACAAGCAAGGATGGGGCAGAAATCACAAACAGAAGCCAACAGCATAATGTATGATACAACTGCAGTCCAAACCAGACCTCTGTGGGGCACTGGGGAGCCGCTGGGAGTCACACGTGAGGTGGAGGATATCCAAGCCATTGTACTGTTCCCTATTACTCCTTGGATCTCATGTGAGCGATTTTAATTTACATATCACCGTGCATATGCCACCAGGACCCCTATGTGCGATGCCTGCAGGGAGATCTTCAGCTGGCAAGCACAGCACAGACCCTGTAGCCATAAGCAAAGGAATATTTGCTGATGCAAACACAAGCCCTGGCAGCAGCAAGCAGTGCCTAAGGCTGAGATGGTGCTGCAGCAGGGGATGTCCGGCTGCTGTCAGCAGGATGGAGCCTGGTGTCAGCTTGGGAGACAAGGGGCTTCATCTCCCCACAGGTTACTCTCTGCCTATGGGCAGAAAGAGAGAGGGAAGATGGACAACTGTGACTCTAAACAACTTGCTTTTGCTTCCTTTATGCAGCGTATATTTCTGCAGAAGCAAATCAACCCCAGAGGAGAAGGAACCTTTAGTGCTGGGAAAGCATATTACTTTCTTGCAGGAATGATTTCTTCCTCTTAACGTGCCTGTGTCAATGTCTTATGTGATAGTAATGGAAGCCCTTCTACCCCCCCTCACCATTGTCTCAGTCTGGGGCTCCCCACACCAGCTCTGCCCCTGCAGCGCTTCCACTGCTCCAGACCTATTTCTTTTCCCAGCACACCAGGCTCATGCATCTTTAGTGCTCTCTTCTGCAGCACCTCCTATTTCAGTCCCAAACCTCTCCTGAGCAGCAAGTAATAAAAATGATGAGGACGGGCAGAAAGAATGAGGTTGTGAGGAAAGATTTGGCACACTTGCTCCATTTTCCGCCTGGATCAAGACCTGAACCCACAGGAAGCCTCCAGAGGTACTATGTGCTGCAAACGCACTGTGACATTTCAGAGACCTCCCAGCAAGTCCTGGGAGCAGAGGGATGGACTCGTAGGGGAACATTTTCTCTTTGCTACGCAAGGAACTGATGCTATTTATAACGATTCCTGCTGTCCCCAACTGGGCATGAAGACAATCAGCATCTGTCCAGACCCTCAGGGAGACTGCAGAACTAGGGATGTTGTATATGTGCCTGTGCAGTGCCCGCTGCTAAAGCATGGATGGGTATTTGGCACAGGGGAGCTGTGAAGGGCTGGGGAGATGAGGGGCTGGGGAAGGGGGTGGTACTAAAGGGAACAGGTTTTGCATGTTACTCAAGATCATACAGATGGTTTCTCTTTAGCTGCGGTTTTGAAAAGCCCCCTGCCTACTCTGATGGAGGCCCTTTCCTGCCAGAGCCAAACCTGGAGCTCCCAAACAAGAGAAGGAAAGCTCAAAGGTCTTTGAAAACAGAGAGTGCATTATGCCAGGGAGATGGGAACTGGAACTCTATACAGGTAGTATCACACACCTTTGTCTGCTTGTCCTGTCAGGGCAAAAGCCCAGGAGCAGCACTCTGACCTGATCCCCATGCCTGGCAACTGGTCCCCCCCCGTGGCCTGCCTCCAGCATCTCTCCTCCATCTGCAAGAAGCCCCCTTCCTTCTCCCCTGTCCTGCACAGCATCTCCCTGGCTATAATTCCTCTGACTTGAAGAGGGAGCTTGCCTGTCCTCCCCAACTCCTGCTGCTCTCACATATTTCCTCTTCCTTGCTTCCCCTTCTGACACAGGCAGGTTCCTCACATGGGAAACCCCCATGCTGAAAGGCCATGCTGGGGCATCGGCCTCCTGCTTCTCTCCCCTGCCCCATCAGCAGCACAGACAATTGTTTTCTTGCTCCATTAAGCCAGCAAATGAGGCTGGCCTAGCTCAGCACCATGAGCCCAGGATCTGTCTCAGCACAAGAAGTAACAGCGATATGAAAACAGGAGTGAAGGAGGGATTTGTGAGCTTGGCACCACATTCTTCTACCTGCATACACGCAGGAGAGAGGCTTCTTGAGACCGAATCAAGCAAACTAATGTAGCCTGTAAACGCTTTGGGGCTTGGCCAGGTGACCATGCTGCCTTCTTCGAGGTCATCCACCCTGCTCCAGGAGATGATAAATGAATGCAAGGCCACATCTGCCAAGATATTGACTTTGGCTCCGCTCACGGACTGCCTGCACTTCAGAGATGGGTAATATTCAGCTTGATTATCTCTCACCGACAAGAGGAAGTTTCTCTCTATGCTTAAAATCATTGGGATGAGCCAAGGAGGAATCGATCTGTGGGAGAGAAATGCTGACAAGAAAGCACAAGTCGGAGACAGGAGGAGAGTGGACGATGGGTGAGCAACGGAGACAGCCTCTGGCAGCTTGCCTGCCCAGGTTAGCAATGGCCTGGGTCACTACAGCTGGAGGAAGGTTAAGACCAAACACATTCATCCAAACGTTACAGTAGGCCCCTGTATGCTTTTTCCCTCCTTCTCCAAATAGCTTTTCCTCTCTTACCTTGCTCCTCACATTCCTATCTCTACTCTCCCTTACATCCCCACTGCACAAGTTTTCTCTTTGCTTTATGTGCCCCTGTAAGTCACCCAATTCAGTGCTTGAGGAATGAGACTCAGTGGTTGCAAGGCTCACTGCCTGCCCTGCTTTGTATCACACATCACATCCTCAGTGGGGAAAAGCCCCAGTAGCACTCATACACTGTACCACGTTCATCCCTCAGGGGGGATATCTCATGGGCTGATATCCCAATGCACAGGGTGATGTCACACCAGGGGAAGGTGACATTTCATTAGCAGAACTTGCTGACAAAGCCTCATGAGGCGAACATTCAGCAACATCATCAAACTTGCCCAGGATATAACACTGAGCCTTCAACTTGGTTTTCCTACCACCGTAGTGGTAAAACATTGTCTAAAGTCTTGTGGCCCTCGAAGGGCAACAGATGGGAAAAAGATCTGAGTCTCTCCAAATGAAAACTGGTTTTAGGGGGTCTTGACACTGATTCCTTCTTCTGTTTGCTAGAAGGTTTTCACATGCTTGGGCAAGAGTGACACTGCCTACAGACTCCTTGCAGCACACAGCTCTCCTGGGGTGGAAGCGAGAAGGGCAGCCCCAGCAGAAGAAATGGATAAGGACCTCCCATCCCAGCCAGGGTCACTTGGCTTCTTTGCTGAGGCATTTGTCTGAACTTTCCAGCTGTGTTTCTGCCCATGCTCCTGCCATTCTCAGAGCCTGAAGGATGCACAAAATCAAGCAGCAGAAGTAGAAGAGACCCAAAGGAACCATCTAGTCTGCTTTCTGTGAAGGATGGATCAGCTCTACTTCGTCATTTCTGGCATCTGTCATTCCTCATACATGTCTAGTTTGTCCTTAAAGCCCTCCAGTGATAGAGCTACACAACCTCACAAGGCAGTTGGATTCAGTGTTTTGCTTCTTTATTGTTACAGAGTTCTTACTGACAATCAGCCTCTCTCTCTTGCTACAATTAAACCACTCCTCCTCATCTTCTCCTGTAGAAGACACTATTCCTTTCTTTTGTATCTTACGTACCTGCACGCCATTATTCATCTCTCACACTTAGTCCTCTCTTCTTCAGACCTAACAGCCCCATTTCCATCCATCTCTCCTCACTGACTATTCTGTTTAGTCTTCTGATCATAGAATCATAGAATGGTTTGGGTTGGAAAGGACCTTAAGATCATCCAGTTCCAACCCCCTGCCATGGGGATGCCTCACAGTAGACCATATTACCCAGGGCTCTATCCAGCCTGGCCTTGACCACTACCAGGAATCCCCACTTCTCTCTTCTGGACTAAACCCAGCTGGCCTTCATCTCTCTAGAAACACAAAATAGCCCAAACAGACACAGGACTCTACTTCAGTGTAAGCAGCCAACACTATGCCCAAAGCAGGGACACAACTAGAGCAGAACACAATGTGGCATCCAGTAAGACACTGAATCATAGAATCATCGAATAGTTAGGGTTGGAAAGGACCTTAAGATTATCCAGTTCCAATCCCCTGTCACAGGCAGGGACACCTCACACTAAACCATGTCATCTAAGGCTCTGTCCAACCTGGCCTTGAACACCGCCAGGGATGGAGCATTCACAACCTCCCTGGGCAACCCATTCCAGCACCTGGAATGATGCTGTAAAATCTGTTGCGTACCCTTCCTTCTCTCTTCTCTGGGAGATGCATGCTGCTCCCACTTTGAGCTCCATGTAGAAGAAAAAAAAAAGGTATTTAAAAGCCTAATCAATCTATGCCCAAGGTCCTTGAATTAACCTGGCCTGTATTTAAGCACCACTTCCCAACTCTGCTAAGAAGCAAGTTGCATGTGTTCCTCCACCTTGGGACACACTATTCAAATGGATAGACCTGCATGTTTCTGACTCATTGCCAGCACTGGAGACTGGCCAGGAGAACAGGAAGGGAAGAAATGCCACTCTAAAGGCCAATGAATACGCATGAAATGTGTTACACAAGAACCCCTGTGGACCCCCTTGTCCTGGTAAAGTCCTACAGATGGCCCACCACCAAGCACAGTCGCTGCAGTGGGGAGGGTTGTGTGGGTGGACAGATTATTTGATATTTAGCTGAAAGAACTAAAATGGGTTTAATGCAGTGCTAGGAAGACAGATTGCCTGCAGCACCTTCTGCTCCTGATTATGGATGCCAATCTCAGGTTTACCTTAGGTGCAAAAGAAGCCAGGATGAGTGTGTTTGCACAGAGGCTTCAGTCTTACAAAAAGGAAGTACCATAAAGGGTGACCAGTGCTGAGGAACATCCCTGCTACAGTGCCAGCTCTAGTTTTAGTTTTCTAAAGCATCTTATGGCTCCATATGAAACATGGACGAGGCTGCTTCCAGAGCTTCTGGAAAGCCTCTCCTGCAATGGACAAGTCTGGCTGAAGATCCTAACTCATGAGCTAAAGACCTGTTACTTCCCTGGTACTCTGAACACCAATGACTTTCCATAACGTTGCACCATCACTATATTTCAAATGCATCTGCCACTGCACCTCAGCACGGATCCATGTCATCCCACATCAGCATCCCGCAGGACCGTCAAGCTCCTCACACAAAAAAAGAACTACAGCAGGGGAAAAAACTTCCCAGCTGCCCCCTTCCAACTTCCAGCAGTAGAAACACAGCGTACCAAGGAAGCACTGCAGTGTATTCATCTGCTGACAGCAGCAAGGCAGCTTTCACACCAGCCTGCAGCCTCAGCTCTTGCCTGTCAACCACCTCATCAATGAACAGACTCTTCTTCCACTCTTATTTCCAACTTGGGCTGCAATTGAAAGCAGGAGAAGCAGATCATTGGGATGCAACAGGCATCCAACTATATTCCTGCTAGGAAAAGAAAGCGGTTTACTGATGACACAGCCCCCACTTTCTTATTAGCTCTCCACATACACCCTTTCCTATAAGCTTGGAGGACAAATAGGCAACTGGGCATTCTGTGTAGGACCAAATAAACACACTGGGAATACTCTGCAGGCCCAGCCTGAATACAAAGCACTGCCTGAGTGACTGTGCCCAGCAAGAGAGCTTAAAGCCAGAGATCAGAGTTGAGCAAAGAGAGAGAAAGAAAAGAAGAGGGAGAAGGAGCTGGAGTAAGGACAACTGTTGTGAAGGGGTGAAGAGCAAGGAGGAGATGGATTGAGACAGAAAAAGGAAGCAAAGGAGGGAGGGAGGAGATGGAGAGGGCAAGGAGGAGATGTGACAGACAACTTCGTCAAGCAAGGTGACAAGCTGAGTGGGGGAGTGTGCCAAGCAGAGGGAGCTGGGTGAGATTTGCAAGAGAGAGACAGGAGAGAGATATTCCAGCTCTGTCTCTCCGATGAACTTATCCATCCTTTCTCTCTCAGTGGACAAATCTCTGCAAGCACACTCTTCTCTTTCCTTGCTGGCAAGAGACAGTCAAGGACAGCAACAGAGAAAGGCAGATGAGGTACAGCATGTGCACAATTCAAAGGCTTTGGGCACACTCCAAGTCTCAGCAGTAGGTATAATAACAACAAGCCCTAAGGAGTGGGTCTAGCTGGTGGAGGAAGTAACCCCTTTTCTGTTCCTCATTCACATGAGATCTCCTATTACTGCTGCCCACACTTAGCACACTTTAAGGGGTGCTGTCCTCATATGCTGCCCTGAACTGTTTACTGAACAAAACCATGGATGGTTGCCTTCTGCAGCGTGGAGATGAGAAAGGCAATCTAACTATGCATACTTCTTCATGCTTTCTGTCTTGGTTTGGGGGATTTTGGTTGGTCGGTTGGATTGGAGTTCTATTGGTTGTTTTTCTTATCTTTTCAATGAACATGAGGCCAGTATTGCCCAGGGCCTGCCCTTATCCATACCCCCAACCAACAAGTTGTTCCATTTCAGCCAACTGCCTTTAGTGGGAAAGTTGAGGGGGAAGTCATTACAAGGGGGCTTCATTAGCTTCCTATCTAGGTCCGTGGTTCACAGGACCCAAAGGCAGCTACTCACAAGGTACTCACTTGTGTAAGGACTGTCTCAGCATACAGCCAGCACCCCCAAGTCAGCCCAGCTACACTCAGGAGTGATTTCAGTTAAATCCCAGTGTGACCCACGAAACAGACAACCAAGCCTGTGCGAGTATATGGCGGATGCACGCCATCAGCTGTGTGGACATGTGTGTCATTTTTCCATAGCATCCCAAAGGACTATGGAAAGCAGCTCGCTCCCTCACCTTTACCCCAGCTGCAGTTGCCTCTCTGCTGTGCTGCCAGCCACCACAATGGCCAGTGGCACAGGGTAACTGGGTAATGACAGCAATGACTGGCATGGGAATGTTAAGCAGTGAATCCAAAAGGATTACTTACAAAGAAGAGAAGTGATCTGGTGCTGTCAAGAGGTCCCTACAGGTTCTGCTGCTCATGGAGCAAAGAAGTGATGATGGGAGATGTCCCCATGGAAGCGGTGAGGATGCCCACTAAGCTGTGAGGTCCTGACCTCACTGGCAGGAATGAGAGCCCTGCTAAGTGGGACAGCCAGGATAAGTCTGTGGAGGCCTACCCAAGGAGCTGGAGAACAAGAATCTGCATGAGAAGTGACAGGGGGCTATGGAAGGCCTATCCCTGTTTGACCAGTGCACCAAAAGCTAAGGGGGGTAGCAGACATGAAAAGGGGTCTGTGGGCTGCAGCAGTCCCTCTCCCTCTTCTTCCACCAGCTTAAAACCTCCCCTGTCCCTTGACTCCTTTAAACCTGCCTGCTCTGAAGGGACAAAACAGGCTCCCCTGCACTGCGGTTTGCATGTGCCCCTGCTCATACAAGGACAGGGGCTCCAAATGCCCCTTCCCCAACAAAGCCCCAGTAAACAACTGCCTCAGCTGGCACAGGCTCCCTGCTCTGTAGCTGCAGGGAGAGAGACTACAGCTCATATTATATTGTATTTGGCAAAGGGGACAATAATTTTTCAGGGAGTAATAACTCCCTGATTCCCGCTTTTCTCCAGGCTCAGAGGACACCTGGGAATAGACGGGGGTTTCCTAACATCCCTGTGCTACCTGCAGCACTCAGCAGGGTTGCTGCCTTATCATGACGCTGGTTTTGTCCCTTTTGAGCATTTCCAATTCCAGCAGGCTTGTCTATGGCTGGTCATCTCTATCACAAGGCTCTGCTTTCTGTTCCCTGACAAGATGAGCACAGAGCCTGATGGTGGCCAGATTTCTGTTGGGAATCTGGGCTGGGGGTGGGAATAGATCTCGCTACTAAGGAACTAGTGTGCAGGAGTCACCCAGGCTTTGCCACTGTGGCTCCTCTCCTTCAAAGGAGAAGAAAGAGATAATGATGTTGGAACATTTCAACCTTTCTTTTTCTGAGCTTGATAGGCTTGGCCTGAGGCACCTTTCCTAGCAAAACCAGGCTGCTCCAGGATTGATTGGTCGGGTGCCGAGTTTAAAGGTAATTTTCTCTTGTCACATGCACATAAATTATTGTGGCTCAAGCTCCACATCTCACTTGTTCGACTGCTTTTATGCCCAGGCTCTGATGAGAGGTAAGAACCGCTTCCAGTGCTCCCCAAGCAGCATCTTATATAAATATATATCAAGAGCACCATAAGCATATACACGACGTTAGTGTCTGTTGGATGAGGGAGGAGGAAGGGGCATATGCAAATCTGTTCTAGCTGCAGAAGTAGCAACTAGAACCTTGTTTGCTCATCTATGAACCTGGTTAAAACGTTCTGTCCGTGAACGCCAGGACAAGGAAAACTCATCCACTCAGATTATTCACAAGGGGAGAGAAAAAGAGATGCACATGCACACACACACAAAGGAAGCACAGCTGCAGCCCAAGCGAATTCATTTTCAACATTCATGAAGACATTCACAGAACACTTCAGTGCTATATGCCTGAATTTTGCTGTTTGGAGTAAACACTTGAGCCAGTGCAGGCTGTACGCTGTAGGTGCAATACTGCAGCGAGGATTAGGGCTGGCTCTTGGCTTCAAGTCACAGATTCACACCACATCCCCTTACTTTAAGGCACAGACTCATGGTCTACTGATGTGTAGTTTCTACTATTGCTCGTTGCAAAACAACTTTGGAAATACCCACAGTCATCACATTCCCCACCCATCACGCAACCTTATGCAACAGAGACACACGTGCTCTGACATATTTAAACACAAAACCAGTGTCAAGCAACAGCAGCTCTGGCCTAATGTGAGGAGCAGACCCCTTTCCTGCTGCCTGCTTCCCTCTTCTTCTCCTCAGTTCACCCCCTTCATCGGTTTATTTCCCTCTGCGTCCTAAGCAGCTCACACAAGGGAAAACACTAGGGAACACAACGGAGACTCAGCTGAAGCCCTGAAGACAAGAGCTGTGTGCGTTGTTTCTTCCTCCTCCATAAATACAGCTGAGACGACGACTGGATAATTGGCTAAGTGCCTGTCAGCTTAATAACAGAGAGAGAGAGACACAGAGAGGGAGAGATTTGTATTTACTATTCAAAGTCATGGATGCTGCCTGCCAGTGGATTTCAACATGGGTTTTGTTTGCACAGCAAGGCCAGAAAGTGACTGGATGTGCAGCTCTGAGTCATGGTCTCCCTTGCCCAGCCTCATGTGAGGATGCACAGTCAGTCTGGGATGGGGGCAGTGAGCAAGCAGAGGTTGAGGTAGCTGTCATACAGGTACCATCCCAGTTATATCCCTGCATTCCTACACCGGAAAAGCACTATGACCTCCCCTGGTGAGGCACTGCTGTTACCAATACACTAAGTGACATCATGTTAGGGGCATGTTATTAAACATACCTCGTTTCACCAAAGAAAGCCTTTTCCCTTTCTAATTTCCATTCCACCTTTGCTTGTGATGGGTTATTCCACTTTCAGAAAATGCAGTATCACAAAGGCCCCAGTCATAGAATCATAGAATAGTTAGGGTTGGAAAGGACCTTAAGATCACCAGGTTCCAACCCCCCCCTGCCATGGGCAGGGACACCTCACACTAAACCATATTACCCAAGGCCTCATCCAACCTAGCCTTGAACACTGCCAGGGATGAAGCAGTCACAACCTCCCTGGACAACCTATTCCAGTGCCTCACCACCCTAACAGGAAAGAATTTCCTCCTTATATCCAATCTAAACTTCCCCTGTTTAAGTTTTAACCCATTACCCCTTGTCCTACCACTACAGTCCCTAATGAAGAGTCCATCCCCAGCCCTATGTGTGTGTGTGTATATATATATACATGTATATATATATATAGTGTGTGTGTATAAGGAGAGATGCTAATAGCCACCCTCTAACCATATACATACTGCAACTTCCTTTATCATATGTATGTGCACACACTCGCATATCTATGTATGCATGTGTGTTCATATAATGGCACCACCTGCTGCCAGACCTGCAAGTTCTGTGTCATCTGTTACTACATTTATTTAAGAGGAAAGCATCAACAGAGCACAGCCCCTTTTACACAGATCCCAACATACCCTCTCTCCACACACATATGCTAGATTTGATAATGAAGGCTTTGTATATAGAAGAGAAAAAGAAGAGCATTCGTGACTCGCAGTCAATACCGGCGCAGATGAGGATGTCCTCATCATGAGGGGAACCTCATGTTGTCACATTTGCTGGGTTGTTGTGTGGCTGAGCCAAAAGGCAACCGAAGCTAATGGATAGGTCGTGATGCTGGGTGTGCCTAAGCCCTGCTGCACAACCCTGGGCGAGTCCCCTCACCTCCTGCCTGTCCCCAACCCCTAATAGCCTTCACACCCTGTGGAACAAGGGATCTCTCTTACTCTCTGCTCTCATGGCACTTAATACAAAGGGTGCCTCAATGTAGTGGTGGCCTTTAAGTGCCACAACAATGCTACTAATAATCAAGGGTACAATTTTACTGCCAAGACTGTATTATTATGTAGCATTATACCTTTGAACATGCTTATTCTCATTTCTAGCAAAGGGTTCAGCTCAGTGCTCGCTGTTATATGCTAATTATAATTGTAATCTGAATAGCTTTTTCTCTTGAAATAACTATATTGGGCATAAACTTGGTTGTGATGCTGGCTTGCTACTTTGCCTGAGGTGCCTCTGTCCTCTAGTATAGCTTCATGTGTAGGATGCCAGGAAAATACTGAGACACCAACAGCAGAGTTTGCATAAGTTGCTTATATTGCAGGATTACATCAACAGTGCTATCATTACTGCTGATAATTTGATTTAGCCCATCCTTTGACGCATGTAACTTGAAGAAACTAAGTACCCATAGGATGGAAGTTCCTAAATGTGCTATCAGCCTGAACCTTCATACTATTTAAAAACACCTGGTAAAAATGGAAACTGCACATTCTGTTAAATGTTGTGTTTCATCAGTGAGCAAGCATCGGATTGATTTAATTCTTGATGAAAAGTTGATGCTTGGAAAAACTCAGGAACAAGAAGCCAAATTCTGGCCTTGGCGAGATCCCAGTTCTCCACCAGGCTGAGCATCATCTGAGCAGCACTCAGCAGCTTAAGCCCTGTGTGAGTCATTTGTACCTCTTTATTAGCAGTCCCCAGGAATCTGCCCCAAAGACAAATGTGGTATTTCTGACAGTGCCCTTGGGCTTTGGTGGATTTGTACTGGTACAATGGAGCAGATGGGAATAGGGATGTGACCCATTTTGGTTCTAGCTAGTCATGAGCTCCGTTTCAGAAGTCATTAAAGGCCAAATCACCCCTTGTGCCAGGACTACTAAAAGCCCTGGGTAACCTGCAAGTCACACTGATGCCCTCAGAATGGTGCTTTGAAGGCATTTTAGAGTGATGCTGTAATGGTTCCTGAGAGAAACCTGACAGGCTGTACAGGTACTTGGGTCCCATAGCACTGACTTCATCACCACTTTGCCCCTAAGCCATCTTAAGGGCCAAATACAACACAGAGGCACAGTTCCCTCCCTCCACAGTTTGCAGTAGCTGCCCTTCACTACTGCACATGTCCTGTCTTAGCCAAGGTCCTGTTGTTTCTCATCCCATTCCTATGCTGAAAGCACATAACAAAGCACAGGGTCCCTGTCTTTGCTCACCCAACGCTCTCAGAGCAGCGGAGGTAAGAAGGGATGCTGGAGGCAGGTAGACAGAAAGAGGACTTGGGGTTGGGGCTTGGTTTACTTTTCCCATTTTAATTAGTTTTGTGTGTTTGTTTGGAGATTCTTTCTTTCCTAACATCAAGCAGGGAAGCTGCATACAAAGCCTGGCAACCTCACTACCATAATCTTGCAAGCAAAATGTGGGCAGGAATTATAGCAAAGAGTCTACTCTCAATGCACAAAATAAGGGTCAATGGCTTTCTTCACTTGCTGAAAACAGAGTTAAATAATGAAACCTTAGTACATCTGACAGGCGCTCTGATGAAACACCCTGCTCTCTTCTCTTGGCTCAGCCCTTCTCACTTGTTGCAGGTCTCAGACCCCTCCTCTCTTTTCTCCCTTACTCTAAGGATCATTACCCTTTTCCCTGTGGACAGTCTATCATGAGCTATTTTTGTTCTCCCTGCAATTCCCTGACTTCCCCATGCCAAATACTCACTAAAAGTCATCAGCCTTCAGCAAGGCCAACAAATTAATCAAATCTGCTGCCAGGTCATTTAGGAGATGAGCCAGGATAAAGTTAGGAGCAGTTTTTAAAAGTCCATAGGAAGACAACAGTTGAAGTGCCATAGCTCCAAAAAAGTCATATCCAAGCTCCTGAGAGTAATTCTGTTCTGAGTAACAAGCTGCAGATGAAGCTCCAGAGGAGTGGCTTCCTTTAGGAACATTAGGGCTTATAATCAACTATTTTTCTCCACTTCATAGATCAGTCCACCCACCCATTCTCCCACCTACAAGTGTAATGCTATATACAAACGTATAAGGCCTGAAAGGAGAAGAATCATTCAGAATACCCCGTCCTTGGTGCTTTGCTGAATGATTTGTGCCACAATTCACATGAACAAAATGTTTTTTGTTATCTTAATCACTAGGTACGTGTTTTGATTTCTCTCCAACTGCGCATCATTTTTTTTTTTCTCTCCCTCCTACATTTCCATTTCCCTTCAAGCTACAGAATGGAGCTACCTGGCACTGGTAAAATGCTGCTGCACGCTTCCTCTTCCCTATGAAGTAGATGCATGGCAAAGATAGGTGATATGATCTCCATATAGAAATCTCTTACGTATCTCTCTGTGGAGGTAAAGATCTGCTCTAAACACAATTAGTATATATCATATAATGGTTTTCCCCATCCAGCTCTTTCCCTTGCATTGTCAGTAGTGGACCTATAGGAGAGGAAGAGCGAAATGCTAGGAGTTTTTCAAACACAACGCTCTCTTAAAGTAAGTTATCTTTTGGAGGGTCAGGAAAGCAAACCAGCCCTTGCTTTAAGAGACTGAGGAAGTGAAATGCCATCCTGCAAGACGTGTACAGGACAGAGGGAAATCTCTCCCCCTCCAGCCTCATGTTGCAGTTCGGTCACTTAGCACAGCCTGGCTTTTGCCTCTCCTCTGAAAGAGGGAGTGAAACATCTCAGAAACCTGGGGCTGGTCCCAGGGAAAGGGAGATGAGACAACTGCCCCTCCTAGGAAAGGTGAGAAGCATACAGCCAGCCAGAGCTGCCTAAAGAATGTGGAAAGGCAAAACCTGTGCACTCACCACAGTTACTTCTTTCTGAAGCACAGCTTGCCAGGAACACGTTACATTGCTCAGGGCAAGCAGTCCCATGGCCGGGTGGTGTGCTGCTCCTAACTGTGTCACTTGGCACACATCTGGCTGACACAGCTGGATCACCTCACCCAGGTGTTCTGTTTGAGCGCCTGACATAACACTGGTAAGCCGCACACTATCATGGAAACCACTCTCCCATGCAGCCCCGTTGATCTTGCTGACAAATGCTTTACATACAGCACATGCAGGCACCATCTCCACCATCCACTCAGCCCTCTCCTGCTGCAAATGCAGCTTTAGCACACAGTGTCTAGATAAACTCCAAAGCTCCAAGGTTAAGTGGGAAATAGAAACCCAGTGACCCCTGTCTGGGCAAGTGAGCTTAATGACTTGTCTGCTGCTGCATATACCAAGCATACACCGGCAAACATCTGCCTGAGCAGCCCCTCCAAAATTAATGATTGATGGAAGTGATTTGCCTTTAAAAATGGGATAAGTCAGCTGGGAGTCCCGCTAGAAAAGGGTTAATGGGGTATATGGATTGCTAGTGAGTGGAGGGAGAGGAGAGAATCCGGGAGTCGGAGGCAACACCCCTTGTTAGGTGTTTACCATGTCGCATCTAAACCCCTTCCGTCACATATGCAAGGCAGATGAATTACTCTGTAAATCCTATTACACTGTGTGGATAAATCTTATATGAGAGTTAACAAGTCTGGAGGGCTGGGGAATGGTAGCTGCTGAATGGATATTCCAGGATCAAAACAACCCAGCACACGGGAGCTGAGAGAAGCAATACGCATATATACACAAACACACACACAAATCCTTCTTCTAGCATCCTTCTGCCCTGATCCCATCTTACGAGCTCACATACCCCTCTATCATTAAATGGAAGGGATGCAGGAACCAGGGGATCACGTAGCAAAGTATTTGGTGACATCTAGCAGGATTTATTTCAGAGAAAGGAAAAGAAAACTTTGCTGCTGCTGTTAGCTTTACTAGCGGATTGCTCCCTTGATGCTTTGGGGTATGTGCACTATCAGCTCCTCATACAGATTACAGGCTTGTTTCAAATCATGACCAGTAGTTTTATAGCCGTCATACACACTGTGTGTGCACATGCTCACATGAGCTGGATTTTCTTTCTGTAGGGAAGTTACTGCAGGTAGAAAAAGGAGCCCACAGGAAAAAGATGTGTGCATTTCAGCTAGTTGGGACGCTCCTGACTGAAAGCCCAAGTAGCTTCAGAACTACCTTTAGAAAGCCTGCACAACGAATAGAGAGACATAACACTCAATACTGCCGCTGAACAAGGCTTCGTGTGTAAAGACCCCCTCATCACAACAGCTCAGACATGCAGGCACAACGTACGCCTGTTTACTTAGCCCTGCAAAGAAAGCGACACAGAGAACCAGATACAAGCCTCATAAACGCTGGAGCTCTTACACCATTTTTTCACCAGCTTTTTTCAACTATTGTATCCATCCCCCCTCCTTACAGGGCAGAAAAATGAAGAAGTACAATTAAAAGCCAGAGTTTCCCAAAAGAACTTGCCTGTGAGTTCTGGCAGCACCAGGGATAAAGTTTTTGCATGGGTACAGGAAGAAGCAGGGGAAGATCAATAGAACATCTGGCAAACACAGCTGGATCCGTTTTCGATCTCTCTATTGATATGGCAGGGCTGGTGGAAAATGTATGTTCACGAGAGCTGGCTAACACCAGCAGATCTTTCCCCACTGAAACCCTTTTGATCCAGAGCACTACACAGAGGAGAGTGGTGGCAAGAAGTGCTCAAAAGCTTTTCAATTCCTTTATATATATATATATATATAAGCATAAATACACACGCAGAGCTTGTTTGTAGCAGCAGCTGCTGCTGCAGTTGGAGAGATAAAACAACACACACGCTCCCAGAGACACACAGGCACGAATCTGCACCGCATCACATGTGTTACGTTGCATACATGGCAATACAGTGCACATACAGGAAAGGAAAAGTTGGCAAAATGCCCTACCTGAGGATGGCTGTGTCCCCCTGCCTCACGGTGATGTTATCGGTACCTCGGGTAAAATCCACGCTGCGGACTGGCAGCCCTGTAGGGAGAAGGCAAAGCAATCTCAGTAGGACCAGCGGTAATTGTTTCCGATCAGGCTGAGCCCTCGCTACCATGGCTGGTCTCGTCGAGTTTCGCTGCCTGTACTTGTCTCTCTCTGCCTGGTGCGTGTGGATGGATAGACGTAGAAAGAAAAACAGTAATAATAGTGTACAACTCTCGCTCTGATCGACAGCCCCTGAAAGGGGAGGTGGTTTCACAGTCCTCCTTAGCTGCCACTTTCTCTTGTGCTTTTCAGTCTCTTGCAGGCTTCTTCCCCCTCCTTGCCTTCTTTTTTAAAGCTTCTCCCCCCAGAAAAAGTCTTAGCACAACCTTCAATTGAAACAAGGGAGGAAAAAAATGAAAAAGCCAAGAGGAAAAAGTCAGGTAGCAAAATAATTTAAAAATAACAACAATTAAATCGACCCGTTTGGAGTGATGGAGAGGGGGAAAAAAAAAAAAAAAGCCACCACAGGAAAAGAAGCAGTACGAGTCCTGTGCCGCCGGGCTGCGCAAGTGGATGGTCCTGCTCCAGTGCGCGGCTGTGCAGCCTCCCAGCCCCGAGCTCCCTTCCTAACCCACTTTCCCAGGCGGAGCGAGGCAGGGAGGGAGGGAGCGAGGGAGGAGGAAGGGAGGGAGGGGAACGAGGGAGCTTCACTCGGGAGACGGCAGCTCGGCACCACCGCGGCAGCGGGAGGGGACCCGACAGCGGCGCTCCCCGTCCCTCTGCCGGGGGTACCGCCAGCCCCGGGGACCCCGGTACCCCCCCCACTGTAGAGCGGGGCTGCCCCGAGCAGCCAAGGGCCTCGGCTAGGGAGGGGAGGGACGGACGGAGGGGGGCACTGCAGCAGGGAGAGGGGCTTGTGGAGAGATGAGGGCTGGAGGGCAGAGGGGGGAAGCGCCGAGGGCTGGAAAGGGGAGGAGGGAGAGGCAGAGAGGGAAGGGGGTGGGGGAGAGCGGCGCTGGAGAAAGAAGGGGAAGGGGAGCGCAAGCGGGGAACTGGGAACAGAGCAGGAAGAGGAGAAGGCTGGAGCAGCCGAGAGCAAGCAGCACAGGCGGCAGGGTAGAGAGGATGCAGGAAGATACGGCCAATATCCACAAGAGGAAATACTGAGGAAGGAGGGAGTGGGGGGAAGGGAGAGAGCAAAGAAGCTGTGGCCAAAACTACAAACAACTTAGGTTTGCGGCCTGAAGCCACAAGCTCGCTGATTTACAGAGCGGCATCCTTGGCAACTGCCTCGGCAGCCTCACCCCTCGCTTCACCCCCCGCCCCCCCCATCAGACTTCGCTCTCAACCACATCATCACATCCCTCCCTCCGCTCAGCCCTTCCCGCCCCCCACCTCGTTTCCCAGCCCCGGAGGGCCGGCCCGGGGACAAAGCCGGTATTGAGGCGGGCGCTGCGGTGTGAATGCCCGCGCTGTCCGCCCCGGCTGCCCGCAGCTGAGCCCCGCGCCCGGCGGCAGCGCTGCCTGCCCGGCCGCGCTCCCACGGCTCGCGTACCATCGCCAGCGCTCGGGGAGGGACGGGGGATAACGGGCAGGGATAAGTCCTGTGCTTGCTGATGCCTGCCTGCCATTCCCCCGAGCCCGCTCTCCTCTGCCTGCAGGAGGGATGGGGAAAGCTGCTGCTCCAAGGGCTGTTTCGCTTAACGTAACCGTTCGATGGCGACAGCACGGCGTGGAAGCACAGAGGGAAGGAGGGGGGCGATTGAGAAGCAGGTGCAAGGAAAACCATGGGGAACTCCACTGATAGTGGCTGTTTTGCGTGGTCACAGGGCTGCTCTGTGTGTGTGTGCGGGAAGGGACAAAAACAGGTCTGGAACAGAGCCTGCTTCCTGAGCCTTGTGGGGATACAGCGGACCCAAACTAGAAAGGCTCTGTCATACAAATGGCCACATGGGATCAGATCAAAGATCTAACCCCGTGTCCGGTCTTTGACCACAGCCTCAAGCCCATGCCTACAGAAGGACACCAGCACAAGGCAGGCGTGCAGTGCTACTGCCCCAGGGCACTGCTCTAATTTCCAGTGATCTGTGGCTAAGGCATGTCCCCAGCCGGTGGCAGAGCCTTTGTAGTTAATGGCCCTCGATTGATTTTCTTCTTCTGAGGAATGCATCCAGTTGCTTTCTGAGCCCCTAGAAACTGGCCCCTGCAGCCTTGGTATAGAAAGGCTGTGCTAAGAGTACTTAAACAATCCCCACATGTGTTAAAGGCCCACAATATAAGGGCTAAGGTCATGACACAGCTGCTCCAGTGCCACACAGGCAGCGGCAAAAGAGATGATGGCTTTGTATACAAGCCAAGGACGCTTCCCCAGCAGGAGACTTGGTAAGGATGGCACCAGAGAGGGGGAGCAACAAGAAAAGGGTTAATCCACACGTTGGATGTTCCTAAGCCACTGCAGAGACAGCTTTCACCTGATGGGTATTGCTCTGAAAACCATGCTGCTGGTAGACTAGTAGCCACTGCTCTAGGGTGACAGACAGCACAAGGGACAGAGGGATGCCATCAGGCTGCTGGCATCCCAGATGATGGGCATGACCAAGAGGAAACCTCTGTACTCTTGTGATGGAGTTCCAGTATAGCTGAAACACTTGGTCCCATATGAAGTTACCAGTGACAGAAACACACCCCTTTTGTGAGAGTGTTGCATGGCTCCTTTCTACAAGGGTCTCTCACATATGTTTCCTCTACATTTAAGTAAGAGCTATGGTATGTTAATTAAATGCCAGTTGAGTAAGGAAAACATATTTGTCAAAGATTAACTATTATGCAATGTAAGAAGCATCTGCCACCCGACTGCTAGAGCTCACTAAATATTTCCTTATCTCAGAGTATTTACTTAGGAGGCAATAACTATCCAGTTAAATCTAAATTTAATGCTTAGTTAAATATAGTTCATTGAAAGTGGCACCAATATGTTTTATACAGAGAATAACAGAGGGGGTTTCAGGGATGGAGAAGAAAGGAATCCTGTTCCTAGACTCTGCTAGCAACCTCACTTTCGGTGGGGCTGCATGTGTCTGTGCCTGTCTACAAAGTGGGGTGCATTACAACTCATTTGGAGGCCCCTCTCTGCTGATACGGAAGTACGGGGGAAGACTTCATCGTCTTACTTATTGACACAATCCTCATTAGAACCACCGTAGCATAACTACTTAATAATAATAGTAATAATCATAATAAAGGGAGAGATGAGGAAGAAATTCCCTTGAGGGTCTTGTAAGCCTTGGGAACAGTAAAACAAAACCACCCTCTAAAGCTGATAGGTCTTACTTGCTTTTCGAAGCGTACAGAAGCAAAAGGAAGGGGTTGCCTGGGTGTAAAAGGCCAAACGAGCAGGAATCACACAAATCCCAGGAGAAAGCCTCCTGAGTCAAATAAATAATGTTATTTTTGTACGTGTTCCCAGAAGTAATAACTCTCTGGACCCATCTCCCCCTGCTGGAAGCAGATAAGGAAACAGCAGCTCTGTTTCCCAACTTCCCTAACTTCTGAAGACTTGAGGGAACATTCACGTAAGCAATTGGAGCATGGACAGCACAACTCCAAACTGCCATCTTTTAAGGCCATTTCCCAATACTTCTGGAAGGTGCAGGGCTGACTGACCAATTTTTGTCGCTATGCATTTCAGGAATGGATGGGGCTGCATGAGCCCTACAGGTACGACATCACCCTCCTCCAATGCAAAAACACCTCGTTCAAAGGCAACATAGCCTAGAGCAACATGCTTTGATGAGCACAGGCTGTACCACAGCACCAAAGCCATGACAGAAATGCTTGGATGAAAGGTTTATGGAGATGCCTGTGTTTCCATGCTATGGGTGTGGGGTGGCTTTGTGTGCAAGCTGGAAGGAAAATAGCAGCACAAGTAGACATAGCCCTTACTCTTCCTGGCTTTGATGAAAACATGCTGAAGACATCACGATCTGGGTATCTAAACCAGCCAACAGAGAGACTTCCAATGCTGGCCCTGGATAGGCAGCCTCCACTGAGATATGCAACTGACATGCTCTGGGGCTGGAACTCAGGTCAACTCTGCCTATCAATGTGGCAAGTCAGGTTTGAAGTGACTCAGGGACCGACACTGTGAAAGCCTGAAGTGCCATCTGTTTTTCATGGGGAGCCAACAGACACTGAAAGCATGGACTGTGGCCACAAATGGGGATGGCTTTGTTTTTTGCATTTGAGGTGTCTAAAAGCAAAGAACAATCCATGAGCACTTCACTCAATGCCAACTGCAACAGCCATCTGTATGATGCGGATGGCTGCCCTCTAGGAGCTGGAATGAAGCTCATCATCTCACACCACAAACAGCAGCAGAATGGCAATTGCTGTTGCTTAACTGTCATTGACTACCAACCACTGGTGACCTGTTCCCAAATATTGCTGGGATGGGGGAAAAGGCATTGCTGATAAAACACAAACAGAGAACTGCTCACACAAGTCTCCAGACCCTCTCATGACCAACACAGTTGTTTTAAGGGGACTGCATAAATGCTCTGCTGGAAGAGTCCAAGTACCAAGGGACTTTATTGAGGCTATCTGCAATGATGAGTGAAAACATATGATGCTTTGTGAGCTATAATGTGGTTAGTCAAGATACACTGCTGTTCTCAGCAGCAGGGCCAGGTAAAAGCTTTTCAGTCATGCAGAGAAATGCCTCTTTGTTGCATCAGCAGAGGAGTTATGGAGAGGAACAGGGAAGAGCCAAAGGGATTTCAGCACATGGGAAGGAAGATTAAGGGACCACGGCAGGGGAGTGATGAGCTCTGCTTCCTGTACCTGCTGCTGCTACATGCACATATTTCTACCCTGATGTGTAAGGGCAGCATCCCACTCTAGTTCACAAAGCAGCTTCGTTTCACTCTCCTTTGGTTCCTAGGATGCAGGGAGCCACAGGAGTAAAAGAGAAGAAGGAAAAGCAGGACTAGGAGAGAGGTGGAAAATCCTTTCAATGCAGTAGGCACCTCTAGAGACAAATGGAGGAATTGGGCTTCCAATGGTAAAGACCCTTCTCAGACTTCAAGAGAAAGTCCCTGTGGGCCATGCCGTGTCCATTCCTTCAGTAATACCTGCCCAATAAAGTGGCCTCTGTCTATATGAGTCCACAGTCTGTTGGAAAGAGCAGAGAAATACTTTATGTGACACAACTGAAAGGAAGACAGTGCTAAGGACAGGATGCTGTCTACCAAACTTCATCCTGCACACAATGGAACATCAATGCCACTTATTTAAACCCCCAAGACAATTTTGGAAGACATGTTATAGGGAAAAACTCTGCAGTCTGTAAAAATACATGTGTATGATGGCTCTAATACTAGAACTGTTCCAGCATGTGTTTTATTTGAAGACAGACATGGGGTGTATGAATATTTTGCAAGTCTGTAAATTAAACTGGTTTTTGATGCTGAAAATCAGAGCCAGCCTGAGGCTCACAACAAGACATGTAATGCAACAAGACCAAGCTTCCTCTGAAGTTAAGAATTCATTAGGTAGAAGGATTTACTGCATCAAGAGTACTCAGATGGGTCATAACTATGGATGATAGCATGCATGCACAACACCTCTAAGAGCAGTCACTGAGCTGCAACAGAACTTCCTCCTGCACAACAGCTGATTTTCACCAGTTTGTAACCCTGTTACCATGCAATCGATCTAGTTTCGTAATTGATCACCTTGGTGTGGACAATTTAGAGGCCAAGGGCCAGGTTCTCCGTTGCTGTAAGCTGACATATCACCACCACTGTCAAAAGAGCTGTGGTTATTCTCACCAGCTAAACACGAGGCCTTGAGCTCTGAAGTTCATCTACTTCTGCGCTGTGTGGGTAGAAAACTGTGCTATCTGTCTCCTTTGAAAGGGAAAACCTTGCTCAACTGGATGAAGAGATTTTTGTGCTCAGACTTCCCAGGAAGTTTCACCTTTAGTTAAAGACCAAATCTGAGTGTTCAGCAGGAGGAAAATAACAGCGTGATGATGCCTTTTTTTCTTTCCAGCAGGATATGACCAAGTGGGATTAGAGAATTAGCACTGCAGTTGGTTTGTGGCCTTAATTACTGGTTGCTGCCACAGCAAGTGCTTGTAGAACTACAAAGTCATTAGCAACAGGTCCTTTCTACTTAAGAGGAACAAGACAGAGAGAGCGCTTCCCTGTTAGTTATGACTAAACTTGCCCTTCTGGCCTTACGAGTGAAACAAACATGAAAGCAATCAGTAGTATTAAGAGCATGGCACTGCCTTTTCCCATCCAGCCTGGCCTGAAATGTCTCCAGGGATGGTGCATCCACCACCTCTCTGGGCAACCTGTGCCAGTGTCTCACCACCCTCATTGTAAAGCCTGAATCTCCCCTCTTTTAGTTTAAAACCATCACCCCTCATCTTATTGCAACAGGCCCTGCTAAAAAGTCTCTCCCCATCTTTCTTATAGGCCCCTTCTAAGTACTGAAAGGCCATGCAATAAAGTGCCCCCAGAACCTTCTGCAGGCTGAACAACCCCATTTCTCCCAGCCTTTCTTCATAAAAGAGATGCTCCATCCCTCTGATGATTTCTGTGGCCCTAATCTAGACATACCTCCCACAGAGGACAGCTTCAAGATCTCTTTTTATATTTGGGAGTGAAATCATTGCTTTACCAATGTCAAGTAACACTTAATGAGTGAGACAGAGTCAGGGTTCAACCCTAAAGGTCTCTAAATAATTCACTTCCCACAGGAAGGCCACAGCTCTATCTGCTTAGACCTCCTATCCCCCAGAACTTTCTTCCCAACGCTGGTGAGTATTTACAGCCCTCAGCACAAGTCATTAGGAGTGACTTCACAGAAGGAGGCTAGAATAGTTAACAGTCCCTCCCAGCACACAAGCAGAGATGACCTACAGGTTGGGATGTTGGGGGGGGACTTCGGAGATATCCAGTCCCAATTTCCTCTGTGAATTTGGGTAAATCTCTTAATGAAGCCCTTATAAAGGTGTAAAAAACTAACCTCCTCAAGCTCCCTCTGCCTTCAGAGAGATAATCTTCTCTTGAGGACACTTTAAAGCAGATGCCTAATTTAACCATTTTAAATTGTCCTGTCTCTCAGGTGATGTCAGAATTTCCGGCTATATAACAGAGATCCTCATATAGCCTCAGCTTCCAATACTATTCCAAGGATGAAACACCAAAGACTGCATGGTGATCGTACACTCCAATAGAGAATGACCCTACAAGACACAATCTGCAGAACATGCCAGGTATGATCTATTTCTAACGTACTCGTTAACAGGCCCCAAAACAACCTCCTGGCATTTGTAAGGGATGTCAGCATTGCTGCAGAGAGGAATTCTATACATCTAAGAGGTGGACAAACCCATCCTGCTGAGCCTTGCTGCATATTCAATGAGCTGCTCTGGCATGAAGTTCTCAACACAGTGCTAATGGAGGAGAATGATCATTCTGACAGTGATGATTTGGAAGAGAGCTCCAAAGTCTTGCTGAAATGATACACGCTACACATTCATCACCACCAGAGGACTAATTTTTGTGTGAGGAATAGAGTGCGGCAGGGTGCTGGGCTGTGAATTTTCTTGTCCATTACAGAAGCTCCAACACAGCTTTTAAGAAACTTAAAATGAGACCTTCCGTGAGACAAGGAAGACTCTCAAGACTTGTGATGCTATCAGGAGACCAGTCACTGTCAGAAGGCTTCATGCACAACAAGCTGACAGAGAAATTTGTATGCTGGAATTTGGAGAAAGGTCCCTTTGAAACTATGACCTGCCTGAATTAAAGCTTCTGGAAACACTTCCAATCTTTTCACAGGGTTCAGGTCTGAAAATGAGGAAAATGCATCTTTAACATGTCCAGATTTTCGAGATGGCAAGTCAGGAGGACCGTCCCACAGATGCAGGCTCAGTTAATACTATTCTCACAGGATACAGGTCAGTGACATTTCTGCATCAGCGTTTGGAGTCAGTGCCTGCTAATGTTTCACATCTTCTCCCCTTTCCCACACTACTTCTAGAATCATAAAATGCTTTGGGTTGGAAAGGACCTTAAGGTAGATCTAGTTCCAACCCCCCTGCCATGGGCAGGGACACCTCACACCAGACCATGTCACCCAAGGCCTTGTCCAGCCTGGCCTTGAACACTGCCAGGGATGGAGCATTTACCACTTCTCTGGGCAAACTGTGCTAGTGCCTCACCACCCTCACAGTAAAAAACTTCTTCATTATATCTAACCTAGACTTCCCTTGTTTAGGTTTTAACCCATCACCCCTTGTCCTATCACTGCAGTCCCTAATGAAGAGTCCCTCCCCAGCATCCTTGTAGGCCCCTTCAGATACTGGAAGGCTGCTATGAGGTCTCCACGCAGCCTTCTCTTCTCCAGGCTGAACAGCCCCAGCTTTTCCAGCCTGTCTTCATAAAGGAGGTGCTCCTCACCCTGGTATTTTCAAGTTTCTCTCCCTTTCCTAGGTTGCCCCCATGTCCCATTTCTGTCAGGCCCAGTCATATTCATACATTTTAAAGCCAGGAGGGACTTCTCAGACCATCCTGTCCAGCTGCCTACCCCAAGCCACAGAAACTTACCTGCTTCTTCCAGCAAGAAGCCACAACCATTACCTCAGCCAGAGCACCTTGTTAAACAAAGGCTTTCAGCTTTGGTTTAAGCAGTCCCAACTGCAGAGATCTACCCTACATAACTGGGTTTAATGATTTATTACCACCCTAGGTTAAGAATTTTTCATGTTTCAAGCACAGTTGGTGTTTCTTTTATTATCCAGCCACTGAATCAAATCATGCTTTTGTCTGCTTAGGTTAAACAGTCATCTGTTGTTAAATACCATCTCCTTGAAAAATCATGTTGTACCTCTGTGAGTCTCACTTTCTACCACTGCTGGTCCTAGTCCAGCACTTTGCCACAAATGATCAACACCTGATGCCAAATAGGGTGTTTGCAGCAGCCTCTAAGAGAGCTGGCAGATGCCAGCCGAATGGCACTGCTCTGGGGATGAGGCCAGACAGCACAGAAGCAGGGCCAGGAGTGGGGATTTTAGGTCCAAGTCTAAACATGGGGAAGGCAGAAGTAGAAGTGCGTGTGTGGGGAATGATTAAGGATGTGCACACCGAAAGGTGCAAGAATAAAGTAGCTTCGCAGGGAGAGGAGGCATTTTGCTGGAGGTGATTTCAGTAGCTGGTTCTGTGAGACAGGACTGAGATGCCTTCAGCAAAGCCCTGTGCTTGGATGCAGTGGCACCTGTACCTCCTGCAGGCTTCACTGCTTGCAGCAGAAGCCCCATCCCATCTCATATTTAAATCAACCTGCTTAAGGCAAAACAAACCTGAGTGTGGACATGCTTACTGACTGCCCAGGTAAAGCAATACTTCTCAAAGGACAGAAATACCTCTTGGAACTGCTGCTTACAACCCTGCTAAGGCTGGGCTAGATGAAGCACACACATCCTGAAACAGCTCCCTAAAGCAGAGGTCTGGGGGGCATTCATAAAATGCTTATAAAGAAGCTTACAGGCAAAAGTAAGAATAAGCTGATGTTCTCCTGGATGGGTGTAAAATCCCTACGACAACTTGTCCTGGCAGAGCCAGGCTCAGACCCTGAAGTGTCAGCAAATACACCCCCTCTACTGACAATTAGCTCCAGCAACCTGTTAGATCCAGCACCTTGCAGTGCTTTATGAAGCAGAGTGGACAATCCGAACAGGAATGGAAGCATTGCTTCCTGTGAAATCCCGGGGGATTTGTGCATGGGCCTGGTTTTCAGCAACACTGCATTACCTTCCTAATTTATACAACACATCAGTGTTTTCTGAATAATGTAGCGAGCCTGCTAGCTTCTTCCAGCAGGCAGAGATCAGGGAAGGGCAAAGAGCAGGTTGGTCAGAGCACCTTAGCATCTGCCTGAACAAAGGCAGGGAGTATGAAAACATCACTGCAGCTGGATCCGACCAGAGCAGGGTAACAAAGAGAAGCCCAAAGAAAACCTTTGATGATGAGATGGAGCTCTGAGTAAGGCACTTCCACACATCATTACTTGCCCTCTGATAAAGGAAGGGACTGGAAAATGAACTCCAGATACCAGACATATAGCACTTGTGGTTGTCTCAGGGGATATCTATCACTGATTACTTTTTAGTCAAAGTCATTGTCTGTAAGACCTTTTCACCCTGTTCTTTCTGTCTGTAAGGAATCATCCCGTGTTTGCCAGACATAAGTGGGAATTGGGGGAAGAAGGGAAAGGAGTGTGTGTGAATGTGTGAAATGAAGGCCTTGGAGTCACTCAGACATCTGCTTCCGTACTTTTGGTAGGACAACCACTTTCACATATGGTCAGAAGAAGGAATGGTTTACCAGAGCTGCTTTTCAGAGCAGTTTACCAGGTTTACCAGAGCTGTTGAGTGTATAGCACAAAGGAGCTGGCAGGAAATCTTTACAGGCTTAGGATGATAAAACACATTGCCAAATGCAATGAGTACCTGCCCAAGCAAGCCCTTGCAGCCTCCTGATTCCATGAGGGTCTGAGGTAGAAAGAGCTTAAAGCTCAAAGAATTTTCCCATTCGAGTTGTCTGTCAGTGTCTGAGATGCCAAAGGCAATCCTGATAGGCAAAACCCCCTTGGACAAATCCTGACCCTAGTAAAATCAAATGGAGCTTTGCACTGACTTCAGAGGGGCTTTGACTTCACCTCTTGAGTCTGCCTCTCGCCCTCATTCCCTGTAAATTCCTCATGGCTGGAGGATAAGCACCACACAAAGAACAAAGCAAACATGGAAATTTAAGACATGCCTTCACTTCACATCCATTTAACTGAATTACAACAATTTTCCAGCAAGCTCATTGCTCGTCAAAGTGAGGAACAAACAGTGAATCTGACGGGCCTCAGACAGACCCTGCATAAGCAAATTAAGTGCAAATGTCTCCTGCTTCCAGCCTTGTCAGGACACCCCTGTTCTGTCCATCAACATGCCCTGGTATTCCTACCAACTCTCCCCATCTGCTGATGTAGCTTAAGTCCTGAAAAGATGAAGCTGCTATTGCCCATGAATTTTTAATGTAGCAAGGGAAAGGCTGCAAGAAGAAGATTTGGTGGCATTTACTCCTTATGATCAAAGCCATTTCATGTCTCTTGTGTGATATTATTAGAACACAATATGAAGTGAAAGCGGTGTTCAGACTAAGGTCCCTATTCAAGAAGCATTTTCTTCAGAGGACAATGCAAGAACCGGTGCTAGCAGGAAGCCTGTATTCTTACAGCATTTCTTTGCCCATGTGTATCTGCAGGAAATTACACGACAGAAAGAGCCAAGCAGGTACCTTGAGTCCAGTCCCCTCTTACCACAAACATGATTTTCAATGGAATGTCTCCACTCATCTCTGAATGCTTCCCAACACCCAAAAGCACTTGTATGGCCAGCAGTAAGACACCTGAGTCTAAAGAGATAATATCCCACAGAAAGAGCTGTATTTTAGGTTTCTGCTGCCACTGGTATTTGTTAAATAAAACATCTAGGGGATTACAGGAAAAAGTCTATGTACCAAAAGCAAAAGTCAGCTGCTAGTAAGAGTAGCATGTAGCTAGCTGTAAGTTCTCATGTCCCAAACCCAGCACATGTTTCTGTTCTGAGCATGTGCTTGGAACATACCAAGCAACCACTCAGGAAAATATAATGACAGAGAGAGAACAGACATGCCCTGTCTCTCTGTTCTATGACTAGCTGGGTCAATACTCTAGTGCCAAGAGGCAGATGAAGACCATACAGGAAGATCTGTTTAGCATCCAGCAAGGAGACGAGGAATTTTTAGCTTGCACGAAAGAGGATACTGGGGTTCAAACAGATTTGGCTCCCTGGAAGTCTGGATTAATTCCAGACCTTTTCTCTCCTCCTGTCTACTAAAGGACACAATGGAGTATATGCACCAATGCAAGTTTTTGAGAAGCTTTTTCCTCTGACTTCAGACAAACTCTCTGCATATCCCTGACAAACACGGACACATGGAATATTTCCCTGGGAAATATCTGCGCTAGTTGAATATGCTGTAATTACAAATTGCCCTGTCTTATCTCCATAGAATCATAGAATGGTTAGAATTGGAAAGGACCTTAAGATCATCCAGTTCCATCCCCCTTCATCACTCAATCAAACAATAAAACTCAGACACCAAGAGGCCAAGATGATCCTAGCTACAAGCAATATATCCCATACAGATCACACCATTGTTGTTTGAGACCTTCCTGGAACAAATCCGTCCACTGTTGGTGTTTGAGGAGTTCTTCATGAAATCCAGTGCCTTGTTCACATTATACCTCTGATAATGCATTGCTCATACCAACTGAGACTTCCAGCCTCTGTTCCATGGAAGGCAGATATCTGTAAGCAAGGGTCAAGGCTCAACAAGTAGCAAGGATACCTGTGCAAAACTATTTGCTCACTGAGTCACACTGCTGATATAAGACTCTTGACAGCTCACTGTAAACCATGCTGGCTACACATTTGCACTAATATCACAAAAGCAAAGTCAAGGAAAACACAGCTGAAGTGAAATTTTGGTAAATTTTGGTACATTTTGGTAAATGTAATGGCTGGAAATGAATGTGGACGGCTGTCATGGAGATGTTTACAGGGGTAACAGCCTCTGAATGGCCCCTGCTGTTTTTATGGTCCTCTGAGCTGGACTCTGATGAAGGATCTCTACTGTACAGCTCCTTCTATGCCACTGTGAAAATGAAGCACTGTTGATTGACGCAGACACATGAACACTCAAAAATGTCCAAAGCAAACTTCAAGCAATCGACACTTCATATATAGCATGGTTGCAATTCCTTGAAGCTTTGCAATGAGAAAGCTCCGTGAAGCAGAAGATCTGCTCATTCACAGGAAAGCCGGAATAGGTTTATAGCTTAAACCTTTGGACTGAAAAGATGGTTTGCTCTTGCTGGCACAGAGAATTGCACATAGGATTTAGCTTTCACACAGGATGACCACTTAAACAGCACAACAGAGCTACAGGTGATTCACTAGACCCTGCAAGTCCATAAGGAAAGAGACTGTTGAAGGAGGGGCAGGGTACAGTTCTTTGTGGAAAGGGGAATATGACACCATTATGCTTTGTGTGTGTGTGCAAGCGAGGTTAGACTGACATGTGTGATATTCCGTCCTACTGGATGACTAAAAAGGAAAAAGTTGTAAGCTCCATGGTCTTTTTGTAGGGGAATAATGCTGCCAACAAGAAAGCAAAACAGATCAGCCTGGACAGAAATGGCAGAAAACCCATTTTATCTGGAGATCAAGTCTTCTTATAACTTCCAATATGGTTCTCCAGCTTTCTAACGATCTACTCACTCCCAGAAGCCAAGCTTAAAGTACACTTTTTAAGCACATTGACCAGGGTTGAGTCAATGTCTTGATGACTGAGGAACATACAATGTACTCTTAGTTTGCTAGATGTATTCAATTCCCAAGAGAAAGATTCAAGATGTCACCAGTATTGAACAGATGACCCTTAGCTCCGTACTCAAGAGCTTTTAGGATGTTACGCTGGGGTCTATTATTTCTAGTTCCTGTAACATGTTTCCATAAAGCTGCTGAGTGTTTGGATAGCTGTATGGGAGATGAATGAAGCTGAGTATACAAAAAGAAGTATTTTGTGATTGGAATATGATTATCAGGCTAATGAAGCTCTAATGGCAAATCCTAAAAGGATGCACAAGCTGCTGAACTTTGTCTTGAACTGCTGGAATGAGGGAATCGGACAGCGTTCCCCAGCAGGTTATAGCTCTCATCTTCCTCAACTATTTTGCCAGTGTGGAAGGCTGCCAAATTCTACCATCCCTCTGCAGGATGCAAAGCTGTTCTGATGACTCATCTGGCAACCACAGCAACTAAGCCATATTAGTACTAAGGCAGATAGAAAACTTTGGAAAATTAAGGTAAAGGGAAATAAAGTTTAGGACTAAGAATTGTTTCAGGAAAAAACAACCCAAAGCATTCAGTGGCATTTCTAGATTCTCTCCTTTTGTCTAAGACCAGCCAAAGAAATAATTAATGCTTTCTGATTATTTCTTAACGCAGCTTGGAATATAAGCAATGAGAAAGAAAGAAGAAAAAGCAGTGTAAAACAATTTAGTCTTATTCCCTCATCAGAACTCCTCAATAGGAGACAGAGGAAGCCTACGGTAAGTCTGGTATTCATATAAAGAAAGGAAATCAAGGGCTGCATTTAGGATTTTAACTTGGTATAGATGCTCTTTTAAGAAAATTACTGTTATATGCCCTGTCCATAGTGGGATTTGGGAAGTGCAAAGAACACGTATTTAACTAGCTAATGTGTATTAACAGCTTAGCACAAGTAAGGCAGTACGCTTCCATAATGGATTAAAAAAACATCAGTTAAACCTTAGGCTACTACTTGCCATTATGCTTAACATATGTTAAAATCACACTGCCTTGTTTTCATTAAGCTGTTAATACATGCCCACAAAGACAGCTTCACCTAAAAGCTCCCATGAGAAAGACCTCATGGTTTAACTATGTTGGCAAACCCATCCGAAGTTGACATACTGCTGATGCAGCTGTAACACACTTCCTATCTCTTCATTCCCCCAGTAAACACTTGGCAAGATTATGAGGCCAGAGAGCTGTACCTGCACTTTAGCTCTTGTAGTGTCACGTTCAGCATCACGTCTCCTCATGCCTACGATTATGTATAGCATGAACCTGATCCTGGACACAAAGAAGTTCAGGCCTGCTGGCAGGTTGACAGAATTCCAACTGCTGCATGCCAATTCACACAGGCAAATGGAGGCTCATCCTGAAACTGTCTTGCTTTGATTCATGACATCTAACCATAGGGAAGGAAAGAAAACACTACCTATCCCAGTACCTTTGTGAATCCAGCCTGACTTCTCCTTTCTAAATGAAAGCATTTGGTAGGATTTCCTCAGATCTATACAAGCTGCTTTTACATGGCTCAAAATCAGTTTTTCAACACTAATTCCAAAAGAAAATCTCTGCCTCTGCTGAACAGTAACACTTTAAACATAGGCGCTACCCCATCAGAGTAAAGGCTGTCCCCATATATTCTTCGCTTCCCTTGTGCTGTTTCTCTGTGCCATTCGCTGGAGAAGAAATCATAGTCTTTCTCCACCCCTTTTCCTAGCTCAGACAGGCCAGTTACCTAGACAGTCACTAGGCCAAAGATCTAGTTGTCATGTACCAAACCACCATCGCAGAGTCTAAAAGAGGCTCTCAAGGCCCTGATGAAGCACTCGCCATGTGAGCTTCCTCTGCTTTACAGCTGTCTCACACAGAGAACCACCAGGCTCTCTCCAGGACAGGAAAAATAACTGTGTATTACCTTTTTAAAGCCTCCTAATCCTTAGGCAACAACTGAGTAGTAACTGCACTGATAGGGCCAATCTTTCTGCTTCCTATTAATAAACTCCCATGCTTGCTGCATCAAAGGCTTTTACCTAAACGACTTTTAATAAAACAAAGAATACATGTGTGGAAGGGCTTGGATGTTTAAGGCTTTGCTTAGGTTTCCATTTGCTGCATCATTTTGGCATTGAATAACTAGACTATGTCACTGGAAATAAATGGAAAGCCAGCAGAGTGCAAATTGGGAAAAAGCAAATCACCTCTGTGTTTTAATGATCAGATGCATCATCTGCCAGGCCAGGGGGGAATGCCTCTTCACTAAAGGAGTATCATTCTCACATTTTAAGAAGACCAGCTGCCCAGTGTCGGTCTTGAAGAGTCACTGCTTGCCCTAGATATCTGTTTGTTGACACAGAGCTGTGACAGTGGGGGAGTGACCCACTATTGCCAGTTGTGTCTTCTGCAAGTTCTTTTTCTTTAGAAGGCATAGTACAACTATGGATTCTGCACAGCTCCGTCTTATTTCCATAAACTGCACAGACAGAAAGAGCCCACACCAAAATGTGGCACCTCAAGAGCTGAATTACACACTCATGTCCGTTGATGTCCTTTCTACATGGCAACTTCTTGTCTCACAGGGGATGGTTGTGCAACACGAACACCTTTAGCCTATTTCCATAGGTGTCCTGGTGCACAACTGGCTTCTAGCTCAGGTGACTAACAGTCAGTCACTTTTGCATGATATCGATGAAATCATGGCACTGATACTCCTGCCATGAGAACAGAACACCTTAGGCAGGCTTGTGCATATTGTTGCCTGGTCCCTAGTCCTCCCTTAGCATATGCATTAAGCTTCAGCCTGCACTTACGCTGTTCTGGCTATATCTCACCAGGGACTCTGTCTTTGCTGGAGTACCTTAGGTAAAGCACCCTTATTTTTCCTGGGTGGCTTTGTAGGGATGAGCAGATTCCTCCAGTGTAGCCATGGAACTCCACTGACACAGCACTAGCGTTGGACAAGGCAGTGATACCCTGAGTGGGTTGTAGAACAGTCAGACAGAACGGCTGAAAAGAGAGGAGAGCACTGAGGTCTTTAAGCTATGGCTCTTGTGATACTGAGTGGTAAACAAGGTTTACCTGTGAACTGCTTGAATTAAACAGTTCAGCTGAGTCAGTTTGACCTGACTGGAAATATAGGCCTTCATTTAGACCTTCCACAGGGAAAGAATAGGATGTACTGCAGAAAAAAAAAAAATAACAAGAACAGCAATAATAAAAGAGGCGAAGATCACACCTTTCCCAAAACTTTGGAAACAGCATTTTTCCATTTTCAGTTACTGTACACAGCACATTTCAGAGTGTCTTGCCCATTCCCACTGTTTTCTCTCTAATATCTAGTAATTGGAGCTTTCTATCTCCCTCTCTTCATTACCATACTGTCCAAACGCAGGCAGATTTGAACTTCCATCAGAGAACTGTAGCAGCTGCTGAGCATGGAGAAGGTTTTCCTTTTTTACTTTCTTTTAAAACAATTAAAACGGAAGTATCTGTTTCTATGAAAACTGTGGAATGGACAACATCTTGTAACAAACCATCGCTGGCTGAAAACTGGCAGTCGCTCCGTCAGCATGACAGAATAATTAAAACCAGTATGACAATAATTAGCACTTCTATAGTTCTTTTCATCCATGGATATCAAAGCACTTCACAGAAACAAGTGCAGCTACCTCAACTTTTAAAGCTGAGCTCAGAAAAAAAAAACAAATTAGGATATTTTCCTTGCGGAAAATTCCAACAACTTTACCGGTTGTCATCCTAAATTAAAGAGTTGAAATATATATATACACAAGCACATATATGTAATATATATATGTAAAAAATATAAATGTATATATGTTTAATTTCCAAAATGAAAAGAAGTTGATGAGGAAATTTTGGTTGTTTCAGTGGCACCAAATTGTTTTGCTATCTTGAATTTAGTACATTTTGGTTTGAGTCTCTCAACAATACACTGCATCTGCCTCTGCAAAGGGAATGCCTCCTGGGAGCTGTAGTTCAGGTTTCCCCACTGAACTTGGTAACTTTATTAGTTAGGCACTGCCCATCCCCATCTTCCCCTAAACCTGTCCTACTGCTTTCCAGAAAAACATCGTCAAACTATTTCTTACTGCCCCTACTGAGCTCATGAATGGGAAGCACTGACTGCAGCAAGGAGGGCTGGACAATTTAGCTAATAAATAATTATAAACCCCATCAGCCCCAATGCATAATTTCATGCTTTAGAAACCAGCCTGGCTCTCCTCCTATGAGTCAGTAAAGCATCTTACAGTAGGTTTGACTTTTTGGATGAGTTCTTTCAGGTCAAGACTTGTGTTCAGGGAGCTGAAGGGGCAAGTTTCTGCTGCTTCTGTTGTCCTGGGTTTATGCCTGCAACCAAAACGGTCAACATACCCACTTGTTTGCAGCTCACAGATTTGCTCTTTCAAGGAAGTGCCAGTTTAGAATTAGTGGGGAAGAAGAGGAAAAGTCAAGACTGCTACTTACAGATGTTTCACCTCAAACCAAAGCTGCTCACACCATTTCACAGAAGCTTGTTTTGGGTTACCTACCCAGATGCTTACCTATAGGCACCCTTCTTTATAGGTCATATAGTTTTAACACTGTCAATGGCACAGGACTCTTCTGTGCTAGCATGGCAGGTCCCACAAAGAGCTTTCTCTCCACATGGAAAACGTGCATGGGACAAGAGGGAGTCTGAACAAGCTGGTGCTTTTCTAGGAAAGCCCATTTACTGCGTTTGCAGAACTGGCCTTCATTTGCACTCCAGAGCAATTTCTCCCGATGGTGCCAACTACTAGGTTAGTGAAGGGGGGACTTTGATGACTAATCAAACACGACTGAGCTGATGAAACTTTTGTTGTTTTCTCTGACTGCCCCTTTAATAATTTCAGAGCAACAAACCACAGGGAGACTGCGGGTTCATGAGGGAGAAATCAAGGGGAAGCAGTTAACGTTACTACCAATTTAGCTAATGCTACTAAAAGCAAAGTAGATGCTTGCACGCACAGAGCATGAGGCAACTGAATAGTATCAGGTTCAGCCTATTACTCAGGATCACACATACAACCCAGTTAACTCTTTAAAGCTGACCTGGTAAAACAAGATAGCCAGATGCAAGCAAACGTCAGCCTGGGGAAAGTCCAAAGACTACCCTTACGTGCCTTTTATCTGTATTTTAGTGTGCTTTACAGATTTGACTTTTTCACAGATGCTTCTGATACTGTGTCTGACTGTAAAACCTAATCTACATTACAGTACCTCACTGCCAGATTCTTATCATAGCCATTTACATGTATGTCAGATCTATACCAGTACTTTTTGACTCACACACATACATAGCACAGCTTAAACTCACATTGTTACCACCCAAAACAAATTCCAGCAAACAATCAAAGCATCATCATCATCATCATCATCATCTGACTAATTTTCTTTTACCGTTTTAGCTCAAAAAGATTCTGCATTTTTCTGGGTAGAACCCTAGCTTGTGATAAGCTTTTTAGACCTATATTTCGCTACCTGCATATTTGCACAACTGAAGAAAGGAACGGGACTCTCCCCTGCTTTACCAGTAACCAGCAAAATCACTTCAAATGTTGACAGTTGCAAAGGAGCGGAAGATAAAGACAAAACTTTTCTGATGATTTGGGACAATAAGAGAGACTACTCTGGCATTTTTCAGTTGCCGGACAAAGTTCCTGATTACTGTGCAGCTAGGGAGGGATTGCTCCTCTTTTTAAGGCTATATACCTTGTACAAAGGCAGTGCTCACATGTATTGATGGTAGTTTGGAAATCTTCATTTCTAGATTTAACAAGGGCATGATGCCAAGCTCAGACCTGTAATTCTCAGTTAAGAAACAGGTTCTGATGCTGAGGCACAGAACCAGCATTTATGTGAAATGCATTAATATACGCTCCTCTGTCAAAACATAAATAATGTACTGGGACAGTGTCACCTTGTGGTTGTTTGCTGACATAGCGGCCAACTGAGAGGGGATACTCCCTGTACCTAACCCCTCGCTCCCAAAAGCCTTCACCACTCAAGAACGTCAGCCTTAAAACTTCCTTTGGGGTGAAACAGGACCTCCATGAGCTACCCAGTCTGCAGCTTCCATTCAGGTCTTAACAGCTTTAGCACTATTGTATCCTAAAACCCTCACAGAGGCAGGAAGGCATTGAACGCCTCAGCCAATACCACGACTCAATCTGGGTACAAAAGTCTGGGAGGGAGAAAAGAGGTGGAGTTCGTAAATAGGAGCTGTGAGGCTGAGCAATCAAATTCCACTTGTCCCTTTGCGCATCTCCTGCCTTGCAAGGTAAATTCCAAGTACTGGCACATCTCTTGTCTCCTAGCGCTCCAACCCCACAGGGGAAAGCGGATTTTGAACACTCTGTTGTGTACAAAGAGGAAAATAACACAGCCCTAATTCAAAGTTAGTACTAAGCAAGGAAATTCAGACACCAAACTGTGCTCTTAATGGAGAACTAATGGATGTTAATTAACCACCAATTGACAAAGAATATATTTACTGTAGTTTAACAGCTCTGCGAATAAACACAAACTCATTTACACATGTTTAAACCTTAATAAATACATTTGTAGTCATTGGCCACTTATGCTGTTGTTCAAAGTGTCCCCTATAGTAAATCTAAAAGGCTACATTTGGTTGCAAAAGTTGTTGCACATTAGTTAAACATTAGCTCATTGCAGAAAACCAAGTAAGTTAATGGTAAATGACCTCTTTCATCAATACTGGTTTATTACACAGCTATTAAAAAGCCATATGCAAAGATGAAGGAAAACCACCATATGAAACGGCTTTCTCGCTGCATCATCATCGATACCTATGCAAAGCAGACGTGCACACAGGGCCTCCTGAGAAGGGAGATGCTGCAAGTGTGAGGAGGGCCAGGGTAGCACGGAGAAGTGTCACTACAGGCAATACACTAAAGCAGGTTCCTGAGAGTGATTTGATTGTGGTTAGCATGCAAGTGGGTTTTGAAAAGTTGTCATGGGCAGAAGGCTTGGAATAGAAGAGCATGTGGTGACAAGGAGGAAAGGTGGTGGGAAGAATACTTCACAGTTTTCACTCTTCCAACTTACTTTAACCAATACTGTGAACCTTTCATTTGATTCCTTTCCTAGTTTAATGTTTCTACAATATCATCTTCCCTTCCACTACTACATTCACCCATTCAAAATGGTGTGAGAACCTTTTCCTCTGCAGCTCTCACCGTGATCCTTGCATCCCTCCTCCTCCCATCCCATTCTTCAATACATCCCTTCAGGTTGCTTCTTCACTAGATCCATATATTTTGCTCTGAAAGCACTCCACTTGCTTCCTAAAGGTCTGTAATAAGGGTTAGCTGCTTAGTGTATGTCACAGAATCATAGAATAGTGAGGGCTGGAAAGGACCTTTAGATCATCCAGTTCAACTCCCTGATATGGGCAGGGACACCTCACACTAAACCTCACTAAACCATGTCACCCAAGGCTCTGTCCAACCTGGCCTTGAGCACTGACAGGGATGGAGCATTCACAGCTTCCCTGGGCAAACTGTGCCAGCATCTCACCACCCTCACAGGAAAGAACTTCTTCCTTATATCTAACCTGAACTTCCCCTGCCTCAGTTCAAACCCATTGCCTTTTGTCCTATCATTACAGTCCCTGACGAAAAGTCCCCTTGCAGCACCCCTGTAGGCCCCCTTAGATATTGGAAGGCTGCTCTGAGGTCTCCATGAAAGATCCCCTCACAGAAAATGCTGGACTCCAGCAAAAGAAACACTGCCTCCCTTTTGCGTTCTTGCTATAGGAACACACAGCATACAATGTTGTTGCAGAAGCCTCCAGTGGAGGGAGCTTAAAATAACTGAAAAAACCTCAAAAAGCTTCACTTTTGAGAGACTGCATTAATTAAGTCATCATTTCATACTTCATACAGAAAAGAAAAAACGTCAGGAAAGGAGAAATAATCAGTGTCCGTGAAAGAGGAAAAGTCCACATGAAACGATGAAGAAGTGTTTCCAGACTTTGGGAAAATACAGTGGGACAGAGAAAGCGCAAATTAAATTAAGAATCCTAACATTTTCCCTGTTTGCACAGCTCAGGCAGCACTGTCTGGGGCCAATTTATTACCAGGCTCAACAACAAATAAGCTCACATGATTCCTATGCTGAAATAACCTTTACTCACTTCACAATAAAACTACCATAGGGGTCTGGTAAGTAAAGATGCATTATAGCTGCCTATCAGAAATAATGATGATAATCCTTTCCACTCCCACCGCATCTGGGGATTACAACCACCTCAGCAGACAATACAGCAATCTCAAATACACAAGGTAACATAATGAAAGTACGTCATCAACTTCACATGGAGAAACTGAAGCACAAGCAGAGGAAGTAAACTGGTCCACAGTCACAGTGTAACCTCTATCCCTGTTCTCACCTTGGCCTTCATCTCACTGGAGTGGATACAACTCCACTCAGTGGGGTTCTTTCATTCATCATCTTGAATGATGGACTGCAGCAGCACTCAGGTCCATGTTCCACACAAAACAAACTGAAAGACCTGAACAGAAAAGGGATTTCCCTGCCACACAGCCTGCAATGGAGATAAGACTACACCCCTTTGTATTTGACATGGTAGTTGTGCTTGGAAAACATGGATCTGTTGCTATCCATCAGTCCTCATGGATTCAAGGACCTTGACTGCTGGGGTGAGTTTATGTTGAGGGTATGTGTTGCATTCTAGTGATTGAACCTAGGGAAGAATGCACAGGCTAGGCTACCTGCTTCAAGCTGAGCCATTTGCCCTTCAGCTTAAGGGGGGCAAGACCCATAGTCGTGGGAACTGAAAATTGCACAAAATACAGCAAAAGCTTATTTTTAAGCCTTGGGTGCATGTGTGTGAAGGGCTTTGCCTCTGGTAGAGCCTTAGCACAACAAAATCCTGGCTAGTCCACACCAAGTTCCCTCCAGGCAGCTACAGGCTTGGCTGCAAACCTTCCTCTTGGGTAACCAGCCTGCCCAACCCAAACCTGCCTTCACTGTGGCCCTATCTCACATCCAGCTTTCCTGCTGAGGCTATAACATTAATTACAAGAAGAAAGCAGAGCAATATCAGTGCATCCAGAAAAGTCATACCTCTGGGTTTCTTTGAAGGCACCAGGCTCTTCTGCCTTCACGAGGCACAACACACACGGTATCTGTCAGCCAAAGGCATTCAAGTCAGTTGTTCCAAGATGCCTTTCTCTTTCAGCTACAGGCAATGTGAAGTCCTGCTTTCTTTGCCCAGATGTTCTTGCATGTTCCATTGCAGAAAATAAAGTGTCTGTCAAAACCAGCCATGCCTCCTCCCAGGCAAACAGTAGCCAGGGGCAAGGTGTGCGTGTGGGTCCTTTTCAGAATCTGCAGCTTCATTAAAGTAATTGGGATCTGGACCCAATTTTGGAAACTCAATGCCAAAGTGGCTGATGGGGTAACTAATGCTGTGGAGTCAGAGCCAGAAACCTGCAGAGCAGGCTATTCAATGTGGTCTCTGGCAAGATCTATGCAATGAAATGACATTATGGCTTTGCCATACATTACATGCAAATTAGAAGGGCCTGGCACCCACGCAACTGGCATAGTGAAGCAGCAATCATCCTCACAAGATGTAGAAGACAAGGCTTATTCATCCTCAACCCAGCACAGGGACGGGAAAGGGAACGACAATGCTCTTGCTGTACAACTGTTTGCTTCCATTTCCCTTTGAATGACCTAATGGGGTGGAAGCCTTTTCCAAGAACCCAGTCCTTCATTTTCCTACCTTTTTTCTCAGCTTTGCCTATCCAAAATTCCCTTCAAGTGTCTGCTGCTCTCTGTCTCTCCTTCTGCCCAAGCTCCCCATCCTCTCCTTAGTGCTGATAGCTGTAGGATATGCACACAGAATGTCTGCCTGCAGGTGCTGAATGGTGGTAGATGCAGGCAGCTGGATGGCCAGCCGGGACTTCACCTGCTTTGCTGTTGATGAACTACTCTTTCTGTATATTAATTGCTTTTAATGTTTTTCCCCATTTATGCAGCCATCTCCTCTTTAACCTTTCTGATTTCCTCTGAACTCTTTGGTCTACAGAGTCTGCTGCAAAACTCCCCAAGATCACATCGTGTACTCTGTGACAGAGGACAGATGTCAACCTCCTGGCCCCCTATTCTCAAAGTGATCAGTACTAATAATCTGGGGAGATGCTAGTGAAAGGAGCATTCATCCTTGCTCTAATTTATTGTTCTAGCATCCCTGTGACTGCAGGGACTCATGATGTTTATAGTGCAGAAATAAACTAAAGCAAAAATACACAGATATGCAAGTCAGTTTTTGCCACTAGATTACAATAGAAACCCAAAGCCAAATAGCATCCTGGTGTTAGTAATGAGGCAAGAAGGATGGTATTCCATGCTCATGTTCTGTACTCATACTGTTGGTAGATCAGGCTGCTAAGCTTAACAGAGCATCTATTTCACACAGAGAAGGTAGATGGCATTATTAAGAGACTTCAGTGGGGGTAGGTTTGATTCTTCTAAATGCCTCAAACTCAGTTGTGAGCAGATTTTGGCATCAGTCAAGGTCTGGTCAGAAGCTGAAGAGTCATAGAATCATAGACTGGTTTGGGTTGGAAAGCACCTTAAGATCATCCAGTTACAACCCCCTGCCACGGGCAGGGACACCTCACACTAGACCATGTCACCCAAGGCCCTGTCCAGCCTGGCCTTGAGCACTGCCAGGGTTGGAGCATTTACCACTTTTCTGGGCAATCTGTTTCAGTTTGAACCCATCACCCCTTGTCCTATTGCTACAGGCCCCGATGAATAGTCTCTCCCGCAGTCATTCATGTCCACTGGCAGCACATGGGCCAGCCTTGTGGTCTCCCCTCTGAATACCGTCCACGGCTGGATCCATGGGTCTGACATGGTTCTAGCAGGGATGGGCATGCGGCATAGGAAATACTCTGCAAGATTCAAACCTGCTCACAGCTTTCCTGTGTGCTGCACATTGTGCTGGCGGCTGAGTCATCATTTACAACTGTTATCATTTCCACAGGCTGCTGTTTTCCAACTGACCTCACCCTGACTCCTACTGCTGCACTAGATACCCATACAAACAAAAGCTTTGTCAGGCACGCAGAACCTACCTTCCTTATTGCCCATTTCACATTATTAATTACAGACCCACATCAGCTAAAGAGATGAAATTGCAATCAAGTTCCTCCTCTGGTCCAAAAATTCCCCTGAAGTTCATTAACATTTGTACTGTAACTACTGTTGAGGTTGCCACATTTCCAGTCAAGATTTCATACCAAATGAGGTTACCATAATGGCTTAATAGCAAAAGCAGGGTAATTTGTATATTGAAATTAAAGATTAAACCTTAATCTTAATTAAATCTCACAAAAGTTCAGTAAAGCTGCCCAAATTATAAAAAAAGAAAGATGTATTGATTATTTGAGAAATGGAAATCACATTTAATAAATACAGGAGTGAGCCATTAAGGGAATGGGGAGACCAGAAAAAGCACTAACTGGTGATTAAAAGAAGATAAATATTTATTAAATGTTGCTGTGATTTATTAAGCTGTGTTGGGCTAAACAAATGTAATTTGATATCTGAATCATATCTCATTCTGATACAGCCTTCATTAAATCTGAAGTCCTGGCTTTAAATGGATATCATATGTTCTCTTCAGTTCTTAATCTCTTTGAAATATCAGTTTGATGCCATGAAAGACCTTGAAAGTCACAGAGACTGAAGTCTCCTGCGTATCAATGAGCTTGTTTTGCACTACAGGTGAGTAGCCAACTTCCAATTCCTCAGTGCTTCCTTATCCAGGACCTGATGTAACTTTGCATTGTCCCTTTGGTGACAAGGCAGTGTTCAGATTTTAAAGCCCTTCTGTCAAAAGGCCAGACAGGAAAAGCACATCAAATTCCAATCAGTCCTCCAACAACCAGTGCAGAGGTCTGAGACAGAGCACTCTTCACTGGGTTTAAAGCAAGAAAACTGACTGTCATGCTAATGCAGTTCATGGAGGTTGAGTACGCGAAAGCTATCTACCCCCTTGCCCATACATAGTAATTAGTCTAGCACCAAATAGCTCTGTTGACGCGACTTTCCAGCTGAGATGTTAGTCATGCAGGAGCTGAGAAATCCATTCCTTCAAGGTTCACAAAGAAACCTTGTTCAGGCCCCTTGCAGAAGGAAGTGAGGGTCTGGTAGAGCATGACATTCTATGCACACGAGGTGTTGAATATGAGCATTTCTTGAGGTTAGACAGCAAGTTTACTCTGTCTTAAATACATCCTCACACTCTTTTTTCAGCCTCTATTTAAACGGGAACTTCTTGTTGAAAACTGCTAGAATAAACAAACTGCTGCTCATAATTAAATTTGCACAGAGTTCAAATGAAGTTCCAGCACTCTTTCCTAGTGCCACAAGACTGTATTATAGACTGCTGGTGAGTCGCATTGCCTGTTACACCGTGAACCTGAAAAAAGGTTGTACTGGAGAAGTAGCATTCAGGTTTGCAAGAAGTCTAGCTTCCCTCCCAACTCCCTTGCTCCCAATCCTCCTGAACAACAACAAGAAGATAGAAAAGAAAGAGAAAAGAAGAATGGATGTGAAGTCCCCACAAATTGGAGAGGGGAAGTGACAATCACATACTATTCCTTTTGTCTTTGCAGGAAATCAGGAACAAAATCAGACTGAGCTGTGCTATGCGATCAATCACACTGAAACTGAAGTTCCACCTCTCTCATCCCTAGCGTCTTCTTTTCTGCAGTCACGTGAGTGCAGAGAAGTGCAGCAGTGGGACAGAAGGGAGCAGAGAGTGCCAAAGTCACTTCAAAACATCAAGTCCTCTCAGATCTGACGGGAAAATCCAATCATTTATTTTGGAAGCGGTGCTTACTCTTTACCGACATGGGCACCCTGGTGAAAGCCAGTGTCCAGCCTCAAGGGCCAAAGAGATTCATTAAACCAGATTAAACATCTCGTTTTATTAAAGAGCAGCTGTGAGAAATGCCTTTGCATTGTATGCAGTTTTCCCGTAGGAAATTCATGATGGCAAACTCCTGGCAGTTCCTCTCCCTTGTGCAAGCAGGAGTTGATCTAGCACAAAGTAATTATTTTCAATGTGTTTAGCCAGAAAATAAAAGCCACAGCTTTAAAATCCTCAGTACCATCACAGCCAAACAGATTCTTCTTCTGGAACTCACTCTTGGGTTGAAAACATGAGCAATAAGTTCAATTCCCTGAAGCAACTGTCTTGGAAAGTTTTGAGCTACTGAAGATAGCGAGTTTAGGACCATAACTACAATAAACACAGCAAATGAGTAAGAGTCTCCCGGCAAGAATAAACCAGTATTGCAGAGGCTGATGTTGCCAGTGAAAAGAACACGAAGGTAACCAAGTGAAGAAACAGCATGAGGAGGATTATCCTTATTTGGAAGGAATCCATTCCAGCAATAAATTAAGCCAAGGATCTCTGCATTGGAAAACAGCAGGGCAACCTATTCAGCTAAAGGAAATTCTGTTTTTTTCTGTCACCTTTGAGCCCTGACTGAATGGCGAGAGAAACAAACATGCCAGAGACCAAAACGTATGTTATTTCAGTGGCAGTAATGGTCGGCTGGAGGTTATAAGACAGTGAAATTCCTTCCCTGCACATTCTTAGCACGAGCGCCTGATCTTCAGCAACAATATTGCTGGATTGCAATGGTCAAAGATCAACTCATGGAAGAGGAAGAAAATGGAAGAAAAATGATAATTTGTATTTTATCTCAAACCCATAGTGCTTCTCACCCCAGCTGCTGGGATGGGGTGGGACTGGGTGAAATACTCACTCAGTGCAGACTGGTGAATCATTCTTCACAGTGGTATTAGAAGAACAAAACCCAACAACAAACCTCTATACACTTTTAGCTCAAAGGGATTGAGGATCTGCAAGCTGTAGTGCACAACACTGTGTGAACGCTCGCACGTTCTAGGGCCACGTTTACTGCAGGGAAGCATCATCCACAATTAAGGGATTTCAGGGGCAAACACAAGCTCTGTTTCACAGGGCTTTAAATTACAGAGAAGCAGTCCCTAAAATTAATACACTGTACAGAACACGGAGAATACAGCTGAAAGAAGAGTACTATAGAAACTTAAATGTACATTGGTCACATATGCATGTGATGATCAAAAAGAGAAGGGTTATTTAGGTTTCGGATAAAGTCCCTCTACACTTCCAAGGAGCTACTGCAGCTATCAACAGGACTTCTTGCAATGCTTCTTACTCCCTTTCTGAGTAACAGCCTGGCTGGTGCATTTTCATCTTTGCCTCCACACTAGCAGCTGCTCTTCTAGTCAAAAGGCCCCAAGAGCTCCCCTGGTGAAACTCAAGAGCCAACATATCCCTCCCTCTGGTCTCCCAATTTTATGTTTTCCCAGAGAAATCCCAAAACATGTGCATTCCATTTGGTGATGAGCAGCACCAACCTTTCCCTGGCAAATACTCAACCATCTCCAGCTTCCTCCAGTTCCCACTGCAAAATGGGAACCGGTGCAAAATTCTTTTCCTAAAAGAAATTAGGCTGACAAACACAGACTGTGAAAAGGGAAGTCTGTCAAAGAGTTCCTCACTTATAAACAACACTGATGAAACAAGTGAAGTAACTCCTTATTGTAAAGTTGCCTCTGAAGTGAACTCTCAGTTACACAGTACCATGACATCTTCTTTTCTCAGCTCATTTTAAAGTCCAGCCGGCACTAGACAGTGGTCCCAGAGATGTTTCTAGTTGCTCCTTCTCCTGTCATAAGGGGAACCCAGACACAGTTTGTGCCCTGCTGACAAGGCCAAACCACTTAGCTAGTCTGCACTGTGTTGCCCACAGAAACTATTTTGAAGGTGAGTAAGTCATACACGACCCCTGGCTGTGTTATCAGGCCCCTCATGGAATATTTCTACCAATGATAAAATGTTATTGCTGCCATTATCAGGCACTTGGTCTTTATCTGTCTAGCCATGACAGGCCTCGTTATTCAGGCAGGTCTTGGGACACCTTCAAGAGGAGATCTACTCATCCAATGTCAAACACGCCAACTTTTGACTTTGTGATCTTGCTTTTTCTGTCAATCCTTCCTAAACTGGCTTGCAAAGCAGATGCGTGCAGCCCCATTCAACTAATCTCAGGAGGAGAGCTGAAGGAACCCTGTGTCACACCATGTCTCTTACCCTGGGCTACCAGAAGACTGCTCCCCTACCAAAGTGCTCAATCTAGATTTTCTAGAGCAAGGGCAAGTTCCTGATCTTTCCATACTGGTCTTGATAATGACACAGAAGGAGGAGACATTCTAGAGTTAAGGAAACTAGACAAAATCACAAAGCAAAATGGCTGAAGAAGGTGCCTTGGATTTAAGCTTCTACAACTCATTCATATACACATCAGTTCAAACCAGCACAGCAGTTACACTTATCTTCTTCATGTTACTCAGCACTTTTGAAACCTTTGGCACCTCAACTTAAGTGGTATGTGATGACTAGTGACCATACCTGATTTATTATGTGCTAGCCCTCTTTTAGCTGCCATGTCTCATCTTTCCTCAGGTGAGCATATGGCCATCACTTTTGGGGTGCTTGTAGCAGGATTGCAGGGTGCCTTGTGTTGGAGAGGTCAGGAATTGCCCTGTGCTGGTCCTGCTGCCACTATAACACAACCAGTCAGAGGGGCTTCTGCCCTGTCAGGGGTAGGAGAGGGTGTCAGCATGGAGGGGGCTCTGTAGGGGACACATGAGGAAACACAGGAGGAGGTATCATAAGAGAAGATATGCCTTTGAGGTCACTGCAGCTATAGCGGGACCAGCACCAACCCCTGAGGGACCATGGCTGTGGAAAACCAAGGCAAGCAGGGAACAAGTGAGGAGGAAGAATCAGGGGAAGAAAAAAGCAAGCAAGCAGGAGCAGCAGCAAGAAACCGTCATGAACCAACCCAACTTTCTGTACCACCCATCATCTCACCCAAGGGACTGGCAGGGACTGAGTATAGTGCATGGCAAAAGCAAGGTGAGGGGCAAGAGGACAGAAGCAGAGCCTAGGGAAGAGAAGAAAAGCATTTTCTCCCTGTGTTTGTTTCATTGTTTGCTTTGCTTTTTTCTTCACACCCAAACCAGTAATTAAAGGTCAATGTTAACTTGCAATACAGTAAAATTCGGTTGAATTCACCAAGCTGAAACTGTCCTGCCCGTGACAGCAGAGGTAAGCAAAAGTATTTTCCTTCAGTGCAGTAAGAGTCCAAGTAAACATGGAGGCAGCTGCCAGTGATTAAAGGTGGCAATATAGTGGGAGCGTGGTCTCCAGCGGCACAGCTGCCTCCTTGCTCAAGCTTAGCTCTAGCCAGAGGCTTTACTCCAAGTGCTGATTGCTCACAGAAAACACAGTTATGGTGTTGCTTTCAGTAAGCAGAAAAATAAGCTGCAGTTGGTTGGCATCCACCTTACGCAGGTTTTTGCTCTTGACTCAAAATTTCTCTTGGGAACTCATCTAATTTCAGTAGTTTGGAAGGACAAGGTGCACCTCATGAAACTCTTTAGGTAAGTGTTACAGAGAAATATCTGCCATTTTTTCTATATTTGACCAGTATGTTAGAGCCCCTACTGTGTATTTCTCCTAGGTCTTGTTCTGTTTTGTAAGATATGATAGTCATATTTTAACTTCAAAGATCAAATGATGGAACCAACCCACTCCTTACAGGTGCAAAAACATATGCCAGTGTCATGTTTTTAACAGCAATATCAGACCCCTGAAAGTGAATTAATATATTTAAACCCCAAAATAATGACAGGCTTACTGGACTTAACCATAGAATAAGTAAGTGACAAAATGCAGTCAAGGAGGCACCAAGCGGTGTGCAACAGAGATCATGCATCTGGCCATTAAGATGTTTTTATTACATACACTGACATTATCAATATATAAGCCATGTGGGTTACAGAGGCATCTGGTCCTCTCCCTTTCATTCTGGAAAAGCCCACTGACGTTCTTCAACCCTACTATCTACTTCTGACATACTTCAACCCAACTATCTAAATAGGAAGCACCCTAAATAAAACAGAAAAAATAAGAAAGTTTACTTCCAACATGTCCTCCTTTCCGCATGTGCTATCATCATACCTTTAAGGCTCACTCCTGCTCTAGGTAAACTTAGACCTTATTATTATACTCATTTTCAGGGAGGAGAAACTGAGGCAGTGACAGATGAAACAAGTCATAAATATTAAGAGACACCCTGAACCAATCTACTGAATGCCCCAGTCAAAACCAGGGGCTCTTGGAGTAGGTTATAAATATTTTGAGTTAGGGTGACAAAGAGAGTTGTAGGGAACAACCCTCAACCCGTGGTGTATACAACACCACACATAGCTGGGAAAGAACAGCTATACCATGTAAAGATCAGAAACACAGACAAGGAAGCTACTAGAAGTGAAGTCCTAACTGGGGAAGGGGCAGATCTTGGGAGTACTGCAGCCAGGTTTCTGATCAAAGACTGAGATGCTGTATTTAACTAGTGCATTCCTTAGAATGCAGGCTGTGCTTTCAAGGAAGATGCCTCTCATGACTTAAGTACCTGGGCAGCACTAGGTCTCCCAGCTACTGCCGGAAATGGGACAGCTTTCCCCACACCACACTGCCTGAATCAGGAAGTATCAAACCCAGCCCTCACGGACGCCAGCTGGTACCTGCCAACAAACACATTTTTCAGAGAAGAACCACATTATAAATAATACATTAATTGTCTTTATACACTCCACTAATTATTATTCTCATTCCCTCATAGGCCCATTAATCTCTCCTTTATACCTGATGCCAAAGCTCTCTGGCATATGCTGTTGGCATTGCTGATGCGCTTAGTGTATGATTGCCCTTGATCGTCTTGTCTTTCTCCCTCCTCTTTCATAAAAACACAACCTGCAAGGTTCAGTTCCAGGTTTTGAGACCATTTTAAAATTCATGGGTGTTCTGGCCAGTCTGTTCTCCTCGCCACCTCTTGTATATCCACACAGTTTCATGTTCTCACCTTTATTCATAGACAGAGAAAATACCTTGCAGATACTTGACAGCAGCCTGTTAACACACTTACAAGCCCTTGCTGTTCAGAACATACTGAACTTGGGACAAGAACTGTATTTCACCTCTAGGCGTTATCCTAACACTGTAAATAATATACAAAGCATTGTAAGGATTTCGATATCCTCACTTTTCCCTCTGGACTCCTAAAACTATAATCCCAGTTTTTAATAGTCTACTTACTTGAAGTTTTGTGTCATGTCACTTTTCAAGTGATTCCCCTGGGAAGACAACAAACTTGGTCTGTTCGAGTCACTCATAATGATTGAGCCACAACAGGCAACACTGGCTGGAAAAAACTCTTTTGGAAAATCTCCATAAAAATGCTAGCTTGTGGAAATCAAAGTGATCTGCAGGTCTGTGTCCATCTCATCAAAGCTACGGGCTGTATCATACTCTATTTCCTCAGGGATTTTCCTAGAAATTAATTCCCCCATCACCTGTTCTTGCCTTTCCAACCTTTCATCCTGGTTTGTTTTATGCTTAAAAACCAAATCAGCACAGTGGGTAGTTTTGTTTTTCTAGAGGAGGGGGAAACCAACAGGAAAACATACTCCAACCAGATACAACATCCTGTTTCTGAACTACCATTCAGAGTGCCTAAAATGGGAGCCAGTACTGGTTACTGTGCATTCAAGAAATTAGCTGCTGCAAACAACATTTGCTGGAGCCTGATAAACTGTTTCTCCAGTCCGTATGCCGCTGCTATGTGCGTGCTCAATTTCAGTTTGGATAATTCAGAGTAATCCTATTATAGAAAGGCACAAGCCACAAAGTTCTGTTCTGGATGACATGTCAAAGTTCAGCAGCAGTCATAAGCGGGACTTCTAACTTTGGTTCCATTCTGAACTAATAACATATTTCAGTATCAAAAGAATAGCTCTGAGTGTCTCCTCACCATAGTATCTCAGAGGCTGGCAAACAGTTAACATGTGAGACCTGAAATCTGTCTCATTAAAAGCTCTGTCCGAACTAGTATTTTGATAGAGGCCACACAAATCTGTGCAGAATACTTGTGTGTGACCTTACCACATTCTTCCACACACACACAGTTTATGGTATCCCATTGACTTTTCCTCATCCATTTTGATACAGAATTGCCCTTTACTCTGTTGTGTATTTATCTTTTTTCCTCCCAATTCTGGCTCACTTACTGCTTCAAAAGATACTTAGTCCTGATACAGATGCTATCAATACTAGTATCAATAGCAGTCTCACAGAAAGAAGGTAAAAAGGTTTCTTCTGTTGTCATTTAGTATGGGAATAACAAGAATACCAGGGCTCATTGCTAGGTGCACAAACAGGCTGAACATATACAGTCTTGCTGGATAAGTGACCGTATTGTTATCCATATATTAAATGGATATGATAAGTATATGATATCATGAGTATAACTAGCGCCACCTTGCTCCCTGCTCTACGATTTAACAAGAGGGCAGATAAAATCAATGTGAACTCGTGCAGGGGGAAATAAACCCTCAGACTCCAGTTTTCAGAGCCTCCATACCTTGGTCCTCTCCTTCAGTTCTCTACTATCTCTTGTGTTTTGCAGGTTTCTAACAGCTTGTTTCCAAGAGGATTTTTAAAAGGCAGTATTTAGCTTGAGACAAGGGTTACACGTGTAAAAATGTAGTGGGTTTATCCTACAAGCCCAGAGCAGATGTACCTATACTGATACAAAAGGCTGTACTGGCACAGATCACTTCCATTCCTGCACAAAAGGAAGACATTCCAATGCAGACAAACCCAGATGGCACAGATGTGCTCATGTGGAGGCTTGTAACACTTCAGCAGTGTGTAAGGCCAGGTGTTATTTGGACTTCCCCAGGTGGTATTGAGTCACTGATAAAGTCACTCATCATTTCACTTTGCTGAAGTTCTGCTCCTGCTTTGAGCATTACTCTGTGACTGCTCTTTCCTTTTCTGTTTAGGCCCCATACATTATTCTTGGTGATAAAGATTTCATTTTCAGTTTTGCTACCACCACTGGATTTTATCACCTGGTCTGAAGGCTCCTCAGAATTTACTATCTTTCCCATGGCTCCACACCAGATTTCTTTTTTCCCTTTTGCTTCTAACTGCATGCAAGCAGTAGTTTCCTAGAAACCAACTCTTCTGCCTTCCTGCAGAAACCCTGTGCTATTCATTAAGCAGTGGTTACAAGCAGCTGGAGGGAGAAACTAGCCAAAATCTATGCATTGGCTATAGAGGGAATGTCTGCCAAAGGAACCTCCTAAGCTTACACAATACCCTGCAGCTAATACTCAAAAGAAAGAAGGGAAGGTACCTAGATCCCTGGTGTGAACTCCACCTGTTGACATGATGAGTGCAGATGTGAGAGTGATTTCAAGCATATCTAGCAGCAGCTCACCCCTGACAATGAGAAGCAAAGTAGCTTCTAGTGCCTTGAGCTCTAGCCTACACAGTCATACAGCCTTTACTCCAACCCTACAACAGCTCCAGAGGAAGTCAGACATTAAAAACTAAATAAAGACTACTCTGACCCAGGAAACTACTCACCCAGCTTTTACCACAGCAGCATTTCTAACAGTTAGACATCTTATCTAGACATGCACCACCTATTCCTCCAGCTCCACATAATGAGCATTAACCAGCCCCTCTGCATTAGCCTGTGAAGTCCCTGTGCTGTCACTGGTGTGAAGTTTCACTGGAGCTGCCCTAGTATAAATAAATTCTCTTTTCCTAATTCAGACTAACAAAGCAGCAAGAAAAGAAGGAGTAAGGGATGCAAAAAAAAAAAAAAAAGGAGGAATAAAAGAGAAAAGACTGAGAGGTTCTGGAAATAACTGGGATTGTTCATGCTGAGCCATCGAGCCCCGAGATTTGAATAATACATGTTCCATAAATCTAAGTGTCCCTGCTTGACACATTTTAGAACAGGGAGCAAAAATAATAGCTACTGTCCACACTTATCACCAATAATAAATTACAGGGCTTCTGTGTGTGGCAGCGATTAATGCAAAATGCAACCCAAAACACGTAACTAAATAAATAGATAGTTTGACTTTCCTGGGGGTTCTCTCTTTCCTTTCCTATACCCCTTTCAGAATCTCCTTCTAGCCAAAAACTATGCTAGGAAAGACCCATTCTTACACTGTACCCCCTTCAGACAGAAAGGCAGACTAGAATATACACAGGCATATATACAGAATATACACCCAGGCAACTGATGGAGCGCTGCACCTCTGAAGTCAGGAGGCAGCAATGCACTCCACAACTTTTTGGTTCTTCTGGAAGAGTGCAGTCTTCTCAAAACATCATCTCTACCTTAAAACAGGGAACACACTCACGGATGCACCTCTCCAAATGTTAGGTCCACACTACTTCCCTAAGTTCATATTCTGATCTACAGCGTGTGATTGAGAGGGACAGAAGATGCTTTCATCAGCACTCTCTTCTTCACCTTCTGAGAGCTAACTAGGGAATGCTGAGGTGCTCTTTGGCACTGAAGCAGCAGTACCATAGCAGGGAATTCACTTGAAAATGAGGTAAGGATAAGGTGTGAGCAATGAAAGGGCTACAGGATGTCCATTGCAGAGCTGGCCTTTCCAGTGTAAGACTTCCCTGTGAGGACTCCACTATGCCCTCATTTTCACCTGGTCTGGGAATTACCAGCTCAAGCAAAGCATTACTCTTCATTATCTGTATGTCCTCAGTAACAATGGATCACTTTATCCACCTTAAAGTTACAAAAAGTAACACAGATCTCAAAAGTGTCTGGGACATCCCTCAAACCTCAACAACAAAGAAAACATTCATTAAAGAACTTTACCTCCCTCAAATTTAAAGGGTCAAAAGGGTCAGATAATGAAAATTGTGCTGGAATAGGCAGCCATTAGTAGTGACCCAGCGCTTAAACAGAGCTGTAATCAGTACCACACCAAGGCTTTATTAATGTTTTCCCTCTGAGGGATCGGTGATCTGTGCCTAGAGAAATCTCTTTTAGCAGAGGCAGTTTCCCCTCAGAGAAGCCATCCCTGACTATAACATGTGCTTTTGCACAGAGCTGCCCTTGGCATCCTCCTTTTGCAACTGTGAAGCAAGAAACAGAGCTGAAAAGGTCACAAGGATCAGAATAAACTGCAGGAGGGAGGCTACCAAAACATTTATAAAGGCAGCTCAGATGCAGCTTGAGACCCCAAACAGCACTGTTTTTTGACCTGACCGAACATCTATGCTATCTGTCATATGCCCTCTTTTTCCTATAAGAGAGAGCCCTGTGCTCTTCTCCATCACATCAATGGAACACTACTTGCTAGACTGGATACAGACTAGTTTACAAAAGCAAAATAAGAAAAACTGAAGGTGAGGTAATTCACACAGGCAAGAACAGGGGGAAAAGAGAAAAAAAAAAAAGAAAATGAAGCTAATACACAAAGCAGACACTGTTATTATTATTACTATTAGCTATTCATTACTCGTATGTGGGTATTATAGTGGGATCCAAAAGCCTCATTCAGTATCAGGGCCCCATTGTGCTAGTCTCTATGCAAATACAAAGCAAGGCAGGAAGAGCTCGCAGCCTAATTTAAGGCAGGACCCAGCAGGTGAATGTAACAGAAATTGGAGGCAGGGAGGGCAAGAAGGCCCTGTGATTTCACAGGCTAATGGTACATCATGAATGCTCATTCCTAAAAGATCTGAAAGGTTATAGCTTAATAACCCTCAGGGATGCTTCTTACAGCTTTAAACTGTGAAATCTCTAACCTCTTGGGTAACCACAGCACAATAGGATTTCCTTTAGTTAAGTGGATGTCTAAACAGTGCTCTATCAGGAGTCCATTAGCTCTCTGCTTGCCTCATTAACATGTGTGTGGAGCAGGTAGTGCTGTCTCACCCCCACCATGGTTGTTTTATATGTTGATTTTGAATGCTACCATGCAAGGTGTAATGCCTTGGAATGCTCTCCCTCCAGAAGCATTTTATATCATTAGTCCATGTGTTTTAAACATATGGCACTGTCCTGCTACAGGTGTTCTTGAAATTATGTGGTCTTTTCTGCTGTCAGCTTGAGCATTGCCCGGTAACAATATTTTTTAATATTTTTTTTTTTAACATGACGGGCAATTTTATTTTTTCCCCTTCATAAATGGTGGAAGGAAGCCAAAGATATTACAAAACAAAATGCCAGCACTGGTGTTTTTGGCAAGCTAAGCCTTCCCAGGCCTCTCTTTAGAGAGTATCTATAACACAGATCCCATTTGTACAGCCTCCATGGTAAGTTATGTGCTGTCAATTACATTAACAGAATTGTGATCCTGGCTACCAATAAAAGATTGCCTTTACAGCCAATTCACCTGTGCTCCACTTAAGATTTCACAAAAGGTCAGTCCAACTAGCCCAAACAGAAGGCTTACCCACTCCTCTCACCGCTCCCAGCAAGTCACGTCAGCCCTAACCTTCCTCAAACATGAAGTGAGGATAATATTCACCCATCTTTCACAGCCATTAAAAAATCATTCAAAGGTACACGTGAAGTAGTCTGAAACTGAAAAGCACTCGACATTCCTAAACGTGGCATGAAGCTCAAAGCAACCCTGGTGAAAATAGCTTGATACACGTTTTGTTTTAAGACAGTATTTTGACTTATGCATCAGAAAGGTGTTTACCCTCTAGGTCTGTGGCATAGAGTGCAGTTCATCAGTGCTCAAGATCTAAAATGTAAATATGCTTTAACTGAAAAGTATCTGGTGCTGTTTCTGTGTGGGTTCTCATCTACCCTTTCACTGGGAAAATCTAAGTGACTTCCAGTAGTGAGGCAATGATGCAACTAACATCTGTCATGGACCAGTTTCCCTTTTCCTCATTTGTTCCCCTAGATCAACTGCAGTACATTTGAGAAGGAAGAAGAAGGGTTGCTTGGGTTTTGATTTTCTTTTTTTCCCTTCTATGTGTTTCACTGATTGTATACATTCAGATAATACTCGGAGAGGGAAAGACAGAGGAAGGCTATATTACACTTGGGGTAGAAGCTTGTGAGATTTACAATGGCCATTTGTCCCATGGCTGTTGATAAATGAACAGAAACCAACTATCTCGTACCCCAACCAACCCTGAACTTCTGAGATAAACCTCCGCTCTGCCTGAGGATCAGAGAGGCAAGATGCAGCCTAAACCTTGGTACTATGGCAGTCATATTGGTTCATCACCCAGGACAATATCGACACCTTGCTTGTGACTGGTATTGTGCAGGAAAAGCAAAGCTAGTTTGGTGTTAACGCCAAGCTTACCTCAGCTGAGACTCTAGGCACCTCAAATGATTCTAGAATAAAGAGGGAGACAGACCAACTGACTGCAGGATGGATCTGACACCACTGTAAGATGCTTCCAAAGACCATCCTCCTAAACTGGATACTTTATGCCCAAAGCTTGTGTAAGATACCTTTTACACAATTATAAATTAGTGCCAGGCAAGTCTCTGAAGCTCAGATGTACAGAGTATGGTGGGGAGAAAGATATGCTTCATATTGGAGGCCAGGGCTTTGCTCACTATTTGGTCTGAAACAAATCTGAGCAGCTCCTTTTCAGCCTAACCACCAGATGTCTTCATGTTTTTGTTTGGGTTTTGTTTCTTCAGTTGGTTTTTAACTTTGTTTTTCCTTTTTAGCATTGGACTAGCAAAACAGATCTACCCACACAGAACAAGTGTCCGGACAGAGGCTTAAAACACTATTTATCTTCACGAGCAAGAGTAATGGATGGTTTCTCTTTACTAGGCTCTTTCTCCACTATTTTCTTTGAATGCCAGCCAGCCTCTTAAGTCTATGAATGAGATTTACTAATTTGTGAGAGGTCGGAATCATTTCTCATGTTCAGAAACTCAAGATAAACATGCTGTGCTCTCTTTCAATTTTTCTCTTTCTTCATGGTTTCTTTAATCTGTAATATTTTCAACTGAAAGTCCTTGTTTTGAGCACAGAGACATTAAAGGCCACTGCAGAGAAGTGGACTTGCTAGTTAGACACAGGGAAAATAGACTGGGAGTAGAAGTTGGCCCACAGGAACTGGGCATTAAGGCTCAGAGATGGCATTCTGGGAAAGTGAATCTCTGTAATGGGAAGGGAAGTTTCAAGCTTCCCTCAGTCTGAGGCAAGGGGAACCACTGCAGTCCAGAGAAGCCTTAGGGAAACTAAATCCTGCACTTTTATCATCGCCTTACTGCTTTCTTCCTCCTCGCTTGCAAGCTTTTTGTTCCAGCTTCTTCTTTATTAAAGAAAAGGGAGAAAATACATCTTGATGATAAGCCAACCACAAGGGCTTAGATCCAAGCAACTTGGAACTACAGGGAGAGGCAAAGCCAGACCTTACCTCCTGGCTCTTCACTGCAGCTCCCAACTTAAGTATCCCTTGGTATCTTTTATCTTTGGAGAGTACCATATTTCTGAGCTCTGCAGCTCAATCCCTTTTCCTTGTTTTCAAACAATGGTCCTGGAGCAAAGCCTGGATCTATGGCATGCCTTGCACTATAGGCCTTTAGACTTCCATGGCCTACCTGGGGGACCCACTCTGCATTGCAAAGACTTCAGCGTTTCTCCTTTTTTTGCTTGCAGAAGAGCAAATGCTAGCTTGAAAGGCACAGATTCCTATAAAAGCTCTATTGCTTCTGGATATACTACCCCTTGTCTCCAGCAGTACGAACAAATAAAAGAAAATAAATCAAACACACTAAACAGACCTCCTTGTCAGGAAACTAATAACGCAAAGCCGGTGTTCCAGGAAAATGTGAAGTACTTTAATTATGTACATCTGTTTTAAGAGCATTTCAGCATCTTCTATGTGCAACTCTGCATCTCAGCTTCTATTTCCAATAGCCTCATTACACAAACGGAGGTAGAGAGCTTGGTCTTCTGCACTGCTCTATGATTGCTGCACAGGAGCAAGACACACATTCATACACCTCTGCTGGTATCAGGCTGCTTCCAGGTAAACCGGCAAAGTGGTTGTAGAGTTTATTAAAAAGATTTTTCCTTCTCCTCTATGATAATTCATTTTTTTTGTTCTACTTAGTGTATTGTCAAAGTTGCCACTCAGTAACAGTATGTGTGCAGGGAATAACACAGCAACACCATGCATGTGCAGACTACAAGAGCAGAGGAAGATACAAATGGACACGCGCACTACAGGAAGGTAGAGAGCTGCATGCCTGGACCTAAGATGTTGCATCTCAACAAGCTAGGACGTCTAAGAAAGGGAAAGAGTTGCAACAAAAAAGATCAAGGAGGAACAAAGCAAAGCCAGCTAGGTTGTATGTCAAAATACACAAATAATGAGATTATGTGGAAAATATATTAGAAAAATAGAAGGTAACAATACACTGAAGCACAATACACAGTAGCGCTTAGCAGAGCCTATAGGACTCTCCAGCTCTTCATTTAACAAAGGGATAATCCTTATGGTTACAAACCAGTTTGGGGGGTTTGGGGTTTTTCTTCCTTTTTATTATTACACCCCAGTGCAGCTCTACCTTATCCCTTTGGAAAAGAACCGAAACAACAGTGGTGATTAATACCAGCTCCTCTCCCAGGTCTCTGTGGATATTGACTCTGAAGCCTAATTATGTCAGTTTAAGTGTTAGTATTGTTAACTTGTTTTCAGCCATTCCTTTCAACACAACCAACCGTCTTCCCTAGAGTAATAGGCAGAATTACTGGGGGCAGAGCACAAATAGAGTAATTGACAGTGTTCTCCCACTCCAGCTTTGGGGAGAAGCCAAGATAGGTGGGAGCATGCATAAGGAAACCTAATGGTAAGAACACTGGTATGGAAACCTTCGATATTTGGTTGTCATGAAGCATTACAGACACTGTGTGGTTGTTCTGCCATTGTGCATGTGCTGCAGGCTGATGGCTGGGTCTCAAGGGAGAATATGGTGCCTGTTCTTACTGGCATCTAACATGGCTTGCCTGCTTGTCCAAGTGCTGGAGGTCAGCCTTGGTGGTCCAAAGCTCTATTTGGACATTACAAGGTGCCTGGTATCATGGTTGACTAGAGGGAAGCACGTATTTAATAAATCCTATTATTCACCTTGGAACTTGCTGCCAAGTATTCTCACATGTTGAGCCCCATCACTCTCCTATATGAGGTCTTCCAGTAACGCAAGACACAAGTAATGCAAATAGTCAGGCATCACTTCTAACATCCAAACTGGTCAGGCCTGAACACTCGCTGACCTTTATAAAGACCAAGCCATAGATCACATGAGGCCTTTGTCCCTTCCCAGAGAGGAAGAGAAGTACAAACCAAACCCCAGTATCAGTGCAGTAGGCTTTAACAGAGGAATAGTCCTGAAATTCTGAAGGACAGTGAGCAGTCATCTTTGTGCCTGCACACTGCCTAGCACATAATGGTGCTGGCCTCCTTCCTGCAGTGGTAATACAAACCTATTAATACACGATGCTACTAAAGACCAGGCAATCACATCAGCTGTGCTCTCCTTCAGGGCACTGACTACCTAAAGCACATTAGACATACTCCTTCTGTTCTGCACTACAGTTAAGGTGTCAAATGAAGTCAAAACTGCAGTGGAGGGAATGGTGCCTACCTCAGTCCTGAAGCACCAGGAGATCTCACCTCCCTTCTTTTCTACTCCCAGCACCAGTCCAGGTGATTAATGGAGTGGCTGGCACTAGGATACTCTCCTCCAACTTCATGCCACATTTTAGTTGCCTTTTAAGAGGCTATTATAGCCAAGGGCCCTGGGATTATCACTTACAGTAGCTGTTCACTAGATTGAGAATTTGAGGTGCGATGACCTACTCATGCCGACATGATTCCATCCAGCAAAGAGCACACCATTTCATAATGGGCTTTACAATTCTGGGAGTGAATTGTAAAGCCCAGTGTCTGCTTCTGTGTGCAGCTCTGACAGGGGAAGAGGCTTAGCTGCCATTCTTTTCTGCCTGGATTTGCTGTGTCCTAATTTTTCTACAGGATACACAGGGTTTGTTTCAAATTAATTGCATCTGCAAAACACATTCTTTAAACTTGTAGATGCGATGGAAATAACTTTTGTGCGTCAACAGTTCTGTTAGGTAGAGTCATCCATTGCCAATGACAGACAACTCTTGTATTAAATCACAGTGCAGAGTTTTACAGAGGACCAAGCAGAACAGAGATCAAGCACTTTCTTTACTGATTTATAAAAGTGTACGTTTTGGACTTACAGAAGATAAAAAAATCATCTTCCCTGAAATTCAAATGGAGATGATTGCTCAGGAGACAGTATCTAAAAAACCAAACCAGAAACTACTTAAAGAACAATCCCCAATATTTTCATTGTGGTACTAAAATTAATCTGAAGTAATATCTATACCCTATCTAAAGCTCTTCTTGGAAAGAATTAGGTCACGCTGGCAGGGTAATGACATGCCAAATGTCCTCAGATGGAGAGGACCCTCATTGTAGGGATGCTTCCAGCTGGTGCAGAGTTGAATCCAATGTCAGTGGATTCCCTCTGTGGACCACAGGGTGAGGGGAGCGCAGGAGGTGAGATGGTGCAGCTGGAGGGATATCGCACTTTGGCTCAGCTTGTTTGTCACCAGGGGCCCTCGTGTCCTGGCCAGATGGTGGAGTTTAAAGGAACTCGCAGCACTAGTATTCCCTCAGGCTGCTTTTAAATTACACATGGAGGTTAGTATAGAACTGACTCCTAAGCCAAGAAGCCAACAACCAGCTTCTCTGTTAACACAATTCTCAGCTGCTGACTCTGGCCAGGGTGGAAAATCTGTACGGATGAGCATGTCTGTGCAGCATGCCTGCCACTCAGGCTTGAACAGAGGGGGAAAAGCCAAGTTTTCATAACTTCACTAACATCCCTCACCAAGTCAGATGCAGACTGGTGCCTTATCTTCCTTAATTCCCTGTTGTATTTTCAGCCACAGAGTGTTTTCCTTACGCAGCTACCAAAGCCACTGCACCTGCTGGAACAAACCAAACCCTTTCAGAGCTGCAGTCACAGAAGGCTGGATTTTATTTCCTTTCAGTCATGGAAAAATATTCAGGATCATCACAGCCAACTCCAAACAGACGAAAAAGTGAGAGTCACCTTTGCAGCGAGGCAGTTGGGGTTTATTTGGCTTATTTTGGGGATTAGAGAAAGCAAATAATTTCCAATTCAAACATGCTGCAGTTATTGCCATGGAATTTTAATGCTTATATCAGCATGTCTCCTAGCTTTTTTTTAATTTAAGAAATAAAAGGGGGTCTTGAACTTAAAAAGCCTTCCAAAGATGGGGGCTAACTGGGAATTTTCTTTAGACCTCTTAGTGAGCTAATAGTTGTTATAGCACAAAGGACATAGAGTGAGCTAAGGGAAATAACGGAAGGCTCGATCTGCTCTCTTTCACCTTTTGTCCCAGTGGATGATGTTGTCTCCTGGAGTGAGATTCAGAAATACATTGTTGGCTGGGCAACTGGGAAAAGGGTCCTGCTCCACCTTTACTTGGGCTGATGAGCTAGTGATGGCAGTGCTGGGTGGGGGTTAAGTGGGAAGAACCACTGTGGAACTGCTGTGAATTTGGATTTTGCCTTCAGAGCAAAGCGAGGTCACCCTGTGTAGGTGGAAAATCACCTTTATGGCCTAACCTTTTCTCATTTCACCTCAACACTGTCCCTCTGCATGGTTTTTCACCCTCCTAAGAGGAAACAAGTTCTAACCTAGAACCTATTTCCTTGGTGCCACGGCTCTTTATAAGAAGGAAGGTTACATTAAAAGGGCCTTCACTGCAACAGGAAGAAGTGCCAGGCCATGCACACTTCCAGCAGGACATACTGGGTGGCCAATTATAGGTTTGACTAAGATCAGCCTGTGCTGGAGCTGTATTAGCAACGTAAAGGGTCAAAGTACAATAAATGCCAGTTTTTGTTCTGCAGTCACATTATTCTCTGTACAGCAGTATACACACATATCTACAGGGTATCTCTGCAAACAAACAAAAACCTCATGCCCAGCAGGTCACCTTCGTGTGGAGTGCCTCATGCTTTATGCTTGATCCCTTCTCTCACCCTGAAGATTTCAGCTAGCAGAGATGACACATTTGACCTTCTTCCCACACAGCAGCCTGGGAATGCAGCTCATTCTCAGCACTACATTAAATCAGAAACAAACATGGGCACAGGGGACAAATATCCCAGAAGACAGAGAAGGGACTAACACTCTCCATCAGTGGAGGAAACAACTTGGTCAAATATTTGGTTCTTTCTGTAAGCATTCCTTCCCTACAGGAAGCAAGGGGCATCATGCATCTCTTGGGAGATGTAAGGGGAACCCCATGGACACTCTCTCAACAGAGGACAAAGAGCAAGGGGCAGAGAGAGGAGACCTATAAAATAGGTTCTTCCCAAGTGGCACTACCAGGGAGCATTTATTCCTCAGTGGTATTTACCGCCTTCGCACAGTGTTTGCACTGACTGGCAGCTCTGGCTAGCTAGACTGCTGTGTCAACATCTGTAGATGTGAGCATGAAGTGATGTGCAGGGAAAGGGAAACAGGAGACAGGAAAGAATTAGAAGGGAAATGGTTTTACTTTTTGCCTTTTTCTCTCTGTTTTCTTCTTTTCCTTCTGCAGAGTGGAAACCTTTCTGTGCTGATACCAAGAGGAGATTCCTAGTGATTCATTGATTTTGCTGTCAAATGCAGAAAGCACATCTGCAAGCAGTGCATGTGTGAGGGACACTGGCTATTTTTTCCTAACACTAAAACTTTTTCTTCCCTTTGATTCCCAAAGACGTGCAAAAATCATGTACACAAACAAGGAGAGGAAAAGAAGCAAAGCAGCATGAAACCCTCAGGACACCAGGAGCACAGCCTTCCCTGTCATTCTGGGGGAATTACACAATTTGCCTTGACCTTTACAGGTTTTCAGGCTTGAGTGAAAGGTAAAGGCTAAGAGTCTTGCAAAGCTTCACTGCGGCCAGATTATGGCTTCTCCTTTTGCACTTCTCCCAGCAGTGCTTCTGGTCTCACGCTGCCTCACACGTGTCCTGACAGAAACACCCTATTTTTCATCTAGGACTGCAGAACTTCAGGGTCAAAATGCTTCTGGGTCAAAATCCTACATTGTTATCTCCATTCATGCCATGAACAACCTTCCCTTCATCATCATGTGAGTTCAAATGCACTATTCAGGATAGAAATAGCACACTGTGAAGAAGTAACAGGATTTCTACTCTGTTTTCCTTCAGAAACAGGAAGATCCAGACTCATTTAGCACACACCCCTGAGGAGCCAACCTGGTCTTATATTTGTAGGCATTCACAAGCACCTTCAACCTCTGGTGTCCCAGCAATTGCACACCAATCCTCATGACATCCCTAGCAGGCAGGGAAGAGCTAATTGATAGAACCCTAAACAGACCTTGAACACTGCTTCTATTTGTGCTCATAAAGCCTCCACCTGGCCTTTGCTCCAAACCCAGTTAGAACCTGAACTAATTCTACTGGTAATCTTTATGCTCATACATTATTGAAGCACCTATATTTCTGTAACTAAGCACATGTATAACCATTTAAAGCTGGCAGATGTTCACAGCTTCCTTCACAGCCATACTCTGGATGAATCTGCATTCCCTGATATTCCCTCCCTGCCTCATGTTCTGGGTCTGACACAGACACTGTGTTTTTAGCATCTTAACACATGCCTCCTTTCTTCATCCCCTCTTCCTCAGCAAAGGAGGTAAGGAAAACCCTGTCTCCAACACAGCAGCACTTTTATAACCATAATCCAGGATTGAACAGGCCCAGTTTCAAATCCCTCCTTTGCTCAGTTTCCAGTAAGGATTTAAAACTGAACCTACCTTCTGAGGAATTCAGCAGTTTTCCTGCTATTCAGCAAGTGGAAGGGGTGGAGGGAAAGCAAAAGAGTTTTCCTGCTGTCTTCTACACTCCCACCCTGCACCGCCCCTCTTAAGAAAAAGGGGGAAAGAACAGGTTTTGCTTAAGGACCTAGATGGCCTTGCAAACATCCTTTACAACACCCATGACCCCCTTAGTGGCTTACTCAAGGACATCTGGGAAACCTCTGGCAAAATAAGGAGTCAAATGCTACTCGAGTGCTAGACTAGCCTAGTGTACTCACACAAAGGTGACATTCTGATAGTGGGGCTAAGAGGATGGCTTCAGAGAATTCTTTGGGGAATGTGATGGATATATAGTTAATAAGCTCTCATCACTCCATGAACAGAAATTGGATATATTTGGGTCTTCTTCCACCTTACACAACAGGCTTGACTGCAGCTTTCTTGAACAGTATTTTCCTACTTCTGTAAGTTATCAGGCACAGTGAGATCCTGATTTCTCTTTTGAACTCTAAATCCTTCTGTATTCTTATGTGAGACTACCACTTCTACCCTCTCTTGACCAGACAGAATCACAGAATAGAATCATAGAATAGTTAGGGTTGGAAAGGACCTTAAGATCATCCAGTTCCAACCTCCCTGCCATGGACAGGGACACCTCACACTAAACCGTCTCACCCAAGGCTTCGTCCAACCTGGCCTTGAACATTGCCAGGGATGGAGCATTCACAGCTTCCCTGGGCAACGCATTCCAGTGCCTCACCACCCTAACAGGAAAGAATTTCCTCCTTATATCCAATCTAAGCTTCCCCTGTTTAGGATTTAACCCATTACCCCTTGTCCTATCACTACAATATATTAGAGATAATTTGAGTGTTCAAAGGCATGGTCACTTCAGAAACACCTGGATGTTACATGCATTCACATTTTGATCCTGAATCTAAGACTTTTTAATTGATATAAATAAAAGTTGCTCCATCATCTCAAGAAAGTTGAAGACATTCTTTTACTTTACCTGAGGACATTTCTATTTCCAAGGGTAGAAACAGGGATAAAACAAACGGGAACAGAAAAAAAAAAGAAGACCTTTTTCAACCAAGAACTCCGGTTTCTACATTTAGCTTTATCGTTCAGTAATGGGAGAGAGTCATTTCAAATGACATTTTTGTACTATCAGACTTGTTAAAAGGAGAATTTTATAATAGAGCTAACCCTAAGTAGTGGGGGTTTTGTCATAAAAAGGAGGAGGAAAAAAAAGACTTGGGAAATTGTCTTATTTCCTCTAATGGCATAAAAAAAAACCCACCCCAAAGTTGATTCCTACAGACAAAGATTAAATACCCTCAGCTGTGTCAAAAACTGACATATGCTGACTTCCTAAGCTGAGATTCTAGATGAGATTTTCTGCTTCTCTAGAAATGGGAATTAGATGTCAGGTTTCAGCAGGCTCATTTCAACCTCTTATGCACAAGGTTTGGAGGAGTGTGAATCCAGAACAGAACTTAATTCCCAATCACCATCCACACCCTCCAGCCAGAGCCATTTTAATGGTTGAAACTCTTATGCATTTTTACAGTTGCCACAATCTTAGACTCAGTAACCCAGATATGCTTCCAACATCTCTTCTGATGTAACTTTATTAACAGCAAGTTAAAGTACCAAAAGAGTAAAGGACTCATCTGAGATCGAGCTAAGAGTGTGAGAAAACCGGTCTTCCAAATCTCAGTTCACTCCCCAACCATCACATTCTCCCACTCTGCTATGCAAAGTCTTGTATAAGCATACCCTTAGACCAAATGGGCAGTGACAGTACCTGCCTAAACATTTAGTGGACCTTCTCCTCAACTCCTTTCTTGTTTGATAAGTGGATGTCAAATTTTAATCCAATATAAATATGAGGGTGAAGGGGAAAAGGAAGGGAGAGCCTCCCCATCTTAAGATTTCATAAGACAAGAGCCACAGCCCAGGAGCAATGGGCCAGGCTAGGGAGGACAAATAAGGTTTTCATTGTAGAAAGATGTCTAAAGACAGGGATGCTTTTGGGCTCCAGTGCTGCAGGCTCTGGGCTTTCTGGCAAATATTCTGTCTAATGGAGAGAGGTTTCCCTTGTGGAAAACCTTTATGGAACTATCAGAGTGGCTAATTCCCTATAGGGAAAAAAAAAAAGGGTGGAGAAGGGAAACAAGCCATCCTCTCTGCTCTCAGCTGATGCTCTAGCTTCTAAGCATTTGCACTTGAAAGTCTTCAAGCACCTTTGAAGTTAGATATGAGAGATTTTCAGACCGCTTTCACTACCCGTGGCTCTGAGGACCCCAATTTTGACAAGGTGGTTTCTAAAACACAATCCTGTTCACAGCATCCTCAGTTCACCATAGAAGTATCACCCTACCCCTTACACCACCGCCCCCCATTCCTCTCCCAGCAGCTTTTGGGTATCCTAGTTCTAGGATACAGGTACTCTCTGCAGAAAATCCCTTTCACCCTAGAAGCCAGCAGAGGTAAATATGCATTATCCTGCACTTAAGAGGTCTTGGATTTGGTATTTGCAATATACTTTTCTCTCTTACGAAAGTACACAGACGACAATGTCTGGCTACAGAACGGTGGACACTAAGAGCCCTAACGGACACAAAATCAGTATGAGTGGAATTCAAGGCACAAAACTCGGGCATAAAGATCTAGACTTGGTTACTTATATAGGTAATTCTGATATAGGTTTAAAACCCCTCATAAGGAATAACTCTTCTATAGGCACAGTGCATTCAACACAGAAAATTACCGAATCACCAATTTTATTCCATGAACAATCCCACATGAATCTGTGTCTGCTGCTTCCCCACATGCAGACTCTGCTTTCCCTCCAACAGCACAGCACGGCTTAGTCATGCAACACAAGCCTTTCTTCCCCAGCTCCATCCCTAATCATCATCCTTTCCCTTGTAACACTACACACAAGCCCCTATGTGCTAGTTTGCACCAAAGTCCTACAGCAAAACAAATAAGTGAGCAAAACAGACCGGGTATATATAAAATTATCCCACAGCCTTGAAAATTCCATCCAGAGTCTTTGAGTCTCTGGCCTCCTGCAGCACAGCAAATTCCACATGCCCTCGGAGCTCTGCAGGGAGGAGTATTAGCGTATTGGCAGGTATAGCCCACCGTTTCCTTCGCAGAACCCAGCTGTGCAGAATAAATAAATCACCTGCGGCCATTTATGTGCAAATAACCTGTGCCAAGAGGCCTTTTGGAAGGAAAGCTTCGATCTGTGTTCACAGCAGCAGTGTCATAATGGGAGCAAATAAACATGCGCGCTTTCCTCCCCTCCTCTCCCCTCCCACAGTGCTTTTGTAACACAGCACTTTGCCTCGCTGAGTTAAAGCTGAGAAGCAGCATTTTGCATTAAGTAGTTGGGCTGTTACAGAGGAGAAAGAGCCACAAAGTGCACTTAACAAAACCCACCCTTCTACTCCAGTGCTGGGACGTTAAAACCAGAGATGAGCGAACGTGTCTCATTTCCCCATCTGTAGCCAATTCCCCTGACAGGCCCCATTAAAAAGCCAACCAATTCTGGCACTTCAGCTCCCAGAGGAGCCCCACAACACAGTTATTAAATAAAGTACACTGCCTTTCATTGTGAATGGGGATTGCTTAGCATAAGTGCAGCACTTAGAGAGCCAGGGGAAGCTGAGACACACAGGGTTTAAGCCTTTACATTCTTTCACTATGGGAACCTGTTCTCCTTCACTGCTAGGGTCAAAGCGCTTCCTCCACACCTCCTCTACCATCACAGCTCCATCAGCCAAAGCTAAGTGGGATAGTAAAAAGCCCACTTTCCATAAATAATTCTTGTAAGTTTCAAAACCAACCGTGCTTTGGCTGTGTTTATGCCCCTTACGTGTCTGCCTTCCATGAATATTGTGGTGAGCAAACCCTGAACAAGTTCATTCCTAGAAACTCCAATTACCAGAGGACGTGCAGCAGAAAGCCAGTGCCCACAGGTATCTGCTATGGCAATTTACTGCTCTGATTTTATTCCCTGAGTGGGATGGCTTGAAAGGCACCCCGAGGCTTGGAGCTGGTTTTGTATCCTTGTAACGAATTGTTGTTGGACCAAGACTTACGCAAGCATTGACCAGAGAGTTTCAAACCAAGAGAATAATCTGGGCAGATTTCAATCTAATGGTGGCTATTTCCAACTGGGTATGTCTCAGGCTGACCAACCTTCACTCCCCAACACAAGCACCTGACAACAAACACCCTTTGGCAGTGCCAAAGCTTCCTTACAGACCTGGATCCCTTCCTAAGTGGGAAGTTCAGAGCTTGCTCCAAGTCGCACTGCACGTCCTCCTGCTGCTGTGCAAGCAATAACTTGGCAGCCCTAACTTGGACTTCCATCCAATGCAGGTCTGCCATCCTCTTCCACCCCACCAAGTGCATAGCTGTAAGAGGTAGAAAACAGCAGGCAAAAGAACTTCATCTGGAAAAGCTGAAGGATCTCCATCTGCCCTACCCTCAAACACAGCCTGCCAAAGGAGACCACCAGCACCATAGCCTGTTCAAGTCCACAGTTCTTCCACTGCCCTAAGCACACATGGACTGGGGCTCTCTCCATGAAGGCAGGCTTAACAAACTTGGAAGGATCTGGACAGATGGGTTTCCCTTCCTCTCTCCCCCCAAGGGACAAATCCCACTCCACTTGCTATCACAGATTCATCAGAGTGTTCAAAACCCTGCAGGATGAGTAGAGAAAAAGGACAAGGGTATCCCTGGAATCTCTTCTTCAACTAATTTCATATCCCTACCCAAGACAGAGAGCTTTCCAATGCAAAATCAGTATGGCTAAAGAAAAATAATACACAAAAGTAAAAAAAATCCAGCTTTTAACAAAGTACTTTCAAACCTTATCATCCTCAGAGCTGACATTTATCCCAAATTTTTTTGCCTTAAAAATTGCACTAACAGCAAAGAGGTGTGTGTATATATATATATGTACACACACACATGCACATATATATATATAGATATGTAGAAAATCGAAGCCCCAACACTGCATGGCATAAACTAGTAACAAACCCCTGGAGGGCAGCATGTGATGCAGTTGGGCTCCGCTGACTAACTCCCAGCCTAAGAAAAAATGACACAAGCCACAACCAATTGGCCTCTGCTCTCAGCTACAGAGGGAGCTGCATGACTTCCCCAGCTCCCAGAAGCTGCTCAAATTCTGCCAAGAGAGTGTTTTCCTAATTTGCATTATCTTGGTCATTTACAATGCATCCAAACAGAGCTGGCAATTAGTGGCTGTGGGTAAACTCTGCTGTGAGCTCCAATCAGTGCTTTGTTGCTCTGGCTCTCTGTATTTACAAATCCTTGCAGTTATGGGCATATTAGAGAACCGGTTTTGACAGTTTCTGTCCCATGAAGTTAAAGTTTTCCCCAATTACAGCAGATAATGAGAAGACCAAGCTCACTAAAACATACAGCCCTGTGACCTCAGGACCCATGTGCCCAATTTGTGGGAGAACATCTAACATCATGATAGGCACATTGACTGAAGAGATGCAGAGCCACCAAGCTGACTGAGCTGAGGCAAGGGGAAGATGCAGTGTTTCTTAGGAAAACTAAACTGCCTTTTACTATAGGTGCAAAAAAAAACCCTATCTTCAAACATCATGGGAACATACAGTCCTCATCTGAACTAGTTTATGACAGCTAGGGAGATCTATCAATAGATTCTCTTCTAAGCCCTTAAACCTGAGGAGTTGAAAGGAAGCTGCATGATACAATGCAAGGTAAAGGGGGGTGAGGCTGATGGTGCTCAGGGACTGAGATGGGAATGTGAGTTGTGAAGGGAGGGATCTGACACATGTCAAGACATAAACCTAAATAGACAGAGCTCTTACATTATCTAACCACTGCTCTCCTCACTGTGCGTGGTAGCCCTTTCATTGCTGTTGCTCTGAAAACCTCTCTTCTGTGTGTCCTGCCTTTTGAACAGCCTTCTTGCATCTATCTGCCTCATTTACTCCCCTTCTCAGTTCAGTTTCTCTCCTGACAGCATCTGCTATTCTCCTTTGCCAACCATCCTGCAGTTTTTCTCCTTTTGATCTTATTTCTCTCCATCAAGTATTTAGGATTCCCAGTGATAAGAGGTGGACAGTGTAACACTACAAAAGAGTATCTCAGAGCATTGCATTTGCCAGTTCAGAGCATTACTGACTGAAGTAAGACTCTCACATACAGTTGCACAGATGTTTGCAGTCTTCCAGCTCAGAAAAGACGGAGGAATTCCATTTCCATCTTCCTTTACTGTGTAATTCTTTCACTTTATTTGTTGCCCTAGAATACTGGTTAGCATCACTCATGTTTGCAGTCTTCTGTCTCAGAAAAGATGGAGGAATACCATTTCCATCTTCCTTTACTCCATAATTCCTTCACTTTATTGGTTGCCCCGAAATACTGGTTAACATCGCTGTGTACAAGCCACCACCGCTGCATCCATCCCTGAAGGAGCAGATTCCCTAAATTAGCTGCGTGCACACCATATCTTTCATATTCAGAGGACTAAAAATAAAGGGTTTAGGTAAAACCTCTGACTGGCTCTGTATTATTCACCTGTGCTGCATCTGAGCAACCTTGCATTCTGATCTCTGACTACCCGCAGACCAAGAGGTTAAAAAGCTCAGGGAAGGAAATGTGTTTGTCTTAACAGTGACTGAAACTGGACACAGATAGACTTCCGCTTTAATACAGAAAGCTGATGAGAAAACTCTACAAGGAACTGCATTAGCTGGAGTGGCTGCTGGCAAAACCATCACTTTCTTCACAGTCACAAATGGTTCGGAGCACCTATGCGGGCTGCTGCCTCCAAGGCCACAATTCATTATTCAGTGAAATGTTTCATCCATTTTCACCATGCTATGAAACAAACGGAGCAGAGAGGTGTGGATCACAGTGGAGCCAGCACAGCACAGCCACAGAATGAAAATTCCTTATATTATCCCCCTTCCTAACCTCCCTTAGCCTGGTTTCCCCTGTCCAACACACATCTTAAAGAAAAGCCAGCACAAGCACCACAGCTGAGATCTGCAACAAGACTTCTTTCGCATTTGAAATCCAATGCAATAATACCCTAAGAGACACTGCTTATACAAGCCTAGAGGCCAGGTAATGTCCTGGTTGTGCGCTGTGACCAGACAACACATGCCCTATAGCTATGATGCTACTCCACTGTCCACATTCTGCACGCCTGCTACCAGGAATTCACCTGTGAGCTTTATCTGTCACAGAAAGCACAGGGTGCCTGGTACCGCTGCCACCACCCCATGCCAACTCCTGGTTTCTACTGAACCCATCTTCCCTAACCTTTCCTTAGAAACAAGGCACAAGGAAGCCAACAAGAACCTCACAGCTTTCAACAGGCCAGACTAGATCAGAAGGTTAAGGGCTTCTAGCCTTCTGTGCTTCTGGTGCTATTAATTTAAAGTGGTCCAGCGGAAGGCAAAAGCTCCACCCTAATGGTCAACTGGTGCATGAGGGAGAAAATGAGCCATTTCATGGTCCCTGTGGTTATCATCTGCCACAAAGCATAAGATTTGATTACCCCTGTCTTAACACATAATTACAAATGGTCATAAAATTATCCAGGCCCTTTCTGAAATCCTTTTACAGTAATTGACTTGATGACATCCTGGGGCAACAAAGGCTGCATGCAGGAAAGAGCAAGTTTATTCTGCATTAACATACCTGTGACTTATTATTGTAGTATCCTACCAAAAGGCTGTTACAGGGATATCCTCCTTGGAGTAAGATTAAAGGCTGGAAGAATCCCAAACCGAGCTGCATAAAATCTAAGATGACTGTGCACAACCTGGTGGACAGGAAGTCATGGCAGCAACAGTATCTAGCAAGGATTGCTGGAAAAGGATCAGGCACATTTGTTTTCACAGGAAAAGCACCAGGTCAGACCCCCCCCCCCCCCCACTATCACAGTATCACAGTATGTTAGAGATTGGAAGGGACCTCAAAAGATCATCTAGTCCAATCCCCCTGCCAGAGCAGGAACACCTAGATAAGGTTACACAGGAACGTGTCCAGGCGGGTTTTGAATGTCTCCAGAGAAGGAGACTCCACAACCTCCCTGGGCAGCCTGTTCCAGTGTTCCGTCACCCTCACTGAGAAGAAGTTTCTTCTCAGGTTTAAGTGGAACCTCTTGTGTTCCAGTTTGTACCCATTGCCCCTTGTCCTATCATTGTTTGCCACTGAGAAGAGCCTGGCTCCATCCTCGTGACACTCCCCCTTTATATATTTATATACACTAATAAGGTCACCCCTCAATCTCCTCTTCTCCAAACTATAGAGACCCAGCTCCCTCAGTCTTTCCTCATAAGGGAGATGCTCCACTCCCTTAATCATCTTAGTTGCCCTGCGCTGGACTCTCTCCAGCAGGTCCCTGTCCTTCTTAAACTGAGGGGCCCAGAACTGGACACAATATTCCAGATACGGTCTCACCAGGGCCTACCAGTGAAAGACGACCTTGATTTTACCATCTATAATATTAAGTTACCAGGCACTATAGAAACGTTGTTGTAGATCCCAGGGTAAATGTACTATTTCTGGCTAAGCTGCAGACTCTGTTTCATTTGCCCATTCTTCATCATATCTTTAAAGTGGGGATTAGGGGAATTCCATTCCTCTGGAGCAGTGGAGTTAAAAACCAGCCTACAAGCTAATTGCTAGTGACAGAGCTGTTCATACTCTACAGATCCAAAGTCATTTGAGCTCCAGCTGCAGGTGTTTTCTCTGCATCTTATAGCATTTGTAGCTAAAACATCCATTCGTTAACTCTATGACACCGGACCTGCACATTTCTGCCTCAGTATTGGCTTCCATGCATGTTCCTCAGATGTGATCAGGGTTTGCAGGGAGAGCTAAGACTGACCCACTGTTCATGGGAAGGCTGAGTGAGGACTTGCTAGGATTTTTGTATTTGCCTTCTTGCTCCCTTCCTCACAGCCTCCCAAAGAAAAAAGGAACATATTTTACTTTCTTCTTCCACCAGCCCAAACTGGCTCTCCATGGCTGTCCCATGAAGTGTGCTGCTGCCCATGGCAAGGCAGCAAACAGGGAGAATCCAAGCCAAAACCAAAATCCTAAAGAAACTCGACAGACAAGCAGTTCTCAACACTGCTACAAATGAAAGGTGTCAGGTATACCCCTGCTCTATAGATCCACAAGCCTAATAGCAGAATGGCAGTAGCTGTAGCCACAACTGCCAGGTGTTATTCGCCCATACAAAAGACAAGACCCATTCTCAATAACTGAGCCTAAGATCATCATCAGCATACAGAGATACAGGGAGGAGATAAGATGTCTGAAGTGACACTGCAGTCACTAAAAGCATCAGACTTCCTAGAAACCAAACACAACACATGTGCCTTCCTGCTTTCCTCACCTGCCCCTCTCCACCACCATGAGACACTGGTGTGACCAGGTGACCCACAGTACTGCACAATGAAAGAAAGAAAGAGCATCCCAGCATTACATGTTGAGTGAAGACATAGGCAGAAACCCAGCCCTCCAAGCCAGGCACATGAAAGAGGCAAAACAGTTTCTGTGAGTGACAAAAAATGATCACACAAGTCCGGTTTGGCCTGAATAAATCAGTGACTCTCTGAAATTCGGAGGGATCCAGGTAAAACAGAGAGTTCCTGCTACCCAAGCCTGCACTTGAGCCACGGGAAACTACAAAACAGAGGAAATCTTCACAGTGACAAATGGGAACAGAAAAACCAAAAGACAAGGAAGATTCGTCAAGGCAGTAGCTGACTGGTCCCCAATCCGATCAGAGAGTTAATTTGCTTTGCCCTCCCCTTTGTGTCCCCAAGGAATCAGCTGTCACAGGTTAAGTACAAAGCGTCTTGGTTTCACCTAACACCAGGTTCTCCCAATTAACCAAAGACCTTTAACGGCTGGACTTGATGATCTTAAAGGTCTTTTCCAACCTTGTCGATTCTATGAAATGGCCCAAAGCAGATCATTGCATAATAGATTCATAAAGATAGGTTGATCATGGTTATATACTGGGGAGGTTGTAAAGAAGAAAGGAAGGGTGAATTTGAAGTGAAAAGCATGATGTAAAGAATCAGGTACTGAGCAGCTTCCTCCAGCTCATTAACCCTATCCCAGGCTACTGTGGGGGTCTGATGGGTGCCAGCATGAAGTGTTGCAGCAGAAGCAGAGGGAAGGCACCCTGCATGGCTGCAGGGACCTCAGAGTGACTGAAGAGGAGAGGCAGAGCTTGGTTTTATTTCCGCGGGGAAGCAAGTGAAGGAGAAGGAGAAAGTTTGACAACAATAACTTTCTAACGCTTATGAAGAGCTGAGGAACTTTGCTCACCAGACACTTCCCACTGAGCTGTCTCCCCACTGTGAGGTTTCTATCTCATGCTTGACTGACTCTTCTCTTGATTTCTGGCAATTAGGAGGCTTCCAACCTGCCCAGGAGAAAACCTCTGCTTGCAGCATCCTTCTTTTTAGGGACCAATTGGGTGCTATTATCTCACTGATTTTCAAAAGCCTGTGGCTGCACATCAGAGCTCTACCTGGTGGGTCCGCTGTACTTGCTTGTCTTACCTCCATATATTTCCCCTCCAAATTCAGCCTTAGCAAGGAAACAGAACAGATAATAAAATCCAGAGGGAAACAGATAGATCAGAACACTTAATCATAATGCCGAGACAGGGCATTGCTTAAGAAAGAGGATTCAGCCGCCCCCAGTGATGGGAGTGATGAGAATCACTGCAAGCACCCCCAGGAAGACTCTGCCTTTAAAGCAGTCTGTATTTTACCCATGTGTGTCCATGTGTGCATGTAATAAAAGTAATTGCTACTTGTCATCATTAGAGATGAGCAAGGCAAAACCTGTGCTTTTAATAAGCCAATATGGATTTCACATTTTGCTTGCTGTCTGAGCAACAGCAATTGCTACTTCCTTCAGAGATTGATTTTGCCTTAGGCTTGGTCTTAAGAGGTTATCTGATTAACTTTAGTTATTTGGGAAGAGGGGGCAAAGGACAGCCCTCCCCTTGGAAAAGAAGATGATAATGTCTGTGTGCACATCCCTTCTGCACTTTTTTTGGCTCTGTTTCCCTTGAGCCTTCAAAGCAGCAACTTGAAAGGAGGAAGAAGCTAGAGGCAGACAAGACGGGGTCACAAAAGCCACAAAGAAGACAATTCTCTCCCCACAGGCCCTACTTTCCAAACCAGTCTATCCATGGGCATGTAATGGAAATGAGGTGATGTTGTAAGAGATAAGATGAGGCTATCTCTGGGGGCCCAACCTACGATGTCCTCAACAGTGAATTCTAGATATCCAAGTCCTGCCAGTTTCAAATGCTGAGCACATCCAAAAAATAGGCTACTTCAAGTGCTCCCTCTTCTGCAAGGCTGTTGAGTCTCTTTCTTTCATGGCTATTTTGACCTCCTAAAGCAAAGGTCACCATCCCCAGGTTTTTTCTGGGGGCAGGACAGTGTCCAGAACACTGCTCGCACGGAAATATCTCAAGAGCAGCACATGGGAAGGTTGCTATGAGGAAGAGCAACCACAGGGATGCTCCTTCTCGTATGAAGACATGCACTTACCCTAAGTAGAGTCCAGAAATAATGCTGTTTTCAAGGTATGGCATGCTGCCTTAATTTCCTCTCCTCTTCCACACCAACTCTCTCATATTACTGATGGCTTCTACCTGTTCACTCCATACTGAATCTTGAGTATTTTCCTTATCTCCCTTTGAATATATGCAACAGAGGAAATTAATGAGTATGAGGAATAGAAGAAGAAAAAAGGTGGGAGGGTGAGAAAGTCAAACGGTTTGTATATGCTTTGGTGTGAGAGAGTGTGTAAGCATGACCGGAGAGAGAAGCAAACACGTAAGAAAAGCAGAGACATTATCTGTCATTCAGCCTCCCTCCCATTCATTTCTAACTCTCTCATCCTTCTGTCTTCCCCAAAAGATAAATGCAGGAGGTCTCTCACTGTACAGGAGTGGGTAAATAAAGCATGAGAGAAGAGGAACCCCAAACTTTCATTTACCCACTGGAGCAAAGAAGTGAGGAAGAAAGCTCAACCCCTAGAGCTAACACCAACGCTAGAGAAACAAATACTCCCACCCATAAGTTGCGGTGTCTCTGCCCAAACATGATGTGCAAGTATAAACTGTTTTCACTTGCCTCTACCTTTCCTCTTAGCTGCAAAAGCAGAAGGGAAGGGCCCCTGGCTGGTGGTTTGACTTCTCACCACATGACAAGGTGCGCTGGCTTTGGTGATGGAATTGATAACAAAGGCGCTACAGAGGACAAACACTGTGGCAGCTCAAGCTTCTGCTATGATGAATAATCCCCTTGCAGAGTTTCAGCTCATTTATTTTGGCAAATCCCATTCGCAAGGAGAACTGCTGTGCAGTCTGACACTGCACATATTGAAAACTGAAAGAACTGGCTGGGGCTGCTAGTGATTTTCTATAGTTCTTGATAGCACCTTCTCCTGGAAGCAGCTGGGACAGGGGAGAGATGTGCTCCTGGATCTAAGGCAGAAGGATCCTATGAGTGCAACATTAATAAACAGCAGAGCTTTGATCACTTCCTTAGTGACACAGCTTTCACACTGTGGCATATGTGCTTCATTCATCGGGGACCAGAGCATCTTTTGGGTGCTCTTCTTGCCTGCTCCCTACTACAAGAGGCTATGAGTGGAATAGCTGTGAGCTCCCCACTAAATAAGTAGAGTACCATGCTACATCCTGGATGCCATAAGAGACTTTAAAAAAACCCAGTTGCTAGTGAGTGTACAATAATTAATCTGCATGTTTTTCAAACTAATACTGATGAAATGGCTTGTTTACGCAAAACAGGCAAGAGTACAAAAATTAAATGCATCCCTAACCTACCTCTTTTCCTCTTGATGACAGCTGGTATGGTTTAGGATTATCTCGTTGGTACTTTGCAGTGGACATGACACCCGTGTGATGTAATTAAGATAATTTATTCAGTAATAAGCTTGTACTTGCAGTTCAGGCAGTGATGGCTTGCTTATACAGCAAGGAAGCTTACCTCATAAAAGTAAACCAGCCAACAAGGTGATGTCTCCAGCTACAGTATTTAATTTGTGCCACTGATGTGAAATAACAGGGGAGCAAGTTTTGAGGCTGAAGCGACTAAGTGAAACTAGTGAAAACACCCCCCCAGGCTGCTACAGAGCTGTGTCAGACGACGGACAACAACCTGCAAGCTCTGATCTCAGCCTCTGTGCCTTGCTAAACAGGCTGTCATCAAGTCCTAGGAGCTACCCAGGTGAGTGACATGGGTTAAAGAAACACGGTCCAGAATCAAGCAAACTCCCATGTGAAGAGGACAGCTGCTGAGGTTTATAATGTGCTTAAGAATTTACTTGTGTTGCATATATAAGGACAGTCTCGCTTAGGAAGGGTCCTTGCACTGTTACTATTCAGCAAAAGAAGCAAGAAAAAAAGGAAGAGTAAAGTGTGGAAGTGGCACCTTGGGAGAGAAGAGGAAAAGATATTACCTTTCTTGCTTTCCAAACCCCAAGAGAACAAGCTTTCCTATAACAATGAAGACTTAAACAGCCATCCCTGAAGAAAACATGCATCCTTGAAACATTCATTTATATTTCATACCTGGGTGTTTACAAAAATAGAGGTGAAGGCCAGAATCCTGCAATAGCTTTGTTACTTGCTTAGTGTTATACTCCGTGGAATTGCTGCCTCCCCATGCATGCCTTCTGGTATCTGTCCCATAGGAGAAGCAAGTGTAATGATACCACAACAAGCGGAGAAGACCACGTCTTCTTCTAAGACAAGAATTGACTGTTTCAGGTACAAAGACACCACACCCATGTGCAGAATAGCACTGGTGTGTGCACACAGTTTTAGTGTGCTGAAAAAGTCCAGACAGTGTTTCTGAAGGGCCTAGATCTCTTCCGAGAACCTAAATAATAAGAAAATAGCTCTGTCAGGTATTAGTTCAGTGACAACCCTGTGGAAAAGGCATCTGTTTGATGAGTATTGTCTTAACTGCATTATGAAGGGAAAAAAAAGTAGGGCTGATGCCAGAAATAATGGCACAAATAAGAATACAGACACACTGGAATGCTAGAAAAGGTAATAAATTGCTGCTTGGTCTGGCAGAGGACATGAACACTATCTAGATCAGAAAAGGAGATGTCAAGGGCACCCCTCTGCAAAACATAACCACAACAGTCTTCATCCCCGTATCTACTTAAGATGAAGGTACCATTGTGTCAAAGGCTCACAGTCAGCTCTCATTCTTCCACAATCCACTGTAAGCCACTACTACCTACTATGCTTTTCCCCGCATGGGAACATTTCCACAGACCAGGATGTATATCTCCACTGGCTTCCATGGGTTACTAGAATCAGGGAAGCAGCTTGTTCCCTCCACAAAGATCCGTGCTGTGGCACATTCACCATGACTGCAGTAGTCACTGCCTGTGGGAAAGTCACATCCCACCCCAGCAGCTGCTGTGTGCTCACACTCACAAGGGCAGCTCCTGTCAGTGTATGCCAGCTCTCAGCCTGCGTGAGAAAATATGAAGTCACATAGCAAAAGGCCAGCAGTCATTAACTTAGAGCAGGGGGACACGTCTCAAAGGGGCTGCCTAAATCACTGCTGACCTCTAGAGAAGAGCCCAATGCTCCAAAGAGTATCTTTTCCTCAGTCTATACCAAAAGCCTACATTGAAAGTCAAGCCTCCTGTTTAAGAGACCATAATCAACATGTGGAAAAAGGATGCAAGATCAGGGGAAATTATGTATGTCCCAGCACTGGTTTAAAAACTCATTAAAACAAGAAGCTCAGGTTATCCCCTTATGTTTCAAACTGGTATTTTATTTCTTTGCATAAGCATGAAGAGAAACTGACTCCAAAATACCATTCACTGAATCCCTCATTTGCATCTTAAAAGGGGCAAGTCTGTGTGTTGGGCTTATTCTGTTCTTTAATTATCCTAATGAAAGCAAATGCGAATCCCCAAGGGTTTGGTCCTTTTCTGACTGACTGCTTTTAAACCCGCACACAAGGGAGCAAAGCAGCCATCAAACCTCTTAGTTTTTAACTTGTACATCTGGGAAGATTCCCCTGGTACCTTGGACAATACTTGTCGAAGAAGAGAAGCTAAGCAAGATCTCCAATTTTCTGCCACGTGGAAAGCACATGAAAAAAAACAAAGAGATTAAGCTGCATAAAAATTGAGAAGCCACTAGCTTCAGGCAGTGCAGTCCTGCTCATATTGTGCAATATATTACAAAAAGACCTTCCTTCCATCCAAACAGGGTGCTAGTTTGATATATTTAAAGGCTCCCATTCAGCACCAGCTTAAATTAAAGACCTCATCCAAAGTGAGAGCAATTGCTTTGTTTCATAGAGCTGCTTATGAAGGGCATCGGTTAAGTCCAGAAGCCGTGACTCAAGAGAGCAGGATCCTTTTCTAAGTTCTACAACTGATTTGCTACTTCTTTGAACACATTCCCACCTCTCAGGCAGAGTATTAGGAGACAAACTTTCCTCCTACAAAGAATCTGTGTGACACCTAGCAGAAAGAGGCCTCTAGCTGTTACTGTAATATAAATAATAGATGAGTGAAATAATAAATAGGAATAAGGCATTCTGTCACAAACAAAGCCAACATATTAGTGAACGTGTTCAGATTTTTAAAGCATATCCAAACACCAGCCTAAGCTCCAATGCTAACACAGTGTTAAAGCTCCAGAGAAAGGAACAGAAATGAGCAACTTCCTTCCAAGGGTTTATATTCGTAAGCAACTTGAATTGTTCATGTAACAGTACAATATCATACTTAATTGCTTCAAATTCCAGTTCTGCTGCTTAAACCCAGGAGGTCTCAGCATCACCCATAAAATTCAGTGGGTTTCACTACAGCTGGGGTGAATTCTAGCAGCAGAATTTGTTTCATGCTGCTCCGAACAAGAGTACCACCAGCATCCAGGAAGCAGATGGTCTAGTTACCAACTGCGCTGTCCACAGCCTGAGATTAGTATCAGAGAAAAGGAATGTGGTTCACTAAATAGGACAGCACTGCAAGCCTCAGGATGCTTGGGTTCTCATACCCATGCAACCAATGCAGGAATACCAACAACCCGCGTTATTTATCTGCACCCTTGTTTTCTGCTGTTTTACTCAGATGACCTCTTGCTACATTTATGTGAACACCACACAGCATAACAGGAATCTCACCTTGGTGGGATGCTCTAGGTGCTGTTGTGACACATACTCATTCCCAAAAAAACACCTCCATTCTGTCTGAGGAAATGGAATACAAGGTAACCTTCCTGTACACAAGGTGCGTACCTTTGCGTACACGCTCTTGTCCCATGTGATACTACAGAAACATCCAGTATTCTGACACCACCATTGAAAACCCCATTTTACCAGCAGCTGGATGAAAAACAAGTATGAGAAATTCCTGTATCTATCCCCTTACCCCCTCCACCAGGGCTGTGTTGAGTCACGATAAACCAGCAGCCATTCAAAGCAGCAACTTGAATTTCACTTGCTGGAAAAGAGGGGATGAGAAGAATGGTTTCTGAAGTGTAAGCAAGCCAAGGATGAGACTGAGGGAAAAAGACCAGTAGGATTTATTTGTAGTGACAAGTGATCACCATAAAGATATTCTTGGAACAGAATCCTGCTAATCTCTGCTGTAATTCTAGTCCCAAATGGTTTGGCTCTGGCAGTGCTCTTCGTAATGATATATGTGAAAGCACTGGGGATTGTCAAGAAAAGAGTTTCACCCTGACAGTTACATTCTGGGCTCATTGGGTTTGTGCTTCCCCTGCCCCCCCATTCTTTCCCTACTATTCTTTTTTTAAAGCTAAGGTCAGCTGCAATTACTATTTAGAAAAGAAAATGTTTATAACCTCTTGCTTTTATCATCATTAATAATGCAACAAATGTATTGAATGTGGGCAGACTTTTCAGCAATCCGTAGCGCTCTCTCCCTCTGGCTCAGAAAATATGCACCTCTTGAGAGAAAATCTATTTCATTAGAGACCTGATAAAATGCCTGGAAATGACAACATAAATAAGCATTTAAGTGCTGCTCCCTCTTTCACTCTGAAGTCTTTTCCAGCTGAGAGAAGCGGGAAAGAAACTGTAGTGAGATGGAGGGAGAGTTGATGAATATTTGATCACAATTGTCTTAAATAAATGCTTCTCCCAGACATACCTTCTTGACACGCTGACAGAACTGTTACCTCACCTCTCTCACACCATCTTATAGGCAAGTCCATGGCCAACGTATTTGGACTAGACAACACCAATTAAAATGGAATGCTTCTTTTCCTTTTGCTTCCTCCTTTTCCAGTGTGTTTTTTCACATCATTGTAATTCCTTTTCCTTCTTTCAACCTCTCCTTCTCTAAAACACATTAATAGATAAAGTCCCTCCCTCAGAGCTACTGCCTGTTATGAAGCTGGTTTGAAATGTAGGTTGTGGTAGTGGTCAGAACACTTAATCTGGTATGGTTGTGCTGAGCTTGTTCATGGCAGGCTCTCAGAGGAAGATACCGAGGTCGGAGGTGGAGATGGTGAGAAGCAGCAAACCAGCCAATGAAGGTTCTTACCTCAGAGCTCCACAGCCCTCCTGTGCCTCAGCTCTACTTAGTGATGGCTCACAGAATACATTTAAACGTTAAGCAAAACTGGGCACATGACAAACCGCATTTGCTCCTGTTTGTTCACAAAGCCCTTCCTTCAGGATCAGCAGAACCAACCAAGCAAAGAAAGTAAGGGACTTTGCCCTGGGCTGAAGCACCTACCAAGGAGGCAATATGAAATCAGTCCTCAGATGAAAACAGAAACAAGATGACCCTCCCCACATCAACAATCAAAACCAACCCTCATGGGCCTGCTCAGGGACAGGGGATCCCTGGAACATGCCCCCTTCCCAAGCACCACACTAGCAAAAGAGAGATTTCATACATTTCCCCTTGCAATGTCTTAGTGAAGCAGGGCACTGCTGTTACCTGTGACTTAAAAGCAGGTGAAATAAGGTGACCAGGAAGATTAAAACCCAAAATTCCCCAAGGAACTTTGCATTTTCCTTGTGACTAAGTGGCAGTAAAGGACTCACAAAGGGTACAACAACGAGCTCCTCTGGGACTTCAAGTGTTCTTGAAAAGCCCATACATGTCTGGGTTTTTTTCAGTTAAAGAATGTATTAGTTTTTCAAGTACCTTCTCTGCATACGCACAGGTTGGCAGCCTAGATCCCTATGGATTCTTTCATTAAGCAACCACAGAATTCCTTGTTACACCTCCCACTTGGCCAAAACCACACAGAAATCTCTTTAAAACAAGCAACCTAATAAAGAACTTTGAAATCCTAAACTGCACTCCACGTAGTTTGGGGCAATCGTCATCACAGTTGATCCATGCTGTAGCCACACAGGCACAACACCAGTTTTCTGAGTTGAAGAATCCAACCAAAGGAAGGAAGAGTAGCATCTAAGAAGAGCTGAGGCCAAGAACAGAGGTTTTGTGCAAGTGGTAACTTTGAAGAAGGGAGTCCATTTGTATGCCAAGGCCATGCCAGTCCTTAAATCTGTTTAAAGGTTTGGCTAGATTATTCTGCTTTTAATGGTGGGAACCCTGGGAGGAGCAGCAGGTTAGAGAGGTGAGCTAGAAGGTTACTGAGGTCTGCCTGGCAAAGCTGCACTGTGGAAATTAATCAGACGGGTCATGAAGGTATTACAGAGGATATTCAGAGGCAGCAGCAAAATTTATAGGCTTTTCATATCAGTAAGTCGGACAAGTCTCCTAGTTAACAGCAGGCTAGGCAAAGGCCTCAGCTATTATGCAGTACAGAGAGCCACAGTCCACAGCAGAAGGCTGTCAGGAGATGCCAAGTAGAAACCCATCCAGAACAAGAACCGTAAGAACAGGTTCAGACTGAGGTTTCCAAATCCAAAAAACATCTCATTTGAAATGCTGATGTTAGCCTAGCTCTTCTTGAAGCACAGAAACAAGCTAGAAAGCAGCAACTCAATAATGCTATTGACTGTCTTGTCCTCTAAACTCCTAGCTCCCATCCCTCGCCCATTCTTCTGTTAGAAGACAGGCTTCTAACAGATCTGGCCTTGACTGCAGCCTCTTTAAAGTATAAAAGTCCCAGTAAAGTTTAAATTAGACATTTATAGGATGTTAAGAAAGTTATGCCCCTGTACATGGTATATAACAAGCTCTTCTTCGCAAATTATCCCTATATAACTGGCATTCATTTATGGAAAGCAAGACTCCTCTCTCCCCCTCTTTTACCAGTATAACTCAGATGCAAAAGCTTCACACTCTCACCTATTTAATTGAAAGAGAAAGAAGAGAGTGGGAAGTGTTTGGAAGGGATTGCAGAGGCTAGTGGTGGCAATTAGAACATCTCCACAGCCCAGCATAAACTAAAGTTGGCAAGACAGAAGCTCCAGCACAAGCCAGAGGAGCCACGAATGCTCCATCCCTGGCAGTGTTCAAGGCCAGGTTGGATGAAGCCTTGGATGAGATGGTTTAGTGTGAGGTGTCCCTGCCCATGGCAGGGGGGGTTGGAACTTGATGATTTTAAGGTCCTTTCCAATCCTAACTATTCTATGATTCTATGATTCGAAGATGGAATATGAACAGATATGAGATGGAGGAGGTTTTGACTGACACAGCCGTAGCACAGGCTGGGGTGAGAGGGACAGAAAGAGGTGGTTATGTGACATCTTCCAGTGACTAGGCAGAGGTGCTACCTTTCTAGCTTCACTTTCTATTCCGATTTTCTTCCACGGCAGGCCTTTGCCTGGTATTTGTACCATTATATTAGCAGAGTTTCCTGGTCTTATCCTACCTCCCTCTGTAGTCTTTCCATTTTCTTAGCAAGGCAAGAATTTACTGGTCCTAAAACACAGGGTTAAAATCTGGAAGGGGATTTGGGGAGGGGATGACTGGTGTAAATCAAATTGGACCACAGATTATATTTAGTCTGGAGAAAAGAAGGCTCAGAAGGGACCTTATCACTCTCTACAACTGCCTGAAAAGAGGGTGTAGTGAGCTGGGGTACGTCTGTTCTTCCAAGTAACAAGTGGTAGGACAAGACAAAATGGCCTCAAGCTCTGCCAGGAGAGGTTTAGGCTGGATAACAACCCCCAGCAGTGACAAGGTGCTCAGGCATTGGAACAGGCTTCCCAGGGAAGTGGTGGATTCACCATCCTTGGAAGTGTTTAAAACCCATACAGACAAGGCCCGCAGTGGTATGGTTTAGTGATGGTCTTGGCAGTGCTGGGGTAACAAATGGACTGTATCTTAAAGGTCTTCTCCAACCTAGCTGATTCTATGACCATAACTGGCGTGTGGTGAGCAAAAGAGAACAATTTTTAATTCCTGTAATGCTGCAATTAGTTGATAGTGATTTCTTTATAGGACAAACTAGCATGCTTTAACCTTTTCTTCCGCAAACAACCCCAATCGTGCTTGTTTTGGAAGTAGCATCACTAAACTCCTACACTGTTCACCTCCTCATCAAGAAAATCACTTACAGGCAAAGGTGTCTGTGGTGAAATTCTGGCCTTGCCAGTGGTTGAAAATGCCCAGATGAACCTGGCCCATTATGTCTGCTCTAAAGGAGGAAGATAGAAGAAAAAGCAAGAGCAAGAAAGAAAGCAAGAAAGAAAGCAAGAAAGAAAGCAAGAAAGAAAGCAAGAAAGAAAGCAAGAAAGCAAGCAAGAAAGCAAGAAAGCAAGAAAGCAAGCAAGAAAGCAAGCAAGAAAGCAAGCAAGAAAGCAAGCAAGAAAGCAAGCAAGAAAGCAAGCAAGAAAGCAAGCAAGCAAGAAAGCAAGCAAGCAAGAAAGCAAGCAAGCAAGCAAGCAAGCAAGCAAGCAAGCAAGAGAAAGAGAGAGAGAGAAAGAGAGAGAGAAAGAAAGAAAGAAAGAAAGAAAGGAAGGGAAGGCAAGGGAAGGCAAGGGAAGGCAAGGGAAGGCAAGGGAAGGCAAGGGAAGGGAAGGGAAGGGAAGGGAAGGGAAGGGAAGGGAAGGGAAGGGAAGGGAAGGGAAGGGAAGGGAAGGGAAGGGAAGGGAAGGGAAGGGAAGGGAAGGGAAGGGAAGGGAAGGGAAGGGAAGGGAAGGGAAGGGAAGGGAAGGGAAGGGAAGGGAAGGGAAGGGAAGGGAAGGGAAGGGAAGGGAAGGGAAGGGAAGGGAAGGGAAGGGAAGGGAAGGGAAGGGAAGGGAAGGGAAGGGAAGGGAAGGGAAGGGAAGGGAAGGGAAGGGAAGGGAAGGGAAGGGAAGGGAAGGGAAGGAAACCCCTTGGCACAAGTAGCTTGGTCTTAGGGGTCAGAGCTGCATATTAACATTTCTACCGTAACAAAAGCCACAATCAAATCCACTTGGCATGAAAGGGAGAAAGGAGGACAGTGAAAAAGGCAAAGCAAAAAGAAACAGTATTTTCTTTACATGTTCAGAAATATTTTCTTCAGCAGATTCATGAGGTTTTTTTCCCCCTCTCTTCCCTGTAAGACAAGGATTAAGCAGTGCCGCAGCATCTACTGTTGGCTTGAATTCCCTGACTCCCAGAATGGGTACTCGTAATTAAAAGCTTAGCTCACCTTATCCCTCCAGTTTCCCAGGCGAAAAGTCAAAGTCTGCATTTAATTGCATATATATGTGTGCATGTTTAAAGCCAAAGCTCTGAAGAGAGATGAGATTTGGGAGAGGGGAGGGGAACAGGCAAAGAGGTATTTGGCACATTCTCAAATAGGGAAAAATGGGAAATGGGAAGAGAAAGAGTGCTGAAAATAAGAGCACGTTTCTCTTCCTCTCTTCCTTTAGGTCCCCCCACTGTCCTACTTCCTCCTCCATCTCTTTGGCTCCTAAATGGGAACAGAGAAGTCTGCCCTATGCCTACATAGCCTGTGGTTTGTACAACATGGTTTAGCCCATTCACAGGACTTGGATGCGGGAAAGACCAGAACACCTTTTGCTCATGCACAGCATGGGAAGTGTGGATTGGTACAGGATGGATCAAGTTTATCACTAGCTATTGTACTTGCATGGTGTGGTCAATCCCAGGCCCTCCTGCTTGGGCTTTTTGGTGACAGCAATAAGTCATAGTGCATAGACCTCCGGGCACTTCCAATGGGCCAGGTACAGTACCAGCAGCAAATGCTAGACAGTGTTCTAAGACAAGCTACAATGGAATTGTACATAAATAAAGGCACCTTCTCCAAAGTGGACATAGGTACTGGGTTAAAATATCTATGATTCCACCAGGAAATAGCACATTTTATCTTCTAAGCAAACAGATTTGAATCAGAGGTTACCACTACACATCAATATTTCCAGCACTTTGGACCCCTTGTGCCCAATGTTGATCTTCAAAGAACAAAGACAGCAGTTGAGGATACTTTTTCATTCTTTAGAGCCATCTGCCTTCCACCAGACCATGAGGCCACTTCTGCCCTCAGAAAGCACTAAAGCATTCCTAAAGATTTTGCCAAGAAGGCCATACAGATAATTTTACAGAGTAATAAAAATGCAACTTCAAGATGTGATTGAACTTGGAGGCTAATCTGCACACAGGGATTTTGTAAGAGGGCTCTCTGGGTTCTTGCAGCACAGGGTCTATGTACTTGATCCAAGCTCCCAAGCCCCAAAGGAGGAAGACATACTTTGCAAAAGCAATAATCCCTCCAACCTTTCCAGCCAGCATCAGGAGAAAGTCTTTATTTATGTAATGCTACCAATCCCATGCTCCACTGGGTAATCTAATCTGATCTATCACTACTAATGCTTTCAAGTAATTCAATCATAACACATACTCCTAAAAAGCACCCCATATAAGCATCAGTATAAGAGACAATACACATCATATCCTTGAGACACCTCAGTATGGCAGATTTCACTGACAGTAACACACACAAAGTTTGTATGGATCTGTGCTGTCGGAACGCTCCTTGGACCTCTGACGCTGTGGCCATGCTTCCCACCACAACTTTAATAGACCTGGAGCAGTTTCAGGTCCACAGTTAGTGCCTGAAGTTGCTGCTTTCCCACAAGTATAACTTATGGTTAGGCCACGAACAAAGGACCAGGTTTCTAGGCAGAACTACCTGCACCCTCCAGCATGGTCCAGGCTATGTAATCACTCCCCTGTGGTTACACTCCCAAGAAGGACTCCTTCTCTCTCTGAGGAAATCTTGCCCCTTTTTATCCTCCCAGTACACCCAGCCTATCGGTCAGCTTACCGCATGTCGGGTCCTCTTCTGCAGAGCACAACTGCCTGAGCAAGAAAAAACCTCAACGTCCTCTATGCGCTGCAATCCATGAGTAACAAGCTGCTGCCCAGTCAGCACACATCCCTCCTCATAGGATTTCTGAATCTAATTGTCTCCTTCCTAGGTTTCTGCTGAGGAGGAGAGTCTTGAAATAGTAACTAGCCTCCCCAACAACTGCTTTACTCTCCCTGGCAGCAGCCCTTCATCCCAGCTGTAACTGGTTACCCGCTTAACGCACCTACAGAAGATCTTCCTTCCATTAACCCCTGCTTCCCTTCACTTTTTGCTTGAGAGCCTATGATACCTCAGTTTCCTTCTTTTGCCCAGAGCAACCGTAACTGGGGACTAAGCCCCCCCAAAATGCATAGCAGCTCTAAGTTCCCCCTGAAGCCAGTGGCAGGAGATATGAGTGTGCAGCACATACCAGCGGTTGTCACTTTATCTCTGTGTCCAGTTTGGTTGCTCAGAGGAGGCTGGGTGTCCTAGAATAGCTGTTGTGAGTCTGTAAGTGTGCATGTACTAAGTAACAAGGCCACTTGACAAAATGGGTCACCGTGTAACCTAACTGAGCCAGCTTAAGAAGACTCATCCCTTTCCTCATCCACCTTTGTCATGACATAGTGCAAAGAAATACAATGCTAATGGAAGTGGGGAATACAGGCAAAGCCTTCCAAACCCTGAGTCTGTAGCTGTCCTGAGCTTCAGGTTGCCTACAGTCTGCCATATGTGCCTAAGTTTCTGCTGTAAGGTTTAGTATATGTGTTCATGGGCATCTACTCGCCCAACTTGGTTTCTTGCTTGACTCAGAATCAAAGAATCTTGGCAACATGCAGCTGGTGGCAAGGGAATAGAGGGGGAAAGAGAAGACAAGGGCTGAAACATGGTAAATTAATTGCAGGGAAGCTGCAAAGCCTAGTAGGTAAGGAACTATACTCCTTGTTATAAACAGTATCAGCGTATTTACTACGTGCAGTACTCTTGTCATTAAAACTTCCCTCCACATAGTTACTACTATATTTATAGTATTGTCTCATCTCTCTTTACACACAGGCTGACAGAGCTATTAGCATAACCATTGTATTATCACTATGTAATCACTATTAATTATTACTGCAGAACATCCTATGGGAGTACAGACACGCTATTTAATAGTTGAGCAACCAGGTAGTCAGCTACTGCTGTCGGCATCTTATCAAGTGTGACTACTCCATGGATTCCACCTCCTGACCACTTGTTGGAAGTTTCTCACTGCTCTCATTTCTCACACAGAGGAAAGCCTGAAGGCTGTACTGTATTAGTATCGTACAGGCAGCCACAAACACACTGACTCCTTAGCAGTAGCCCAACCTCTGCTGTACCCCTGATACTTTATGAAACAGGCAGAGAAAAACAAGAACACCATTGCACCGTGCCCAGGCAGAGAAGCCGCAGCTGGCGATGCTCCACCACCCCTCTCATTAGTGCTAGATTAGTTAATGTGATTCAGATGACAAGTGGTCACTGCTGCAGCTGCAGCAACCCCACTCACTGCGTGTGTGCTGCCCAGCAGAGAGCACAGGCTGAAGAGGCAGATGGAAAACAGGACACGCTTTGGTATTTAAAGTCAAGAAGACATCTAAGAAAGTATAGGGAAATCAAGGCTGAGTGCCTTGCTATTGCTCTAAAAGCTACTGTTTTCTCAGCTGCATCTCCTGGGCTTCAGGCTACCAAAAAGCCTGCTTTCTCTCAAATCAGTCCTTACTCTTCTGTGTAGTAAACAGGGTGATTCATTTAATTCACAAATGGTTTTTCCTCCTTTACAATTAAACATCATAATAGTTTTTACAACGACTGTGCCCTTTCTCTTCAGCAAACTAATTTCCTCACAGAGCATAGAAAGGCAGAAGCCTTTAGGGAGCTGGTAGGATGAAAGGAAGGAGGAGGCCACTATGATTCAGGATGCTCTCTAGAGTTTGGGAGTGAATGCTGCCCGTGCAGAGAATGAGAAACTGTGGGGATGACAGAGGACATAATAAACCTCCCAAGGCAAGGCTTTCAGACTGAAGGCCCTTGGGATTCAGACAGCTCTGCAACAGGGCCAGCACCCAAGCCTTTCTTTTTTTGTCCTGACAGCTGGGAGACATGCCTGGCCGCTCATTACTACTCACTTCCATGCAGTTCAGCTTCTCTGACACGTAAAGCATACAGCCATTAGCATTCTCCTTCCTCACCCTCAAATCCCATCATAGCACATCTATCCCGCTTCATCCCTCCTTCGGTTCTGAAGTGTTTCCTGGATTGAGTTTCAATTTCTTCTTCCCACTTTCAGAGACCTACAGCAATTTCAGCCTGTCTGTCCTTTTCACCTGCTTGACCTCACCTCCTGGGAGACTCCTCCTTTCTACACTTTTAACTACTCTTGAGCTCCCCCTATGCTTCCCGCTCAGTCGTGTCCCACCGCCTCTTCCCCTGCCTCCTCTAGTGTGTGGGACTGCCAGAGCCACACCATTCTTTCTATACAGCTTAAATATACTGAAAGACCAGTATGTTAAAAGCTAAACACCCGGAATACTGTGATACTTGAGCACCAAACTCCCAGTGTCTGTAATCCTTTCAAAATCTACTAAAACTGATCTACCAACACTCAGCCACCCTCCTGGTCCTCCCACAGAGCTCTACAAGCCTAAAGCCTTTCAAGTTCCTGATTGTGCCTTCCGTGCTTACACATAACCCAGCACATTACCTGCACATGAAAGGGAATACCAAATGATGCACTGCTGCTTGAACTGAGGGAAGCCGTGGCAGGCAAAGGGACAGCAAGACTTTCTAAGCCAAGGATGTGAGTCATCAGAGTCATTAGAACCATAAAATGCCAAGCTCCCTAACTCAATGCTCAAGGTAGCTTTCATAATACCTTCCCATAGGAAATGGATCATCATGATCCTTTAACAGATCTAAAGAAGCCTTTGCTCAAATCACTTATCATTTCTGCCAACCAAAAGTTGTCCCTCCAGCTGATGGAGATGAGGGTACAGACCTGCTCCCTATGACCAGCCTTGGGATCCCTGACTCTGCCATACCTAAGGACGTGTGCTGTGCAAGTTGAAGCTGGGAAACCAAAGCTACCTACCCCTTGAAACGCTCCCACATGAAAAAGCCATGAACACAGAGAACATCAAGACTGCTCTGTTTTTGAAGACGATACAGTTCCCCGTATAAATTCTGTTTGATAAAAGAATAAAGTGCTTCAATCGCAGTGACACATAGCAGAGGGGCCCCAAAAACCCCCACTGCAAGTGATGCTCTACACCAATCCTGCCACAGCCAGCCCCAGCATGGTGCCACCCTCTGCCAAGCAGGCAGGCTCCAGCAGTGGACAAATGGGAAGCTTTCCTCTATTTGCCTTCCCCAGGTGAAATCAGGTCCCCTGAGGTAGCTTGACCCTACTCCTGTTCACAAAGGGAGGGTGGCAGTGGGGGTGGCAGCTCCCAGGATGGACCCTCTGCTGTCACGGTGACAGCTGGCAAAATGAAAGGGCTGTACCTCCCTCTGAAGTGACAGTCCTGTGTCTGTGGCAAGGGGAGAGCGGCTGCTCTGCCATATGCTGTGGGGAACTGGCATCGCTGCCATCGGTTTTCGTGACCCTTTTGGGCTTTTTCATGTTAGTTTAATTAAACATTTTTTTTCTTCATGTTTAATTGATCACATTCCAAGTCGGAGGAAGCTTGGAAACCTCCCTTGCTCATAACACTCTGATCTGAACTTCTTCCCAGCAAAATCACTGCCTGGCTTGGCTGGTTTTAGGCTTGCAGAGCCCCAGTAGTGGCAAGGTCCCAGAGTGCTGGGTCCTGTGCAAGAAACTCAACAGGGATCCCTCCTGATGTCCCTCTCTACTGGGGGATGACACTGAGGCATCACATCACCCTTTATGAAGACTGCTGTGTACCCTCCAGCTCAACAGTGGTTATCCCACCATCTTACTATTTAAGAGCTCTGTTTGGATCTACGTGAGCCCTAAAAAACCCTCACCTCCCCAACTCCCTCCATTAAAGGGAGTAAAGGAGGTGAAGGGTGATGTTTGTGCTGGAGATGAAAACCTGAAAATGATTCATTTGCCTTTCCAACAGGAAATCAAGCATCAACAGTCATCAAACCCTAAAAAAGACACTCCAAACAGAAATCCTCTGAACAGCGTATCAGGAAGGGAAAGACCTATCCTAGTGTGCACCCTCTTTTTCTAGGTAAAAGAACTAGTAAGAACAGCAGGGTCAAGAGCTCTTTGAAAAGGCACATTCTCTCCATGTTCCTTAATGGTGGAAGGATGTATCCTGTAAGACAGTATGCTATTCAGTCAGGAAGAACAACTCCTGGTGTTCACTCTGCAGTCACAGAGCTGCACAAGCCACAGGATGCGAGAGAACTCTTGAATGAAGAGCTGGGAAGGGAGTGAGAGTGTCAAATAGATAACTGACAGTGCTTTTTACTGTCTCATGTTGCATAACTCCTGTTTCCAATTGTGCAGCCCACTGTTTTAATTTTCACTTTATCAGGATAAACTAGATTTGTTCTCACTCTCAAACCTTGTCTGGGAACAAATGTGCCACTTACACAAGTCATGAAAAACAAAGTGCTCTGTGGGAACAGTGGGTAACAATCAGGGAATAAACACTGAAGAAGAGCACAGAGATTGGTCTGCAAATGCCTGCTACATCTCCGAGACAGAAGACGTTACAGGGGTCCCTACTGTTAGGATGCATGTTATCACTGAGCATCACAACTTCCTGGGGGGAGTGGCAACTGCAGACAGCAAGACACAGGGTATTGCCCTCACTTGTGCACCAAGGAAACAAGGGACAGCCGAAAGGCAGAATTACACAGAAATGGGGAAGCCAAAGGCAAGTTCAAAATGATACAGCTTAAACTGCAGGTTTATGCTCCGGGCTTTGTTTGGCACCACCACGGAAGGCAGGCTGTTTTCTAGCTCTGAGCAAAATACTACCAGCATGAACCAAGTCATGGGTATGGCAGAAACCCTCCTCCCCTGCTCCATGAGCACCGTTGCTAGATTTTCAGCAACATTTTGTGGCTGCTATTAGAGAATGCAGCCCTAGTCACAATAGAAAGCAAACTAAAATGGACCACAGAGTTCCCTGGATCCCTTCAGCAATGCCAGTTTTTATTATTACGTGGTTCCCTATATTAATTACTGCTTCCTTATAGGTTCCCAGCTGGGGGGAGGGAGGGGGGGATGTAAACCACCACCCACAACTGGACCTACCTCTTGAGGATAACTTGTACTGACTTGTGCTGTGATGCAGTTTCCTCTTTCTCCCATGTGTCCTCTTAACTTTGTCCTACTTCGTTTTTTCTGTTTGAGTTCCTGATGTTATCGATCTGTAGCCTTCCTTTCCCTATTTCTACTTCATGACTATGCCAGGTATTCCAGCAGGAAAGTCATGATGTACTCTTCTTTCATTTGTGACATGGACTCTACAACCAGTTGGATGGGGGAGATGATGGTAAGAGTAAAAGGTTATGCTTCCTGACTATCCAGAGACTCTCTTCTTTCTCCAAGTAGCCACTTCCCACAGGAGGATTTTTGCAGAGAATTAAATCCCCACTATATACTACATTGGACCTGTTTTCTTCCTTCTGCAGTAGTGGTCTCCAATGGCTGAAGCAGTTTTCAGTCATTAGTCACAAGCCATTGGTCAATAAGCTTATCTGGATTCACACTGGCTTTGCAGCATGCCACCTCGTGTGCCTCTGGAACTGAGATCTAGATAGGCAGCCAGGGCTGCCCTGGTGTTGGCACAGTGGCAAGGAGGTAGAGGCAGCCACGAGGCAGGGGAAGTTGGGAAATGAGGAAATTAATCCAATGAGATGTAGCCCTTTTGATCTTGACACACTGGCTCTTGGGAGTTGTCTGGCTTCAAGCAGGAGCTTGGACTGGAGACTAGAGACGCAGTGAGCGGTCCCCTCCCACCAATGCTTCTGTGATTCTACAAGGGGCCATCAAACCAGCTCTTTCATGTCAGTGCCCAGGCAGCTGGCTAAACTGGATTCCACAGATGGTGTGGATCTCCACTTCCAGGATTTACCAAGCCCATTACCAATAACAGAAGTGTGACTGCAGCAAGCTACATTCAGTCTGGACATCCTGATTGCCAACAGCTCTGAAAGATGTAAGGGCATAGGTTTTACTTGCTAAAGGTACACGGCTCTGAATCGGAATACATGGCCAACACAGAAGCCTATGCTGCTGCAGTGTCATTCCACTTAGAACCTGAGATAACAATGGCAGTGTGGACACACATGATCTTATCATAGTAACACTTTCAGATCAGAGCTGAGATGACTTAGTGGCCTTTTCTGACCTCACCAGCCACTAGCATGTGCATCGATATGACAAACTTCCCAAACTTAAGGGTATTTTGAGGAGGTTTTCTTTGCCTGGGCCCTCATGCATTTGGAACAAGCAAAGTGCTACTCTTCTCTTTTTGCTTACAGAGAGATAACATTCCATTCCTGCTCCCACTGTGTAAGAAGATGCTCTTCTGTACCATTTCCTATCTAGGGTTGACTAATGGATGCAATGGCTGATCAACGAACATCCCCAGCTTTTCTCTGCAGGTCTGCTCTCCATCCAGTCTTCACCCAGCCTGTATTTGTGTTTGGGACTGCCCTGACCCAGATGCAGGACTTTGCAGTTGATCCTTGCTGTTCTTCATGAGGTTTGCACTGGCACCTCTCAAACGTGTCAAGGTCCCTTCCCTCCACATGTTGACCGCACAACACATCGTGGTGTTGTTGGCAAATTTCCTTGATATTTACCCATCTTAACAGGGAAAAGCCTCTTCTTTGCACCTAATCATCAACAAACAGCAGCCTCTGTGGCTTTTATCAATAAGCCAATTTCTAGTTTAGCCTGTATAATAAATAAATATATATATATGTACAGCCAGAGAGATGCAGACGGTATCGTTTTCAAAGGGATTTTTAAAAACACACTAAAGAGCTTTCCTCCACTTTTTTTTCCCTTTTTTTTTTTTTTTTTAAATTTAGTGGCAGTCTTGGAAAGAGGAGATGAAGATAAAGAAAAAAAAATGAAAAGAAGATTTAATGAGGATGAGAGAGAGAGAGAGACTGAAAGGATGTTTCCTAATCTGAACGAGCAGTTGAGGAGAATCAGGATGGAGGGAAAGGATGAATCTGAGAGATAATTACTGGGGATGGGTTAGAGCAGTAAGGGTAAGGGAAGAACAAATGCAAGCCTACATTCAGAAATTCAGTCAAACCTTAAAGAAAAAGGTTTCTTCTGCTATCTCATCTCTGGGCAGGCCAGTGTGCCTTCCTGGAGCTGGGGGCACCTGGTGTGGAATGCCAAGATACCACCAGACAGACAGGTATTGTCATCTTCCTTGAAAACAATTGCCTTTAAAGAGGGAAGCAGTGCAAATCTCCTGAGAAAGACTGTTCTCTTGGTGCCTGTAAGCAAATCTGGAGTTTCTGATAAAGCCATTCAATCAAATCCCTAGCTGTAGAGCCCAAACTCCATGCTGCTGGCCACAAGTAAGGAAAACTTGCTACTACTTGCAGATAGGAGGATTGTTCTGCAGTCAAAACAACTGATGAAGATTCCCCCTGTCTCTTATTCCTTGCGTGCTCTGGGACATACCACTTTGTCTTTTCATGTCTGAATTTTCCTGCCTCTAAAATACAGAGCGTTTATAATACGCTCACATTTAATCCAGTTACCTTTATTAAAAGGGGTTAGAATCTTTTCTCTCTTTCAGAGACCGCCTGCTCCTAATGTGAACCCTCCTCTCCATCTCTAACTGAAACAGGTAGAAGCTAATTTCCTGCAGCAGGAAGAAATGACTTCTATCCCTGCAGTGTCTGAGCAATTCCAAGAGCTGCACGTGCTTCATAAAGACCAGCGCTGGCTGAGACCGATCTGTGACAAGACTTCCCAGCCTCTCGAGGGACACGCTGACCCTTTATTCACTCCTGTTTGCAAAGTACATCGAGATGCTTAGATGGAAGGGGTTATAAAATACCAAGTATTATTTGCTACCGCTCAGTCCCTCCTCTGCTCCTCTCCATCCCCCAAAAAGACATTTCAGTCTTCTTCCTATTGTCAGCTCTATATTTCCAGATGGCTGAATTAGAGGATGGCCTGGAGGGATTGATTTATGATGGCAGATTAAAAATGCTAGATATGTACAGTTTAGTTAAATGATGGACACGATAACGCCTTACAGGATTTTGGTTTTGGAAATGTATAGCTCTAAGCTTTATTTTGCTTATAATTTGCTTTTATTTGCACTCAGTAAGAGAGACACAATGGTTGTCACAAGGGTGGCACAAGCCAGCAGGAAGAGGTATGCCAGGTTAATATAAAGCTGTTAAATTGCTGTATGAAGACAGTTGGCTGGAGAGGGATTAACACAGACTTTAACGCAGCTAATGACAGTGGAGAATGAAAATCCGGGGCCCAGATCCTGCAAAGTGCCCACACACAGTAATTTTCAAGATCTAGGATTTAAGTTGAAAACAGATTAGCCTTACACTTAAAGGAAATGAATCACGGAGAGCTGTAAAATCAGTAGTTTACCCATGAAAAGCAGAGAAAGGAAACAACATCACATTAAGTCCAGCAGAGACGCATGAAGAAATGCCATCAGGAGCCCTTTGCACAGGAAAAAGAAACTGGTAAGTTATCTTCCAGTGGTTTATTCCTATGAGGGCTCTGCTAAGGGGATCAGTAAGAGCCCCAGATCATCTGAAGAACAACCAGTATCTTGCCTATGTGACGGATAACACACTGCGGCTGAAAAACAAGAGCCCACCTCTCTAGAGGTTGCAGGCTCCCAGGGCTGCAGGAGTACATGAGCTGCTGACCAGCCAGCAAGGGCCACAAAGGGTTTTTTAGTAGCGTGTCTGTAGGCTCTCCTAAGAAGAACATTGAGAAGTCTTCTGTGAATGAGGGAAGGTGATGCTGGACTTCTGGACACAGAGCTGAAGAGAGAGACTTTCATGATTCCTGCTAGGACTGCAAGCAATTAGGCCTGTCCTTGGACTACTCGTTATACTGCAGCACCATATCGAATCCTAAGCATTCATCACTGCAGAGTGATAAATTCCTCATATCCTCTCTTGCTTCTGCTACCATGCAGACCTGCTGCAGTATGAGACCTGATGCAGGGCATGGGGAACTCTCTCCAAAATGCCCCCAGGACCTTGACAACTTCAACACAGTGACACTGGGGAGTTATCTGCAAAAAGAAAACACCCTTTAGAAGAGAAGGGCCAGTTTAATGGAGAGAGAATGGATGGCATCAGGAAGAACAGAAACAAAGCAAGAAAAGTCCAGGCCTGCTCTGAGTGCCTGTGTGCACCATGATGGAGGCCCATACTGGTCTCCTTGTCGCAAAAGAACAAGGGAGAGTTTGGGTCATTCAGCCTGGAGAAGAGAAAGCTCCAGGGAGACCTTATAACAGTCTTCCAGTACCTAAAGGAGGCCTATAAGAAATCTGGAGAGTGACTTTTTACAAGGTCAAGTAGTGACAGGACAAGGGGGAATGGCTTTAAGCTGAAAGAAGGGAGATAGGTAAGACAAACATGTGAAGCACGGCCTAGGGGTGCACCCTAAAGCCATACCTTGCTAGCCCTCTGCACCAAACAGACCTATCTTAACAGCTGGCACAACCCCCCATTGCAACAGCATCTATTTCATCTCTTTCCTGAGCAAAAGTTATGTCCTGTTGTGCACTGAGAGTTGGGCATTTCCCCAGAAGCCCCCTCCTCCACAACCAACCCCATAACAGCATGAGTCTCCAAGGAGCAGAGATGTTTCTTGAAGAAGCAATAGGCAGCTGGCAGGTAGAAGTGATCACTGCGTGGCGGATGAGATTCCACGGCACGCTGGAGATGGAAATATCACCTTAACAAGCATGGACAGCCCCCAATGGACTATAAAATTCATTTGGTGACTGAGATAATTCAAAAGAGCCAAGTGGCACAGCAATAAAAGCCAGAACACATAAATTTAAACTCAGAGAGCTCTGCAGTGCCCTGGCAATAAGTGACAAAACAACCCACACCTACACATACTTATCCAAACCTGTCTCAAAGTCACAGTCCAGAGACCAGGGAGAGATGCACAGAAATTGCCTTTTTTCAAGGGGGAGGAGGGCCAAGGGGAGTAAATACAAGTAAAGTGCTTAAGCATTCAGAGTCTATTCATCCCCAAGTCCAGTACATGTACACATGCCATGGCAGCTGTGTTGGGTATTGTGCAAACAGCATTTTATTAATCACATTACCCAGTCCCAAACTAGCATGTGTAAAAGGCTAAATATTGTTCTCCATTGGAGCATGGTAGGCCAGCTCAAGACAACAATTTCACACTCCCTGAGTGTAGCTGACAGTGGATTATGGCAAACCGCCTTTATTCTGCTTTTATGAACAACACGAATTCTCGTCTTTCCTCTCTTCTGTCCCCACTGGGATTCCTCCCCAGACTGCTTGAGAGTGCTTCCCAAGCACTTCCCTCCCAAGGAGTTAGTTTGCCACTTGTAAGATGAACAACCTAAAATTGCCATAATAAAAACTTTATAGCCCTCCATCATGTTCATTCATGCTAATGTCCTCTCTCACTGTGGATACAGCAGAAAAAATCAGTGCTGGAGAAGAAACAGGAGGCTTCTGATGGCATCACAGGCATGTTTTTCAGTGCTGCAAAATCATAGCAGTACAATGCACTTTTACAGCAGAAGGTGTCCATCAAGGTCATTTATGACTGAGAGAGGAGACACAAGACCAGAAAGCTGCTGATCGATGACGTGTCATAGTTTGGAGATGGAAACTGCGGTAGACATGATCCATACATCTCCATGTCCCCACAGGGAGCTGTCCTAATCTAATAAGACAGGTGTCTTCATGGAGAGGTCCCAAGGGCAAAAAGGAGATAGAGATCTGGCAAGTGACATCAGTTGCAACACAGACAATAGGAGGCTCTGTGGGTAGAGCTGATCTCCTTGTAGTACCTCAGGGCAAAGGTGGGGACTCCTGTGGCTCGAAGGACCAGGGTGGTACAGAATGCTAATTACGCTTGATAAGGGAGGAAAGGGACACTGGCTCAGCTAGTTAATTCATTATAGCTAGCCCACCAGTCAAGGGAGTCCTTTGTCAGGGTGAGGCAGACACTCTCACTGACACAACAGGCGAGAGCATTTTGATTTCTGAGTGATGGCAGATACCACACCTGTCCCCAAAGCTTAAGAGCTGACATCTTCAGAACCAGCAGAATAAGCCTTCATCTTAAAGGAGATATTTTACTTTTTAACAAGTGGCAAGGGCAGACACTGAAAGAAGATGACGACTTTAAGACTGTACAGGAACATCTATGATTTGGGTTTAACTACCACTGTTCTTTTCCTCTCCACAAAACTGGTTTTCCCAGAAGCAGACCTGACTGTGATTTATTATTATCTCTATTATCTCTATTTTATTTTTTTTTGCAAGAAGGCAGTGCATGAGAGCTGTATTTGCAGAACAGAAATCCACTACGAAGAGCAGTACACACGCAAAGACCAAAGATACAGCCCCTGCTCCAAGCACATCACAAATGAAGTACAGATGAGAGACCAAGATAAATACTGCAGTGTGATTCACCTAGACTCGCTAGTTTGTAAAACCTGCCTTCATTAAGGAACAGAAAACACTTGAGACGATAGAGTTAAATATATGTTTAAGGAACCACAAAGCCTTTTAGAAGCAGCTGAAGCTGCTGTGGGAACAACTGAAGACCTCTTTTCTAGGCGTTTTTCTGCCTTTTTTCCTTCCCCTACCTTTCTCCATCATAATAAGGGCATTTCCAATGGAAACAAAGCTCTTTGCTGCCTCTGAGGTAATTTGCTTTTGCTGCTTATTTCCCTCCCCACACATCATCAACTACTTTGTGAACCGAAGATGCTGTGGAGCAGACAAAATGTCGCCTCCCAGGAATGGAAATGCCACGGCATCACCATTCCTTTGCTTACAAAGTACCATTCTTGCCTCTTTTTTTTTGTATAGCAGGGTTTGGACTTTTAAACTGGCCCTCTATATGTGACAGCTACCACTGAGGTGACACTTTAGAGTGTAGGTCAAGCTGGTCAACTTAATGCTTTGCACAGGTCTGACTGTTTGAGTCAGTGAAATCTTAACCAGGCATGTCAATCAGAACAACTGATAGACCTGTATTGGGTTCTTTTATCATTAAAGCTTAATTGCTTAAACTGAACAGAACAAACTACACTGGTTAAAGGCATCCTTATACGAGTAACTGTTACAGACCTGGAGGCTGCACCAGCTGAGCCTTACAGAGTTCAGGCCCTACAACCAAAGCTGTAGAAAACCTGTGATGCTACATGCACCTATGTGTCATGAAGTCAATAAAGCTATGTCATGCATGACACATCCTATTCCTCCCATGGTGATGGTGGTGAATTGTTTTAGAGCACAAAACCGAAAAGGTCACGAACTGAAGCAGATCCTCCTCAGCTTGCAGTCCCAGTGAGCCTCAGCAGGCAATAGACATTTGAGGGCTGTCTCAGGAGGAATGCAAGCTGCTAGGATTTAGGGTTGAGTCAGCCCTGCAGTTCCCAGAGACAAGGCCATGCCCCTGCCTCAAGTACCAGTGAAACAGGCACCTAAGGTGGCCAGCGAACGGCAGGATGTACTCAGAGCATCTTTTGCTTTTTGCACCGGTGTGAGAATCCCTCTGCTATCCCCTCCGGCAGCTAATCTTGATGGAGGTGTTTCTGCAGTGCCCACTCTGGGACTGTGCATTATGACAAAGCTTAATGGGATTCCACAGTCAATTACTCCCTACCCATTTTTCTGCACAAACACCGTTGCGCAACCGCTAATAAGTGAATTACAGGAGAGAAAGGCCTTCACTTTGTATAGGCAGATGTGTTATTTGGCTCTTTGAGTGTATGGGAACAGAAAAGATTTAATTTTGCAGCCCCTCCCTTCCCCAGCTCTCCATCCACCACGAGATGAAATAAACAGACGGAAGATGGGCTTTTTGCATAAATTGGGGATGTATGATTGATAACGTGTTATCTTGTCAGCTGGAGACACCTGCATGGCAGGTATTTATGCTATCAGAAGGGCTCTAGCTGGTGAAATGCACTTTGGTGCCGATAAGGGGACCCAGGGACCCATGGTGCCAGCCCCATGAGGACAAGGGGATTAATGCTGATATTTTGCAGCTTGGTCTTATTAAATTCTGATTCCTTTTGTGAAGTGAGAAAAGAAGAGGGGAAGAGTGATTGGTTTTAAGCAGATAAAAGACGCATGAGGGGTGGGGGTGGCTCGTAGAAAAGGGTTTGATGAATGGCAACATAGAAGGCCAGGAGATCTCTTGGGAATAAAAGGCAAAGTATTAGACAATTTTCTGATTGACTAGGTCTTGTCTGTCAGGCAGGGAATCAGAGTAGAGGGAATGGGTTTGGGGAGTTCCTGAGAGTACAAAGACACCCTTACATTAAAAGCAGAGCCAAATTGTACAGGAAGGGGTGGGGGAAAAGAACCAAATTCCTTCTTTTGCTGTGATTTTTAAATATGCAATGTGACTGATGGTCATGCACCCATCTCACAGTCCAGCCTGCTGCCACTGGCTCCTGCCTCTTGCCCTTGCACTTGGTGACCCAGCCTCTCCATATATACTTAGGATAAGGATTTCCTCTGAGCAGACAGCATACACCAGGTTGTGGCAGGGAGACCCAAAGTGCAACACAAGGGGCAGAGCTGGTGTGGGAAGCGCTGGGCTGGGGGAACCAGAGTGGCTCCCATTCCTGAGCATTTTCAGCATAAACCCCTTGGGTCTTTGCTCATACCTGCATCTCAGAAAAAATAATTTGCAACACTCATGAAAGAAAAGCTTTAACAACTTCAGATAAGCTCAGTTAATCCTTTGCATATTCCCTAGGAATCCCCCCAGGGCTGGAAAAGCAGCAACAAAAACCGGGGAAGGAATGATCCCATGCACCACAAGCATCAGCGGAGAATCCTACCACACTAACCACACACACTGTGTGCAAAGAGGGGTTTTATCAGCTGCAACCAGAATCAGCATCTAAACACAAAAACAGACCAAGGAATGTTGGTAACAGCAACACCCTGTTATAAGATGGGAAGGTCTGAAAAGCAGACACAGATGGATCCTTTTGCTTATGTGATTCTGTTTGTGGTTCTCTGGGCATGTATTATTAATATGCTACAGAGTTTTAATTAGAGCTGAGAGATTCATTCATTGTGAATAATTTACCTGATTAATTTTGCCTTGCTTCTGTTCCTGAATTGTCCACAAGCAGTTTGTAATTTTCTCAAATTTATTTGTCATTTGCAATTATTTGCTGACTTGTCTTGGTAAATAATTCTCAGCATATTGTTTGTCCACAAATCGTCCCCAGATAGTCGATATTAAAAATGGCAGTCAGGTTAGATACACTTCTGTTAAATATATGCTGTAAATCCCACTGAATGTTGCTGTTTTCTGAGTAACCTTTAGGATCAGGCTTCCATAGAGAATACCACTTTTTATGAGTTCAAATTTTGCTTCCTGCAAATAGTCTCTAATATTTACATAAAATTCACTGTTCCCATGAACATTCCTGCCAGTCAATATATTCACTACAATACACACAGAAGAGACCACAAAAGGAGTGTTTTACAGTTGAAGCAAATAGTTCTTTTGTTACAAAGTGCCCCAACGTGTTCCTAGGGAACCTCTCTTTTCCTTCTGTTTTGTTTTGGTTTTCCAACTCTCCTGGTCAAGGGTTATGTTTTCCCTAAGTCACCCTCATGCAAATAGTGCGGCTTATTGAATACATTGCCTTTGTGTGCTGCCTTTGCCAGAAGTCTCCACTAACTACCATCCAACTGGAAAGACTGTCACTGCTGAGCTTGGCATGACCAAATGCCTTGTCAAGGTTGCTCTAATGTGTTCTGCCATGAAAAACTCAAACAGAAAGTGCCACACAGCCAGGTTCACTCATGGGAATGAACCCCACTCTGTGGCATCAAGAAGATGCTCGTTCCGTAAGACTAAACCGAATTTGTACAGGAACTTTACTTCAATGCAACTTACCATATTTTTTGGCACTGAAGAGAGAAGTTTCTCTGCTTGCAGTGCTCAAGAACCAGTGTGAAGAGTAAAGGACATCTTTCTGTAATTACCAAGTAACCTTCACTTTGGAGGTTTGAATTATCAGCTTCTGGCAGGGCACTGGAGAGACACATCATTGTCATCCAACAACGTGCCGCAGGATTGCTTACTTTTAAATCAAGTTCAGAGATGAGAACTCATTTATTTCAGTATCCTGGAGCAACTGGAAGGTAAATATTGCTGTGAAAGCTCCATGAGTGCCTGTTAACCAGCTTGCACTCCTACTACGATTTGTAAATATATGCAGTCATGACATAACCATGGGTAGTACGGTCACAGTGACCATTTATGTAACCTAGTCCAGCACTGGTGGAGCTAAGCACATTCATTCCCTTCAATGTTTTTCCTACTGCCTAGTGCAAACTCTTGCCAGGAGCAAGATCCTACTTCATCTTTTCTGGCCTTCACATATTTCAGATCTCAGCATCTGAGTCCTTCCATACAGTTTCCATCTTTTCTCTCTCAGTGCAATTGTGTGACTTTCAGTTAGCACACTCGGGGAAGGAATTAACATGGCGAACTCGTGCTTTTGCAGGTACACTGAGGGTTTCATATCCCTTTCTAGTTCAGCATATCAACATCTTCTACACTTCCATTTTGATCTCTGATTAGACTCATGTGTCCCTTATAAATCCTCATGCTCTCCAACCCAAACCTCTGGTTCTCAGTGGGTCTCAAACATAGCTTCTCACGGTTACTACTCACACATCTTAGACCTCAACAAGCCAAACACAGCTGTTTCCCTTGTCCCTCAAATCAACCTCCTGAGAATCTGGCTGCTCCTGCTGCTCAAATATGAACTTTCTTCAAGTCTTCCTATGATGTTCTGCTGCCTGGAGCGGAATGCAGTATAGGAGACTAGAATGGACAGGGAATACCATTTCCTTGCTCTGGATTCGCTATTTGCATTTCCTAGGACCTTGTGGGTGCATACTAGCATCCTATAGAGCATTATGGGTACATGCAGTATTAACATCCTATAAGGTTTTGTCGACATTCATTATTAACACACAACAGAAGCTGTGTAGATGCATTATTAATACCCTCTTAGCTGGCAAGAGAATGGCGATATTTTCATATGAGGAATGTAATTGTTTAATATCAAACAGTATTATTTCAAAGATTTAATTGTGTAATTGGGGTCAGTAATCGGCTCGGTTGTTCTCAGAGCAAGATGAACTTGCAGGGTAAAAGATTTATTGTCCTGACAATAGAGAGGCAAATTCTAATATTTCTGAAAAATTGAGGACTATTAATCCTGGCATGTGTTACTCTCAAACACAGGGAACTGATGAAACTTTGATCTAATTTTCTCTTTGAAGGGGCATTGCTGGGGTGTAGGGAGGACTATTAACTGTATGCAGCCTGCCGCTGAAAGCAGGGTGAAGCACAAAGGCTAGCCACAGTCGGCTCCACAGGAGCTCTCAGATTGTGCACAAGAGAGCTACTGCGAGAACAAACTGTGCCAGCCCCTCTACTGAAAGGGGAGGGAAGACAGAAAGTGGTTTCCATGACCACAGGCAGCTTCACTGTCCTCTCTCCAAGGGATGCTGTTTGCATTTGCACCCAATGTGCGCATGCTTTCCTGTTTCTGGGAGTGCCAACCAGTATTTGCGTTCTAGATCAACTAATACATGCGTCAGTGGATGATGAAGTGCATATATGCCTGTTGCAGCAACCATTTGGGTAATTTGTCTGCATGAAGCTTATGAACTATGTTTGATCCTGGAGCTCCAGTATTAGTGGAAAACTTCATACTATGTTTTAATGAGAAATTCCAATAACTTCTCTGTTTTTTTTCTATTTCGTGTTTTGGGGGTTTCTACCTCCATGTTGAACTAAAGTTCACAGGTGTGACAATGGTAACAAAAGAGGCTGGTTAAAGTTTGATGGTGTACTCTCAAATGGAGCACAAAAGAGAACCAAATGCTGCTGCCCAGGGGCAAGCCAGTTTCCCACCTCAAAACTAAGAGTGGAAGTGGGAAGCAAGAAAGAAACTGAACCTCTGCCTTGGTGAGGCAGCACTGGGGACACAGCACAGAGGTAACCAGTTATAAAGACAAGAGTATTTCCTCAGACGTTCGAAGAGGAAGACTAGTGAGGAAGATGGAAACAGAAAGGCTGCACAGCTGTGATGGGCACAGGATCACAGTGTCATTGGATGGCAGCAGGGAAAGGTAGCATGCCCATTGCCAGTAAAGGGTAAGAGTTCTGGGGATTTCTGAATCTTTACAGTATCTCTGTGTAACTTTGCTTTATGTGTCATGGGTCCCTGTGGAGGGGACTGTAAACTCACTCTGCCTACAAAGCCAGAGTGAAAGTGGGCTTTGGCTGTGGAGCAGTTAAGGACTTGGCTCCAAGGCTTGCAGCAATCAGAGTATAGGGCCCAGCTTCTGCAGAAAGAGCAAAAAGTACAGCAAGCAGGGCAAAGGGAGAAAAAATAAATGAGACAAACTGCTTATGCAGGCCAAGAGAAGCTTATAAATACATGAACCCAGGATGTCTGGACACAGCTGCAGCACTCTGGCATGGACCTACCTATGGAAACTATATCAAGGCTATGCAAAAGAGATGAAACAGCAGATACCAGCTTGTTAATACTGACAGGCTGCTTAGCTTTTTGCAGATGTAGGCATTACATTTGCAGCTGAGCCCTGGGATCTGCTAAAGAAAAAGGCTATCTGAGAGGAAGAATATAATGAATTTATGATAGTGATCACCAGGCACTATGTTTTTCAGATATTAAAAAAAAAAGAGCTGTCCCTGTTAATAATGTTTCATTATCTCCTTGTTTTTAAAGTATTCTCCAAATTTTCTGAAAAATGCAGGAGCAGGAACAGCTTCTTTCTTTCACCTTAACCTTCCCTTTCCATTACTGTGGCCAGGTATGTAGATTTAGACCTCCACTTGCAGTGGTCTTGAGTTCCATTGTTCAGTGACTGGCAGCCAAATTTGAATGGTCTCAATTCTGCCTAAGAGCCCTCACTAATCACTTCTGGATACGAACTTTTGAAAGGCCAGAGCCAGCTATGGAGAAACACTAGACTTCAGGCAGAATTTAAGCCATCTGTATCTGCTCAATATATCTAGCCAAGCTGGCTAGGCATGAAAGCCTTATCTTATTCTGAAAGGCAGAAATGCTGTTTTGCCCAGCTTGAATAACAAAATATATTAGACTTTGCAGCCAAGACATTCTGATGTGGGAGGACATTTGAGTCATATAAAGATATTTTTTTTTAATTTTATTGTTGTTATGTTTTTGTTTGGTTGGTTTTTTTTTCCCACTTCCCTGTGCAATAACACTGAATTTTGCCTCCCAAAGGTTACAGGAAAAGAGATACAGGATATTCCATGGGAAAGAAACTAACACTTGCAAAGCAGGTCTTTGGAGCCTAGAAAGGACGTGTTCATTAAGTCAGGCTCCGTGATCCCAGGTTCAATCTTTTCTGTGTACAATCCGCCCTGTGGCCCACTCAGTCAAAAGCTGAGACTTGCTGCTAAAAACCAGCTGCTCCTGTAAAATGCTGCTCTGCCAGTTCAGCCTGGAGGTCTCACTGCTCTTTCTTCAAGCAATGCTGCAATTCACTGCTTTCCCTGCGTACAATCACTGCCATTCTCTGCCTTACTGAAAAAGCTTCCTCGCCAATGCCAGAGACTCTGTTATTAGACCAGTAACTCACTCCTGAACACAGTGATCCAGGTACGGCAATCCCACAGTGCCTGCCTCTTACAGCAAGCAGTGAAACTGCAAAATGAGTCCCTCCCTCGCCCCTTTCCAAATGATGTGAATGCTGGATCCGAATCAGGGCCAACAACAGAGAGCATGGAGGAAATTTCCTTTTGCTATGTTATCTGAAAGCAAAACAACAACTAACAAGCCATGCCAAGGGGATTAAATGAAAAAGCTCTACAAATTGACTGCTGATCCCGATGCTGTTAAAAACACACATTGCATTAGGACAGATGGTGGCTTTATGCGGTGCCCTACACTGAGGAGAGGGGTTCATGGTGCAGCAGGGATTCTTTGATGGGCTCAGGCTGACTTAGCCCCATCAGAGCTCTGGTTTCAATTCAAACTGCTCCACCATCGCTGACAGCATGTGGCTTCCACCTCCCCTCTCTCCCTCAACATCAGCTATAAAGGCAGGCACAGTAGACAGGCTTTGTTCTTCACCTTATCCCTATGGCTCCTATGAGGACCAGGTTAATTCTCTTTTAACTGCTTCTCCCCACTTTGCACATAGGTGCAAGGTGAATTGTTTCTGTGTCCTGGTGTGTACAAACCCGTTGCCCACACACACATGCACGAGACTTATGCAAACCATGTATAGAGCAATTTAACTCCCTCATTCAGATGGATTGAATGTTCAAACCCTCAGAAGCAAGACAATTCTGGGCTCTTTCCAGGCAGATGGGCTGTAAAAATCATACCACAAGAGTCCTTTGAGGAGACAGAAGAGTTTATAGGAGACTAGGCTGAAATATTTTCTCTAAGACTCCAAACCCATCACTATGACCTACTTTTCAGAGTCTAGGAAAAAAAGGCCTGCTACAAATTGCTAGGAACATAAAGGTGCCATCATCTTCTGAACTGTGGAGGATTCTCCATAACACACCTGCCTGCTCCCCAGCCATTAATCTGACCTTCCTTCCCCTGCTCCCTGCAGGCCAGCATAGGGGCATTTCACCTCGCTCGCAGGAGCCCAGAAGAACGCAGAATATGAGAAGCTGGTAGAAAAGACAAAGAGACACATATTTCATTCCTCAAAGGAAACAAGAAGAGGTCTGCAGCAAAGGTGGGTAATAAATACATTTTAAATACTTTGATCTAGTCCTGTTGTTCCCACTTACACACGCATCTTAAAATGAGGTGGGAGGTAAGGAGGAAGGGAAAGGCAACACGTCCACTCTATGGCAGGACCAGAACCCCATCAAACTGCTCAGGCAACTCTATCAACATAGGAGAAAAACAGGGAGAAGGGAAAAAAATGAGTGTGGGGTGGAAAAAAAGTCAGGACTAATGGCAACTTTGAAGCGAAGAAGTAAAGAGATGGGAAACGTCACAGGAGAGAAATGAGTAGCTGACGACTAAATGTATTAAAGGAGCAGATTTATAGTCTAAGTGGTCACGCAAGCCTCTTGCGGGTTTGATAGTAGAGTAAACCTGTCATGGATACAGACTGGTTCTGTAGCAAGGCAATCCGTGGGAAAAAGGTTTGCTCATCCATCCAGGCAGTCCCCTACACGATCCTCAGGATGCTCTCCCAGCACCAAACCACCACCAAGCACAGCATAGGGGCCAAGTGGGGACCCCGCTGGGCCTACAGAAGCAATAATGATGGCAAAGCTACCAGGAGAGACAGGAAGAACATGTGTGTGCTGCCTCACTTGCCAGGCAGGGGTAAATGTTCACCAGCTGTGAGATGCATGTGTGTGCATGAACACATCTGGATGCAGCAGCCACAATTCACTAAGTGGGTGTCATTCAATCCCACCTCAAAACTTTTCCTCTTCCTGCTGCTGTGTATTATTGCTGCTGTTTCTAACAATTGGTTGCCAAACATTTAGAATTATATGTCCACTTGCACTCACTGCAACACAATTTACTCAGCACACCAGTAATCCTGAAGCTGGCCTAGCTTGTAGTTTGAATTTCACAAATCCCAGGACATATAGTTCCCAGTAAATTCTTAATCCACAAACCAGTTTAAAACTCAGGAGGGTAACTAATCAGGGCTACCACCAGCTCTCCTCACTTCCTCCACAAAAACACCAGAGCTGGCTGATTCCCAGGTTAGTTTTAGTCTGGTCCATATCCTCACTCGGCACAATGCATTGATGTGCTCTCCGAAAGCCAGCACCTCAGGCATGAAAACCAATTCTCCATGCTATCTGCAGAGGTTTGGTCATGGGATATTGAAAGACTGAACTCAAACCCCATTGAAGCTATTACAGCTATGAAGAGGGAAAGGGGAAGAGCTAGGAAGAAGATGAGAGACAGAATACTATTTCTGACTGTAGGCATATTAACAGGGAAGCAGCCCTAAACATCCTGATGTCTGAGAAGGGAATACTGTACCCCTCTATTGCTAAGCCATGGGGCACATGCTATTGGGTCTTAGCTATTCCCAAACAAGGACTACCTTTAACACTTCAAGTGTGAATCACATGCTGCTGTTCAATGACCCAAAATGGAGAAGTGTGAAAGCAGCATAGTTGTATTAATGATACTTGTATGTCACAATGTGCATACTTACTAACACATAGAACTTGCTGTTGCTTGGTAGTAGCACAGCAAAGACCAAACCTTTTTTTCTTTGTGCTAGCATATGAGAACTTTAAAGATAAATAAACTTCTACAATGATTGTTGGGAGATAAAAGAATCAGGGAAATTCATCATCTTATTCTTCCTGAAAAGTTCCCTATGAGATCTCTGCATGATACTAGGGATTTAAAATTCTCTAGCCTGACCATTGAGCAGCATCACCAGCTCCTGCCTTGCAGCACTGTCTTGGCTTGCTCATCTAGAACTTAGATCAGAGTACTACAATGATGGCACTGAGTTTATGTGAGTGTATATATCCCATTCTGGATGGAGATCTCTGCATCACCTCATATTGGATCCACATTTATGTGGCAGATTGGTCCTAAAGATACAGGACTTCAAAGGGAAATGGAGAGGAGAATCGATACACAGGCATACAAGTGGAAGCACCACATTAAGACAGCACAGGGGACACAGGTCAAAGGAGCAGGAGCACAGATTGAGAGAATATTACACATTCTTACCTGTCTATGACTACATCAGGCTAGTAAATCATGAGGGAACAGTATGTGGTAGGGAGCTGCACTACATCCCCAACTGTGCCCACATCACCAGTTGCTATGATAAAGCAATTGCTGCTGGCCAGGAGACAACTTCCTACTGACTTGCCCATCAGGAATCCCTGCTCCTGCTGAGCTCATCAGGAGCTGTGATGCAGAAGATGTGTCACAAGGGCAAGATGGGGCCAACCAGTTGCAGGACTGCCTGTGCTTTCCAGAGAAGAAACAGCTCCTATATCAGCAGGTGCTTGCAGGAACCCAGCAATAGTGGCAGCACTTGCTGAGATCATCAGAGCTCTCTGAATGGAGTTTTTTCCACACCCCCCAAAATGAGCAGATACTTACCTCCGCTGTAAAATAAAGAGCATACTTATCTAAACACCTTATTCGAGCTTGAAGCAGCAGCTTCACCAATAAACAAGTGTGAATTCCTTAATTCTGTGCTTTCTTTGCACCTGTAAGGGACACTTCTCAGTGTGTGCTGAACTGTGCCCTTGTGGCAGAACAAGAAATATAGCAATCTAAGCCCATTCACTTTGCTCAGAGGAATTTCAGTGAATGACTGTATAAGAATATGGTAGCATCAAGGAAACAACCAAGAACAGGCTGTGATTTGCTAGGCATTGTCAAAGCGCTGAGCGAGAAACAGCTCCTGTTTAACTGCCCATGGTCATCACGCTGGTTTCTGACACTACTGGGGTGGGTTACATGGACACATTTCATTTTAAGTGACTGTATTTTCTTACTTTGTTTCTGTGATACATCAGTGCCTCATGGTTAAGTATTCTTCTGTAAGGCAGATGCTACTGCAAATTGCAATGGCGAACTTAGGCAGTAGGAGACTAAATGACCTGTCCCCCATCACACAGGCTGTGCATGACAGCAGGAAATTAACCTTCACCTCTCAAATGCCAAACAGCTTCCTAATTGCCAGCTCTTCATCCTTGTACCTCCCATCTAGTTTATATATAACAAGCAGACAGTTAATTTCCTTCATGAAACATGGAAGCTTCCTCCCTGCATCTCCATTCTACCCAGTGCAACCAGATTTACCTGAAAGATCCATGCTCCTCTGAACATGTATACTCCTCGTCTAATATCTGGACAATGCTGGAGGCCTGCTTTGATGCCTTTTCCTTTCTCTTGTTCAGATGAAGGAAATGTAAGAACAAAGAAATAAAACGCAACTAAACAATAACCTTTATACCCATTTTGAGAGAAGAATGAGTCTTACAAAGCAGTTGTTTCTTCCAGGGCAGCTCGATAAGCTAAGGGAACTGTTTCTCATATCAGTAGTCACTTTGCTCCTATCCAGACCCATGTTTTTTTAGTATTCTAGACACTCAGGACCCATGGCTTATTTGAGATTTGGGTTATGAATGAGCAGCTTGGCTGGAGGCAGGTTTCTGGTCTCTGTTTTCCTGCTGCCCAAAACATCCTGGAGAAGTGCACTGAAAGTAGGGAATGGGGGGATGAGCTGGAATTTTTTATTCCTAGGCTTGTCCACTCAGCTCATTATGTGAGAGAAAAGGCTTTGTCCCACAATAAGAGACTCTCCAGGGTACCTCCCATAGGCCAGTGAGACAGCAGAAAAACAAGAACAGGCCCAGCTCTGATCAGCATCTTTCATGAAAGGCATTAGAGAATAAATGAAGGAGAGGAGTAAGGGGAGTTATGCTCTCAACCTCAATTCTCAGTGGATTTACCCAGGCAGGCCAAGACATCTCTTCCTATCCTTAGTGAAGCCACTTCTATCTACCTGCCTGAACAAAATTCTTCCTTTTTAGTCAAATGTCCCAGCTGATGCTATTGGCTTTGTTTTCAACATGCACCTCACACTTAAACTGCTTTGTGCTCCTTTGCACTGTGCGATGCAACAGTTACTGGCACACAACATTCTCAGAATCATAGAATAGTTTGGGTTGGAAAGGACCTTAAGATTATCCAGTTCCAACCCCCCTGCCATGGGCAGGGACACCTCACACTAAACCACGTCACCCAAGGCTCTGTCCAAACTGGCCTTGAACACTGCCAGGGATGGAGAATTCACAGCTTCCCTGGGCAACCCATTCCAGCGCCTCACCACCCTTACAGTAAAGAACTTCTTCCTTACATTCAGTTTAAACTTCCCCTGTTTAAGTTTTAACTCATTACCCCTTGTCCTATCACTACAGTTGCTAATAACGAGTCCCTCCGTCTCCCTCCCTACTTCCCTGATGCTGAATGTCAGAGACAGAAAATAAAAGTCACAAAGAATGGTCAACATAGCCTTCATATTTTCTCAGTGTTTGTTATCTTCATCTCATGCAGGACCACACTGCAGTAGATGGGTACTCACTGCTTACACATGCATCCTAGCTCTCAGAAGTACAGGCATGTTTGGATAAACTCCCTGCTCTCTTAAAACAAACACGGAACTCACACAGTCTCTCTTCCATCCATTCCTGTATCACTCCCACCAACTTGCACACAGCTGCCCAGTCACTCACACTCATACACACTCACTAAATCAGACGTGCTGTTGTCTTATCACATATACATTTGCACCATTTGCACAGGTCTCCAGAAGGCACACTAATACCATCATGCTAGTGGAAGTCTCAAGCTCATCCTTGAGCCTGAGCACTCCATTTACACTCACCACCTTCTAGCACCTTATGTTATTGCTCAAGCCTGGTCTGTGCTGTGCTGTTAGTGAGACAGAAAGAAAGAATCTGAGTTATGAGGAGAAGAGGGATAGTTGAAACCCAAACCCTGCCTATGCAGTCAGAGAAGGCTGATGACCATGTCTGAGCTTGTGCTGAGGCACAGAGTACAAAGACAAGGACTGATGGAATGAAAATGTCTTGCTTGCACATCTCATATATTGCTATCCCTCCTTTGCTAGTAAATATGGATTTACCGAGGCTCCTACAGAATGTCACTTGCCTTTAAACATCTCTTGCCAGTACTCAATCTCCCATCTCTCACATTTAGGTAGGAATGATGAACAAGGAGACACACTCATCTCTGTTCCAGTCCTACAGTGTACTGTAAGAGGGAAACAGATGGTTTAATATATTCTCTGTTGTCTTCTTTTCAACAAACCCTGGTGCTTGCAGAAGTGTTCATCTGCTAGAGCCCTAGGGGGTAACTTTTTGTCCTGCCCAGATAAACAGTTCCTACCCTAGATTTTTCACTGTCCTCACACTGTTCATCTTCATCAACCCTCCCTGGAGAGACCAATTCAAGAGAAGGAGAAAAATCAGCCTCTGGTACCACTGTTGTGTTTGGTCTCTCCAATGAACCAGTCAGAAAGGAAACCAGTGATCAGTGGTCCCCTTGCACAGGTCCACCCTGACTAATAATAAAGAGAAACAAGCAGACTCCCCTAATAGTCACATATACCACCTCCTCCCATGCAGTGCTGCTGTACAACATGCAGCCCATCACAGCAAACAGCACATGTGGTCACACAGTTCTTCCCAGCCAAATCCACAGAGCCACAGTGACAACAAAATTACAGAACAGCCTGGTCACTGAATTACCAGCAGCTCGGAGATGAGCCTTCTGAATTGCCTTGTTATTATTTCCCTAATACAGTCTGCTATAGCATCTGGCAGTATGGGGCGTTTCATGGCTAAGCATGCAATAAAACTGTGTGATGAGATAGTTAACTGTCTTGTGATAACAGGGTAGGGATTTGCAACCAGTTAAAAAAGGAGGGATTCTCTCTAACAGAGCAAAATCCAGCCATGAAAGCTCAAAACTCTAGGTTTAAAGACAGGATTACCCACTATAACACAAAACCCCCATGCACCCTATTTCACCAGTGGGTGGAATGGGTGCATAAGAGTTTTTCTTTTCTTTTTAATTTTTCCTTTTCGCTTTCTTTTCCAAAGTTAATTCTCCCACACCAGTTGGTCAGTAGAAGAGCAGTTTTACCTCTGTAAGGCAGAATGGGGACAGCAGCTTAATGTGCTGGGTCCTCTAAGCCAAACTCCTGGGGACCACCGCTGTTAGGGAGCCCTGTATCAGATGCCTGTGGCTGTGCCATCATCACATATTCATCTGCTGGGGACTGGGCACACGTGGGTTGACTACAGATAAAAGTCTACACAACCTGGCTGCCTTCTCTGCCCTTATCCTCAGAGATGTCAAATCCCTCCCAAGGGTGAAGTGGAACAGGCGGTGCCACAGAAAAGCACAAGTCTTGTATGTGAAAGCTGAAGTCAGTCTCACATAAATTAACCTTTACAAAACACTTTCAGATTCTAACTCCCCGGCAGCATGAAGGACCAGGTAATCACCATGTAGTTACAGGAAATTTGCCACGTAATTTGCTGTGTGGGCAGGTACTTGGGGATACTTGTTAGGTAATTACTATGTGGGTGAAGGGGGATGTGAGAAGGTGTACCATAGGTGGGAGATGACTTTTATAGCATGAGAGTAGGGGGTTCCCCGAGATCTCACATCCTTTCTCTACCTGCCAGGAGGCATATGTGATGTCCCCACAGCTGTCCCGTTTGTTGCTCTTATGATGGGGCATAGATGGAGAATGAGGTGCTTTTATGATGGGATGTAGCTGGAAAATGGGGTGCTTTTCTGCTGATATCTGTGCAAACACCAAAAATCACAGTTCCTACCCCAAGGAACTCATAACTCAGCTCTCATCTAGCCCGTGCTTAATAGGTCAAGGCTATCTCATAGACAACTTAAGAGCCAGATGCGCCATATATGTGCCCCAGCACAGTAGGATTTGAGACTGGGCTGGGATGAGACCTTTTCACTCACAACCATCTCCAGTCACAGCTTAACACCCTTTGCCTGGTATTTCTCTCCTAACAACTGTGGATTTTAGTTCTCATGTTTGATACAATCAGCCCTTTGATTCCTCTCCCTGTTCCCTTTCCCTGGCTCTGTTAACCAAGCAGGTAGGCAGAGCACACACAGCCATTTACAGTTATTCCATATGCAGCTCTGGGACAGCTCTGACCTTTTTCTGTTTGTGTACAGGCTGTTTGCAAATGTCCAGCAATGCGCATTCCCCCGCACCTCACACACACACTACAGCTTTAATTTTGTTCTCCCTCTGAATCACCCTATGATGACAAATAAAACCAAACACATCCTTTGTATTGTTAGGAGTTTGTCCAGGTTGGCTGGACACAGTGCTCTTAGAGGAAAATGGGTTTGAATCTTTTTCTTCAAAACCAGTAATTTTTTCCAGCTTGCATTTTCAGACACCTCTCAGGCTCCGTTACATCTATCATAAGCTAAGTCCCAATCTTAGACATCCTGCTTCCGTAAGGCTGGGGTAGTTCAGTGTTTTTATCTCCTCCAAGCATCTGTATTGCACATCCCTCCCAGGAGAGAGATGCTCATGTAGGATCTCTACAGCAAACCTGCCACGTGAGAGCTCAAAACTAGCAATAGACAGATTACTCATTACTTACAGTTTATTTAGCAGATTCTGTCCTTCCCCCCACCCCCCAAGATAGATGGTCTATGAACAACTTTTTATGCATTTCTTATTGTTTATGATTTATTTATGCAAAATTGTTCAATGAATATTTTACATGAGCAAATTTCAGTCTGGGTGTTTGTAATGAGCTTTCATTCGATTAGAGATTTCTGAATATTCATGATGTCTAATTGGCCATCTCTGTCACATGTTATTTTTTTCTGTCCCCTTCCTGGGTAGCTCAACTTTTATTAACTACTTCTGCCCCAGGGAAATTTTCTCTCTGGACTGAAAGGATCAAAGTGAGTGGCCTGAAGTTGTCTTCCTGAAACACAAATTGTCGCAAAGGCAGCACCATCCACCAAAGGCATGAGCCTATAAATTAGGTTTAGAACACACCACAATACAAATAGATGATCCCATCACTTCTAAACAGCTAAAACAATTCCCTGAAGGAAACCAGTCAACTATTGCCACAGGTGGCCCCTTGCACAAGCAGAGTTATTGCCATGCCGCATATACCCTTAAGCTGGGATCCATGGTGTCTGCTCAGTTCCTGCTCCAAAGGACAACTACCATTCATACTTACTTTGATTGGCATTACTAGCCATGAGAGGCCAGGCAAGTCTTGAAGACTGGTTGCTTCCAACACAGAGAGCCTTGATTTGCTATTTCCCATAACTCCCAAGTAAGTCGACATGGACACCAGCTCCAGGTTCTTTCCCACATCTGTTCCCAGATTTACATGTCCTTTTCCAGCAGCATTAACAATTACAACAGATGAACTTATATTTTCACTACTCCAGCAGCCAAGACCAGCTTCAGCTAAACTCAAATTCATACTAAAATGTCATGTGATGATTAGAATTGCTTGAAAACATGCCAAACAGTGCAAAAGTAAAAGATTTGATCCTCAGGCTATGTCTCTATGGCATAAAGCAGAGCTATGCCAAGATCTACAAGCTGGTTTTGGTACCAGAAGCAATGTCTTTGCAGGAAACCAGCACTCCAGCCAGGCTCATGGAGCCATTTTTGTCTGCAGGGTTGAGTAGCCAATTAGTACACTAGGCTAGCATATAGTAAGGTTGTTAATGTCTTGGCTGGGTGTCTTTGTACGTTATTGCTATCTACTTGTGGATAACTAGGACTAAATTTGACCATGTTCAATGCAGAATGCTCTTCTTGAGTTTAGACCATACTCCTAGTGGTCAGCATGGACTTCCAAAGCCTGAATCATCCCATCCTATTGTAGACATCTGGTGAAAACACCAGATAAACTGCTTCCTAACTGGCTAACTCTCCACTGACTATAAAGAACCTTTAGCCAACATGGCTATAGGTATTTGCATTGTAAGTTGTAGATAATTAGTAAGGGGTAATTTCCCTCACGAGAGGTGGGAATTATCTACCTATCTGAAACTCAGGAATAGGCACAGTAGAAGGAAGACATATTTGAACTGTAAAGAACGTAGTGAAATCTCAAACCAGCATCCCATTCACTTGATGATATTCACAGAGTACCAGAACATGTGAAGAAGGAAGGAGAAGTGGGGTTGAAGAACCTGGAGAATTTGTGGTATTGCCCAACATATGGCTTGGTCATTTCAGCCTTCCTGTGCACCTGGAAGGGTCACATCGCACACAAGGGAAAATTACTTGCCTAAGGTACTAAATCCAACCTATCTCCTTCTGACCATTGGTTCCCTGCTGCGTGACAGGATGCATGTGTGTATGCCACTGTCACAGGGCACACAGAAGCACCTGGAGACCAACAAAGGATGGCAAAAGCCTTCAAGTTTGTAGGCTAATGGCATTCAGAGCTGCTGCTCTCTTCCAAATGCAGTTCTGCTGCTCCGGTTCTTTAGCATGGGGCTGGTAATTGAACTCATTTGGGTTGAACATGCAATTGAATGCAGGAATACAGACAATAAAACACTCCAACACTCTTTCTTCAATCAAGGAAATGTCATGCTAATGCAAGGTAGCTTGAGGTTGACTTTACCTGTGTAGAAGTCAGGAATTTAAGAAATGATGGTTCCCACAGCAACCTTAACTCACCCATGTTGCACATATAAAATAAGGCAGAGTTAACAGCATACACATGAATATAAAATACTACTCAAGCAAATCTCAGCCATCAGATTGCATTAATATTGATTTGTTTCATTTAATAATAGATTGTTCCATCATTGCTTTCAAGAGAGCTTTTTATGAAACTATTTTTTTTTTAAGTTGAGATTAAAAAAATAAAAAAAGAAAAACCCAACATATTTTATTCACGGTTGGTATTTTAGAGAGCTGACATTGTTTCTGCATGTGACAAGCAGTCAGATAGAATTCAGTCCTCGCTTTTACAGTATTACAGATATTGCAGCTATGGGGATTTTAATTAAAAATGGGAAACTTAAGTGTGATGACAGCCAGAAGGGACATGAACGATGTTATTGAAAAGTAACTTAAGTATGAGATATTAGTCTCCTCCTTCACACCCTCTATTCCCTGTATTTCTATCACTGAGCAGAAACCTCTGCTAGGGATAAGTCACCTTCATTGACGGGTACCAGCCTAGGATACAGTTCATTCAGGGCTATGCTAGACTCCTCCCCAGACCCACAGGATCACAAAGCCATAGATTCATAAAATAAAAAAGGACCCCAGGATGTCACCTGATCCAATACCTGACTCAAAAAAGGACTAACTGATGTCAGTTCAGGTTGCTTGAGATGTGGTACCTGTGTTGGAAGTGGCATTTTGGTACAGCCTGGATCAGCTACAAAGTGTCTTGCACACTGAAACGCAACTGAAATGCAAAAGCAAAGCTGTGTGGGGATTCTTACCCTAAATAACTGGAGATGTTGGAGGTCAGGATGCCAGTTGTAATATAACCCAAGACCAACCCAAGGTATAAATGGCTGTTTCGGAACTTGAATTACAATGGGTCTAAACCAAGTGGAAATGAAAGCAAATTGTACCAAGAGGCGAGAACTCAACAGGCACAGCCACTTGGTCCTGTGTGGTGCTGCAGAGCTGCCAGGGGCAGCCCATGGCAGGGGAGCAACGACTAAGCAATGCCAAACCAGGCAGTTCACCCAGCTCCTGGAATCCCTGGTAGTTCTCCCTAAAGGTATGAGTGCAAAGCATGAGCCACAATGCTTACAACCCTGCAACCAGATCTCACTGCTCTCTACAGCACCCCTATGGAGTCAATGCAGCACCTACCTCTTAACAGAGACCCTCAGGCCCAAAGAGAAATGAACGAGTTCCAGGAATTCAGCTGGCTCCTTCAGTTTCGTTCAGTCAAGGTAGAAAACAACCTCCTTCTGCCTCAACCCTGACACCTGATTCAGAAATCAATCATCAGAGAAAAAACCATCCCAAGCCAAACAACATCCTAGACTGCATGTCTCATTTTGCCTTTCTGGTTTTAGATAAATAAACCCCTTCATTCGATTCCAGACTCCTTGTAGAACAAGCTCCTCCATCCTCCTTGCTTAAACTTTATAGCTCCTCATTTAAATTGACTTGCTAAGTGTTTGAGTCCCTGCCTGGTTTGAGGCCGTATCTGGTCCATCAGAGGAGCGTGGCTGGTCACGCGGCAGCTCTCATTAGCGAGCGGCAGGGACTCAGCTGCGCCGGCTTTGATAAGCCCAGCTCCACTCTCACAAGTACGCCGCAAAGCAATTAAAACAGCAAAGGGCCCTTTTTTCCCCACCATCCTTTTTCTTCCTCCTCCGAAGTTGAATAAAAATGATTTGATAAATTATTCTTTTCAGAGCTAAACACTCAGGCGAAGGAAGGGGGAGGAGGGAAAAAAAATTACACAGGGGAGAGAAGTCGCTCCCAAGGTTCCATTATTAGCCTGTATCCCCAGTTTGCTGGCAATCAGGACACATTCTGGTGTTCGGGGTGGGGCAGTGCCACAGGGATGCTCCTCATTCATCTTACACTGCTGGATGTGCACTGTATGTGTGCATCCCTGGCCATGGCAGGGGGTTGGAACTGGATGACCTTAAGGTCCTTCCCAACCCAAACCATTCTATGATTCTATCTGTGTTCGTAATGGATGGCACTTGGGGCAGGCTTTCAGGACAGTTTCAACCTAGTACTGTCATGCTGCAGGCACAGCTCAGTCCTGGGTCCCTCAGCATCATCTGCCCTATTCTGACTTGCACCTTGGGAAGGAAGCCCTTAGGAAGCTGGTGACAGACACAGTTTGGAGGCGCCAGGCTATGCCACCACTGTCACCACAGCAGGAGCCAGAATTGCGTGCTTGAAACAGCCCTGAGGTTTTGCTCTCTGTATGCAATGCAGCACCACCACTGTGCTTTTTTGGGACTCCCATATACAAACAAACTCTTGTTTACAGAGAAGCAGAAAAGATGGGAAAAAGCTTGGGTACCACCTAGATTAGACTAAGTGACGCATTGAAGCGAACTGCTTACTGATTAATGTGGAACTAACACAAGAGCTCCTGCAGGAAGCAGAAACAAAGATGGGACTCAGAAATTCAGGAAGAAAGGAAGGGTTGGCATGGCAATAACACAGCTCAGAGGCACAGACCTGCTTCTGCAAACTGGGCTTGGCAGTCACAGAAGGGAGAACCTGATGGCTGGTGATTGAATGGGAAGGTTTAACTGAGACTGCACCACCCAAGAAGACACATTAAAACAGTGGTCAGTACCTACGCTCTCTACTTATGTTTTCCAAGTGTATCTGGAAAATTCCTTTATTAATAGGATTCTTGCAAGTGCTTGAACTTAGGGGCTGCTCAACAAATGAGCACTGTCATGGAGATTGGCTAGCCACCTCTGAAATTCTGTGTCTCTCTTTACTTTTGCTCTGACCATAACCTGATCCAGGGGCCAGGGATTTCAGTACTCACTGTGGCCATTTTCTGCTATTTCTCTTAGCATTAGCAGAAGAGAGATGCAGAGAAAGAGTGCATTTGGAAAATCAGCAAATAAACAACTACAAACCAACTGCAACAAAAATACTGCACACAAAGGTTGCAAATTGGCAGCACATGCCCACTACAACCCAAAATGAAAACTGCAAGATCCTGCTTCTTCTTCCCCGTGCCACAAACCCATATGATTTATAGCAGGATGTTCACTGAGTAAACAAGCGTTAACATGCAGGATGTTCTATACGATGCATCCAGTGAAGAATTCTCTGTCACCTACAGAAGTACCAGCAGTTCATCCATTTAGGTGACAACATCTCTGACTTAGAAGAGCAGTTCAGAGAAGGGAAAGTATGCCAGAACACCTTGGAAGCTAAAAGGGAGAGAAGCTGGGAACCAGGAGTTTCCTGGCAGCCGCAGGTGGATGCTACCGCAATGATGCATGATAAAGAGGCACAGAGAGAGAGGCGGAGGGTGCAGAGGACACAGCACAGTTTCCAAGTGATCATCCATCACCGGTGGCTCTGCCTTCTCCTCTTCATGCCAACAGGTGATGGAGCCTCATCCATAAAACATTTCCTGGGTGTCACTAACTGGAAGACGCATTGGAGGGTTGTATTCACTCTGCATAAGAAATAACTTCCCAGATGAAGGAGAGAGCTGCCACTTTTAAACTCCCTGTGCTTTCCCCTTCCTCACCCCTCCCTGCATGCTGCACCCAGAAACCATCTATCTCTCTCTGCCAGCATCTCCTCTCCCCACCAGCTGCTGTTATGATCTGTACCGCAGGCTCCTCTTCCATAGGTACTTTTTACATAAGCATTGTTTATGTGTATTTTACATAGGTTTTATATGCCCTACCCCATAGGTTGTACCCCCTAGCGGGATATAGACCTGAAGAATCTTATCAGGCTATTAGAAGGAAAATCAAGTTTCCAACATGTCCAGAAGCCCCTCTAGAGAACTAGAACTAGCTCCTCTCAGCTCATTGCTCTCTTCTCACACGCTTCTGAACCCATTCCTACCCTGATATATGCTCTGTACATTTTAACCTCTCTTGCAACACAAAGCTCCCAGATGTGCACAAGAGTCAGTAAAACAGCAACAGCACCACTTCTCTGGTTAGCTTAGATAACAGGACCCTATTGACTACAAGAGTCAGGACTACCATATCTTTGAAGGTTCTGCTCCTCACAGAACTCCAATGGGAAGATCTGGGAAGAAAAGTGTTCAATCGGGGCAAAGCCATTAATTGAATAATTTAATTTACATTTAAAAACAAGAGATGGCCGAGTGATTTTTCAAGTACTTTGGATTCAGGATCTGGAATACGACTCAGGTTACACGTGATGGGAATCAGCAGGTTTTCCTGTAATATTCTGGAATGGAATGATGGTTTTGACAAACCACTGCATGCATCAGAAACACTGGCAGCCTCCACAGATGGGAATTAAGTCCTTAAAGAGGAGGGAGAGGGTAGGGAGCTGCAGGGAAGCTGGAAGGGCACTGCAGAGCTGGTGTGGGGAGCCCAAGTTTGAGGATAGGGGGTCTACAAGGCAGGAGGGAGCACTGGCAGAGCCGGATACAGCAAACGGTGTGCACCGGCTGTTTGCAGCCACCTTCATTGCTCTGTATTTTTCACTAGAATTCTAATTCAACCATTCTTAATACCAACTCCTGTGCCATTTACTGCCTGACTTACCAAACCCAACTCCCTTCTGCACGTGTGTTTCTGCATAAGCAAATTGATGGCTCAGACTGCCAACCTCAGCTGTCAGCCGTCCAAGTGCTTCTAGAAATGTACTGCGCTTGGTGTTAGACACTTAACTTGTCTCCTGAATGAGGGGTGGAGTATCCAGAGAGTAGATGAATCTCACCTGTAATTAAATGCTCCTAAGAAATAAAGTGGCCTCAGAATTAGGGTGGGCATATGTCTTAGAGATGGATATGTGCTCTCTAAGACGGCTGCCTGCATTTTGGAGGATTAAACTGCGTAAAGCTAGGAGAAGATGAGAACGCAAAAGGGAATGATGATGAGAGAGAAAAAACAGAGGAAGAAGGTCTAGAGACAGCAAAGTATGGCAGCGAGGCAGAGGAGAGCACCTGAAGAAAGAAAAGCATGTGGAATCACTGAACAAAGAAACAAAAGAAAGGAAAGCTTTATGGAGTGTCACTGAACACAGTACCCTGCCTTCAATTCCCTCTGGAGGAATAAATGCTGACCCTACTTCTTTCCTGGCTTGTCAGGGGCTGTTTGGCTGAATAAGTCCAGCCCAGCAGCCCTCTCCTGCTCTCTGAGCATTAATATATTCATTTCATTATTCAATTATTTAAAACATTTCTTATGTTCCATCTATTTCACACAGATGGAGGTGGGGTGGGCTGCACCACAGGAGCCTCAGGGAATGTAGGGCACAAAGCACTCCTTAGCTCTCCTCCTCCACCAGCTTCACCCTGGCTCCAGCACCAAACATTCCCTACACCTGCACCTCAGATATCTTAAAATGAAGCCCTATGAATGATTGCAGTAGCCCCTGTGAGGTGCAGGGTGCTCTGTGCTGCCGTTGGAAACTGACTGTGTGTCAGAGGGAAGCAGATGCATGGCAAGGGGCTCTCCTGTCAAACTCTGCTGGCCCCTGCAGACAAGCTGCCTTCTCACGCATGGTGTGCCAAATGTAAGGCTGCAGGTTAGATGGAGGCTCTTTTCCCCTCCATTTGTCTACCAGCTTTTGAGGAGTTAATTAGCTTGTTAGTCATGGTGTCTCTCTCAGGCTTGCAAGCCACCATAAATCTCCTTCTCTCTCTCTCCCTTTTCTAGGGAAGCATTAATTCACATTCTTGGATGGGAGATCTCCAAAGACAACTGAAGGTGCTGAAGGCAGCAGAGTTCATGAGTGAGTGGCTGTCATTCCTCCTACAACATCATTAGTCCCCATGCCCCAACGGGATGCTGAGAAGAGCCACCTATAAAGCAGAGTTCATGACCATTTACAATCACAAGAGAGGCAATGGCACTCTGGGTATTACACAGCCCTACCCCACAAATTACACTACTAGAATTATATGAATTAAGGCTGCAAGACCCCTGCTGAATTGCCTAGCTAACCCCTATCCCCAAAAGCATCACCTACATTAAAATCATTCCTGAAAGCCATTTGTCCAACCTATTCTTCTATACTCTCAGTGATGCAGAGTTCACGTCCCCCCAGGCCCTCTCCTCCAGTATGTCATAACAGCTTCTGAAAATAACTTCATTATCACTTCAAACAGAAGTGGTTTTCCTCCTCTCCCCTTATGCATCCCTAAGAAATTAAGTGTTGCTGTATATTCTCAACTCATAATTTTGACTCATATTAGACTTTGTCCTAGATCACTGTTAGATAAACCAGATCTCAAGGGAGGCTACCGAACTAAAGGTATCTTGCCCACTGAGAGATTACACTGTCCTCTATGTGATGAGCAGTACTTATTTACTATACCTTATAAACCAGCCAGGCCTGTCCCCTGCTCTGCTGTGTCTCCATACTACCTGACATGGGCTGATTGTTAAGTGGCACTGAGGAACAGCAGATACATCTGTCTTGAGCAATACCATCAGTGTGGGGTTTGCCTTGGGCTTCCTGCTGCTTGTCACTAGAATTGGTGGGTGGATCCAGCTTCAAAATCCTCATTTGAGGCAGAGCTGGGTAAAGATATTTCAGGGAATGAACCAGGTATTTTTAGTTTAGCTTAGCTATTTTTTCTGCAAGAAAGAGATAGCAGCTATTTGACACTAGTTTTGCTGTACCTTTCTTAGCAAACCTGATTGTGTTATGGGAACTCTTATGGGAGAGTTCCTCAGTGCAATTTCATTCAGGCAATTCTGCTAGTAATCTGCGTGGTTACCAGCACTAAAAGCATCACAGCGGATAGGGAAGGAAGAGCACCTGGGTAATCCAACCCTCTGCTCCGCCACAAGGATTTCCCGCGGTGTTTTCCCAGCCTTTTGTCCAATTCAGTGATAACTGTTCTCAAATGATGGAGTGTTCAACCCTTCCCTTTGTAGGAAGGGTTCCTGAGCCAAGAACAACTCAGTGACACAAAGTGAATCTGGATAATCAGCCCCATTTGCATTCTTTCCCTCCTGATGCTGGCTAAAGCTGGGCAAACAATTCTGAATGAATCATTTATTAGCTTAATTCTACCTCCTCCAATTCATGAACTGTCCACTAGCACTTCTCAGGTTCGTTTTCTCCAGCCTATTTTCTCTTCAGAGTCATTTGGGTATCAACACAACACAATCCACTGAAGTCAGCAGGATGATTTCTTTACATAAAAGTGAGATTCTGCTTTAAAGCTTTTGCTGAACAGGTCTTGACGGAGCTGTTTTGATTGGGGATTCTTATTGTGTTGGGTTTTTTTTTCTCTTTACAAATTATCCTTCATTTTCAACTGACTTGTTAGCAGTGAGTTGAAACTATACAACTATTCTTCTTGAATACAAGAGGCATGTGGTAAGTTTGCATATTCTTGAATGGATGAAAGCAGCTCCCAGAGGATTTAACTTCCTAGGAAACGACCACAGTTCACAATGTGTTTTCTCAATGCCCTTTTGCCAATACTGAAGTACAAAAAAAAAAGTCAGGCCCTCAAAGCTAAAATTCACAAGGTTTTGGGGTTTTCCAAGTAATGAAAGTTGTTTTTTTTTCATTAGTCTCCTTGCTTTTAAACCTTTGAGGTCCATTTTCTTCATCAAAAGCACAGGGGCCAGAAATATGCTGCTTCAATGAAAGAAAAACGTATCTTGACTCCAACAGCAGGGCTTTCAGAAACACAGTGACTATTACAAGCCTTGCAACAAAACATGAGTGCTGGCAACACCTAACTAAACAATTATGTACTAATAATACAAACTGAACATTAGTTTGCAATGCTGAATTAACTGTCATGCTTTCCACAACAGTTCCAGCCAGTGGACTTCTTTCCTCATAATCACACAAATCAAACTTGAAAAGGGGAGAACAGAATCAGGGCCAAACGGAACATTCAAAGCCAGTGCTGGAGGAAGGATCTGGGCTCCTGAGCTCTATTTACTCCCTATACAATGTTGCCCTAAACAGCAATGTTTTGTCCTGGGTGTCCTCCTCTCTATGCCAACTATGCAAACATCTCTCTTATCTTCATTTGGAGGGTGCAGTCCCTTTGCTTGCCGGGACGATGTCATTCCCCTATCAGCTCAGGAGTATTTCAGGGACTTACCAAGGACCCGACTACATGTTTCCAGGAGTATTTAACTCATCCCTATAGCTGCTCCCTCTCCTTGTACCTGCGTGGAAAGAGAAGCATCCATATCCCTACCCAAGAGTGATGTGAGCACTCCCTCTGCCGTTAAAGAAGGGCTTCAGACAGGTGTGGCCACAAAGCAGCTCTTTGCAGCTGATGTCTTGCACAACTAATAGCTATTTAGCTGGCATTTGTCTCACAGTGGAAGGGTTACGGCAGCACATGCTGGGAACGTCTGGCCACAGGAATCCCAAGTGATGGAGTTGTTTCCAGTCCTCTAGCCCCCATCAGGCCCAGCGATTTCTAAGCTGGGTATGTGCGTGCATTGCCTGCACTGTGAGATTCAATTTATACTGGTAGGCAAGAAGTCAAGTTCATGACCCCAGGACAGGAGAGCAGATGGCTTTGTGCTCTTGGTTTCTGTCAAGTGAAACCATATGGCTAATTCTCTGTGGCCTGTGCATGTGTGTGTGTTAGCAGAGAGACAGCCTCTTCCCTGTCAATGCTGTGCCTGCAGTTGCAGGGGAAGAATTTGTTGGTCTGGAAACGGGTCCTGCTCATTCAAACCTCTTCAAATAGGGAGGAAGCACTAGCATGGCTTTAGCCACCAGCAGATGAGATATGGCATGGATCTGCAGTGTCATGGCCCCTACAGCCTTTCCTTGTTTTCCTTTAAAACTGAAGCTTGCTATGGCAATTCCCACACATCATCTAACAGGTCACAAGCCAGGAGATCGCACCTTTAGGGTTGAGAAAGAGTGCACTGCCCTCTGCCCAGCATTCCCTTATGTCACGCTTCCTCACCTTCCTGTCACCCTAGTCTGCAAGCACCATTCCTCCCACCTCTTCATCCACACAACACTCCTGAGGGCTAGGCCAGTGCTGCCACCCCGATTTTATAAACATGCTAGAAGCCCAGACAGACTTCCCTGTATGAAATGGAAATACATGAGAGAGAATAGCAATGAGCTCAAGCCTCACCATACCTAGCTTAGCTCGCTAATACAAGAGATGGTAAACATTTTGAGAGTCTCCTGCCAAGTTTGTTTAAAACAAATCAACAAACAAGCTTTGAAGCTTATTATCACTGTTTCCAGCCCAAGTCTTACAGAAAGTCTGGCTTGGCATTGGTGACAATGGTCTGATGATACTGCTGTACCCAGTGAACCAACATTACCTCCATGACAGAAAGCTCCTGAGCTCTCTTCCCACTTCTGGCAAGATGCTGCAGTGGTTGATACTTTGCCTCTTGAAGTCTCCTGTCAGTATGACCATAGAATCATAGAATAGTTTGGGTTAGAAAGGACCTTAAAGCTCATCCAGTTCCAAACCCCTCTTGCCAGAGGCAGGAATGCCTTTCAGTAGACCATGTCACCCAAGGCTCTGACCAACCTGGCCTTGAACACTGGCAGGGATGGAGCATTCACAACTTCACTGGGCAACCCATTCCAGTGCCTCACCACCCTCACAGTAAAGAACTTCATTATATCTAACCTGAGCTTCCCCTGTTTACGTTTGAACCTATTACCCCTTGTCCTATTCCTATGGTTCCTGATGAAGAGTTCCTTGTAGGCCCCCTTCAGATACTGGAAGGTTGCTATGAGGTCTACAAGCAGCCTTCTGTTGATTGAGAATACTCAAAATACCCCATGAAGCACCTGCAATAACAGAGTATTTCACCATCACGGGCACATCACCATGCCACCCAGGAGGAAATGTGCAGATGCTGCCCCAGTGCAGGGCCTGTTTTTCCAGCCCATCAACCCATCCTGTGGGACCAATCCTCTTCTTGTGTTTACATTCAGGTGTTATGGGCCTTGGGAGTCCGGCTTCCCATTGAAGGCAGGCTGAGCTAACCCTACCTATCCCTGTGTTGTTTGTACAGCTTCCTGCCAGCAGAAGACAAGTCTCTTGGATGATCAGAGATGTCTACTCAGAATGCAGACAACAGTATCCCCAGTGGCTACAACACTGAGTCACTATCGAGATAAACCTGCTGGATGAGCGATATGCCATGCACCAGGAACAGAAAAATGTCTCCCCTGCTTCATTTTACTGATCCTGAAGCAGTCAAATCTCCTGTTTGCAGCTGAGCTTCCCAGAGCAAATAGAGAGCTGGCTGGCTATGCAGGATTCCTCTCTAGGAGATGCTCGTGCCTGGGGCCACATGTCACTCTGGCACAGAGGGAATGGTGGGTGCAGCACTTGGGGGTCACTCTGGCATCCCAAAGCCAAAAGCATGGCAGAGGAAGCTGGTAGCAGGTGGATAAGCAGTCACTGGGAAGCACTATGCACTGGACGGGAATTTAGACAGTGCATACGTGTAACTATGCTGCTCTCTGTTGGCTGCAGCACAGGGAACAGATACGGTTTCAAATGCTGCTACTGCTACTTCTATTCAAGAGGACCTTTAAAGGGTTTTACAGAACAAACAGGTTCTGGGAAGTGTTCTGCAGCTTCCTACATTGTGATGTGAAGCTGTCAAGACTGAAAGTGCATGAGTTCTATCCTCTGTACTGGGCAAAGAAAATTCAGCTCTTGGTGACTACGAAACCACTACATTCACAATCAAATGCAAAATGGGACAAAGACATACAGACCAAAAGACTTCCATTCCCTTGCCCTACCAACCTGTTCTGTCCCATCCATTTTTCAACTTCCTTCTTCCATTTTCTGCTAGAAACTTCCACATCCTTGCTCTTCATCTCTCATTGCCAGTGCTTACAGCATAGCTTCTCTGCTTAGCAGCTCTCTGCCTGAAGCATGTAGGTAGCACAGGGGATAGTGGTGAATGTGCTGCATTTGCTCATGAATTAATGATGGTCAGAGCCAAGGATAGAAATAACAGAAGAGGAAGAGTTCCCTAGTGCCAGAAGCTATTAAAAATGTGGTTCAGTCTTTATCTACAGGGGAGAGAGTTCCTCACAAAGAAGCCACTATCTCCTTCAGAAAACTCTTACCTATGGATCCCGTGTGCTTACAGTTGTGACTCACCAGCTCCAGATGCCATAACACACACATGCTGCTCTGTCCTGCTCTACTCAGCTGAGTATTGGTGTGGGTGTTTTCTGATGCTTCTGACTCCTCCTCCATGTCCTCCCCTACCAAACTGACTCTCACTTACAGCTTTTTGTCCCAGGTTGCCCTATAGCTTGAGAGGGTTGCCACATGTTTTACAGCTGGGTTGCTCTTTGCCCACTGGCTTGTGAAGGCAGGGATGGTTTTCAATGGGAGAAAATGTACCTGGAACTAGGTTCTACTGGTTTTCCATAGCGCTGGATGGCTGGTGATAAGGAACAGCCAGAAACCAAGAATCCTGTACCAGGGAAAGATGGAGTTTTGGGGATGTGTTTTGAGGCTGTTGTGAAATAAAGCAAAGTTTATAAGAAAATATGTGTGAAGAACAGTGTGAAAAAGATGAGAGAATGATGCTTTTTGTTTCCAGGACACCATTCAGTTTGCTGTTTCTTTGTCTTCCCTACACCAGAAATTCCCTCTGGATCTGAGAATGTTTTCTCAGCAAAGTTTCAGCAAATTTACACTAGTGGTCTGGACAAAAAGCATTTTCCATGCAACCAAACAATCCTTCCCCTTCCTCCCTTCACCTCTCCCTCCCACCATGACCATTTCTGAAGCTCTGAAGGAGTAGTCAGCGTGCACCCCCATGTGCCTCATGGACCCTGCTTGTTTCCAGCCCAGGATCAAATACCTGCCTCCAGTGTAATGATCCATGGTCAATGCGAAGAGCTTATAAGAAAGGAGATGGAGATCCTGGTGCCCTCAACTTTCACTAACAGCTGGATCTATTTGATCAACAGAGAAAAGATAGCTCAGAGTTTTACTCTTGGCTGTGCAGAAGAGATGCTGTGCCACGCCTGTATTTTCCCTTCAAAGGTAAAGACTGGCAGGAGATTGTAAATAGGGGTACAGACTGTACCTTCGTTTTTTGGGGGGGTTAGAAGGGCCAGGACTGATCCTTTCTCACCCTCTGCAACTGGTGAGTGAGGAAAGGTCAGCACCCTTCTAGGACCACTTCAGACAGCAGAGTGAGCACCAGTGTGCTCCTCTTCTGCAAGGGCAAAGACAGCTAACTCTGTAGCTGTCTTGAGAAAACCTTTAATCCAACATTGTGAATGCACAGGGATTATAGAGGATGTGGCCTGCTCAGTTCTCTAAGGACAGGGGCGTGTGTGAGCATTTCAGAGAGATCTTTATAGTATACATAACACCAGCTGCTCTGTGCAGAAAGGAATATAGTCCGTGTGGTTGCAAATGAGGTTACAAAGCTGGGCTACATCTTCTGTCCCACCTGGATATAGCGGTACCTATAGAATCTCTGAGAAAGACCTTTAGTATCCCATGGAATGGGAACAACTATGCTGATGCCAGGCCACGGGTTTCAACCTTTAACTCTGCTTGAGAATGTGGGGCAATGAGACCACTATGTACAAACAAGCCATCAAATTAGAAACCCAACATCACGCAAAATCACACCAGCAGGCACCCGAGATGGAGGTGTTCATGGTATTCCAGCAGCTTTTAAACTGGGGGGGGGGGGAAGAGACAAATGTAAACCCCACCAACAGGCAACCTTCCCCTTTGCCAGCAGATGGCAATGGAACTCCACTGCTTCATCTCCCATCCCGTTCCTGGGAAAGGGCACAGGGATGCCATCTACAGAGCACTCGGGAGAAGCAAACTCTTCTTAAAAACAGCTTCAACTCTGCGCAAGGAAAGCACTTTAGCAAAGCGTGGGAGAGTAAATAAGGCCATTTCATGTGCAAACCCATCGCCTAGGAGCCTGGATGTGATAGCAGATTCTCGCTGCACAGGACAGACTGTATGATTTTCTCATTCACCCCCTTTCATAGAAATTCAGTCCTGAATAGTAAGGGAACGGTCTTATTTATTTATTTATGCCTTTCCAGCTCTCCTTATTAAAGACAGAGAGTTTTCCCTCTCCCCTGCACATTACAGTCTGTACGGAGAGGAAGCAGTAGATCCAGCAAGGATCAGACAATCTCAAGCAATAAATAGTACGATGGCAGCTTTTCTTATTCCTGCCTGTAAAGCCTTTCTCTTTCTCTCAGTTTGGAATGAATCCTTGAAATGCCCTTGAGCTATAGTGCATAATAAACTGACGTTTATACAGACATATGCTCAGCAGTTCAACCCATTCAAGTGGAACCTGTGACACTCCCCAGATAGTGGTGAACAGAGAGCTAAACCCTAGAACAGTCCCTTCTTCTGCCTTCTGCCCCAAGAAAGACTCAGCACCTCAAGCTGTGGGGCTGCTAACGTTCCACTGCTTAGCATCCGCAATGATGGATCATTGTGACAAAGACAGACCCTCTGGGGCTCCAAACTCCCACTGAATTAGAGGAATAACTTGAAACCTGCGGGCTCTCACTGGGGATCCTGGTGCTGCTGCAGTCAGGAGGGGAAGGAGTCACCAGTGTGACACAAAGGACTGCAGGCAGAAGGCAGTTTAAATGACAGGCAGGTACAAGAGCCTGAGGGCAAGTCCCACTTGCAGGAGGTTGGACCTGGCACCACAGAAGGAAAGGTGCTGGAACCTGAAATTATGGGGGATAAAGGCATCCTGATTTGGATGGCTGAGCACAGCATCTCTGAAGTGAGTAATTATGCTTGTCCGGACACTGCAGGTTCTCTAGCAGCCATCACAGCACAGAGTCACTTAAAGATTAGGCTGTTTAATTAAAACAAGGTGTGGAGCAGGTTCTGGGGAAGGGCAGCTTGCCCAATGACAGCATGGGCTGAGCAGTTTCTCTGGGAGAGGAGCTGATTAAAGAGTAAGAGGCATCTCTGCCACAGGAAAGGACACTCATCTCTCAAACTCCTCAACCAGGTACTTCATGGCTACTTGTCTCATTTGCAGGAATAAAAGTCCCATCACAAGACTTAGCTGAACTGGACATACTTCAAGCTCCTCTCCAGTTGATGAGACATTCCAAGGTGGGAGGAAATACGCCCTTGAGATCTGATTTGTCTCTCAGATACTTTCACCACAGGAGAAATAAGTAAAACCACACCAACCCTTTTTGCTTGGGTTAATAACCCACCCCTAGGCAGGCAGGGCTGCCCTCTCTATGGCTGCTGTTTGAAGACACAGGGCCACACATGGGTTAACATGTTGACAAGTTCAAGGCACCCTGAAGCAGGAGAGAGCAACAGAGGGAGAAAAACAAACCAGAGGTAAAACAGATTCCTTAACTGCAACTTGCTGCCTACCTCCACTGTGTCTGCAGGAAAAATAAAGCAATCCTTTCTCACTTGCCTTCCACTTCTGAGGACCACATAATGAGAAAAAACCAAGGATACAGTGAATTACTGCCAAATGGTGAAGACTGGTGCTGCAGTTCAAAAGGGGAAAAGCCAACAGATCTTTAAATGCCAGCAGGTTGTGAGCCTTTCAGCCTTTACAGAAATGGTTATCTTAGATCATAAAATGGCCCATTTCCTGGATCAGAGACAGGTCACTTTGTGGGAGGCCAGCAAAGGAAGGGAAAAGGGGAAAGGGAGAGGGTTTATCCCCAGGCACATTGGTGCTCACAGGGCTTACCTAGTCTCACTGCTTTATCTGTCAGCAGGATGTCCTAACTATGGGGTAGGAGAATTTACTGCTCCATAAAGAGAAAGACCAGAATAAATTAAAAGGGCATTTCCTCACAGCAGCTTTGTCTGTACTCCCCTGCAGCCCCCTCTTGCCTTAGTTCCTACGGGCTCTCCCAGTGCCCTCCTTGGCTCTGTAGCCCCCCAGATCTCCTAGCCCTGAGCACTCCCCTACACCAAGCTCCACCAGTGCCTCCAGGCATCAAATACTGCTCCTGACACTCACTTTTCTCAGTCACTTCTTCATCAGGGAAGCTGATGGCGGTGTAGGAAGTCTGGTGGTGTGACTTTTAATGCAACTGGAGGGACGCTTACCCAGTACTCACATAGGATTTCATCCTCAGCATCACAGGGTAACAGGCACGGCTCCAGGTACACACAAGGAGTGTCTGTCACCCTGCACGATGCTGCTCTACATGCATTCAGCTTCAAATCTGCACATCCAAAATAAGAGCTTGTCATAGTAACCTACATCAGAAAAGCTAACCCCATGTGACAGGTAGTCCACACCACATTAGAGCCAATGGTTGGCTGTCGTTTTGTTCTGAGAGGGTGCTACATTCACAGGGCAGGAAAGCCATGCACATACACGCACACACAGAGCACTGAGATTGCAGAGCATGAAAGACAGTAAAATCTTCAGAGCCTATTGCATGGGGGTGCATTTGAGGCAACAAACGCATACACTTCTTACATGCTTTGGCAGACACAACTGAACATTGAGTATGGGCCCATTCACAGATGGAGAACCCAACAATGCAAATTATAGCCAGACAGATGGAACACCCAATGACCTCCATTAACACAACTCCAAATCACAAGAAATCCCTTCACATACTACCAAAAAGTACAAATTTAGCCATGCACTTTGTCAAACAGGAACGAAGCAGGTTCAGTGGCCATACAGCAGCACAAACTCGAAACACAGGGGTTACACAAAAGCACTCCCTAACCAGAACTATGTAATGAATTAAGGTGGTCACCTAGCCTAGACACTCTGTTGAAGCAGGAATGCCTAGTATAACCAAGATGCACTGACTACCATAGCAGACAGACCTGGAAGCAGCTATAAGCAGTATATAGAGATGTCTACAAATGAAAGAAGCAACAGAGGTAGGTACAGCACTGGGAAGAAGAGTACACTCACAGCATCATAGCATAGCAGGGGCAGAAATGGGCCATTCTCAGCTGCTTGCTGCATTGATTTACCCCTGTATGGCAAAGATGAGAAGAAGCAGATGCTCTTTCTTTCTATCACCTCAGGATGATAGGGGCTCCTGCCTCCTGCAGAGTTCTTTGAACTGTCCAACAGCACAGTGGCTGTTCTCAGCATTTTACAGATTATATTATCGCACTGTCAGCCTTCACAAAGCCGATGGGAAAGGGCCGTGCAATCAGGTGATGCAAATCAGTTTAGCTTTGCTGAAGCCATCAGAACAATACTAGTTCCCACTACCTGGTGTTGTCATGCCAGCAATGAGTCCAGGACTGGAGCTGAGCTCTGTTGTGACTCTTGCTCAATATCCTCTTAGGTAAGTTTTGCACAACTTATTATGTCACATAGTTCTACACACCCCCTTGGCACTACTCACAGCATCGTGTAATTCTCACATGGTGCAGAATGTAAGCAGAAGCTACTGATTTTCTCAGAACATTTTGGTAGGAAAAAAATAGTTTTGAAGGGAAAACTCATTCTGCTGGGGCCAGCATGTGCTATGTACCCCATGCAGCAGCACAGCATACTACAAAGCGTGATCATACACTCACTGTCATTATTATTCTTTGGGACCACACCTCTGTGCCCCAGTCAGAGGGTCAGAAGGAACAGAAGACCCAACCTTCTTTATTTTCATCGCTTACACTTGATTTTCCAGGAGTTTTCCAAGAAGGAGATGGAATTATTTGTATGCAGACAGTCTTAAACCCCTGAAATGAACTTCAAGAGACCACACTAAAACCAAAGGCTGAAGGTTATTGCCATCCAGGAGGCTTCTACCATGGCAAGTGAAGGCAAGAGGGGTTGCAGGGAGAAGACAAAAAGTAGATGGATGGACACACAGGTGAGTGTGGATGCACATAAGTTAACAAAGGAGAAAGTCTGATCATTGCAAAGGTTCTTGCACTATCAGAGTAAATGGGAATTTTAATCTGTCAGGTTAAATGAATGCTAAGGCATCACCCACCAAAAGCAATGTGCCTGAAGCATGGCTAGGATTTTACCTTCCACTTTTCTGTCTACAGAGCACTGAAACTCTGGTTCCTTCCTGCTCCTGCTACAGAACAAAAGGAGAAAAAGAGAAAAAGCACCACCACCAAAGAGGCCCTAACTTATCTCTTACTCCTGGATAAGTCCAAATTTATGGCTCTGCCTGCCTTTGAGTCTTTATTATCTCCTTAAGTGGCTAGCTTTGTACACAATTTATTATAAAAGCCTGGAATCTACAGTCAAATTACAGATCAATTGAAAACTATACAGAAAACAATTAACATCTGGCAGTGGATTCATCTATAAAGCTGCCAGAGGCTTTCCCAACCCTGAATTCCTCTTCTGACATCCATATTTCCTCTCCCCAAACCCCTGCTCTTCCTTTGCATCTCATGATTCTGCAGGAGAGCTGAATAACTTCTCAATCCTGTGGCTGCGTACAGCTCGCTCTGTACCAGGAGGCCCCTATGTGCAGTATGAAAACTAGGCTGGATAGAGCATAACACCTCTCTGTCTCCTCTATAGATATGACTTCCATTAGGAAGCTGTTCCATTGTGCAGAAGTTTCACCTCCTTCAGAGAACATGGAAGGCAGGAGGAGGCCAAGATCTCTGGTCTCCATCATTGCTTATTGAGCTGCTTTTCCATGTCATCAGAAGCCTACTAACTTGAGAGGCATCTCTGTCCACCTCCAGGAGCAGTTCTCTGCTGGCAGCCATGGGAAAGCATTGGGAAAGACCAAACATAGGAGTGACAGATCTAACATCATCTGTTAAGGAGAAGACTCCCTTTCACAAGGTCTCTCAAAGCATTTCCACTGAGAGTCAGCTTCTCCCTTCCCCTCAGCTCTCCTGTGCTTTGTGTTAGTGAGAGAAGAGCAATAGAAAATGGAGACAGCCAAAACTTTCTGGGTAGTTTTCTGTGGCCTTCTCTAGGGTCAGAGCTTTGATGGCTGAAGCCTGCCCCGATGAGACCTGCACACAAAGTAGAAAACAAATGGAAAAGCAGTGTAACATTTGCAGACACCCTGTCCTTTTAAAAACATTTCAGTCATACATTCCTGAGGATAAAAGCTGTTTACAGCAGCATGTGCCTCCAGCCTTGTTGCCTACATGTCATTTCCTTACCATGCAAAGTTTCACTGCTCTTTGGAAGGCACTTCCACTTACTGGGGGAATATGAGGGAGCTGGAGTTCAATGATCTCAAAACCCCCTTTGTTCATTCTCTCTCTCCACAGATCTTCCATAGCTAATTCTTACTTCTCCATCTCATCTGCACATCACAAAGACTCTGCTAGTAGAAAGCACTTCAATGGGCGCCAAGGCAGAACACTGAACAAGCAGGTAATACTAGTTTCAACAAAGGACAACCAGCTTGGCTTCCCATTATGTGACATGAGGGGAGTACAAGAAAAAAAAGAGTATCTGCTGAGCTCATGCATGCTTCAGGTTGTAGAGCTACTATCCACTTTTGAGGCATAAGTTGATGGACTCCCATCCAATGGGCCAAGCACTGCTCATAATGGGGTTAAAAGGAACAAAGGTAAGGTCAGTGAGGGGATGGACTGCAGTGTTTTTAGCCACTACTGTTTAACAGTACTGCTGTAGGAATAATCCACTTTTCTATTGTGAATTTACCATAGATTTTATCCCAGCTGAAATATTACAGTTGATAGAAACATAAAACCCAGTGTAGTCAACATGAGTCTGCACTCATCATTTCTGGGCAGTGGGGCAAACCACACTTTGGACACTTCACCTTTCCACCAGTCCCCAGATGTGTATCCATCCTTAGTAAAATGACAATAACTTGCTGGGGAAATTAACTGCCTGTTTGGGCAGCAGGAACACTGAGTTGGGAGTGAGTGGTTGCACAGGAGCACATCTGGAGATGCTTTGCATACCGATAGCTGGAGAAAAGAAAGGAATGAGCGGATGGTGCAAGGGAAGCCTCCACCCTTCAGTGTGCTAAGAACAGCTGTTGTTGATGATGATTGCTTCCTAATTAGCTTGCTCTGGTATAAGCTTGATAATTGTATGTACCTCCAGAGGAGCAGATTAGCTCTGAATTCACATTGTAGCCATTTGTGAAGAGTACCCTATAAATTATTTACCTAACTCTCAAAAATATTAGATCAAGAAGACTCTAAGTACTTCTAATTAAATGGCGAGAATAACACTGAGTAGAAAGGTTTGCTGCATTCACAAGTGCATAGGAGTGATAAACTTCTTTTAGAAGTTACCATGCATACCCCGTGATGCTACAACATGCTGTGGTTATGCTCTCATAACTAACATTTCTCCAAAGTAGCTCTTGCATGGCAGGAGCACATAGAAATCTCAGCCACAGATTCATCCTTCAAGAGGCAAAAATAATACAGAGACCCAAAAAGTCACTGTCTCCAAACATGTAAGGTTATCATGGCCATAATGAAACGAAATGAATTTGAGTGTATCCTGGTAAATGGCTCTAAACTTCATAAAGCCTCTAACAACCTCTCCCAAGTTGCTGGCTCTGATTCACTACTGGTTTAAGTAGAATAACACAGTGATGAATCAGCTATGCTATAATTTTCACTCCATTTTTTGCTATGTTAGTAAATTGTCACTTCATTACTATTGAACTGCTATATTTTTCCTGTACTTTGCAACCAGCATTCTGTTAACTCATAGTGAGCCTGCAACCACTGTAATAGAGCTAATACTGAGTCCCATGGCAGTTGCACCCTAGTTCTTATTCGAAGATGAAAGGAGACTTAGCACACTGCAAGATTTACAGGTCTATTGTCCTTATTTCAGGGTGAAGATGACATTCAGATGAGGGAAAACAGAACAGTATCAATTAATGCCAGTTCCAATTAGGAGAAAGAAAATGTAACAGAACATGAAATTGATATGGGAGAAGAGGAACTGGAGAGAAACAAGCCCACAAAGAGGGCACTACAAAGTGCAATAGGGACATCCTTCCCTATCATTGTATGGAGGACCTTCCAGCTTACACTGCCAGTGTGTGGTAGGCTCTGGCTTAAATACACCTTGGTCTCTTGGGCTTCTTTTTGCTCCTTTGGTATGAGAAAAATATTTTGTCTCTTGCTGGATTCAGACTACTGAACACAACAGATCTTTTGTCTGGTTCAGGACCATATAATGAACAAAGGTGCAACTCAGAGCAGCCACAGTTCAGTCAGCAGCTCTAATCTGTGAATATCTCTGAATGTTTAGATCCCTGCCAAGTATTGATAAAGCTAAATGGCACCATCAGGAACAGAGACAGGTACGGGAACAAGTTTGGTTAGGAACATGGGATGTGGCAGAAATGACCAGGAAAACAAGAGTTTACAGATGTAAGCAGAATACCCAAAGCATATTGTTTATATGTTCCACTTCTGGAAGAGAGTGCTGGGACCACGCTCTGTGAGGCACAGTCCATAAGCCATTCAAAACTCACCTCTTCCACTGTTTCAAATGCAAGTCCTCCAGTCTTGCCAAGAACTTCTCTCCCCACACTGCTCATCCTGACTCTTCTGAGCCATGACTACTTACACTTCCTTTTATTCAAGTAAAGAAAAGCTTTGGTAAATGTACCAGCAACCCTGCATCACTGACCCACAGGGATGCGTGATCACCTGTCAACAGATAATGGCTGCCTGTCACACGTAGGAAGACGACCCAGAGCTTTATAGAACCTCTTCCAGGTTGGGCCCATCATAAAGCAGTATCTCCCCAACGTGATGCCTGGGAAGAGGAATCAGGAGATTCCTGTTAAAATGGACACATGGATCTTTACAAGACACACAAGCAAACTGTAGAAAACGTAGAAGTCCGGTGCCACTAACGCTGTGTACTCTTTGCCTCATGTTTTTACAACAGTGATTAAGAGGGGACACACGTACCATAGCAAAGGAATGTTTCATGGTTGAAAGGTTAATTCTTGATTTGATTTGTTTCAGAAGTATTGGAGATCTGATGGAGGAGGGCGATGGGGTGGAGGATTAAGAAGGCTCCCGATCGAGGAAGAGAATGATTGCTGAGATAGGCACTAATGTGCAGGGAGAATTGTGCGGTTCCTCCTGAAAATGTATCTGTTACCTTTTGTCCTGGGTTTACAACAGTTCCCAGGCTGAAAGTTAAAACACAATGCTGCACCAGCTACCAAGAAGGAGAAAAACTGACTGCTACTGCTAAACTCAGGACAGCTTTTCTTGTGATGTCCTCCAGTAGCTAGCTCCAACCAGTGATTCTCACACCACTGCATATGCAGCTTGTGACTGCATTGCCGCCTTTCTCCCAGTCCCACACCTTTCCTGAGCCACAAGTCAGCTAAAGGTGGTGTGGCTGGATTTGATTTGGGAAGGTGGTAAAAAAAGGGAAACAAAAAAAGGCAGGGGAGGAGGGTTGAGAGTGAGGGAGAAACCAAAACCCAGAAGTTGGATCCCTTGTGCTGAATGTTAACTTACAGAAAAGCAACCCAACAACCTTGAAATAGAGCAAAGCCCAATTTAAATTCATTACATTTAAATTAAATTTAAAGCCCATGTAAATGATTGACTTAGTTAAGAATATGTCATGTGGAAGAGAAAAAGTGCAGCAGCGACACGCCAGGCAGCTTTGGCTAATTTTACAATTCACAGCAAAATCTTTATACCCTGATTGTGGTTTAAAAAAACATGCACATAACTTATTAGCGCCAATATTAGAGCCAGTATTTATACCTCTTCCCAAGAAATTATAGGATGTTTTGCAAATTCCACACACTTCATCTGTTGAAATGCAGCTACTTTGCAGGGGCCAGAAAGACAGGGACCTCCATAGGGGGCATAAAATGGGAAAAGAAAAGAGCATCAGAATAAATGCAATTATTCCTAAGTGGAATTTTCCTTCTCTCTTGAGCTGCATGCTCTGAAGTGGGTAAAAATGCTCCAGGATCTTAAACTACCATGACCTTAATTCCAATGCAAAAGAACATTTCACATTTATTCCACTGAAAGAAGAGTTACTGCATTTTTGAACCTTTGTTCAAATGCTTAATCTATTGATAGGCATCACCAACACCAGTAGGCACAAGGGCACAGTCTGAAGGACTGTGTCACTGGAACTTCACAAAACCAGGTGATTTGTAAGATTATTAATGATAACATTAATAAATTGAGTCAAAACACACTCTCTGCCTATCTTTCCCCTCCCTGCTACCTCATGCAATGATTTTATTGGGTTGGTTTTGGTCTACTGCACCAAAATTGCTTTTGTTTATTTATTTTTTATGAGAAAAATGTCTGTGTGCAGACATTTATAATCTCTGATGTGTTTCCAGCAAGCTTGATAAAATTTAGAAACAACAAAATCATGACACTGTGGAGCCCGACTTTTAATCTGTTAATAATATCGTATGTGGCCAGAATAGGCTGGTTAAGCAGAGACTGAGCAGTCTCAAAATAAGACTACTCAGGTCAAATAACTCACTCTTATAGTCCTCACTTCAAAGATCACTTCCATTTTCCCACGTGAAGTGCAGATGAGTACCATGGCTGAGTGAGGAGTCCTGCAGCAAGTTTGATCCCAATTTGATAAATAAGAGATTGCTCCAGTGAAGTGCCTTGAAGACGTGCTCTACCATAATACCGGGAATAGAAAATATAGGTGTTTGGAGGGGAATGGGTTAATACTCAGACAGAAAAGCAACTGTTTCTGCTAGAAGCTATACATTTGTGTGGGTTTTTTTCAGCAGCCACTTCAAAAGTGTTATTACCTGTGTATAGCTTTGTTGCTTTTCTTGTCATAGCTTTTTCCAAGACAAACAGGAGATGGGTATATCTTGTAAATAGAGTAAAAGAGAACCGCACATGCTTTCCCCTAAATGCCACAAGAAGAGACATGCTTTATAAATACAATTGTTTTGCTTCATTTCATCTTCTTATTGGTGCAGGTTCCAAGCAAGTAGGGCTTCAAGAGTTGGTCAATTTAGTGCAAGAGGAATGAATGATGCAGAAGCTCATAAGCTCTGAATCTAATCTAAGCTGTACTGCTGGGAATCAGTGGTAACACTGCTGAAAGCAAAGGACAGGCCCTTGCATGAAAACGGTGTGGGAGCAGAAGGGGCACCTGTAAGTCTTAATGTTGCTCCCTTTACCATAAGTCAATGCATCTCCCTGAGGCTGCAAATGCTCCCAGGCAGTATTAAGGAAACAAGAAGAGAAAATCATTTACTTGTAAACCATGTGTCCTTTCTTAGCAACAGAATGGTTGCTTTTCCTTAAATGGTCTTTCTTTATCTTTCTTTTTCTCTGATTTCTCTATCATATAGCATGTAGCAAATCTTCTGCCATAGGAGGCTGCAGGGGCAGATTATACCAGCAGGTTAAGCAATAGGACAAATTCATGACAAGAAGGCCAAAAAGAGATACGAAAGCCAAAAGGCAGGAATGCGACTCCTAATGTCACCAGTCCCATGACTGTGTCTGCTAGGGGAATACAAAGGGAACAGACTGCAGAAACTGGCCAGATGCTTTTCTGAAAAGTGTGTTTTTTGCACAGGTTGTAGACAAAACACTGGCCTAGACTAACATACCCTTGAGGACATTGTTCATACTCATGGATAAAACCTTATCCTACTGAAAAGAAGGGCTGCTTCAGGATAAGGGTCTAAGTCAAGGGCATCCGTCCTTCCTCAATGAGTAGCATTCAGAAATCCTAGCAGCACAACTATGACTCCTCTTGGGATGTCAGTGAATGAATGGGCTTGAGAAGGAGGTCACAAATAGGGACTAACTTAGTCCCCCCTGGGTCTCCATAGTTGCAGCACATGGTGGGGCTGTGGAGGCAGATGGTTTTCAGCATGAGCCAGCACTGGCAAAGCATCTGCTGCCAAGTTGTTTCCTCCTGCAGCTGGGAATCTGGATTATCCAGCAGCCTTCAGCACTGTGTTGCTGGTTAAGTGATACAGCCTTGGCCTGTAAGTAGCTCTTGAAGCACAGCCAAGCAGTAGGTTGGTCATGAGGAGCAGATTTAGGCAAGCAAAGAACTCAGATCCCTTCTTCTTACTCCCTATGGGTCAACCCTGAAGTGTTTCCTCTCATGAAGTCTCATGACAGAGTTGCAGCACAGAACCCCTTTAAAGAGAAGGTAGTGCCCTACTGCTTGAAGAATTGTTCTCAAAAGTAATCAAGCATCTCACAGAAAGGGGTCTTGAAAGCTAGACACACCAATTTAAAGATTTAGCCAGAAGATTTTGACTAAGCTCCTTTAAATGGAGCAGATATTTGTCTCAGTGAATGGAAAAATACAGCACGAATTAAGTCTGCAGAATGAGAACATTGAAGGAAGCGACCTGCATTGACTGGTAGCCGATACTGCACTCCTCATGATGTGTAACTAATAACAGCATACCAGACATTCAGCTTGCACATTAAATATTAATAGCAATTTTCTTCTGACTCATCATTAAGCTAGAGCCTTGCTGCACAGCACAAACTGATTTACAGACCATTTGTAGCAGTCTCCCATGCTGCCCATGGCGCTCAGCTGAGCATCTGCTATCTAGAGGTTTGCTGAGGGACCAGCAAGATAGTTAGGTCAGAAATGGGAGGCTTTCAAGTGGAGAAATACAGCAACCTGGGCAGGTAGACAGGCAAACAACCAATCCTTCTAACTGCACCTTTGTCCACAGGTAACACACCACCTATTAAACTATTCTCTGCAGGGAGCCAGAGCTTCAATCTGACTTTTCCTCTCTGAAGATGCTGCAGATGCAACTGGTGCAGTGTACCCCTCCCCACTTGCTTCTCACATAAATGTCATGGCACCTCTAAGCCTTCCACAAGAAAAGTATTTACAGCCCCCCCCCCAGAATAAGACTATGACTGGCACTAGTTAAGGCAGTGAGGAAGAGGACCTACCATCTTCTTGATTAAATAGTAGTCTTCGACATGTTTGTACTGAAAGAAAGTCTGGCTGCTCCTTTCTACCACTTTTCTTCCCAGACCAGGTGGTTTCCAGTTCAGAAACTTACACTCCCTGGGGTTAGAAAGAACTCTTTGCCTGATCCATAGAAAGCATTTTGCAGGAAAGATTTAGACAAGCCATTTTTGTAATATGGGACTCGGCAGAATACAGATGATGTATAACAACTGGAAAACACTTTCAGTGATTCTTAGCAGCACCCTATCACAAAAGCAGTTTGTCTTAGAAGCTTCAAATGTAGTTTCTTTGAGATAACCTGGTGAGTTCCAGCAGTACGGGACCACTTTTGAAATGGCAAGAAAAGAACTTAAGAAGTGAGTCAGCGATGAGCTAGAAACATCAGAAGAGGGTGTCAGGTTTTTAACAAAGGTGCCAAACATCTCCTGGAGAACTGTGTTTTCATTTAAAAGACTAACTCAATACAAAAATAGTTGCTCTCTAGTACATTTTCCCTGTGAAGGTTTCAAACCATAGGTACATCACCTAGTGGGTTTTTTACACACAGGGGACTTTTTAGAGAAAAACAGAAGATTTATTCCAATCCTAAGTATTCTATGATTCTGTATTTTCATTCTAGGGCCTCTGGGAGCCAGGGTTGGGGTGGGAGAGAGGTGTGTGTGAGAAGCCCATGCAAACACTTCATACTTTCCTCGTGCTACCTGCGGGTGCTCTTCTCTCTCTTGCTGGTACGGAGGGATCCTAGATTAGCTGGAAGTATTTCTCCATGGTTATTATGCTGGGCAAGGATTCGAAAGGCCACACTCCTATTCACCTGCTTGGGTGATCTTTAATAAATGACTTGAGAACTAGTTATACACAGCTTTCTGGATCCATAAAGCAGAAGGCTAAACTACACAGACATCCTTCCTAACCCCTCTGAGGTCTCACAATAGAGTGACATAGATACAGGTTTGTGCTTGTGCACACATGTATGAGCGTGCAAGTATGAAGCATATGTGTGCATATGCATGCAGACATGAACATTTATGACTGCCCCCATTATGTTCATTCTTTCTTTCTCCAAGTCACAGAGGATAACTGCACACATGCACATCCTCCATCATTTTCTGAAGCCCACATTTCCTTTCAAACATAGCACTCTGTTCTGTGTGCATAGCAACTGTGTCACTGGAATGAACTTCCAGTGTTCCTCTCTCCCCTCTTTTTATATGCAAAAGACTCATTAATACATTTTACATAAAGATCTTACCTACAATAGTATTGCTGTGCTACTCAGCAAAGATTGATTCTTACAGGGGAGAGATGACATATTACCAAAGGTTTATTACTCTTCTGAAATCTGCTTCAGAGCATTAGAAAGGTATAGACAATTAGCAGTTTTCAGAACAAGTGAATAAAGTGCATTTTGTGATTCACTGTCTTTGCTCTTTATTACCATGATCATCATCTCTATTCACTAATTTGCAGAACTGTGAGCAGGTCTCACTGTCACACACGAATCTCTCAGATTTTCTCACACCTCTCGTCTATGTTGCCCTTTCTTGCTCAATTGTTTTGATGCACGGCAATGAGACAGCTCTCTAAAAGGTGGGACTTTTGTAATTGCTTCCTGAACAGGAGCAGGGAATAGGTCCTGTACCTGCTGGCACCACTGCTGAATCAAAGCCTGCCAGCTACACAGCCCTCTCCCAGCCTTATTCCATATGAAAGCATCATGTGTTTATATAAAAGCACTGCAGAGGTTTGGATCATTACCCAGAAACAGTTGTCAATAAAACAGCATTAGAAACAAATCAAAGCACCAATAAAAGACATTCATTTCCAGATGAGGTCTGTGTGCCAATTAAAATACCTCGAGACCTATGTAATAAGAGATCAGTTGACCAGTCAAAGTACGTAAGAAAGAAAAACATGACAGAGGGGTTGAAAAAAGGCAATGTTAAGGGAAAACTGATCTCTGCATGGGATTGCTGTTCAGAGGAACCAATTTGTGTTGATGAGTTGGACATTTAAGAGCTGATAGCATGTTGTGCTGTCTGATATGACATTGGTGGCTGTGGGATTTCTTCAGCAGCAACTTTATTCACTGAGATCCAAGTACCAGATAATGAACTGCATCGATAGGTAGCATTTTTCTGTGTCAGTGTTGGAGGCAGCATGTTGTCAGCTTAGCTTTTACTGTTCCCAAGGCTGAAGACTGGGAGGTATCTCTCTCTTTCAGGAGCCTTCTCTAGTCTAGATACCCTATTGGCAGACACTGGGGTTCACAAAGCGTCCAAGCCCTTGTGGGCTATTTTGTTCTGAGATAATTGTGTCTGTTACAGCATGACGACTGACAGCAGCCCCTGCTCCTCAGGAAGCTAATGGAGCATCCACCACCATGCAGTGGTAGCGGAGGGCTCACACCTCTCATTGCCTCCATGAGACCTTTCTGTGCTGTCCCAGTCAAGAAGTGCCAGACATAGAGCTCAGTGTCTTATGAGACGCAGGCCTCCTCACAGCTGCTTACTTTGGGCACACCTAAAAAGCATTCACATCAAGGAGATCAAGGTGCTGTATCTTCCAGATGCCTTTTTTTGTTGTTGTTGTTGTCATTACTCTCCTGCCTCCTCATCACCATTTTCTTGGGTTTTGTTTATTTCACAGAGTTTGCTTACCTCTAATGGCTAAGCCAGAGGGAAAAAACACATAATCTTGCTAAATCGTTTCAATCTATCTACCTGCCTCCTACTCTTCGAGTGTACAACGAGCATTTCAAATCACACAAGGGCTGGGAAAGTGTAACCAATAATGCCAATTTCAGGAGAAGAAAGCTTCAAGAAATAAAACCCATACCCCAGCACATTAGGAGGAGGAAATTGAGCCATCTAATTGCTTACACTGAATAAACGGTGAAGCAGGACCAGTGGTGATCATTTCTAAAAGCTTTAGCTTTAAAATATCAGTAATACAGATAAGGGATTAACACGTACTGTAGGTGACTAATCTTGACTGTGCCTTTTTAACAACAGCATTGCTCCCACCATCATAAAGGAAATTACCACTGATAATTAGATCAAATCCTTTATGTCAGTAATCCCACTTGAAGGTATTTTCAGAAGGTTGGAGGTTTAAGGCAATTTCCTCATTAATTAATATTGATATTTAATGTGTTCCGGACTTTCATTTCTTGGTAATACTCAGAGCTGTGTCCAGCTCACTCATTTGAGACAATAGTTTAGTCACACCAGAAAGTAATTGCCTGTTCAGCACCAAAGACTATCAGGCAACAAATCAGAGACCTTTAAAATCATCTTATGTATCAGGGAGCTGGGGTTCTCTGCTTCTGAGCAATTTAATGCTATTTTTTTTTCCTTCCTATAAAAATGCCACTAAAACCCTGCATTTGAAGCAAAATCAGTCTCATGGTGGATCAATAGTCTCCCCAGTGATTGATACAGCTTACGTCATCAAAATTTCTTCCTTAAAGACCCATCCCTGCATTCATGGAAATAAATTCAGGGTCATTATTTCCTGTTTAATTTGAAAAAACTTCATGCTATAGAAGGAGAAAAAAAAAAGGAAAATGCTCCAAATTCCCAATAAAATAATAATAAAAAAACAAATCAAACTAAAAATACACCAAACCAAAAAGCACAAACAAAACAACAACAAAACAACCAAAAACCAAGTGCAAGTGCAACTTCAACACCACTGAAATCAACTGTATGATTTTGGGGGCCTAACTAACTATTTTCCATGGTCCCGGTTTGCAATACTGAGCAATGCCTCCTCCCCAAGACAAGCAGCAGCAGCAGCAGCAGCAAAGAGTCAGATGTTTGCTGGTAGCAATCGCCCTGCCAGATCAAGGAATGCTGTACAAACCATTTTGAACACTTTAGTGCATACATATGTCTCCCTAGCGTTCCTCTAACAGGCACCCATGGAGAATAATGCAAAAGGAATCAGAATATGCAAGAGGCAGCGCATCTGTATAAGCTGGCCGTATGTTTGGAAGAGCTTTGCACAGCCTGCTTCCCACTGTGCTAACAGCCTTTCATATTTTTGTTCCTAGCGGTTGAAGATCCATGAACAATCTCTCCTGCCACTATACCTTTAGCTCCTTATTTCTGGGCACCTCAGTAAGACTAGACTAAACCACGGAAACCAAAGGAGAAGAATTATTGGTTGGTTAAGGTTAAATCCCAGTTCATCTATCTGAGACCTCCTGCAGGGGTGCTATACAAACTCGGATGAGGAAAATACTTCACGATGCTTCGAAAGAAACCATACCACAAAGAGTACCTTTGAGAGCTGAGGCTTGCTGGTTGTTCACCACCATAAAACAGGAATGGCCACTTACCTGGAAAGAAAAAAGAGAAAGAAATACCACACTTATTCATCTTTTTAAAAGCAGGAAATTACAATTTGTATGAAAAAAGAAAAAATAAAATTATTGTGGTACACTGCCAGACTGGGTACGTGATGCCCATGGCTACGAAAGCAGGGAATCAGCCTGAACATACAGTGGCAGAATAGAAGGATGAAGGTAGAACTGAAACAGAGAAAGTTATGACTGGAAGAAACAAGGTACATTTGTTTAACCAATAGCAGGATTTGTGGACATTTTTCTGCCCACAAAGGATGTCCCAAATAAAAAACAGTCAAATTCTCTGAGGCCTCCTTTCTGTTTTCTGCCCTTCTCACATTTTTGCTATGAATTAGTATGGAAAACTTTCTTCCAATGTGCAAGTTGAATGTGGCACTTTCTGCAGACTAAAGGATTCATCCTCTGCAATAAACACTGAGTTCAGTGAAATACTAATTCCTTCCACAATATTCCTCTCTTTCCCCCTCTACACCAAGAAAAACAAGCACAAATGTCTGTGGAAGCTGCAAATTAATTCCTTTCTGTGCAACATGTGTGTACAGCCATCTTAGCAGCAACACAGCAGGCCATCGATTGGGGAGGGCTAAATGGCTTTGTTTATGGTGAAGGATTTTGAGACTCCTGGTAATAGTTTCTTAAGAAGGAATTTTTGCAGAGGTTGTGATTACACTGATGGAAACGCTCATAATGGGCTGATTTTAAAAGGGGTGGGGTGAAAACACATGGCATTGTTAATTTGTCAGAAAATATTGTTATTGAATCGTTTGAAACACATTGATAAAACATGTCTGAGACTCACACTACCGTAATTTATAATACAAATCACATTGGTATTGACAAATGGCATCTTAATCCAGTGATTAACTGCAACAGTATGAATTCTTCTGTTGCCTTTTTACAAGACAGAGCATATATAGCACATGAAACAGGCTACGTGCTGGGATCACCAGATGATGTGCTGTTGCTGGCCTCAGACTTATTTTCTGCCTCATATCCCCAAAGGGTACACAACTGGGAGCAACTTAACCAACTTCCTTACCATCTTTAAGTATGGATCAACCTCAGGAAGTAGATACTCGTTCTGCATAAATATTTGGTTTCAAGTCAAGCAGTCTTCTTTGCATACAGAAGTCATCCTGTCTAGTCCTGCCCCAAGAAAATCCTCATAGGGAACACAACCTGAAACAAACTCACAACTTGCTTGAAATTAATTCACCTAGTTGATCTGATATAGAAAAGAGATCATGATCCTGTACTTGGCACAGCCTTAAGGAACAAACACTTGGTCTGAAGGATCAAGCCACTCACTGTGCTGTTTATCCCTTTGCAGATGCATCCCAAGACGGATGCGTTAATCAACTTAGAGATGCCAAGCCCTTTGCAATAACACTGCAGAGCTACCAGCTGTAATGGGATACTGGGAAATCAGATCACCCTACATTTAAACTGATTTCTATCACTGATACTCTTTGCGGTACAGAAGTAGCGTTAAATGCAATAACGTGCTGTTGCATGGTCACTTAATTCTAGAAGTAAATTCAATATTTGCTGGCATCACCTATCCAGAGATACAAAGCGTACACATGTACTGGAGCTGTTACTTAGAATTACCTTTACAATGCCTCCTGGGGAAAACCAGAACAGCTTAAGCATCTGTCTGGGAAGAACAGGTTGTCATTCTCACCCTGTACAAAACTGTTTACAAATTCCTCTGCCTCTTGCTTTGCATTATCATTATGGCCCTGTTGCTGTCTTGGACACGTATGGGGTTTGCTACAAGAAGTAAGAGGAACTTATTCCCATTGCTTTTAATATTTTCAAAGGAGCTGGGGTAGACCCATGGAAACAAACATGTTTGTGACACAACTTGCGTGTAGGTGGGAGCAAGAAATGTAAATAGCAATGCCAATGTTCTTCTGATGGGTCAGTGGAAAAGGATATGTTAGGAGAGCTGTTTCCCAATCCACCACAGAGGCACATTAAGAACTCTGAAGTTCTTCCTTTAATACACTATTTTATTCTTGCATTTTGAAGCCTTTTCTTCTGGCTGAAGGAAGAAAGGGAGGGAAAGATGAATATGAAAAATACTGCAGCATGAATTTGGTTTTAAATCTGTAAATGAGTTCAGTGAAATAAAAGGTAGGAGAATCGCGGACGGAGATTGTCTGACAGATGTATTGAAAAGCAGGCCTGTGTGGCTGAACACCTGGGACTTGGGTTTAACTCTTGCATTGGCTTATTCTGTGACCTTAGTTAAGCCACAACTATTCTGTGCCCTCTCCTCTTAAACAATACTGATCAGCGTAGCTCCAACATTTGTTAAGTCCATTAAGATGTTTCAACAGAGAATAAGTATGTTTTGTAGCACACAGCAAGACTGATTAGTAAAAATCCACTGCTACAACTACACACAGTAGACCCATGAAAAAATCCACTCTCTGACTAAAAGCAAGGATACAGACTTCGGTTGTATTTGTTCTGAGAAGCATCTCCCTCAATCTCTCCTAAGGAAGCTGTTCCAATCCACTTGAACAAATATTACCTGCCCTAAGCAAGACTTTCTCTGTTGTAATTAAGGTTTCAAAGTTCTGGTTTCGAGAAAATGAGCAGGATTTTACATCTCCAGTTACTCCCCCTACTCCTACGGTGTAAGACTCCATAATTCAATGGAACCTCACAAACATCTGCAGGGTAGGCAACCTAATGACATTGTGTTTTGCAGCAAATACATGTCAAAAATGCTTTCCCCTGACACCATCTGTGGGACAAACTTAACTGGGTTCATCCCACCTTTACAGAAATACCAGTGGCTAAGCATGACCGTGGCTGAGAGGCAGTGACACAGAGTGGACCCCAATGCCCCTTCTGCCAGGGCAAGGCTTTCCTTAAGGTTTCCCCTCTGCAAGCTGACCTATCCTTTCACTTACTTAGCTTGAGAATCTTGATGAGGAGAGAGCCCGCGGTGGGATGGCTGCAAATGTAATGCAATCAGAAGATAATGACTTCAGAAGGAGAGGGGAGGGAGGGGATAATCAGCAGAGGCAGATGAACTCCCAAGATATAAAAAAAAAGACTCTGTTTTCATGCAGATGTACCTAGTAATGAAGAATGAGGGAAGAGGAATACTGAGAAAGAGGTGAAATGGAAGCTGATTTGTTTCTAAATGGCACTATTTCAGCGTTTTCCATAGAGTGTAAGTAGCTTCTTAAACTAAGAGTGTCTGGAAATACCCCAGACAAATTCAGACCTCTCAACTATCTCTGTCTCTCTCTTTATTATACGCATATCCATGCCACAATTCAGAGCTAGTTTTGGTGGGAATTGAGGATGGGAATATAAAATATGCAGGGAACATCCCTGTCTCCCTTCAGGCTCAGGTTGAGCTAGGTGTCTATGAAAATATTATGCAAATGTGACAGTGTTTTCTTTGGGCGAGACATTTAACTGGAGCTTTCAACACCTCAGAAGCCTGGAGACAAAGGGTGCAGGTAACGATAAATGCAGTTTATTCACAATGGGCATAAAAGAGAAGATTTAGGTGGCTGCTCCTACAGGTGGTCTCTGCTCATCCTACCCACTCAATCACAGACCACCATTCCCTCAGGATGCCTGCCTGTTTGCTAGGGTGAGGGGTTCCGAGTGATCATTCCTCTCAGAGGTTTCTCTCTCCCTGCTCAGATTCTGCACTTTGTATTCAGGTATGTGACTTCCACAGGCAAGAAGCTTTAACATCTAAAACCAAAGCAGTAAATGACCTGACCTTGGCAAGCCTTGCACGAATACTGACCCAGGGTTCAGACCTGGAAGAACCTGTGAAGATTTTCATCCCCTTTGAGAAGAGACTAGATACAGCTACAGTACTACATCACTCTGCTAGAAATCCTTCCTAGCCTGATGGTATCAGTTCTTAATGGAAACAGCTCCGAGTACTACACACGCATTGCAGGATGTGAAGCTACCGAATCTAGTAACAGACCCAAACAGATCACTGGGGTAACACAGGAGGCTGCTGTCCAAAACCACACTGATCCAAAATGTATTCTAGTGCACACTGCTGTAGTCTGAACCTTGGCTGAGATACAACAGAGACCTTGACTCCTCAGGTAGATATATATCTCTTCTTTCATCCCTCCCATGTATTTAAGTATAGGTGTTAGCATCAGTATCCCAAAGAAATTCCAGCAAGTGCCTGTATGCTCTGACTCTTTCCAGTCCCTCAGCAGATTAAGTGGCTAAACTCTTCTCCTCTTCCAGCACTAAATGTATGCTCTGCTAGAGAACGCTGCCACACTTGCATCAGCAAATTAAGTCGGGATGGCTGAGGGCATTATGGCCTGTAGCTCTCCATCAAACCTCTCTCCCAGAGATTTCAGCTCCCACATAAGGGACAAGCAAACAGCTCCTGGGTCAGCTGCTGCACTTTACGGCTTACTCGATTAGCATGAATCAAATTGATGTTGGCTTACTTTACTAGGCTGGCTGTAAAACCGTGCTAGAGATGGGGCTGCTTCATGAGCTATTCAGCTGTCCCTGCTGTGGGGTGGTAACATCTGGCAGAAGCTTGAAGCTGAAACCACTTGCACCCCACAAACTTCATTAGTTGCTGAGTGAATGTAAAAGAATGCAGATTGTTCCACTCCAGAAAGGGCTGCTGTACAGGAAAAATAGCAGGCGAGGTGACCTCTATAAGACCATGCTTCCAAAGGATGATCAGACATAGGGAAGGTGTAATGAAGTTAAGTTATTCTTTATTACGATTACCCCCGAGACCCAATGCCCTCTAAAAAAATATCTAATCCTTTTTAATTTGTTCTAAGTAAAACCATTACTTATAAGTATGACAACTGTATTAGTAATTATGCAATAATTTTATGCCGAAGCACTAGTAAAAATGGCTTGAAGTCAAAATTAGGGCTAATAAAGAATTAATTTAATAAAACACTTGGTCTCCAAAAATTATTTACTTAAGATTACTTTGCTGGAAAAATTCTCATATTACTTTTTATTAATGCCACATAAAGTAATTGTGTAATTAGAAATTAACTTACAAGGTGACACATTTTACTCAATAAAGATGCCCTGCATTTATATAGCACTTAGCACCCAGAAAGACCCAAAAATACTGACCCAAAAATACTGCGTTAACAAATAATGCCAGCATCCGAGTGTTACCCCACTTGTCCCAGGACTGCAGCCACCTCCATGCTGGAAGTGGGCTGCAGCTTATAAGTATATTGACACTCTGCAGCAATTTAGGAAGAAGCCCAAAGAACAGAGTGCTCAGCTGAAGGGGAGAGGCAAAATAATATGATTCCTCTGAAACACCATCAGGACATAGGGGTTTGTATTGTTTCATTCACCGTAACTTATTATGGCATTGTACAGGGTTGTAGAGTATAATTACTTGCAGCCTGGGCTCTGTTAGTGATGTGATCTCTCTTGCCAAGCCAGCCTATCTTAAACGTTTGCTCTAGCACTACTCAGGTGCTGGATTATTTTGTGGAGTTCCTTATGGCAGTGCATTCCTTGGAAGGACCCGTTATACTCTGACTAGACTCAATCCCATGTAATTTAGAGTCTGATTAAATCTCTCCAGGGAAATGTTGGACCCTCCAACATGGGACACTGTTAAGATTCATCCAGACAGGATGCTGGGACATCCAGTCTAGGTCATGCTTTGCCTAGAAAGGTTGGACCAGATGACCCCTGAGATCCCTTTCAACCTGGTATTCTATTACTAAACCAGAACCAGAGATAATTAAATCAGAAGCAGGAGTAATGACTCTCACAGAGGGTGCATTTCCTTGCTGATACTGCAGAGGGAAAGTGCTAGCATGAGAAAAGCTGTCTTATAGGTTTTGGGGTCCCTTTCTTCCCTTTTAACTTGAAGTGTTTTGCACATTGTCATTTATCAAGCCTGTGTGATGAATAAATTTAACAAATGTCTATTCTGACTCCATTTTACAGAGACAGACACCAGAAAAATCAGGATGTTTTGGGATAGAATGGGCAAAAGCACCTCATCCTTCCATTAATTTTAACCAGTAACTCACCTATCACACTTGAAAATAAGAAAATTTACAATGGATTTTATCTTCCCTGGAACAAAGCACGCCTTTCAAAGGAAACTAAATAGCCAGATCACATAAAATCCACCCTGGACAAGTGATGCTCCATAGTGTCGGGATTTCTCTGGAAGTACCTTTGTCTGTGTGTCTGAATGGGACAGTCAGGATATGATTTCTTGTGGGTTTTGCTGAAAAGAACCGGTGCTGTGAATGATGCCCCTGCCTGCATCTGAAGGATCACAGGTCATTCCCAAACCACATACGTAAGAAAGGAAGAAGGTTGCAATGGCTCAAAGGGAAAAAAAAAGAAAGGAAAAAAAGAAAAAAAGAATTACTTAGCCCTGAGATGAGCAACGTGGGCAAAAAGGGGAGAGGCTGGATGGACATACAGCTGTGAGCGATTCCACAATAGTTCAGGGTTTTTTTACAACTCATTTCCATTCCTTTTTAAAGGCACAAAATGAAAGAAACAAATATATTTCATCAAATATTTCAACTCGCAAACTGGAAATAGATTACGCTAGCTAAAATTAGTCCTTATTGAAACTTATTTTACTACGATCTCCATCAATAGTTTTGAGTGCATGATTTAAATGCAAGAGCTTTTGCTGTAAAAGCTTCAGCAGTTTGGACAGGACTGCTGGGTCACCTGCCATGTTTGTTCCCACCCTTGCCTGAATATTTGACAGCTTAAAGTAAATTTTGAGTGGAGATATTGCCAGTTGTTAATTCCACATTTGTTGTTGGTGAGATTTACCTGAAATCTACGCTTTCTACAAACCTTCCTCATCATAAATGTGCTCACTGGAATAATCACAGGATGTGGATGCTAAGAGAGTGTCAATGCAATCAAGACAAATTGGCGAAAGAATTGAGGAAACTACTTGACAGCACTCATCCAGCTTGGATGAAGACTACTTACACATTCACTCCGTTTTCCTGCACCACAGGAGGTCCTTTGACACCAGCCTGCTCTGCTACGCGCTGTCAGGAGCTCAGGGCCCCCATTGCCTCTACCACCAACCGTGCAGGACTCGCCTACCTCAACTAAAACATCTGCTAGCTGGCTACAGCTGGAGGCTTTTATCACAGCTGCACACCAGGCATGACAGAGGGATGCGGTACACATCTATCCAGCATGTGACATCCTTTCACTGTCATCCCACGTGCATGGAAGTTCAACTCCCCCAACCACCTTCCACTCTGCAGTGGTATCAAACATGGGGCATTAAGCAGATTCAACACAGGAAGCCTTTAAGGGGGGGGGGAGTGTAAATGATAATAGGGACATTGTCATGAATCAGCTTAGGATTCATTAAACATTGTGTCATTCTGGGATGCCTCAACTTCTGGGATACAGACTGCCAACATGAGAAATATGGACTAAAACCCGAAAATCTGCTTTAAAGTGAAGCTGGATGTAGTTATTAAGGTATTGAACAATGCAACTGGCAAAACCAGCAAGGGCTTCAAAACAGACACCCAGGGCATTTTAACCTCAGGCATTTGACAGATCTTTTACTGTACTTGTGAGAAAGCCAGGCTACAATGCTAAGTCCTTTTCTTGAAAATCTGTCTTCTGCCCATTTTTCTACCACCCTACACACTTTCCCTACCTACAACACTGTGATATCAGATCCTAACTTCAGGATCTTAGAAGAGTCCAACATTTCCCCTCTTATTTCTGAGTACAGCAGCTGCTAGTTATTTAGCAAGCATCATTTTTAAATGATGTGGAAGAAGCTGACTGTTGCATCTGGCACGGTGTGAAACACCAATGGCTAAGCAACTACGAAAGTTCTCAGGATGAGTGTAGCCAACGCTTCTGTGAACAAAACCCACAACACTGCAAGTACCAAAATGCAAGTACCAAAATAAACCCGGTATGATTTGGCAAGAGATTACTATGGTCATCATGCCTACCGCAACAGGACCCTATAGTCATCCACTGTGGGATGAACAGCAGTGTCACAAGCCACGTTCAGCATCTATTTGCTTGCTTGTTTCAATGTAATGTGCAGGTTGCGATAAATATCATTTATTTAACAATGAGATGTGTTGCAAGCTCTACTGCTACAGCAAAAGAATTTCAAATAGGGCTGATGGAGCATTTTCAGCTAAGTATTTTCTGGTCAAAATGTGATGTTTAGTGGAAGCCAAAACATTCCAAGTCTAGGGCAGACTATCTGAGCATTTCCAAGGGGTGTCACAGAGACCCGAATCAAAATACTTCACATTTTCATTCCAAAAGCAGAGCAGACATTTTAGCACAATTGCACTTCATTAAAATGCTTGAAAAGTTTTGGGTGAAATCCAACATGGATCAAAAACAAAATTCAGAAACTTGGAAGTTGTCATGATCCAGAATTCTTATTCTCCAGCCTGCTCAAGTTTTGGGGTGGTGACGGGGGGGTTGTTGTTGCTTTTTAGAATTGACATTGCAAATGGATTGATGCCACAGAAAGGAGATTCTAGATTCAAATGTGACAAAGTTCAGAGGTACATGGGCCTAAGTTTGTAGTCTGTGCTGTTAAAGAGATAAAACGCACAGGCTTGAAGCCACTTCTAAAATTATCCCTAAAAATCAGGACGTCTCCTTCAGAGGCAGGGTGCAAGTGTGATCTCTGCTGACAACAGCTTTGAATCCAGCTAGTTAAAGACCATCTCAATGGATTCCCAGCTATGCTGATGAGCTGGCACTTGACAATGTGTGTGTCAGGGATAACATTTTGCTATATGTATCAGTGATGGCATTTAATTTCTGCATGAATTCCTTGCATTTATTTCCTCTATGAAAAGTGCCCAGTCCCCTAAAGAAATGAAATGCCTGTTAAAAGAGAGAGGTTGTTTGATCTTCCCTTTGTGGAATTTCAAGCCTCTGACTTGCAAATCTTGTTCGACTATCATCTTTGAACTACAGCGCTAGCCTTCTGTTTGTACAGAGGCTTATGCTAAGTTGACGGATACCAGTGGCCCAAATAGGCTGCCTTCTTACTGATGGCACTGTCTTACTGGTACAAGCAATGAGAATTAGTTCTTTGAATTTTTAAGTGGGTTCATGTTGAGAGAGAGGCTCTCGAATCCTGAAGAAATGATAACCTGTATAACAACGCAAGGAGGAGAGGGGTATGCACTGATCTGATTTCCTGTCCAAGCCCCCAAAACTTGGCTAAGTATCACCCATCTTGCTGTTGGCTTTATATTTCGTTGCAGAAACATGCCCTCTGGGCCTCAGTCTACACAAAACATACTACATTTAAGCTTTTTAAGTGTAATGTTAATATATGGTAGCTCACATACTCAGCAAGTAGAGTGACAACAGGATGCACAGACTTCAGCTTCCCCCTCCTAGTTCCTCTCAAGGCTTACATTTTCTTATTTCAGTAGAAGCTCAAGCACACCTTCCATGCCTTTACTAAAGGTTTGGAAGATGTATGCTAGCTTGATGTACCTCATGTGGTTTGCCATTTACTTTTACATCTTTAATTAGAGACTCTCTTCTCAGCAGTGAAGATTACCACCTGGGGCATAAATGCTTCCTCTCTTGCTATTCTAGTAATAGTGACCAATATGTCAGAGTAAACAAATTCCTTCTCAAAATGGTTCTGTTCCCAGCTGTTGAAACATCACCTTTTTTGTTTGGTCAGGGTTTTTCATACTGTTCTCAATCAGCATTCACAGAAAGGGGCAAGGAGAAGGGCAGCAGTGAGATAGAAGAAGATAGATGTGATGAAATTTCAGATCCATCTAACAGTGTTTTTTGCATCTCTGCCTGCATTATAACAGTGTCTGTACAATACAGTTCTGTGGCAGAAATACAAAGGCAGAGGAGAAATAAACAAAGCATTTCCAAGACACACCAGGTTTGGTAGATTCATATGCTTTAAGGTATGAACAGAGGTTTACACAGACCCTCCTGGCCTTTTATATGTCACAGGGCTTTAATCTTCACCCAGCTATCCTTGTACTCAGCTCAATGACTCTTCCCTGGCTAACACATCCTTTTTTTAGCAAGGTATCTAAGTCTTGAATTGAAGGTGATGAAGAGTTAGCATGTCCTAAGGGAGTTTGTTCAAGTATTTGATCACCTTCACTGTTAGAAGGTTGAACCTAATTTGAATTTGTCTGACATCAGTTTCCATGTCTTGGTCCGTGCTATGCCTTTCTCCACTAGATTAAAGCATTTTGTAGCACCCATGTATTTTTTAACTGAAGATACTTATGCTCTGAAATCAAGTCCTCCTCCCTCACTCTTCTTAGACAAATTAGACTGATCTTGAAGTCTCACTGCAAGTCATTTCCTCCAACAATCAAAGTTATGATGAAGACCCTTTTTCTGCACCCGGTGCTGCAACATGCTCTGAAAATGTAGATACCAGGAAAAGACACAGTATTCCTGAACTGGACTCACCAATGCCATATGAGAGAGAAAACCAGTTCACATTAAATTTCATGGATGCTGCATTTATGAAACTATGATCTTTAAGCTCCTTTTTACTACTGCAGCACTTGGAAATCTGAGATCCACTTGTACAACACCTTACGCTCCCTTTCCACATGTAGTCTGTCCATCTGAAAGCATAATATGTTGTTCTGTGTCCCTAAATACCTGATGTAATTCTGGGTGTGCTACCTACCTTTGTATGAAGGTATGCAGCCTTTCTGAGCAACCCAGGCATTAGATTTTTGCTGTCATTATTTTTGGTATCCTACTAATCTTTGTGTCATCCATGCTTTTTATCAGCATACTTATTCCCCGATCACTGATGAAAATGCTGAGTAAAAGGGGGCTTTGTACTGATTTCTCAGAAGCCAGTCTGGAAACGCTCCCATTTGATGATAATTCCCCACTGAGAAGTGCTGTTTGAGATCTATCATTTAGCTTTCTCTCAACTCATTTAATCTCTGCTTTATTGGTATTGTGTAGTGTTAACATTTTATCAGAATGCCATGAGGTATTATATCATGTTCGAAAAGTCCAAATATGAAGTCATCTTTATGAACCAGGCTTGTAATTCCACAGAAAAGAAAGCAGATTTGTTTGAAAAGGGCTATTTTCCTTAAATCTGGGTTGACTAGTGCTAATGACACTCTTACTGTCTTATTCTTCAGCTGCTGGATTCTATATAATCATTTTCATTCTTTATTCTGGAACAATGTCAGAGTAACTGCCCTACTCTCACTCAAGTCATCCTGGTTGTTTTGTTTTGAATCCAGCACAACATTAACATTCTTTAAATGCTTTAAATCTCACCAAAACCCCTTAAAGTTAAGATCTGTCATCTGGAGATCCCTCAACATACCTTTTTAAGCTCTTTGGCACAAATCAACGGAGCGTACCTTTAGTGAGCATTGCTTAATATCCATCATAGCTCTTAGCAAACTGAAAAACACCTCTCCATGCCCATAGTGGGGGAAGTTACTATGTTCTAGCCTAAATTACCTGAAACAGGCTCCTAAAGCCTCCACTAACTTCCCTTCCCACCTTGGAAACATACCAATAACTTCCTTCACGCCTTGGAAATGCCCCATATGGAACATCTAGGAAGAAGCTGGCTTTACATGAACATGACACAATTTTTCTGCACTTTAGCAAAAGACATGCAAATGAACACTGAGCTTGAAACTGATAGAGATGGTTCAACATGGGCAAAAAGAAAGCCTCCCTCTAAAACACTGAAATGCTTTTTCAGCGCACTGTAAGACTATACTGTCAGCCCGGCCAGCCACTCTTATGACCTATAACCTGTGCATTATATTCTATTCAAAGACCTTGTTCTGGGTCTTTGTATAAATCGCAAAGACTTTTGCTAAAAAACTTGTCTAAGACTTGAATTCCTGATACATTTTCACTGCAGCGAACTGGTTGCCCAAGCTCACATCAGCCTACCCTTTCATTACTACAACATCCTTTTCCTGGCCTTACCACTGCAAACTTGCCCAGCTGAAATCAGCGCAGAAAGATAAAGGTCACATTCCCTTCCTGTCGTTTTGAGTATGTTGCACATTTCTCTAAAGGCTTCTTTTGGTTTCCCCTCTTCTGCTTTATAAGAAACAAGCTGTTTGTCTTCCCATCAAGGCTTTTATAGCTACCCTCCTCCAAGCATCACACCTGAATCCCTGCAGAAAGGTTAGCTCCATGTCTGATGGACAGCGTTGCCAGACACGATCAGATTTGAAATGCTTTCAACAGCACCTTTGAGCTTTCTCCACTAAACTTTAGCAAAGCCGCTTCACTGTCCTCCTTAAAGTTCTCTTTATACTCCAACTGCAATGCTTACAAAGAAGTAATGATGACAGCTAGGCTTCAGGTGCTCAAGCATCTCTCTTTCTCAGGCTAAGCCATAATATTACCTCTCTTTTTCTTGTCACCCACTCACCTCCTCATCTGTGTCTGCCTTTGTCTCTCACCTTATATTTAGTTAAAATGTATAATCTGACTTTTTTAGAGATGATAATAACAACTGTGTAAGACTTTCAGTCAATGTTCAAAACTAGCATCTTTCCTAACACCCCAACTGCTTTGCATGCATTCTGATAGGCATGGTGGGGAGTAACATTGTTTTCTGGTATGACTGGGTGGGCTGTCAAAGTGCAACTATATTCATAAGTTAAACAGTGCCTGCAGGTGATCTTGGGAATGGAAAAATATCAGCTGTACTGTTAAAACAGTTTAGCATGGCCCCAGATCATCTCCAAAATAACTCCCAGGTACAGACTGGGAAGAACATTCCTGGGGCCAGTCTTAACTCACAGTTTACATCCAGCCCCCCTCATTTAAATGGTAGGAGCATTTACCAGCATGGGAATGGCTACTCTGGGCCAGCTGTCCTCAGGGCACAGGGATATTCCAGGACACTTTTAGCTTATTCCTACAGACATATTCTGACAGGTTGACCTCCTCTATGGCTTCAGTACTTTGCTATTTCCACACATAACCCTGCAGTTTTGACTTATCAATAACCATGAAAGGCTAAAAGCAGCTTTATGCAGAGTATCATTTCAGACCTGTTATTCATTCTCTCACTCCTTAATAGCCATAGTCACAATTTAAATGTTACAATCAAGTGCTTTATCCCACCAGATTTTAATCAAGTCAGCTATGCCAAAATTATTCTCATCAATGAGTATGTCCTGTGCCTCCTCCTCACTGTCTGCAATCCTAAGGGAATGGTCCTCATCATAGCAAAAGAACATCTTTTCTATGCAATATTTGCTGTATTAGTTCAATTTAACATATCCCCAACCTCAATTCATGTTGTGGCTGCAGCCTGAGCAGTACGGTGACATCCCCAACCGTTCACAGGTAGTATTGGGTATTGAAAGAAGCCCAGAGCAATTGTTTGTTGTTCCTGACTTTGGAAGAGATTATATGCCAACTCCATTACACACCAGAGCTGAGTACAACCTCAGGACTGCCCTGAATTTTGCTACTCTATAATGTGCTCTCAAGGCCATTACATAGGAAGGACATGGCTGGAGTTAAATATACTCTAGAGTTCTTTTCCTATGCTCTAATACACTGCCAGCTGCATGAAGCTGGTACTAAACTAATTAAAGATTATCCTAGGCCAGTAACTCCCATAATTTACCATTAAAACATCCCAGTGCAATTGGCTACCATCTCTCAGTTTGATTACTGCTGGGGTAAAGCTGGGGGTGTTGAGGAGAGAGGGACAGAAGAAACATGGAGATGTGAGACATGATTAAAGTATGGCAATGCCAAATTTGGCCGGTCAAAAACCTCCTCATTGTGCCAAAAGCCCTCAGCAGAAGCAATTCTGCCACAAAGAAGTTTCTGTTGAGACAAACTCTGAACCCAAGATTTCAGGCCAAAGTGACCCACAATATCTGACACCTCTAAAGGGCAATTTGTCCTCCCCTGCCAGAAACCCTGGAATCACTAAATGCACAGAGCACACTGACAACTCCACCTCATCTCTTAACTATCGCTTGACTTAAAGCTGCTCTCATGGCCTCAAAGACAAATACACTCTTTAACAGCCTCAAGCACACAAATAAAGCACAGTTTTGTTTTTGCTTCTCAAAAAGCCCTTTCAAGAGCTCAGGCCTGTGATTCCTTGAAGTAAGTGTGCTTTCAGAAATAAAATCTCTAGTCCAAGATCAACAGGGGAAGGATCAGGAGCCTGGAAAATAAAATCATCTCTTAGCCTGAGGAGGGTGTGCTCAGTGAAAGAACCTGACCGGATTTAATAAGGGAACATGGACATTAAGGGCTTTCAAAAGATTATAGTTTCTGGTTTGAATGAAGGAGGCATTTGACCTTTGGTACAGATATATTAGGCAAGCCCTTGATGTTCTTTAGTTAGTTCCTTCCAGGGACAGCATCACCTGATGAATCAGCACTCTACTTACTCCTTATTAACACTAAGAAAAAGACTTTTTCAGAGAATAAGTCCTACTCAGCCCACTCAGGGTAATGGATGAAGAAGTTCACTCTACTGTTGAAAACACTGCACTGTTGAAAACAGCCCAAACTTCTCTTAAAAAATACTGCCATTCCTGCAAATAGAAGAAAAATTTCTATCAAGATGTGTGTCTGACAGATAGAGTGGGCCCAAGGCAGGCACACCATGAGCAAAGGCCATGCAAGTGATCACGCACCAACCTATCAATGTACCCCAAACCTCACCGGGGGAGACACTAACTAGTATTCTCATCATGTTTTCCATCACTACTCTGCCTGAAGTGAAGCAACTGAACCCACTCAATCCCATCCTTACTTCTATGTTTTCTCCAGAGGGTACTGACCCATGCAGTCCTTTCCTATTGCAATTTGCAAGGGCTGTACACAGGTCCTCCTGCAGTTCAGGACACTGAGATTCTGGCTTTAATCACTGCCATGTACACACACCTCTCCTTCTGATTGGCAACCACTCATCAGCACAGAAACTCGGGTGTAGAAATCACTAATTGTAACACAATGTGTGATGGTTCTTGACATAATAACTAACATAGGCTACGTATGACAGGTTAAAACCTGTCCATGGAAAAAGAGGTGTCAGCCCGGTTTTACAAACTCGTAACTCTGACAGGCCACACTAGGTGTGGAGAATGCAGATGTGGAGAAGGGGGTTTTGAGAAGTAATTACAGATAGCTGAGGACAGGAAAAAATCTTGTAATTCCTTTACCTAAGAGAGCTAACCTGTATAGAACAGAAACAGCTGAGCTAGTGCTTTTGGGTTTGATCTGTTTTCCCCCACCTTTAATTGTGCATCGTCAGTGACAAGCTCATGTGGAGCTAAAAGCTGGATCTAGGCATGAAGCTAATTTTTGGAGTTATTGCCTGCTCACTACCAGGAATAAAAATGATTCCTTGTCTTCGTAGATTTGGTTTAAGGAGCGAACCCCCTTTGTCTTTCCATCCATATTAGCTGCCTACAGACAGCTCCATTTTCCATCTCTGCATTTAATTATCCCTTCCTGTGTGAACTACTTTACATTTGTGCTTATTGAATCTCAGCTTATTGATTTCAGCTCACTTCTTGAATTCATCATAGTCGGACTCTGGGCTAATCCTATTCTCCGATGCATTGGCAATTGCTTCCAGCTTTGTGTTGCATATGAATTTGATTAGCATACTCCCCATTCCAGTCTCCAGTGAAAATCTTAATGAAAACATCAAGCAGTATCAAATCTAGAGCACATACACATAGGACTCCATGCACCACTGCCTAACTTGACTCTAAACCTTTAATAATACCCAATACTTTTGGTGTACACATGGACAACCGTGGCTAAGTGATCTGCAGTAACTCAACTGAGTTTGTATTCTGCAGGAACAACTCTCAAACCTGGATCAAATGTAGGAAGCGATCAAGGCAACTGTATCTGAATTGGGAAGGTGTATGAGTTTGATGTCAAATTCAAAGGTCCCATAACAGTCCCTGAAATTTCAGCTTCAAAAAACAACGTGAAACCTCAAAAGGCACACTTACATTATTGGCAAGTATACTGCTATCACAGGCTTAATTTCACTGGTGTGGCTCCTGTCATATACTTTAAAAGGATGCCAAATGGCAAAATGGGCTGGTTCTGGTGTGGATCTAGCTTTCCAAAAATAAAAGGATTTAACAGTTAATTCAGGCCCATCTCTAACCAAATACTTTGCTGCAACCAAGATACATTGGAACAGATATAACTCTTTTCATATTCTAACACACCTGAAGCAAAATGGAATTGCTCACTTTTACCGGCAGAATTAAGCTGGGATATCCACGTCAATTTCTTAGTCATAAGGATTAAGGGGTTTGTCTTTTTTCTTTGGGGAAGTGTATGCATGTGAAGAATCCACATTCTTTCACATCTTAACTTCCTCCAGACAGTTTCACATGGGTTGCTTATTGAGCCAGGTATTCAACAGTGTTTAAGTTTAATATACCTGTACTCAATTCTTATGTTCCTTCTTGTTTATGAGTTTAATGCTGCTGTTCATTCCCCTCCTCTCTCACTCCTCCTTTAGAAGATGGTGCTTTGTCTCTTCTCTAACACAGCAGAACCTCAGCACTCCTCAGAAGACCCCCAAACACTAATTCCTGAATGTAATGAGGAAGCAAGACACAGAGAGTGCAATATAGTTCTGTTTATGGTGGGATTAATCTCCTGAAAACCAACAGACAGCCCCTAGAAAAGCCGGTTTAACCCTGACTCAAAAAGATGCAGCCAGAGAATGAATTTTTTGGCACAGATGGCACAGATTTTTTAAGTATCCTAACTCTTTTTGCAATCCTGCCCTCATATTTCTGTTTCTCCCAGAATTCTGTCGATGCAGGACAGCATCACTCTTACTGTACTCTTACAACAGCAATTTGGACCATGCAACGATATCCAAGAGAGAACACTGATCATTCATTTCCAAAGTCACATGCACCTAGCTGGGTCAATTGTAATTATCAACAGTATATGTTGACATATGTGATATCATAACATGATGGTTTCTTCCTGAAGAAGGCTCGCAAGTGGCTGTAAGCAAACATAACCAGAATGGAGGTGATATGAATTTGTTCGATTTGAGCAATGGGTCTTTCTGAACTAAAACATCAAAAAGATGCACTCCAGATTTGGAAAAGTTGTCCTGGAAATCAGATATATATGGTGCTACCAAGTATGTATCATTGTCCTGTTCTTGTAACCTTTTCTGGCAAAGTTAGAACTGAAACATGTTCTTTGCCTTCTCTTATTTGCTTTCACTCTGTTGGAAGTTCCAAATATTTTACTTATAAATCTAATATTAAATCTTTATATCTGTATATAAATAGTAAGTATTTATAGAATATCTGCTAGTAAAGAGTGCTGCTTAGGTATCAACTAGCACTCCTTTTGCAACCTCATATGATGAAAATCTCTCATATGGGCAAGTCTATTGACAGTGGTAGTAGGCTCTTCAGTCTGCATATAGTCATTGTGATGAAAGCTGGTTGGATACCACTGTGTCAGAGCAGCAGGAGGTTTTCTCAAACACCACCACATTTAGATGGTTTGTCAATAGGTTCCTCCTGCTTACTTGCACCTGAAGTGAGGGAAAAATGCATTAAGTGCTTGTTTAATTTTAATGCCTCAACATATCCAGAAGCAGCACCCAGGATATCATTCAGTCAGAAGTCATGGAGGATGTATTTAGCATCATTTTGAGTAGACTAGAACAGGTGTTAACCTGTACAAACTCCATTCTCCAAAGGAACAGATGGCCCGGAATATGCTTGTCCTTTCCCATTTTTCAGCCACCCCATCCAGTACTATTGACTACTTTCCTCTTCCACTCTGCAAAACCTTTAAGCCCAGTAGGCAATTCTCATAGCTGTTACAGAGAGGCTTTTATTGCACTCTCATTTAAGAGGGTTTAGATGACCCTGTTTATAACACACTGATATTCCAAATAGAGTTAGCAAAGGAAAGAAAAGCTATTGTCTGAATTGCAGAGTGGAAATGGAAGCACAGACAAAGCTTCTCAAAGACTTAAATGATGCTTAATGGTGGCGGTAATCACAAAGCAGCATTTCCAAGGCACATTAATCCTTATTGGTTTAATTGAAAGCTGAACAACCTAATGAAGGTTTCTTTAGCTTTTCACTATGGATCTACCTGCATCATGATATGCCTGAATACCTTTGAAAATCTGGCCCTTGGTCTCTATCCCATTTCAAGAAAGAGAAGTAAGCAACTAGAAATGTAAGTAAAAGGAATTTGACTTCACTGTACAAATCCTTTCTGAAAACCAGGCTAAACTCTGACTTCATTAGAAAATATCACAAGTAGTTTACTTGGAAAACCCAGAGCTATTAGCTGATCTGCTTGACCTCACCAGCCCACTGGTGAATTCATCCTTCTCATTCCCTACAGACTCATAGCTGGGTACTATTGGTACTGCTTAGGTTATGCTTTAACGAGTGCTGAAAGCTTTGCATTTTCTTAATGAGAATTGAAGCAAAATTGAAAACTATGGGCTTTGTTTAAACAAGAACAATGTGGATCTGGCAGAATTCAAACCCAGCTACAACTGAAATATTGACCTATATAAAAGCTTTCCAGCAAAATACAACAAGGTTTAACTGAACAGTGTCATACGAAAACAGTAGCTACACATTTGCAAATATTACACACTTAGTAGTGCACAGAATTTACCTCTTGCTGTCTTACAATAAGCAAAATAAATATCAATTTAAATTTGTAACAAAAGGCATAAGGAAATCCAACGGCTTAACACAGGTGGAACTGTAGATAAGTGAAAATCTAGATGTGTAACTCTTCAGTTATCCTTCCAGGAAGAAATGAGCTGGAGAAAGAATAGAAGAGACTATGAACAGGGACTAATTCATTGTTATGGAATTAAAATACACTTCCTGGCATCTCATCAGCTGAGCTTGGAAATCCAGGGCAATCGTTCCCCATCACTTGGCTTGAGTCCTTAGCTTCTCTAACCCTTTTGTGCTATTCCAAGCTCTGCTGGACTACGTGTCTTCTACTGGAACTAACAAGTTGGTGAGACTGAGGGTGGAAAAGAAGTAAGGTACCTTATAAAGCAGAATATCCCAAAACACAGAATTAACATTCTCCCTGCTTGTTCACTTCCCCAGTGATGCGTGGGCTCCACACTGAGTGGGTGGATGACTTTATGCCCTTCTGTTCTTATAACCCTCTTTACCTTCTAATGAAATGGATACCACCATCTCCAATCACAGCTTCCCATCATACAAAGTTCTCCCCATCATACAAAGTTCTCCATTTCCACCTCTCCCAATCTGCTTGCCTCTTCCTATCACACTATCTGTGCAAGTGTTATGCACAGGCCTCACAAGGTAACAGAACATTATTATTTTTATGGTCTTGTCTGCCTTAATCTCTGGAAGTGTTCACTGCAATCACTCTCTGGGGAGTTCATTTGTTAGATCATTTCCCATCTGGGTGAGCTGTATTTAATGCTTACACCATGAAAAAGATCACTGGTGAGTTTTTCCAAACCCTGCTGTAGTTGGTGGACTCTGCACACATGGCAGAAAAGGAGCTGGCTCCACCTTTTTGGCTGGGGAGAAAAGCGGCATTGGTTTTTCAATAATTCCTTTGTTGCTTTAACATAAAAAAGAATAAACCAGGCAGAATGGGTCATTTTCAAGATGACTCCTCTATAGAAGGAAAGGTTTTAAGCAGATCTGTCCTGGCGTCAAGCTGCAAGGGTAATTTTCCAGTTATCGATCTCTTCCCAGCATAATTTCTTTGTGATTATTTTCCCCTCTCCATTCTTGCCTCATCACTCCTCCATAAGGACCCTCCAGAGGAGTGGTGATCTATTCCCCTTCTCCATCACAGGTACTCCAGCTTAGCTTCTGTAATTATAGAAGCAATGCTCAACAAGTACCAAAGGTTCAGAGACACAACACTTAGGGAAAGAAAAGAAGCTCTTATGCACACTGTTCATTTTCTACTTTTCCAGCCATAAGGGAAACAACCATCCCGAATTCATGCTGATAAAACTTTTAGATCCCACTATGAGTGCATTCGATAATAGCATGTGACATGAGCTTCACACAGTATCAATCTGTTCTAATCTTTCCCAACAACCGCACTAAACCAGCAACGGCAGTTCCACCCCCACAAATGCTCACAGTGATGATGCTCTCAAGACATAGCTGTCTAACAAAGACAGAGCTGCCTTAGGAAAGATCATCATCAAAAAAAGCATAGGCAAGGCAGGAAATAATGACCTCATAAAGACCTAAAATAAGCTTCCTGTCACTAAAAAAAATCCTTTTAGAACAAGCCTCAAGGCTACACCTTCTTCCAGATTCAGTCCTTTACTCACTGCAAAGGAGACCAGCGAATTTATTCAGCTCCCATGATAACACACCTAAGATAGTCCTGAAAGTCCCCAATTAGAAGACTCTGCAACTCATAAGATACCTATGGCAGTGCTGCACCAACCCCAAAGTGAAATGCCTTTCCCAGTGTCCCATTTGAACCTCCCAAGGCATAGCTTGTGGACTGTTGACAATGTTTTACCATCTGCCACTATTTAGAAGAGTTTAGTTCAGTTGTCTTTGTAAGCACTCTTCAAGTCCCATAGGCTTCTAGGTCACCTTTTATCCTCCTCTTGACTACACTAAACAAGCCTAGACCCTTCAACTTTTTTTTCACAGGACTTATGCCATAAGCCCCAATCATCTTAGTAGTTGTCTCCACTAGACCCTCTGCATTTTCTCAATATTCCTCTTAAATTGTCGAGCTTAAAACTGGATAGAGTCTCAGGTCATTGGGCTGAGGGAGATGATGACTTCAACACGAATCAGTTCCCATGATGAAAATATCAAACTGGAGTACTGGATTCCAATAGATTAAAGGAAGCTCTTAGTGGCACAACCATGTGAAACCGAGCATAAGTGTGACCTACTTCTCTAAGATTTTGTGCTTGGCATGGAACCTTTCCTACTGTCTGAAGGTTTTTCCCTATGGCTCACCTACCTTGTGAACAGAACAGTGGACCTAAAGGACAGTGTAGCTTTGTGAGTAGGTTTCTGTTATTGGTAGGAGGTAAGAACTGGGTTTAAGTATCCTGAAACACAGGAAGGCCTGAAGCTTAGAGTCCCCATGTCTATGGTGGATATTATCGCTGTTAGGCCTCTGACCCAAATGCAAGGAGGCTGTCTTACCTACTGAGCTTGAGTGAGCTGCACTTGAACATGGGTGTTGGATCAAGCAATGCAAGGAAGAGAGCTCACAGCTCTCAGTACAAAAAGTAGTTGTATGTGTGCAGTTCCACTGAGAGGTTGTGCAGAGAATACTCAACATCCCTACGACTACTAGTGAGGCAGGGAGGGGGCTGAAGTGCAAGTTTCAGCTGCGGAACGCTGCTTTTCCCTTACACATGCAGTCCACTGGCAGAAATAAAGGTGGCCAACACATTGTTGCATGTGAAAATAAACAGCTTCATAGATTTAGGTCAACATTATGGGTTTGCAGTAAAAAGTGCAGGTAAGCATATTGTATAAGTTAATTTTCTTACATCCTTCCTACCTCAGGTTAAGTCACTGTCAAATAAAGGAGCCTTTCTCTTTTTGTTGCTCTAAAGGAAACAACGAGAGATGCAGACTGTTTTGAGATTCATGCTGGGAACTGGAATTAAAGCAGAATGAATGTACAAGATGTCGATGTTACTGTGTACATTAAAGTCTCCTGATCTCCACAAGTACATCTGTTTATGAGTGGTGATTCTCACAGAAAGAATCATGCAGCTAGACTGTGTTTTGGAAAGCTTTACCTTAGACAGATGAATCCCTTGCAGACATAGGATAGCACTCGAGAAAATCTCTTACTTTGTTGGAAAGAGCCAAGCCCATTACCCTACAATTCAGCAATCCACAAACCAGAAAACAAAAGACTATTTTAAAGCATTATACCCACATACGTACACACTCCACACACTCACTCCACTTATGCACCTATATAGTGCCTGGGTACATTCGGCTCAGGAGACTATCGCTTTCAAAGAGAGATACAAAGCCTGAAAAGAGCTTCTGGCTTTGGACGGAAGAAAATAAGTCAGAAAGCAGATTTACATCATCTTGAGAGTCTGGTACCGCCAGTTTCAAAAAGTCCTGCAAACTTCTAAACTTGCAGTGATTAAATAATATCCCATTATTTTGTGGGATCTGATTTTACAGCATGATTTGGCATTTCTGCTTCAGAAAGAATATGTTGCCTGGGATTCTCTGCAATGTGAAATAAGTGAGCTGCAGACTTACAAGGTTTGGCTAAGATCATACCAACACCTTTTAATTTGTTTTCAGGTAGTCGTTTTCTAAAACACATCTCATGACAAGTGTGCACAAAGCCTGCCATAGTAGGCCCCTGAACTGCACTATGCTTTTGTTGCAGTCATTTTGTGCGACATAGAGTAGATAGTAAAAAGTAATTGTTTCTGTTGAAGATGGTGAACCCTGAAATTGCACTAATCTTGTGTAAAGTCAGTGGTGGTGTGCCTAAAAGGCTGCTCAGAGTTGACAGTTCTTAGGAAATCACATAGACCAGCTCCGAGACTGCCCTGCATGCTCCTGCCTTGCACCCTCAGGTGTTCCCAAAACCATAAAGGAACAACCAAGAAGGATGCTGGGCCAGAAGTCTCAAAGGATCCCTCCAAACAGCTTTTATATGATTCTGTACAGTTACAGTTCAAAACCAGGAATCATCAGCAGGAATAACTAAGTCCCTGATAAGTTTAGAGTAAAGGCCTTACTCCTTCAGTCAGCGTTTCCTAGCATCTACTTCAGATGGCTTTCCCCTCTACATTCTCACTTTCCTGAGTCACATTTTGGTACATTTATTTTGTCCTAGGTGGCAGAGGACACCAGACTGTGGCATCTTCAGGTAGAAGCCATCATACAGGCAAGTATGGCAGCAGGTAGCCCAAGGTATCTCGCAAACCAAGATGCTACTGCACTATGCGCTTATACTTCCACAGATTAAATTCTTGTCCACAGTGCTTCCCCAACAATATCAAGAAGAAAACATTTTCCTTTAGTATTGCCCCTTTAAAACACAGAGTCTACACTGCTGTGTATACGAAATACCAAATATTTGGTGCTACAAAAGCCACAGATTCTGAACTAATGATGATAGGGAACCTTCCACCTCAGTAACCTCATTCCCCCACAGTGGAAATGATGGTGCCGGCAGCATTTTGCTAGGTCAGTGACTTCACTCTCAGATACAGATGAAAGGATGAAGAGCAAAGAGAGTGGAAAACAAGACACAAAGTTTGGGGAGAAAGAATTGGCTCAGGACCCATTTTCAAAACCCAAATTGCTTTGATAATTAGCAACTCTATTGGAACATGCATAGAACCCAGGCATAATAGAGAAAGCAGATGAAAGCATGTCAAGAATTCATATTTGAAATAAATTAAAATTACTGAAATATAGGGAATTACGGAAAAAAACACTATCATTTTACAATTAAGTTTAGGACCAGAAAAGGATTTGCATTCATTGTAACAAGCAAGACCAGTAACAACTAACAACCACCTACAGAGATGGAGCTATTAACATGCAAATGATCATTACTCTGACCGAGGTATTTCTACAGAAAATGTGGCATTTATGCAGATTTCAAAGAAATTTTTGAAACAAGGTATGTAAAGATAAAGAGATGGGAATGGGAACATGGTCTGTTTATTCAAGAAAACAGTTCTGCTTGATACAGAAGAAAACCAAGAAACACAATTACTGAGTTGGGGCTGGAACAGACATGGCGTGGGATTCCAGCAAGCTTCCCTGACAACCTGATTACAAAGAAGAGCAAGCTCAGGGCCAGAATGTTAATGTAAGAAATGCAAACCTTCATTTAACAACTTCGAGGAGTATAAACCACGGAGAAAAGAGGATGGTACTGACCTGAAGGTAGGAAAGAAGAAGAAACAGGATTTTTTTGTTGCAATGGTACAAAACCCTGAACTGGTATAAGCAAATAGTGGGTTTATACCTGTAACTGCACAACTGAATCTCATAAGGAGAAAAAAATTACCTGAAGTTACACTACAAGGACTTCCTCTGCTATCAACATTGGGCATGATTACTACCATAATTTTAGTGGAGCTTTGACTCCTTCATACCTTAAAGGTCCTGACAAATTCATTGCGGTCCATTCTTACAGAGAGGGGAAAAGGACCACAGAATCCTTAGAGGGAGGCAAAAACAAGCAAAGAGCTCATTCAGGGTACTCAATGAATGGCAGGGTGCACAAGATTCTTTATGTTGCCAGTGTGGTGTCAAGACCTCGGCAGAAGTCTGTAAATAAGCAGAAAAGACAAGTATAGCAGCTACCTAAATTGATGGGGGAGACATATATTACTGTGGGGAAAATTCTACCTTTAAGTAAGATAGAGGAGAATGCTCTTCTGCACACCATGGCAGTGTCTTTGAGGAAAAGGATACTTACAACTGAATTTCACTGCAACTCCTTTTTGCATTCACAGAATTCTGTAAGATTTCAAGCATCAGAGAAATTGGCCACTTCATAGAGTCTGGTTTACAAAAATTTCTAAATATCCTGGAAGTCTCTTTTGTGACCCAGGTTGCAGCACTGTGTTTTAAAATTGCACAGTATGGTCCTACCATAAAGCCTTCAAAAGATACTGTAATGAATGGTTTTGACCTATGTGGTAGAAATGAGGTGATGGTGACAGCCAGAAAGTGCAAGCACTAGGGAACAGTTACATCAATTCCCACGTAGCAGGCTGCATTGATCTTGCAGTCCTGAGTAATCCAAACGAAGGGAATCTTAGGGAAGGAGTTGACTTTGCAAATGTCAAATTTTAATTCCACATTACAAAATGCACATTAAGATTCTTCCAGCTCTGCAAAGGCTGTTTCTCAAAACCTGCTAAGGCAAAGAGCATCACTGCAAAAAAAACAAGCTACTCACCTGATGATGAGACATAAAAAGGCTCAGTTGGTGGGTCTAAAATCAACTGTGCCAAAGGCAGTGAATGGACATATTACACTATTGCTTTTTTGCTGGGAACTCTGGCAGTTTGTCTATTCTAATGTGAACACCATCAGATAAATGCTGAAAACCCTGAACACTGTTCTCCCACAGGGAATGTGTAAGAGATGAGAATGACACTTGAGGATTTTTTGCCCCACAATGAATCCATGAACAGCTGTTGGAAGAAGAATTTGAAGAAACATTTTTTTGGCCAAGGCATGATCCAAGTATTTTCAACTGAAAATCTCCTAGATCCTTGGATTACACCTACTCTTGCTTTTCTACAGTTGTCAGAAGTATCATACAATCCCTACTGATGATCAAGGCATAGAAATTGCCATAGGGGATTAGTGAACGGTTCATCTGGCCACAATCCAAGCTGGTATTAGCTTGGATGAAGCGAAGACACAGAACTCCTACATCCTATTTCTTTGCGTATTGGAGAACTGACTGCGAGAGAAACACCCCACATGCAGTTTAGAATAAGCTGCCCATATGGGATGATTCCACAAACCCAGGAGCAATTTAATGAAAAAGAAAGACAGTGTTTGGCTAACACAGCAATTATTTAATATTTCTTTTAACCTTAAATCACATTTTGCAAGTCAGGAAATTCCATTGTCTTCATTTTACAGATACGGTCCCTTGATGTCCCAGTCTAAGAGAGGGACCCAGCCAAAGTGCCTACTGCTCCCTCTAGGCCACAGAACTAAGGCTCTTTCTACTCAAAACAAAGGACTGTAAAAGGAGAGAGGAGGTGGTGGAGTTCCACTTCTTGCCCCATTAAGGAATGTTCTCTCACACTGTCAGCTGGGACATGAATACAGCAGCTAAGGCTGTGATGTACTAGTAAATTCAAATGTGCCCAGGAATATTCCCAGGCGCAATAATGTTAATAAACTGTAAGCAAGTTCACTGGCATAAGATTTGCCTTGTTAAAATCTGCACCTACCCCAATCAGTTCCAGGGACCATCTATAAGGAGAAAGGGTTGCACGAAGCTACACTGTTTTGGGGATTAGTTGCTTATTACCTGGCCATTCCATGCCAGGTGGCTTTACTGGCCTAAAAATACTGTAAAGTACATTTAATTTGTTAGTGCAGATATACGTTGCTTGCTGGAAGTCAGCTATGAAGTCCATGACAGAGTTTTGACTACAGCTCAGGTTGTATGGGTCTCGGTCTGGCTCATAATGGCTAAGCCACATTTCCTGTATCAGTATTATCTCTTATTCAGGCACAAGCTTTTCAACCTGCACAGTGATGAAGTGGAGAAGATAGACAAATAAGGTACTTGGACCAACACTTGTCAGCTTATGTTGGAATGAGTCTGTGCTTCTATGTCTTGGTTAGTAGTACACACAAACTTCCCAGCCCATGGATTCCAAATGCTATGAAAATCTAGAAAGTATTCTGCAATGTACGCTTAGTCCTCACAATACAAACACACTCCATCCTTCCTCATATGCTTCCTCATCAGTACAGCTAAAAGCACCTTAGTTCCTACAAACTCAAACTGTCTATCCTGAGTGCAAAACACTGACTCAAACTCTCACAGGTGCCTTAAAACTGTAGGTGTCTGGTCCTAAATTCAGAACAAACTCCTGCCAACTCATCCTCCATACGGATAAGTATGGAAACATATCATACACTCTTCAGCGCTAGCTCGGGATTGTACATACATCCATAAATATGGTACCACACAGCTACAATGCAAAGACCTAAAAGGACAAGCAGCAAAAGACTCCGCCTTCTTTTGCCTGGAGCAAGTAAAAGTGGGAGCAGAAAACCAATTTGCATTGTCCCTCTTTAGTTCTCCCCACTATAGGACAGTGACAATGAACAGAGCATGATTACTACTGCAAGGTGAAGGACATTTTGGGGCATGCTGTCTTTCAAGGTGATCCCTGCCTCTCAGTCAGTTTCTATAACTCTAAAAATCTGATTCAATATTTTTATTTGGTCTCACCAGATACTATTTCATTCAGCTCTGTCTCATCAGTCAAGGTCTACTTCATTATAACAGACACTTAGAACCCTACTCGAACACATCTATTTTACAAAAAAAGCCTATATTTGTCAAAGCCCACATGCTCAGCTTTTATCAGGTAAATAAACTTAAACATACTCTGAGTGATCTATGACACTTGAAACCCCCTAATAATTAACAAATAGCTTTTCATTAGAACTGGAAAAGATTGCATGGTCTTAGCTAGTAAGTGACATGTCAGATAATCTTTAACAAATAAATAGGGATAAATATAATAAAGTGCCTTTGTGAATATGTCACTTTTGAAAGCAACCCTTAAGCAACCCGTAGAGAAACACTTGGGGTAACCAAGAATAGGGGACTATTTAGATGAAAGAACCAAACTGTGGAGTGAAAGGAACAATGAAGAAACATTAAAAGGCTATAAAAGCAACTTCCGTTCATATCAGCTGCACACACATGAAATCCACACTGTTACTGCAGAATTATGTATTTACTTTTGAAGAGTTCCTGCACCTTCTGTAAAAAACTGGATTTCAGCAAATGCCTCTCTCCAGCAGAGCCAAGCAGCTATGAAGACCTATCTAGCTGACACTACATCTTTGCACTCAAGCTTAACATAACCCTTGGGAAAATTTAGCCAAAGAAAGGAGCCCTGGGACACATCTGTAAAGATATTTGAACAGTGATGACACGGAAGAGTAATAATTATAAGCATCAAATGCTCTTTGCACTGGTCCGCTTAAAATAAGGTGAGCTAATTCTACACTCGTAAGGATGTTGACAGTTTGAAATAGATGTATGTCAAATCATTTGCAAATAATTTAATGTGAACAACCTTTCCAGCAGTGGCCAAGGAGATGGCTGACCTTGTTGAAAATTTTTGGTACAGATAGTCATCAAACACAGTTCTAAGCCTTTTTAAAGTTCATGGAGGTTTGGATGCAGCAACTGCTTAGTGCATCTATGACCACTGGAGAGAAAAGTTGTACTCAAATACAGAAAGCCTTATCTATTCACAGCCAGAACATCTAATTTCCTTTCTGATATTGGTAATTTTAATACCATCTATAGCATGGATATGAGACAAATGCCTGGAAAGCGGCACTGTGATGTTCTTATGGATGAGCACGCAGTTCACTTTCCAAACAAACTGAGTTGAGGAACAGAGGAGGGATCAGCTGTCTGCAGGACTGATAGCGTCTTTACTCAAAGCATAAAAGCCCCATAAGTTTATGGTACTCTCAAGAGGATTTCTTCAGATGCAGCAAATTCGAGTTCAGCTGAAATGTTCAAAACCCCCTAGCTTGGGAATGGGTTGTAGAAGCTGAAGATCTGGCTCCTTAAAGATAAAGGGTGTTTCATATTGCTTTCCTAATTGTTCTGGGGGAAGCAAGCCGTTTGCAGCATGCTCTGTTCAACCTTGGGACTAATAGGAGGCATGAAGGAGTCTTGTTAACAAACAAGAGGCTTTGAAGTTTTGCAAAGGGAGAAATACTGCATACAAAGCTGAGTTTTATACCGAGTTGGTTATTTTTCACCTTACACCACTGTGGGAGACATGAACAGTGACAACGCAAAAAATACTAAAAATGCACAAGTATTCATTTAACATTATAATTACTTTTTTTATTTAGACAAAACTCCCACAGAATCCCTCATTACAGAGAGGAAAATGGGACAAGAAGGAGTAAAAGAATTTTGGGGGGTGACATAAAGTCAGTGGCAAAGCACTATTTCCCATCTGTCCGTATGTAAGGACTTTTCTGTAAGCACTCAAGAGAGGGAGACTGACTGTTCAAAGAGAGACTTAGAACTCCCTCTTCCCCTTTTACATGGGAAACTGTACAGAAACCTAAATGTATTTTTGACAGAGGAAGACTGCTCAGAAGACCCTGAGGGCTTTCTCCCAAGCTTTAGCTTTCCTAGCATTTTAGTTGCTTTTGGGGCTGAAACTCTGCTGCAAACCTTGTCCACCAATCCTTCCCACTAGCAAAAAGCAATGTATCTCTGAAATTCCATATGGCAATACAATACTACCAAGGAATGGAAATTTCTTCCCTCTTATGACCTAATTTCCAAAATCCTCGAGGCAATTTTCAGCCCAATAGTGGCAGATGTTGCACATTAGACGACTGTGTTTCGAAGTCAGGATATTTACCTAGATCATAGTATTTATGCTGTTCTCTAGCTTCCTTTGCAATACCCATCATCATGTTATTCAAGCACTTTTGGTATCACTGTATTGATATAAACAGGACTGATCACACTCATTACAGATTATAAAACCACTATCACACCTTTTTGCAAAATGTAACACAAAATAAAGCAAGTTATAGTACCTTCTCTAACTCTCAAAATTCAGTAGTTTTGCAGCACCAGGTTACAATGCAATAAATAACCTTACTGGGAAATGGCAGACCTTTAATAAACATGGAGCAAGGTACTTTTCGTTAAGTACAGTTCTTCTGAAGATCTACAGATACTGACAGAGGAGAAAACATCGTTTATTTTTGACATTATCTACAGCCTTTAGTCTTCCTCTAAAAGGGTCAGCTGGATGATTGACCTTTGGACATAGCTAGGCCAGCAACCAGTGAATGAGTTAAAAGAGAAAGGTTTACATATGGCTAAAGGTGTGACAAGGGCAGATGCTCCCATTCTGAGTCCCTTTTCCCTTTTGCTGGTTCATAAAGCATGAATGTGATTGTGGACTTAGCCCAAATAATGGGAAAGTGGCAGCTTTCTTCTCAAACTCCACAGAACATGCACTATCCCTGGTTCTCCAAAGAGCCACCCCAGCTTTCCCAGACTTTCAGTTGCCAAGATGACTTTTAGGCTGATGACACACCTATTGAGCAGCTCATTAGAGCCAACAGCATGAGCAGCACCTTGGCTGAGAGGGCAGGTAGGCAGGAAAGAAGAGTAACTGTGCTCCAAAGCAAAGAAATGAGTCCCACTTTGTGTCCCAACTTTCACACACCACCAGCCACCATATGTGGGAAGCTTAATGCTGAGAGGGAGGATGGAGAGAATGTTCATCAGGCTTTCATCTCTCCCCTTTGCAAGCATCATCCCTGCTGCTGTTTATGCCTCCCAACCCCAGGGACCAAAGCGCTTATTAGACTCATCATCCTCCCTCTGCGGATGTTCCCCCTGAGAGGTTCATTAGGCCTTGCTGCCTGCCAGCAGGGAGCCATAGAACCAGGTGGCCACCTTCTTTTACAATGCCAGTGTTATTTCCGAGGGGTTAGACTTGCTGGGATGAAGCTTTTAAATTCCCTGTTTTCCAGACGCAGGGAGGGCGCCATAAAACCCTCCCCACACAGATGGATTGAGGAAAGGCATTATGCTTCGTACACTCTCTGCGGGAGTTCATTACCAAAGGGAAGAAAGAAGTGTGATTCCCTTGGTGCCTGTAAACAAGCTTAGAAAAGCAGTTTGTGCTTCCCCTCCTATCCCACGATCACAAAGTGCTTTATGTGCACCACTCTAATACACTTCACATCCATCATGTAACAGTATGACAGCATAGATGGAGAGATGAGGCTAGTGTCCATTCACCCTGGAAGAGGCACAATAAAAATGGGAGCAGGAAGGACTAGCATAAGCATCATTGCAGTGACTGTTCTTTCTTCCAACCCATCCGGCAACTCTCAGTGCTTTATCATCTTACTTTCTTTTCAACCTTCAAATCTATTTTATAACCACACTTAGACTTCATGAGCTGCTTAGATTTTTGGACACAGTAAAGTAAGGAAGGAAAATTTCTGGCAGTAAAGGTATCAATATTTTAGGAAATAGCAGAAAGAAATCTGAAGGGAAGGACTTCAACAGACACTTCAACATGTAACTTAAAATAGTAAACCTGCTCCCACCCAGCCCTATGTTTTCCTGCTCACACACAGATGTTAGACTCCTTGTTCTTGTCACGGAAACTTCTCCATGTGTCTGTTTCCATATGTTACAGGGGAGTTATCTTCACCAGGTAAGGAAAAATTACCTTTCCTCCCTGTATTGAAGAGGGCTGCAGGAGGATTAGTTCAGTGATTGCCCTCTGCACTTTCTAGTTTGTACCAGTATGTTTAATTTGGCTCTTGTTAGGTGTAAGTACTCTTCCTTTCTAGAGAGCAGAGGAATGGGTAAGGTAGCTGCCTATTAAGGGGGGCTTCTCTGTGATACATTAAAAACCTTACAATTTAAGACAAAAAAAAGAAAATAATTATGTAGTTGCATTTTTCTAATGTGTGATTTTCAATAGAAACTTTATTTTTAGAGCAGTCATTTAACAGAGAAGTGTGGGAGTCATAGCAGCATTTCAAATGCACGTCAGGAGAGAAACTGGCCCTGTAGTTGAGGTAAGTGACAAGAGGAGAAGAGCTGGATGTTAGGCTAAGAAACAAGATGACCTCAGGCAAGTCATTATATCTCCCTCTGCCTCACTTTCCCATTCTGTTAAACTTAGATTTTTAACAATTACCTGGCCTGACAAGTGTAATCAGCATGTAAAGAGCTCTGAAGTGGACCTGCACTCAGCTGATGCTCACACAACCAGGAGAACTGGTGGGAATGGGCAAGCAGGAGGTAGTGAGGTTCGGTGGCAGTCTGCTTTCCACTGCAGGCACTGGATATACTTGGGAATCCTGACAACTATGTGTTCAAATACATTCACAGATTTCTTATACTCAGGGAAGACCCATTGGCTCAAGACTAAAAGGATGACATGGAACAGCTAAAAGTAGACAGAAAGGGTCAGAAGGATCACGAGGCCAAAATCAGGACATCAGAAGCACAGAAACATGGGAACCACCGTTTCCATTAGGAAAAATGTAGTTCCGAGGCATGCAGCCTGGAAAAGCAGACTGAGACTCTAATGCCAGTTTGAATGGGGTGGGTGTAAAGCCACACCATATCAGGTAAACTGGCTGCACTGTCTGATACTAACATGGGAGATTAAAGTATGTTTCAGCTTCCATGATACATTCTTCTAGGCAACATGAATAGGGGAAGAGCACAGATACTAACAGTGCATCACTCATACACACTTCTGCAGCACATACAGCAAGTACAACACATCAGCTGGGGAGCCAAGGACTTTTGGGGACAGAGTGCAGGCAGCACATCAAGAGCTTCCAGGAAGAATTATTATACCTGAGCACAGAGAAGACATGAATACTTCAGGGAATTCCTCCTGCTCCCATAGGGAGGTTTGCTATCAACATTACTTATGCTCTTCGGAGTAATCACCAGCTTTCCCTTGAAAGACATTGGAACCACAAGGGAATATGAGCTGTTCGGAGCAGCTGCTTTGTCCTTCAGAGATGCAAAAGGTCTTAGTATGTAGCATCCAGGTGAATTTTGAAGATCAGGAAGAAGGAAACGTGGAATATGAGCACATAAAGGCCTGATTTGGCTGTAGTCTGGCTAGATGACATACCACTGACTTGGGAGTGGGGTATGTTATAGACAACTTGGGAAAGTAAATTTTAGAGGCATGAGCTGTAGGGCAGAACCACAGGGAGAAGTTCTTTATAGCTATAACGGACAGATTACTTGGAAGGAAGCATGCTCTGAATTCAAAGGAAACTGAGATAATATCAGTAACTTGAGCCCTGTGCATGCCGAATTCAGCATAAAGTGAGTTTCTTTCATTATTTTCCTGCAGAAATAAATTTGCAGGCACTTCTGCTTGATGAAAGAGACTTAAAAACACACGGATAAGATGATGTACAACAGAACTGTGCCTATGATTGGAAAGACTGTGCAATCAACGTATAATTAACCTGTGAAACTTGTTGCCAGAGGATATTATAGAGGAAAACAGATTAGCAAGATTCAGAAAAGGATTAGACCTTACAAGAATAGCATCTGCAGCTAGGCATGCTAGAATAAAAACCATATGGGTTATTAGTCTTCCCACTTCAGGGTATAAAATGATCGCAAGTTGGGGTCAGAAAGCAATGTCTCCCTATTATGTAGCATTGTAAAACTGGGCACGCCAGGGGGCTGTTACAAGTCTGTCTAAAGCATCTAGCACTGGCAATGGTTAGGACAGAATACTGGACTGGATGGGCCATTAGTCTGATACAGATGAGCAATTTCTTATACCATTCTGCCCTCATTTCCTGGGAGAATTCCACTCCCCAAACAGATATGCACTCTGAGCAATTGAAATTCAAGTGTAAACATGTTATTGCTTGAGCAATTTGTGGGTATACAGAGGTACAGAATAGCAGTTAGACCCCAAATAGAGGCGGATTGTAGAAGAGATTTTTGTATTATAGCTTTGTGATCACCACAACTTCATGGTTGTTATTCAGCTGGTCAGCATCAGTGGAAGCACAACCAAAATCCCTTTTGCGCAAGCTCTCAGTGTGAAAGCAGCAGGGAAATCTGAAAGGAAGATGGAGCCTGTACCACTTGCAGCTGCATAGTTCATTCATCCAGCAGAAGGAAGAACCAAGCTGCAGCAAAACAAGGCAAAGGACAGATCAGCATTCCCTTTTCTCTGATGCTGCAGAGGTTTTTCCTTTCCCTGTCTCACTGTGGGTAGCAGCCACAGTCTTTCCCTAGCTTCCTGATGCATAGAAGGTTAGGCAATGAGTATATCCCTGTCCTACTGCATCACATAGGAACAAGAGTGAGGGAGAAAAGGGGGGGAGGTGGAGGATGTGATGAGGCAAGAACAGAAGGCATGCAGGGATGTAGTAGGGTAGGTTTCAGGAGGTAAAATAAATCACAGGGCTAAGAACATGTGGCACATGTGCGAGAGGCATGGAGGGAGGCTGCTGACGGTGAGGATATGCAGTGAAGAAAGCAGGAGGAGTTGCTAAGAGGCAGGGGGTGCAGGTGGATGACTGCACAATGATCCACAAGGTCACACAGAGGAGAAGCTGACATCCATGGGGTGCGGATAGACAGGCAGGCAAAGACAAGGAGAAGGGGAAGGTCCAGTGGGAAGGATGGAAAACAGTGTTTAATAACTCAACCAAACCACAAAGCCACAGCCAAAAGCAAAGCAAAATGGCAGTGTTATCAGAGATGAAAACCTAACATACGTCTATGGGGAGAGTGTGCCCGTGGTGCTGAGAAAGTCCATTGCTACAGGCACCTGCTTAAAAGTGGGTGGCATTGCCGTTGTATCACTTGGAGTTTGGGCATCCAAGTCTGAGTGCTTCACCTCTAGCAGGATTGCAAGGGGCAGAAAGGACATGAATCTCTTCAGTCCCCCTCTCCTGCCCCAGAACAAAGATTCAGAACTAAAATGGGATACAAAACTACCAGACCAGTAACAAAGACTTCTTTGTACAATGCACTATTCACACCATCTTTAACAGATGTGAGTTTGCACAAACGTTTTAATGGGACAGGATCTGCCTTTCATGTAAATGGTAACTCCTGAACTTCACTCTCTGACTCTATTCCCAGTTGCTCCAAGTTATACTGAAGAGCTTAGAGCCCTTTACCTCTTGTCTCCTTGAACACCAGTCACAGACTTTTACAGCAGAGACTAGTTTTAGGACATGTCTAGTACAACAGGGACTAGACCCTTGCAGAGATCATTCAGCTTCCTGAAAAATGCAGTTAAATGTATTTCATCTGCACCACCAGCATCTCTCAAGCCCCTAGCTCGAAGGTCAAGTGTCCACTCTGCATCAGATAGCCTCATCTTCAGAGACTGCATTTACTCTTGTAAAAGGTCAAACCAGTAAGAAAGCTATTTTCCCTCAGATTTTGCTGTGATCCTGTGTTACCTCTGCAAATCGAGAAGTCAGATCACTCTTTTTTAAGCTGTGGCCTATTAGACTTGGCAGTTGTATCCTGCCTTACGTCAACCAGCCCCTGAAAGGTTTCTCTCGTTCCTAGAAAAGCCGAGTATCCACATTCACGTGAATGCACATACAAACTCACACAGATGCCAGGATTCACAGATGCACGCACAGCTTCCTAGCATCACACCGCTGTTCTCAGCAAGGACCACTCCAAGTGTTTAGCCCAACATGCTGTGATGATGATGTAAACCGAAAAAGAAAAGCCCTTCACCTGTGAAACTAATTAATAGTCAACAAACTTGCTTGAAGGTAGGAGACCTGGCACTGAAGGCGAGGAGCTGTTTCGGAGCCCGGCAGGAGCTCATCTCAGCTGCTAGGTGGCAGCATCCATTCACTCACCCGCACGAACCAGAGCTGGGGCTCGCCAAGGTGTCTGCTGGTTCTAATACTGTGAGAATCTGATGCTCATCAAAGTGAGCGATTGTTACAGTCCCGAACCTCAGCCAAAACGCTCAAGGCTGTTGCTGTCGCTGCCCATGATGGGAGCATACATAGACATGAAAAGAGAAACATCCTATCTTTTAAGGTGCACCACAACTGGGGTCGCAGCTTTTTAAGGAGATGTAGCTGGACAGACACCTTTCAATGATGCTGATGAAATCGTGCCTTATCAGTAGGTAGAGAGGCTGTGTCCTCCTCCACAGCTATTTTAGGGCCCTTTATCACCCATCAAAGTGAACACTTATGTTCCATAGGCTTTTCAAATACCAGCTGATTAGTCCCCCTAAGCCTAAGAGCAAAGCAGGGGAGCCAGAGCCTTGTGTTCTGTGTAGCAAGTGGGACTGGAACTCTGTGAAGGGCCCCAAATTAAAACAACCTCCAGTGCAACACGTGGGAACTGCTGCTGCAGATTTAGGGGCACTTTTAAGGATGCCAGTTGAATATTATATCCTCGTTATTCATAGAATTAATACTGCAACTACTACTGAATTCCCTGTGTTATTTATAGAAGCATTATATTCCAGTTATTTTCTGCAGCTCTTGTCTTTTTGACATGCAATAGATTTTCTTCTGGAGTCTGTGGGCCTGCATCACTGAGGACCCATGGGAAATGTAGGTTTTCAGCAGAATATGGTTAAGTATTCTGGTCCCAGGATCCTATTTAACAATGAGGTGCTGTTGAGCACAGCTTGAAAACTGAAGGATGGAGATCTAAACTCCCCCATGTCAGAAGCCCCCACAATGTCCGTTTACTTGCTGCCAGGCACCACAGCCAGCAGTTATGGATAAACCTTGACCCTGCATGTTTTTGCTGGCATGAAGAGCAGGGAAACAGTAAAGATCATTGATATTAAAATCAAATCATTAGGTTTCAGGGTTAAGATCACACTCAAATGACTGGAAGTGTATCAACTCTCCCTCAGTGAAACTGATCCAGGCAGGTATTATGTTGTCTGGGATCAGTTCACACTTGGAAAGTTTTCTTTGAAACTACAACAAGGAAAAAAGGGGGTTTTCAGAAGAAAAAATACCACCCTTCTTTCTCTACAGATGGGGAGGAAGCACTCTTAGCCTTTGCAGGCAATGTATCAAGCTCAGTATAAAGGTGACGTTAAGTGTTGGTTGTGCCTGCTCTACTTAACAAGAATGGTCATACTTACTCCAAGCTTCTAAATAACCATACAAAGCAAAAACAGGAGTGAGGTGCTGTCCTTCCTGTCCTAGAAACACACAATATTAGCTTCAACCCTCTGATGCAGGGAGGAAACTCGACCAAAATGATGTTTCATATTGCTGAGCAAAACCAGAGCAGGGAGTGAAATCAAGCTCTGCACATGCCTATCCATTGTATTTAACAGTTACCACCCTCTCACTGAGTTCTGCACTGCTCCAACTATCACCTTCTAGAACCAAAGCACACTTCTAGAACCAAAGCACCTTCGAGAACCAAAGCACCTTCCAGAATCAAAGCACCCTTCTAGAACCAAAGCACCTTTGAGAACCAAAGCACCTTCTAGAATCAAAGCACCTGCCCAAAGAGGCATCTAACCTGAAACCTAAGCAATGTGTATGGACGCCAGTCTGTGCCATCAGCCTCAACCGTGGCTCTCTTCTATTTAGCAATATGAGACACAGAGACTCCTTTACTGAGTGCTTGCTTTAATTGCCCCTGCCACTTCAAAGGCCCTATGAAAAGGTATTTCCTTTCAGGAAAGTATAACCCTCCAACAGGTGAAAGCACTCACCAGCCCTCAAGAAGGAAGTGAGTTTTAAGTCCCAGTTCTCATTGTCATTAATGATTAACAACATTAACAGAGAACAGATCCCTCCATGCACTCCTGTGGGTGATTGCCATTTGAGCTCCTCAGCTTCCTCCATACAACACACGGGAAAACCTGCATGGGGCTTTCGGCTTATGCAGGACCGGGGCAGGAGGGAATGTTTATTCTCAGCTGTTTGGATTTTCTGAGTGAATTCCCTTGCAAAAAGCCATCGGTCTGCTCCTTTGCAGAGTGATGGAAACCACTCCCCGTCCCCATGCAGATACTGTGATTTGCCACACCTTGAGGACTGAATGCATGGAGACACTGCCTCCAAGGAGACTGTTTGTCTGTGTTACCCCCCCCCCCCCGCTCTCCCATCCTTTCAGCACAGGATAAATTTAATATTCAAGTCAAAGCACGAGTTCACTTTGCAGCACTTAATATGTCAGGCTTCCAAGCTGCTGGTTGGAGCCAAATAAAAAGTCTAAGGGTAAAAGAGCTATTAAACACAAGCTAGGAACATGGTTCCCATCTAGCTGTAGAGATCTTGCCTTGGTCTCCTCTGAAATGGCCAAGCTATGCGAATAGCAACGAAAGGTTCGTACAAACTTCCCCTGTAGTAGCGCTCTTCTCACAAACCAGGCAACAACCCTCAGCCCTGCACATGTAAGACACAGAATGAGTCTAGCCGCATCCTCCCCATCAGGTACTTGCTAGTTACCACTTTTACAACCAGAAATACCAGCCACCAGACTGGACAATGCTAAGATCATCTCCCTTATCTCCAAATCCTCAATATATATGTGGAAAACTGGTGACTGGTGCTCTGTGCATCTGCTCTGATCTGGGCAGATAAAGCTCCTTCTGCCCCAGCCCAAACCACTCCCAAAACCAATAATCTGAGGTATGTTCCTAATTCAAATGTAGATGAGTTATGGAAATTGGTAACCCTGCAATGTGAAAGAGTGTTCCTCCACTTGATTCCTGCCTAAACAGAACACAATCTGTGTAAATATGGTTGCTGTCTGTTCCTAAGACCCTGCAGTTTGTTCCTAGTGAGGCTGTCAGTTAATTTTCTCCACCCGGTCTGGACTGTTTAATTTATAAATTACATTAAATAAAGCTAAAATCCTGTTGGGGCTATTAATATATCATTCATTAAACATTATGTAAAACAGCAGAGATACATCTTTTCTGTTAAGCCCAGGCATGTTACTAGCTCCCTGTAGAGATCATGTGTGATATCTCTGGATGCAGGCACGCTGCCTGGGTCCCCCCTGAGGACAACTCATCCATCCTCCCACCATCTGTCGGCATGCTGGGGTTCCTCTGTCACACCTAGGCAGCTAGCTCTGGGATGTGGATTCTGCTCTGTGGCTCTGACACTCAAAGTTAAACAGGCCTTCGTGCCCCCCCACCTCCACATGCTGGAGAGGAGTTTGCACCCTTAGATTTCTAAGTTCCAGACTTCTTCATTGCACAAACTTGATGTAAAGTCCCTCGAGTGTCATTAAACCCACACTCTGAACAGATTAAAGATGCACCTCCGTTCGTCCTTCCTCCTTCTCCGTGTTCCACTGCAGGGGAACTTTCTGAAAGAGACAAAAACTTCACAAGGTGAAGTGGAACTCATCTGCATCTATCCCAGGTAACCTCTTCCATCCTGTCAAACAGCTCAGCTGTCATAAAAGAACAAATGGAGCAATGCAGGAGTAAGGGGGAGCAGAGAAATGAAAAAGAAAAGTGTCTAAACTCTGGGCAGGAAGTTTACGTTGTTATTTCTGAAGTGCGTTTAACATGGAGACATATTGTACGTTTAGTGCAAGTCCCCGGGACCCTAATGAGATCCTAATGTACCCCATACTTCAAGGGTTTTCCAAAGAGGCCAGTAACTTAGCAACAGCAGCAAATCCTTGACAGGAATAATCAGTATTTGTGCTGCAGCTTTAGGCTTCCCCTCTTCTCTCCCACTAAGTGGAAGGTGGTTTTGGCTGGGATTTCTTCTCTTCTTTGTCATTGTTCTTATTCCTCTTATTGCATTTTGGGGGTATTTTTTTCCCCTTTTTATTCTTTCTCTTCAGTAAAGTAAAAAATCACCATCAGCGGCTTGTAGGGAGCAGAGTTCTTAGAGCCTGGAGCTAGCAAGGTTCTCCCGTGAAGAGCTCTGTTGCGCTAGGGAGGTACAGAGGTGGCTCTCTGGGGATGCCAAAGGCAAGCCAGGGCTGGCAAAAGGAGTGATTTTCACATCACAGCAAACTAAACAGGAACGAGGGCCAGTGGTGGCTCCTCAGGGGCACCAGCTCCTACACAGAGCTAAAAGCAGATGAGTGATGACAGTTCGCTGCTGCATCCATTGCTCTCAGCTACAAGAAACTGAATCATTGAACTCCAAAGACATTCCCTTAAAAACACAAATATTATCAGCTAAGTGTACTTCTTGAGGCCATATGAGACAGCATGCTCCAGAGGAACATGAGTTCCTTTTTAGCCAGTCTTCCCAGTGGAGTGCCATTTGGTGGCACTATGTATAAAGCATACACCTCCCCTGCCTGGGTCTTTTTTGCTGACTGTAGGCATAGCACTGGGTTTGGAAGAAGGTTGTTTTCCATCTTAAGCAAGGAACATGAACAACTGAGAACAAGAGCTATTTGGGTGATTGCTCAGCATCAGAATTTCTGATATTAGCTGTTTTAGAGGCCAATCCATTTTAATATCACTAAGAAATCTCAAAAATGGTAATCTGGTGGGCAAAAGTGGAATAAGCTGTCCAGTATCACAGAAGACCTCAGAGCAAGAGACAAGCTACCCTGAAATAGTTTCTATATGCCCTATTAACATTCCTTAATAACAACACGGCAAAACACAGAGGATGAACAGCCAGTTTTGAACTAAGAATCACTGAATCTAGCTGTTCTGGTCCTTGGCTTGTGAACCTCCAGCAACCAAAGGAACAAAACCCACCATTTCTGTAGGTCCAAGTGTAACAGGAATTTTACAGACACAGCTTATCAAGGCTTTTATTCCCCCAGTGTCGAACGGATGGAAGGTTAATGATAGTGAGAAATAGCATTTAACAAGGACTTTCTGACCCAGCCTTTGCAATGTGTAAGAATGGTCAACTCAGGCTAGGAGGGCCTCTGCTATATAAAAACCGTGGCATCATACCTGCATAGGTCACATTTATGTCAAGAGAGGCAGCCTAGGCTTGCATATTCACCTTGTGATTTTTAGGGAAGTCAGAGGAATAAATGAAATTCCAACTACTTAGAGCCAACCAATCTTATTTACAAAATATCATCAGACTGAGCATGGAAAATAAATGAAGAAACCTTTGCCAGGAGGAGGCAAAGACTTTCTTTTAGGTGGTTGTCCAGGCAGTAAATTGGAAGAATATTGTGGGCTAACTCAGCTGAAACGCTCCTAAAAAGCCAGATTCCTCTACATCCAAAGTATGCTCACCACCATGCAGCAAAGCACCCACCAAGCAGACCCCGCACCACACAGATCTGAAACTCAGCACGGTACAGACACACCAGTCCACTGCTGCACCCAGCTAATGGGATCGTCTGCAGTATGTTGTATAAACCCACCCTAACACTGTGAAGTAGCAAGACAGATCCAAGGCAGAATATAAGGATTAAATCTGCTATTCTAAGCAGTGTTCGAAATCCACCATATTACTTCAAGTACTCCAGACTGTCTTCACAGACTCAAATACAAAGGAGGGGCACATGAAACCCCTTGACCCCTGTGAGAAATCTACTGGAACTGCTTGAAAATATCACAGTCATTTGTCCTTTCTTGTTTTTCATTACAGGTAAGGCAAGCCCCAGACCTGCCCACATCGTAACTTGGCCTACAGCATCAGTCAGTTAGGTCTCCACAAAGCGTGAGAGAATCATTAACAGCATTGCTTTCTCTCAGACCCAACCTGGCTTTACCCAACCAGAAATGCCTGCAGGAAAAGTCTGAAAAAGCCATTAATGGGGATAATGATGCTTACCCCCTGCAAAAACTGCTTTGATATTCACAGAGGGAAAGTTTTGTTAGCAGTAGGTATTTATTAAATCGTTTTAGTTTCTTGCATCAAGGATCCTGCAGTCCTAGACTTGGACATAACTCCCCCTACCATTAGAGACTAGCCATTATAGACCATAAAGTAAGTCTATATCACGTGGTCGGAGATGCATGGCTGTTGTGTCTATCCTACAGACAAGATGCAGATCTCCTAACTAGTCCATGCCCACACCTTAATGAGCAGTGATCTTTTCTCACTTGCCTTTCAGAATGTGTCACTTCACATTCTGGAATGAGACAGACAAATCCTAGCCCTCAGGTGAAATCTAGGCCCCCTTGAAGTCAATGACTTGACTGGTCTTTCTGCCTGGTCTTTCTGATGTATATAGGGCCAGGATTTTGTTCCCTGCCTTAAATTCTCTTTGATAAGAACAAGCACCGTTAGGGTTTTTTTGTGTCCGACTTAGAGAGTTGGAGGAGTCCTAAAGCTAAGTGATGAAACAGTGCTAAGAAGTTGTGGGGCTGCTGTCACCTGGGACCAGCTGCCCCAATTCCTGTAACCAGATAATCTGCTTATTTGACATTTCTGGGTTCTCGGTATACTCCCTTATGATAGATCTCCTCCTCCTCCTTGAATAAAGCTCAGTAAAACATTTGACCTTTCCCAGCCTTTAGAGTTTCCTTGTGTTTTTAAAAAGGAAAGCAAAGCATGGAAAAACAACTGCTGAAGAGAGAACTTTCTCATTTGAATAGCACACTCCTATTTAGTATAAAGAAAACAGGCTCAGAGAGACCTATGCCTGCGACTTCCAATTCAGGACAGAGTGCTGTAAAAGTGACTTCATTAGTAAATGTATGAGCATCTCCCCAGAGGAAGATCCTAAATCAGAAAGGACCATAGGGCATCAGTTGGCAAACCATTACCTCATTTGGAAACTGAAGTTCACTGTCTGGTTTCTATCAAAAGTGACAATGAATTCAGAAGGTTTCACCCTAGACCCTTTGCAAAACCTGCTGTGCAGCTTCAGCATAAGTTTCAGTCACTAATCAGGGGGCACCCAAGCCTGCAATATTAAAAGGAAAGCTGAAGTCACACCAGAAATGGCAAGAACTGGTGAGGGGTGTGAAGGGGACCAGGGGAGGAGGAATTATTAGAGCAGAACATGCCGCAGGGTCATCATTAAGGTGTATTTAGCAGAGCTGTATGTATGCATGAAACTTGCACTGTGCTTGCATTTAGCCTGCAGTAGCTGTCTCTCACTTTTTATGAGCACTAGAATTCACTAAGCCCAGAGAGATAAAACTGGTGAATTAAAAAGCAGTTCTCTTTGTTTGGTTTTGAGACAGGATATAACACAGAGGTCTTGCTGGAGCCTTATGCTTCTTGCTGCTTGGGAGGCAGTCATGCTAGTCTCAGTGCCTTTCTGATATGCCATCAAACTAATTACCTGCCTAATGGGAACTGAAATAGAATTCCATTCTCTTGATGTGTAGGAAGATGAGGAGGCATGTACCACATCAAGAAGGGCATGGGGACCACATTGGATGGGAGAGCCCTATAAAAAAGCCCTAAATGCAAGAAGCTTTAGGGGCAACATGGGAGGCATGAGCCTGAAATAGACACCTGATAGCTCTGCCCATTTGGCAGCAATTAAAGACCTAAGAGTAAGATGTGAAGTTCTTGAGTTCTGAAGTACCATGCTGTTTGAATCCAAGATTTTCTTCAAGGACCATCTTTAGCATCAATCCTGTCTTTAGATACATGACTAAATTCCTTAGATTCTAATGTTAATACAGTAGGACACTTCTGGAAACATGACTTGTATCAATAAAGTGGATCATTATTGCAATTAATTTCACTGAAAGACAACTGAAACAGAATGTAACATCAAATCCCCATCTGCTCACCACAAGCGGCTAAACCAACCCGAACCCAAACCTACAAATAAATACCTGCTTACAACCTGAGGCAGCCCTAATTACTAGAGGGTAGAGAGGAGATGGGGAAAAAGAGAGTAGAACATATTCTTGAAACGCCATAAGTTTCTCTCTTTATCCTGTCTCATTTTCCAAAGCATATTCTTGAGATGAGAAGGGCTATTTTCCATTTTGTTGCTTCGTGATTAAGTGGAACAAGCACATTTGCTCTCATTGGTTAATTAGAAATACCTGCTATGTAGATGTATCTTTTTCCAGTCCCTTGCTTCTTAGCAAATAAAAAAATCTATTTTGGCTTCCCTGCGCTGACCCTTTAATTGAACTAACACGGGTTTTGTTGCTGTTCTTTGTTTTTAAATAAGCAATTTTGTACTTGCAGATTTTAATTTCCCACATGGCAAAATGCTTCTGTATGTTGCCAAATCCCAGGCACTGGGGCTAGAGAAAGTGCATCTCTGGTTTCCCACACCCAATTAGGAAAAAAAAGTTATCATCAAGCATCCCTGCTGACTAGCCCTTTGCCATGACATTCTGTTGGCTTCACGTGAGAGATGATCTTGATGTGCTATGCTAATCCTGTCACTAATTCCGTTATTGAAGTTATAGAGAGGTGAGATCAGGATCCTGCTACCTGCATGAAGCTCAGCAGATTCCCTTCTCCCTCCCCTCCCTGCAAAAGAGAGAAGAATCCTATTGTATGCACGCAAGCTATTTATACTAGGCTTACAGAATTCTACTCAACACTCCCTGGAAGAGTAGTCCTTTACTGATAGAGTATTAGATGGGGGATTTTTAGCTGTATATTATCTTCACTATCACAGCGCAGAGGGAGAAAACTCTGAGACCTAAGCTGGCAATTTTTTTAATGACAGTTTCATGTGTTCATTACTCTTGTGTTTTTGCCAGGTTTGTTAAGCAGAAAGTAGGTAACAACTTGCAATCTTGTCCACTGGCATGCATACACACATTAATGGGCCAGATGGAGCTGCAGTGATTTTAGCAGCTGAGGGCCTGGACTATTATGTTTATACAGGTCAGGGGAGAGGGGGAACAGACAACTAATTTAATATAACTGTAGAGCCATAGTCTTCCCTAAATTGGACATAGGATGCAAAGTGAGGAAGAAAGAGAAAATCTGGCTCCTTTTCTTGGCTCTGCCACTGATCTAGTTTGCAGTTGTAAGCAATTGTATTTACCCCATCTGCAACAAAATTGGAATGCTTCTCCCTGCCTCAGTACAGAGTTCTGAGATGGAAATGCATAAATGATTTCTCAAATTAGCTGACTTTTTCCCTAAAACTTCAAATGTGTAAGCTGCCCCTTCCATGGGTTTTCTTTTCATGGTTGACAGCATGTTTAGTTTATTACTCTTGTAGGGTTGCCTGTAATAATCGACAGATTTTAACAGTAAATTACCTTCTCTTTAAGGTATGTATTGTAATAATTTTGCTTGCACTGTGCATTATATTTTAAACAAAAGACTTAGGTTTCTTTATTTTCCCCTTGAGATTATAAACACTTCTGAATAGTAATTTATTACTGTAGAATTTCACAATGGTAATTTATTACTGTAAAATTTCACCTGCTATTTTCTAGTTTAACAGATGCACAGAGTTGTATTAAGCAGGCATGGCTGTGACATCTTGCCAACCTTTTTGTGCAGAAGCATAAACTAATTTGAGGCTTTGACATAATTTATTATCAATAAACTGTAGGTAGTCTCTCTATGTATGTGATACATCCAAACAAAGCAAAACAGCATCAACTATTTCTTTTTAAATTGCTAGCAATACTCTGCTTCCGTGTGTCTCCTGGTTCATAGCTTTCAACACTGTTACTCAATCCATATTGCCCAGGTCATGTGCATTCACAGGTTTCCACCATCTTTTATCTTTTCCTTATTGCTACTTTCAATAAATCTGTAAAATTGCATCCAAAACTGTTCTTTCTTCTGTCCCCTCTCACCAATCCTCTTGACATTGAGAGGGTAGAAGGAAAGAGATGGTCCTTCTATACTACGAATCGCAACCAATAAGCCTATGACACATTTGATGTAGCCTGAAATAATTCGTGCTCATTGTATGAAATACTGATCTCCTTTATGACAATTTTCTGGATGTGGATGTTGATTTAACACAAAGACTGCTGCTTCCAGGAAGAAAAAGGTAATACAGCAGATGAGGTGACTTAACCTCAAACAGTAAAGGATTATGAAAGGACCATTATGCTTGGTCCTGGCTGACCCCAAACCATGCTGGTCCTAGCGAATTTCTTTAAGAATAATAAAGTCTTTAGCACTGATGCTTCCATCACAGCAAAAGCAAAATGCAGTTCAGCAGAAAGCCAATTCTCTTGAGAAAAGGAACAGACTCCAAAATCTATGAGAAAATAGGCCTTTCTAAGGGCAGTTTACAAGACATTTCAGGTTAGGCAGATATACATATAAACAGCTCATGATTTACATTTTTTCCCCTCAAAATACTCTGCTTGCTTGTATAAATGCACAACATTTTTGCTTGAAGAGGCTCCTGTCACTATGAACACAAAGGAACCCTGAAACTCCCTGGGTTTTCCAAATAATCATTACTAATATGAAGGACGCTATAGCCCAGAGCCTGGTTTAATGGTGGCAAAATCAGCAGTAGGAGGTAGATCTGTGGAATTTGAGACTAAGTGCCAGAGAGATCAGAAAGGGAACAGAAATGCCAACAAGCCTTAGAAGAAGGCCTATCATACCGAGGCAGCTTTCCAGCTTCTTGAACAGCAGTCTTCAGCCATGAAGTGCTATGCTAAAACTAGGGAAGCCCAATGCATTTAATTGTATTAAATGCTGATAGCAAAATTACAGTGGAATACATATATGAAGAACAATGCCAAGTTACAGGGTCATACTTTCTGAAACCAAAGTGATATGGACATCAATAGGAGCAAGACTTTACCTGTGTCTATAATGAGCTCATTTTGCAATTGATCTGCAAAACTCCATATGCGTTAGTACGCTTTCGACTATAATGGCCATTACAATATCTCTTCATCTATGATGCATTGTTCAGATACTTTTCATTAAGCTGTTTGTCTGAAATAGCCAGAATACTGAACAGCTGCAGGATCCTGCGCGTTTATCAAAGCACATAGAAAAATATGAATGTCTTGCGTTGTGTTATTTGAGAATTGATATGTTATTATACTGTCTTTAAGGGCTTTATTATAACGCATGGGTACAGGAAAGGAAACTTAAAACTAACTATTAATTCTGAATCTGAGGATTTCATTTAAGCTAAGCTGTGTACTGCTCAAGATGGGTGATTGCTGCCATTTCCTTCAGCGATCATTTAGGTGGGTGCAATTTATATACTTGTCGTTTCATGGGCATAAATGGTAGGTGACATGAGCTCTCTACCAGGAAAACAAAAGCTAAACAAATCCGGAGAAAACTATAAAGTTCATAAAAGCAGCATTCCTCATTCCCCTACTTCATTTTTCACCCTCTTGATACTTTTTTAGGTTGTCTCCCTTGACTGAGTGGTGTGCAAACTGTATTCATTCTGCAGCTTATCAGATGCCAGATGCACTATATTACTACTTACAACTGTTTTCTAACCAAGTTAAAAGAATAGGAGCAGTAAATGGGGTTTCAGAAAAAACAAAGCTCGTACAAACAAGTTATTCTGACCTCCAAACATGCCCTTGAAACCGCCAGACTTCCAGCCCTCGGTACTGCATCACCCAGACCTACACCCTTGGAAAACCAAGGTGGGTTTTCTCGTGTTACTGTCATGCTGTGCAGCAGAAAAAATGAAGTGGAAAAGTCTTCCACACATCTGACAGTCTTAGTCACCCTAGCACTTGCCATTCTCTTTGCGTTTCTGTTAGCAGAGCTTTGGAGAAATGGATTCAGTTCACACCTCCCTCTTGAATCTTCAATATTTATTTTGATTCTTTATGTTAATAAATAAATAAAATCCATAGCCTTAGTTGCAGTATAAAACAGCACAATTCACTGCCGGCGTATAGAATTGATATACTAGATATTTCTCATTTATTAGCTTCATTCCTTTGCCTAGTCTCCTACAGTAATGTTATTATTTCCCATGAGGGTCACATGAGATTTTTCTCTTGCTTGCTTTGTACGTGTCTTTGTGTGTGCTTATTTATTTAATAGGCATTTCCCCCTTTTATCTGCTACTTATTTAAAGCTTTCACTATACCCATTTGATCTGAATACATTGGCTATATGTGGCCTGTTTGCAACCAGGTCTACTCTTAATGGTGTATTTACACCAGGTTTTCACACAATACCAAAGAGATCCATAACCAAAGTGATTTAGAAGATGATTTCGATGTTCCTTTCCCCAGAACTGCTCTCCCTTTCTCAACAAGTAGGAAATGACACTGAAGGGAAAGGATTTGCTTGCAACTCTGCTGTAAAAGCACTTTTCTCTTCTTCAAAGCAATCTCCCCAAGGGGCAGAAGTTAAACCAGGTTCTCAGGTACTTATTTTAAGAACAGGCCTTTTTTGGCTCCTGTCAGAAACACAGCACTAGTTCATGGATTGTCTTTACGATGTACATCCTCCTCCCTCACCTACTCTAGTCACACAGATGTCCTATGAGTAGCATCTCTTCTCTCTCCTTGCCCTGTCCTGGAATGCAATCAAGAAGGTTGAGCATGACCGACTTCCAGCCATCCCACCTCCCTGATTTTGCTGTGTGGGGCTGGGGTGTAGCCCCAGTGGCACTGCATGGTACTTGACTGAAAGCTGGCATTGTAGACACTGCGATGTCACCAGCTCCTGTACATTTGGCATTGTGATGTGACTGTGGTGACAGGAAATCACTGGCAAACCTGATTAGGGATACGACTGATTGGGAGACTGCCCATATGGCATGTCAAGTGATGAGGGCAGCATTTCAAGGAGTCTAACTCAAGACTGGTGTTCCCTCTACCAGCAAAGCTTTACCATTTTCTGCCCCTGCACTGCATCGCCATCAACATGAGTACAATTGGCAAGACTGAAACTATTGAAGTCTTTGTGTGATGTAATGGCCCTGGGGAGCAAATAGGTTTATAGGATTTTATAGAATTGACACATCCTCACACAGTTCTGTAAACTGGTATATAAATGTGGAGGCCTCTAAGACCCAGTCAACTCAACCATCACAGCAAAACGCTTTCTTACATACCACTCTGTCTTACGTGGCTGAAGACTCAGTTTTGACAGGCCTTAAAGCGGTTCTGTCTGAAAAGCTTTTATAGCAGAATCTTTGCTCCAACCTTGCTGAAAAGGTCAAACACTTTTTCTTTACCTCCTTGCCTTTCAGAGGCACTCAGGTCTAAACCGCAGAGATCTCCATTTTTACTTTCTGCTTGCCTCATTTAGTAACATTTACAACTTTTGTCAGCTCAGGAAATTCTTTGGTTTTCAATAATGAAGGAAGACTTTGAAACAAAGGCTAATCTCAGCCCTGAACGCAGCTAAGATAGTCTCAAGGGAGTCTTCTATCCCTTTTAATCTAGGAGAAGAAATTAAAATATCACAGATACCAGCCTAATGGTATTTTAAAAGAAATATCCAGTCTAACCAATGCTTTGCCCTCTTTCCTACTTCACAGGAAGCATTCATTCAGTCAAAAAGAACACTTAGTGTTTATGCACAACCACAGCAACGCCTCCAGACTCTCCCCTCTTCCACTTAAGAGCCACTGGCCAAAGTCAACCCCCCTAGAAGAGCAGGCAGCCAATCACCCCATCACAGCTGGAAATGGTAGCAAAGCTGCATGGATGGAGCTGCTACCCAGCTCTCCTTGGCATGTGACAATCAAAACTGCCTTTTTCTTGTTTTGCTCTTCAAACCATGACATGGAAACCACCAGCTAGGGCATCGTCCCCCACCCCACAGGTTAAGAGGAAGAGAAGTTCTTGGACCATGGAAAAAGTATGGCACCAAGCTTCTATTTAGGTGCTTGACATTCATTAGCATTACCCACTATCTTTGCAGGTTGTAGCAATATAGAGAGCCTGCTTGTGAGGGACTTCATGAGTAACTGTCAGTATAGTCTGACAGGAAAAGTAAGCTCGCTTCTGAGGGTCACCTTTGATGATGTTTTTCCCACTCCAAGTTTGAGCAAGTCACCTGCAGGAAAATCTAAGCAGGCTAGTATCAGTCTGCTGACACACGTAGCTTTTCACCTGCTGCTTCTACCAACAGGCTATATTATAGTCTTTACATATCTTTAAGTCCTTCAGACAAAATGGAAAGGAAACACAAGTTAGACCCATTTTGCCAGGCTTGTAGGAAAAGATTTCCATCACTGTAATGCCTGTAATCAATTCTGTTTTCTGCAAGAATGCTGCTGTTGAACACTATTTCTCAATGTGACCAGGGGCTCTCACTAATTACAAAGCTGCTCTTCAGCTCCTCAAAGCTCCTCCTTTCCAGCCCTAGGAAAGGATTATCAGCAATTCATGGAGAGGAAATGCACCTCCTATCTCCCCGCTATTTATTTAGCTCTCCACCAACTGTTTGCGTCTCAAACCTATGTGACATGCCAGATAACAGAGGCAACCCAGAAGGGAAGAACATCCATAGTATTTTCTATCATGTTGTCTTTTATTTCCATTAGCCAAAAATCCTGCGAGGCAGCTGTATGGCACATTAGAGACAGCTTTGCACAAAGGGCCCTTCTTTCAGAGGAGGTTTCTTTGAGCCTGTCTTGCAGTTCACACTTCAGACCAGATCAAAAGATGTTTTCCTCCATTTTAATAGAGAAATCTGAGAGTGACAGTATTAGAGAAGAAAGGGAGTAAAAGAAAGACTAAGAGGTTACTTGGCAATTAGGCAATCTTGATTATTTCCTTCTTGTCGTGCTAAATCTTTCGGCTGGCTATTGGGAGGAAATGATTTTCTATTCTATTTGACACTGGCTTCACAGCTAATTTTGTTTCCATCTATCTGCCTAATCCATTTTAGCTATCAGTTCTAATTTGGCCCTATCCTCACTTCTATTTGCATGCTTCCCGTAAGTATAAACAACAACAATCTCTTTTCTTATTACCTGGGGGGAAAAAATAGCATGTTTTTCAGGTGAGAGGCAAAAGAGTAAGAGCAAAGGTCCACTGTTTGGGAGGCCACTCAAAGATGTAGGTGCTACCTTTGGCAGCACAAGGATTTAGAAACCTTGTCTTCATGCACAACAGAACTCTGGTGTGCAGATCCAAGTCACTACTGGGTCATCTGTCTCACTCTACTTGATCAAGTGCATAATGCAGCTGTATACGGAAATGATACAGCCTCACAGGGAAGTTAGTAGTTCTCTCAGGATTGCAAACATCAGATCAAAGCCTTTGAAATGGGCCATGCGTCCAAGGGACAGCTGGAGAACATAGAGGCAGATAATGCTAATGTATCCCTCGATAGCTGTTTTTGTGAGCAGCTTTGCTGCCATGTTCTCAACCAACAGCCGCTTCTGAGGGCTCACCACCAGACAGGGGAATTGCAGTCCCCATAGTGTACCCATGACAAAACCATGAATCACAGCGCGGGCAATTCAGGCATCTCATCAAACATATTCATCGTTACAGGGAAAGTATTCTTGCCAACACATCCACTGAACTTACTAGGTTTCTTCATAGAAGCCACTTCTATACTAGTAATAGGACAAAGGGGAATGGCTTAAAACTGAAAGAGGGTAGATTTGGATCAGATGTTAGGCAGAAGCTCTTCCCTGTGAGGGTGCTGAGGCGCCGGCACAGGGTGCCCAGAGAAGCTGTGGCTGCCCCATCCCTGGCAGTGCTCAAGGCCAGGTTGGACAGGGCTTGGAGCAACCTGGTCTAATGGAAGGTGTCCCTGAGTGTGGCTGGGGAGTTGGAACTAGATCTTTAAGGTCCTTTCCAAGACAAACCATTCTGCAATCCTATGATCTTGGTCTATACCTTAACAGAAGCATACAAGCCTCAGGGCAGAAAAGCTTCAAGTGAGTAGTCAAAACTCTGCTGTGATTAACAGCTTGCTTCTCCATGGCCTTATGTCATGATTTAAACCCAGCAGCAACTGAAGACCATGAAGCCATTCACCCACTTTTCCCCTCAGTGGGATGGGAAAGAGAATCAGAAGGTTAGAAGTGAGAAAACACCTGGGTTGAGATGAACAGTTTAATAAGTAAAGCAAAAGCCACACATGAAAGCAAAGCAAAAAAGGAACTCATCCACCACTTCCCATGGCAGGCAGGTGTTCAGCCATTTCCAGGACAGCAGGACTCCATCACATATAACAGTGGCTCATGAAGACAAATGTCATTGCTCTGAATGTAGCCCCTTTTCCTCTTTCTTCTCCCTGCCTTATATACTAATCATGGCACCATATCATCTGGGACATCCCTTTGGTCAGTTGGGATCAGCTGTCCCAGCTGTGTCCCCTCTCCCAGCTCCTTATGCACCCTCAGCCTGCTCACTGGTGGGGTAATGAAGCAGAAAAGTCTTCATCTCTGTGTAAACACCGCTCAGCTGTAACTAAAACATCCCTATGTTACCAGTACTGTTTCCATCACCAAACCAAAACACAGTCCCATACCAGCCACGATGGAGCAAACTATCTCTACCCCAGCCAAGATCAGCACACTTTTGAAACCCTATGACTTGCAATGTGCATGGGAGCCAGGATCACAGACCCCTTATTTCACATCTGCTACTGCTGCAGTGCATCTGCCATTCAGAACCAACTATAGATTAATCACTTCCTCCCTTTGGTGTGAGAAGCAACCTGAGGTCCTCAGTCTGAAAGGAGTAGAAGCACAAGGTATTACATTAACGCTTTGATTTATAATTAAGTAAGCATTGAGACTCAGCTGGGAATTTTGCCAGACAACTTTATACATTAGAACAGGGACTTTGAGAAGCCCATTTATGGTGTCACCCTGAAAACAGGCATGTCTAGGATGCAGGCTCCCAGCGCAGGAGCTTTTCCTCTGTGAAATGACCTCTTTCTTATAATGGTAGCTAGCCACTGATAGAAAGACATGGATCAGATCACGGAAAAAGCCAGAAGATTGGTACTATCTATCGCTGAATTGGCTCCCGTGCATCCCTAAGAACCTCAGGAAGGGACACGCTGTGGCCACCATTTCCCCATCCCTTGATAACTTGTTTTTTGAGTTCTCCACCTTTCTTGTTCCGACCACACATTCCTTAAGTGCTCTCTCTCTGTTTTGCCGGGGTTGCTGCCTTCTTTAGAAAGATTTTCAGCTTTGATTAATTATTGAGCCCATGCTGCTGAGGGTTTTCTATTCTGCAGTTCTCATTACTGATGCCTTGCAGCCTGTGTGCTTCACTGGTCCCATTGCAGGATTTGATGGATGCACCCGTGAAGTTTTCCTGCCTGCAAAAGCCAGCCTTGCCTTGTGCTGATTTTGTTTGGTGGGCAGGGAATTTCGCTCTTGGCTACAGTGAGCAGTAAAGCATACGCACTGGGCAAATAGTAGTATTATTATTATGGTGGAAGCAGCTCTAAATTCTTGCTTCTTTGCTTTCTGCATATTTCCTCTTTAAATCTGTTTCAAAAACTCTCCCCAACGGCCATTTTATTCTCAAAGTTGCTGCATCTTCTTACGGAAGATTCACCAATACACTGCTCTCTCATGGGAGACCAATATTCTTTCTGGTTGTTTGCTTTAATCTAGAATGAAAAGCTATCCAGAGTGAAAATATGTTTTGCTTTGTTTATACTCCTTGTGCTTGGCTGCATAACCTTCACTGAGGCTGACCAAAACATTCTTCTTTGTTTTGATGAAATAAAACTCTTTTCTGTGATAACCCAGACTTAAGAGAAGGGTCAAAAGCACCACAGAAGAGGCAGCCCAATGGGACTGCAGAGCCCATAAGAGACATCAAGCATGAGGTAGGCCCTGTGTCACAGCTTCCAGGATGCTCTGAAGAGGCTTAAATCTGAAGCAAGTGAACTGTTTTCACATTTCGGAGAGTCTGTATTCCTTGATACTCATCATTTAAAGACAAATTTCTTTAAGCTGACTTACTTGCCCTAGCTGGGTATAAAGGTGAGCACTCAAAACATTTGCATTTGCCCTAAAGGACACCTTGTGTTTATGATCAGCTCATTATTAAATGAAATCCATGCCAAAACATGATTTATTTCACAGGACTAAAGGCCCGGGTGATGGTGGCTTGTGCTCCTAATGATTTTATCCAGTTGGGTATCAATCTTCTGTCCAGCCATAACAGTAATCTATTGCACATTACCTTAGTTATCCTTTCACAAGCAACACAGTCATGATCAGCCTGGCTCTCCTTTGTGAAGCAAGTCAGTCAAACTATCTCAGCACCACTCTCACACATTCCTGAACCCAGCAAGACAGCATCTCTGAAGACATGCTATGTCTGAAGGCCAGGGCTGTGATTTTGCCTTGGCATACTAACCATCATATATGTAATCAAATTTGGGTTTAATTCTGTACCAGCATCAATGTGCATCTTAGGCCCTAATAGCTCTGTGTTCAGGCACCATGAAGAAAGAAGTGGCAGTCAGGTGAGAGTACCTAGGGCCAGATACAGCCCTAAGAAAGGGGCTGGGACAAGCTGAGGCAGAGCTAGAACATCAGGATGCATACTGGGGTCAGGATCAGTTCCAGTGAGGTTACCCAGGGTGAGACATAGTCCTCTGATGGCTGGAAAAAGCCACAGTGAAGGAGCTGGGCTGTGGCCAGGCTGGGACACCAGCTGTATGTCTTGACTAACAGTGTGCATGGCCAGCCATGGCTGTGGCTGAGCTGGAGGCCGGAACTGGCTCTGAGCCCCGACAGCCAAACCCCATGAGGAGGGATGCTATCAGCATCCACTTCAATCTCCTTCTGTCTCTACTCTTTGTTATAAAGGTCCTGGAGCAACTGTCTGTGGTCAGCTTGAAAAACTCATACATCTTTCACTTTACAGCAACAATGGGAACAAGAAAAGAATTAGATAAAAGGCTAAACTAAATAGCTTTGACACAGAGAGTCAGTTGACTGTGCTTCACCATCAGCTGAAGTTGTGTAACTCTGTGGGCATGATTGTAGCAAATACAAGGGACTAAAGCCCAATTTGGCTACCACTGTGGATCAAGTCTTTACCCTAAGGCACGAAAACACATACAGGCAGACAGTGCTGTGACTTCTTAAGCCACAGAAACTAATTAGCCCAAGCAGATGACACATGTACAGCCAGAAAAAGCAGTGGGTACTATATCCTCTCACTCGGACATGTATGTAACCCACATGTATGCATACCCCAGATATACATGGACTATTTTCTTTCCTTACTGTTTCTTCATTCAAGAATCCCCCCACACACACACCAGTTATCTTCCTGCTTTTAATCCACCCTGGAGTCTGAAAACAGTTTACCAGAAACATCTGCCTTGAACCTACAGTAAAGTCAGAGAGGGCGATTAGATTGTGTTTTGTTTCCAAGAAGAAAAGGAGCATTATTAAAACATTGCAAATGCCAAAAATCAGGCTTAGCTCCATCTGATACAGCACATCTCCAGTCTCCCTCCCAGCACTTGCTAAAAGCGTACATGAGAAGTGCAAGAAAACTACAGCCAACAATAAATCCATGATTTCATTGTGGGTCTGAACCCTTCACAAAATCTGCATTAATGCTATTTACTCGAATACTCCAGCACATGGTGTGCTCAGCCAAGGCCCAGCACAACACACGCTGCCGAGCCGCAAATACCAGAAACATGGGCTTATGCCACACGTGCTCTAAGCACAGCCTGACCCACATGGACAACCACAGCCACCAGAATGCGTAAGGACAAGACTCAGGAAGCAGAAAACTCCCTGTCATCAAAGCAACAGCCTTCATCTCGTTTGTACCTTGTCAGGTTCAGAGCAAGGCAAGCCAGTATGGCTGACCATGGATATGCACCTGATGCCACAAACAGGCTCAGGGGTCTGCACAGAAACAGCTCCTCCCTGCTCAAGGAGGGGTGGGAGCCCTGAGGATGCTCTGCCAGAGTAAAAGCTTGTAAATCCCCTGCCACCACCATTCCTGTGCTAAAGCTGGATCCGGATGCCTGTTCCCTGCAGCTGCGCGCTGACAAGGATCAGCATCTTTATTTTAAAGGCACATCGTAGCTTTCATCTGCAAGTCAATATTGGTGAGAAGGTCTGCTGGGATCTGAAATAAGTAGCATAGCTTTTCAGACACAGCAGCATTCTGATGGCATATTAAAAACCTGTGTGAATCATAAATCCCCATTTCTTTAGGAACAGAGTCCCATCAGGGCACAGGGCTGAGGGGGAAATGGGCTATTCTGCATATAGCTAGGAGATGATGAAGATCTATGTAGGTAAGACGCAGACATTGTGTTGTAAGTTGTGACTGTGGTTGCTTTTTAAATAAGAATTTAAAATAATGGCTTAGGCTTCCCTGTCACACACCAGAGACACAATTCTGCTTGCTGTTAATAAAGGTGCAAACAAATTCCTGCAAGCTCTGCACAGAACTGCCTTCCCTCACCCAAAGAATAAAAATGAAGAGAGAATTTCTTACAAGCAGGATAGTCACATTGCTGAAGCAAACACCTCTCCATGTTGCAAGCAATGAAACAAGCAAAAGGTATTTAGCTGAAGTGTGTGTATGTGTGCGTGACAGAGTGTGTGAGCATGACAGAGATTGAGTTGGTGCGCGCTGAAAAGCGGGACAGGAGAATAGTTGATCCGATCCTTATGAAAGCAAGCTACAAAAGCTTGAGGGAGTCAGGCTGCGGGCGTGCAGGAGTGGGAACATTAATCCCAGAGTGTAGGCAGTGATGGACGGCAGGTGAGCAGATGGGGAGGCAGGTTCTGAGTGCAAAGACAACGGCTCGGAATGAGCCGCTTGAGCTCTGTACAAACACAGCTCGGCAGAATAGGGGCAGCAGTATGCAGGGAATCAGCCTGCAATAGCTCACCCAGCTCACTTTCAGACAGCGAGTTACCCAGTGCTCCTGAGTGCCAGCAATCTCACCCTTTTCACTCCTGCAGCTTTGTCTTCTGCACTCCTCAAAAGAAAAGGTTTTGAGTTCTATGCATAAGGTAGGACATCTGATGTGCTCAGAAACTTGGATCTCCTTCAGCTTCAAATCCACCTGGAGCCGGCAGCCCTGCTCCAGAGATAACCTGCATGCCAAGATCCTCAGACTGAAGCCTTTTCCCCTTATTTCCCTGTGCACCATCCTATCTCTCTCCCAGCTCACAGTCGGTTTGGAGAGTTATCTTCCTACCTCTTGGACCCTGATCAGATGCTGAGCTGGGGACAGGTCTTTACCATCTGTCCAGGTGTCTCCTTTGCAGCAAGATACCATCCCATGCGTCCTCTATGCATCCATCAGATACAGGCCTACGCCAGCTTGGCTCTGGGAATGAATTGCTGCACTCTCCTTATCTGAAAGGCAAACTTGTGCCAACCACTCTGTGATCCTCTAGGCACATGCTCCACCTGAGCACCGACCACTTTGGCAGTTACCACAGCACTTATGGACCCTGCACTCGTCTGCATGAGTTCCTCGGAACTCCACTCATCCTGGTCCCTGCTGCAGAGTATTTTAGCATAACACACAGGGAAAATGCTTTCCCTGTGTCCACAACCTGCATTTTTAATTCCTAGAATCCTCTGCAGTGATGACAGTGAAGTTTCAAGTGACCAACAGAAGAGGAAGAAAAAAGCCTCTGCTTCTCTTCCATGTACTAATGAAGAAAGTCTCACAATCTTCAGCCTGACACAAACATTCCACCACTGGAATGGGGAAGCCCTTCTCTTTGGAAGAAACATGCAGAGCAGTCCTCTGCCTTACTGTATCTCAGGGAGAGAAAACCGAAACAGAGAGATATCTTTTTTCCTTGCCAAGTCCCTAGAGGGGGAAAGCTTGCTGCATATTTTCTGTGAGGAGGAAGATAAAAATCTCAGTTATTTAAGCCTGCACGCATTTGTCTTCCACACAAAGCTGGTAGTACTTTAGCACTCATGGCGCGTACAACCGTATCCGCAATTAATGAATACTTGCATCACAAGTACATTCAATAGGAAAAAAAGGGATCCTCTTCTCCACGTTGGAGACTGGGGACTGAGGGGGAGGGCGAGCTGGGGGAGGGCACAGAGAAGAGAACATGCAGTGTTGCAGTGTTAACTGATGTGCTTCAGACTACCAGGACAGTGGAACTACACAGTGAAGACTTTAACGTGTGCCTTCACCTGACTCTAGCTGTGGTCCATACTCAGAAGAAATGACCAGGAGACTACCAAAGCTTCCTGTATGTGCTGGCCAGGGAGTAGGGCTGCTCTGCTCCAGGCTGGGGATGGATGCTCCTTCTCTAGCAGGGCTGTCCTAGTCTAAAAGAACAGAGCTGTGTGGAGAGCGCATCCAATTGCTCTCATGGTTCCTTGTGCTGTACCTTGCTTCTCCTTGCCAGTCTCCCGCCTGCCTAGCATGCAGTTTGCTCATTCACCTGCTCACACTCACTCCTTCCTCTCCTCCCTCCCTCCCTCCAGCAGTGTCAGGGAGACAAGTGAAGGTTACTGTTTGGCATGTTTGTTTTTGCATTATTTATGTGGCAGAGGACAGAGTCAGACATCTAGAGGACAGTCTTAGGTCACATGTGAATCCTTCCAAATGGGACTCAATAGCACAACCAGCCAAGTAGAAAACAGGCTTGGACAGCCCCATGGAGGGAGGCAGCATTTGGAAAGGGATGTTGTGCGTCTATTCAGCCAAGATACCTGGCAACACCACAGGTCTTCTTGTGACTTCACACCTTTCCTCATTCCTTTCCCTTTTTCTGACACCCCATAAGGTGGGTGCAATCCTTTTTTTTCTCCCCAGAACTAAGCACTGTTGAAATATTGTACATGCTTCTTATCGACAGGGCTGCAAGGAACTGGGATCTCCACACCACCCCAACTCCTGCCCCTTTCCCTACAACACCCCCCCATATACAAAGCTCCCCTTCCCCTTGTGGCTGCCCATTGGAAGGGCACATACTGGAGTACCCCACAAGCAGTGCTCCAGTGCTGGCCCCCCAGCACTGCCTACTTGGGGGGGCCTGGCACTCATGTTAACAATTCTTTGCTCACACTTCTCCCAGCTTTGCTCCTCTCTGACCACTACACTGTAACAAAACCCAGCGATGCTGTACCCCAACAGAGCAGAGATTTTATGCTATTTATTTTCCCCACATTTTCCAGCAAACCTAAGTCTCCCTCAATTTCTTACTGAAAATGAAATGGGGACAGTACTGCTTATGCAGCTGTAGATAGTGATCACCAGTGTACAGAGACTGACTTATCAAGCAGATTCTTAATGCCATAAAATCAATGGGTTTAGAAATTCTATTATCTTGCCTGTGATAGAACATGCCAAACTAAAGAAACTTCTTGCCCTTTTTCTTTTTAAAAACCATACTTAAATATAACATTACTGCTGTCCCAAAACAAGCTTCTCCCATGGTCCTCTAGCGGATATGACACCTGAGCAAAGGAGCAGGCTGCACAGCAGAACAGAAAGGCCAGTTTCTGGCTGGGTCTTACCAGCAGTTCTGTTACCGTGATCTCCAGATCTGACAGCAGCACCCTATGTAGGGTTCAGGACTCTAAGCAAATTACTTTTGCAAGAGCAAAATGCAACAAAACCAAACATGTTGGTAGTGCAAACCAGAAAAAGCTGCATAAATGCCTGTGAGGACACTACGGTAGATCCAGATGAGTGGAGTAGGTGTGATATTCATGTTCATAGGTCCAAACACCCAAGCAAGAAAACATGGAAAGGAAGGTCTATATATGGGAGAGAGGTCACAGACATCAGGACACTGGCAAATGATGGGAAATGGTTGATGCTTCCCTGAAAATCAAACAGAACATAAGTAGGAACCAGATAAGACATAAGGAAAGAGTCAGATGGGATGCAAAATAAACAGCTGCAGCAGCTGGATGGGATGCTAAGGGCAAATCAGACATAAAATAAAATGATACTTGGATGAGAGCCATTCAATGGGACACAAAGGACTTGAATTTTCCTTAGATTCATCTTCCAAGTATTGACTTTGCAAATCTTAAAAATTTGTACTATGTCCTTTAAGTTCCCCAATGCATTGTAAACAGATTTTAATGTAAAATTAAGTCTCCCCCTTCATCCTCTTTTTCCATACCCCTCTACTTTTTCCCCCTAATCCCCATAAAAAAACTGCATCAGGAAAGGTAGGTGGTGCATTGGCATTTGAATAACAAACATGCAAACCTGGAAATTATTTCTTTTATCTGGTTTGGCAACAGATATGAGAACCTGAAGAAATCATTTCCACTAACTGTGATCCAGTATCATCACTTGCAATATGGGGTTGCTAAGCCTTTCCTATCTATAAGTGTCTATGAGTGAAGTGCTATCATCCTCCATGGCACCTGAAACGAAATAGACTCCAGGAAAGTAAATGTGTTTGCTGTGGGTCACATCAGTGGAGCCCTGTCATGCATGCTCCAAACGAGTGTGATTTAATCATGGAATAGACCCAAAAGGGAGAGTTGTTTTTAGCTGATTAGCCTATCACAGCAGCACACAGCATTATAAATTGTTCTCAGGCAATATGCAGCAATGACTTATACTGAAACATTGGCTACTTTTAGCTAATGAAGGGGGTGTGCAGATTTGAAGGCTGGCATTTCATGGGACAACCAAGCAATCAGCCAAGGAAGAAGACAGCAACAGACTGATCAAAATACGTTTTCTGTAGCCTCACAATCAATACATACAGAGGCAGTTTCTGCAGACAGCTTGTGGAGTACCACTTGTATGTTATTTAGCTTTGATGTGTCATGCTGCATCTACATTAAAAATGCTTTGTGATCATGAGACCTGATTTCCACTTCCCATCCAGCCATGCAAATGTTTATAAAGGAAAGCTTTCATTGCTAGATTGCTCTATAGCGGAGGCACCTGATTTAATTCAGAAGACAGGCAGTTTGGGAGGGGGTAGGCTAACACAGAAATACATGTGCACTCAGAATAAAAATCAGGCTGCCTCTCAAGACTTAGGTTTGTTCAACCGAACTGAATACAAGAAAATTGGGATCCAGACACCTCCCAGGCTTTGTAGAAAGCTAAGCCCATGTCCACTGAGATTAAATCCGTCCCCTGCTTCTTCCTGGAGGTGTCTTCTAAGCTAAGATCTGAGGGGGAAACCATTCTCTTGCATGAACAAATTACAAGTTAAAAAGGGGTCTTTGAAGAAGAGAATTTAAAGTGGTGGAGCTACTTCTAAAGCAGCAGCAGTTGAACAGCAAGATCATTTGTTCTGGATATAGCACTTTGCCTTCCCCTCCGTCATCATCAAAAGCTTCTGTGTTTGTGGGAGAAACTCTCTCCACCACCACCACCGGCCCAGTCCTTCCTGCCGTGAGGTCACAGCCCTGTCTTTGTGACACTGCTGTCTGTTGCCATGGAAGTGTTTGTGCTTTCACCAGATCAGCACAGCAATGACTTCACAAGCAAGGTCATGGAGGAGCAGATGGGCTTGGGAGGAGGGAGGGAGGCAGACCCCTTGTTTAAACACAAACAGCGGTGAGAATTAATTAACCAAAGTAGCAGGGGAAATGATGAAAACCATGTGAAAGGTAAATGGATTTCTGTTTAGCTGTCTCTCCCAAGAGGCAAAACGTCTCAATTGCAGAGGGGAGAACTTTACAATGAACTAGTGAAACAAGGACATTTCTTCTGGTTTCTTCAAATGGATGTTCTTGGAAAAAACCTTACACTTTGCCATCGTTCTGCCTTCCCTTCTCATCACCTCTTGTTGGCCTCAACCAAAAGATCGGTATTTTTTATTAAAACCTCGAGTCCCTGTAACTTTTCAGCATACAAGGGCTGTGGTGGGAATAGACAATTATTTAAACAGGGAGTTTATTGCTCTGCAGCGGCTTAACAATAAACATGCTCTGTTTATAAAGGAAACTGTTGCACATTTGTTCTTTTGCTGACCGCCCAAGCCAAAAACTTGTCTTCGGAGTTGACCAAGGTGGCCTTTTTCTTTCTTCTTGTATTTGTTTTTGACATATCAAACATTAACATTTACATGAGAAGGAATCTGCAAGCCCAACTACGCCCTTACTTCCAACTAAGCTTTTATATTTTGCCATAGCCATGCTGGTTCTTCTATACACCTTCATACTGTTGCTTAAGTCGACAGATTTAATTCCAAAACACAAGAGAGCAAGTTACTCAGGTAAGATCAAGGGGATCATCTCAATATGCAACTAGAATACTTCTGAAGAACTTGGTCAGCATTAAGTACAAGAATTGTTCTTTCCTTATTCCTTCTCTGGACTGCTTCAGCCTCACACACAGGGGTCAATATAAACACATTCATCCAAGGTTTAAGAGGAAAGTGAGCACCTTGTGCATATTCTCTTATTTTTTTATTCTGTGAGCACACAATTCTGCCTTTTTACCTTTCTAGTGGGAGCTGAGATACTTAGAAAATTGAAATTCCATGCTTACAAGTAAGAAATCTTACCAGAAGGCAAGGTGTTTTAGTGACTAGCAGGTCTTTCATGCCAAAGAAGTCATAAAAAAGGAAACAGCTATGAGATGTTATTCAGGGACTTTTAAATGTGTACAAGAGAACATCTGCAAGAAAAGTGAAGGTCTTGGTAGGTTTTCTTCTACATACAGGACTTTGTCCATGTAACAGCTCTACCTTTTTTCTTTACTTAGAGATGTGAACCTAACACAGATGTTGTCATCCAAATAGAAGCACTCAGATTCATAAGACAGTTTTTGAGACTGGAAAGTGCTTCTCAGTTGTCCATTCCAGTCTTTGCTCAGAGCAAGGTCAACTAGAACAGGTTGCTCAGGGCCATGTCCGGTTTGTAATGTCTGCAAGGATGAGGACTCCATAACTCTCTGGGCAACCTGCTCCAGTGCTTTAGCAACTTTGGAGTAAAAATAAGGGTTTTTTCTTACATTTACATGGAATTTCATGTATTGCAAATTGTGCCCACTGCCTCTTGTACCTTCACTGGTTGTCACTGAGAAGAGTGTCTCCAGTTTTGCAATATACTTGCCTGCCCACTTGTCCATACTTCATCACTTTGTCAGTGAGAATTTCATGGGAGACTACCAAAAGGTCAAAAGGCTTTCTAAAATCAGAACAATATGCCCTGCTAAAATCACCATTCACTGAACTAATAACTGCATCGTAAATCCATGCTGAATACACACAATCACCTTTCTTGTCCCTCAAGGTTCTGGAAATGGTTTCAGCCATTATTTGCTCCATCACCTTCCCAGGAACTAGGGTGAACATCTGTAGTATCCTGGACATTCCTTCTTGAAGCCAGGTGATATTTGCTTTCTTCCACTCTTCAGGAACTTCCCCCAGTTGCCAAGACCTTACAGGAGTAATCTAGGGTAGCCTTGCAATGACATCGGACAGTTCCCTCCATAGTTATTGATACATCCTGTTAGGTCTCATGGACTTATTTGTGTCCAGTTTAAGTAACCTGGTCCTGCTCTAGTAGGGAAAAGCTGTCATTGTGCCAGAGTTTCCCAGTGGTTTTAGAGGCCTTGGACTCCTGAAGGCAAATCTTCACAATAAAAGCCAAAGCTGCATTAAGTACCTCTTTCATTTGCAGATCCTTTGACACCAGGTCCCTGACCCCACATTTTCCTACATTGTGCATACAGAGTTTTTAGAGAAACCTTGCTGTCTGCAGGATTAAATTAGTTGAGACTGTTATTTCAAAAGGAGCCCCACCTTCTACATATCATGGTGAGGCATGCTGGTTTACAGCCGTCTTTTTTTTATCAACATTGCTAAAACATGGTCTGGGGGTAAGTTACTGTTGCCTCCTATCAGATAATTAGTCAGTAAATCATTCAACCAACTACAAGGTATAGAGCAAGGACAATGTTTCCAAACCGTATTATCATTAGACATTTATATTGCACCTTATCGCAAAGGATTCGGAAGATTTACATATACACTATAGAATGCTGGCCCTATTTTATGCCTGCTGCTAAAGTGCAACAATCTTTGGACTTGGATTTCTGGGTTTTTTTAAGAGTCACGCCATGGAATAAGTTCATCACAGGAAATTGTGCAGGTGACCTCTGTATCTACTTGCGATTTTTAGAAGAGTTCAAAGAGGATAATGGTCTAAGGTGGAATTTCACAAGGAGTCTAAAAACCAGTGCTTCCAGCTGTAAAATAGTCATCCCAACTTAGAGTAACATGACTTTTTACAGACTTCTGCAATTAAAATGGTAGAAAATACAGTGCAAACACAATAGTTTTGTTATTTATTAGAAGAATAATCATGTAAAGAAATGCAGTCAAATGAGAGATTCAGATTTCCATCTCTGCCCAAACTGGTGCTTAGCAAGGGCAAACATATTAACGGCGGCAGTCCCACTGCTGACACCAGCAGCATGACTGCGCTGCTCCCCGTGCCCTCTCTTGCTTACGATAATCTTTCACTGAAAATTATATTCCTGATATTAAAAAGAACAATATGAACTGAGAGAAAGAGAGATGATTTTATGTTCTGCTTATAGAAAATTATGTCTCCTCCACTGGATTCCCTCCTCTGCTCTCTGCCCACTTTCCCCCCTGAGATATACCTACGCGTATGCACACTTCCTCCTCTTTGAAGAAAACCTGCTACTCCCTCAAGCCTTTTGCTAGCCTAAATTGAAGTCTGCCAAGCAGAACTAACACTACATACTTGTAGACCAGTCCTGCTTCCCTTGTGCCACTAGTATGAGGGAAGACAGAAAGAAGAATGACCAACTAATTATGACTGCCACAGCTACTGAAGCTAAAGAGAAACCCTACTTCCTTCCATCAGGAGCTTACTGTGAAATGACCAGTATATTGGGATTGAATCAGAGATGTCCTAAAATAACAAGAGACCTGCAGAACCACGATTTCACAGCTGAGGGTACAGTATATACAAACCCTCTTTAGAAAGAGGCAATGAAAGAACACTTGTTCACCATACACACCCTGCTGGCAGTGGGCAGTGATGACAGCAACTACAGAAAAAGTGCTTTTAAGAGATCCAGCAGAAGCTCTTTGGAAAGCTAAATGAAAATGACACTCCAAAGACCCTAATTCTTTCCTCCATCAGAAATCACACAGTAGGAGGGATGCCAGTCCACCCCAGGAACAGATGTTACAGGTCTGTTCTATATAAACGTAACCCTTTCTCTTCAAGATGGAATGTTTCTCAGAGGCACTCTGGAGCAGTTCCTGTATTTGATGGGATAGAATAGCTCAACTCCCCCTAAAGCCTGTTCTTCCCATTCAGAAAGTCATGGTGGTGACTTTTTGCATGGGCTGGTGCCATTCAAAAGCAAAGGAAGGTGGTGTCAGCCGATGCACCCCTGAAGTATGATGAGTGCTGCCGAGTAGTCTGCACAGGACATCTAGTCAACTTCTCATTCCAAAAAGACATTCAAACAATTTCATCTGTATGTGCATAAACTTCCTCCAACCTCCCAAAACACGGTAATATCAAACAGTGATGGACTTGTCCCTGCTGCACAAGGGGTAGCTGAAAAATTCCCTTATCACAGCTGCTTACAACCACACGCACCTAGTGCCTCTGAGGTCAAGAATAAAGCTCCTCAAAATGGGTGGAAAAGCAAATAAACTGGCACTGAAGCTTGAGACTATGAAATAGCTTTGCTATAAAGCCCTGACATGCTCAAATCAGGAAGATACAAAACCTGGTCAAAATAATAGCTGTATGTGCACTTTTTATCTCTGCTGTTGAAAAGTGTAGAGAATAAAAACAAAAGAGAAAGGGAAAATGCATTTAGATAATTAGCCTTCAAGTCCTGTCTGTTTGAGTAGCTTTTATTGCAGTTATAGGTCTGTCTCTTTGCAAGGATAGGTATTGGCTATTAACCCTATAAAGCACTTTTTCACTGCTGAACACTTAGGTTTTGTTAAGATCCAGCACTAACCTGCTATACTACCCTCTTGTGAATCAAACAGGCTGTGATTCAGTTTCCTAAATATAGACAGCTAATGCCATCTTAGGGACTGTAGGATATCCCGCTTAGACGCCCTGAGGAGCACCAGCCATATGTTGTATGTGCTGGCCTTCAATGGGTATATGGGTATCTTGGATACCGTGGAATGAGTAAATCTGTACTAGATACTATACATAGGTAGCTCAGCCACCCACATACTGGCCCATTTTGGGGACACATGCTCCAGAACGCAGCTTTTTACCACCAATATCCTACACTAGCCATTCATTACTTATGGAGAAAAGAATAGTTACCATTAAGCTTAGTAGAGCATGAGGCTTTGGGAGGGAGCCCAGAAGAAAACAAAGTACCCAGATGGGTTCAGACCACTGCATTTGCAACTGTGTACGTATCTTTTCATGCTACAGCTTAAAATTCAGGTAGTCCACACTGGTTTAAAAGGCACAGCTCTCTAGCTAACCCCTGTACCCTCAAGTAATCCACAGCCTCACTAGATTCCAAGGCCTATGGAAGAGTGAAGTAGGGAATGAAGAATTGCAGAAAGGTAGACTACTTGGGCCAGAAGTACAATGGGCAGCTTCCCAATCTGTATCCTTATTCAGTTATTATCTGTTCTTCAGATACTCTTTTTGCTTTTTAAACGGGTAGTCCATAGACAGTCCATGCAAAAATACCACCCCAACACACTAGGATTTGGGTTTTTTTTTGCTTGAGGGTGTCTGTGTGAATGCTTCCACAAACATGACTGTCTGCAGGCAGTGGCTGCAGGTACTGTGATAGCTGAGGGCTCTCCTATTAAATTCTGTGTTTATGGACACCTGAATGTTTGTATGCAACCACATGTGCCCTACTTTCCCTGTTAAGATAAATGCATGCATTTAAATTGGGAATAAAATTACCCTCCTCATCTATTGGAGTGTTGCACAGACCAAATCTGGGCAGCAGCAGCAGGAGTATGTGGATTCCCCCTGCCTTTCCTCCTCCTCATATCTTTCCCTCCTGTCACTCAGACAATAATGATCTGTGTTGCAGGCATTTGCTGGAAAGCTTTAACGTAACCATTATTTTTTAGGTTGCTGGAATTGAGGTGGGCGTCAAGGATTCCAATGAATACAAATCAGCTCAGATCCAAGCAAACTCCATCTTGTCTAATCTTCAATAAGCAGTAACCTGGGAGGCACCTTGCTTGCTCTCATTCCGTATGGAAGGAGAGCAAGCGCACCACAGTGCCGGGTATTACTAGGTCTGAATTGATCTCACCTGTTCGCATCCTGAGGTCTCCTGATCCTTCTCTACCTCAATAGCTATAATCTGTCCTAGGAAGTACGATTCACAATGAGACAACTCCACCCATCCATTAGTGGAGCAGCAGAGGCAACATTTATTTCTACCTTATTGAGTCTACAAATGCAGACTCGAAATAGACATAAATCTAATCTACAAAGCTGGGAATTTTGCTGGAAGCTTCTCCAAATTTCAGATGCAGAAGCTGCACCTGAACCCATGGTTTAAGCATGCTAATTTAAAAAAAGAAATATAAGGCCTGTTTTTAAAACAGATGAGGTTGAGGGAATGAAAAGTTGATGAAAGAATGGGAGAACCCACCAGGAAGAGAAGAAGGAGCTGAGCAATAAGGAATGTATTCTCTCCGTGGTCAAGAAGTGTACAAATTGCCAGACTTACTACAAACAGTAGAAATACACTTTGGTTTTAAACTTTGGTATTAATAAAAGGACAACAAAGAGAAAACAAGCATGAATGTCATGCAATGGGCATGCAGTAGGGACTAAAGATAATCCATGAACATGTCAAAAAGTAAACAAAGACTTAGCCTAATTTTTTAATAGCAATGGTGAGAGTGTAGAACAAAGGCAGTGTAGCTAATTGCAATGAGAAAATTGAAATGATAATATTACAGTGGGGTAAACTCCAAGATCATACTGCACTCAGTGAGGTGGAACAAGAGAACTTTCACCCCAGGAGGTTTAAATAAATGATAAAGGATTTTGCAGGATAAACTGCCAGAATCTCAGTACACTTATCAATAGAGAAGAGTAATATATGACTGCAGAATATCTGATTTAAAGCACACAAGTAAGTAAAAAAAGTCATCTGGGCAACTACACATTAAGTTCTATGACCCCAGCAGGATGCAATGCTTCAGAATACACACAGAAGTAATTAAAGACATCAAGGTAAGCAGAAAACAGGATAAAATACAGTGTGACTTTACCAAAAGCTCCAAATAAACCAACTGCCTTTTCAGGTAACTGGGGTTTTTTAAACAAAAGAAATGCAGTAAAGACTGATCTATCACCACTGAAGTAAAACATTGGATATAGTGTCTCATAGGGGATTAACAGTTAAGATGTAGTTGATGGTATTCATAAAGAAATTTAAGACAAACAATGAATTGATGAAAGATGACAACTGGTCAGGCTGAAAAGGAAATTTATTAATAGAGCTCCTCAAGGAGTAAGACCAATTTTATTTAATATTTTCATGATTGATCTTAGCATAAGAGAGTGCTGTTGAAGGGAACTGATGGCACATAGTTGGAAATCACTGTCAATGCAGAGGGACACAGACAAAGAAAGGAAGAACTCTTTCACCTTGAGGACTGACTGGACAAACAAAGGGGAAAAGCGCAAAGTGCAAGGTCAGGCACTACAGGAAAAGTTTCCCAAGGAAGTGGGGAGCTTGTTAGTTGGAAAATACAGTGCAACAAACTTGAGAGCACTAACACCTCATGAGGTCACTGTGCGTATTGACAAAGAATCACAGACTGGTTTGGGTTAAAGGGACCTTAAAGCTCATCCAGTTCCAATGTCCTGCCACGGGCAGGGACACCTTCCACTAGAGCAAGTTGCTCCAAGCCCCTTCCAACCTGGCCTTGAACTGTGACAGGGATGGAGCATTTACCTCTTCTCTGGGCAAACTGTTCCAGTGCCTCACCACCCTCACAATAAAGAACTTCTTCCTTATATCTAATCTAAATCTACCCTCTCTCCACTTGAAGCCATTCCCACTTGTCCTGTCGCTGCATGGCAAGTAACTCAGGACTTTCATCTAGCCTACCACCACAACACTTGTTGCTACGGATGAAGAGACAGTCTCTACAAAAGCATCACTGGAAGAGAAACCCTTGATAAACATCTTTTTGCATGAATAGGAGAACATGTAGTTCTCATAAAAATGCTAATTAGAACCCAGCATGAGGAGGCTGTTTTTTCATCATCGTAATAATAATAAAAGCTCCAAGAGAATTCATTCAGGGGGAAGCTATATTTGCCAGCATTATTACTATTATTATTGTATTACCTCTAATAACAACACTAAGGCTCTTGCTAAGGGACAGGACCCACTATGTAACCAAGTAAACATGGCTAGAAAGGGCTCCCCTTAAGCATGTCTTCAATTAATACAGACAACTGACAGATCTGCTTATGGCCCACTGCAAGGTACCAACTGATTGATTCTCTCTAATAGCTGTTGAATTTTCTTTCCCCTTGCCAGTTACACTGCAAAATCACTGGCATCTGCTATGCAATGACAAAGCAGCTGGCATTTCTGTAGGCAGACCTTTGCTAGTCCAGCCCTATCTTCTCACATACCCTGTCTTCCTACCCCTGTGTCCTCTGTCAATTTACTTGTCCCCTACCTCACCCCCAGCACAACACCTGCACAAGGCACTGCTGTTAATGTAGCCAGAAAATGGTTTGATGGTGATGGGAAAATAAATTGATCAAACCTTCTGAACAGCAGCCATGGGAAGCTAGAAACACCCCTAGCCATTTCTCAGTGACCTCTCCCTGTGCTTAAAGAAATCTCATAAGCTCTCAGCACGAATTAGCATGGCCTCATTATAAAAACAGAATTGGGGTCAGAAGAAATTAAGATTGGTAAGAGAAAAAAAATTCCATCAAAAGCAACATCTGAGACAGAAATGTCCTGACTTGGGAGGGCAAAAAAGTGAAGCAACAGCAGAAGAGGCCAGAGACAGAAGAGAAGAGAAGCAAGCACAGCTTGCTTTAAAAAGCAAGAAAGGCAAAGCCCCACAAAGCTGCAACAACCTCTGTGTCAAGCTGGACAGTCCTGTACACAGCTGTTTATGTGTCTGCATCCTCCACAAATTGTCATTTCCAATCCATTTGCAGTCGTTGCTGCCAAATGGCCTGGTCATGTCACTGCTGCTTGATGGTCTGTGGAAAAGAGGGGGGTCTTGAAAGCTACAGTTGCACAGTCTAGTTTCTAAAGGAAGAATATGTGAATGGCAACCACACTGCTGGCATTCAGTGCAGGAAAGATCAGTCTCTCCATATCTCCATGGTGATACCAAGTTATCACTATCACATCACCATATTTATTTCACAAGCATGACATCAGTCAGTGCTGCAATGGTGCTGATCACAAGCAACTCTGGAACTTCTCTGTAGGGAAGCAAAGCATCCCAGTGCTGGCATCGGTCACCAGCAACAAAACAAGCCATCTACCTCTACAGAAACATCTCATCATGCTGCTCTGTCTGCACACTTAGCTGCAAAAAAGAGTGGACTGATGGTAGCACCACAGGGACTTGCCATCAGTTCACTCTTTGTCTTGCCATGGAGCAGTGATGACTCAGCTGAGGGCCCCAGTGAGGGGACCTGTCTTGAAGGAAGGCATGTGCCTAGGAAAGGAGCCCTTTCTTACTCTACATGCTCTGGGACTTTCATCATAAGAATAAAGCCCAGAATTAGCCCTGCTCATTCAGTATTCTGAGAAAGAAACACAATAGTAAGGTGTTAGCATTTTCCCCCCATCTCCACCACAGGCTTATGGGCCCTTATCCTGCAAACCTCTCGGCCATCCAGCCTTTCTTCCCTTCTTCCATGGAGAGACAGGGCTGTGGCATGCTGCCAAGCGGATAGCACAGCTCTATTTGCACCGGGCTTTGTTGCATTGCCTTCCTCCTGACAGGTGGCAGGAAGGATAGAAAGGAGCCGGCAAGGCAGGAAACGTTACAAACTAATCAAGTCAGCAGCTTTAGAGAATTTGTTGATTCACTTTTTCTTCCTCTTTTAAATAATTTTATCAATTCTGCCTTGATGAAAAAATAAATTAAAAAAAAAAAGAGCTAGATGAAAGAAAAAATAAATTGGACCTTGAGTTTATTTACTCCGATAGTATCCCTGATCATTCTCACCCTTAAATCACCCTGCTGCTGTGCAGCAGGGCCTTCCAGCATCAATATTAATGCTCCTTGCTTCTGGCAGCGGCTAGTGGAGGTGGCATTTCATAATTCAGATGCAAAAATTAAAAGGCAAATGTGAGAGAGGAGGAATAGAGCAGCTGTATTTGCCCAGTCTGCTGCCTAAAGACCCCTCAGTGAATTCTGTAACTGTCTCCCATTAGCAAAGGGTCAGGACTCTGATGTGATTCGAGAACTTCCTCCTGCACAGAGCATGGGTTTGAAAACTAAATGCCAGGACAGGCAAATACTTGAACCACTGTCATCTAGTCTCAGCAAGGACTAAATGCAATAATCCATGGGTTTGGTGGTAGTTGCTTCAGGACACCAGAAAGCAAATACTATTGTGGGGTAAGTGTTGAATGATGGAAATGTCGAAACTACCTTAATGAAGGTGGTTTTAAATATTCCAATAAAAACACATCACATTCCTCCAGATTCAGGATGTTTGCCTAAAAAGAAGTCATCTTTAAAAAAAAAAGGAAAGGAAAACATTGTACTTTTCTTCTCTCCTTTCCTTTTCACATAAATCTCCTCTGTCTACCTTTTCACCCAGAAGGACTAGAAACTTGCCTTTGGAAATAACATTAGGTTGGATTTTCATGTAATAGCATGTCACCAAGAGCTGTGGCTTTAAGAAATATGCCAACTATAACAACACTCTTGGAAAAAAAAGCCCTAAAATTGGCAACATTACTGGGTCTCTGAATCGTAGGAGCAGACACAACAAGCACCAACTCAAGCAGGTATTTCTTTACCTGGTGCCACAGAGCCCCCCTCACCTGTTATTGGGAGGGGGTTGCTAATCCAGTTCTGAAAGCAGAATAACTGTTAGTGTGGCACTGCCTTAGCACAGCTAAGCAATGCCTGTTTCAGAGGCTAGCGCTGCCTCTAACACCTGCAGGGCAGACCTGTGGGGTTGGGACAGAGCTGGATGTGGGATGGAAGGACAGAAGGATCTGGGAATTGCAGCCTATGAGCAACTGCTAGGTTGCATGTGCAAGCCAAGGCAAAGAACCAGAGCACTCTGCAGCTCACAATGAAGGGGTCCTGCCAGAGAAATACAAAGGCAACAAGGATGCTAGAGGGAGGTTATGATAATGTCTTGCAGAGGAAGTTCTGTAAAACATCATTTCACGTGGAGTAATGTTTGGATACCTGAGTGTAATCATGGAGTTAACAGCCCTTATTTGCACAACCTCACATACAGACACAGTGGTGCATAGGATACAAATCAAACCTCTGTCTACTTACAACCAGGATTCAGGCTATTAGGACACAGCAAGCAGCAGACCAGCCAGGATCATACAAAGGAAAACATTTTATCTTCCAGCTCTCTATATAGTACCAAGAGACATGTTTTCATGTTTTCCACCAAAAGACTTCCTCCCCTTTCATCATTTTCTGTTTCTGCCCTTGCTGTCAGTGCAGTCTGGCCCAAGAGAAGTGACTTTTAGTACTTGCTGATGCTTTGTTGTTTAATCAGATGGCCGCTGGAATCAGGGTTTGCGGGTTGAAGAGACAGCTGAGCAGGGACATTCAGAGAGCGGAAATGTCAGCCGATCCCATGGGAGACATCCCTAATCTGTCTGGAGCTTCTTCAGACAGTCTTAATTATTGTTTTGTATTTTAAATTGCATGGGGAAAGCAGGGTGCCTTTTAAATAAATAAATAAATGAAAGCATCAGAATGAGATAAATGTATCTATTAGGCTGCTGACAACCCATCTGTATGAATTCCACCTATCACTTGGAACACAGACCTTATTTGCCTGGAAAGGCTTCCAGAATACAGGCAGAAACATCACCAGATTGCATTTTGCTTACGGTTTCTTGGGGTTTTTTTGAAGGAAAAGGGAAGCAGGGCAAAATGCATTTAAAATTTGAGACTCAAAGTCAGATGTGAGTAGATGCAGATACTGAAAAATAGCCCAGATGATGCTTTTCCTTACCAGCCACATTTCCAGGAAGTACACAATGGTCCTGAATTAATAGCATATACTGTTCTTCCAACCCCCAGTCATCCCCAACCGTTTCAGTGCACCTCTGCCTGGCTTCAAAGTATTCCTGCTGTCTCAGTCCCTGCTGAGCCTCCTCTCTGTTGCCACTTCTGGTGCAACAGTTGTGCAAAATGGGAAAAATGCCTCACTACAAACAGAACGCACATCAGAAAGACCTTCCAGGTCTGGCTTAGAACAGTATCAAAATAAGGTGAGAACAAGCCGATATAACCCAAAGGATAACTCACTAAAACCTCTGAGTTGAAATTTCAGTTTCGTTGAAAGAGAAAAATGTGGCAACTGACCTCCCTAGAGCTTACAAACCAAACTCTTTTGTTTCTACAGTATTTATAGGCCTGGCCAAATGAGATTCCAGCCTGAATAAGAAGTGGCAGCAGTCATGCAATCTGTGGCCCTTCTCCTGCTAAAACAATTCTGTGTTTAGATCTCTGTATACTTATCATCTACACTAAAGAAACCCTACTGCCCTAATAATTAAACTAATCATACTATCTTCTAACACAAAGCTGACAATCCCTTTGGACGCTGCTTTCTAGCCACCTTTTCTCTGCTAATATTACAAATGCAAAGAGTTTGCTTTTACAAGAGCAGCTGAAAAGAACATTGGAAAATCAATTCAGAGTAGCTATGTGAGACAACAGACAGGCATCATGATTCCTGTGCTGCCAATGGAAACTGAGGTTCCATGGTTTGTCAAGGCATGTACAAAACCTCTGTGGCTGCACAGGCTTTGTCTTAGCCTCTGTAATCAATGTTCTTCCCCCTTACAGCTTTCTGTAGGTGTTGTGTCACTGGATCTGCTGTTTTCCTAATGAAACACAGAGTCAGAAAACCCTGCGTTCTCACTTATTAGAGGACTCCGACCATTTTCTCAGAGTTGTAGAATGAGTCTTGTGGCCTAGTTCTAACTCACTGAATTGTACATTTGTGTCTTTGTTTTCTTTGACCCCATTCCCCTTCTCTGCCTGCGGGAAGATGTGGTTTCAAAGGGACCTTTCTTTCTACTGCTCAGTAGTGAAGAAGAGCAGTGAAGAATATCACTTCAGGTAGCAGACAGGACCAAGCAAAATGCCATCCAAAATGGTACCACCTGAAAGCACGGCCAGGAAGACTTAATTAACAAGATATGAATTCAGCCTTTTAGCTGCAACCAATGGGTTTCAGGGACATGAATTTCAATGCAACTCGATGCCTAGTTTTACATAAGCACTGCCCTCTGCAAAATAGCAATCAGAGGAAGAGCTGGGCTCAATTGTGGTCCATGCAAAGAATCCCCCATGAACAGTCAGCCTCCTGAAAAGCTTTGAGAGAAGACAGCCGGCGAGTTCATCTCTTTACAACCCAGTGGCTCAAAGAGACATCTTTGCCTTCAGTCGGCACTCAGATGTACCGCAACGTTTCCCTTTGTGAAACAGAATAGACGCCTCCAAAGACAGCGAGCATTGTCCATGCAGGCATAAAGCAATATTTGGACATGTTGAATGGCTCCCTAAGATGAGGAAAAAGTGCTGAAGAAACACTAAATTATGACAGATGGGTGCCCTAGAAATCCAACTACCCCCAAACTGGAAAATGAAAAGCCGTCACAAAGGGCAGGCATAACAATAGAATTTAGGCATAACGAAATACACGCCATTTAATGTGGAGTGCACTGAAGCTTCCATCCATAAGTCAAAATCCTAGCCATTAAATAGCCTCATTTAAAAAGTTTTAAAGCAATTAAAATAAATTAGAAACTTCACAGGAGGACAAAATCGCTGAAAAGGATAAGAAGCACTTTATGCCAGGCACCGCTTCTGACAGTGTCATGCCCATGAGGCCAGATTTTTATTTGAGAAGAGCTCAGGGCCAGATTTTCAAGGGCTCTGCACCAATAATTAGGGACAGATTTTTTCCAAACTGCTCAGCTTCTATTATCCAAATAAAGGCCAGATATACCAAAGTGCTCAGGGCCCAGCAATTCCTACTGTGACAGTTGCAGCCACAACATGGCCAGCTTTTGCAGAAACGTGACCATTTATTTCACTGTCTGCCTAAGGAGGAAGTGGTCTGTTTAAAGGCCATCTTCTACTGTTTTTCACTGGCGTGTTGGAATTGGTTGGTATTTAAGTCCTGCTAACAGAAAGAGGGCCCCAACTTCACCAAATGGTCTTAAAACACAAGTGGAACAAGCCGCGCTGATTTCACTCTGTTGTCCCTAATTCCTGCTCAGGAGACATCTATCATCAACCCCTACATGAAGCACTTCAGAGCTGACTGTGGAAGCAAACTTGTAAAATTATAATGCTGCCTCCAGCCATTTTGCAGAGCTATATACATCATTTGTGGCACACCAGAATAGGAGCCTGTCTCAGGAACAAAAAAATCCCTTGGCAGTGCTGCTAACAGAAAAGAGAGAACACATCAGGGTTTTTTCAGCTTTTAAGCTGGTAATATCTCAACTTGGAAAAGAAACAAAGTGATGCAACCTTGCAGCCAGATCCCAGCCTACAAGGCTTGAAAACTGAAAGGAGTTTGTTTCTTCTCAGATCATTCTGAACTGGATGTTGTGATAGCTCCTAATGCAAAAGTCTTCTGGAGTGTAGCTGCTGTACATACAGGAGGTGGCACAGAGGAACAATACTTTATGAAACCAGAGCCTGTACTCTACATTCCTTATTTGCCTCACGCAAACACAACCCGTGGGCTTTCAGAGACAAGCTTTAACTGAAACATGTGGGATTATTTCCCTCTGAAGCAACAACTGTTCTTTATAGAAGAACACATTGGGGTACTTCTTCACTAGCTTACATGTGTGTCACTGCACTCTGAAACACTTGCAGAACAAAACAATACTATCACAATACTGCATGGCTGCTTTACATCGAACACTGTACCTACCCAAAAGAGTTAGTAACCAATGTCTCAATACAGACTACTTCCCTGTAATGGTGCTGTGCTAAAAGACTAAAGGTGAGGTTCTAGCTCTAAGGGCACCCTTCAAACAGTGAGAGTACCCATCAGTCTGTTGCCAAGCTGTTGTTCAAGGTCTTGAACCCTCAATGGCGATGTCATGGGTGCAGTGAGGTGCCGCAAGCTAGTTCCAACCAGGAGAGACAAGCAGCTAGAACACACCACAGAGAACAAGGAACAGGAGACTTTTGTGAGGAAACCACACAGGCAGGATTATGAATAAAGTTTGGGCTGAGGCCCATGCATGCTTAGCAAGATGCATACAAAAGTCAATACTAATTAAAAGGTCAAGTTTGGACAATATGCAGTGTTCACAGCTATGTTTTTTCAGCTAAATATGTGAACTATGGGAAGTATTGTCCCTAGCAACAAAACAGCTTAGGAATTTTCATCGTATTTACTTTCAATTAGACCAAAGGTTTTATGCACCTAAGAAAGGGTAATGAGACAGTAACATTTAAGTTACCCAGATGCTCTCTAATGGTTCATATTTTTTTCTGTTTCTGTCTTCTAACACACATTTGAAGCAACAAGGAAGAATGGGGAGCAAGAAGTAATCTGTTTTTCTCCTAGTACTCCCTCCATGGCTACTTTTACCAGTGGCAAATTAAAATGCCAGTACAACACCACTGATATGCCTCACAGTTATAGTTGGACAAGGCAAATTGGGCAACTTGGGGTGTGGGAGGACAAGAACATATGAACCCCAGTGCTCCTAGTTCACCAATGGTTCAATGGTAACTGCTGTGATTGCTGCCTAATCACAGATTTGATGACCTGTACCAGCTGGATTTGATAGAGAGTCATTTAGTGCCTTACAAAGAGAAATAAAGGGCACTGAATAAATTGCTGCAGAAAAAACCAACAAACCTCAGGAAAGGCAAGCTGGAGCTGTGAATACAATTTTGCTTGTAGAACTGGCTCCAGCAATTTTGTCTTGAGTAACATCAAGTGGGACAAGAAAGAGGAACATGTGCCATTCCTGTGCCTCATGATACTGAGTCAGAGAAGACATCTCTCCCAGGAATGTACTTAGTATACTATAGAATAGCAAAGTACACTATAGCACTATGGAATTCTCCTTTTCAACCCAGGTTTAAAAAAGAAAAAAAAAGTCAATTTGTGTTGTCCAGGCTTGAAATTAAATCTTTTCTTCTGGATTCCCACCTTCACCTATTGTAACTGCACTAGGATTCCTAATTTCCTTTGCTGCAGCGCAGCAAGCAGGTGCATAGCAGGATGTGTAATTAGACCACACCTACCCTCCTTTATGCTGCCTGTTCCCTGTGGGGGCAAGATAATTACATCTACCCTAAGAAAACATCAATATTTTATTTTTAATGAGTTGGGCAGACCCAATTATCTCAGTAGGCTGTTAATAAGTGAAATCGTGAAGTATGGCTGTGGCTTTGATGGAAACAGAGTCATGTCTGAAATGGGAATTTCCGACACACAGAGTATTAAATAGATGCCAGGCTGCTGGAATGGGAAGTTAGAGAAAAAGTGTTTAAGAAAGAAAATTTGCCTTTGTAGCATCTTTCAGTATTTAAAGGTAATAAGTCTAAACTGAAAGAATCATCACATTGGCTTAAACCCTGTAACTCCTGAACTAATAATATGTATTGGGGTTTTTAGTGCCATTCTGGTTCTTGACGTTTTATGTTTCAGATCGCCAAGTAAAGTCTCATGAAAACACCACCTTTGCATGTTAGACTGAACCACACATTGACAGAAAAATATTTTCCCTTTTAACTCTCACAAGAAGTTTGGTTCATGAAGCACATTATTCTGTGCTCTTCCCTCCCCTCTCTTCCTGTCCCCTTAGAATATGCCCTTCTCATTCACAGGCTAAAAAGCAGAAAGAATGGGAACAAACCTCCAAAGATCAATAGATGAATTTTCAATAACACTCAGGACTTACTTAACCACATTGATAATAATGGTAACTGTAGAGATAACTCAAAATCTGATGGGATGGAAAAAATACAAACATGCCTCTTTCCTCAAGCTTCTTGCATGCAACTGAACTCTCTCAGTGCAGAAAAACCAGTGACAGACTTGTAATCGAAACTTTATTTTCCTATTTAAGCTGAACTCCAGTTCCAAAATGGGAGAGAATTTATCCTCTAAGTTATATACTCTATATTCTATATTAATCATCATCATTTGGTTTCTTCCTGCTTCTCAACAACTGTGTTTTCATAAACCAGAGAACCAGATGTACAAAATCCAGCTTCTGCCTCAGATTACCATGAGAGTACTTAGTTGTTCACATCTCAGATGGTTTAAGACTTGCTTTTTGGGGGAGGACCAGGAAAATTACAAACATGCAAATAGTTTTGTGCCCTACCCTCCAGTAAAGCCAATGCCCACTACAGAAAAGCACCAAATACAAGTATATTTAGTAGGTGCGCTACTGAGCTCAACCCTATTTGTTGCCTACTCCATAAATTAAGAAAATACAAATATGGTTACAAGTACCATTCAAGGCACATGTGAGGCTTGAGCTCTGATCGACGTAAAGTGGTTCCTCCACCTCTTGAATTCTTCTCGCTGGGATCAGTGATGCTGCTCATGGAACAGAGCTAGTCTTTGGGAACCAAGGTATTCAATTCAACTTCCAAATGCATAGCTGCACCTAAGAGAAAGCCAGTCTCTGGTTCCCTATCTAACACACCAGCTTTTGGTTTTATCTTTCCTTTTTTCCCCTTAGTAATTCTGATAAATATGGAGCAATGCTGAATCTGGTTCTGTAGCTATGGTCCTCATCAAATTAAATGCATGTATTAGTGTGATCATTTGTACTGACATCCCAGACACTTAGCTGTATGACCTTGTAGTTCATTTTACAGGGCAAGAGCAGAATTAGCATCCTCAGCGAGCTCAGTGAAATAAACATAAACCATATAATGAGGAGAAAAAGAAAGTCCACAAACTTTGAATTCCCCTAATCTGCTGTGTTCCATTAAAAGCTATCCTTCTTAAGACTTCCTTCTTCCTTGGCTGCCCACCCTAGTCATAGAAAACCATTTAACTCCAGCAAGATGTAAAGGCACAATACGGACTTTGATCCAAAGCTGTTTCTTCTTGTTGGACTCCAAAACCAGTTTTCAGGCTTCCAAAGACTCTTTGCCAGCTATGATTAGAAGCCACACTGGCTGACGCAGTAATTGCTCTATAATCATATCTTCAGTACCCTGACCTGGTTTATGCATACAATCTATATTCTAATAGCAGTCAACAGGTCACCAGTTAATAAAAATACCATTAACGTCCCCCTGTGACTAAGAAATGGAGATATTCATCTCACTAGGCCAGTGGTGGGCCAATATAATTTCTGCTGCTGTTAGTGTAATTAACTCTGCCTGCATGTGGATCTCCCTGGAGGACAATGCAAGCACAGAATGACCTTGCTGTGAGCTCTCACTGGTGGTATTGTGATGGGCACAAAGATTTACAGGAGCTCAGGTCAAAGAAGAGTGGGAACTTCCTGCAACCTGACCTCTCAAAAGGGAGAATCTCATCATCTCTAGGATGCTGTGCAGCATACCTGGCTTCATCTGTAAAACAGAGGCAGTATTGGCTGTGGCTCAGGCAGCCAGGACTGGCATCCTGTTTAGCAGTGTCCAAGGGGCAGGCAATGAGAGAGAAAGTGAGCAGCAAGGAGAGTCAGGCAGGCAGGAAAGGAGTGGGGAAAGAGAGAAGATTAACTTATGAATGGGGAGGCTGCATTTCCATTCAGCCTGGATGTCATCCGTGTAAATGCAGTTTGTGTAGCACATGTTGCAGCCATTATATGTAGGTTAGAGGAGGACTGGAAAATTTCATGTTTCCCAGAAACAGTTTCAGAGAGCTGTGTTACCATCAACACTCCACTGAGGCATATATTATACCTGTGAGCAGAAAGTTCTGCGTATACCAAGAGGCACAAGATGCCTAAAGCAGAAGGGGTTTTTGAAATAGGTTTGTGGGAATAGATACCAATTCCTCCTATCCCAGAAACAGATGTAAAGATACATGTCTAAGAAACCAGGGAATGCAAGACTACAAGAAATAAGCTCCTGAGAGAAACTTGAGCTTGCAAGTCATATCAGCAGGTACTGTCCCCACACAGTGAGTTAAGCACATCCACAGTTTCTGGGCTTGCTCCAGAGTTGTTAACACTGCTTCACAGTTTTGTTGTCTGCCACAACCCTAGTCCCAGGCAAAACCATCCCAAAGAGAGGACCTAGTCTGACAGCCACCCACCCACAAAGCAAGCTGATCTCCAGGCTCATTCATCTTTGCTGTAGCAGACACTCAACTGGAAACAGACCAAGACCTAGCAGAACTCATTTCACACAGAAGTCCTGCTCCAAGATCAAGTCAGCTCCTAGCAAATAAATGTCCTGTGTTTAACTGCTGCAACACACCTCCTCCAAATCATCTCAGATCTGGATCATTGCTCTGCCTGCACACACATTCTGCTCTACCTAGGCATGTCCACCTGGACCCATGCCCAGGAGACATGAACAACCCTTCCCCTCCTCAATTTAGCATCTTTTTAAACAGAGGCCCTCTTGTCCTCTGGTTCCTTTCCCCCTTTCCTTGAACAGCACCACGGTGTGCATCTAGAGACTTCAACAGTTGTTTCATCACCAGATGAAAGGACAGCACCAAGAGGGAGCTGCTGACTGGATTTGTGCCACCAGCTGACACAGACCGTCACAGACAGACGCTTTAAAGACAGCATGTCATTGTCAGATGGGACTTGCCAGTGTTTCAAAACATCTCGATCTGTAGTGGCCTGTAAAAGCTCTGGTGCTGTGCCACAGTCCAGATTCTTTTTGACCAATGCTGAGTCCATTATATCGGTAATATTGACATTGCCGGACAAAACTGACTGCTATGTACTAAGAACCCCAAAACATTTTCTCCTTTTCTCCTGAGCTCTCTATATAACCTGGTTACTCAGTAAGTCTGTGTATTAAACCCTGAGCAAACCCACTACCAGGTTCACAAGACACCCTACAAATATTAAGGATCGAGTTTGACTGTAATTGTAATGAAATTCAGTTCAGAGGTGTTAGAAGGCAGTTCTGATTCTACAACTTGGGATAAAATAGAGAAAAGACTGCACTTTGCCATGAGTGTTTGGGTGCAACCCTCCCATGCAAGCAGTCCTTCATTCTTAGGAACACTGCACTCAGCTCAGTGACTTGATGAAGATCCATGCTATCAAATCCACACAGCAGTAGACTGAACTGTGTTGGTCCATGGAAGAAGAGGAACAGGAACCAGAAAGGGCCACGCAGTTTTGAGAGAGAACAGCAACATCAAAAGCCACTGGATCAGGGTTAAATTTTTCACATCAGTTCCCAGAACAGCAGACAAGAAATGGAGATTCTATGCAGCATAGTTTATAACTGCATTATCCACTAACTGCGTGCAATATGTCTTTATATACCAAATAGCTAACAAGATTAAGGAAATGCAATCTACATAGCTGATAAATAACCCAGCTAGAAGCCACTTTCAAAGACAATCAGGCACCAGCTTTATTATAAATTAAGAAAAATTGCAAACACATAGAAGTAGCATGTGAGACAGAGAGGAATCACTTGGCATTCGAGGAAGAAGATCAAAGTAGTAACAGAATGTTAAAACAAAGAAGAATGCCAGAGAAGGAGGAAAAGTAGTAATGAATTGGTGGAGAATATGAGAAGCAAGGGAATGAAGAGGGAAGGCTCAATAGCCTGTGTGCTCTCATTCTTTTTGTGCTATTTTCAAACCTGGCTGCAGCCTTCAGGTCTTATTACGGTACATAAATGTTCACATTTTTCCAAGCCATTGCATGACTTTCTTATCTGACCTCTCAGCTTGGCAATTAAAATCTGCCCACACTACTGCTTTTTCACAGCTCTGCCTCCTGTTTGCTTTGCTTGCAGGGTACAGCATCATTAGATCTGAGAATCACCATCCGCGAGGCTACCTAATGATGCTCATTCCAGTGCATTCCGGAGACTCTGGCAGGCCTCTGTTAGGGCCTCAGCAAGAGAAGGGAGATCCCAAAGGATGTTCAGTCTGGGATGCTATAGTGACGAGTTTGAAAGGGAAACACACCAAAGCAAAACAGGAAATAGGATACATGAACACCGTATGTCAGCTCTGTTCACTGAAAAAGGTCAGTATCAGAGGTAATGTCAGCTGTACTATGTACTGTTTGTATCTATACTATGTACAGATACAAACTATGGTTAGAGATGAGGATAAGGGGCTTCTTGCAGGCCCTAAAATTCCCCCCAAAATCTGGTCATTAGAATCTTTGAGTAACTGAGTTCAGCACCAGCAAATAAACTCAGTTCAGAAAGACCATACCAGAAGCAGAAAAGGTGTGACTGAAAAGGACGGTGTTAAATAATGCAAACTGAACACCCATGAAAAGGAGTTCAAGGTATTCTAACCATTTCCCAGTAGTATGAACATCTTTGGCAATTTTATTTTTAAACTATGTTTAATGTAACTAAAAAAGAGGTGAAAGACAAGCATAAGATAGTATGTCTAACAGGATTCCATTCATAATCTAGCTCTATGTGAAGACATAAAGCACCTGAAAAGCATTTCTTCCACATGGATTTCAGTTTCATGGTATTGTTGACAGAGATGGTCCAAGTACAGGACACGCTAGATGCATTTTATCTGGCTAAGTCAGATAAACCCAGCTGAAACCTGGGCTAAGCCTCACTGAAGCCTATCTGTGAGGCTAGGACGAGTACAAAACCCTAATGATCCTAGAGCAATGATGGACATCAGCGAAGATTACAAAACCAGAGGAAAAAATATTCCCCTGAAGTAAGTCATGACAAGAAGCAGCAGACTTGCCAAGAAGGAAGGCACTCAACCTCTAGAGAACATCTCTTACATTATTCGACATTACTAGCTAACGTAAGTATCATTTTCCTTTCAGAAAGCACTTCAGAAACATACTTCCCTAAAGCACCTATGAGGGCTTAGCATTTACCACAGTCCTGCTGCTCTCAGGGGACATATACAGGTACATATATCTGCAGTCTTTCTAGGGCACAGAAAGCAGATGATAGCTTCCCTTCCCTCCCAACAGGATTTGGCCATGCCTTCTAAACATGCTCATCTTCCCTCCTCTCTCTTTGCTAGAGGAGGGGCTTTTTGTACACAAAAACATACTCAACTGATAACCACGTGTTTGAATGCTTAATTGCTTTGCTGACTATAAGGCATTAAACATTTGAGAGAGTAGATTCAAGCTCAGGGGAGCTGTTCCAACTCAGGACACTGAAGAACAGATATTGCCCATTCTTTCATCTCACTGTGTTGTCTCTAGCTGCTAAAAGAAAGATATATCTCCTCCTCCAGCGAGCAGAGATGAGCCAGGATCTATTACACTGACTGTATAAAAGGAAAGTGGTGAACTTCCCCCCCCAACTTGCAGCTTTGTAGCTCTCTTTGTTAAAATAAAAAAGAAGAAAATAAAAATCAGGAAGGATGCAAATACCCTTTTGGATTTGCTGTCTGCCTTCAGAAAGATGTTTGTTTTCCAGCAGAATCTGCTCTACTTCAAACCCACTCTAAATAAAAGTAATAGATGAGAAATTTGTCATAAATATATTTAATGTATGTGCTTATATCACCTTGCTCCACTGGGAAACAACCAAGCACCACATCAGCACAAAAGCATATCATTTAGTACCATGCTTATTACGGGCTGTATAGCCATATATACAGCAAAACTGCAATAGAGGTGAAGTCAACAATCCGAAGCTAATAAAACAATAAATAATAATAATAAATAAAAGCTGTCAGTGAGGAGAAAGACCCATCATGCCCACACCAGTATGCCCATTTGCAAGGACAGGATTGCTCCCTGCAATTTCTGACCTAGAGAGCTTTAAACATCTCAAACAATAGCATTCCCAGCACTTCCCTCGAGAAGCTCAATTCATCTCGCTGCCAAGGAGCTTTGCCCCAAGTGTCGTTGTGAATTTTCTTCTGCCTGGTTGTCACTGTGCTCTCAAAACAATCCCCCACTGGGTGAATCACAAGTCAGCCAGTGGAAGAGGAATTTAGAAAGCCTCGTCCAGGGAGCTCCCCGCACTTGATGTGGCGAGCTATAAAATGTGACCGTATGGAGTTCTGCAGCATCCAAATAACCCAGAATGTCTGAAGGCAAAAAAAAGCAACAAAAGTCACAATACTTTTAGGCTAATATTTTAGCTTTTCTTCTAGAAAATATCTACCAATTCTCTGGGGTCACCCAAGGGAGGACTGGAAAGAGCAGGAGGTGGCAAAAACCAGTATACAGGAAGCTGCACTATGGCATCAAGGGGACCACCTGGTATATACCACGAGGCTGAAGCAGACGGTAGGTGTATATCTGGCTGACTGTGGGTTATTGCTAAACAGAGGGACTCCTTAGTAATCACTGGCACATCTGCTGTACAGATTATGTTACCACTGCAATGCTGTGTTTGCCCCCTCTTTGGAGAAACCAGAAAGATCCCAATACAGCATCTGCAAGAGCTCCTTAGAACCACTCATAAGCAATTTATGCACTAACCAAGAAGAAAGAAAATAACACATGAATATAAACATGTTACAGGAGACAGAGCTCCCACCAACAGCTACACCACCTCCCTGTCACACTGTAGGTTGGGAAGGACCCTTTTCATTTTTGCTGCAAGGGTGGCAGCCTAGACAGGACCATCCTTTCTGGGTTCTGCACAAGGCACTCACACTGAATATTCAGTGACTTGTCTTCTCCCCTGGGGGTTTTGCTCTCCATGGTTCACTGATGATGCAAGCAGCAGCCAAAGAAGAAATGACAACTGCCTGACATTCGCCTCTTCCTTCTTCTGCTCCCTCTTCCTTCCAGTGCTTTCTATTTTGATCTGCTACCATTCACCATTTCCTCTCCCTATATCTACAGCTGGTTCATGATAAGATTTCATCCCTACCCAACAATAGCGCTTTGGAGCAAATCCCATTCAGTCACAACTTCTAGCTCGATTTCCTTGTATATTTCCTTAGAGCTCTGCATTCCTCTCTCAGCTACCAACACCCAACAACCTGTCCATAATTGCAACTGGCAGCACCTTTGTGATAAGGCACTGTTCTTCTCTTCCAATCTTTTCAGGCCATTTAAGCAAAAAAGCCTTTCCCAAAGCTGGCTGCTCAGCTGACTAAGCCCTTGCAGCCACCAACCACCTGACTAGAAATGAGTCCCTGAAAACATTTCTCCCTTCTCCAAACCTAATTGCCAGATACTCAGATCTGTTCCCCAGTCTTTCTCTCTAGATCTAGATTTCCAGCACAGAAAGGATGCAGATGGTGGGAAAATTAATCCAACACTTAAAGGTTTTCTTCTAGGTAATATTATGTCTCCTGCTGCCAGCCACACAAGTGTTACAGCAACAGTTGCTCATGCCAGGAAAAAACATGGCCTGGCTCTCATTTCTCCTCTCTGCCGTGCGCACGCACACACGCCACAGAGCTGGAAATGAGTTAATCAGATGATGCTCCATAAAGTATGCCAGTTTCTGTATAAACAATATTAAATATCAACATTTCCTTCCTTCTTTTTAAGCTGTTGCATTTGCATCCCCTCTCAGTCACAACAACTTTGGAAGTGAAAACAACCCTGGATAATGTCGGTGTGCTGATTTGCTGGAAAACGTATAGAAGTCAAGGAATACTCACAGATGTAGGAACCCTGCAAATAACATGGTTCGTTTTCCTTTCCCACATGCCCTACTGTTGATGATCATAAAAAAGTGAACTGCCACCAAACTCTTTCTGAGAGCTGGAACCGATCATATCTCCCATACATATAAAAGATTTGGGAATAAGATCAGTAAAGTTCATTCTGTTATCTGTGAAGCTCTTATTATTCATGAAAATGTTCACAAATCCCCAAAGCCTCATGTATTTTAGCACAGACCAAGTTTCTGAAGATTAGTTCTGCAAAGTGCACAACTCACTTGGTGGTTTTTAAAGTTGCTGCCATCCACACATAGCACAATAATCACAGCATTCTGCTTAGGGGGTGAATGCCACAGCACAGAGGTAAGTTGAAAAGTAAGTAAGGAAAGAGCTGACAAAGGTTCTGAGAAAGGAAAGCAACAGTCAAAGCTAACAGGCCTTGGAAGAGCCAATGGTCAAAGAATTGAAGTTATGTTACTTGGATAACACAATCTAGTGACAAAACATCTGCTGAACGAGAAGCATAGCAATTTTGCACTAGGTTTTAGACCAGCATGTCTGCCAGTATAAGTCAGTGTACCTGTGTCAACAGTATTTTATGAGGGGCTGAGCCTTCCACTGCATTTCAGCTTCACTGAAAATCTCCATCTACAGCGATATTTTGTGTATATGGGCTGTTGCCCATGTTTCTCTGAATGCCAAGGCAAAGCAAAAAGCTGGATTGAAGGTCCTTAGGCTCTGCAAACCATGGAGGCCTTTAGGCTTCCTCCTCCCCTCCTTCAACACTGAAGTTACTCACAGAGCTCAGATTCTGCTTTTGAACAAAGTGTGGAGATCACAGCCTGCTTTCATTCACACATCAGTCCATCTGCAGCACGAAGGCAGTGTTATCATGCTGCTCAACTTCACTGGGCAGTGATGAACCTCACTGAGCCTCGACTGATGACAAACTAGAATTTCAGTGAGATTAATACCTATCTTCACTGACTTAGCAAAACCAAACCTGGTCTTCTTCCCAGACTTGCAGAGCTCTTTGTTGGGCTACGAATATGACGGGAAGAAAAACATTGCACAAATCAGCTGAATCTTCCTAAATGCTTTGTCTAATATGGGCCAGACTCTCCAAATGTTGTCAAGAATCACCACACTGCAGCCAAGGTAGTTTGCAATTAACCCCTTTGTCATTTTCAGTCAAGCAGTCTTCTGCCTAATGGTAGACATTAAAATACTTGTGATGTATGTGCTCCCTCTGTTGCTTATCTGCATTCTTGTACAGGCCCACATAGCTAAGAAAACCTTGGTGCTTGAAACTGGGACCTCCAGGTCCTATATGATCTTGATCCACTGCTATAGTTAAGTGACATAAGCACACAGAATTCATCCTCCAAACAGTGTCTTATCCATTTGTATAATCCACGTCTCCTCCTGTTTGTCATAGCAAAACAGATTTCTTCTTAGGCTTTATTGGACTTGTGCTATAGGATCCTGTTCTGCCTAATGCCTGATGATGAAAGAAGTGTTGATGGAGAACTGCTCTTCAGGAAGCTTCAGGCAGACGCAAAATGTCAATCACATGGGAATCATTCAGACACTGTGGAGCCATTGTGACAGCATTATTGCAAGTCAGCTCTCTATTATCTTGGATAATAGGCAGGGAAGATAACAGGGATGCCCTACAGGACAAGGAAAAAATGGATAATTTGAGTAAGTGGATCATCCTAGGGACTGTGGAGCAGACACACTCCAGTGCCTCCATAAAGAATTATCTGAGTCCAAGTGAGTATATTAACTAGGTTACAGAGCCAGGTGTGTTACTGCATGTAATATCCAGCAGTTGCCTAGTTGTCAGAGGTACTCACACCGTATGGTTATTATACAAGCAGCTGCCTTTCACTGTTCTTAGCTCACCATTTCTTACCCTGTCCTATGACAAGAAACCTTCCCCTTTATGAACTAAAATGGGGAAATTACTTCCAGCTTATCACACCTGGGAGGGACTAAATAAAAATACATAATCTAGTAGTTTAAAGCAACTGTAGGTAGACTCCCCACCACTGCTATTATACTGTGAGACGTTTCTGCTTATCCTCAATGTCCTGCTCAGGCAGTGTACACATGGACCACAGATGCTCTTCTCTGGTCTTGCTGCAGCAAGACCAGGATGCAGCAGTCAAAAATTCCTTACCAGCTTTTAGGGGAAGGAAAGGTGGGAGCTGAAAAACCATTCTTCTGGCAAAGCTGATAGCTACAGCGCAACCCATAGGGGCTCAGTCCAGCTGGTCTTTACTGCACTGAGAAAAACAAACAGTTAAAAGAATCCAAAAGGCAAACTGCACTATGCACTGAGTGAACACAGCATCCCTGTCCCTTGTAAAAGCTTCCAAACTCTGGCCTGAAATGACAGCAGCTGTTGAGTTTTTAGTCTCCTGATTGGCAGAAAAAGCTCTTCCAGCCTTGTTTATGCAGCTTCAGCAAAGAACCCAGCTGCTTCCCCTCAGTCTCCTAGAGCTGAAGAAGAAACTCCATCCCACAGGGACATGCCAGGATCTGAGGGCTGAGAATGTAGTCCTTATTCCAACAGCTGGTTTGGATGTTGCAATTAGTTTTTTAGATCCTTCTGGAGGCTTTCAGCAACAGCTGCAATAGTTTCCCAGATCAGTGGGTTTCGCCTGTGTATGGGGACTATGAGCGGCAAGCGATCAAAGTCATGGGAATGTTTTTGGAAGCATTGAAAAGAGGGCTGGCTCTGTTGTATTCTCTCTCCACCAATACACAGCATCACACTATCTGCTGCGCGTGGTACCCAGCATGATGACTTCTTACAGCAGTTCTCACACCCTGCATCTATGTGCATTATCACATACACACTCTCCCCGCTACCTCTGAGGACAGGCTTGAATGTACCACACTGGCTATCACCACCTCACCTCACCATGCAAGGCGTGCAAGATCACATAACCTTTCTCTGCTATCATCCTCTTGCTTTCCCAGCACCATCCAATCTGTGCAGAGTGCTACAAACACTCCCTTTGCCGTCACAGGTCTTACCAGTGACATGTAGTAACTCAGATTCTCTCCATTTACACTCCCTCAGTAAAAAACCCAAGCTGTGCACAATGCCACTGCTCCTCTGCCTCTCCATGGCATCCTGTAATAGTATTTCATTATTCTGCTCACTGACATCTCTGTAGAGCATTCTAGGCAGCCTGCAAAAAGAAGGAAGGGAACATGCTTCACTGCTGGCACATAATCCCTGCACAGAGGATCTTTCTGCAAGTCTTTCCTCCTTCATGTATGATATAAAATGCATATCCCTGCACCACAGAGTCCTCACATGGGTGAAATTACCTCTGTGTACTGTGAGATGCCTACCTCAGGAAGAACTGAAGAATCAGGGTCAATTTTTGTGAGATGATCCATTACCTGCTTGCCTTCCTCTCGCGTTTCTTTTGAGCTGTCATGAAAGACAGAGTAGCTGAACAGACTGAAGTGACAAGAGTTACAAAACAGGAGCCAGAAGAGCTTTTAAGAAATGCAGATCGTTTCAGAATAGCCTCTATCCTTGGCACAGGAACCTGCAAGCTCACTGACTAAAGGAATTCACAGAAGGACTGCTATCCTGGGATCGTAACCTGTCTGAAATTCTTGACGGGGCTCATCTAAACCAATTCCCAAATGCCAGAAGGGCACACCATCTACAACCACAGCCACATTTCACTGGCCTCCCAGGCTGACTGTCCCAAGAGAGACCAAGAAGCAAACAAGCCCATAGATACTGGTCTCACCTCCTTGTGGTGAGGCTTCTGATGTTCCCACATGGCACTGGCAAGGGTTACTACAATGAAGATTGCCTCTTCATCAGAGATTGTAGTGATAGGGCAAGGGGAAATGGGTTCAGACTTAAACAGGAGAAGTTCAGGTTAGATATAAGGAAGAAGTTCCATGAGGGTGGTGAGGCACTGGAACAGGGTGCCCAAAGAAGTAAATGCTCCAACCCTGGCAGTTCAAGGCCAGGTTGGACAGAGCCTTGGGCAACATGGTCTAATGTGAGGCACCCCTGCCCATGGCAGGCGGGTTGGAACTGGACGATCTTAAGGTCCTTTCCAACCCAAACCATTCTATGATTCTATATGAAGCAATTTTTACTTGGAGGAGGAGGATTCATAGAAGAAAGTCTGACACCATGCATCTTCCCCCAGTACATCAGCCTAGCCTACCTCCAAGGACACTGAGGTGAGACGACATGGAGCATCTTGGAGACCAGGCTCTGTGGGCTCAGGAAGAAATGTGTGTGTGTGTGTGTTATTTCTAGGCCGCAATGCTCATAGTAGTTGCTGGGAAAAGATACCCACGGTTTCCCACTGCGTGCTCTCCCTTACCCCTCCCCTTCACTGGCTACAGTAATGAGCTCCGGAGGGACTGCCTCACTTGCCTTTGAAGTAGCGTATTTCTCTGAACACATTGTGTATTTCGTTTGGTGTCTTGTTTGCTTTCTGGTTGCTCTGCCTGTCTCTCTGTTGAGGGGGTTGACAGCTGTTAGTGGGGCCACTACCACAACCCAGGAACACACAACATGGAAAAACAAACAAACAAATCCTAGACCCCAGACCAGGAATGCCTTTGAAGGAAGAATGCGTATTCCCCAGAGGAAAAGTCTCTCCCCCTTCCCAACAAGCCCTTCCCAAAGCGACCATGTGCAGCTGGATGAGCTGAGAAAAGGGCCAGCAGGCAGTACAATTTAAGGAAGATTGAAAGAAGTTATACTCAATAACTTGGTCTGGAGAGTAAAAGGCCTTAAAAAGGCATGCTGGGACTTAAGTCATCCTTAAGTTAAGGCTGTTACTTAGGCAAGAGGAGGTAAAAGATTTGAGGTTTCTTAAAGTACAATTCTTTTACTGTTAATTGCCTAAGGAACTGTGGACCCAAAACCTCCTTCCTCAAAAGATCATGAACTCCGGGCAAAGGATTGTCAACAAGGCACACCCCTTCCCTTCCAAACTATGCAAGCAGACCTTGAAGCGTAATGCATAATACAGAAACCAGAAGACCACTTGGCCTAACAAATGGAAATTGTGCCTCTAGACCTTAATTCAGTAAGAGGAAAAAGCAAGTAATTTTAATTTCTTCTTAGTTTTACCTGTATTTAAAATAGAACCGGAGAATGCAGCAGAAACAGAAAAACTTTTCTCTTTTTTCCTTCACTTGAAAATACTAGACAACTCCTGCAATTCTTCAAAAGCTTGGAGGCTCTGTGCTCCTTCTTCCTTCATTTTAATGAGGCTACACATGCTTTTAAGTTCTCATTTCTTTTTCTGTTTACTTGTTTGTTTCAGCTACACATACAGGCAAATCACTGCTGATAACAATGGAGCCTTTACATCTGGTTCCCACCCCTTTCAGAGAGCATTACTTTTCTGCCTTCTCAGCCATCACCAGACATTTGCATCCAGCACTGCCCTATTTGTTTATCCTTCCCTCCTCCTTTAGTTTGACACTGAATCCCCACATTTCCTACCTGGGCTTCCTATGGCTTCTTTTCCCTCCCCTTCACTGCTGCAACCTAAGGAGCTGAAGAGAGATACTGGGACCTTGCTGGGGCCACTGGAGCGAATCACTAGCAGCTGTGGGGACTAAAATCATGCTGAGCAAGGTGCAGGAATGATTATGGGAGCTGCAGTCTCTTGGAAGGCATTAGAAGGGAAGTGTCTGTGACAGCATCAAAGAGTTGTCTTGCTCACTGGTGAAAGACAGAGAATGACTGTTTGGCAGAAGAAACAGGGTGCCCAGGTCTGCCTGACTGCTGTCTCCTCCTGACTCTTCTGCCTTTGCGGACTCATAAGACGAGTAGGAGCAGCAGCCATAGCAAAAAGGATATCCATGGTGTGCAGAAGCTCAGCAGAGGTTCAAGCCAACACTAAAAACCCATTGAAGGAACTGCTCCAGTCCTCGGCTGCCAGTGGTTTCTTCTCCAAACAAGGAGAAGGCAGAGGAAGGGAGTCTGTGAAACTGCTACTCTCAGTCCCACACCTCATCACAAAGCAGAACCTTGCTGGTTAAAAACTTCTGCCTTACAAAATGTCTTTTACTGTCACTGTCAGCAGTGACGTCCGCCCAAGTGTTCTGAATCTGGAGGGTGGCTGGGTAATTCATTCCCCTGAAAATAAGAAAACAAACAAACCTCTTTCTTATTTCTGTAAGTGCTTCAGAGCACAAAAGCAAGTTTTTTTTCTCAGATCTCCAGCCACAAAGCACATCAGGATATGCTGATACATTCTGAGCCTCCTCTTCAGTGTATCACATTAAGCACCAGCCTTCCCTAATGACATGCAGGCCTAGCAGAGGAGCAATATAAAAATACTTATTCTTGTATGAAAGCAGATCCCTGAAGTCAGGTGGCACAACCATAAAAATACAAGGTTTTCTAAAGTGCTGAGCACCCATCACCTTTCACTGAAATCACTGGATGGAACAGTCAGGATCTAGCCTCATCATAAATAGTAGTAAAATCATTTGAGTAGTGATTTGATAGCAAAGGAGGTCATCGAGGTGATAATTAATTGCCTTTTACTGCAAAACCCACTAGCTGTGACGCCTTCTGCCTGCATCCCAGAAGCAGCTATGAATGTCCTGCCTTCTCCAGCATGCCACTGAACCTCCCTTTAAACTGTTCTGAAATCAGGGTACCTGAGAAGCTGAAGGAATTTTAATAACAGGTCAGACACAGGGGTCGGCATTGCCTGCTGGCCTGTCACTGAGCAAGAAAGCCCAACTATCCCTGTCCTTTATATGGAGAGAAAAGTCTGGGCTATTCCTCTTGGGGTCATAAAAATCAAAACTCCCTGGTGTTCCTTGAAAATCTGTAGTCCTCTTGCAGAATAGCATGAGTTATCATTTTATATTTATCTCGTAGTAGTTCCTAGAGGTCTCAAATCAAGATAGGAATCCTGCTGTGCTAGCTGCTCTGCAAACATAAAGCTAGAGTCGGTGCTTGTCCCTCAGAGAATAATTTTTGTCTTGACAGGCTATATATTTCTGCCCAGACACAGGACTATTTCTTACTGTCCTAGAACATCTAATCATCAGGGGACTTAACTGGAAGCAGATTTAGGATCGAATATAAGGAGGTACAGAGTTTTAAATGGTGAGCTTTAGGAAACTCTAAGCTATTTGTCAGGCTAAATAAATGCTAACCTTTTCACAGCAGAATCACTCCCCAACTAAGGAATATCTCAGAATATTTAGGGCAATTTACGCCTCTGGCAGTGGAAGGAACATGGCTGTGGATCTCTCTTTCTTAGCAATCTGTTCTCTGCCTTCTTTAAGCTCCTGACCCTCAATACCATGGAGGTGCCAGGTACTGCATGAAAACAAAGGCAGAACTGGGATAAGGGAACATTTCCCACTCATGCTGAACAGTTTAAGCATCACCTGCACCATGATGAATCTAAGGTACAGGAAGAACTTAGAAAGGTGGCACATTTACAAGGTTTTAGTGGCTAGGTAGGCTCATCAGAAAGCTAGGCAGGCTGCACCGGAAATCCCACAAGCTAACCTGTTCTCTTGAGACTTCCATCCCAATTTTGCAGACTCGAGAGGTTTGAATTAGATTTGAATAATTAATCCAAATTTGTCGGTGCTTCATAGATGAATCAAACCTCCAACCCTTTTAAGGTTCGCCCTCAGTGCTAATAACCCTCTTTACTAAGCATTAGCATAGAGTAGAACAGTTTAATGATATAAGAAAAATGCAAAAATTAGATTTATGCTGTCAAAACTTTTGTAACTGAAAATATTGCAGATTTTAATCAGTTGGATTCTCTCCAAAATTGAAATATGAAGATTTAAATATAACTCAAGTAGGTTAAAAAAAAAATCCTTTGTGGCTCCCATTAATATATCAGAAAAGGTCTCGCTACAGAAGAAAAATTACAGTGTCACATGGGTGGGGACATATTTGACTTCCTAAAATGAATAAACCTTCTCCTGCATATGCCACAGAACTAGTGAGTTTGGTTTAAGCTAAAAGAAAGTTTTCTTGATGCCACAAGCAAGGAGGAGCTGACCAGCACCAAAAAGAGACTAGTTCTCATCTGGGATCACTTGGCAATGCAATGTGCAGATTGCTTTATGGTGCTGGTAACTTAACATTGGCAACAAGGAAGAGGAATCCATTGAGCCACTCCAATGGAATGCAAAAGAGATGCAAATGCAAAAGGTGGGAACAACTCTCTCAAGCTAGTCATGGTAATGGGGCTCTGCTGGCTAGAGTGGGTTGCAGAATCATCAGCTGGAGAAGGGAACAGGCAAGCAGAAGAGGCAGTCTAGGCTGAAGCAACTTTGTGAAAGGGACCAGAAATGGCACAGAAGCATATTGATAAAAAAGAGAGGTATATGCTGCAATCAGCAAGGAAGGCTTAGAAGAGAGGACCACTTTGCACAAGGATAAACTGGTCACAAGGCAAGTGGTGAGTCAGATACACACTGCTCAGCTCCCATGAGCATAAAGGTGAGTAATAGGTGTCATAGAATTCTCAATAATTTGGTAGTCATTGAATGTTAGCACTATAACATTTTTCAGGAGGTTCATAAGGTTCAAGGATATGCTAATATTTACCCCTTGCCTGTGATTCCCAATCCCAGAACAATCTAAAAGACAGTATGAATATTCTGTGGATACAGACACCCTAAGCATTCCATTTAAATCTGTTCTTAAAAAAAGATATGACTCCCCAGTGAAGAAAATACCAAGCATTCAACAACAACATGAACATCATCATCACAACCTTTACTTCAGCTACGGTAGCACACATACACAAAGCTGAACAGGTGCAATGGAACCAGGCAAGCCTTCAATGTTCACCTACAGAATTGTCATCCCCAAACAGCAAAAATACGTGAACTAAGCCTAAAAATATAATCCCAAGACTGGCTTAAAGACCATGAGATTTGAAAACACACATGTTGGCTTTCTAATTTGAAATGCAGGTGTCGAGCCTTTGTGGGTCTATACGTTCAAGTTATTTTTCACAACTACAAGAAGAAAAAGAGTATTTTCCATTCAAGTATAAGAAGCCTGTGATTATAACACAATCATGGGACTTTGAAAATTACCAGTTACTGTGAAAATAAGAAATTTATGAAATACAGTAAAAATATATTTAATATGTTGCATAAATAACACTTCAAAGGGTGCTATTTTCTGGTATTGGATGAAATGTGCAATGGGAGACATTCTTATCCATTGCATTCGTTTGTAAACTGCACAGAAAAATATGAGGACTTATGTTTCACTTTGGACTGATTAGAAAGTATTATATGACCTTTGGATTAAATGATCAAGGTCATCTGCTCAGCTCCTTAAGCACACGCCCTAATTTCCTTTTTGTTCCTTGCATATGACCTCTTCAAGTAAGTCAGAAGTAGTGTTCCCATCTAGTGCAGCTGAAACATAGCTCCTGTGTCTTTCTTGAGCTGGTGGCAGTAAATATCCAGATAACTATTCAATACTTGAAGTGATTTGCAATGTTCACCTAAGTCACACAGCACAGCTTCTGTGTCTTCACTGGCTGATCTAAAATACATGAAATACTACTTCTTTTGAACTCTATTTCCTTGTGCAAGTAAATATTTTTACATTAATCAAAACCCAACAGTAGCAAGCAAGTGCTTAACTTTAATCACCTGAATGCTCAACAGCAGTGAAGACCACAGGAACTAAAGTGAAACCTTGACTTAGGAAAATTTTAGTTGCTTGCTTACAACTCTGTCATCTCAGGATGGGAATGCCACACAACACTGCCAGCGTTTACCCACACAAACCTATCACCCCATTTTATGGATGGAGAATTGAGGCAGGAAAAAATTGGCATGCATGTGAATTACTGTTAAAAAACCCCTTACCACTTGGATCAGGGATTTCAACATAGACCTCACAGAGTTATGGTGCTGTCCAGAATACCAGACTAGATTTCCATGCTATCAGCTGTGAGCAGGTTTTTTATCTCCGCTTGAAAGGGTCTTGTATTTCCTTCAGATTACTAAATACCAGAGGACTGGTTTTAAAAAGCAAGACTACTGTAGTGGAATATAGAGCATGGTCCCCAGGAGAATTCAGAACTTTGAAGACATGTTTGGTATTTGTACTTAAAGGGCTTGACAGCATCCTCTTAAACAAAAGCTGTAACTGCAGCTTCTGTTTCACACTGTTTTTTTCTCCTGTGGGAACATGACATGAATGAAGGTGACTTGAGAGTTTACCTTGTAAGTCTTCTAAACCAAAGCTGTGAGGGGACTTGCCTACCCTTCCTGAAACAGTCCTGCATAAGTTCCAGCAAAGAGCCATTCGGTACCAATGAATCTACTATTTCTACTACCCCAGAACCTAGGTGTTACCACAGGGAAGCTGAACAAATCTTGGTTTTATTCTTCAACAAGCACATTTCTATTTACCTGGGCAACGATATCCAGTTTGTTGCCTACAAGGACACACACCTGGAGAGCTGGGATTAGGATGTTGAGCCATCAGCTGTGAAACTGCAGGCTCTTGCCAACTAAGCAAGCATTTGACAAGCGAGCATTTGATTTGTTATTTCATATTTAATAGCTGGAGTAGATTCTAACCTGCTCTGTGGGGCAGCCACTAGTAGGTGCCATCATTTATTCATGTGTGTCTACAACCCTGATGATTGGCATGTCCAAGGGACTAGAGAGACTCTTCTCCAGCTCGATGAACACATACAGCTCTTTTAATAAAATGTAGAACACCTGAAAGAGCAAGCTTGAACAAATTCAGGAGACCTTTTCTGTGTCTCTGGAGCTTGGAAGTGAGTAGATTCTGACCAACTACACCGCACCATCAAGCAAACAAAATCATCATCATCATCTCCCAGCATAATGATAAAAGATTTAGATGACAATCTTAATATAGGAAGCGCACATAAGAAGTTCTCTTCCTGACAGCAGAAAAGTACTTCTGTTGCCATCTTACCTTCCCTCAATAACCATTCAATCTGGAGATGGCTTGCAGCTATTTTTACAGTTGATACTTCAGAGCTTTGGGATATGCAGCTTGAGGGACAGAGAATCAATAGTTCACTGGAGCCATACTGGAACTGAGCCACATGAGGACACAGTCTGCTGTTTGGATGCTAAATAAGTTCAGCTATTCCCATTAGCCAAGGTTTGGATAGTCGTCACTGCCTCAAACACCGACATAATTGGAATGAGGCCAAATATTGCACATTGGGAACTTCTGGACAGAAATATCTATTGGACTAATAACAGAATTTATTCTCATCTGCATAAAAAAAAGAAACAAATGATTTCCAAGACACTGACCTTTAACACTGAAGGAATCAAAATTACAAAAGTCAAGTGCCACAAAGGAAAGCAGGAACATGGAGCACATCTCTGAAATACTGCAGTGAACTCAAAGCAAAAGGGTCTCTGTAACACCTCTCAGTCCAACAAACTTCACCATATAGAAGACAAGAACGACTGAAAGCAAAGGGGAAAAAAGTGGACAAGGGCAACAGTTCCAGGTCTTTTCATTTTGAAGTAGGTCTGAGGGACAGGAGAGAAAGCAAATCACAGAGGGCGCATGCAGCTTTGTTACAGTGCTGCTCAGCTTATATCCTGGCATTGTAGCACATCTCACCACCCTTTAAGCTCTGTTAACGCTGGTGTTGCAGAAGTAGTCAGCAGAGGGAGTGAAACTGCAGAAACACCTTCCTCGGTAATTACATTCACTACAGCAATGGGTGTCTCAGTAAACAGTGAAACACCACAGAAGGGGTGTTGCCACAGTCTAACAAGGGTGGCTAAGAACCTTTTTTAGAGGAAAAAGGAAACCAACAAAACTCTACTGTTAAGTTGGAATTAAAAGCAAACTGAGAAATGCAAACTAACCTGCTCGTGTCTCTTTAAAGAGCAAATGGCTTTTTATTTTCTTTCTTAAATAACTACTTCAATCCACATCTAATCCTCATTTATATAATGACGTGATTTGTTCCTCATTTAGTCAACTGCTCAGCGTCTCTGCAGGCTTGATTCTGTCCTGTGCTTAGCCAGCTGCATGAGGCCCTCAGCACACACAGACTGTGGTCCTAGAGCCCTGAGCACCCAGCACCACAGTGATCTTTCCAAGGGCAAAGAGTAAACTTAATGGGGATGAGTGGATAAGTTGTTCGTGCTTCACCCATCAAACTTTCAAAAAGTAATTTCCTCTTTGAGTCCAGGTGCTATGTCCACATATGTAAGATTAGAGGGGCAGCCAGAGCACTGGCTGCAGATACTTACAACACGTTAACATTTAATTAGGAATGTTTGCTTTAATCATTTAAGGGATATTAAATGTAAATAGAGAGTGTGAGCAAAAGGAGTTGGCTTGGCATCTGAAAGTGGTCACAGAGCTCTATAATGTAGGCATAGGAGGCAGCAGCAAAGATGATGCTTGTTCCCAAGGACAGACCAAGCCCCAGAGGCATGTTCTGGCTGGAGTCCTGTGGGCTGGCAGGATGGGATAGGATGGAATTTAGGAAAGATGACAGGTGACGTATACGAAGCGATGGGACCTGCACTTCAATAGTAAGGACAGCAGGGTCCTGCTGCGGTGCGAAGCGATAAGCTTCAGCAAGGTCTTCCCTAAAGAAGGTCTACTCCACAGGAGGCATCTGAGCAAGTGTGTTTGCCCTCTGCTAATGTGGAATTCCTGCTGTGCAGCACACAAGTAGAATGTTACCTATCAAACACGAGATCAGATATTCAAGAAAACAGCTTTTTTTTGGGGTGGGAAGTGAAACACAGCCCTCACAGGTATATATTGCAAACCTCTTACTATTGTAATTTCACAGCATATTGCCAGTCCACAGTATGGCCATACATCACAGTTTTTGGTGGCTGTCTAGGCACATGATCAGGCACCGCAGTGATAATGGTAGGAAAAGATACATTAAAAAAATGCAGCGTGAATTCTCTGCGTTGTGAAACTTGCAACTGGTCACATACCAGTTGCTTTTAAAATTGTGGGTTTTAGAACATCAGCCATATTCTTGGTGTGTTAATTATCTGATCCACCTCAATTGAAGTATCGGATCCTTGTATGAAATGATGAGCATGCTCAATAACTCTCAGAAGTCACAAAGACTTCTATCAGATTCTTACCTGGCAATATCTCACTGTGTACGTGAGAACCATCAAAGGGGTGGCGCACACCACTGAGGCATGCAAGACTGCATGTTGTTTCCTCTGGTCTGTACTTCTTAGAGACATCCTTTTATTCACACATGTGAAAGAAAGCAAGCTGGCTCAAGACTACGTGTTGGGATCAGCCAAGTGAAACTGCTGCCCCAGGGATGAGAACTAGATCAGTGGGGAAAAGGTTTCCTTCTCACAAATATAAGAAGGGCAGGGCTGGGAGGCAAAGTGGCCACCCAGCTTGCTGCCTCTTAGTTTCTTGCTCATTGTCTGTCCTACATCCCAATCTCCCCTTAGCTGTGATGGGGAGGAGGCAGGATATGCAGCCAGCTTGGCTTGCAGAGCCTGTGCCACAGGAAAAGTGTGAAGATGATTCACAGGAGGGCCAGAGCTCCCTCTTATCTCTGTGCCCTGCTGCCCCCAACAACTGCTTGCTTTGCCCAGGCCTGGCACTAGCTCTTACCTCCCTTACTGCTTTTTCACATGCCTCCTTCCTGATCTGCATTATAAATCACACAAGTACAGACTGCTGGTGGAAATGCACACAGCATCCTATAATGAAAGTGACCCATGCTAAACCGTAAGAAAGAAAGACGGATTAAATAAGGAAGAAATAGGAGAGCAAAGATACGTAACAAGAAGGCTGTCAGAAAGAGGTGAGCGCTGTGCGGATAGCAGCGTAGAGAGAGAACAGGGCACCCTCTCACTTAATGAATATTTATTGCAAACTGCCACCTATTATCTTTCAAAGAATTTTTCTACAGTTTCCCATGTCTTTCATCTGTTTCATGTTACGGTTTATCTAACTGTGGAAATTGCACGCGTCAGGTAAACGTTGATTTACATGCAAATTGCCTTCGCTAAACTCGCCTTTAAGTAAAATAAGATTCGGAAATAATTTTTCCTCATTAATTTGCAGTTTCAAAGAAACCCAAAACCACAACAAATGCAAATAATCTAATTCATTTGTAAATATAAAACAATTTGTTGGGGTTTAACTTTGCCATATTTTTTCTCCCTTCCATGTGCTTTAAATAAATTGCAGTGTTTACCAGAGACAAACACAAGAGAGATGCTGGGTTGTTCCAATTCAATACCTTCCTGTTCCTTTCCTTTTAAAGGGCTACTATCAAGATAAAAATCTCTGCAAGATTCACTCCTAGGGAAACTTGCTGACTGATAGAGATTTATATCACAGCTTCAATTGGCCCCATAAATTTAAACCCAAATGTTACTTCCATGGATGACACTTTACATTATTAGAAGTGAATTTTAAACCCCCATTTTTGCACAAATGGCCAGTGATTTAGGGACTCTGTTTTTCAGACCTCTTGCTAAAGGTGTTTTGAACTGCTACTCAAAAAATGCAAGTCCCAGCAGATGACTGTCCTTTTGGCACATGCAACACCATGATGGTCTGCAGTTTGTGCTTTATTGGCTTGAATAATGATGCTATAGTTGATAATATGTAACCCTTAAAAAGGTTATCCCTGGTATATTGTGTGAAGCTGGTTAAATAACAGCCCTGTGATGTCCCTATTTTCCCATGTAGTAACTGCAGATAACACAAAAGGATATTTCTACTTGCACCGGTTTTATGGACCAGTGGTTTAATATTTGTAAAGTTGTAAAAAGTACGGTTTCTTTCTCATTAGGTCCTCTCCTTGGTTTTCAGCATCAATACAGTGCTCTTTTCTTTGGGTTTTTAGACTGATAGCTTAAGAACGTCATTGTGCCTGCTAAAATGACTGAAGATAACTAATGTGCCAGATTCAAGTCTCCCCTGAAGATGATGTATATAGACGGTAACTAAAAGAAATGGGTTTAGAGCTGAATGTTGGGCTAAGATTCCCAAAAGGTGGGCTAAATTTCCAGTTCTCCCAAAAGGTCTTTGAGCAACTGTGGGCAATGCAGTCTTCTCATAAACCCATAGGAAAACATGTGCTTCTGGCCATTCTTTGTCTCGCCTAAGTATTTGCATTATAAATTCTTTGGGTTGCTGGCGGTCCTTCTCCTCGAGTCTCTTCTTGCCTGTATGATGACATCCTATTAACTCTGCCACAGTGATGACAGTAAGAAACAATTAGATAAAATCTACTTTTACCTTAAACCACAAAAGAGTTCTTTCCAGATTTAAGCTGATCAGGCTCTTTACCAGACATAATGTGACTTGGAGCTGCTCAACCGTTTCACCTTTATAATACACACGTTTTAATATGTTTCATTACTTGAAGAAATTTCTCCCAGTTTTAATGGTCAATTTGTTGCATTTATTGTTCAATCCCCTAATCCAATCCCTGCTGGCATCACCAAAAGTTGTTCCTAACTTACATGTGAACCGCATAAAATGTCTCAATGTAATCTTACTTTACTGCAGACAGGTGTCCTCATTATTAAAACTATTACTACCACACTTGACACTATATTCGCTGACAGTTTCTCAGCAGAGAGGCCAAGACCTAAATAGACCATAAAGAACAAAACCTCCTCTCAGCCCAAAAGGTGATCTCTTTGCCCCAGTCTTCAGAGGTGTGAAAGGAGCATCTCTCTCCTGTAAACAGGCAGAAAACTTTCATTGCCAGTGGCGTCAAACCGGAAGCAAAACTCGAATCCTCTGCTCAAAGGAATCAGTAATGAAGCAACAAATCCATAGCCCTTGAAAGGCGAAGCAAAACTGGAGGCATCCAGGGCTACCTGGAGCTCCGAGACCTTCTTAACTTGCAGGGCTGCTGCAAGGAGCCAGGAGAGGGAGCCCGTTAATTAGCAAAGCCCTCGGTGAGGCCCACAGCAAGCTGGTGGTGGGTGGCAGCGTGCAATACAACAGCAAGGAAATAAACAAGGGAAAGCTATCTCTGTCTGCCTCCCTGGCAAGAAAACAGTGGGGAGGAAATCAGTGTTTGCCACTGTAATATTTGCATGCAACAAGAAGAAACATTTACAATTAATGGAAAGAAAACTCCTTATGCAGGCTGTTGAACAGAGACCAAAATAGTGTTGGTCTTTTGGATCTCCGGTTAACGCAGCCTGAATTGTCTGGCTCTTCTACATGAATTCTCCCCAAGTCCTGGCTCCTTGACCATCCCACTACCTAAGAGCAGGGATTAAAAGAGGGAGAAAAAAAATAAATGTCCTTGTCAGATTGCAAAGTGAACATTACCAGGCGCTGAGTAGAGCAGAGATGAAGAATGATTTCAAAAAAGATAATTGAACATGTTGTAATTTGCTCTCTTCTGTGTTTCAATTTTTATCTGCTTGTAGCTCATTTTGCCACTCATGCAAGCAAGTGCGAAAGGGAGGGAGAATGCACATGGATGTGTGTGTGCAGCATTACCATGCACGTATGCAAATAAATTAATAATAATAATAAACCCACAAGCCAAAACTTCCCTGTGAGCGGTCATCAGCCAGTGGCTGAGCTCTAGTGAGCTCAGGTTAGGAAAGATGCACTGCAAGATAGCAGTTCAAGCTGCTGTAGGGCTGCTATGCCTTGGAATTGTACTGATAAAGCCCTCAGCTCTACTGGCATCCTCTGCCTGCAGTCCATTGGAGATGGAGATGACAGCCCAGTTGGGAGGAAATCCCAGCCGTGCAATAGGAGTTTCTCAATTCTGATACAATCAAAGGCCTAGGTGTCACAGCTAAGACTCTGTGAAATAGGGGCCTTTTTGAAGTAATAAGACTACTCCTATGCTAATGAATATTTATGCTGCTGACACTTTAAAGGCAAGGGAAAAGGAAAAAAAACCCATGTTCACAGCCCTCTAAGCAACAGGACTGTGTTCCACAAATCAATCAAGGTGAAGTCAGCAATCACTCACTCATTTACCTCTGCTGTCCACATTTGCTGCCAGCCTAATACTGAGTTATTCACAGCTGTCTTACATTGTGGGATTAAGATGGAGAATGACATATTGGGGCCCCAAGTCACACAGGATCATACCCTACTCTGAGTCATGTCCCTTTGACAAATTTGGCTCAATGGTTCCCAGGAAACAGCCACTGCAGATCTCTGCATTGATAGGGGCAGAAGGCTCTTTTCACACATGCAGCTAGTTATTAAGTGCCCATGGCCTTGACTTTCTCCTATCCGCTGGCACAAATTCATACCACACAGTTTGAGAGGAAGAGTTCATGTGTTCCATACCCTGCTTTCTATCCTCTCTTTCCTACTGTTAGGGTAATGGCATCATGGCCCATGACAACTAATCAATTGGCATTACAGTCTCCAGGAGATTACTGCACCTGGAGAGAGGTGGGAAGATCAGTAAAGGCACGTTCTTACAAATACCCAGTGGACTTACTGAGCCTGGCTGCACTCAGGATCAAATCAGGTTTTACTTAAACACAGGCCGGAGCACTTGTGATTTGCATGAGTAATTACAACTGATTAATAGAATGACTTGCTTAATTAAGTTTATCTCAAAAGATGCCCCTTGAAGATTCATGAACCTGAAAATTCAGAGGCAATTTCTCTTCATAAGCCTTTTTGGATTGGAATGCTTTCAGCTTGGATCACAGGATGCGTGCCTTTGCGCCTGTGTGTCTTTACTGCTCACATCAATCAAAGTGACGGAATGGATGCACAAAGGTCTCAGGACTCAAGATTCCCCAGTGACCTCAAAAGGGACTCCTGTAATCCTGAATAAGAAGTGCTGGCAACAGAAGTAATGGCTTTTCTGCCAAAAGGAAATTATTATTTCTGTCTGGTAACTTACAGCTCTGCTGAGCTTTGCCTTAGTTGGTATCTTTCACCTTCACGTGATGTTGGTTGAACCCAGTTCCAGTAGTCTGACACACTGGCAGACCAATTCCCAGTGTTTTGCCTACACAACCAATTTAGACAACACTCTGTGACAGGGAGCCCTGGTACCCTAATGTGCTGGTAAATCTACAAATACAACCAGCAGAACTATGTATACTGCGGTGGAGTTTGGGGGAGAACTCAGCACAGATGGGAATACTAGTTTTCCCAGAGTAGATTAAAGACCTGGAGACTTTTCCTTCTGGGAGTTTTTGGGGGTTTACTTTTGTTTTCCACATAATGGAAGCAACATCATGATTTGATTGCATTCGAAGTCAGAACAAAGCCGAACAACTTTGACATTTCCCGTGAAATAAAACTTTAACACACGTACAAACATTTGGTTTAGAGCATTGGAAACATTGCATTTAGATGAAATCAAGGCCTTTTTACAGTGTTTTGATTTAGGAATGATAGAACAGCATTGCAAACAAATATTACAATGGCAAAAGGCACATTCCAAAGAAAAAATGTTCTGTCAGGAAAGTCAATGGCCTTTGCAAGCATCAGCCTTGCTGAGAGGGGAGATGAGACCCGTTGCTGGGGCTTGTAAACTGTTTTCTCTAATGGTGGGTGGAGGATCCCGCAATGGTGTGAGGTCTCATAAACCAAGGAGCTCTGTAACATGAGGGACTCTGTGTTCTTACAAGAGCTTTATGGTCACTCCCTGCTGTGATATGAAAAGGGTGCAGATGTTCACTCAATATGTTTTATCAAGGGTGACGATGTGGTGGGGAACCTACATCTTTAATTCTTCTGTTAGCACCCAAAGAAGGTGCCTTCTGCACATACAGGAGGTGAGGCTGGGAGAAGAGTTGGAAGTGCTGGCAGCAGAGCAGGGAGGAATGTGTCCATTATGAGGGAGGTGGGGGGCAGAGCCCAGGCTAATAAACCCTGCTGGGTCTGTGCTGGCTCTGCATGACCAAGTGAGGCACTGAGCTGACATCTTTCTCAGGTGAGGCTTGGCTGTGGCAAGAAAGGTCGGGACCAAGCAGTCCACTGCCCTGCCCAAAAAGGCTGTTTAATGAGAGTTTGGGGCTTTTTTCTTCCATAAGGGTGCTGGGCCTAGGGATGTGCCAGGCCCACAGAATGGCCAGGCAGTAGTTAAATGTGGAAAGGCATTTGGAGAGGGGGAGGGTCATTCGTAGATGAATTAAAATGAAGTGCCAAGAGAAAAAAAGGATGATGAAAAGGGGAAAAAGTCAAAAAGATCAATCAAGGAAACAGGCATCTGGAAGAAGCAGTTATTGATCCAGCTGTTAAAGAAACCTTCTGAACCACTGCCCAGCAGCCACAGACTCCTGCCTCTCTGAGATACTTGCTGTGGTTAAGAAAAAGAGATGATATGGGACAAAGGAACAAAACCCAGGTTTTCCAATCTGAGGTTTTGTTCCCTTAGAAACCCTCAAAAGGATAAAACAGTTGGACCTCAAATGATATAGTCAGAGCAGAACAGAATATACAAGACTTAAGGATTCATTAGGTACCTATGGAAATCTTACAAAAGAGGGAAGCAAGTCTTCCCTGCCTTTGCACCTTTAGTCATCTCAAGATTTCTGGGGATGGGGGAATTAGCAAGGGAAGATTCACACGCACTCTGAGTACCACACTGTAAGCAGTATTAACAGAATTGTCAGGGGATGTTAATTTGGATTTTTTTCTCTATTCAGCATAATGTAGCTGCTTCTGCCCCTTTGTGTCTGTTTGCTTTTGCCTTTTTTGCTTTCTTTTCTTGCTCCTGGGAGCTCTGGACTCAAGTCTTGAGTGTCATCCTCTTTTCTACTCTAGATTTGCTCCATATGGGTACAGTAAGAAGATGCACCTGGTGTCAAGGAAGCTATAGGTGGTGATTTGGATTTCTCATTGTTCTTTAAATGTCAGGCCTTGCACTTCTGAAGGAAATTCTCTAAAAAAATTAATTTGTGCACTCTGAGTCACTGTTAGTCCTTTGTCTGATAAAGCAAGGCCAAATCAAAGCTCTGACTTCTAATATACTTTCAGCTTTGTCACCAGGTCCATCTTTGTAGGAAAAAGTAGTAAGAAGAATTAATCAAGAAATGCCTTTGTTTTAGTAAATGTAGAACACAAAAAGCAACAGGACTGTGATGCTGCAAAAACAGTTCTTCAGTTTGAAAAGACTGATAAAAATATCCTGCAGTTGAGCACCCATCAGAACCTTAGATTAAAAGAATCCCACACTATTGCCTACTTTGGTCACAGTAAGACCAAAAGCAAGGGCCCTCCTATGGATTCAACATATGTGTAATCAAAGATCTCAATAAATGATACCAGAAGGCCCAAACTGAACTCAAAACCTGATCTTGCTTTCAGTTTAAAGACATTGTGTTTATATGCCTGCCTGTGATTGTCACTGTCATACAATAACAGGATCCTGGCCAAGCTCATAGGAAGAAATCCCAGAATAATTTCTAAATGGGTGGGGGACAGAAGTAGCATATAGCAGTAACCTCTTAGGAAAATAAGCTTTGAAAACCTAAATCTACAGATTCAAGTGGTCACAGATCAGATTCAAAGCACAGCCGTTCATTTCTTCTTAAGCTGAAACTCTAAAAAATAGGAGAATCTGGCAACAAAAGTTTCAGGCTCTATGTAACTGGCAAGTTTGGAATACAGGTTTAATATGGCCCAGAATCAAAATATATGTTTTCCAGTTTTCTACCATTTCCAATTTAAACACAATGGCCCCCTTCTGTCCTTCTGCTTTTCTGTTTTAGCTCAGGGGATGCTCCTTCTTCAGATCACTATCAGATATTACAAGAAGGAAAAGAATAAATAACATATGAATTTTGCCTGACTGAAGTAAACAAGAAAGAAAAAGAACAGCAGAAACAAGATTGAAAAGGTTACCAAAGTTAATTGACACACTGGCCTGCAAGACTCTTTAACAGTCTCTTCTGTTCTGGTTATGAATTATTTGCCTCTGTGCAGAGCTTCTCACAAGCCTCAAAACTGCCCTTCCTCCAGTGATCTGAAAGAGATATGCCATCGCTTCCATGTGAGCTGCACAAGCACAGATGGAGCATTAGGCAGAACTGCTGTGAAAATAGCCAGAATTACCTCAAATCTATCCACACCTCCTTTTTTGTCTTCCATCCCCACACCCAAACCCACCTGTTCCTGCAGTACCTTCAGCTTTATATGCTAATCAAGCAGCTTCCTGAGCCTTGACATCTGTACCTTCTTACTCGCTCCTAAGCCCGTTAGCCCAAAATCTGTAGGTATTAACACACAACCCACGTGCCTAGCTCGAAACTGCTCATGTAGACACGTAGACAATGAAAGGTATAGTACATTTGAACTACGGCTTTAAAGATATGACAACAACTCCCTAGATGCATTGTATATTTGCAGTGGTTCCCATTTATCATGTGTGTGTTTCCCTTGTATACACTAAAGCCAAGACACATAAGGAAGCAATGCAAGAAACACCACCAAAACACAGACATGCCAGCATATAAAACAATCTTATGAATACCCTAGTTTTGCATAATATACCTTGCAGCTATCCCAAAAAAACATTTGCATTGCAGTGAACGGCACTGAGGAATATTTCCTGAGGCATTCCAACATGATACATTCGCACAGCCTTTTTAAATAACAAGATTTTGATAACAAGTGTTTTGTGGTTTGTTTAATTCTCAATCCCCTGTTGGCACATGTAGCCACACTGGAAATAACAGGATACTATCATGATGCAAGTTGGCAGTAAGGCATGGGGTGAAAGACTACAACAAAAGCAAGAGAGGGATCTGCAGGTCGAGGCAAGGCTCATCTTGACTTTTAAACAGTGATATGCTCAAGTCAGCAACAGGAGGTATTTGCAAGGCTTCTGGGTATGCACTTACAAAGGAATTTAAGTGGATAAGCCTGGAATTGTAGGAAGTGGTACAGGACAAAATCAACAGAGCTGGGTATAGAGAGTCTATGGCTGGAAGAATGAGGAGCGCAGCAAGGCATGAAGAGTTTGTTCAATGTTACAAAATATTTGACTATGGAAAGCTTATCTTCTTTATTGACTTAAACCCTGAATGAACTATTTACTGCAACTAAAACAAACATATAGGAAAGCAGAAAACAAATAAAATAAATTTTTCAGCAAACCCATCCTGTAGTGTCATTTTAGAGCAACTAACTGCTCTGAACGCTTCCCTATAATGCTCTTTAAACAGCAGTTTAGCGGAAATACGATTAATATGCTTATGAAAATAAACATGTTCTGCTGGTGTAAATCTCCACTAACACTATCAAGGTCAATAGACTTACTTTATCTGTAGCACTGAAAGGCTGAGCAATGTGGCCCATAATCTCTGCCAGAAGGAGTTGCACTTACACTCTTTAGAAAACTGCAAATGGAAAACAATAGCTAAGAAACATCAAGGACTTGAAAGAGAACAAAGAACTGGAGCTGACGAAGAGAGGGCTGGGAGTGGAAGCTCTGTTATAGGAAAGATGATCAGTAGAAGTTGAAGAGAATAAGAAAGTGGAAACTGCGAAGTGAAGGAAAACAGAAAGGTCAGCAAGGAATGGAGGAGACATCAAGCATCAAGTAAGCCAGATAGTAATGCAGTAAGAGTCATTGCAGGCCGAGGCAGTCTGCGAAGATGGGCTATCCCTATAACAGATCACATAGACTTGGACGGAGATGTCAGAGACAGACGGGCCAGGTCTTGAGTGAAAATCAGGTCAAGTAAGTAACCATCACAGCAATGAAAGATTCAGTTGAATACTGAGGGTCAAGTGAGGATATAAGGGAAAGAAGCTGAGTGACATAGGGGAAGGATGAAGCTGGCAAGGATGAGATGAAGCTTTGAAAGCACTGAGATCCAATAATGGCAAGGCAGCATGATGCTGTCTTAGACATTCAGGAGAGAGGACACAAGCTTCACAGTTAACAAAAAAATCAAACAAATACTCTCTGCCTCCTCTGGGGTTTCCTGTTGCATCATTTCCGTTTTAAATGACATAAAAAAATACTTCTAATAACCAGAGAAACACTTAGAAATTAAGAAACACTTGTTCCAGTTAATGTGTCTGAGCAGTGTGAGTGTGCACACACACGCAGTTGCCAAAATCACCCAAAAAAAAGTTTCCCCCGGGAGGTCGTTATTATGCAAAAATTACTCTAATTAGGTCATGAATATATTAGGCCATATTCAGTGCCAACAACAGCGGGAGGAAAAGGAGAGAGAGAATTGGATATGTGACATGCATACACTCCCAGTGTGGTTCGGGCGACTGGATTCCAAAATGCCATTACGAGATAAAAAGGTCACCCTGTAGGAAGGTAATTGGTACAACACTCCAGCAGCTGATTAAAGGGACCTTCTTTTCAGGGGTGGGAGGAGGAGGTGGGGTTAACATCGGATATCCCCTGACAAAGTGTATGATCTTGATCAAACACCTGCTTTTAGGACAATCACAAAAGGAAAAGGAAGAGGCTGATACCCGTGACATCTTCTTGAAGCAGACGCATTTGTTTAATAACACCTTGATTTGTATGTTTTAAGACAACATTAAAGGCAGAGGGTGTTTTCCCTCCTGTGTGTTACTCTGTCTTCAAGCATGCGAGCCTTCGTTTTCCTAGCTCCCATCACAGCTACTGCTCAGACACTGCCCACACTGTGTTAACAAAAAGTAAATGCTTTTAATGAGCCAGTAACAGCTGAGGTTACGGTACAGGGAAAAGCTACTTCTTCACCCTCTCTTCTCAAAAAATGACAGGCTTCGCAGACTGAAGCAACACAATTCCTTGCTTGGCACAGAAGACGAGCACAAAGGCTCAGAAACACCGAATACACACACTGCCTATAGAGAAATGTAAGTAAACTGGCTTGGATGGATCACAAACTCTTAAAGGCTGCGTTAAATAAGATGCCATTTAAGGTCTCAAAAGTACTGGTGGCACATGTAGAGGCTCACTTTTGTGTTTGCAAAGACATCTGGGGCCAGGACTGCAGGTGACATACCATGAGTAGGCAGGGAAAAGAGGAGAAAAAGCAGGCAGGAATGGAGGCAGTGATGATGCTGGGAGAGAGGACAGCAATAGCCGGAAGCAGGGTGCACTGGTTTTCAAACTGGCTTAGGAACCAGTTCACTTGTATGGCCTTTTCTGCTTTCCCACACTGAAATATCCCTTGCACTGTTCAACTGGGTTGTGCTCCAGTTTCGATGCTGATAGCTACTGGCCTTTTCCCATGCTTAGAAAAATGAGCAGTTGCATTTTACACTGAGTGCACAAGCATTCCTAAATGCCACCACCTATGGAGCTGAGCCACTGGTATCAGAAACAGAGAAATGCCTGGCACAGAAGGCAGCTTGGACCAACTTATCATGGACCACCCTTCCCTGCCAGCAATGCCTGGGCAACATTTAGGAACAATGATATTGCTATGGCCTTGTCCATGAAGAAGGTATTTAAGTCACACAGTAAGAGCTTGAGCTTTAATGCGCTGCTTAAGTGTTCTATACTTTAAGTGCCACAGGTTTAAGTGTCCCCTTTGGATTTAAAACTAAGGAAAATACAACTGTTAGATTGACTTACTTCCTTCACCAGCACAGTAAAAGCAGCATATACAGAAAATAGCCTCAGAATTAGCAGTTTCACTCTATGATACCCAAAGAATTTTTCAACTACACTTTTAGTACAGCTGGGTAATATTCCCATCCAGAAAGAAATATTGACGTCTCACCATTCATTCTGGTCCCCCAGCAAACTGAAGAGCTGAAATTAAACACGTATTGAACTGAGTCAAAATAAAACATTTGGTTCACTTCTATAAAATTAAGTTTTATGATTTAGGTTGAACTGACAATAAAATGAAGTCTTTCATTTTGATTTCCCAAAAGAAGGTTTCTATTTCATAAGAGCTCTTTTCCCAGAAAATCATTCCCATGGAACATTCCAAACTACCCGTAATTTTCGGCAATACAGAAAATAGCCACCACAACTCCCTACAAGATAATACTGATCACTGGAATCCACGTAACCCTTAAAAACGCATGTCTTCTGGCTAAAATACTAGTAAAAAAATAAATAGAATAAACCTTCCTTATTCTTTAGCTGTCTAGGACCAAAGCCCTGTACTTCAAACTACAACTTTAAAACACTATGAACTTCTGCAAACAGAATAGCTCATCAAATGTAAGAGGTTTATGATGTCCAGTCACTGCTGAAGCTTTAATATCTTTCTTTTTTTAATCCCTTATAGAGTTCACAGAGTGAACAAATCCAGGGAGTGGTTTGTCAATGGAGGACGGAGGAGCTCTCAATTTTAATCTGAAACAGGGGAAGTTCAGGTTAGACATAAGGAAGAAGTTCTTTACTGTGAGGGTGGTGAGGCACTGGAACAGGTTGCCCAGAGAAGTGGCAAATGCTCCATCCCTGGCAGCATTCAAGGCCAGGCTGGACAGAGCCTGGGGTGAAACGGTCTAGTGTGAAGTTTCCCCCCACGGCAGGGGATTGGAACTGGATGACCTTAAGGTTGTTTCCAAACCAAACTATTCTATGATTTTACATGCAAGTTGTTTGTAAATGTAGGCCCCTTTAAGAGAAAAAAAAAAAAAAAGTATAGAATACGTCATGCCTCACTACATCACTTAGCCAATTTATCACAAGATCATTTTAGATGATTTTTCACATGCTTTAATTACTGTACATAATCTTAGATGCTTTTATAACTTATATACCGATCAACACATCATTTTAGCTTTACAAAGTCTTGTTTATACATCGCTTTAGAAATGTGTATGAGAGAAAGAACATTACTTTTCCCCTGTACAGGTAGGAAAGACAAAGTGACTTATGTTATAGCTGCACTGAAAGTCTGTGGCAAAGAAAGCAGTTGTTGTTTTTTTACAAGCAGAAGAGAAATTAGGAGGAAATAAGAGATATATGCCTAAAACCTTTGGAGTAGAGATGTCTCCCACAGCTGCTCCCTGACCCTTTAACATCTTCACAGAGGCTCCAATCAGCCTCCTCCTCTTGCACCTGCAAGCCAGAAGCACTTTGTAGGAAATGGGGGGTACGCAGACAGGCACAACAACCCTGTACATAGATACAGGTGCTGTGGGGATGCTGACAGTGTTTCAGAGCTGAGGGACAGGCAGAAGGACAAAGAAGTCTATGGCAGAAGCAGAAGAAGTAACACTGATTCCCTTTCGCGCACTTAGACTTAGATACTTATACACTGACCTCTGGAGGAGCTGGTAAGGAGATGGGGGGGACTTCTGTTAAAGGGTGAGGTTTGTTTATGTACAGATTTAGACTTTTCTAATGTCAGTTTCAAACTTCCTTTGTAGCAAATGCTCAACACAGCAGTCGTTAAAATATTTGGCCATCTGTTTTTCTAACCAAGAGGGCCAATATCACCCATTACTAGCAACCACTTTTATTTGAACAAGAATGTGAATCTACACTACCCTGCCATACCTGGGTCAATAGTTGTTTGCAGATCACAGGAGTGAGAGAGGGGAATTCTCTGATGAGAGAGACAATGCTATCTGAAAGGACAATTCCTTTCTGTCTGCATGAGGTATGGTGCCTTGTGTCCCAAAGGGCACTCAGAACCTTGCAGTATGTGCTCTGGGTAGTGCCAAAGTCCTGGGCATACAGAATCATAGAATGGTTTGGGTTGGAAGGGAACTTCAAAGCTCATCTAGTCCAACCATGCAATGAGCAGGGACATCTTCAACTAGATAAGGTTGCCCAGAACCACATCCAGCCTGGTCCTGTGTGTTTCCAAGGACTGGGCATCCACCACCCCTATGGGTAACCTGTGCTAGTGTTTTACCACCCTGTGTAAAGAATTTTTTTCTTTACATCTCCCTTTCCTCAATCTCCCTTCTCTTAGCTTGAAACCATCACCCCTTGTCCTATCACAACAGCCCTGCTTAAGTACCAATACAAACATTTCTAAACCCAGTCAGCTCAAAGGACAGGCTGGCATGGAAACTGATCATACAGCCATACCACGCGGCAGTTCATGCTTTCAACATCCCAATGCAATAGCTGGGCAGATTTGTAATCCCAAGCACTGATTTCTCCAAGTCTTCACAAGAAAGGACAAACTGTGATCGCCTCCCTCCAAAAACATCAAAACAGTATAAACAGTCCCTACAGCGTTCAGCATCCCTGTATCACTGTCTTAAAACTACAGTTATTCCATAAGTATAAAAGGAAACAAACTGGAAGGGCTTGTGGGTCAGTAGAGGGTTCAGGAACCACTACCTCATGCCTTGTTCTACCTTACCTGTCTAGCTGACTGACTGTCTTCTCTCATCATCTGTTGTTTCCTGTCGTAGGCTAGATAGAGACGTTCCGAGACAGCGAATACTTTTTGTTCTCTCCTGTCTATTTAAGCTTCTGTGAGCACTAATACTGACAGCTTTTGAAAGCACACATAGGAGGGAGCATTTGTTCTCTATTAACTATGTTGTTATGAGACTGCCTGTGCTGTGCCATTCCCTATCACGTGGGATTTTGTATTACTGACATGTAATTTACATAATTGAAGTATACAAAGAATATAGATGCAGGAGCTATACTGAGTACCCCAGGAGTGGACATTTTGGACTGAAATAATGAAAACTGGTGGGCTTTCTACAAAGATCTAATAGGTATATTCCACTTTAATTCCAAGCTAGTAACTGACAGAGCTGCTCCCTTCCCATAAATGAAAGTCTGAATTGATGTTCCTGTTTGGTTCCATCTATAGACTGCAGAGTATAAACGTGTTAGCATGGCTCTACTGCTCATCTGCAGATACGGAAGCTTTTGCAACTTGCCTGCATGGGTGCTACATGTGATAGTTTGCCTCCAGTTCTCTGATGCAGAAGTGACTGATAACCTGTGTGACATAGTCCACTGGTGAAAACACCCATAAGCAGGGTGAAACAGCTACAGTATGGTGTGCTTGTATAGCTCCTTTTAGGCACACCATTCTGAACAGCTTTCCAAGAGCCTAAAAACAAAACATGGCCCCAGAAGAGTATTAAGTAATAAATGACTGTAGAAGGGGAAAGACAAAGTGGCAAGGCAGGAAAGAATCAGGGGGATAATCTCAGATAAAACCTTAAATGAGACTAAGTCAACAAGTGGGGAAAGTATAAAATGGTTAATCTAGACAAGATCAAGAGTGGATTTACAGTGGGCAGAGAGCAAAAGGGCTGAACTTCTTGGTCCTAAACTGGTGAGCACTACAGAGATGTAGTATAGTCTCTCCACGATGGTTGCCTCTGCCTTGAGTGTTTTCTGGATAGGGCAAGGCTTCAGATGAAACAGTCATCAGCATTTGATTGGCACTGCCCTCAAAATCTGTATCTTGTGCACTCATTGAGACTAAAAAGCGCCACACATGCAGAAAAATATGTTTAAATAACCCCAACAAGCTACATGCAAAAGTTTTCTCCATCATTTTCCAACTCTTTGCCTGCATCTGATATTTCTTAGTGTTCCTTTACTTCCTAACGAAATTGCATCTCAGCATAAAAGTAATAATAGATGTAGATCATTACTGTGCTTCAGCAAGAACTGGGCTCCAACATCATAAGCAGTGTTAGAGAAATCCTTGGGGTTTGAAAATTAAATCTAATTTCTAATCTATTAATCTTATACTGAAAATAAATAAAAACTTCTCACCAGACTCATGGCTTGTGTCTCTGCTGCTGACTTAACCCACCCTACACATCCAGAAGTTAAGGGGAAACTCCAAAATCTGATTAAATTATGCTCTCATCCCACTCTCCCTCCAAAGTCCTTATTCCACCACAGACAGGCACATGTAGCCCGTTTCTTCTATTAAAAAGTCTTAATAGCATTTCTACTGCAGGACTGAAGCTAACAGAAAATACTTGCTTGTAGTGCCCTGAGATCACATCCAACTTGTACAAATAATGGGGGTTAAAATACTTTTCAGGCTCAGGGTCACAGCAAATATTCCTGTTGCTATATTGGCTGAACATCCCATATGTTTTCCTCTGTTTTGCAAGTGGGGAGCAATGTGCTTCACAACCATAATCAAATCAGCATTTTCAGAATCTACCATGTCTGCTATTTCCATCAAAAATGGATTTGACATGTACAAACACCGGTTTGGCTGTAGCATCCTCACATAAGTTTTCAAAGGGAACCAGTACCATTTTCTGAAAATCTATGCCTCTCTTGCTCAAGGACAGTTTTTCCTGTGCTGCCAACCTGGTCTCTTTTAGTGCACTGACCTCTATTTCTGACACTTCAGTATTTTCCTCAGTATCACTGTTCATTTGAGGAACAGTGGAGAAAATACCTCTGACCTCTCTCAGAGTTTTCAATCCCTAAATGACCTTCATGTATCATTTTAATCATATTTCCCATAACATATTTCAGATCTTCATCCTCGTGCCCTTAAACAAAATCCTTTGCAGGACTGAGAACTTCTCCTTAATCCTAAAAGAGACTGGGCACATAAACTTCCAGCCAATAATTCCACTAATCTTCTAAAAGGTCTATTCTGTAATTATAGTATGAGAACAACTCCTCGTCTTTTCCTGAGACTAGGAAGGTCGGTTTTGTTTGGTTTATTGACATATCCCTGTCTGTGTGCTTTCCTATAAAACTTCCTTACAAATGCTTGAGAGTATAACCGCAGCCACAAAACCTCTTCCTTTACTATTCAGTTTGCAAATCATGCATTTGCAGTTGGGCAGAAGAAGTAATTCCTCTGTGCCTGGCAGGGGTCTGCCCAGTGCTTCCTGGAAACTGCAATGAATGGCTTGCAGTCACTTGCAGCTAATACCAGCCTCCAACAAATGCATCCGGGAGATTTGTCATCACCATGAGCTAAGCTAGGACATCTTTCTCCACTTGTATATACTGAGATTCAGGTTTTGCTGCAGCTATGGTACATAACTCATTGGCCTCCAGTTTTTAACACATTATATAGATAAATGCTTTACTACCTGCTCTGGTAGCTTCATATTTAACATTACTTACTATTCCTCCCAGTCATTAATTGCCATTTATCTCTCAAACTCTTCATGAGAATGTGAATTGTATCTCAAATGGGCATCTTTACATGAATATGATCCCAGGTTGCTGATCTGGACATCCATACAAAGCCATATATTTCTGAAACTGTATGCTTCTTTGGTCCATTAGGGTAGGCATATTGTTGACAGCCTGTATCTTCTTCAGATCTGTCTGTACACGCTCCCAGTTACTATCTATCCCAAGGAATTTACACACTCCCTCAGTGTGGCAAGCATTCACATTAGTTTCTCCAGCATCACCACAAAATACAGTTTTTCAGTGGATGCCAAATACAACACAAATTGGTGCGGTTTCTTCGATCTGCCAAAGAAGACTGTTGGTGGCATATACATGCTTTCTTTTCTCAAGAGTACAAGCCAGACTTCTGCTGATGCTTTAATCATAGACAGATACTTGGAATTAGTCAACAACTCTTGTAAGGCAATGGAAATTTTTGCTCTTTGAATATTGCTTTAATTATGTGGGACATAGACACAGGTGTAGGGAGCCATCTGCCACTCTGTTGAATTTTCCAATTCCCATGTGACTCCCAGAGCCTACTTATCTCCCCTTTTGTTTCTGTTTTTTAAGGGAAAAGATTTTCTTAAAGGAGGGGTAAGAGCTACATGCCTTTGCCACCTCCACCTATGGGGATCTTGTTTTAATTCCAAAAGGACATCCTCAATCTTACCCTTAATTATTTGTTTCCCTCCAACAGATCCATCATATAGATGCCACCAATAACCTGATAACATTTTACTCAACAATAGCGAGCTTTCCTCTATCACTATGGGAAATCTTATCTTTTCCTCACCATCTTTTACAATACAAGAAAGATTGGCATCCCTGTATTTGTCAGCTGAGTGCATTGATTTCCCCTGTTTTTTCTTGCACATCTCAACTCAGGATGGGCAAAATTTTGTTTTCTGAGGCGATAGGAACATGGCCAAGTCATTAGCTGAGGGTTTCTTTTCCCACATTGGAGATTTTTTACTTTGTTGAGCCCAATGTACCATGGGACTACTGCCTGAGAGGCCAAGCAACTTGCCTTAGGAAGTAGTACGTTTAATGTAAGTCTTGAAAACCAAAGACCCTTCATTCTGAAGCCAGTGTTGAACCTGCTGACATAGTTCTTGTTAAACATTCAATTGATATACTGATGAGGAGAAACTGGAACAGGACAAGGTGAGATTTCTCTCTTCTGAAGTGTCATTCTAGTGGCAAAGCCATCATCGGCTGATTATGAACCCACCTCTCATTATCATACAAGTAAGTAAAAAGCACTCTTTTTCAAGTCAAGGTTTAAGTCAGGTTGACAACTAGAATTTGTTCTCTAATTTTTCAATATTTTAATCTTTTTGGGGGTTAAAAAATATTAACAGCTTTTTATTTTTTGAAATTTTTGAGAAGTGTCTGATGTTTCTTCATGTCCCTCTGTTAACCCAATGAAATCACATTACATCACAAAATCCAGAACTTAAGTAGATTTTACTGACTATCCTCCAGGCAGCTTCACTGTTCATTTCTAATCCGTGTAGAGTACTTAAATACCACAGTGATAAGTGTTTTATACAGGCATAGAGACAGATTTTGACATTGGTTCACAAAACAGACAGTCTTCAAGGGCAGCAATTGTAGAATCTCTAAGAAATTGCCATCGTTCAGGAAACAAGACATGATTGTCCATCACTGTAGCTGATGGAGAAAATAAAAACTTGTGGAATATAGTCTGTGACAGCACCTATCATTGGTGATTTTTTTTTTGCCTGCCACATCAAAGATAGTGAATGATGTATAGAAGACAGTGGATTTTTTTGCTGACAGATAGTTTTCCAAGCTCCTAATGGAGTGCAGATACTGTTTTTCAGTTCTCTCTAGCCTTGCCAACACTTTAATTTAGTATCGATATTTAATTTGTTCCTTTAATTTAGCAATCTGGTGACCCTTCAATCCCACTTACTGAGAATTTAACAAATTACATCTTCATTTAATAATGGAAGAGGAAAAACTGAAAGTGAAATAAACTGAGAAGTTTAGTTCTAGAATCTGTGAAAGTTGCTAAGAGATAAAAGCACTTCCCATTCCCTTTCTTTACAAGAAGCAAGAAATCTCAAAATAAACAGCTGAAGGTGCCACAAATTTTACACCATCCATGGTATAAGCACTGCATTATGCCAAGGAGAAAGAAATATGCATTTCACCACTGCAGAGAGAATCTAGCCACTGCTCACAATAAATGCTCTAATGCAATGTTGAAACATCAGTAGGTAATGTCAAAACTAAAGCCAGAGGGTGCCAAATTCTTAGATTTTCCTGAAAAGGAAAGAATGAAAGAAAGATGATAAAGGAAATACTAATTGGCATGTTCAGATTTCAAGAGTCTTAAGACCTGGAATCTGCACTGTCAGTTCTAGGAAGTGATTCTCACCCTTTCTTTCAAAAGGAAAACTGAACAAAGAGCAGGCAACTCCAGTGAGGTTCTTCTGATCATCCGGTTTTCTATTTCCCAAAATAATGAACATCTCTAATCCAAAAGTTACATTAACTACTGAAGTTAACTATAATGATTTAAATGGCCCCTTTGCCAACTATTTTACTGTTGGGTTACTTTAGTGGTGTCAGCTTCTTTCATAGTCCCAGATCATCAGTTAAGAAATTGTACAGCAAAATAAACAACATACGGAAAGGTGCTGCCCACAATACATTAATTTTATATCTGATTCATACAGCTCCTCATTTAAATTAAGCTGAAACATAGTTTCCTCACTGTCAAAATAAATTTTGCACAACACGAATGTGCCACCTGTAATTGCTGTGCAGAGACCCCATTATTTCTGCTTCAGAAGGTTCATTTTTCCAGAATAGCAGGTCTTTGGTTTGATGGTCATTTTATAAGTTGGCAACTTCAGCTTTAAAGGGTTTTGATTTTGTTTTTCCTTGTATCAAAGCAAACAACTTCAACAGGCAGAATGACTGAAATTCTCATTGGAAAGGAACCTTGCAGGTCATTTAGTGTAATATCTCACTCAAAATTCGATCAAGTCAGCTGTGGATTTGTCCAGACAAATCTTAACACCCTCCAAGGATGGAGATACTGCAACAATCTGGGTATCTTCTCCTGTGCAATGCTTCCCCCTCAGTGAATGAGTTTTTCCTCAGTCTTGTCCTAACCCTGCAACTCATGTGCACTGTGCCTTGTTTCATCATTCACCATTACTGGGAAGAGTCTGGCTCTGCTGTCTTTGCCACTCAAAAAGTAGCTGTTGGCTACCATTTGCTCACTCCACTGTCTCATCTTCACCAGATTAAATGAACAAAATTGCCTTGATTTTTCCTCATCATCCATACTTTCTTGGGTCCTGACCAACTTGTTTTCTGTTTCCCTGGACCCTGCCTAGATTTTTAACATCCCTGGATGGGGTGTAGTCTAAACTGGATAGAATACTCTGATGCAACCTCAGCATGGCTGCACAAAGGAAAAGAGCATTCCTTGGTCTGTCAGCCACACTTTGCAATACTGGGTTACATTAAGATGGTTGTCTTATTCTGCTGCCTCATACTCAGGTTGGTGTTTATTACCTTAAATCCCAGGTCCTTCCCAGATAGGCTGCTGCTCAAAGAGATGGTTCCTAGTTTGATAACGGATTTTTCTGCCCCACATGCAGTGTTTCCTTGCTGAACTTCATGGCACTCCTGTTAGCCCAGTTCTCTAGTTTCCCAAGGTCTCTCAGTGCCATCTCAGAACCGCACATACATGATGCCCAGTATCCTTCAATGCAATGTTTTTCAGACAAAAATCACAAGATCCCTCCTTGCTAATCAGGAAAAGCAGTAGTGAGAACAGTACAAGGTAAAAGGTAGATGTGACCACTGGAGTCACTGCCATGAAAAAGATACAGCAAAGCTAGGTAAACACAGCTCCAGATGGACTCTCCTCCTCATAAAAGGCAAAGCAATGAGCAGCAGAACATTAGGAGCAATGAAAAAGCCTTCCCACCTCACTTTAATCACAGTATCTCCATGCTGTAAAAGGTTGGTTGTGGAGGAGATGGAACAAGTTGATGTCACTTCAATCTCCTGGAATGTACATGGTGTTACACAACACCTTAAGCCCTTTCTATCACTTCCTTCTTCTAGAAAGGGCTGTCACTTAGAAGATAAAATATATTTACAAATTAATTAACTTTAGCCAGTGACTGAAGAATTAGCTTTCCACTAGCAGGGGTTCTGAGTGATAGATACACAGAACCCTGGAGGCCCTTCTTGCCTCCCAAACGTGAATGTTCAGTAATGCACCACCTTCCCCTTCATCAGTCTTGTTTTCTACACTGTCAACCCTTCTTTTCTCAAAGCCGATGGAATTTGCTTTAGTAGATGAAGGTACATGTGTTCTGAGGAGAATATTTGCTTGCCAAGAACAGCTCATAAACTCATTAAATAGAGGCTCATTATACAGCAGAACAGTGAAAGGCAAAGCAGAGTTGTTGGTAAGGACAGAAGCATGGGATCAGCTGAGAATAAGACTGGAGCCTCTGATACGTAAAATGGTTTCTGACTTCAGGACCTGAAGCAAGAGGCAAGCCTGTGCTGGAGAGTTCACGGCACAAGCTGTATATTACGTGGTTTGATAGTTTCATCTTGTTCTTTCTCATGTGAAGTGCAAGCTGTTTTTCAGAGGGATTGTATTTGCACAGCTAGGGGGATGTTAAAGAATACAGACTTGTATACAACAGCGTGGGAAGAAGAGGAGACTGTTCTGGTGGTGTTGATGAATATGAATGTAGGTTACTGCTACAAACACTGCTGCAGAATTCCGTCTCAGCAGAAAAGCAGAGGAGAGCTCATGGCCCCAGTTCTTGGTCAGTCATGCAATAAAGCTTCATGTGGTAAGAATGCTAAACAGGCCTTCATCATACTCTTCTTTTTCACACTTCCTCTCTGGAGTGGGAAGCCATAATAAGCTTATTCTTACTCTACAACTTATTAAAGCTGCAAAGCAGAGAACCAGGCAATTTAAGCTACCAGCAATTCATGTAGAGGAGACCTTAAAGATTAGTGACACTCCAAGGATATAACAGACTATAAATAAAATAAGCTTTGCTTGAATTAAAGAACCAAATCGGGGGAAAAAAGCAAATAAAATTCCAAATTCATTTGTCAAAGAAAATATTCAGTATTTAGTAGAACAAAATTCATCTTCAAAATCAAGCGTTGGTCCAATCTGAGGTTTCTGAGGGTTTGCTTATATCAACTACAGAACTAATATATTTTGAGACACTTCTTGCAAGAGTTGTGGTTGCTTGCCATAATAACCTAACCACACTTGAGTGTTGGTAATTAGTTTTTTCTTTGTGAACTCTCTCCACGATTTGAAATAGCAGCAATGAGTTTTCTTTGTTTCCTTTTCTATATTGTTAGCAGAAGTCAAAATGTCCTATGAGATAGCTGCTGTGTTGTACTTCAGAGCTAGGTAATGAGACTTCCTTTATCTAGTATCTGTACTTTCTTATTTAGCAGAAGGTATTTATGTGTTGTTCTTTTTACATTTAGAAAGGTCATTTAAACAACAGTTGTGTAGGCAGCTTCTGACAAATAATAATTCAGAGCTAGAAATGGGGTGGACAGAAAAAGTCACCCAAATGCCAATATTCAGCACACTGTAATGAGTGAAGCAGCACAGTGCGGTAGATAAGGCTGACCTCAGTGATCCATAGGTGATTATAGTTAGGGGAGGCTATTCCCAGGACAGAAGGATTAGAAAGACAAGCTGCAGTAAGTGTAGTTGCAGTTAAGTTTCCCATTGTCCAGCCTTCCTCTCTACTGACAATAACTAGCTGTGTGGCAAGGGGTGAGGACCACAGTACCACAGGCTCTTCAGCAGCATCATTGGCAATTTAATTAGTTGTGAAACTTTGCACTGCAGTCCAAAGTACTCCTGTGGCAAGACCCCTTTGTCAAAGATAGGCAATACAGTGGTTTATATAAATGACTTAAATTTAGAGGTAGAGCTTATTCCCAGGCATCTCACAAGCACACACACACAGAGCCTTTCTCTTCCTGTCAACTGAAAACAGGATGCATTAGCACTGAAGTTCACCACAGGAAGAAAAGGCATGGAAAAAGAGAAACAGGTTGTGCTTGTACACAGGCAAGTTTTCAGCAGTTTCCATACATTTTTACTACAATTTAGGAACCATATTTACCTAACATGAACTGAAATCTGTTAGTCTCTGCCCTTTATCAGCAACACCACTGGTATGACTGAATTAGAATTAAATTACACTTGTTTGTAGGAACAGTCTATATTTCTCCAGAGGCCATCCAGTAAGACTAATAGAAATTAGACTCTTGAACTGAAGAGTAGTAAAAATGTACTGAGAAGCATGAGATCCAGTGCTAAATCAGTGATGGAAGTACAGGAAAAGGAAGGAAGAGATTTACCAGGCTGTTGCTGTAAAGGCTGGTAAAGTAGCTAATGCATCAGTGGACATTAAGAAGCAAGTGAAACACAATTATACTTTCCGGAGTAACATCAAGCAATAACAATTTCCACAATGGTGGATTAAACCGCCACTTGGAGAGGTGTTTGAGACAGGAGGGAAGGGAGAGGTGGTAGTCTGACAGGCTGTCAATGGTAGCTCATTATGTATTTTTGACCACCAGCCCCTTGCGGAGAGGGAAAAGCAGCCACCCAGCCAGGGCAGGTATATAATCTGATTGATGCTTCACATAAGTGGCTTTCAAAAACTTCACTGAGCATGAAATCTCATCATTAAAGTTTATGTCCTGAGTGAGTGGGGAAAAGAAAAAGAAGGAAAGAGACCAAACCAAAGGGAACCAAAGCTGACAGAATGATGGCAAATTTACAGCCAGGTATCTACTTAAGCATGATTCCCAAAGCTAATCAGCCAACACCAAAACAGGCTTCTGGTTCTAAAGGAAACTGAAGAAGAGACTCAACCTCTCTCCCTGTGCAGAAACACAGAAGAAGCCAAGAGTAATAAAATCAAAACCCATGGGGATCTCTGGAACACAAGTATCTATTCTGTTTTATTCCATAGTGCTGTAAGAGTCTTTGATAATCAGGCACAAATAATCTAGAGTATATGCATTAATTCCAAGTTTAACCCTCTACTTTTCTCTGGCTATGGAGCAAACATTCAATGCTTAAACAGTTTCTAAATCCTCAGTTCCTGTATGTTTATCTGCTTGATAGGAGATTGAGATGAAGGGTAGGGGATGGGACATAGTCATGACAACACTGCATCCAAAAGACTTTTCCTACCAGAGACAGGGATTGTTAAAACTTTAGGAATGAAAAAGCCTATCAAGATCACAAAATACTGTTCCATAGCTAAGTCTCAAAGGACTGAGGAAGAGTGGAATATTTCAGCAATATTCATCTTGATTTGAAAACAAATTGGTCTGCCTTGCTTTGCTCCCGTTTGTGTTCTTGGTGTGCTATTATTCTAGCTAATGAGTTTACTGGCAGAAATGTTCACTGAAACAGCAATTTTTAGTGGCCGTTTGAGATTGCTTGTGAAGAGTGAATTTAAAATTCTTAATCATAAGCATTCACTGTATAAATGTACTTCAAAGGCCTAGGCTTATCCCACCAGGGACTAGCACTGCCCTAGGTAACCAGTGTGTGCAATCAGAGCTAATCAGTCAGATCTGATTTCAAATATTCACAATAAACAGATCATGGACAAGCTGCAAGTCAAAAATTATTCATAGAAATTATCTGACAAATGATTCTGAGTGCTGAATAATTCAAGAAGATCACACATTGTTCACAGACAATTCCCAAAGAGAAACAAGGGTGAAATTTGTTTTTATAAGTTCACGATGGATTCTTCATCTAAAGCTGCGCAAAACACCCTGATGAATAAGGTTAGCTTCAGCCTCGCAGTTATTTCTAAAATATGAACACGGGAATTTTAAGGAGGAGGCACGGGTTTTGGGGTGCTCCATTTTCAACTAGCCAAGCAAGCATCCTTCTCCAGCATTTTTTCAAGGAACAAGAGGAACGTGAATGTGTGAAGTATGTAAGGTACAGTTAACGGCATTGCTACCTGTGCAAACAATCTGAACAACTCTTTAGTGATGCACAGTCGTTTCTGGTGGTGTTTGGCTTTAGAGACTAGCAAGATTGTAGTATTCACTCACTTCCCAGTCTTCTGCCCATGTGTTACTGATCCTTTCAAGAGGCCAAAAAAAAAAGATAGAGTTGCCCCACTCACCACGGATAAGCATTCACTTCTGAAAAAGAACTTGGCTGCTGAAGGAAAAGTGATGCTGTGGGTTTGTTTTTTATTTATGAAGAAATGAAAAATCTTCTGTCGAGCTAATGCAGTGGGGCATTCAGGGAAGCAAACTACATATGAACATGTTCGAACTCTCTAGTGGCTCTCAAGAATGCTATACTAAATGAGTTACAGCTGACAAAGTCCCTCATTTTATGTCTATTGTTATGTCTTTGGAAAATGATGATCCCTCGCACCCCACCACAACTGGATCCGAATCTCTGAGCATCACCTGCACCCAAAGACTTGGATGAACAAGAGTCATGAACACAGAGAAAAGTACAAAGTTTAAAAAACGGGACATAAAAAAAAGGACTGACTTGTTTAGTCTAGGAAAACCTGAGGTATGACATGATAGCAGTCTTTCATTATGTAAAACACAGCAAAGACAGTGGTGATCAATTGTTCTCCATGTCAGCTGAGGATAGAACACAACATGATTAATTTAATTTGCAACTGAGCGGAACAAGATTAGATGATGCTCAAAAGAAATTTCTATCTGTAAAAGTAAGAACCAGAAGTTCATTACCTCAGGCACTTGTAGTCTCTCTTCCAGGAGAGTTTTGCTTTTAAGAACATTTCTGACGAACTCTGATAGAATGGCCTAAGCAACTTGATCCTCACCTGAGCTGCAGGATGGACTAGGAAACATCCTGGGAGGCCAGCACTCCCATAATCTCTTTAAGCTCTGCTCTCACAAAAGTCTCAGCCTGCCTTCTAGGGAGGTGCATGGGGGGTGCTCCACAGTGGGTAGAAAAGGTACTATTGTTGCAGTCCAAATCAGAATGTCCCTCTCTCCAAACCCAAATCTTGCCACTGCTGCCTACTTTGACTTACTGTAAGGAGTGCAGTTTTCAGATGCAATGCAAAAGATCATAGAATCATAGAATTTGCTAGCTTGGAAAAGACCTTTCAAGATTATCAAGTTCAATCATTACTCCAGCTGCCAAGGCCACCACTAACCCATGTCACTGAGGGCCTAATCTACAAATTTTGTGGACACTTCCAGGGACTGTGGCTCCACCACAGCCCTGGGAAGCCAGTTCCAATGCCTGAGCACACTTTGGGGAAGGAATTCTTCTTCGTATCCACTTAATCCTTTCCTGGTGCAGCATGAGGCTGTTTCCTCTTGTCCTGTCACTTGTTACTTGGGAGAAGAGACCAACCCCACCACGCTACAACATCCTTTTAGGTAGTTGTAGAGAGTGATAAGGTCCCCACTTCTTCAGAATAACCCCCCCCAAGATCTCTCAGCAAAGGGTCACCTTGCCACCTAAAAAAAGTAGAAGTGCCTACCACAGAACCTGAAGATGAATCAAATTCATCTGCAGAATGCTTTAAATGTAAATTCTGCATGAAAGGAAATAAAAGGCTGTTTTATGGGAGCACCTATTCTTTCCTCACCAAATCAACAGGCAGAAGTACCTTAGACCCTAGGAGGAAAGAAGATTGAACTAAAGAGAGTAAAAGATTGCAACTCACATATATCCTTGCAATTTTTTTTGGCACAGATTTAATTGTTGACACACACAGACATACCGCAGCTGCCGTTCAAAGTCTTATCACGCCTGCATGCAGATGCCTGCTGCTCTGAAGAGCCATTCACCAACACGCCAGCTCTAGCGAAGACTTCTTCCAGACTTTTAAAAACTATCCTTATCTCTCTTTGAACACAGAGCACCTCAGGTTGCCAAGGTAACATTATATGTTGCTTTTCTAACAACCAGAACCTTTCCCAAGTCTAGCTAAGCGAATACTCTCAAGTCTAGAAGAGCAAACGGAAGCTCTCAGGTTTCTCCCTTCTTATGCTCTACTGATTTTGAACCCACTTGCATAGCTATGAAGAACCTTTCATGCATTCTGGATCCCTGCTACTGCTCTAACACGCAGTTAAATATTTTATACATTCTAGACTGCATAACCCCCAAGGATTTATTCATGTTTGCAAGTTTTCTTCATTTTAGTTGTACCTCAACCTCTGAATTGTTATTTATGCACAAATATGTGGTTAATGTTTTAGATTTTGGGGATGACAGTTCTAAGATCACAGGGCCAAAATAAAGCACATCAAGATATTTATACTGAACAAAACAGGAAACATTTCCAGACCTGGAACTCTATTCCTCTCTATAATCCTGGCATAAAAATACCTTCCTTCTCACAACCATCTATTCCTCTAGTTCTTGCCCATAGTGCTCTAAGTACAAGAAAACAAGTGTCATCAGTGTGGCTTCTGCAGGATGCTCTCTGAAAATTTCCAGCCTTGCATGTGAATGAGCATATCCTGATTTGCAAGGAGTGTTAAGAGTGATATACCCCAGCCTGTGAGGGCTCACAGATGAGCACTATACTTCTGATTAACTCAGTTTTGCCCTGGGTCAGAGGTATTCTGTCTCCATGTGTGTCCTGGTTTCTTGGTACTTAGTTGCCAGCTGGGGCTAAACTACAACAGTGTAGAACAACTGCTTTTGCTGAGTACCAACAGATCCGAGTTCCTGACTTGTTTCTGCCTGAGTTAGATGCCTGAGCAAGAAGCTCATTAGACCAATTCTGCCATTCCCAGCCAGTCAGATACAACACAACTGCTGGCTCTTTGAAAACCTGGAGTCCTGCTCTTGATAGGGCTGAGGATTTCACCCTGCCATTTTTACTTACATTTGTTGAAAACAGTACTGTACAAACTGCATGAAATGATCATAAAAAACAAGTCTGGCTGCTGTGACCGTGTCTACTCAGTCTCCCACCTGCATCAATATCAAGTTAAACTGGACTAGCAGCAATTTTCAATGTATAAGTTAGCAGTGCTGTAGACAATGCTTCTGAGTGTTTCCAGGTCTAATGGGTAAAATATTGTTCTCCCTGCAATAATTATGAGTTCTATATTATTCTGAGGAAAATTGCTATAGACAATACATAAACACATCAATGCTGTGATCACATGATGACTGGTGCAATGACTTTTGGGTGAAAAGGTTCAAAGCCACCATAGTTACAATATGGCTGATAAAATCTGCATGCTTTTCTACCAGTCTTGTATATTCCTGTGAGGTTACAGGATGCTGGAAGGAGCTAACAGAAAAGGTTCAAAACCACAATAGTTACAATATGGCTGATAAAATCTGTATGCTTTTCTACCAGTCTTGTACATTCCTGTGAGGTTACAGGATGCTGGAAGGAGCTAACAGTCTGAAAATAACCTTCATAACTAATTATGTTGCAGAACCAAAAGCCAGAAACAGTCCTTCCCTGTGGCTGGCTGACTGTCCAAATCTACAGACAAGCTAGTGTGTGGAAGAGAAAGGGGAGGAAAAAGATAATGATGTATAAGTAAGATGTTGGGAAAGTTTCAGAGACGTTAATACCTGACAAGTAAGTCACTTGTGCTCTTAACATGTCTGTCAGGCTGAGGTATTTTGCAGCCAACTCAGAATTCATTGGAATATTCCTACCACCAACATGTCAAAATCTTCAAATGGCCTCAAGCTCAGCCCTTGCAGAAGAAACCTTACTCTGCAGGTGATGAAGACATAGGACATGCAAGTGATACACTGGGAAGCTCAGTGGTCCACTGGGGCTGGACTGGGATTGCACTGAGAATGCTCTTGGTGTCTACCCAGTGTAAGACACTTCTACACACCCTGAACCAGGTAGAAATAGGGATCGCTCTGCTGTCAGTCCTGGGATATGCAACCAGCTCTGAACTGATCTACAGTTGCATAAGATCCTGTGTCAGCCTCTTCTAAATGAAAAGCACTGTTAAAGGCCTAAGAAGTTAAGGAGCTGTGTGCATTGCAGCAAATGCAGTTACTCTGCTGAAAACTCTTGCCAGGTTTACCTTGGTGGATAAAAATTCAAGATATTAATTGGAATAAGGGGGGTTGAGGGAACAAACTGTGTAAAATAAACATACACCAGATTTCTACATACAAGTGACAGCTTATAGGCATTTGAACTCAAGTTATCTGAAGCTTGCTTCTACTCCCATTGGTTTGCTCAGCCAGTGGCTCCTCTTTGGGTCTAAAAAGGGCCACACCATGGATACCATTCACATGGCATTTCCAGTCTTCAGTACTACTTGGATTACTCTGAATACTTTCTCAATTCCAGCACTGTTCATCTGCTTTAAGCCCTTCTGAATCTTGTCAAATTCCCCAGAGCATTTTCATTCTGTGAATTGGCTTTTTTTAAGACGTATGAAGAGCAACAACAAAAAGTGAACTGTTACCATGTAAAACCCCTTTGGCTTAAACATGAACTTTTTTCAAGCTGAATATAGAATACACATAGAGAGGGGGGAACTGAGCAGGGTTGTTAAGAGATGTAAAGCAAACAAGTGGATCTTTTTGACACCCAATGAATTCATAAAGATTTTTGTTCCCTTCTCCTTAAAGCCACTCAGACTGCAGAAATCAAATACAAATGCATACTGTTTCTGTAGCTAAATGACCACTCCTTAAAGGACAGAAAAGGATGGAAAATCTTATTAAGAAGCTGAAATCTTGGAGTCACTTGGCATTTCCCCACATGATGGGAAGAGAAGACAGGAGTAACTCCAGACAGGGGCCTTAACATTCAGGAGAATTTACAGTACCTAGAAGGTCCTAGAGAGCTGAAGTGGAGACCAGGTTGCAGTCCTTTCTCTCCCACCTCTGTTTTTAGGTTGCTGAAGGATTTACTGAACTCCTTTTGTCCTAATTTATGCTTATTTTGACACAGAGCAGCAAGGGAAAGAAAAAGAAGAAAGTGCTAGTAAGCTAGAATAAGTAACAACCTTTCCTTCCAGTTATTTCCCTGCAATTATTATGCAACATCATTCAAACCATCTGAGGAATGAAATGGAACCAAGAATTTTCTCAAAAGCTGTGGTTACTTCTTCCATAGCCGACTGTGGTCCTCAGACTATGTATTGTTTATTTTGCATACCCATCAGTGATCAGACTAATACCAAATGTCTCACTTTGCTGCTTACTTACAAAAGGAAGGTCCTGTCACCCACAAAACATGCCTGGCTTCTTGCATGTTAAACAGGTACCTGAGGTTCATGCTGATTTCTGGATCCAGCCCTTGTTTGCTGCAAGGCAGAGCAATTTGTCACCTTTCAATTTTGAGCTAAGCTAGTGCTTGGGCTGACAGAGTTTAAAAGCTTTCTAGTTCTTCTTTAACTTCTCATTTGCTTGCTCTAGAAGCACCCTTATAGGCAGGAAAATAAAAACATAGTATTGCTACAAGCTACCGTCAAAAAAAGGACCAATTTTACTCCCACCTCATCCTGCTTTATAGAAGTATAATTGCATTTACTTGAGCTGAGCTATTACAGATTTTCTACATGAATACCTGTGTGTGTGTGAAACATGCTCAGGATCACCTTTTAGACCTTTCCAACTGCAGTGCTTAATGCTGTACAAAATGTCCTATCTATACCTCATGTTTGGTGTCTTCTAGAGGTAAGCAAACCTTTCACCCCCAGCTTCCCATGGCCCTGCCTTCCTCACCTCTCCATGAAGCACAATTCTCTTAACTGTCGGATCCTTATACTTTAGGCACAATCCAATCCTCTCTTGATGAAAGCAGATAAGCCCTAGGGCTGCTGGATAGCTGGAAGGTTAGTAATTACATTGGCCTCTTCTTTAGCATCTCCTCTCTTGTAGCTGAGAGGGAGGTGTGAACTTCAACAAATCACAGAGTTCCATGATTACCATGGAAACATGGAATGAGCACCTCTTATGATGAAGGCAAGTGACTGGTGAGAGTGTTCTGCCCCCCTTCCCTCTTATTGTTTTGCATTAAATAGCTAAACTTTGGAACATGAAACAAGTTAGGAATGTTAAACATTAATATCAGAGCTGTAATAGCAACAGCTCAGAGCATTTGTGTAAAGAATAGTTTACCTGCCCACACAAAAGGCATAAGGGATACTTTTAATTCCCAGGTCAGCCCAAGGCTGGGAAAGCAGAGCAGGCTGCAGGGCAGTGATGTTTTTGACACATCTGAGCTCATTTGACACTGACATGGACAGTGGGATTGAGTGCGCCCTCAGCAAGTTTGCCAATGACACCAAGCTGTGTGGTTCGGTCGATACACTGGAGGGAAGGAATGCCATCCAGAGGGACCTTGACACACTTGTGAGGTGGGCTGATGGCAACCTCATGAAGTTTAACCATGCCAAGTGCAAGGTCCTATACCTGGGTTGGAGTTAAAACTTAAACAGGGGGAGTTTAGATTGAATATAAGGAGGAAATTCTTTCCTGTTAGTGTGGTGAGGCACTGGAATAGGTTGCTCAAGGAGGCTGTGAATGCTCCATCCCTGGCAGTGTTCAAGGCCAGGTTGGACGAGGCCTTGGGTGACATGGTTTAATGTGAGCTGTCCCTGCCCATGGCAGGGGCTTGGAACTTGATGATCTTAAGGTCCTTTCCAACCCTAACCATTCTATGATTCTATGATTCTGTTCCAAATGGAATTTTGTGTTCTCGGTATGGTGCAGCATAAGGTGCAAGCAGGTGTTCACGACCCACATGTCAGTAAGACATCTCACATAGGGGTAGGCAGCATTGTATTGTTATTTCACTGGAAAATATTGAAGTAACAAATAGTATTAGGAAATTAGAAAGGCAACAATGGCTTGTGTGGGTTTTGTACCCGGATACTCCATACATTTCCTCCTCTTGTCCCACCCAATATTGGAATTTTCCACTTCTTCACCAGGATCCATAGAAACGTTCAGTGTTCAGACAGATTATTTTCACTACTGACAAGCAAACTTGTACTTCTACAGATAATGTCTAGTCTGTAGCACTCATATTTCAAGAAGCAGCTCAGCTCCACTGGGCTGGATATTGTAATGTGCCTGCAGTAAGAAAGAGACCAAGGCCTGCCTCGAAAAGCTTTAAAATGACAAGACAGTGGAAAGGTGGAAAAGAATAATTTTTTTTTTACTTTATAAAGTTGTACCTTCCTGATCCAAAAGACAACTCAGTGGTTTCCCAAGGTCTCAGGTAAAATACATCCTTCTGTAATGCAGCTATCATTAACACATTAAACACACAAAACCTAAATGAACGGAAGTACCACATGCTACCACACTAGAAGGTGCATATCCTTTAGCGTCCACCTAAACCAGCTTTGTGAATGGTCTAATTTCAGTAGTAATAATACCTGATACCCAAACAGCACCCAGAATGTGACCTTTCCAGGTTGCTTGCGTTAAGTACATATTATTGTAGGGCAAGAAATATACACCATTAAGTTAAAGCCAAACCGTACAAAATCCTATACAAGCCTCTCAAAATCCATCACAGAACCACAGAAGAGGTGTTACTGTCTATCAGTAAGTAGCAGATGTACAGAGAACACAAAACTCACAGCGCCATAGGTACTACATAGATTCATATTACCCAAAGACAAACAATTCCTAAGGTGAAAGAAAACCTTTGGTGGAGTAAAGGCTATGTGTGAGATACTGGATTTTGATGTTCTAGTGGTTCCAGAAGAATGAAGATGTCATGCTTTTATCACGCAACACGGTTGCTAATTTACTGATGCTTATTTTTGCCTCTCAAAAGTTCAACACATCTGCAGGGATGGAACTCAAGTTTTATTTCTTTGGAAACATATGTCTCTGTACTTGTAGTGAAGCACAAGCTCTAATAGCCCTTCTTAACACTGAAAGCTTAGCTGCTCAGCTCAGCGACGCAGCTTCTGTACACACACAAAGCCATGTAATTACAATAAATTATGTAGATGCTCCAGACATGCAGAACTGACATAACTACGCAAGGAAACTAACACATTTAAGTAATTATGGTGAAAACATTATCCCACAAATGTGTGCATTATAAGACAACTTCATTTGTCTATTCATTTTCGGAAAAGTCAGCAGCTAGTGGATTTCCTGCCAAGAATCTTCATAGAAAAAAGTGACTCTAACAGTATATAGGAATTCTTTTAATTCATTATAAGAATTTACCAGGGAAATGCAATTTACCCTGCTAAGAACAAGGTCATGGAGTGAGCTAGGACTCCAATCATGGCTATCAGGTGTAATAAGACACATAATGAACTGATGGAAAACATTCTATTAGTTAAAGATTACCCAGAATGCAGAAATGTCTTCCTGGATGTTAGCTAGCAGGTAGCTCTGAATGACAACTAACGGAGGAAATCTTAAACTTGTCAAATCAATTCTCCTCCTCCAGTGGTTCACACAACTCTAAAGGAACAGGCAACAAGGACAGACATGGAGAGGTCATCCTACAGCTAGTCATCTCTCTCTAAAAGACAGATCCCCAACAAGCCTTCCCAGCCTTCAGAAATGAAGCGATAACAACCCCATCATATTTAGGAGCATACTGAAGGTCCATTGAAAGCTATCAGAGTTTGTCTCAGCTTGAATAGGCTCAAAACTTGGCTACTGATTAACTTTCAAGCTGTCAGGAATCTACAGCAGACAGGTATTTTCTCTGGCATGTATCTAGATCATCAGTATGGGAACAGCTTTTTTCATACCACTGCTTAAACTGATTTAAATGTAATAGCATGATATAGTGGTAGAATGAGGAGCATAATAATGCAAGGAATAACTCCTGAAAGATTAGCAGGGATTTTGCCATACTTCATAGTGCTATACCCTCAAAGAGCAAAGATGGCAACAATCAACAAGAGGACAACTTCATCCCAATCCTATGAACTGTCTGCTGCTAATAACTTTATAAGCTCATTCACCTTCTGGGTCCTTCATGTGCTGCTCTTAAGATACATGGATAACGCTGTGCCAGGGCTGCAAAGAGTTTCTACACGAAAGCAGGTATATTTGTGTAGGAACACTGTGCAAGCTTACATATTCCTGAAGGCAAACTGATCAGCCTACAGTAAACAAAGCAATTCTAAAGCATTCATGCCATCAGCAGCCCCCTATTTCACCAATGGTCTGTCATCCTCATGTGCGGAGATGAGTGATGGAGGATCTATTCCAGTGTGATCAGCAACATCTGAGCAAATCCCATCTTCCTAGATCTTCCACTTAGGAACCCCCATGATGTCTCCACTCTGGAGATCTAAACCTCCATAGTTATGCATCTAGCACTGAGGTGAATGGATCCAGATACTCCTAACCCTTATCCACATTATTTGTTTTGCCATATGCTAACTGATGGTATCTACTGCCATAGAACAATTCAGTTCACTACAAATGCCTAAATGTTATTGCTTCTTTCTTTTACTTTAAGATAAAATATCAATTATTTTTTTTTGTGGAGAGAGTCAGCAGTAATATTGTAATATGCACATGCACTATCATTCACCATGTTGTTCTAACAGGAATTTAGAAGTGAAAGTCTCAAAGCACTAGTTACACCAGTACCCTCAACTAGCCACACAGAGTTCTTTGAGTAATAAGCAGCTTGACAAGTTCAAAGAGGAACACTGGAGGAGCTGATGCACAATCCAGGTCTCCTAAGTGTTGCAGTCTTTTGGTGCTTTAACTACTACACACACAGGAAAATGTCAGCAAGTCCCATTAAGGACCCCCTAAACAGAAAGAGTAGGAATGACAGCAAGTCTACAGCCACCTTTCACCTGGCCCTGTTCACCATATTTGAAGCCTCGAGGGTTTTTTGGCTTGGATCACTTTTCTTCAGGTAAATAAAAGCTACTTTTCCAATGTTGCTACACCATCTATGTTCCACACATAATGGAAAAAGCTGAGATGGATCATAACCAGGCCCTTTTCTCTGCCTAGTTTTGCCTGTGAGTTGTTTTAATGTGTGCTAAGCAGCCTTTCTCTTTGCAATTAATTTTCCTGCTCGCTCCCAGCAATGCCCCGTAGTTCAGACACTTTGATGCACTAGTGTCTACAAACAGCTTGCCAGCAGCACCCACACAAGCAGAAAAATTTCCAGACCTTAAAAGACTGACCTAGAGACATTTTTTTTTCCTTAAAATTGACATTTTAACAGAGCACCAGAAGCAAGAGTCCTGTTTGTAGTGCCTTACTTCCATCTTCATGGAGCTCCTGGATTTAAAGGGACAAAGGAACATACTTAAAGCACCACCTTACATGCTAATCTCATCACTTACATTTTGTGATTGTCACTTTCTAGCTGGGGTTGAGAAGCTTCCATTTATTGAGTCCTCCTCACTGGATTTAATTAAGCTGTGGAAGTTATAAATAACCAGACTGCAGGATCAGTCTCATTAAAAATTTAAGTCCATTAAAAAAAAATCTGGACTATTCATATTGTCGCATGAAAACCCACTGTGTTTTCCTTTTTTAATAAGAAAATATGCAGATTAAACTACTCGAGTCTTGTTTCACTGCAGCTTCCTTTTCAATTTTAAAAGTGCAAAAGGAAAAATAAAGTTTTGAAGCCTGGGAACTGCTACCACCAAAACTGCTTTTGATTCCCTTTGGGAAAGAAAAAAAAACAAACCACCCCGACAGTTCCAGAACTATTTTCCCCCTAATCTCTTCATCAGAAAAATAATGACTCTATTCTTGGATTTAAACATTACTTTGTAGTATTTCCAACCTACACAGTGCTCAGCTGTGCTACTGCATCAAGTCTTGTAACAGGGAAGAAAATAGCTTGCTACAGTGAAACAAATTAATCTACTTCTACTCCCCTAGCTGAGTACCTTAACAAAACCTACACTGACAGCACAAGTTGAGAGAGAACATCAGTTTCAGTTCCCGTAATGATCTCAGTGGAGTAAGTCCCTAAGTATCATAATCTGGGATTTGTATTTTGAAACAATCCTTCTGAACCTCCATTCATGTGACAAATTATTGTCAATACAAAAAAAAGTATGAACCATCCCCTAAAAATAACCACTATTACTAATATTCACACTTTTTCTCATTTTCCCTCAGCATTTTGACATCAAGGCTAGAAATGCAGATTATTTCTAGATGGTTTTTCACAACCAAAACAGCAGAAAACTGTTTCCTAGGGAGCATCTTAAAAATAAATAAATAAATAAATAAAAGCGAGTAGAAGTTCTCACAAATCCATTTCAGCTGTTGGGGTCTTTAAGGGCAGAAGGATGCTCACATGGCTTGTCATAAATTCATGGGCTGGAAACACGAAGCTAACAGAAAGCCTGGTGCTTGAATGACACTGCTTCCCAGTGAAATAGAGAATCAGGCACCATCGGAGATGCTTCAGAGACACACACCCCTTAGGGTAGAAAACTCCCTCTACAGGGCAAATACAGGAATCTGGACACTACATGTTTCTTGGTAAGCTGTTTTTCACCCTCTAGGTGTGAGCCACTGCAGAAGGAGCAGAGCCAGAGAACAGCAAGGCCAGATTTTGCCTGGAGCAAAAAACAATTCAGAGAGGAAGAAAATGATCCCTTCTTTTCCATATTTCCCCAGGCTTTCTTACAGCTTCTCTCAACCACTTAGAGAAACCAGGCTCCTAGCGACAGAAAGACCAATATTATCTTCAGTCCCTTAAATGTAAAGATTATCTACCCATGTGTCAGGAGGAAAAAGAGCATTCCAGCCATTTCAAGAGTTGGTGATAATTCTTACTCCTGGGTCATTTGTAATGATGCCTCATTTTCTTCCAATGCCATATAACTTCTCTATTAGCTACTGGCACTATAGATGTTGGTTTCTCGCTTTGCCTGATGGGGCTGTGCAGGGATTTTTTAATCCATTGCCCAACAACAGCTTCAGGGGGGACTGCATTTTTGCATTTTTTAATGCCCATGGGGTATTCTAAAACTGCAGTTCCAAAGTCCTACCCAGTGGTTTTATAATTCAAATCAGAAAAGGATTAATGGTAATAGAAGAGAGATCTACAAGTGGCACTCTCAGACAAACTAAATGTAACATATTCCCTATAATAAGAAGCTCTGCTTGTAACAGAGGCATCAATCTTAATAAGCTACACTACTCCTACTGCTGCTGCTAAGAGGTTGTTGGGGCAGTTAGTTAAACACCACTTTTTTCTGGGGGTTGAAATCCAGGAGTACGAAACCCTGGGTAAAATGACAGGCTCAGCATCACATCTAGGGAAGAACTGTTGGTGAGAGGACTTGATTTTCTTAAAATTTGGGGTTTATCAGGTATTATATATTTTTAATAGTCGGATAAGGCAGCCCTGCTGTCAAAGCAGTCCACAGAAGTATTTACTGCTTAATGCTATTGAAACGCAGTTGCTTCCACGGCAGCAACCAGTTAGGAGGGAAAGCACACAACAGTTTGGCTGAAGAGAGAAAAAGGAAGCTACGGGCAATGTAACAGAAGCTACTGCTCTTTCCATGTGGATTGCAGCAGAATGATTATTTTTACGCTCATGCTGTGCTGATGGGTCCTGTTAGGCTTTTAGGTCTTTTCAGAATGAACAGCCTCAATCTGTCTGATAGGAGCCTGACAGCAGGCAGCAGGAATGGGGATACCTGTGCTAGAAGGGACTAAAAGCGGATGCCCTGCAGAGAGCATTTCAGTCTCCCTGAAAAAAGGCCCATGAATGATCTGTGAATTGCACATGGCTGGGTGGAAATTCCAGAGGAGTGAAAAAGCCCCTGGACAGACACACTAGGTCAAAGACAGGTGGGAAGAGGGTGATGATACGGATGGAAGCAAAGGAGGAGAGTGAGCTGCTCTGATGAGGGCCTATATGTGTCACCCCAACAGTGATCCTAAGGAGAAAGTGAAGACCACTGTGTCATTGTCTTTAGGTCTGATTAACCCTTCAAGAAATAAAGAGGGAACTGGATGATTCTGTTTCAGGCTCTAAAGAGAAGCAGATGCTGTTTCCTCTCTCTCCTTCCCTTCTAAAAACAAGTTGCTCTGCAAAATCATTCTCTCCACACAGAACAAATAGTTCATTAGTGTTTGCCTTTATGAGAGTGGGCAAATAGATTTTGTACCTTGTCTGATGAACGTTTGTGCCAATTTTTCAAGGCTGCCTTGCTGAAGCAGATGTAATAACGTTTTATTATACAACACAGAATCCAAAGGGATACTTTGCATGCACTGAATCAACATCACCACAAATCCCCTGGCTAGTTGCACTGAGGGTTGCACTGGCTCTGCAACAGCCCTTGCAATCTCTTTAGTGAAGAAATGGATGAAGGCTGATCTAGTGGTGAGGAAGAGCATAAGCAAAGACATAAATACGTTATGTGCAGCTTGGATCCCTACATCTTTAGTTTCCTTTGATTTAGGTTCGCCACCCACAAAAAGAGAATGGAAACATCAGCAGCAGCTCCTAGGCTTCCCTGGTAGTTTGTAAGTAAATTCACTTCTCAGAGGGGAATGCTAGAGAAATGGATGGGACTGCCTTAGCACAAGCTTTAAATAATCAACATATGGTGACTGTACAATCTAAAATGGCTCCAATGGGAAACACATGGGAAGAATACGGAAGAGGATAGAAACTGAGATGTGAAAAGGAGCAGAAGGGAGGTGAAGGAACAAGAAAGCGAAAGCAAAAGTTTTGCAACATTGGCTACACCAGCTCTTTGGCAGGGGTTCTATGAACCCTGATGCACTGCTCAGGCTGGCCATTACCAAAGATGGATTAGCAAATTAATGTAAGCAGAGCATAAAGTTGCTGACTGTGGTGGTGTTGAGTCACCTTGGGCCTCATCAGCATTGCTAAACATTGCCCGTAACCTTTCCATTATCACTGAGGGTCTGTACAGCACCAGGACCCAACTGCTCCAATAATTTCAATTACTTTCCCTGACAAATTTTATGTTTCATGTATTTTACTGGCCTGATAATTATGATTTCTCTCATTTCTCGCTATCGAGCTTAATGGGTTCCAGCACGAGTGTACGGTTTCAGAAATGAAGTTCCACTTGAATTCACAAGTTATTATCTACTTTCGCTAATGGAATTGGAAAAAAGAGAAAGAGTGGGAAAGAGATAAAGGATGAGTAGAGAAGAGAGAGCACAGAGGAAGAGACAGGCACATGCAGAAAAAGAAGACTAAAGGAAAACATGTTGACAAAGAGAAAAACAAGGGAGAAAGAACAGAGACTGAATTAAGACAAAGATGAAGCACAAGGAAGATGAAAAACAAAATGGATGCATGGGAGAATGTGATAAAGACCAAGACATAGAGAAACAGAAAAATAGGTATACAAACAAATAAAAGAGCTGCATAAGGACCAGCACAAATGGAAGTGAATAAAACAGCAACATTAAGAGCTTCAAAAACACTTTCTTATATCACGACAAAAGAATTGATAGGTTTTCTCAAACCTTGGGCACACAGCAGAGATCCCAGCTCTGCACTTTCTCCTACTGACCACAGAGAAAATGATTAATATCCCCAAAATAATCTTGCTGGCAATGGTAGACATCCCAATTAGAGCTGGCTGGGAATTAATCTTTTAAAGTATGTTAAAGGTCCTGAAGAAAACAAATGAGTGCAAAGAGTGTTCCTTTTTCTATCATGGACCTGTCCTTCAAGAAGATTTTATCAAATTTGTTGTCTCTGCTGACCAAAGTTGTCACTGCTCTTTCTTTTGATCAGCCCTGGTTGTGAAAAGAGGTACAGAGAGTGGACTGGACCTATCATTACTTGCATATCATCACTGGAGCTGTTTAAGAAAGAAAAGGAATAAAGAAGCTAAAGTAGCTATTAAGTACCAAACCCAGCCTCAGCTTTCCTGCAATAGCAGGTGTCTTCCTTTCCATTCATACTTCAGAAAACATCTACCTGTATTCCAATCGAAGGCCCATATTCCCTCCTTCACCAACAGTACACAGACACTCAGCATTAAAATAATGTCCTAACATCAGTGAGGAACATTTACAGCAGCGGCATCACAGAAGTGAGGGCAGGATTTGTCTTTTCAACTTTGTGCTATTGCCCAAAGTGGGCAGGTATATCCATCAGGAAAACTTTTGAGGCTGAAAGCCAAAAACCCAGATTTTTCTATAAGCTACAGGAAGTCACTAAAAGAAAAAGAAACATCCCTTAACATTGCTACCTTGACAGCAAAACATTTTAAAGAACTAATGATCCACTTTACTAGAGACATTTATGGAGACCTTGTTCAACTCCTCTGCCCAAGCCCAAAGGCACCAGGACACAAATAACCTGGTTTGGGATACAGTATTTATTCAGGATGCAGACCATCTGCAACAGGGTTAATGTGATTGAAGCACTGAGATGAAGAACATACATCCAGAATGCCATCATACACTGTCATTGTCATGGTTCACTGGTGAAAAGGTGTTGCTCCAAAAATCACTTACAAGCAAACCTTGAATGTCATGAGCTTATACGTGGCCTTGAGTAGGACAGAAAAGTGAACAGAATGAGCAGAGCTATAACATCCTGAAAATCCACTTTAGGCCAGTCTTCATGTCCTCCCAAGGTTTAAATTACTCAATGTTCTCATGATAAAAAGTCACTCTCAACAAGAACAATCATCAAAGCTCTATTAATTCACCTATGTGGGAATTCCCAATTATCCTCCACAATCATTTTTTAAACTAAAACCAAATTCTAATGGAATACTCTTTAGAAAGTTTTCCTGACCACTCTGAATGTTGCTCTGAATTAATTCTGCTCTGTTGATAACACTTAAGATGTTTTCAGTAAACCTGCAGATTTCTCTACATGTCTGATGGTACCTGGTTAGGCACTAGAAGAACATCCCAAACTTCGTAACTTCTCTCCTAAGTGCTTCTGAAAGGAACAAAGAATGAAATGTAGATTCTTGTAAGATCCTAAAGACCAGCACCATTAACGAAAGAAATAAAAACAAAAGAATAAAGGACAAAGGTTCTGCTGCTTGCAAAGGTTTTTTCATAGATCTCTGGTATTTATCCCTTGAAAGGGGCAAACAAGATTTTAATCAAGACTGTGTATCTAAAAGGCAAAAATACCCCCTGCATTTAAAATGACAGTGTGGCTATTTCACACATATGACTCACTGACATGCCAAGGAAGGGTTCCTACTTGGAACCTCTTTAGTAGGGACTAGAGATATGCCAAGGAGGGACATCAGGTCCCTCAATGTACTATGAAAACGATGTATCACTAGGGTGATATTTCTACTTTCAACCTGCACTACAATCCTTCACGCTACCAGCAATACATGACTCAACCTCCCAAGAAGCTTGAGAAGTACCATTTTAATTCTCTTTTTCCCCCACTTTTCAGTGGACCAGCTGCTTATGTCCATCCCTAACCCTTCTTCACCCAACAGCAAAAGAGAGAGCTATGCAACTTATTTCTCATTAATCTTCCTTTGCTCTTTGAAGCCCTGTAAAAAGGAATGGTCCCAACAATGCTCACAGCTTTTCTGCATTAGGGTTTCTTCTCACATTCTACACACCGATGTTGAATAGAGGCAAGAACAGCCAAGCTCTTCACCCTTCTTTGTCCTTCTCTGGCAACTTAAGAATGAGCAACAGCTAGAAGGGAAGGATTCTGGCTAAGACAGACTTGTAATGCAAAAGAAGATACAGAGATTACACAGGAGTTTATGATGCTGGAGACATGGTGGGATCACCACATGTACAGCAAGTAAAGCACAGAGAACTGTTTATTCCACAAAGCAAAGATCAAAGGTATGCAACTCAATTTATGTACTATGTAATAGCTCAGCTAGAAGGGCTTTAAAAATGCTCAAGAGTATGCTTATTTGGTGACAGTGACTTGAAATCTAAATACGTTAGGACTAATATACCTATCCAGTGATGGCTTCTCAGGAGACTTAATGAGTTAGTGAAGTCTACATCAAACACCTTGTCACAGCATACATGGTATCCCAGGAACCCAGATCATCCTCATGATTAGAAGAATTAGCTTCAAGTTTCTAAGAAGCATAGGAGAAGCTGAAAGTTGCCATCCAATGGATGATGGCTGAGACTTTACCATCCTTGTCCTAAGAAAGGAAAGAGAGCCCTGTAGGGTAAGGCTTGCAGCATCTGCTGGGAAGATGAGGAAGACAGGAGCAGCCCTGGCTCTAACCACCACAGTAGGCACTGCTACACATACCCTTTCTCAATGCTGGTGGTGGGCAGTTGAGGTTGTGGCTCTTTGGATGTCCCTGGTAATATGCTGTGCTTGGCAGTTCAGTTTAGCTTATGCTTTTGGCTGGTATCAGTACATACATTTTGCTTGGATAAGTACAGAGAGGACTGGAACCAATTCCTAGATCTAAAACCAAACTCCATGGCTTCTCTGAGATTCACAGAACTGCATGGTTTGTATTTCCCTGAGCTTGATTAATCACCACCATTTATCTCCTTCCACCAGGAGCCAAAACAGTTGTTAATTTAGGTTTCTAGCCCAAGACTTACCTAAGCAGGTGAAATTCCAAAGCTGTCTAACTTAAGAAGAAAAACATCTCAAATATTCAGGGAGTTGTCACTAGCACCCAAAGAACCAGTGTAAAGGCATCCTTTAGCCCTCTCATTCTTGTCACTATACCAAAACCCCTGTCAGCACTCCTGGGGAAAGGTGACTTTCTAGCATTTTCACTGATTGTAAAGCAAATCCATAGTTCTAGAAAGGAAGCAGCTTCATCCCTATAACCCTAAGCTTGCATTTAACCTGAAAGATGAGGACACCAATTATTGTTAAGCTGCTAAGATAAAGGCCTTCTCAGAGGACAGGTGGACATTCTGCAGTCTTTAGCTTCACACTGTCACAACACTACTGACAACACTACTGTGATCTCTAGTGACCAAAGTCCAATGTCTAAAGGACCAAGGCAAAAGTGCAGCTTCCAGTGTTTTTAGAGCAATCACTAGGCCAAAATCAGAAGTAGAATGGGAAATGGATGTGTGCCTATATTTGCTTGTGAATAAGAAAGGAGATGCATACAAGGAAGAATGGATGTATGCACTTGGAAGCGTGCATACATCTGCATCAGAACAGAGTGGGCCAGGAAATCCTGGGCTGTTTTAAAGTGATTATTTTCATATAAAGAACCCAGGATTCAACGGGCAGCAAGAACCACTGTCTGCGATCAGAGAAATGTTATGTAAAGCGCACAGGTCAGCTGTATACCCTCAAATGTAAGTAACTTAAAGGCTTGAACCTGTTTCACTTCATCTTCTATTTTGAGCAGTCTAGGGGATTCTTTATGAAGTTACTTCATTGGCACTGTACAACTATTGCTTGGAGGACCAGAAAGAGAAACCTTGTTTGTTGCAGTATTTTTCAGAGTCCTTCAGTACACGTTGGTCACCCGGGGGAATGGCATTTAATTACAGAGTTCCACTCTTCTCTGGATTCTTGCTTGACCTTGTCAAAAAGTAATTGATGCTATGTGACCTGTAGACTCAAAAAGGGAATGTCACTACTTCTGTCCCCACTTCTCCAAATGGCCTTGACATAGAGAGGTATATATGAAAGAGTAAGAACACCACTGCAGGAACAACATGTCGCAGTTCCTCCCAACTCTGTTAAAATGTGAGAACCAGCTCTACTGGAGCAGCTCATGTGCTGTACTTCTGGCCTCTAAACATTACTCCAGAACTCTTACACTTTCTAGATGAAGTTAGAATGACACAGATTTGACCAAACAGATATAAAGGGAAATGAGCTAACCAAAAGCCACTAAATTTCAGATGCAGCAATGTCAGGAGAAGGCTAATAAATGCTCATGTGTGCACACCAGTGCACATACTTGAGTGTGATCCAGGATAAGACATCCTTACAGGTAGAATGGGAGGATGAGCATGATCCTTTCCTTCCTTCCCCTTCATTCTGCTGATGGCAGTGCTCTCCTTCCAGTCAGTTGCATGCAGTCCTAAATGCTAATGAAACTCTTATTCATCATGCTGGGACCAGCACAGCAATCTGCTGCATCTAAGAGCTCCAAAGCAGAGACAGTGAAAGCAATGAGCACTGTACAGAGGGATGCGGGTAGACAACAATCCAATTATTCACCACTGACCGGCCGGAGAGGTAACAAGGCAGGAAAATCATCAAGTATTTCTGAAGATAACCTCATCTTTCCACTAAAACCGAAGTCTTTACAAAACACTTGGCTGACAAAACTTCGCTTCATCAGCTCAGACATGTCCCCTAGAGCTGTCACATTAAGAGGCACTGCACTTTCATACAGAGCCTGTGATCATGAGCTCAAGAAGAGACTTGAAGACACTTGGGAGGGGAAGAAAGCATGATCATGCACATGTCCTGGATACTCTTGTGAAAAAATAAAGGAAAAAGACTATCAGCATCTTGGGAATTGCAGGTGTTGGATCCTGAAAATTGCCTTTTCTGGTCTTCATTGCTTCCTGCCTCTGACTGCATATAAAATCAGAACAGGAAAGGAATCTTTTACCATCAAGTCTTGATCTGATGACAGTTTTCTCCACTTGATGGTTGAAAGTGCATTTGAGTTGCAGGTTTTCTTTCATCGTGTTTGCAAACAGAATGACGCTTCTGTCATTTCAGCCATTTGCCCTCATCAGCAAGATGGTGATGACAGTCATTTCCCAGAACTATGGGACTAAGAGAAAGGAGGGGAATGACAAATTCATGAAGATGGCAGCATATGTGAAAGTTTACTCAATACAGAAACAAAGCATTACTGTGTTCAGGAGTGATGCTAATCTTCCTAAACCATCCAGAAACAGGGAGTAGGAAGCTGCAAGCCACCATAAGGTCTTTTCTGTATCACAGAACCAGCAGTTTCCAGATGGTTCTGACCTGTGCTTCATTACACAGAAGTAATGCACAATTATTGTTACCCTGTACTGATAGAACCACAGAGACATATTAATAAGCCATTAATTAACTACTACCAATACAGATAACTAATAAAGATGTCCCTTAATTCAAGTTTCAGGAGACTGCTTTATGTAGCTGAAGGACAAGAATATAATTCCAGCAGCTCCCATTTTTTTGTCTGTATGAATGGGATTCATCAAATATGCTTAGAGAACAGTTCTGAGCAGTTTTCCAGTAGGGGGGCATGAGCCCTTACCATGCAGAAAAAGGACAATGATGCATTAGAGCATGACCTTAGGTGAAGCACTTAACCTCTTTGTGCCTCATTTCCCCCCCATCTGTGGAAACAGAAATGGCATTTACCTAACTAGCAGGGATACTGTGCAGCTTAATTCATTACTGCTTCACAGTGACTTTGAGAACCTCAGATAAAAGGTGCTAAGAATCAGCAGGGAGAAGAAAGGCACACAGGGACATTATACATAAGCTGGTGCAACAAGCTGTGTGAATTCAGACCGGCACTGCTTTTGTGGATATTTATAATGAAGGGTATTTTTGTTGTTAGTGGGTTTCGTTTGGTGGTGGCACTGTTTGGCTTTAGTGTGCTGTATTACTGCTCCCAGGAAATTCTCTATTAATCCACAGGGCAAGGAACAACACTTGCTTTACAACACCCTATTCTAGAGTCATGTCCAAATGATGATACAGAAAGACTGTCTCCAAGACAGAGATTAGACCTCAAGCTTTGCTCTTCTGTCAGTATTCTTTTCTAGAGATCTTACAAGTTGAGGATATGAAGTTTACACACCTGCCTATTAGGTTACCCAAAGCTCACAAAAGTCAGTAAAATCAGTGGAAGGATTCTGTTTGGCTCAACAATCCTTGATTCAAGAACAAGGAACTGACGCAAAGCTTATATATTCTCCCCAGACACCACCACGAAGCAGTTAAAAGCTTTGATTACTCAGCTTGCATTCGTATCTGTGACACAGAAAAGAAAAGCTATCATACTCATATTACCAATCCATAATGCCATGTAGCTTCCCAGCTTTTGTTTTAATCCCCGGTGCCCTGCCCAGCACTAGCTGTGGGAAAGCTGGCTGATACCTTCTTGAAGTACCACAGTTGCTAACTTGCCACTGTACATTAAAAGAACAAGTTCTAATAGGTTCATTTACGTATGATGTTAACTAGAAAAAAAAACTGTGGGAACTTGTATCACGCACAGAAGCCCAGTTACCAAAACTCAACACATCCCAGTGTTATAAACTTTCAGTACATCATACACCTGATCCCACCCTTCACTGATAAAACACTAGTCTAACTCCACTGACTCCAAAATGACGTTTTTCCTATGCTTAACATCAGTCAGAAGAGAAAGCTAAGCACTCTGCTTAATTCCCCTTGCAAGATCTCCTTTTCCTTGCTGAAAACCTCCATACTTGGGTGACAGAATGTTGTGTGAGTGGATAGTAAGCAAGCAGCTCATTACATTGCCCAAAATTCCAGCAGCAGTGTTTTGTAAATCCAGAGATAGGCAGAAGAGTGTTTAAAACCATGTTTCCACCTCCTTTATTTATCCAAAAGGAATGGGACTCCACATAAGGCATGCTAGTAAAAGGTTCTGCACAAGAGTACTGTCATGTATGTTAGAAACAACTGAGGGTTACAGCCTCACTTCAAATAAAGACATTTTATACCACAGATATATTTAGGTAAATAATGTTTGGCTGTAAAGTAATGAATAATTACATTGAAAGTAAATTTAATGTACTAAAGAAGCAAGAAAGAACTGCAACTGGAACATCTCATGCCCTTGCTAGTTGTGCTTTAACAAAGTGTCCTAAAGGTAGTCATAATGCCAGTATCTGCACAAGTCTTACTATAAGCAATGTTGGGGCTTTGTTTTACTTCAAAACCAGTAGTTTCCAAAGCTGAGTTCCAAACCCATAGGCTTTTGCCTTTCAGTCTTTGGCTGTTTGGATTTTTTAAAGAGAAAATAATCTTTCCAATTTTTAAAAAGCTAAACCAACATGATTCTATGATTTTATGTGCATACTAATGGCTTAGGAATCAAATAGATAAGCCTTAGGCTTATTATGTTTTAAAGCCACATGATCTCAAAGCTCATTATAGCTTGGTCCTTCAGATGCGCAACTTTTCAATGGCCTGAACTTCTGCTTGTGCTTCTTTTCTGGATCCTTACTGTTATGGCTGGAATCTCACAGAAGGACAAGATGGAAATCTTGTTGTTTAGCTATTTAGTTTATTTAGTTTTGTCAACATAACTACCCCTAATAACTATTTATTTAGTTACTTAGTTTCCTTGCTTTTTTATTTGATAGGAGGACAAGGGAGACGCACTTGTGGAAAGTTAAAGATGTTTGCTTACGAGATACAGACTCTGAAAATGTTTGCACTTCTGTGTGTCTTGAAGGGCCTGTGTAGTGAAAGCAGCCTTCCTAATTTGCATGTGAAGAGGACACGAAGCTAAGCAGCATCTCTGGCTGTGCATCGCAAAGTGCTCTCCGCTCTCTTTATGGGATTATGAAGTGCTCTCATAAACTGTCAGACTGACACCTGCAGCGAGCAGCACTTGGGAGCGTCCAAGCAGCAAGTGAGAGCACTTTACCATTCCAGAAAGACAGGGGGGAAAGCAGGGGAGCTTTCCCTGAGAAACACATACTGAGACAGAGAGGTACAATTAAGAGTGGCTGGCACTGAAGGAGAATCTTTTCCATTTTAATTTCTGAAGTGCTGAGGAAGTATCAAGAGCACCTGTATTTGCATATCTGAAGCACAAGGGACTGCTTCCTTTGCAAGAAGAAGGGTGCCAGGGACTCCTGTGTGCCCTCTTGCTGCTCCTGCCATAGCGTGCTGTCTAGCATTGCATTTTCAAATAGATTTCAATATTCAACACTAGGAGCTTTCATTGTAACCTTTGCAATCCTAATGATAAGGCAGAACTTCTTTTTCCTCTAGGCATGAAGCAACACTGCTATATTCTAGCTGGTTTCCAGGTATTTGGAAAGACTCTTGGAAAGCTGCTTTCCAGATACTTGCAACGATCCTTGCCCTGGGGAACTTTTAAAGACTAAATTCAGAGGTTATCAGCAGGAGAATACACACAGCCCATTTATGTACAAACCAGTAAATCTCGCTGGAATTGATATGAGAAAAAGCAGATTTACACTCAAAACATACAGTGTAAAAGGGTATAAATTTCAGTATCCTCACACAGCATCTTATGGGCACAAATAAAGAGGTAAAAGGGCTCATGGTGGGATCCACATTCCCCATAGTGTGTGAACAACTCTTCTGCTATGTTGTGGAATCTTTGGCCTGAAGAAAACCACTCCAAATCTGCCTGGCCTACAGGAATATACGGGAGAGAGGCTAACAGCTCCCAGTGCTATATGACAGTCCAAATTCTTCTATGAAGGAAAAGCATTTAGGCCCCTAACATAGTTCATTTATTCATTTTGGGAAGTGAGTCACTTCAGCTGCTTAAGAACAGACAAAGAACAGTGGAAAAGCAATAGAAGAGAGGTGGTAAAAGTAATTGTCAAGCTCAGAAGTAGAAGACTAAGACTTATGTTCAGTTGTCATGAAAGATATCAAGGAAAGTTAGCATCACACGGTAAAAAACATCAGAAAGGAGTCAATCTCTGGGGAAAAGAGCAAGTCAAATAGGAAGAGTGACAATATCAATGCAGTTCAGTAGGGATGATTCAGACTGCATCTGAATGAATGTTCTATGGAAATCTAGGTGAAAACATGACTGGTTTAGGAAAAGTAATAAAGTGAAGTGAAGAAAAAGAAGAAACTACAGAAAGATGAGAAAAAAAAAGAAAAAGGAAATATGCCTCTCTCAGTTTGTCAGACCAATTCATGGACACACATCTTCCCTCTTCCTATTAGAAAACCCACCTGTATTAGCTGGATTTTAGCCTAACATGAGAGGACATGAATCAGTGCGTGCCAGAGCATAAATGAGGACACACGTAAGAACAGAGGATCAAAGAACTGCCCCCATGGCCAATTTCATGCATGTGAGAGTTGGTATAGGTACACATGCAAAAGTGGTAGCAAGTGACACACACATGCTATTGCAAGTGCTTTACTTAGCAAATGAACTACATAATATTCCCCCTGAGATTGGTCGTTCCCTGGTGTTTAACGAATGGTTGGTCATCAAATGGCCCGAGGCAAAGCCAGGGAAGGTTAACACAGTGACAAAGCGGACATTAACTATGATAACAACTGTTTTCATGGAGGATTATTGCTCTTCTAAACCTTATTCAACATTGTAAGGCCAGCAATCTTTCCTTGCTTTTTGCTTGTCTTTCAAATAAAGTTAACATCTTCTACCATGCAGCACAGCAAACAGCATAGTCAAAATCTGAGGCTTCGAGTTTTAATACTTTCTCTGTTCAAGAAAAAGTAGTATTGGGCATTGGCTGGAAGATATACCACCATAAAAGGAGCCTCATTTAACCAGAAATACACAAGTGCCTTTTGTCCTTAAGTCAGCAAAGGGAGAGAATTGTCTCCACCAGGCAGTATTTTCGGCACAAACAGATTTTCATGAGGAGTGGATCTGACATCCACCAGCTTAAAGATGGATGCCTACAAAGCATTTGTTACTGGGGTACAGAAACTGAAGGCCAACATTCAATAGAACTGATCCATAACTAACTGAAACTGCAAAAAGAGTTAAACAGTGACATTGCCTGCCATACATCAGACTAAGGCACTGCAATTAATGCATCATCTCTGAGGTGCTGCAAAGGATATATTCACAAAGGTGCAAGGAATCTGGCTTATCACCTCATTTAGACAAACCTTGGTTTGGACTGGCACTACCAGCAGCTATAGAAACACAACACTGGGACTAATGCATTGGTTTTCAACTTTTTCTCCACGTACAGATTCCTCCAAACTTTCCAGTGGGACTGTGGATCCCAGCAAAGAGAACATACTTTCTGTCAAATACTTATCTTGTGTTATGCTTCATTTGCTTTGTAGAAATCACTGATGGGTCTATGCAGGGAGGCTGTGTTTCAGGTACCATCCTACTGGGTACCATCCACTAAAACATTACTTTGCCCAGGAGACGTGTAAAACACATTGCCTCAAATAAAAGTTGTATAGCCTCTTTTCTTCCCCCAGCATCTCCCCATGCATAAGACAGGACTGACACTTGAAACTAGGTTCTGCTAGGGAATAAAAAACCCCTCAAACACTGCATGTTCTCTGCTTTGGAGGGCGCAGGGAAGACATCCAAACACAGAAGCCATTAAAGATGGAAAACAACAGGTAAAAGCTAGAGATGTTAATGAGGTGCCATTGTAGAATCACTTCACAGCGTTCAGAAACTACAACAAAAGGGATGATTTTTCTTTAGCAGCAAGATAAGGTATTATAAGCATTACACTGCAAAGATTACAACCCATTGTCTCAAGAAGATTCAAGAGCCCCAGCAACAATTAGGGCACTGAGGGCTCAAGAAGATAAGTCTAACTAGAATCCTCAATGCAAAGATCAATGGTCTAACAATGCTCGAACCTATCAGCTCTGCCAGATCATACTCCATCTACTGGTGAAGGGCCACCAGGGAAGTGGAATGGATGGAAGTTGCCCATAGATTTGTTTTACAGGGTTGTGGTAAGGCAAAGAAGAATGTACAGTATCATCCATACACTGGAAACGAAGCAATGAGTGAAACTTACAGAATCTAAATCTCAATTAGGCTTTGAAGTTTAAAAATGAAAAAGACTGAGATCAGATGGCTGAAACATTTGTATCCAACCCATATGATAAATGCGTTTAATAATAGTTGTACTTAAACTTTGCTATCTTCTTCTACTTTAAGATCTCTGAAGGCTTTGGAAGCTTTAGAAATAAAGCCTCATAATACCTCTGCAAGGTCAGCACTATTATTCTCATTTGTAAAAGTGAAATAACTTGGCCAAGGTCACATACAGACAGCCCGTAGCAGAGCTGGGAATAAGACCTGTCTTTTTTCCCTCTTAGCTATGTATATTTAAGGTGATATGCAAAGGAAAAAAATACTTGGGTATGTGCCCATTTTTTTTTCTTTTCCTTTATACGATGAATAAAAAAAGGCATAAAGATTTTTCTAAGAGTTCGTATAAACTGGCCTGAAGGACAACAGTGGCACTTCAAAGAGGAATGATGATACACATTTAATTTCCAAGCACTTTCAAGTCTGCAGCAAAAAAAGTGCTAAATTAAATGCTGGTTAATAAATAACAACAATAATGATGATAATCATCTTCTGTAGCAAGAGCAGAATAACTCCCTATGTGAGTACTGCATTTGAGAAGAAAAGTAAGATGTCTCTGATACAATTACTCTCGTTCATTTATGGCTGTGCCACAGTGGTATAATTATAATTATTCTACTATAGTTCTACCAGTTCATTTCCCTGTGTAAAATAAGCCCTAAGGGATTCTTTTCCTGTTTCCATTCAACAGCTGAAATTTATATTCTTTTCACCCTAGACATCTTCTGATGAGCAGAAAATTCAGAAAACTACTGCATTCCAGGAGACCTGGGGGCACTTCTACACAACGCATTGAGATGTTGTAACTCTGACTCTGTAGATCACCCGAGGATCTGCTTCTAAAACAGTGAGGAAGGATCTGCAGAAGTACTGAGCTAGCTTTGTTTTAAACCACACTGAACTGAAATTAATGGGAAGCCGTTGGTGGGCCTGTTGGGGGAAGGAGTGGGACACAACAAAGAGGAGATCCTCAGAACCCCCAAAACCTTTCCTGTCCCCTCCAGTTGAGTGGACTGCATGAAGGACAGCAGCTCAAGCCATCAACTTCTCTGCAAAAACAGGGTTAAATAGTCCTTGACATGCTGAACGTGCCTGTTTGGACTGCAACTAAAACACCAACAAAGCACCACAAACTCAGTACTCCCCAATGCATTTTTCTTTTCTATACTAGATGAAAAGCCAATGTATACCTACTTAAACAGATGTCATATTTCGTGTCACAGACCTAAATTGGAGCTCCAGTTTTAGCACTCAAGAAGAAAAACCTACCTTGTGAATCTGTAATGTCATTTACTGCACAGCCACCTTTTCACCCCAGAGTTTTTACTTGCTGGAGTATGGACTTAAGTATGGAGTAAGATGGACTTACTGTCCATTATCAGTGTAGGAAACCTAACAGAGTTGTATGATATACCTCTATCCTTACTTTGGTTCTTACTTCATGGATTACCTCCATCTAGTATATCTGGCCTCAGGTCACTACTAAGAGATACAGCCACTAAGCTGCTCAGGTGACTCACTGCATTCCCATAGTGAACAAAGTCTCCTCGACTGTGGCCTTACTTTTATGCAAGAGAAAACTGAAACTGGTGGGAAAGCAGCTAAATAACTCTGGGGGAAAAGTACAGCTTAGAACTTCGTAGTCATATGTTCAGACTCCAGCAGTCACATTTCTGCTATACAGTTCTGCTCTGTAATTGCACACTGTGTCCTTTCCATGGGATTTGCAGAGCTTTGCACTGTTAATGTTCACCTGATAATAAAAAATGCTACAAAATCCCCTGAGAAGCCTTATTACAGGAGCTTGCTAAGGCTGCTAGCAAAACACTTCCCATGCATTTCTGAGGCTAGACAGAGGCACATACATGCTTTCTCAAATGAAGGCCTAAAAAAAACACTTGCTTGTTGAGCATGCTAGTGCCATGCCAGGGATTTCCACTAGGTCACTGCATTTTAAGCACATAGTTAAGGTAACAGGAATTAAAGCTAGTCCAAAAAGTTGACATGCTTGAAACAGAAGCAAGAAAGGGCAAGGCACATCCAGTTTACAGGTGCTGCTTAGGAAAGACCTCTGGCACTATTAGCAGAAGTTGTATTGTAGAGGCTCTGGCACCACACAATGACCACAGACACCCTCCATGACAGAAAGCTTTGTGAGCAGCTTGCCTTTGAAGGGCTAGATTCTCACTAGCACTCGGTGCCACATACGTTCGTACTGTTACCAGAAGACACATAGGGAGTGCAAACCCCTAGCAAGTGAATGGAATGGAAACGTGGTGCAGGCTGGTGAGTGTGTGAGGAAACTTGCTACTGGTGGAAAACACGGTTGCCAAATGCTGCTGCTTGCACAGAATACCTGTGCTACTGCTATTTGAGAAGCTAGTGTCTGGATCATTTTTCCTCTATTATTAGCTAAATCTCCAGGAATGGAGGAAAAACACCAGACTTTTGAAGATTATTACATAAACATCTCTCTGAAAACAGCAGAGCCATTAACAATGCCTTGTTACTGTTATCAGCAGTACAGTGTTGTACACTCAGTGTGCATCTCCCTAACCCACTGCTTACAGCAGATCCAGCTCTAAGGAATCAGCTCATTGAAAGTCTCAGGCCCTTTTCAGAAAGCTCACACTGCTGCTGCTGGAACCCACTACACATGCTGCAAAGCACTAGCATTAATTTACCAGGAGAAGGAAGGGGATAATCCGTTCAACATGCATGAACCACCAAGTGGCCAGAGAGTAAAGACTTCCACTGTCATAACTAACTTGCACTGGATTTAAGCTACTGCTCAAACTGATCAAGAACTAAACTCATATACTCTGTATCTGGCACCTATCCCTTTGCCAAGACAGAAATTATTTCTCTCTGGGTCCTTCATCTAGCCCAGAAGGCCTCTGGACTACAAAGATGATAGCATTACTAAACTAAAAGCAGCAACATGTTGATTCCCAGTTTACTGGCAGGGAGTCAGGTGGTGAATGAGCAGAGAGAAACATCCTTATGATGGAAAGAATTCCCTGAAATGAATTTGATCTGGATATCAAAGAAGGAGAGAGGGAAGATAAAAGAGGTCCAAGCAAAACACAGCCAGTGTGTTAACCAAGCTTCTTTTCATTACACCCCTAAGGAGGGAAGTTTCTTAAGAGATGAAACAAAAGATGACATTTATTGAATCAAACCATAGCATCTATCCTAATAAATCCATCTGAGCACAAGTAGTTTGCAAACATCCCCCTTAAAAGGAGCACAGAGGGAGTAGTAGCACAAGCTAGTTAATTTCAGGATAAACCCAAGGTGATTGGAACCCAGATGGATAAGATTTCCTTTGCTGTGTGCTCACTGCAGTTCCAAAGACTTGGAGCTCACCAGCAAATCTCAGCACTGCTTCATCTTTCCTATAAACACCTCCTTCAAAGATGCAGCTTTTCCCCAACATGGAAACATGGTTATTCACCTCTACATTAGGATTGACATTGTGCAGGTAATACTGAAGAAGAGTTTTCTATCCAAGCTTTGATCACAAAGCAAAATCACTGCCCCACACCATGTATGATGCTCCTTTTAATCCTCCAGGGCCATCACTACTCCTCTGTTGGACTTGCAAGAAGATTGAGCTTTGCATGTGTTCAGGCTTTTATACACTGGGCAGCATTCCCAGTGAAAACAACGGAGCTGCACTGTCTGCTACCTTAAAATCAACACACTCTCTTTGGTTCCAAGGTGGATATCCCAGTCTAGCAGCAAAGGAATGGAGTGCTGTTACCTGTGAGAGTTTCCCAAGGCAGAACCAGAGTCACACAGAGATCCATCCCTTTAGTTAGAAACTTTGATTTTAGCTGGCAGGAAAGTGAAAGAGTTTTACTCAGTACAAGTACTTTCTACCTAAAGCTGCTGCAATATTCATGCTCCCTCTGCTCCTGAACACATCCCCTAAACCCTTCCCCTAGGGAAAAAGAGGTTGAGACAACCAGAGGGAGATAGGAAAAGCAGGTAAGCTGGTGAGGGCATATTTGTAACCAGAAAGAACGAAAGTGGTAGCTAAAGTCCATCAGAAAATAAAAGACATTAAAACATTTGAATCTTGTCGCATCTGTAGACATGCATTTAATTTGCCAATTCCTTTATTTTTAGTCTGTCTTGGAGGAAAGGAAACATTGAGAGAGAGGAAGGAAAGAAATTTTTGCTTCTATAACTGTGAAGGCTTTCTAAATTTTGTACAGCGACTGCAATGTAGTCAAGATTCTGGCTCCACTGCCTTGAGGACTGAATTCCTCATTAAAGACACAGAGTCACAGTACAGACCTGCTCCCAGACATTACCCCTTGCTTCATCCATTATTTGAAGGAATGGTTTCTGGTAGTGTCAGTGCAGCTATGCATCTTACTCTGCTCAAGTCCTGGCCACTGTGTTTGACACCGAGTGAAGGTGTTAAATATCCAGGAGGAGCAAAGAGTTATAATATGGAAACGGTTACTACCAGTGTGGACAAAGGTTTAGCAAGACCCATTTCGCTTGCTCAACTGAACTGTAAAATAAGTGGAAAAATGTCAAGCTAGAAAACAAACAAACAAAAAACCCTGGAGATATTCACAAAGCCAAGACAATGAGATCTATACCCTATAGTTAGTCTGCAGAATAATTTACCCAGAGCACCAATGCTTAGGAAATATCAGACATGTCATTAAGGTCTTGATGTTTTTACCACCATAATACCCAGCCCTGCACAAACAACCATTGTCACAGCAACAATGGCTTGAAGCACCTTTTCCTTTCATATGGCATTTCCCACTTAGAGTATGCATTGCCCCACCTTACTTCAGACCCTGAAGTTTTACACAGACCTTTTGATTTCGTATCACTGTATACTGAGAAAGAAGCCTGATTTCAAGGAGCACAGGGCAGACCTGACACATTCACTTCTGACTTCTCCTCTCCCCCTGTGGAAGTAGATTTGTGTGGATGATTTTATGCTACTTGAAGGCTTGCCTAAGGAAGACAACTTCTCAGCCAGCTAGCTCAAGCTAGCACAAACAAGGAGTAAGACAGGAGATCCAGCCCAGCAGACAGCATGAGATATCATGTGAAATCTACTTTATGCTTACTGTCTGCGCAGAGACTCCATAGTGGATACAGGCATGCCATAGGCTCTTCAGTAAGTGTACTGGCCTATTTTGCCCTTAGAAGCATTGAAGAGTGGAACTACAGCTATTGAACAGGCAGTTTGGGTTTATCCAGAGGTTACAGAATAGGAAACTTGAGTAGTCTTTTTTTCTTTCTTATAATGGTCTGTGATTTAACCAACACAGTGTAACTGTGCAATATCTAAATTAAATTCTTATTGAAGACAACCTTACTTCAAGCTAGACTTCTCCTTCTGTCCTCTCTCTTCTAATTTCAGAGTAGACAGAATGAACACTGATGATCAATGAAGTTCAGATAAAGTTCAGCACAGAGGCAGTTTCACGCCAGGAACTAAAACCAAGTCTGAAATGCCACCCATGTAACACACACTTTGTCAGGAGATAGCCAAAAAGGCAGCCCTGGAGTTCAGTGTATAGGCTATTCCCTCAGATAATGTAAATTGAAACTTGCTTGTCTATGATGTTGCACCTTCTGCCCTTTTCAGATTAAAGGCAGGATAATATTCCCCTTTTTCTTGCCCTTCTACGCATTTTCTATTTCCTAAAATGAAATGAGCAAACCAAGAACTGTCAAAAAATAATGGGGAAAAAAAGAAACAGAGCAAAACATGGTAGACTGTATAGTTAGGTAGGAGAAGGTATAGCAACAGAGGACAGCACCCACTTTTGGTCCTCAGTTTTACAGGAAACAGTGTAACAGCATCATTCACCTCTACACAAATCACTGCAGTGTAAGCATTTTTATACTTAGAGTTTCTATCAACCCTTCTTTTAGGAACAGCTCCTAAAAGTCCTTCTAGTTGTTGATTTCCCATCAGGGACATGCACAAAGCCCTTGAAGCCAGTGTTTCATCCTTCTTGTTCGAGAGTGTAAACTAAGGTGTAGGAAACCTCAATTTACTGGACAGAGAACTTACTGAGCCCGCTGCAATCCTATAAATGCTTCCTGTATGTTCCGATTATGATGGCTTTTCGCTACAGGACCAGGACAGCATAGTAGCAGGGTATGTTTTCATACGTCACCCATTTAACACTTCAACACGTGGTATTTTTATAGTCACTGAAAAAACTACAGGAGTAATTTGGAACATAGCCCAAAATATGGAGGATCTGGATGTAATATCCAGTAGTGACTCCCTGAGGCACAGGGTGGTTATATGGTGTAAATGAAACATGGTAGAGAGATCTTGCTCCAAAGACCAGTGATGCTGGGACAACAGTGAGCAAACAGCTGCACAGGGCAATCATGAATTAAAGAAAGAAAGCAGTATTTCTCTTTTGGAAGCCAAAAGGGCTTCCATTCCATCTTTCAGGGAAAGAGAAAAGACCATCCTGATGCTGCCTTCAGGAAATCAAAGGCTGAACTTAGAAGAAAGTAAGGAAATCATTTTGATAATTGTTCAGGATTTGATGTAGGCATACCCAAAGTTCATTAGTTTCTCAAGCAGTGTACATCGTAGGCCAAGCTTTGCTAGTGAACTACCTCACAGTAAATGGGGAATGCTTCAGGTGTGCATCCTACACTGCTTTGTACTGCAAGAAGCCCACTAGCTCCAACCCCTGCTTCCCTCCTTTAGAAAGCCTACAGTATATGAAGAAATACCACTCTGGTCAGTCATGATCAACAGACCTTTTCTGTTTAGATCTCTTTTTTCCTCTCCTTCCATTTGAGATTTTTCTTTCTTTCTTTTAATATATGAAGGCAATATTTACAGCCCAGGCAGTGCTAAGATGCAGTGATTATGGCTGATTTTATCACGGCCGTATTACTCAGCTGCAAGGTGAAGCGCTGTGCTAAAATGGATCATGAATCCCTGAAATTGACTATCCGTCACCTTTATAATCCTGATGGAAAGGCAGGTCAGATCAGGCTTGACAACTTCCCATGCAAAGGAGACTACAACAGTGATGTCTTCTTGCCTCAAGGCATTTGTTTGTCTGGAGAGGAAGGTGATGCCTTAGGGAACCAGACAACAGAAAGAGGAGAAGCCAACTATTCCAACTACTTCTGCAGGAATCAAGTGTAAACAGAGGAACCTAAATGTGTGCACAGAAAGACAGCTAGGAGTATTGGATGAAAGGATAGTACAAGCAGCGAAGAATCAGGATTGTAGCATGAAGACCTCCCCTAGACTGGAGAACAGAGAGTGAGGAAAATAAAACAACACCTCCTCAAGTGGCAATTTGTGGCAGGAGATGAAATCTACAAGTGGGGAAAGCTTTCAAATGTCTGAAGAGCCCATTCATACCTCCTTCAAATTCAGTGTCAGAGCCTTTCTCTCAACGTCAGCTTCAAAAAGCATCTTCAAGTTTGGAGACCAAATTCAGGCCATTATTACATGTGGCATCTCAAACCCCACAGAATGATGGCAACGTCAAATCTCACAGCAAGTGTTTATTTTCAGACAAGCAGCACAGTTGCTCAGAAAATCACTAACCTATCCCAGTGAATCTTCTTGACTGGCATATGGCCACGTGCAAGAAAGACTCCATAGGAGAAAAGACTAGTTAGCATGTTGTTGTTTCTAGTGAGATTGACATGCTGCTTCCAGCAAACCCACAACAATCATCTTCTTAAGGCAAGACTTGTTCTGAAGTATAAAAACACGTTGTCTCATTAATATCCTTTCCAGGCTTGGGTGTAATTCAGTACCACCAAATACCAAGAAGAGTGCTTGTTCTTGGTTTCCATGTTCTATTCCCAGCATAGTTACTTACACATCAGGTGGCCTAGCCGTTGTCAGCAACGTTACTTTATCTTATTCCTTCCTATGCAAAAAGAGGACAATATTATGTATGCCTCAGAGCTACTATACACTGGTTGTTAAAAGTGGAGTAGAATCTTTGAGACCCACAAATAAACAGCATTAAAGAAAGGCAAAGACTACTTACACCTTGCTCATGTCACCTGTCCTTTCTTCCCCTTTCCAGTAGTGCCTCTTCTGGGTAAGTCACATCCCAGCTAAACCTCTTAGTGAATGATTACATTAGAGATAGTGCTAATTACCAAATGTCATCTGTGTGGTACAATCTTATCAACATCCCACACTTCCTCCCCTGAGGTGAGGGGGCTTGATCCATTTCATAAAAGTATCCTAGTTATCTCCTCTAGCAAGCTCCATTCCCTCGGGCTTGAAGGTGGTTGTTTTCCCTTTTTTTTTTTACCTCCATCCTAAGTATAGATTCAAATCTTTTCTGCTACAACCTCTTGCAAGGAGGGTTCACACCAGTAACAGCCTGGTGGATATTATCCTTTGTGTATAAAAGGAGCCAGTCAGTTCCCAAGATGCTGTGTTTCAGATAAGGGCACTCATATGCTCTTCCCCTCACACACCATGCATCAAGCAGTACTATTCTATCGCCTACCATATGGCAGACGAACTCTATTACTGCCTTGCAGCTGTGAACACTGAGTTTTAAACATGGGGGTAAAGAAAGTAACAACCAAAATAGGTTCAAGAAAGCCTATAAATGCTTTCATAAGGCAACTATGTCACAACCGTAGTATTGCCTCAGTTCTACGAACCTCCATCTGACCAAGCTCTACCAATGCCACGTTCTTCTGCCCTGTAGCACTCCCTACTAGCCCAGTTTGGTGTTCACCCTGTATTACTAGAGTAGCTGACATGCACTGCCTCCATCTAACATACTGAAGGATTAATAACATAATGTGGGGTAGGCATAGTGACCCTGCAGTTTTGGTTACAGCACTGCTAGTTCCAAAGGTTTTAACAGGCTAATTCCATCTTGCATTATTATCCAGAAGGCAGTTTGCTCCCTTATTAGTAGATACTTATTGTATTCTTTCTGGGGGTTTGGTTATTTCTGTGTTTGAAGGTTGTTAGTGGGGTTTTTTTTAATATAATTTGTGTGCATATTACTCGCTGTCCCTGGAATTCATTTTGTTCCCAGCTAATGAAACCTCTGCGTCGCTAACAAAGCAGAAAATAAAGAAGGTAAATAGCACTCTCCAGAAACAATTTGTTTCCTGCTCTGTAAATTCTTGCTGAACGGCATCTCAGGGAATATTCACCCCAATAAGAGGAGAGAGAAGCAGAAGGTGATTGAGAAGGAGGTGGATGAAGGGGCTACAAATGTACTCTGTTGATGTGGAAAGGAAATAATAATGATAGTCACACTGTAGGCAAACAGGTACCCAGACAGCTGCACCTCTGAAACTCCAGAAAACACTTGAGCACAGGCAAGCCATTCCAGTGAGCAGAAACCACTGGTTGCAGAATGATTTGAAGGGGAGATCAACTTTCTTACGTTTAACCCTTTGGAGCTATGGTAAGAGTCAGCTGCCTGCGACAGAGTCCTGACTCAGAACATAGAACAGGACACAGGAAATTAATGAGTAATCCTGTTCGTCAAAAGCATAGTGACAAAAGGTAAGTGCAGACTATGTCCTGTGGCATTGCTGTTAGTGAGTGTGAAACAAGGAAGGTAAAACTTATACAGAGATAATGCTAGTTTTTCCTAGCAGGTGTGCTGCTACTACATGCCAGAGAAAAGCAAGAGATGTTCTACAAAATGTAGACTCTTGCTGACATAGGAGAGCTATTATGTTCATTTTCATACAATCTAATATGAATCACAAGGCTGAAATTTTCCAAAAAATAGGATTGTCAAAGAGATTTTCAAGTTCATATTGAAGCTCCTAAATTAATGACTTGCAATTGAAAAGAGCTGAACTTCCAGCTGCTTCCACTGATTTTACTGTGGCATTCAGATCTTAAACTCTCTAATCCAAGCAGAGAGGTAAAAACAGTACCATAGTGCAGGAAGGGAAATAAACTTGCACCTTTCCACCTGTATAGTCAAGTAATGTGCCATCTCTGTGTCTTACTGCTTGGGAACCAATACCAGAAACCAGTACATACTCTTCCTGGAAAAACAAACCAATCAGCCTCAAATTCAGCCAGGGAGAAATGCATTGAAAACCAGGACTTACTTCTAAGAATACTTGATTGTTAAAAGCAGCTAAGGGAATTAGACATCCAAAACCCACAGGGCCCTAGGTCCTTTAGCCACCTTTAAAAATGCATGCATAGTGCTCTACACATGAACACACCTTTGCACTATCACTCACTAGATTACTGGACCAGCCCTTGTACGGAAGATTAAATATAAACTGTTCTACTGTTAAGCCATATTTGTTGAGCTTTAACAACTATGTAATTTATACATCTCTTCTTGCAGAGCTGGAAAAACTCCATCAACAATAATAATGGGAACACTTGATTTCAATTGGTATGTTTTTAACATACAATAAGCAACTTGCTGTATCTAGAAAGAGCTCCTTAGAAGTTATGCAAGGTATTAAATGAGCTGCTAGGAGACCATGCAGGTTGGCCTTGTAAAGTAAAAGAAAATGCAGCAACCAGAGAAACCCTGGCAAAGCAGCAGCACCATCTCAGGAGAGGATTGCTGCAGCTGCACTAGTTATTTACATGAAGTCAATTCCAAGTGATTATTAAGAACATGAGGTTTATCATGTAATATAAAAGGCCAGTTCATTATGTCCGCACAGGCTACAGCTTAAATGGCAAATCTCAATAATTCATATTTTAACAGCAGTTTGGGATTTAATCACTGCACAATAACTGCTTTAATTCTGAATTAATTTCTTAATGGAGATGTAATTGTCTTGGGCTTCATCTAAGGGGCCAAAATCTGCACTCACCAGCATAAATCCAGTGGAACATTATGCATGAGTGTAGAATGACTTCAACATAAAGAAACTGGAAGTCCACAGGCAGCTGGTATCCCAGAAAACAGTATGGCCCAGTCTTCATTTGCACTTTTAAACTAATACTAAACACAGGAGCAGTGTCACCTCTATTTATTGCTGTTATTATAATAATTCATTTGTAAGACATAGTTCATTCCAAAAGGCCAAAAGCATTTTCCTTTAGGGAAAATCTTCATTTAATGCCAAAATGCTTTCAGTCTCTGAAGAAGCCAGCTTATATAGATGGAGAAGCTAAAAAGGCAGGCAACAACTAACCATGTTTCCATTTGGCTAAGACATACAAGCTGACAACTCCAAGTACTATAACATCCCCTGCATCAACAATTCAAGAAAAATGGCTTCAGAAGGTATTCACAAGAAGTCAGATACTAGGTATCCAGACAGGCAACCTAGAAATCTTTAAGACAGAATTGAAATTACTAAGAACGAAAAAGTTATCACTTTTACAGTAATCTTATAATATGGAAGAAAACAGTGATCATAATATTAATGCTGTAGGACAAATGCCCAGATAGCATGAACAGGGACTAATGAAATTTTAGATATTCCAGTGGTCCACTCCAGTTGATGAGCTCTTGCTGGTAAGAACACAAGAAGCGGCAAGACAATAAATCACCCAGAGTAATCAGCAACAAGAAGTCAGTGACAACACTGCAAGTCATGCAGATTATTTGAGTCTAGTGAGTATTAGAGGTTGAATTCTAACCATCAAAGTCCTGCAGCTGCAGGAGGTCTTGGAGGCTTATCTCTTTCAAGGCCATACCAAGGAAGGAGAGTTTGGTGGTAACAACTCTCACAGTCCTAGCAGGCCACGGAAGTTGCAAATTCAACATGTAACAGTATATAAACCCAATAAAGAATACACAAATGCAGCCTACAGTACCCTGAATTTGAAGTAAGACATGCCGTCTACCTTTGTATACAAACACCTTTCCCCTTTTGCAAGCAGGCAGAGAGAAGAGACTATTTTGAGGCATGCATGTCAAGCATTTTTCTACTAGTATCACAGCAACTGCATGTGAATTTTCCATCTATTTTACATCTATTCACACCATCAGGGACACAGAAACACTGACAGCCCTCTAATGCTTGGTTTAATATTTAGCAAATGAGAAGAGCATTCACAAACTGCATCCTGCTAAGACATGGAACTGCTTACCTTGAGGACCTCCTCTACAAATACTGCCTTGACACAACCTTGCAGGCATCTCATACAAAAACTGTGTGGTGCTACAGACTGTCATCCCACAGGGTGCACTGCAATAGGAGTCTGTTTTAAATAAATCCCACAGCACACATTCAGCTCTATTTTCTCCTCAAGCCTACACACAGTGCTCGTGCTCTTCCCATAAACGTGACGGTTGCCAATCACTGAAAACTTGCCAGTAGACTCAAGACATCTATTCAGACTTGTGGGATGTGGATGGTTAGTAGGAACTGGACCAAGCAGAAGTAATTCCCTTCATTTAAAACAATATACACACAAAGGAGGTGTTTATAAGAGCCTTTCTCTTGCTTTTCACTTTTTGACACAAGAAAACACCTTGTTTTGAAGCATACTACTCATCATCAGCAACACCTTTCTTTGCATCTTGGCAACCCAAGGCATATACAAGCAAATATATACTCACTACCTTTCCTGTGAAGGAAAAAAAACCAAAGTGACTCTTCCTCTTCTGTCTAGTGACAGAAAGGCCTCAGTACAAAATGTTTATGATGTGAGTAAAGCAGTAAGCATCAGAAGTTGAGATAGGAGTCTCTGGTTCTTTGCACACCTAAAAATGACACAGACTTTCAGGTCAGTGATCTGGCCCTCCTTATGAATAAAGGTCAAGGTGAAATTTAGCAGATCAACCATCAAAACTGTCAGAGATAAAGGAAAAACCTGCCAGAACAGTTTTGATTCCATTTTTCATCAAAATCAGATGTCTCTATGGAAATTGTGAACTTCAGTGAAATGTCTGATGCTTAAACCCAGTGTTTCATTGTGACAATCTGAGAACATTTTGTTTAGATCCATTCTTTTGATTTTTATGTCACGTTAATATTTCATTTACGCTATTGCTATTGGCTCTATGTGGATTATTCTTTACTTACTAGTTTAATACAATAAAAAGTCAAAATAAAACAAATCAAAAGAAAATGGTGAACATGGAAGTAACAAAATAAATTCAATTGCCCCTAATGAAAAAAGCTTCACAAAAGGAGTGCTGACATGCTTTGAAGGAACTAGAGATGACCTCACTTGGAGTATTGTGTACAGTTCTAGTGTCCTCAACACAAAAAAAGACATGGAACTGTTGGAACAAGTCCAGAGGAGGGCCACAAGGATGATCAGGGGACTGGAGCACCTCCCATGTGAAGACAGGCTGAGAAAGTTGGGATTGGTCAGCCTGGAGAAGAGAAGGCTACGTGGAGACCTCAGAGCATCTTCCAGTATCTGAACGGGGCCTACAAGAATGTTAAGGAGGGATTCTTCATTAGGGACTGTAGTGGTAGGACAACGGGTAACAGATTAAAACTTCAACAGGCGAAGTTTAGATTGGATACAAGGAGAAAGATCTTTACTGTAAGGGTGGTGAGGCACTGGAAGGGGTTGCCCAGGGAAGCTGTGAATGCTCCATCCCTGGTGGTGTTGAAGGCCAGAGCCTTGAGCGACATGGTTTAGTGTGAGGTGTCCGGGCCCATGGCAGGGGGTTGGAACTTGATCTTAAGATCCTTTCCAACCCTAACCATTCTATGATTATATGACTCTCTCCTCTACATTCAGCTGGATACAGAACAGGGATCTGACTGTAGTGTGCTAGAGCTGTTGTTTTACCTTTTTAATTGGATGCCAAAATATGCACAGTTGTATTCTAACCACTGAAAACATCTTGGTTGTTCTGTGGCTCTAAGGAAGAAAACAGCTTCATTGCATGCCTTTGACATCAAAGCACTTCTCCATTGTGAGAAAGTTGAGCTCTAAATTCAGATCTCTCAATTTATCTACACAGGCTCAAATTTTAGCACCCACAGTATAACTGCCCTGGCAGCCTTGTCATTATAAACTCTTCTGGTCACTGCGTAATCTGTGCCAGGCCCACTGAGGAAGGAAATAAAGCTTAGAGAAAGACAGGAAGATGTAACTGATCTATACCTTAGAAAGAAAGGGAACTGGCTAATAGAATTTGCTGCTATAGCCTCTGGCATTTCATGGTATCACAGACATTTGCCTGTGGTATCCTGATTCCCTGGAATGCAAGATACACTGTAATTCATGTGTTAGGGTATATTTTCTAAAAGCAGGTGACAGAACAAAGACTCATCTGTGACTCAGGATATCACTGGATTCGCTAATTTTTCTGCACTCTTTACGTCCTTATGACACATCCATCACTACGGTACCTCAGTAGCTGGTAATGGTCATCGGACACAAAAACAATTAAATCAGTAAGCAGCCAAGATTACAGAAAACAGTAGCCAAAATTAGGTTCTTAAATTCACACTTCGACAGAGGAATGAGCAGCATGATCTCCCACACTAAAAGACCAAAACCGGTCAGGCAAAATCCAATGAACATGCTATGCCAAACCTCCACAATAACTTACAAATGCAGCTATCCACAACTACAGATCTAAGCCAAAGTACTGGCATTAGAATCAGTAAAATTCCCTGATGTCTGTAACTATAGGTGGTGGTACAACAGCTTTTTCTGGACTTCAGACCTACAAATCTGAACTTACAAAGTAGTAGCTCGTACTTCAACTGAAACCACCCTGCATGTTTCAAACTCTAGTCATCTACAAGCACATCCTAAGCAACATCATTGGCAGCAGGACACCCTAAGCACTTCTGCACATTGAGGTAGATGGTGAAGTAGATGAGCTTTCAGGATCCTTCTAAACTATTTTCTCTGTGATGTTAAGAATCCTATGCATACTAGCAGCAAGGGATGTTTCACACAGCTTTCCTGACAGCATCACCCTTGACCAAGCTGATGGAAAGTGCCATAATTCACAGGAAAACAGTCTATGGAAATGTTCTTTTTGCAAACATATATTAATAAATGAAAGCTGGTATGAGTCTCTTGCTCTCCCCCAACTTTGCTTATAAGGAGCACTGGGGTTATTACCAGCTCATCAAATATTCCATTAAGACTGACAATCCAAAAAGGGAAGTGCCATTTGCAGAAGTTCTCTCCGAGCTCTAGCAGCCCTGTCAGTGTCATGGCTGGACTAAGATTCTGTAGTGAGCAAAAATGAAGTCAGAACCTCTTTAATATATAATTAGCAATAAGAAGAGTGTGAGGGCATTTGAATAATACATCTCATGGTCAGACAAAGCTGCAGGAGCCAAAAGAGAAAGAGAGTAAGGAGTCAAGAGGGCAAAAATTCAGAGAAAAATGAGACTTACAGGTCTATGTGAAGGAAGAGGTCCAGTTATAACATGATAAATAGCATAAAAATAGTGATTTGCATTTATAAAATACTTTGCTTTCAGAAACTTCCAAAATGGAGCTCAAAGGCTGATGAGAATGATTATTCCCTTATTACAGCAAAAGAAATTGAAATCCATAGGGAGAACATGACATTTCCAACGGCACTTCAGGGTGTCAACGGCAGAGCTGCAAATACAGCCCATTCTTTAATGGCAGGAGCAATTGGCTTCTTCCATCCTACCCCTGACAGTGTCCAGAGACAGGGAGATAATGCACAATACAGCTGAGATTCCCTATAAACCACATTAAAGACTGGTGGCTGGTGTTTATGCCAAGTTCTCTGGTGCCACGTTAGCCTAAGGCTACACTAGCAAATGTTATAGTCACAATGCCTGAGAAACACAGAGAAAAATGAGAGCATGGAAATGATTTAGTGCTAATACTGAGATCTGAATTCCTATTTCCAGAACCTCAAAATACAGATATATTTCTCTTTCACAGAAGTAGCTAGGATTGCAGATCAGGGTTCATTTAGGCATTGGCTTAATTATCTATAGCATCTGCAAACAATGAAATAGATACCACTTCTGATTTTTCAGCAGAGCAGCTCTTTTGACCTTGACTCATCTGCAATCAGTTTTTACCTAGATGTAAAAATGCCTGTCCACCAATGCATCAGTCATATCTACTTCCCTCAGGCTTTCCCATCCCCATGCAGCAACCCTGTTTGAATCCCATAGGAGCAGTACATGGAAAGGAAATTTCCAGCTGAGAACCACTGCAGAAAGAGTGCAAGAAGTTTTGGGTCAAGGAGGAGTCAGAGGTGGAATTGAAGAAGGTGCTTTACTGCTTCCCCTAAAATAAAGTCTCAATACTAAATAAAGAAGTGCACAAAACCCCCTTCAGCTCCTCACTTAGAAGGAAAGTAGCAATAAAGCAGCATTGTCTGCAGCTGGAGCAGAGGACTGAACTACAGACCTATGGGCAGGAAACTCCTAGAGAAGGGATTGCCTTACCCTTTAAGAGCATAAAGCATGTGAGGTGAGGCCTTTATATTAGAGCTGCTGAAAAATAAGTCATTATTATACTTGCATGGGGTGCTGGCCTTGGGGAGCTGCAGGGGCAGCCTCTTTGAGGTGAGGCTGGGGCTGCCTTGTACTGGTTGTGATTGATTCCACCAGCCCCACAGCAGGACACAGCTGAGCCCCTAGCCATGATGGTGGTACCTCAGGGAAAGCCTGTGTGAGGAAGGGCAAGGAAAAAGCTGGACAGGGAGAAGGAACAAAGTGAGAAACCATAAAAAGAATACAATAGTGAGAGAGCAGCAGACTAAAAACACCAAGTACTGACCAATTCCTCAGAACTGCAGGTAAAGACAACGGGGAGGACAAGTTAGATGACCAGTTTCTCAAAGTGTTGTACAAACTTCTGTCTACCTCCATGACCTTCACAGCCTTCAAAAGCAAAGGGGCACTCCCAGGATGAGCTCTGGAAGGGAGGATCCAGAGCAGAAAGAGATGAGCAACCCATCAGACCCACCTTTCACCCCCAGTGGAGAGACCCAGCCTCTGAACAGCACTGGAACAGGCTGAAAAGGAGGAAGAAAATCAATCGAATATAGACGTTTTCAGTCATGGAAGCATTATTCCTATCCTGTTCCCCTCTTTCTGTTGAAGAGTGCTACTTCAAAAGCTTTCCAGATGTAAGATGGGAGAACCTGACCCAACTCCAGACAATGAGAAAGGGAAATCACAGGTACCTTGCTTAGAGGAAGCAGAAGTCGTAGCACTCTGCAAGCATCTAGACCAACACACAAGGAGGCACAAATGAGAGGTTCTTGGTCACAACACATTCTTGTAACAGTAATAGGTGGTTGTGCATGAAAGAGACACTCTAGAAAAATATGCTTGGTCTCTACAACATGTTTCTTTGATATATTTCAGAGACACCATGATACCTTGCACAGACAGCTGGAATTACAAGGAAAGGAAAAGCTCAAATAGACAGGAAGGCTATAAACATCATTAGAAAGGCAGGGTTTTCACGCAAACACTGTGTTTGCAGACAGGGTGGGCTCAGGATGGGTTCCATCTTAACGACAGCAGCCCCCAGCTGTGCTCCTGGAAATTAGTATGGTTTGGAGGGGATTTTCTGAAAGTCTGAGCTAAGGAAAGATGGCAGGTACTAAGGAGTGCTCAAGTCAGACAAAGACATCTGCTAGGGATGTCCGTAATAGAGAGATAACTTATCTGGGAGCAGGGGATAGGACAGAAACCTCAGCTAAAGCAAAGCTAAGAGATGGTACAACTGCAGAAATAAGTAACAGGGCTTCCAACAGAACTTCAGCAAAATGAGGCTGTGGGGCAAGACTAAAAATTACCATGTGCATACACATCACTGCGAAAGCTACTGAGCAACAATGGGTAGATGACAGTGCTGGATAATGGAAAAAAACCTTGCTAAAATTAGGATTAATGGAATGACAAAGATCAACGGAAAAACAATCTTTGGTTTCAAACTGTAAGTGAAGGACTCAGTAGGCTTTAGAGGTGAGGGTGCTGTACCCTCACAGAACCCAGAGAGGTAATGTTTTAAGATGTTCATAAAGCAAACTGTAAAAGCCCCAAATACAAGAATATCTATATCCTTGCAGGCTTACATCAGCATCTTCTTGATCAAGAGAACAGAAAAATACTAAATGCATGAAGCTGATGAGCATCAAAGCAATAACCAGTCTAATAAAGCAGAAAAAAACACGGGTGACTGGTTATCTACTTATAAAAATGAGTCAGGTGTCATGTTGGGTGACAGTTTAGAAAAGTAATTTTTTGATGTCTTAAATAAATTATCACTTCCAACAGCTGACTCCAGAGCTCACAGAGGCAGGAGACTATTTTCAGTGCAATTTGACATGAAAGACCAAAGTCTTTTTTGCAAAGCAACTCTTGTTGATGCACTGAAAACCAGTGACCACTTCACAAACAGGGTTATTGTCCGGCAGGAATTCCACACATACCTCAGATAAATAAATAAACTAAAACCACCACAGAGATGAAGTGCTATTATTTTTTAAAAAGGGACTGTAAAACTAATGAGGAAGCTGGCTGAAAAGGAAGTAATATCAGAAGCAATAAGGATTAAATCCCTATCCTAATACATACGGGGGGGGGGGGGGGAATGATCAAAGAGTCAGAAAGGCATTTTCAAATAAGAAAGGTAAATGTGAATCTAGGAAGTGAGGAAATCCTTAGAACAAAGCAGTACACTTAAATGGGCAAGCTGAAGAAATTATTTGAACTAAAAAGGTATCGTGCTGGTAAACAGAAATCCAGTCTCAGTGAGGCCAACACAGAGGAACATAAGGAAAATACAGAATTGTCTTGGTTCCCATTTGCAATATTTCCTACTTATTCTTTCTTACAATGGCTTTGTTAGTGTCAGATGTTCGGGGGAATAGTGAGATCAAGGTCACGCATACAGCTGGTGAGAGACACTGAGCTGAGAGAGGTTCTTCTCAATCAGAAGGACAGGAATCGAGTTCAAAGAGATCTTGGAAAATGGAAGAACTGGTCCAAAACAAACAAGGTGAAATCTAACAGAAAGGTACCAAGTGTTGCATCTAAAAGGGGAATTACATCACATACAGGCTGACTAGTCACTGATTTGTTAGTGAGTTATCCTATAATACTGACCTGAAGCAAATAGTACTTCACACACTAAACAGGAGCCAGCAGAGCAAGGTTGTGAAGGAAACACATGCCCTGTTAAAAGGAGAATAATGTGCAAGATATGGGAAGTGTCACTTGAAAAATGCATACAGTTATGGAGAAACCCCAGCTGGAGAACCATTGCCCAGTTTTAGGCAGCAGACTCGAGGAAAGAAAACGTATCAATTAAGATAAACCCAGAACAGTGTGGGCCAAGACCTTAAGAAAACATCCCCCATAGAGAAAGGCTGACAAAAAACGTATTTGTTTAATCCGGAAAAGAGAAGACGACAGAACTAACAGGACTTGAATACGTAGAAACTTGTTACAAAGAGGAGAGGGAGGAAAAAGAAAAAGTCAGTGTAGCACACAAAATCGAAGATTTGATTTGGAAATGGGGAAAAAGTTGTCAGTTCTTTAGATAGCAGAACATGACAGCATGCTATGCAGGCAGATGACTGAATCTCTTTCATTAGACGCTTCTAGAAAAAGGTAAATATTCAGAGTACTCAACCAGGTTCCTTTCACCCCTGCATTTTATGATTTTTGCATGATCTTGGGAGATGAAGGATTAGATTAGCAAGAGGGGGATGCAGACCAAGACTGAAGGGCACTTGGGCTTGGATGTAGCGAGCCCAGGGCTGGGACCATGGTAGGTCTGCTTCAAGATTTCAGCCAAACACACTGCATTTCCTTACAGTTCACAAGGAAGCAACAAACAAAACCCCTATGGACCCCATGGGCAAGGCAGAAGCATTATCTACATAAAGATAAGAATTTGTTGCTAATAAAAGTATAAAAGAACAAGAACCTGTACAATGTAGTCTCCCCAAATATCATCATGAAATCTCACTGAAAATCCTAATAATAATTTCTTTCTAAAAAAGAAATAGAAAGAAAGGAATTAAAACAACCCTCAGGAGTGAAGCAGTAAGAGTAATGTTCAGAACTAAACTCAGAGTATTTGATTCTTTACATCTGCCCAATGTATTCTACACAAATAGTATAGGAGGGAATTGGGGGATACGGATGCCTTTAGCCATGATGCACAGGATGAAGGGAAGAGGTGAGGGGAAAGCTTACTTTCTAAACTCAAGCAGAAGCAATAAATCACAGCCTGGCTGGCATGGCAAACACCAGTCCCTCTGGCAGCTTTGTAATTACTCCCTAAATGTGGTCTCAACCTTCTTGATGTGGAGATAAATAACTTCATGTGCAAGGCAATTAAAGCCTCGGGCAACATTGCCGGCAAAGCTTGGTCACTGTGTGTCACTATCCATTTGCCAGAGAGGTGTACAGTTAGTAGTGAGTTTATTAAACTGGAGTACTGGCTTCCACATATCAACCTGCCAGAGACCTTCTTTGGATGGCCCTCAAACAATCGTTTCTACTCTCCAAAGTAATGAAACATCCTGGTTCAAGGGCTGAACCTGAAGTGAGCAGAGAGACCCTTTGAGCAGCATGCTAGACATTTTGGTCCTATCTGCTCTCCCAGGAGAGAGCAGTTTTCTGCGTCATAAGTCTGATACCTAGTGGGGAAATTCTGAAGGAATTATCAATCATCATGATTAGATTCCTCCTCTTCTCAGGAGAGATCATGCTCAGTTGAAACAAGAGCTGTTGCTGGGATGGTAACAAATCACTCTGAAGCAGAGCCCTGATGCTGCATTCTTTTCCCCTTTATACACGTGTATTTCTCTGCCCTTTTTCTAAATGGTCATATTTTCTCTACAACTCCTGTCTATCCTAAGTAGTACATGCTTCCAGGTTTGTCTCACACCTTGTTGCCTATTTGTATCGACAGCTCTGGAAAGCAAATTTAGAAAAGTCCTCCTCAAATCACATATAGGTGGGCAAACAGCACTATGCTGTTAATACCTGAACCCTATCCTTCTTCAAGGAGCTACTGGAGTGCTCAGCTCAGCAGCACTGTGTACTGCAGCACCCACCTCAAAAAACACCCCCAAAACCAGAACCCTAAGAAAAGCACTATGCAGGGTGCAAGTCAGAGCATTAGACACACCAAGACTTGCTTCCACAACATAAGACGCATGACTGGAGTAACTGATATGGGCTGGACCGTTTTCTAACTGTCTCAGACTGCACAGCTCCAAGTTGTGTGAAAAAGTGGGATAGCTTCTGATTTCTATAAATCAAGAAATAAAAATCAACAAAGTGTTTCAATTTTGTAAAAAAAAGTTGTTTTTTTTCTGTCTTCTGGTGTCAAATCACCATGAAAAGAAAATGAATCAGCACAACAGCCATTTCATTCAACACTCCTCCTGACAAACAGGTTTTTTTAACCTGGTGTGATGAAGACAGAACTTGAAACGTTATCAGTGTGTTGATAAAAAAAGCAATGTTCCTTCAAAGCCAGTACAGATTAATAATCAAAACTGCTACTAGAGGGCACTGTAACATTCAAAGGAGGTACAACTTGGCTACCCATTGTTTGCTACTGTGTCCTTGCAATCTTTCAAAATAACGTGGGTATAAAAACAGCTAAATTCCAGTCTGGATCAGTTCACTCTTTCTAGTAAAGTAAATCTCTTAAACTTTAAAATGTGTACAATGCATTTTTTCCCTTTTCTTTAGCACAAAGCTATTCAACAAACGCCGGCTCCTCTTCCAGAGGTGACAAATGTTTTAGTCAGAGGAAATGAAACTTGTTTGTTATCCAGTTCGCGATTGTTCAGAACAATCATGACAATGTAACGTAAGAGTTAAGAATGATAATGGCAATCATAATAATAATGATAATGGATATTTCTCTTCCTACTGCAATGAACCCATCTGGAAGGCCTCAGTGTGAGTCTTCAGAAGTATCCAAAACTGTGATTAGAGAGAAATTCATTTCAGCAGGAAGGTGGAAACTCAGAATGCCAAAGAAAGAAAAAAGGAAGAGAAAAATCCTTTCTAGTTTTGGCCAACAGACCTAATCGGAAATTCTTTTGAAATGTTATTCTCTGGAAGAGAGCTCAGTTAGCAATATTCTGCAAATGCTCAGCCCACTTCATCCATCTGCCAAGCTGAGAATGAATATTCATAGCAAGTTATTTTAATCATTGTGTTTTTCTTGATGTGACATAATTCTATATAATTTTTCCCCCCGGAAAAAAAAAAAAAAAGTAAAAAAAAAAGAATCCCTTCTCTTTTTATGCTGTCAAGTCAGAAAGTTTTTTTCTCCATCTGCAAGAAAAAAGGGACGCTGGGTGGCTCACGCACGGCTTTTAGCAACATTCTCACCAATGCTTCTCAAATCCTGGCATTAACAACCTAGCTAATGTCACCAATGAGAACAGCATGTGCTGGTTGTTTACCTATCCTCTTGAACACAGGGGACTGATATCTCACACAAGTGATAAACAGTGTGAGCATGCCAGACTGAGGTAGACTAGAATGGGGTACATGGGCAACCCATACCCAGGAAAGCAAGGGAAGCTTGTGCTAGCAGAGCTGGGTCTGGTGAGTGTGGGTGCTGTGGTTTTGGGATGAGGGGAATAGCCAAAGTGCTACTGCAAACATATCCAGATGATGCTGCTTGTATCCACTCACCTTCATAAGCACATACTACATAAAAATGCTTTTACAGTGCGAGAGGTTCTTAAAATAGCTCTTGTTCAACACTTTGAGAAAAAAAAATGCACTTTTTTGGCAAAATTGTCCAAGCACAGACAGGTTATAAATATTTTAAAGTCCACAGAAGTACCTCAGGAGCAAATGGGGTCTTTTCTCTGGTTCTAACTGGTGCACTCAGTTCCCAGTGCATCGCATGACATTTAACAGTTGAAAATCCTGAGGAAAACGTTGTTCCTACAATAATCAGGAGTCTGAAATATTCAGTACTTAAGAACTGAAGTATTTCCCAAGTGCCCTACATTAACTGCTGGGACAAGCAAGCTGGGTCACATTGCTCTGCTCAGTGGAAAGAAAGAAGACACAACGAGGTTTCCTTAAAAGCAAGGCATGTGTTTTACGATCACTCCCACTTCTTTCTTGTCCTCTGGCTTGTTGCACCTTGATGACCATCCTGGCTCCTTGTTCTATCATACACCACACTGCCACCTCTCCCTGTTCCCAAGGAGTTTCTGTCCAATGCGTAGTTTGTTACCACCTGCCCCAGAGCACTCCAGAGACCTCACAGGATGCTCCCGGTAGTTCTGAGCCTTGCTGATTCCTGGATGGCATCAGCATTACTAGAAGGACATGTGTGGCTTGTTCCCAGCTGCTACACAAGAGCAATCCACTTCCTTTGATATGGTTCTTTGAGTAGTACAAAGGGGAGGCGGTGAGCACCATGCAACAATGGATTACAAGAAACTAAGTAAGTTGAGATTTCTTTCTTTCTGCTTCTGCTTTCTGTTCCCTAGACAGAGCTGCATCTAACATGGCAGTCAGTTCAAATCACTTCTTCTAGTCAGTAGCAATCCGAGACCTTGAGAGGAGGAAGGGAAAGGAAACACATTGGGAGAGAAAGGAGAGAAGGTGTTCTGCATTTAGCTTTAATTAACCCGTGAATGTGTTCTGAAAGACAGTAACATACACCAGCAACAGGCCCACACAAGCATCTATAAAACCCTAATTGCATCCTGTTACTGGTGCTGCTTCTCTTACTTTTCTGACATTCTGGCTCCCCTCTTTGGCCACACTGACAAGCACTTTGCAGAAAACCAATGTTTCCCTCTTGCTGCTGCAAAATACAAGCTACTTGAAATACTGCTTGTGGTTGGCAAAGGTAGAAAGAGGTCTAAGTCCAATTGTCACTATTTGCATGTCTGTTTCCATGCAGAGATTGGTAAACAAGATACTGGTGGATGGCATGGAAAAGCAACCACAGAAACAAATTCACTGGGACAGATCCCTCACCTTTACAAAAAGGCATAGCTTAACTAATACCTCATGGACATCAGCTTTGAATATGACCTACCAGAAACACAAAATGAGCTGTCTGGCTTAAGAGAAGGAATCTTGTCAGAAGACAGGTTACAATCTAGACCTTTCAGAACAATCCTGTAGATTGCAGCTGGGAAAACCTCAACAGGGTTCTACAGAAATTTAATGGACGTTCTATACAATGGATTTCTAAAAATACAGGACTGAAGGAGATTTTCCTAGGATGGCTCAAGTTCTCTATTAAATACTATGCAGGATTCCATAAAAGCTCTCTAAATGTTAGCAATTTCCATTAGGGAAATCTTTAATGGTGGAAAGTCATTACCAGCTGAAGGCCTAGCAATGAGTTCCTGGCTCCCAATCCAAATCCTGGTGGACAGCGTCTGTATGTACAGCTGAGCAACTAACACGTGCCAGATAAGACAGCCAACAAATTCAGTTCCTGCCCATGACCAGAGGGCCATTGCTTTGAATTTGGTTTTGTTTATTTTTGCTTCCCAATTATGTTTGTTAAATTGTTTGCATTTTGTTATAAATGGCTTCAACACAGACTCTATATTCTACATTCAAATGGTACTGCTTAATTGCAATTCCTCTGATAAGAAATATTCTTCTTGCCTGAGCACTGAGCCACTTCTGGAGTGCTATGATAGCTGGAAGTGTATAAAATAGTGGAGAGAAGTACATACAACACATGTGAACATCTTTAAGATTTTCAAATGAGATCAAGAGAGAGAAAGTGTATACATGTGCATACTCTAAGAGGAAAAATGGGATAAAGGGAAAATCAGGGCTATCTTCTCATCCCTGACCCCACATTTTAAACTGTGCCTCTTTACCATCTTTCTAATACTTTGTTTTTTTAGTCTAAATGCTAACTACTTGAAATTCATGACAGATACTTCCCAGCCAGTTCCCTATTCTGATTCCAAAGACCATAATATCTGATATTCTCAACACAGTCTGGCAAGGGAGTGCTTTTGGAATGGGTGAATGCCTTTTGAATGGAATATTTTTTTTATTAACTTTTTCAGTTCCAACTGCATTGTGAAGATTTTTGATAGGAGTTCCTCAGATAATGTGGTTTAGGTTAAAAATAAAACCAAACCAACTAAAACAAGCCAAACAAACAAACAAACAAAAAACAAAAAACAAAAAAACCCACCCCACTACTATGTAGCTGTAGAGATAATTTGCAGTAAAACTGAATCAATTTCATTGTCAGTTTTACCAGGAATCACCTACATGTTTAATTTTAGTCAGGTAAGAATATGTACCAGTTTGTGTTCCATTTTAAAAGCTGAAATATTTTGAGTCATTTAGCAGTCGAGATGATAAAGAAGAAATTCAGTGTTTCAGAATCTCTGAAATGAAGCATCTCTATGATGTCAAAAGAAAACCTTTCCATATGCCTAAATATTTCTTTCATAAAAAAATATAGGGATTTAATCTTTTTTTCCATCTGCTTTTGTGGAAAAAAACCTCACATGTTTGTACGTCTTAACACTTCCAAGTGGGATGAAACTCTGTTTTGACAAACTCCTGAAAACAGGCCTATAAATGTAGTTCAGACGTTCCCTCCTGTTGTGGCAATTACTGACAAGACAACTTCAAAGAGTCTGTCTCATAGAAACATGTATATAATCTACTCCATCAAAGCACATTCCTCACTAAGGTGCCACTGCATTGCTTTATATATAATGCCTGAGCAGCCAGAGGACCAAGGGAGTCACACCTTAGTAACGTAGTACACAAATCATTGTCCTGAAATTAGAAACATGAACAGCTAAACAATCACATTGTGAAGGGGAACAGCAGAACCATGCCCATTTTGCCTCAAAGAAAATGAATGCAAAAACCTTATGGAAAACATCTCCAAATTAGTTTGTGGGTTTGGTTGCCTTAGTTCTGGATTCTCTGGAAAGAGACATCTGAGATCCAAGGCCCAGAAAGAACTGTTACCCTGCTAGCTATAGTTTGTTATATGCCATACAGCATCTGCTCCTCAAAGTCCAGACCAGTCATGATTAACATCCTACCAGTCACTAAGACACAGTGGATTGGAGCTATGTACAGGGAGAGTGGGACATCAAGGAGAAAATTAAGCAGAGGAAAAGGGTATTGTATATGGCAGAAAAATAGTGTATTAAGCAATGAATAGGTGCAGGTATGGTAAATTAATAGACTGTTTTCAGCTTGGTTTTCCCCAGAAATCCTATACTGAGCCCAAAGATGTTGAGGCCTCACCTTTCCCATTTATTACTATGCTTAGTCTGAGTTATGAAGCCATCCATCTCTTTGACCAAGCTTCCTCTTAAGGACGAAGGAATGAAATGGGTTTTGCTAGGCTCTCCACCCAGCAGGAGCTCCTTTGAGGCATCTGACTTTCAGTCTTTCTTCCTGTACAGGGGAAGAAGTTCCATCTATTCTTCTCTTTCACTCTTTCCCACTTCCCCATTACCGTGATTCAAGCTTGTGTATGACATTGCAGGCACTGCTAATGAAAACAGCTGCCGCCCTTCACCATTGCCTCCCTGAGCTCCGCTATGAGCAAAGCAAATGCACATGGCCAGCTGCCATACACTCACAGCAGAGCACTGCTGGCAAGTCAAATCTAGCACTGAATTGGCATGTTTTGGTACTAACACAAGTCTAACCACATCACGAAGCTCAGCAAGGCCCACAAAGCACAATGGAGGAACACAGTGATTTAATCCCTGGTCCTTTCCTACTGCTGCAACCAAAATGCGAACAAGACAATTTAAACAGAGACTGGTTATCTCCGCATTGTGGCCATCACTGCTAGAAACATCAGTGGGAGACCTGTCCGTACAAGTAATCTCAGTACTTTTGAGGGAGTTATATTCATCTCAGCACTCTGTACTCTATAGCTACAGTGGTAACAGCACTGCTCCTATTTTGAACTGAACAACTGAACAGCTGTTACTGGCTATTAAAATGAAGTTCAAAACTGAGAGCATGACCATCAGGAGAACCTAAAAACTAAATGGACAGTGGAGACCCAGCTGTCCTTCATCACCAAATGGAGATAGGTCAACAGCAATGAACCAGTACGACTTACTTTACCATTTTTCTTCTCCATGAAACAAGAGAGAATGTCATCTCTTAATAGTTCAAGAGAGTATTTTTGACCAGTGCTACTTTTTCCAAGGAAAACCTCCGAACAGCCATGAGCTGACTCGGGGAGAGACAGGGCATCAGAGCATGGAAACCCACCCAGATGGGAGTCACACTTGAGACTTATACCAGAGTGAAGGAGAAGTCTCTTCCTTCAGTCTCAGAGACTAACAATAACTTCACAGGTACCCCAAGCTTATCTGACAGAGTCCATCTCTACCTGTGGTAGAAACTACCCTGTGGTGGGCAATGCCATCCCTTCCCTCTTGGTAGCTGCACTGCGATAACAGAGGCTCAACTGCCAGAAAAAGAAATGCAAGCGGCAGATTCAACACGTGACTGTGCAAAAGCCCGTCTCAGGAGGGACAATTAAAAACACACACAGAAAATTAAATGGCTTTTCCTTTTCAACTCCTTTTCCTCTTCAACAAGTAACAAGACAGGAGCGAACGCCTGTATGCTAGAATGCCCAGAAAATCGGCAATTAACAAGCGTTCCGCTCTAGCCTGTCTGCGATTTCCTCACCGCAACTGTGGCTAAATGTTTAAACACATCACTCCCCCCCACTGTCTCTGCACTTACCGTAGCTCTGGCGTACCTCAGCCTTTCTGGCTTCCCATATCATGCAGCCTTCCATTTCTCACACACTTATTGGAAGTTTGCTCCAAGCTAAATAAAGGGAAAGGGGCATGGTGTCCACCCAACTGCCATCAGGGGCATGCACTTTCAGATGAATTAACTACCCCAAATGCACATAAGCCAAAACAAACTTAGTTCTATTTACCACAGTGGTATTATATAAGCCATCCAGTCAGCAGCATCCTCAAGAAAGATGCATTACCATATCTGGCCAACAATAACATAATCCAGAGAATTCAAATGGGATTTTTCCCTAGGAAACTAAGTGCTAACCACATTACTGTGCAGATGCTCATTAACAAGCCTGTATCAGACAAAAGCTGTAAAGGTATTTTTCTGAGGCATAGGCTTAAATAAAGGCTTTTGACTCAGGTTGGCACTCAGAATTAAATTGATAGAAAAACAGAATCTCATTAAATTCATACAGCAATTCAAAGATGAAGGCTAAAAATAAAATCCGTGCAAACAAACGTGGAGTTAAACACTCCAGTAGGCTCAAAAGAATGCTGTATCACTGACACCTGTGACCTACTGGCCTTTCTTAGACCACTCTTCAAACCCTGACTTTCAACACATCAACTCAGAAAACAGTGTTAACATTATGTGCTGATGTTCCTATTCTGCATTTATACACATGGGGTGATTTTCATAGTTCACTGCCTAGAAGCTAAAAAAAAAGAACCCAAACTACCAAAACAGAGTAAAATTTTACTACATAGAACAGAAATTTAATATAGAGAAGCCTTATAATTCATGAATGACAGAGCTTCAGTCTAAAAATGAAAGAATTACAAAGACAAACAGAACAACTTTGTTGTAGGATAAAGAATCTACTGGGTAGAGAGAACCCTGATAAAGAAAATCCCCATAAAACAGTTGCTTACATAATCCTTCTTAGCCAACTATATGGAAGCAAAGGCTAGGGCCCGACTTTGACAGCTGAATGGGCTAATTGTAATAGAACTCCGCTGTAGAACCCCCCCATCTCAAGTTTTGCAAACAAATAGCATACATGCCACGAGCTTCAGCAACAACAGCTGCAGAGCAGAGCTGGGTTGTTCTCCCTTGCCAACAGCTCTACAGAAAACAGCAGTCAGTCCTGATGCCAATTCAACCAACCAAGAGAATATAAACACCACCAAAAAGTGTTAGAGGAACTGAAACTGAAACCAGATGAAAACATGACCTATTTCTATACCTTCCCATCTATTTGTTTTATGTTGCTGCTCATAACTGAAATACCCTTTCATGTAAGATCAATAGCAGCAACAAAGTTCTGAGCTGGCTTCTTTGGCTATGCCACTGATAGTAAATTAAACAGCACCTGGAAACATTCCCCAACACCAGAGCCACCAACACTGCTGAACTGCTAGAGTGCATTCCTGACATAGTTTTGACCTGTGCCAACCAACACTACACAAAACAGTTCCCAGTCACGTCTATGGGTTAAGTACTCCCAACGCATCCACTCCCAACAGGCAATTCAGACATGGTCAATCTGTTTTGGAGAGTAAGAGATTTTAACAGCCTGAATGTGGGCTGTTCCATGACAGTGTCCAGTTACAGAGTGCATTTAATTGTTGTTACAGATATAGGCAGAGAACTGCTGGGATTTGCCTTTAAGTTTGTAATTCTTACTGAGGTTGGCTAACTTCCCCCAGTACTAGGTGCTTACTTAAACAAAAACTTCCTTGAAAATCATGTATGGTAGTTGAGGGTCTTCCTACAATGATGCAGGTACAGATGATAGAACAGTAGGAATAAAGAAATAAATTAAGAAATTTGTTTTCTTAATTTGTTGATAGGTGACTTTGTGTTCAACAGCAAGAATTTCAGGTTGGAATTTTCTTTACTGCTGTCCCATTTCAGTATCTAACCCTGGCGTCTATACTTTCAGGTATCATACTTCAGGGAACTTATCATCAACCCTAGGAGAGATCCATACCAGCACTTTTTTTATTAAATAATTTATATATTTATTTAAAATTTATATATTTAAATATTATATATTTAATATGTTAATTTTATATATTAGATATATTTTAAATATATATTTATATTTAAAAATATATATTCAATTTCTGTTCTATGTAGTAAACCAGCCTGGTGTGTTTTTCATCAAGATTCCAAGTGTATCAGCACTGTCCTGATCTGAGCTCAGAAGATTGTGATTGTCCCTAAGTAAGTATCAATTATAAAAAATATAAGATAGTAGCATAAGGAGAAAATGCGCAATTCTCTACCTTCTATCACCGAAGGTGCCTCATGTTCTGTCAAGGCAGATGAGGTAGAGCTGAAAGAGCTAAAGGAACCAAAAGCAACTTAAATTTTGTGGATGATGCTTTTACACTTCTTTTTATACTTAACAGGAAGGATTCATCTGCAGAGAATAGAGCGTGAGTCTTCAAAAATGTCCAATGCCATCCAAATCATCTGCAAAGCTCTTTCCTAATTCAAGGCAACTAAAAAGGCACAAAATACTTACATTTAGGCAACTGAATCACACAAACCCCTTTGGTCTATACCAGCAGCAGAGCCTGGAAAGCAATTTTGCTGACCAAATGCAGCCATCTGCAACTGACTCGACTGAAGACATTGGTGGTAGAGAATTAAGGTATGAGAGTGTAGCTACTCAGCTAACAAATAGATACCTTCATTTAGACATCTGCACTTTGAAGCTGAACCCCACTCTTGATTGTAGCCAAGTGGAACAAACTCACTTTGAGAGGTCAAAGCAGCACTTACAGCACGGGCATGAGAGTCAATGCAATATTCAGTGTACACTTAGATTAAATACGTTCCTCCATCCCTCCAAAAAAAAGCCACCTTCTTTGAGGGAAGTTCTGGAAATGAGTCGTTTTCATTTCAAAGCAAGCTAAGATGAAACTCTGGGTTCTTGCAGAACAATAGCTCTGCAAAATCAAGATTAGAATTAAATTAAATATTTTATTAGAATGATGACGGATTGTTTCATTTTGATAATATTGGCAGAGTGAATGTGAATACTGTCAAAGCATTACAACATGAAATAAAAAATATATTGCATAATATTTAGTAGAAAAGTCAAATGAAAAATCTATCAAAGCATTTTAATCAAAGTATTTTTTATGCTATTCTGAAGAAATGGATCAGCGCTGCTGAAACAAATTGAAAAATTTGAAGCCACAGTTTAGATATAGACTTGAGAAAAATTTCATTCCAAATCCACTGTTCTCCACAAAAGCCTTCAACCCCTAAAAAAACAACACTTCTGAACATACTTTTGTAAGAAGCTCTAACAAGAAAAACATTAGATGCATAGGCTTTACCTGTACTCCACAGCGAAGAAGGTAAAGTCACTGGTCAGCTGTCTGTGCTGTTAAACCATTAGCCTGGTGGGCACTGCCATGGTGTTGGTGCCAGCAGTTAGCACACTGGACATAGCTTGGAGGTTATCACAAACAAGGAACTGTTCCCCATGGGCTGTTTGTACATGGCCTCACTCCTCTGAATGGTAAATCTACCTTTATCAGTCCAAGTGGTGCTCTGCCAGTTGGCTGCAGGGCCTTCAAATGTTCTGCTTTATTTACTAGCACCAATGAAGCCATATAGACCCTCGAGGAGAACTTCAGCTACCACTGTGACAAGCGAAATACACAGGAAGTTACACAGCAAACAATGACCAAACTCAAGATAGAATCATAGAATCAGAATAGTTAGGGTTGGAAAGGACCTTAAGATCACCTAGTTCCAACCCCCCTGCCATGGGCAGGGACACCTCACACTAAACCATGCCACCCAAGGCTCTGTCCAACCTGGCTTTGAACATCACCAGGGATGGAGCACCCACAGCTTCCCTGGGCAACCCATTCCAGTGCCTCACCACCCTAACAGTAAAGAATTGCTTCCTCATATCCAATCTACACTTCCTCTGTTTAAGTTTTAACCCGTTACCCCTTGTCCTGTCACTACAGTCCCTAATGAAGAGTCCCTCCCCAGCATCCCTAAAGCCCCCCTTCAGATACTGGAAGGCTGCTATGAGGTCTCCAAGCAGCATTCTCTTCTCCAGGCTGAACAGCCCCAGCTTTCTCAGCCTGTCTTCATACTGGAGGTCCTCCAGTCCCCTGATCATTGTCGTGGCCCTCCTCTGGATGGGCCCCAGTGAAAATAAACTCTCATCCAAAACTTGGAGATGGAAAATACAACCCTGACCAAGAGGAAAATAAATCATATTCTCATGTTTAGGAACACAAGCAGGATGAGAAATACTTTTGTTCTTTTATGTAAGAATGTTAAAAGGTCTACCAGAAAAGGGGGAAGGGGCACAATACGTAACAGTTAAGAGAACTGAGATTACACCACCAGAAGGAAAAGTGAACTTCTTTTCCAACCTCCTGAACACTACAGCTTATAGGACTACACTGAATTAATTCATGCTTGGATAGAACATATGCTCTGAAGAAACAGCTAGTATTGATTTTAAAATTGCCAGTGATAGAGACTCCACCACATTCCCATGGCAAATTGTTCCAATGTTTAATTACTTTCCCTGTTGAAAAAACTTGCGCCTCATTTCTAGTGTGAAATTGCCTGGCTTCAGGTTCCAGCCACTAGATCTTTATATAAGGTTGTTTGCTAGCTTCAAGTGCCCTTTTACAAAAGTTTGGTTCTCTAAGTAGGTATTTACAAACTGCAACCCCTTCGGTTTCCCACAAAACTAAATAGGCTCTTCTCCAGGAATCTCAGCCTGTGAAGCATGGCCCCTCACATTACCATCATTTGCATGTCTAGTTTGAGTACTCTCTTCAGTTTAGCAGTGCTCTAACTGTGGGCACCAGAACAGAAGGCAGTATTACAGTAACTGAGCACCTGTCAAGTACAGATGTCACATATTACTTCCCTCACTCCCATCTGAGATACCCCAGTTTACACTTTCAAGCCTCTGCCATTTAGCATAGTTTTGCACAAGGATTCACTTTCAGCTAACTACTACCATTTATTTTTTTCCCCACAATTACTGCTTCCCACAAGGATCCCCTAGGTTAAAAGCATGTATAACTACTACCATCCTTTTTTGTGTGCCTTTATATAGTGCTTCATATGTGACCATTTCATAACATATACTGCTTGCTTAAGCCAAGTTTAGCAAAGAATCTGCAACTATCCTATATCTGTGACCTTGTCCTTTTTCACAGTTTCTCTGCAGAGCCTTAACATTTGTGTCACCAACAACCTTTCTTTGAGGTGGTTTTACTTCCTATTCCTTGATATTATAGAATCATAGAATTGTAAAATCAACAAGGTTGGAAAACACCTTTAAGATTTATAAAGTCCAGTCATTACCCCAGTAACGTGCCAAGTGCACCACTAAACCATGTCACGGAGGGCCCCATCTACACTGAAATCCTGGAAAATCAACCAGCTCTCCTGGATACCTCTTCTCTCCAGAGATGTAACCCATGGGATTCTTCCAGGTAGATCCCTAAACCAAGTCTCCTGTTCTGAAGAGTGAGGTGCTTTTTTGCATTTCTGTTTCCTCTCAGGTATAGATAAAAATACTAAATATGACAGGGCAAGAATCCATCTGCTCAGAACTGGGATACTATATGTTTGTGGTAATGGTTCCCCGTTTGCAGCTGTATTTTCAGAGTGCCATTTAAACAGGTTTTAATCCACTTAGTTCACAGCAAGTTATTTTAGACTGTCCTAATTCTTTATCGAGATGCTATGAAGTACAACAAATGCTTTAAAAAGTCTAGCCACATCTGCACTACTTACCTTTACCAACAAATTTCATAATGTCATCAAAAAGACATCAGATTAATTTGACAGGAGTTTTTTCCCCATAAATCTATTTTGATTGGCATTAATTTCCATGCTTTAATTTTTTATTAATCAAATCCCATATCAGTTTTCCTCTTATTTCACCTGAAAAGAGTACTAGAATGACAGGGCTATAATTACTTAGGCTATCCTATTCACACCTTCTAAATTTGAAAGCATATTTAAACACAAGCATTTTTTTTCCAGGCTTCTGGCACTTCAAAACAAATGTCAAGCTCTGTCATGTCTGAAACCTTTGTAGACGTATTACCTGAATTTTCTAACTGGCCATAATCATGGCTATATTGATTCACGAGCCATCTGGTTTGGTGTCCTGCCTCCAGCAGCAGGCATTGAAGGAAGCAAGGGTAAGAAGCCTGTGCTGAAGGGACCTTGCCCAGTCTGCTTTTGCAGCCCACAGTAATTTGGGGCTCTGGGACCTCCTCTGTCAGGCACTGAACCTGCATGCTTCTGTGCACAGCCTCAGGGTTTTTCCTTCTGTGAGTCTGTCAAATTACTTGCTGAAATCATTTTTATTTCTAATCACCTTACTATTCTGTGGCAATGAGGTCCCTGCAAGAACTACACATGGCATGCTTCATTATTTTAAACCTACTGCCCAAATAGAGCCTTTGATGACCCATTCTCACACTGCAAAAAGCAGGTAACAGCCACTCCGTGTTCATCTTCTCCATTCCAGTGATGTCCTTGAAGACTTATTTCATGTTCCTCCTCACCCATCTCTCAAAAGCCATAGGCAGTAACTCAACCTTTTTTCCTAGGGAAGTTGCTCCATGCTTACCAGTAACTGTGCCTCCTGCCTTGGATCCCCTCTAAATCTGCCCATCTCTTTCAGAGACAAGCACCAAAACTGTGTTTAGTTTGTAATATGCAGGCAGATCACAGATTTACCATGATATAGGCATACACATGACATTATATTTGGTTGTTGTGTTTCCAAATTAATTGTTAGATCTTTGTCTTTTGCACCACCTCTGAGCACTAATTTGACATCTTGACAGAAGTAGATAGGTTTTTTCCCAATTTACAGTTTTGGAAGCAGCTCTATCTTCCCAAGCTACTCCTATATTGCATTGTTTAGCAGACTGTCACTATATCTGGAATTGACACTGCTGCAAACTCAAATTACAGGCATCACATTTAAAATGTGACTCAAACCCATTACCAACCCCTTCCCTGAGCAAACTGTACCTGCCTCTAATACAGCCTCGAGATGAGCTGTACTTATTCACTTCAGTCAACACCGGTTAAACTTGCCTTAGCAACAAAAAGAGAGTTGAACTGGAGTTGTGTGAGACTGCACCATTGTTGGGAAGAGGTATGTCTTTGTGTGCTTCCCTCTGTTTTCAATGCAGCATGTTTTTGAGGACCTACACAGCCAGGGCAATGAAAGCAACAGCCATTCCAGTAAGGAACGTTAAATGAGACTTCTTCACCCAGTGCACACCTTTTACTAGAGCAGATGTTTTCAGTTGTGCTTACAAATATGTTTTGCTATAAAACATCATTCTGGGGCTTGCATGCACTGTCTAGAGCCTTTATGCCTGGATGAGTGCAAAACTACCCATGTGCACAAACTATCTCTGTGAAGTTTTATCCCTATGGACCTGTGTCATTGCTGTTCCTATTTGCCTGTGTCTCTAATGTAACAGAAAGAGTGACTGCAGCACTGACTTAACCAAGCTGATTCTGACACTAAACATTAAACTGGAGGCCAGCAGCTGAGGAGGAAGGTGAATGCAGGCTGAGAGGTAGATCTTAGCTGACCACTCGGCTGCTCCCATCCATCACATTTGCTCCTACTGGAAAGGATATGAGCAGATCTCTGTTAAAGAACAGCTCCTTTTTAAAAAAATCTCTGGCAATTAAGAAGAGTGCATCAGGCAGTGGATGTGCAGTAACGGAGAGAGAAGAACCTTCTGTTTTTCTCTCTCCGTTAATTGCCTGTGTATTTATGGGCTTTGGAAATGGTAGCGAAAATCTCCCTGGCACCACGTAAATGCTTTTGCCTTCCTCCTATGAATGACTGGTTTGTTCTTTCTATGCAGTTTCCTTCCTCTGTGAAGGCACTTTGCTCTCTGTGACCAGACAACTGTCCTCCCTTGCTGCACAAACTCTCGCTGCCACCTGGCATGCTATTCTGCAGATGCTCAAAGGAAACAAGCACTATTAGCTTTATATTTCCTTATAGAAACTCTCTCTGAGAAAGGGGAAAGGATATAGGTCTACTTCCTGAAGGGACATCTTTGCCTTAGGGGCAAAAAGTAAATCCCAAGGCAAAGGAACTCCCATTAAACAGCAAGGTACCACTCAAAGTCATCCCCATTTACAGTTGGTCCTGCCTCCAGCAGATTTCCCCAAGAGTCTTCATTTAGCTGCAGTCATTGAGAGGGTCATGCAATGATGGCTGCACAACTGGTACAAAGCTTGCTTGTTGACCAGTCTGCAGCATAATTAGATTCGGCCATGATGGAGGCTGAAGGAAACAGGAGCTGGGCTTGTCACAGCACAACATGAAGCCATATAATCTACAGGTAGGATCCAGGGAACTCACCGGCAAAACTCAAATACCATCAGGATTTGTCTCTTGCTCTTTGCTCCCTACATATCAGGCTTGTAAGCACATTTGTTTGCAGTAAGGTCAGAGGAACCCTTTTGTCATATTCAATAGGAGGCTGTGACATTTGTATAAATAGCTGAGGATGTGTAGCAACTGATCCCTTAAATCCTACCTGATAAACAAAAGTAACAGCAGGCTCTCCATACTGCAGCAGTTAGAAAAGCTCCAAGGAAAGAGGTACTTTCCTGGACAGAATTCAATTACAGTGTTAATACTGGTTTTAATTACCTTAACCTAACTGCTCCATGGCACACCAGGCTAGCATGCTCAGCCAGCAACTTGCTGCTGAAAGCAGCCAGCATAGAGAAAACTTGCTCTCTTTTTCAGTAGGTTTAGAGAGACTTTCTATCAACTATATACTTTGCCTTCCATGACATACCACTAGTTGCCTGTGGCATCTGTATATCCTGTCATGCAAACAGTTCAAAAGCTATGAACAAGAAGTTTTCAGGAAGCTTTCCTGAAATTAAGCAGGAAATTACCTATAAATCATTACTTTAATAACTTTCAAATAGGAGAAATTAAAGAGCAGTATCTGAATTAATTAAATACAGAGCACAGGAAAAATGTGAGTAATAATAAACAAGAAGTCTTTTTTCTGTTCTTTTTTTTTTTTGTGGTGAAGGCAAGACGTACTTTCTTCAGCACCCACAATCTTCAAATGTCTTGATTTTTAAAATGGAAATGGTTTGGTTTTGTCAAACATCACTGAAAAGCTATTCATTTTCTTTTTGCTTTAAATAAAAATTTCAATCATTTAGGTTTAGAGCTCTTCTAAGGCAAGTGCTTCACTCAGTGAAAGAAATAAATATATTTAGGAACCAAAATGCTGTCTCCTAATCTGCTGTTTCCAAGAGAGAAGCCTCGGCTTAGTGCTGCTTACCTTCTCAGACCTGTGGTCATACAATATGGATTTGTTTGCTAAAGACAGCTTAGGAAAGATAATTCCATTCCCTTGCACCAAAGCTTTAAGTGTAGCACAACACCTTAACTGTAAACATCATCTCCTATACTCCGATTACCCACTGCCATCCCATCATTTGCTACCACTGCATCTCAGGAACCAGTCTGGTCACATCCATATCCTGCATACCATGTCTCTTTGTAGCCTCTACAAACAAGTTTAAAGTGAAAACCATGGAATAAAATGTTCCTTCTTTTCAAAAAACTGTGACAGGCTTCTTATCATCCCTGCTTCAGTCATCAAGTTACCTTGAGGTAACTCGGGTAGGTAACAAGGACACCTATGCTGCCCTATTCCTTCAACTGGCAGGTCTGAATGGGTCCGCCACATTTTATTTGCTCCTTGTGGGAAATAGCTGTCTGTCCTAGGAGGAGCTAAAGCACTGCCTAGGATGCTTGGACTATTTCTAGGAACTACAGAGAAGAGGGAATGGAGTGTTATGACCGATCTAACTTTTAATATCCTTGCTTGTGAAGTTTTGCGTATTCATGCTATACTCAACTGGCAGGCATTAAAGAAGTCCCTCGTATGAAACATCTAACTTAAGAGAAGGCCACAGGCACAACAGTAGTGATTTTTATAAGATAATCCTCAGGAAATTGTTCTGCTTTTCTAAGGTAATGTGTTCTCTAAGATTCTGCAGTCCCTAAAAGTAGCTCTTGCTTTGTCTGTGCTTCCTTGGAAGAAAAAGAAGCAATGTATGCTGACAAGAAAAACAATCAAAGCTTTTCTCCCTCCCCTCCCAGTGATTAACTATCAAGCTTAAACAAGGGAGCCTAAGTATTTCACAACCCATTTCCCTCCAATAGCTCTCCATAATCTTAATGCTCACTGCATTACTGAATATTAACTGTGCTTTCCTAATATCCCATATTTGGGAATAATAAGTGAAGAATGTAGGTCTGGTGAGTTGTAGCAAAACTTTGTACTAATTAAAAAAGATGTTTACCTCAATCTTAAGCAATTTTTTAAAGGAGCCTGAATTCACTTTAATGTGTCCAAGGTAATAAGTCTTTTCCAGCAATGGCAGCCAGTACTTCGAGTCTCATGGAACCAGTTCTGAGTTATCAATCTCAACCAAACCAGCAACACAGGAGTCTGCATATATAATTGTTCATTGAAGAGCCAGCATCTCATGAAGAGAAACAGTTCAGAATCATAGTGAGCCCGGGTAAGTTAAGGAACGTTACACCAGGAACAATAACACAGGGCTGACAGACTTCCTCCACAGGCTTCCAGAGGTAATGAGAGCAGGCTTTGGCTGGAATACCAACCCAGGGCCAGGAACATCACAACCCTTATGGAGAACGTGTCTCCAGCAATCAATGAATTGCCATTGCCATTTTCAAGTTAAGACCAAAATGCCTCCATCCTCCCTAATGCTGATCTCAAATGCCTCTAGAATACTCAATGGTGAATGCTGAAACCCTACAGGAAATTAGGGTTGTTTCTCTTTTTTAATCAAAACAACCAGCACTGGCTTTGTAAGCCAATGTAGAACTGTTTCTCTCCACATAGTCACGTTAATTATCACTGCAGAGAAGGGCACTGTCCAAGATGACCCTGGAGGCTCAAAGAGAGGACAAACATCCTCTGCAAAGTCCTTTGAAGGAGTTTTCTGCACTGATGTCAGGAGTGTAAATTCTCTGGATTTACCGTTGTGCTTCCCAGTTTTGTCCCGCACACAACAAAGATGTAACGAAATCCTTACCCAACCCTGCTACCCCAGCCACAATGGGACTACACCCTCTCAACTTCCCCCACACCTAGGAAACCCAAACTCACCCAATATCCCCTCAAACCCTTCACTAAGATTTTATTTCATAACCAGAACTGGCTTCCTTTTTAATATATGATGAAGTTTTAAGACACTTTTCATTCTTTGGGAGAGGAGAAACAGGCACAGAGGTATGGAAGCTAAGATTAGAGGTGACCTCTGACACTTGTGACTCACTCACAGCCCTGAAAAAGATCTACAGGAGAGCTAACAATGTAGACAAGTTTGTAAGTGTTGGACTGCCCTCATTCACTCATAAGGTCATGTTTTTTGAAGCCGAGTTAGCTGGGGAAAGAAACAAGACAGCTGCTTTTCTCATGAATTATACCAGCCAGGTAGTGCGCAACTACTTCTGCTAGACTAGCTCACCTACACCCTTCAGAAGTAGCTCTTTATGAGAAGCCCTAAACATATGTACTACCCTTCTAAAAGCGTAAAGTCAATGCACATGAATTAGAACAACCTCTACAGTATGGGAGATAGCGAGTACCAGATCTGCCGTGTTGAAGAGTAACCCCAGTATCAGTGACACTGCAGAGGGGGTTGATCATGGACACTTAAACCCAGACCCCAGGAAGATATTTTAAGCTGCATTATGCACTCACTTGTTACCACAAGAGGTTGGGATGAGCGTTTAAGATGAGGGAGGAGAGGAAAAAGGGGCTACTGGCTGTGATGTTAGCAGGAGTACCAAAAAGGTCACCACAACCACGGGGAGAAGAGCTAAATCTTGCCATTGTCCCTGCAAGTTTACTCTGCCGTAAACTGCCCACTCCTGCCCTAGAAGCAAGAGGCAGTGATGCTGTACCTTTGGTAACCCATGAGGTGAATTCTCAGGTAGTAACAGGCATTACAAAAGGCACAAGAACAGCAACGCCAATTTTGTGGAAGAGCTATGCCTAGAATGGCTCATCCTTTGGTTCACAGCCCAGTGTGTTTCCTCAGAAACCAGGAGGGTTTAGTGGCCTGGCGCTCACTGCCTGCCTGAAAGACCAATCAGCTAGCTCTGCTGCATCCTGCTCTCCACCTCCCCAAATGAAGTCTAACAATTCTCTTCATTTCAGATGTGTGACCATCTGTTTCCAGCCTTGTGCTAGACCTCACGGAGGGCATCCTAGAGACACCATTTTCAGAAACTGCGTGTCTTCTGTTTTTCTTTCTGTTCATTAAATAAGGATTTTTTAAATAAAAGGATTTCAAAGTATTTGTGTAAGAAAAAAAAAAAAAAGAGGGCAAGCGGTTCATCTGGGTTACTTCCCACTCACAACCACTTTAAGTTACATCACACTCTAACACGTCCATTTCAAAATCTATGTACCATAAAGCAAGTAACACATCTTTTCCAGAGTCCATATCACCAACCAGAAAATTTCACACTCAGCTTGTTGGGAAGCCTTATTCAGCCCCTCCACTTCAGGCATGAATATTAACATTGAAGCAAACTATAAAGAACACATTACATAAAATAACTTCTATTGTAAATAAGTACACTCTATTCAAAACTTAGGATTCTTGATTAACAATTTAGCTCATCCCTTGTTCTCCATCAGCTCCACCAGAAACAGGAATTAAATTCTGAGTGGGGAATGGGATTTCCTTTTTGAGAGAGTACATAGTTCCCTGCTTGCTTGTGTAGCTTTGGGGACTGCAAAATTACTTCATTTTCAAGAGAAAGTAAAAATTCACTTTCCTCCAGAAACCAGAAAGTTAAGTAAAACACCAAATGGTATGAGAATTACAAATAATTCAGCAGTTGGCAAGACTGGATGGATCATGACTGGTACAGATGGAAGATTTAGTGGCCAAACTCTTAACAAGTCTCTGCTGAGTACGTATGGACTGAGAATTTCCAGAAGCTTACAATTTGGCCATATCTAGGTAGATATGAACTGAGATAGCAAAAGGTAAATCCCTGACACCACAGCTACTTTACCTGCCAAATTCCAGTCTCTATCTGAATCACATAAACACTGATTTTTTATTCAAAACAAAAACATGAATAATGAATAATATAACATATGTTCTCCTAATTTCTGGACTTTTTAGCTGAAATTTTCACAAATATTGAGCTCTGGGCTAGTACTCAACACAAACTACCTTAAACCAAATGGATGCAGTCTGGCAATGGAAACTTACACTGGATAATGAAAAGCATTCAGCACTTTAGTGATAAGCAATTGTAGCAGCTTCGCATGGGACGCAACTGTCTCCAGCTGTCTCTCTTCAGATCAAATTCAAACACACACAGACAGGTAAAGTTCACCTAGAATTTGTTGGTTTCCCAGTCATGTGCAGCAGATGGGAACACAACCCGCTGTGTGTATTGACTGTAACGTGCACCGGGATTCTGTAGGAAAGTCAGACAGAAACCTGTAGCGTTTATTCTTGCTGTTGTCCCTGCCTTGGAAGCTGTCTTTTTGCAAAGGAGTGAAAGGTAACGAGAAAGCTACAGAGAAGAGAGGATTGTGAGAGCTAGGCAGTGTAGTCTCCTGGACTGTTTTGGCTGCTTCTATTTTAGGTTCCTGGCAGTGGGAATTTCTTTTCCTCCGCTGGCAGAGCAGCAGCAGAATCCCAGGTCCATAGAATTATAGAATAGTTAGGGTTGGAAAGTACCTTAAGATCATCAAGTTCCAACCCCTCTGCCATGGGCAGGGACACCTCACACTAAACCATGCCACCCAAGGCTCTGTCCAACCTGGCCTTGAGCACTGCCAGGGATGAAGCACCCACAACTTCCCTGGGCAACCCATTCCAGTGCCTCACCACATTAACAGGAAAGAAATTCCTCCTTATATCCAATCTAAACTTCCCTTGTTTAAGTTTTAACCCATTACCCCTTGTCCTGTCACTACAGTCCCTAATGATGAGTCCCTCCCCAGCATCCCTAAAGCCCCCCTTCAAATACTGGAAGGCTGCTATGAGGTCTCCAAGCAGCCTTCTCTTCTCCAGGCTGAACAGCCCCAGCTTTCTCAGCCTGTCTTCATACTGGAGGTGCTCCAGTCCCCTGATCACCCTTGTGGCCTCCTCTGAACTAACAGTTGTTTTAACAGTTCCATGTACTTTTTATGTTGAGGACAGCAGAACTGCACACAATACTCCAAGTGAAGTCTCATGAGAGCAGAGTAGAGGGGCAGGATCACCTCCTTCGAACTCCTTTGTTCCCTCAGTTCATTCTGACAGCAGCTGCTGATGGTGTGATTCACCTCCCGGGATGCTGTCTGCGAGAGGGATGAGCAGCAGGGAAGAGTTTAAATAGGCAGAGATCATAATTTAAAAATGAGGGAGTCTGAAGCCAGTCTTCCCAAGGAGGACAGTGGCAAGGTCCTCAAAGGAAGTGGCTTTTCCCAAAAGCTACTGGAGAGAATTAGGAGCTGGGAAACATGATTCCCCTCTATTGCTCAGCCACTGATGTGCCACATGACACATTTCAGCTTCACTGCCACCAGATAAAAAATGGGAATGGGATCAAGCCATGGAAAGAACATGCATGTGTGTGCAAGAAGGATCCAGATTCCCTGAACACCTTTAAGTGCACTTATCTTCAGAAGAACACCACTACCAGTGTATTATGTGTGTTTTATCCACCGCCCTTTTGATAGAAAGTATATACCGACCATTTTCCACGTTGCATGACATTCAATTCAAGGAACACATCTGTTCACTGCAATCCCTCTGTTGGTCCCCAGATGCCAATCTCAATCCCCAATTACCCCTCTGAAATCCTCAGATGCCTTGATTTCCTCTCCACAATTCCTGGCTCCTACACAGAGCTGGGACCCTGCCTTCTCTGCATGCCCAGCATCACACTCCTGCTGGCGCCCTCTCCCCAGCACTCTCCATGTGCTGAGGTCCCTTTCCTTCCACACTCTGTGCCACCCTCCCTCCCCATTCACAGTCACAAACACATACAAAGTGCCTTCTGCTTATTAAGCATTTCCATTCTGCAAAATCTCACAATTAAAACTAATCCTTATCCTGCAAATAAGCTGAAAACGAAAGCAGTGCCTTAGGAAGCTTTCCATTTAATGAGAAGCTTTGCTGTGGCCCTCACCATTTCTCATTTTCTCCACTCACTTCTCCAAGAGAAATAAAGATCAGCCCCCCCTACAGCTCCTTACTGTAAACATTAATTCAAGAGGTCATTTATATATTAATGCTGACCCTGTTTCTGGCACATTTACTGATACAGAACAGTCCCCAGCAGTCCTATTAGCAGCAATTGTTGATTCTTAATGTGGGTATGGGTGGTGGAAGCTGACCTCTGTCACTGCTGTCCTCACCTACTCTCTGAATGTACCAGTGCTTGTGAGTACCATATTCCTGCATCACATATGGGCTTGGGACACAGTGCCGTTTTTCCCCCCCCATGCAATCACCTAGATGGAAGCTGGGTGGTTTTGTGCTTGTTACATAGATGATGTTAATGCATAACTCAGGGTCACAGCAGAACACTTAATAAGAGGACTGCCTGTTATCATGCAGGCTGCATGTTTGCCACAGCTTTCACTCTATTGAAGAATTTGGACTCGCTGGTTAAATATACATATGCATACATTATATGGCTGTAGGGTTCCTTCTCATATTTTAGCTGTTGTTATAGTATGAAATGAGGATTAAATATGATGCAGTTAAGATCCATGCCCGTTTCACCTTCAAGCGACTCAGGTCATCCTCCTATTCCTCCAACACAACACTAAGGCAGTCTATACCCCACACACTTACAAATCCAGTGGGTTAGTCACTGGCTCCTGCCATGTAACACCCCCTCCCCCCCCCATCTTGGGGCTCTCACACCAACTTTGCCCCAGTTTTACCCCACTGCTTGTCCTGAATACCCCACAGGGCTCCGTCAGTACACTACCCGTTACCGTAGTCCCTTTGGCTTTTCCTCAAGTAAGACAACCAATCATGACTAATTGATCCCAGTTCTGTGATGGTTTAGTGATGTGAATAAATGTCCCCTCAGGATGATGCTGCATTCACTCAAATTGTTTACTTGTGAACTAAATACAAAGGGCATCTATGTCCTCTGATATGAAAGGCAGCTACATACAACAGATAATGGTATTTATGTGGGAAAAAAAAAGGCAGATTTACTTTAGTAACACAGTTATATTTTTAACTACGATGTACCAAAACCTCAGAATTTCTTAACAGGGTCACTTATGTCCCAGTGTCTCCCACACCCCCCACCAACCAGCTGGATGCAGTTGAAACTGTGAACATGCTCAGAAAACTGAATAGTATGAACCAAGTCCCCATCCCTTAGTACTAGTCATTCAGAAACCTTCTTGTTTTCACAGATTTACCTGGAATTTGGTCCTGCTTCTCACACTGCTTTCCTCAGCATACCAGGAGACCCACATGGGCATCAACAGAGGGGCTCCCCCACTGCTCCTTTGAATCTGCCCAGAAATCCCATATTTCTCACACTCCAATAGCAACCCAACCTCAGAGGAAACAATCCAAGCTGCAGCTGTTCTAGCAGCACAGGAGCGCAATGGAGCTAAGGGCCAGCACAATGAACCAAGCTCAGTGTCCACAAAGCCCCTTCTCCACATCTTCATTTCCTCCACTTTCTTGTCTTGGCAAAGACATTTGAGGAGCTTTAGCTCCATTCACAGCCAAAACAACATCTCTGAAGGATAAGGCAGCCAGTTTTCTCCAGGGTTGATGCACACAGATTTACACCCTCTGTGTTAACTTCCAGCAACACACCCACCGCCTCACTCCAGTCTTTCAGCCTTGAATCCTCCTACACCTACTCATGTGCAATGCTCATAAGAAATAAATATATTTCTCCCTTCACAGGCTAGAGTTTGCGAGCTTCTGGGGGAGTTGCATATAGTAATGCTCCCCACCAGGCCCACAGAAAGCAAAGTGAATGGCTCTGCCTTGCTTTCCCTCATCTCTTTCCCCACCTCCCTCACTACCCAGTAGTCAGCAGGTGTGATTGGATTTGTAAGGTTAGAAGTAGTGAGAGGCAACTTCAGTTTTCATATACCGTGATCAATATTTACTGGAGCAATAAAAGAGCTCAGAAAGTGCAGTGCTGGCATGATAGAGAAGCTGGAGAGAGGAAAACGGCATTTAAAGTCTTCAGAGGGACATGACAACCAGTTAATGATTACTGAGGGACTATCAAATTTCTTTCTTCATTTATTCTGCCAGAGTGGTATAGTAGTTAAAACAAAGAATAATAAGGCAGGAAGCTGGGCCTGCCCCAAGTCTGGGGAAGCAAGTGTGTTTGTGACAAACAACTCTTTCCCCCCCACCAGGTTTGAGAGAGCATTGCTTGTTAAGGCGAATAGGAGTACGTCTCCCTGCTCCTCTGCTGACATGGTATCATGGGCAATGCCCTTTGCTCTGTGAGGCTTCTCCAAACGAACACTTTGCCACATTTCTCCTGATCAAAGGGTCTTGCTACTAGTAATTCGTCTGCTCTCTCAGGGTTTTTTTCTAGTCAGTTCATCAGCTAGCAAGCCTCTGGCATTGCCCTACAAGTAGGATAAACCTTGGGCTGTTTTGGATTCGATCTTGGTCTACAAGCTGCAGCACCTCAGCTGCACTCCATGGCCTCTCCAAAGCACTATGAGGGGCCTCCAGGCAAAGATGTTTCCTGTGGAGCAATCTAGACTTCAGCAGACAAAACAGATCCAAACAAAACACCAGGCAGGCCAGCTCCTGAAACAACCCCTTTTGTTATCTATTATCAGATAGCAGTGCTGCTCCTTAAAACACAGGGACAGATTCTGGAGTGTAAATAACAAAACGGACTATTAGCTGAGGTTGTCACATGAGGAGAAAGCAGAGGCAAAGGATTTGCATAGTCAGTGCCATTCAGAGAAAGCTCATAGCTCCTCATAGCACACCACGCTCCCTCACACTGGAGCACAGGGTTAAGACTTGACAATTCCACATTTGTGAGATAACCCCAAAGTTACCATGACAGTTTAGCCCTCAAAACAAACCAAGAGTGTTAAGGATCTTTGCAAGGTTCTCTGACTTGCATATCATCTGCTTCCTCCTACATAAATTACACTGCTATTAGCACTGCTTGATGAAGAGCATGAAACAAATTGAGCCTCTAGCCACTTCCAACAGATAAGGGTAGTTAACCCACATCTTCTAAGCCACATGCACATCTTTGGTGACAAAAATGAGATTCTTGGAAGTCATCTGGAAGACAGGGCCTTGCAGGGAATACATTTTTACTCTCTCATCCAGAGAGATAGAAGAGGCTCAGGCATGCAGCTGGGGCCCACCATTGCAGGCTGTGGGGGAATCCTGGGGAAGAAGCTGGGCACACAAAAATGTTGTGAGGGGTATTTGGGTTGCGACCACAGAAGACTAGATGGAGTCCAGCAGTAAACAAGGTAAAATTGCTGGCCTGTCCAGATTAACCACTGGAAAGGTGTAGAAAACTAGCACTGATTGAGCTTACTGCCAAATGTGAGGCTTAGGAAACAGGATGCAGGAGCTCAAACTTGCTCACTGATTCAGAGGAACTCTGGGTCAGTTTCACTGATTTTTGCCTCAGTTTCTACAAGTGCAAAAAAAATGGAGGGATTAACTAATCTTAGCTACACTAATGGTACGAAAGAAGTTAGAAGAGAATGGGATGCAGACATCCACAGGAACTGACAAAGGACAGATAATGAGAATTGCAAAGAAGTTGGAAGTTGACTGGGGAATAACAGACAGGAAGAAGATAAGATGCCTCAGCTAACTGAAGTCACTATGAAGTCCCAATGTAAATCAGCCACAACACTTGTTGCCTGTTTTGTTCTGTGGCTCTGGCTAGCTCAGTCTCAACTTACAAATTCATTTACTGCATCTGTTCCCACTCTTAAGCCCTGATTAACATCCATTCTTGCAAAAGACCCAACAGAGACTTGTGAGCATCTCCTCTTCCAGATGGAAGGGGATGCTGACCCAGCCAGTTTGCTACCCTAGATCCTCCTGCTGCATACAGCTAACCTCTAACACAGAAGCTTCTCATGGTTTGCATCCTGAGCTCTCCAACAAGGTCACTGCCCATGTCCTTGCAGCCCACTGGCAAGCTGCTTTCTCCTGTGCAAAAGCTGCCAGCAAAAGCAAGCGAGCAAGGGCGGCTGCAGGTTCCCAGGGGGCAGATGGTAATGCCATGCTGAAGATAGTGGGAGGGAAAACTTATATCCAAGTCAATTAGGATTAATGCAATGTGGGAAAGTATTAGTTCTGGAGCTGTAGGTTTCTCCATTAGAGATGGAAGGCAGATTGGGAAGAGAGGGGGGAGGAAAGGGAAGGCAAGCTATCAAAGCCAGTGTCTTGGCTCTCCAGTCCTTGTACCTTCTCTGTTTTTCTGGGGAAGTGATGAGGAGTGGATCTAAGACATTACACTCTAGAGATTGTCAGTGGCTCCAAATCACATTAAGGCAGCAATTTTCTTGCTCTTCCGTCCATCTCTTTTGCTGAATGCCATTACATGCTGATGGCGGCTTGGCCTGTTATCAATGGGAAACTAAAGACATCCTCCAAAATGAAACATCGCATCATCAAATCCTTTGCATTCAACTTCTTTGGGCTGAGGAGAGCTCATTTTTAAAGCTGTGGATGACAAGAACAACAGTAAGGTTAAGTGCTAGCCCTGTAAGAAAGGCCCACAAACAGGTATGATGGGCAGGTAAACTAGATATACTAAGCAAGCTGAATGGTAGAGCTGGGGAAGTGTTCCTATAGATGAGTAGTTGAAGGGCTCTGCCTTTCCTTTCAGTGCTGACCTCCGAACATGCAGCAGTAGGTCTCTCTTCCCTCTTGCAGTACCTGCTCATACACCTGTATTAAGAGGTTCCAAAATCCATCATGCCTCCCTGAAGCAATGTCCCAGCTAGGTCAGTGCATCTTGGTGCTGCTACACTGCAGGCCAGTATGAAAGAGGCACAATTGAGTGCTCAGCCTGCAGGAAGGAAGGACCTGTCAATATTATTTGCCTGTGAAGTGCCACACATGCCCGAGGTGCTTTATAAATAAGTCAATAAACAAACAGCATCAATATACAAAGAGGAATGAATGGTGAGCCCTCTTCCCTCTTCCTAAAGAAATAAATAAGGGTCAGAAATTGAAATTATACATATTTCAAAATCCACCAAGAAGCTGTATTTTGACAATCTGGTGATGGACAAAGTCTCAAAGCATCCCTCTCCCTCTGAATAATGATGGACAGCAGAGCACCCAGAGGATGCTTGCAAATTCAGAATAAGAATGCCGTTATAGTCACAGAAACTATTTTAACTATCAAAACAGCCAATTATATACACATACACCTAATATGCTGGCAGACCCCTCCTTATTCTGGTTTTGAACTTCTGCAGTTGACAATTCCCTCTGATCCTTACCCTGCACTGGTTAAGCATTATAAGTGGTCCAAGGAAGGAAATTGGAATATTCAACTCCTTAAAACTAGGCAGATACTTCCATATTTCCCTGGACTGGGTTGTCAAAGAGAAGCAAGACATCCAGAGCTTTGCATGATTTTCAAAGCACCAGGAAACTGCGTGCTACTGTTAAAATGGCAGCCCTACCTTCAAAAACAAGGGCTCAAGCAAAACAAGGGATGTCACACGCTCTAAATCTTTAACTAACAGTGTTACTTCAACTCAGCATTAAAGAGGGCATTGCAGAAGATGGAAAGATGCAATAGGGTTAGAAAATTCTCTGCCTTATTTTTGTTATTATTATTGTGATGGAAAAAAAAAAACAACCAACATTGTGGTTTGAAACCCGTTATTTCCCTGCAGTGTTTGCATCTCCAATATAGCAGCCCCAGCTGTTATCTTATTGCTTATCTAGAAACTACAGGTGTACCTGAACATAAACAAAACAGGAAAAGAATGGAAAGCTAAACAGCAGCAAGGGAACAAAAATAGGGACTAGCAGCCTGCACTCACAACATACAGGGACTTCTCACATTTTGCAGGGAGCTGCTACAGTACTATCCTGTGTGCTGCTGGTGTAGTATCTGCCAGACCTGGGGCTGTGAACAGGAGGTGGTGAATCCAACTAAAGCTCCTCTCCCAGCTCAGGTTACCTCCCTGATGAAGCTATCATCAGTGCCCACCACCCCATAGGCACTGGCTCCTGGGAGGCAGGCATTGCCAGCAGAGGCTTCTGTGCTTGGTTTAGGATCTGCTGTGATTTTTCCTTTTACATCAGCTTTGGGGTTCTAGGTTCTGCCATTCATTTTTGCCCTAAAAAGCTTCAAAAGATGCCAGCTCAAACGAGCATCCTCAGAGAAAAAGTACTTACTGCTACTTACTACTGTGAAACCACCAAGAACCCAGGTTGCTTGTGTAAAGGACCAGTCCCTAAGACAAAACCATCAGAGGGAAGTGCAGGAAGGATACCATTACATGGCCAGCTATAAAGCTTAAGCGTGACTTTCCCGGATTCTGCTTCAAGTGAGTGAAAAGTGGAAGCTCTGTGCCTAGCTTTATGGTGCACACCCTGCAAAACACACATTGTAAACCTTCCCACCGAGAGCATTAACCAGGGAAAACAGCAGAGATTTACACAGTACCTCTACTTTGTAAAATCTGAGATACCAGCAGTAGAAAAAGGAATGTTAAAACATAAGTGTATAACTTGGTGTTACGACACAACATCAGAAGCCAGAGGCGTGAATGAATTCAGATTCCCAACAGCAGACCAGACATCGAGCATTACACAAAGGAAAATAACACTGTCTCTTCTCATACTATTATTTATGTACATGTTTATGTAGTTAAATTGCAAGAGCTTCCCTTTAAGCAAAATGACACACTGAGGATTTTTTTTACCCTGTTTTTGTTATTCCTTTAAATGCATTTCTATTTGATTTCATTATTCAATATATATTTTCTTTTTCCAGTTACACTTGGGAGACAGGTACAACGTACACACATTCGTACTTTAGTGTTGTGACAACCAGCATCAGAGCTGTTGAAATATCCATTTCAAGCCCTGCTTTAGTGCAATCAATCAAATCCTGTGCTGCAATACAGGGAAAATAAACAAGGCTATCGGTCTGCAACTCCTGGTCGGGTGGATGGGGTACAGAGCGTGGAAGACTAAGGGGGAGTGAATAGAGAAAAAGGGATGCCAGAAAGAAAGATTATTTCAATGGTTCAAAGAGCTTAAAGAGTCTTAGAGGGGATTAAAGAATAAAACAATATATTAAAATTGCAAGGAAGCAAAACCAGAAACTCAACCATCTCGGTACCCATAAGAATGCATGGACCATGTAGTATTAAAGCCTTGAGCACCACACTTATGAGGAAAGAGAGAGACAGCATGAAAACTGCTATTGCAAAGGCAAATACTTCCGACCCTCAAAAGCTGGAATTCTCAGACCTCTACCCCTCAGTCATAAGATTGCCAACAAAAACATTTGTGTTCAAAGGCAGTCCTTCCTCTTGGAGTGGGAACCCCTGCGCCATGTCCGACGCTGGTGAATACTCACAGCTTCTCAGCCCATGGGTATCCCTTCCACGCCTGCCGGGGGATGAGGGTGAGCGCGGGCCAGGGCAGCGCTGCTGGAGTCCAGCCGGCGCCCGCGGCAGCGGCAGGGCCCTGGGCAGGGCCTCAGGGGCCGGGCCAGGCCGGTGACCAGGCCCAGCAGCAGCAGCGGTGCCATAGCGACACAGGGCCTGAGCGCCTTTGGTACCACACGAGGCTCAAGGCTGGGGATCCAAACCAGGAGCTCTCGTCTGCGACCAGCAGCGGATCTGGGGCTGTGCTGGCCCTGCTGGGCAGATATAGCCTGGGACACCTCACACCTCACAATGGGGCCTGGCTGCAAGAGTTGCATCAGCCGGGCCTGTGAGCGTGCACCCCCATTGTGACATGGGACAATCCCCTGCCACTGGAGCTGGTCGTTCTGCCCCACCTGGGGCGTGTTACAGACCAGCACCTCTACATGTGCAGCACACGTGCGTTCAGTGCATGTTTGTGCGGTCTGTGTGCGTCTGCCACACGTGTGTGCATGCATGTGTGAGTGAGCCTGAGTGCTGCCCTGTGTGGGTACACGTGTGTACATGTGTGTGCCTGTGTGCGGAAAGCTTCAGGCCTGATGTGTTGGCTTGGAAACAGAAGCGTCACTTCTTGAAAGGGCTTACTGCAAGCAAAGCTTCATTGTGCCGAGTAGTTGATTCCTCCTTAGGTAGGAGAGGTGCTCCAAAAAACTTTTGCTTTCAAGCCCTTAATTTCACCAGTAAAACATTTCCAGGGAGCAACCTGTCCTGAATTTCAGAGGACACTAGTTTTGCTGAGAGGGTGGATGGTTGGATGAGTGTGGGTGCAACATCCAAATGAGTAGGGGGAATCCTGTTCTGCACATGTTGGCACTAACTGTCTTCTTTAAGTGTGTGTATGCTGCTGGTCAGGCAGAAACAGACCCCAGATTCCTCCAAGCCAGACTTGGCGAGAACATACGCTCAGAGCACACTGACAATTAAATAAGAATTTCATGTCACCTCAGCTCGACAGAATCCAATGAAAACTATTTCCCTGCTTCAAGAAATGAAAAACCAGCACCACCAAAACTACATAAAAGTATCACTGAAATTCTGACAAAACTTCCCATTACACTAGCACTGTGCATGTGTATTTTCTATACATGCCTCCTTACTTCAAGCATGAAAAATGTCAGCCCAGAGGGAACTGTCTGAGAAAGTTACAAGCAGGCATTGGGCTCAGTACTCGTTGCTTACTGTGTTCACATTTTTATTCTTTTTTCTAATATTTTGGGATGGAAGCGTTGCAGCTGTTTGCTTTCATTTAGAAAGAAAATGTGAAGCAGACATATTTGACATAGCAGCACTTGCTTGGGTTTTCAAGGGAGACTGAAGCAATACCTAACAAGACAAATCATTCTGTTCTACCCGCTCCTTGCTTACCACCACAACTCTTTCACCAGCTCCTTTCCTGCTTTCATGTCTAAGCTTATTGCCTATGTTGCTTATAGGAGCTCCTGGGATTTCTTTTCCTTCTCTTGCATTCCAGAGCTCCTTAACTACAGCTTGCAGCTCCTGAAGCCATTGCAAACATTCCCACCATATCATGACTATCCTTAAGAAACTGACTGAGCAAGTGTGTTCAGTAGGCAGAACTTGTGTTTTGCAACTCCCTCTGACATAAAGGGCACATATGTGGCTCTTTCACAACACAAGGACACCAGAAAGATAGGTGGGACCATTGTAGACCACGCTACAACATTATGACTAGACCATGGCAATACAAATGCAGCCTGAAAGCAAACTTTATCACAGCATTTAGAAATCAGCTTAAAAAGAAGCATGTCTTATTTTATAAGTGTTTCACACAAAATTCTGCAATTTTGTAACCTTCTAAATGCATTTTCTATATTGCAAAAATTAGATCAAGCTCAGGAAATAATAAATACACAGAAAAGTATCCTATTCTGCATTGTCCTCCCCTTTTCTCTTTCATTTTCTTCTTTTTATCCAAGGGAGCTGTCTGCTAGACTCTTGCCCTGGCATTCTTACCCAGAAGAGATCCAGACAGCTGGGAGAGCTAGTCGTTCCCCATACTTGCTTAAGGGGATATAGTAATGGCACTTCAATCTTCTTCTTGCTGTGCCCTACAGCCCCCATACACTGGTACAGAAAACACGTTTACAAAGACAAGAGTCCATAAACAACATTGCACCAGCTGTTACTGCTCCAGTGAGTGCCAGAAAAGGGTAGAGAGAAGGGTGGGTGAGAAAGAAGGGACAATTTGTTTTACAACTGAAACACAAGTTGTCTAATGCCTGCATGTGTCTATTTGCTTCCTTTCTTCATTTTTCTCCCTCCCTCCCTCCCTACAGTTTTTCTCTTTGTGAACGTAAAATGCAGATCTGGGTTTTATCCTGCTTTGCTACAGTTTAAGAGACACATGCCTAGTCCCATTTTGCAGAGGACAATATGTCCTCTCTAATTCATAAAAGAAATGGTTCTCCAAGACTCCTTGGTCCCCACAATCTGATCTCCTGGCTTGAAGATCCACTTTGGGATTATTTCCTGTTTCCTTAAATTCCCTCTGCAGAACATTTATCAGAGTCATAGACACAGCTGTGTCCAGTGAGGGGGATGCTGGTTGACCTGGAATTCAGTCAGATATTGAACTTCCCACGGGCAGGCGATGCGTGGTCTAACTTCCCACTGCAGTTAATGGACTCAGTCCTCAGGAGCAGTGAAGTCAAAAGGTTAATTTAGCTATCAGGAGATGTCTGCTCTGGGATGAGTTGAATTAAGTTACTAGGCTCAACTGACTGCACTGAATCTCTATCAGCTATAATGGGTGTTTAGACACATACTCATATCTAGATACCTACAGGAATACATCTAGACATTTTAATCTGGAGCTGAACCTCATTCCACGAGTCAGGATAATCTCTGCCTATTTTCCTGCTTCTTTGTGACTGTTAATAAGATATATCTATTCCTATGCCTTCAATCCTCTTCTTTGTGCAACGGGACTAAGAGCTTGCATGAATTGCATGCACTGATATGCAACACCACAGAATAGTTTGGCAATAACTGTTTCCAGGTAATGGTAGGCTATTGCAGAAGGTGGGATATAGCACACCTGAAAGCGGATAGCTGCAAAACCACGGTAGAGGGCAAACCAATTCTCCTCTTTGCAGAGTACCAAGGACATACTTACAGTGTCAGGTACAAATGTTCCCACCACCACCTGAGCTTGCAGTAATGTGCAAAATGGTTTATGGAGTTAGGATAGGTCTGTGTCCAAGCTCAAACCCTCCTGAGACAGAGTTTAACAGTTTAGGTACAATGCCTTGCTATCACAGCACACTCTGGTTTCCAAGAGAGAACAAGCCCTTCCCTTCATGGTGGCATCTTCATGTCGTATCGGTCTACAATACAGCCACGACTGTAAAACACTGGTTGAGAAGGCTCATGGGTTTTGGAGCTCTTCCTTCAGTGATCACATGAGGCTCTGATGGTCTTGGTACTCCCAACTTTTTCAGCAAAACAGAGATGGTTAAAGCAAGCTGTGGCCCGTGCTTAGTTAATATCCTGGAAATTTGTGTTATCCTGAAAACAAACTACTCCTTCAGATCTGAAGGGGCAGGGGGAGGCTTTCAAGTGTTCCTACCTGAGAGCCCAGACAGAACAGTGAAGCTCAAAGGCACATTAAAATGAAATAACAACATACACCACTTATTTTTTTCCCCCTCTCTAAAGTACTTTACAAGCTTTTGTTAAATTAAGTCTCATCACACCCTTGGGACATAGGTGCAGTAAATACCTTCATGAGAGGTAAGACACAGACAACTCTCCACAAATACTCCTCTGACTGAATTGATTGATTTCAGCTGCACCCTTGTACTGTCATTTCCCACAGAATTTCAAGCAATCAAATTTTACTGCCACAAAGGGTTTGCAGGAAATGAACTGCACGGTTGTACACAAGAGAATTTGCTTATGAAAGGTATGTGAGCAGAACCCAGCAAACAACAGAACAGCAGCTCTGTAAGACCAAGCCTCTCTGCATTTGGGGTAATAATCCAAATGTTAAGCTGTGCGTTATCAGCACAAGCCTGGCTTATGCATTTTTAATCTATTTATGTATTTTAATTAAGCAGCAAAATGGAAGGGGAAAACCTCTAGCAAGTAGGTCCACATTCAGGTTGTAAACTAGTTTGCTTTCCACCATGTAAGTAACCCCCTTCTGTGTGCATGATGACCAGTATCTTGAGGACACGCAGAATAACAGATGGACTTGAAAGTCACAGGCCACGTGAAAAGATGCTGGCAACTCACTAATCAGTGCTTTGTGCTTGGTGACTAAGAAAACCCATTTCCTAGCAGGACAGAAAGAGATACCTAATTCTAATTCAGAATGGCTTAATGCAAAAATATGTAAAACAAACATACCCACAGAAAAAGCCAGAAGGAAGAAAAACGTTTCAAGGAAGTGAAATATTACAGGTATTTAAAACCAGGGTATACGTGCACAAAACCAAAACTGCAAAAGCCAAAACTCCACAATGAACAATGGGAGCATCACCAACTTCTAACTGGGGTAAATGAAGATCTACCTAGATTTCCCTTCTCTGAAAGACTGAGAAATTCAGGAAGAGCACCTTAGAAGTAAGCTTACAGCCTGACAACTGTTTGCAGAAATGGTTCAGCTTTGGATCCATTGACTTGAGCATTTGCGAGTAGCAAATGCATTGGCCATAGTTATCAACAGTATTTTGCAGACAGGTAAACTGAGGAAAAGGAGTTAAAAGCAGTATCCTCTTGAACACCTGAGTAATTTTTCAAAGCTTTGTTTCGGATCTGAGGCATTTCTGTCTGTTTTCCACTCCCATGTTCTACAGCTCCCCAGGCCTATTACTGGGTATAACTTCACAGGTATGACCACATCAAAGCTCCTGTTAATTTGGAAGAGCCTCATGTTCTAAGCTGGGTCAAAGGAAGCCAAGTTCTGGTAGTTTAAGACAAAAAAACAAAACACGTTAAAGTTCTTTTCTGAAATGTATATTTATGACTGCAAAGTTGTTCTCTCTCTGCTGCTTGTATTGAAATAATTGCATTTTTAAAGGGCAGCAGAGAAAAAGAGCAGATGCAGTTAATGATGCTGGATGCTGGAGAGGGACTCTTTACCAGGGACTGCAGCAATAGGACAAGTGGTAACAGGTTCTGACTTAAAGAGGGGAAGTTAGGTTAGATACCAGGAAGTTCTTTGCTGTGAGGATGGTGAGGCCCTGGCACAGGGTGCCCAGAGAAGCTGTGCCTGCCCCATCCCTGACAATGTTCAAGGCCAGGTTGGAAAGAGCCTTGGGAGACATGGTCTAGTGTGAGGCATCTCTGCCCATGGCAGGGGGTTGGAACTGGGTGATTTAAAGGTCCTTTCTAACCCAAACCATTTTATGATTCTATGCATTTATCTTTATTTTTCTTTCCTGCCTGAAAGGCTTTTTTTTTTGTTTTGGTCAAAACTATTTCTCATGAAATTTGGGGACTGACTCATCAGATGTATTCCACCACAGAAAATATTGGTATTTAAAATCTCAAACACTCCATAATCTACTGCATCATCACTACACACAAGATGACTTCCATTCTTCACTCCCAAACTAAATCTTTTGGAAGGGGGGAAAGCCTTTATTTTGTTGAACAAATTAAAAAAAATGCAAGTAAGTTTTTAATCATGGGGAAAATGAACGAAATCTTTGATATTCTCTCTGGGAAAACAAACCAAACCAAGCCCCTACAAGTTCAACACTGGCAAAAACAAAACTGTCTTCTGGCCAGCTCCAGATGATCTATCTTTTGTATAGATGTAGCCACCAGCAAATTCAGAGGGTGGTGCCCCTTCCTGTTTGGAGCAGCTAAGTTATGTTTTGGGGTTTTTTCAGCCTCAGGGCCCTGGGTTATTATTTTAACAAATCTATTTCCATTGCCACATCTCTTTATTTGCTAGAAAAGATGAAAGAGCTTCAAAGTGCTTAGGGAAAAGGTGCAATTCCTAACAATACTGCAAGGTTACAGGGGACTGTCTGCTAATAATGCATGTTGGTTTGGTAACAAGCTGAAGCAGAGAGCAGCAGGAGCACTGCTTCATGGCTGCAGCTTTTTCAAAAGGGCCTGTTAAAAGTATTTCAGGAGGAGAAACATGTGAATGAAATCTTTAAATGTGTCAACAGGGAGGCCAGGCACTGAACTTCTGCCCACTCCAGAGCTGACACCATCCTTCAAAGCAGAGGAGATTGACCTTTGCAGTTGAGAATCACTGAGTGGCAGCAGGGGGGTTCCTGTATTTGTTTCTAAGATGCCTCTTGCTTTTCCCTTGAAATAGAAAAACAGGGACTAGTCATTTGAAGCCATGGTTTGGTGGAAGAAAAATGTCTCCTTCCCCCTTGGAAACTGGGTTGGAGGAGGGGGACAAGTCATTGATTAACAAAGTTAATCAGTGCACAGTGAAGTAAAAAAGGGCTCAGAAGAGGACAAGTACAGCTCATTCTCTCCTTTGCTTTATAAGGAGCACAAGATCTGCTTAGCCTGCTCACGTGCAACGCACTGGGTTCTGGCAAGGCCAGCAGCAAGTACAGGACATCCACCATACTGTGTACATCCTCTTCCTCCCTTCAAGCAACATTAACCATGAACACCATGTCCTGGTCTATTTCCTGAATCACTCTCTGCCACTCAGGTATGGAAAATCATGACAATACAGCCTCTTCCCCTCTTCTCTGACCAATTTTCCCAGGTGAAAACATAAACTGACTGGTGTGTGAAAAACAGAACAGTACTCACATGGCAGCAACAAGACTTAATAACAGAGAAATGAGAAAAGCCAGGACACTTCAAGTAACTGGGCTAATCTTCAGATCACCCTGTATAGTCAGCCAATGAGTCCAACCACCAGGACATTTCCTTTCCCAGGAAATGAGCCCCAGCATCCCTCTTGCTAATGTCCTCTTAAAGCAGACTTCTTCTGTGCCAAACATACAAGAGAAACCTCTTACTTCCTAGACCAGTATCACACAGTCTCAAGCTGAGCTTCAAGTGTGAGTATCCCAGATGGAGCTATGTGCTCTCCAAAGACAAAACATGGCCTCAGTTTCTTTGCTGGATCTGAATCTTAAAAGTAGGAAGAAAGACCCCCCAAACTCATGCCCTTAGCATGTACCAAAACAGAGGGAGAAGCCTGCACAGATGGAGGAAGATAGGAATTTAAATCAATTCCTGATTAGCACTTCATGATCTTGGACAGGCTGCATTGCCTCTTTGTAATTTGTTCTTACTTTCCTCTCCCTCCATACCCACTACTGTAGAATTCAGATTATAACAGCTGCATCAAAGATTGTATGAGGACTAATTTAATTGATGCTTGCTAAGTATAGGAATCCTCAGATGGAAAAGCACAACATAAGATGAAGCTGGTCAGCTTCACCAAATAAGCATCATACTATATAGTCATGGGGGAAAAACACCACCTCCAAGGAACGAAGAGGAACCTGTGCCAGGCTGTCAATGAATACATGCTAAGAAGGAGCCTGTGCCAGCACTCAAAGCTTGAGCAGTCAGCAGAGCAGAAGACTGGCTAACAAGGAGATTCAGCTGATAACAGCTTAGATAAAACACCTATAGATAACACACCTATAGATGAACCAGGTGGCACAGGAATGTGGCATGTTCAGTAAAACTCACAGGAAAAGGCTTTGTTTCTTTCCACGGTTATTCAAAATGTCAAGATTTCCCCCAAAGCACTATGCTGAAAGAAAAACAAACTTTTGGGGGGCCAATTTAAGTGTTCCATCTTCATGGATGGAAACAAAGTGAAGTTTCTGAGCGACAATACATTACTTTCTTCCACAAATGTATAATCAAGCAACCAAGACTCCCCCACCTATTATGAAAATATCAGTTTTCCTGCTGTTCCAAGTTTTGTCCACATCATCTTGACTTCAAAAGTCATTGATTTTACTCATACAGTGTCTCCCAACAGGTAAATCTATTGATATTTTCCAATCATCATCTCTAATTTAGAGCTCTGGGGTTGAATTTTTGCCACTTTAGGATTGTTCTTCCTCCCTTTGAAGATGATAAGTTCCCTTCTATATCTTCAGAATATGCCGAGATCACCTTAACATGAGGTTTAAGTCCTGAACAATCTTTGTGCTGCTAACGTTAGAAGGACAGAACTTGTGTTTCTCCTTGGTGGAAACACGTACATACTGCATGACGCTGTTTGAACGGTTCAGTCAGTGCCTTATAAATCCTGCCCCAGATATCCTCCCTTCTTACAGCACTATCCAGCTTGCTCTGTACCAGTAAGTGACTGCCATCCATTCCAAGGGGAGCAGTTTGCCATCAGTGTTTTTTCAGGATATTAATTTTTTAGGTGATTTACATAGAAAGAAAACCTATAGAAATGAGAATACGGTGATTATTCCAGTGTTTTGTATTACCACATATTAATCACTCTCCTCTTCAGAGATGCCATTGCTGATTTGAGAGACTCAATTTTCTTTTCTTTAAAGGTATCTCCAGACCATCTTAAAGAGCTGAGCAGGCATGGAGAGATAAGAAGGAAAACATGGCTCTAAAGTTGCTTAATGCTCAATTCTGAGTGTGTAGAGATGCTCACAAGCTCTCACAAACACAAACAAAGCCCCACAGAGGACCAAGAGCTTCAGTTCCATTCAGTGTGTATATATTTACCCTTATTCACAGCATTACAGAGCTACTGCCCTTCCAAAAGAGATATAATAAAGAGGAAAGCTTTTTGTGACCGAGAGCTCTGGCACATTCATCCGATAGTGTAACAGAACAATGAAGAGACAAGAGTTTGCAGCTAAACAGAGCCATCACTTAAAAGCTGTAATGTAGTGGCTGTTTTGCAAACCCCATCATCATGAAGTGAAGGGAGAATAATGAGGAAGAAGAGAATGGGGGGGGGCCCCCAGAGAACTGGTTGAGCCATTCAAACAATAAATAGGGTGCCAGAAAACAACAGCTTGAGTGTTAATTTGAGGTATTCCCTAGCAGCAAAGCACACTGCAACATGGAAAGCTTGATGTGGTTCTGGGCAACCTGACCTAGCTGAAGATGTCCCTGCTCACTGCAGGGGGATTGGAATAGATGACCTTTGAAGGTCCCTTCCAACCCAAACTATTGTATGGACATCAAGAAACAGGTACACAAATCTCCCCCAGTAGAGCTGCCTAAGTTGCTGAACTTCTCGCTGTCCACCTTTGCTCCATCACTACTGCAGCAACATCTATGGGGTACCCCTAGGAGCTGCAGCCACATTTCCATGCACCGGGCCACTATAATCATGTTACCCAAGGAAATGCAGTCCCAAGAGGGCAGATGGAGTACAGAGCTGCTTCACCCTTGGCCCCAGGCAAATGGCAAAGACTGTGAGTACATCAACAAAGCTGGTAATAAATACAGGTGCACATAAGGAGGCTTCCAAGCCTGTTCTTAATCTAGCTGAGATACTGTATTAACTCCAGAGCCCACGCTGCTCTGCTCTCTGTGTTGCTTATTACAGGTACAAACACCATGGTAATTAACCCTAGTGTTGCTGAAGGTAGACTCATCTCCAAAGCAGGGAAAGGAAAGTAAACCAAACAAAGGATTAGTGACAATGCTGTGTGAAAGGAAGAGCAGCTTATGGTAGCCAAGCTAAAAGGAGAGGAAACACTGAATGCATTTCAAGGTAGTGAAATGGAAGAGCTGAAGCTGCTTGCATCAGGTATGACTTAGATACAGTATGCATAATGCAGTGGAAAGATCCCTCCCCCGTGTTCCCCTACTGGATTTGATACGAAAGCCAGTAAAATGTTGGAACTGAGCCATCTGAGACATCAGGTTAGATTTTGGCAGCTGGTAGATGATGCCTAATGCACCCAGAAATGTTAACTTTTCATTAAGTTTGGCACTGTTAAAGACTACCCTCTTCCCAAACGGCCAAGACCTGGTCTTCCTACTTAGTCATTTCTCTCTAAGATTTTCCAGTATTCATCAAATAAGATTAGCTACTCCCCCCAGCCTAATTTATTTTCCTCCTTTTCTCTTTTCTGCCACATTCAGCCCTGCACATGCCCACCCACTGCTGGGATTGCTCCAACCCAATCCATTTCTACAGGCAGGGGCCCAATAAAGCCTCTGTGGAAATGCTTAAGTGTATTGCCCGTTAATCAATGCATCCCCTCAGATGACAGCTTCCACAGAGAAGGAGCAGGCAGTAATAATAAATGCTTCTTCGAACTTCCTGGACTGATAACGGGCTCCTGTGAGTGATGCCCCACAGAGACAGCCACCTTTTCCCTCCCCCATCCCTACCTCCTTTCAGCACAACATTACGCTGCGATCAGGATGCAGACCCAAATGCATTAGTGAGAGTCCCTGCAGGGCTGCTACCTCTCACCCAGGTAAATCAACCACTGCGGGTGTTTCCAAGATTACAGGGCAGCAGACAACTTGAAAAGGACTATCACAAACTAATGTTTACATTACGAACCCTACATTCCCACCTTCTTAAGGCTCCCTACCATCTCCCTGTTTGTAAGCAACTAGAACGTGGGTTTCTTTGCACTAAGCTAACAGAAGTGCCGGCAGCAGAATGTATAACAAATACCATCAGCAACAACAGGAGAACAAGCAAAAGAAACAATTGAATTAATAGCTGATACTTTTGCATCCCTATAATCTTCCTCTCTCCTTCCCCACTGAGGCCTCTGAAGGGAGCTGCCAGAGCCTTGACTGCAAGGGAGAAGTTTCACGGATGAGGAGCCACTTCAAAATGACACAAACCTATTTTATCTGTCAATCAAAATAGGGGATGAACAGTCGTTTAGCAACAGTGTCACTGAAATTATATTGCTTTGCTTCTGAAGTATAGAAATATTTGATTCTCTCTTCCTCAACTTTCAGCTTCTTCCCTTGTTTTAAAACAGAATCTCACAGATTTTTTAAATAGATCCATAGTTTGGTTTTGGTTTTTTTTTTTTTCCTCACATTCAGCTGATTTGAAAAATATCCAAGTGTATCTGTGTATAAGAGAATTGGCATATATCCTGCCTATAGCTGATAATAAAAACAGAGGAAGACACAGAGTATATTGCTGCTGGAATATGGAAGGTTTCTGTCTCTTTTCAGCTGTGGAGTTTTGCCTTTAAAATCCAATGAGCTTAACTGAAGGTAAAGGTCTGCAGGACCCAAGTTGTCATTGCTTGCCCTATGCCTAAAGCTGTGCACGATGCTGGTGGTAGCTGTGAGCCCATAGTACCTGACCCACACACAGTACTCTGAACTTGAGCTCCATGCTTGAGTCTGAACCTCTGCAGCACAAGGGCTGTCCACAAAGAGATCTCTGCTCCTTTCAAGGTCCCACGGGCTGGGGCCAGGCTACCATGGGGATTAGCAGGGCAGCCCGGAGAGGAGAACCCCCAACTATGTAAGCCCCATCAACCAAGCCACTTGGTGAGAGGCTGCAGGTAGACTTTTGCATCAGGAGGATAGGTGAGTCCATGAAAATTTATCCCAGCTGGAGACCAAGAAAGTGTTTGTTGTTTTTTCTTTTCAATCTTGTCCTAGTTACAGGAAACACTAGTGGATATGCTTGTCTTGTCTAGACTAGGGGAATAGATGAGATGTTTACACACTGCTCAGCATTTCACATTTCAGAGGCTGGCTAAATACAAAATAACCCTGTTTTGTGCCCAGTCTACATGGCAGAGAGCAGCCTATTGCCCTGAATCAAAACAGCTGCTGCCTTAGCTCAGGTGCTGCAGACAAATTCTGTTACTACTGAGGGCTGTATGTAACTTGTGTCCTCAAAGGGGCAAGGGGGAATGCATCGTTATGCAGGTTAGTTTTGTATGAGAGCAGATCCTGACTACTGCCTGTGTTGTGTCCTTAGGGATATCATAACATTCTCTTGCTTCATAAGCAACACCTCACATCTGTGTAAAGGATTTATAAACATTAACCCAGGATTGTGAGGGCTTCTGAAAAAATGGATGCTAGATCGTATCCATGGTCACGCTAACAATGAAGCAGGGTTTATCACTTAAGAATTTGCCCTCAAGGGTACACAACAGTTTAATGCTTTAGAGAAAAAACAAACACAAGCGGACTGGGTAAACCTGAGGATTTCTGCTTTGTGGGAATCTCTGCTTTAGGAATTCATGCTTCAGGCTAGGATTCCAGTATAGGTTTACCACCGCTGCAGGATCATCTTCACCGCATCTCTTACCTGCTCCCCTCTCAAACCCTCTCCTGGGCAGGAATGGGGATTCATTAGCCCGGATTTACATCAGTTAAAACTATAGTGGAGCAATGTCCTCATACTTGGAAAATAGCATTTCTGAACAGCTCATCTGTGAGCTGGCTTCTGGCAGGCCTTGTACAGTGAAGAATCATAAGTTTGCTGAAATCAGTAAGTTTCTACAGTGTTTTCTTTCCAACAAAATGGTATTTGTTAATGAGAACCTGTTTCAGCAGATAACTCCCAACTGCTCTTCTATCTGGCAGAAAATGGGGGGGGGGGGGGGGGAGAAGAAAAAGCCCACTAATACTCTTGTAATCAAAATGATGCTTCCAGCTAAGGAAAGAAAAAGAAAACCATATATTAGTTCTTTTAACAGTGTGGGGACTTGGAGCAGTGAGGAACAAGGCACTTTCACATGTTCCCGTGAACAAGCTGCTGCAAATAGCTTCCCTAGATAATAAGTAGAAATAAGCAAGAAGAAATGGATAGGGGGAAGATCTATAATAGTGCAAAGAAATGTGTGATCAGTGAGGGAATTCCTCGTAGAAGCCTTGTAGAGAATATTGTATTTGCCAGACCAAATCAGACCACGGGGCCGATCAAGTGCAATTTAAGCATTAAGTGTAACAGCTTGATAAATCTAGGTCAATGCACCTAAACGCAGGTACAAGTTTAATACTACTTCATTAGCAGGACTGCAGCACCTAACGTAGAGTATATCCATGGGTCCTAGAAGAGAGAAGCTATTGGCATTTATGGGATTACACAATTAAATCAATGAGTTTCTCTTAACGAATGACCAGAAATTGGTCCCACTTTACAGTTTCAAGTCTGCAGCAGCAGACGGTGCTGATGCTTCAAATTTAAGTGGAAAACAGTACTGCAATGCTCCTCCAGCCAACATGTAACACCCTGCAGGAAGAGGATGGAGAGGGAAGAGCTCTGCCTTTTTTGAGCCCTTGCATTCAATCAGCCTTCACTGCAACTGTATTATCTTAGCATGCAGCAGACCTGCAATTACTATTTGCACTCAAAAAATCAGTGCTGACCTTCTTAAATGTACCTTGGCAACTTGTGACTCTGCCACTACCTGATACAAAGGGGGATTTTATCTCTGTGCTTGCTTCAGGTTACTACACAGGAACGTTGCTTCTGGGGCTTAACTCAAAGGGCAGAGAAATCTCAGGGTTTTGAGGTGTGTTTGTAGGATCTCATCTCTGCAGGGGGCTGAGGAATACAGCAAGATTCCTGACTGCCCTGGCCAGCAGCTGGGAGAGGGACAGTGATAGAGGGGGGGCTCTGCTCTTCTGTGACTATGGAGATCTAAAAAGGCTCTTCATTATTGAAAAATACAATTGGCATTACTAGAGCAATAGCATTAGATCCTCAGTTCATTCCACCCATGAGTGGCAAGGATACAGTTTTCTTCTGCTCCATTCGACCATCACCCATGACTCCAAGGCTGTTCCAGGCTTCCCACTGCACTAGTCCCAGAGCCCCTCTGTACCACACCAGTCTTGGTATGGGTTAGTTATTCATATCAGCTGCAAATGAGCTCACTCAGGTATGTCTATACCACACAGCAACCTCTCCCAGGACTGCAGTACGGGCGTACATCAGACCAGGACTAATGGCAGCCTGTTGGACATTTCCAGCACAGAAAGTTACTCACCACCTTCCAGATGAGCCATCACACTCACAGAACTGCAGTACACTTATTTTGGCAGCCACCCAAGGCATACAGAGAACAGGAAGAAATACAGGCACACAAAAAGCATAACGTGCTGCCAGATCCTAGCAAGGTCAGGCCAAAACCTACTTGTAGTCAAGATCCAAGCCAAAATCTGCTGCTCCAGGTGCCCTGTTGTATATCTACCCATTTTTTCCTCAGAAACAACTTTCAAGGGCTGCTAACACAAACCCATACTTCATAGAAGAGCAGAAAGCTCCATAGGCATGCAATACATCTTTTGGAAATGAAAAGCGGCTCAAGAGATCTAATCAGCTGAAAGGCAATTCTTTACAGAGGCTGCCAAATGCAGGTGAACTCTGCTGGACTTGCTGGCTCCCAAGATGCCCATCTCATCTGCCCAACCTGTATTGCTGAACTGACATCAGACCAGGCCTCCTAAAACCATGGCTAGCAGCCCATCCGCCTATTCCCCAAATACTCCACTGTGTGTTTTGTGACCAGATCATTCTTACCCAAAATGTTCTATTCACTTGAGTTAGCCCTTTTAGGTCCGTTTCGTCTATACACTTGCCTTTTGTTGGACAACATCTGTCTACGGAATATGCGGTTCAAAAGTCTCCATATGCTTTGGATTAACATGGATGGTGATGTTCTGGAAATGCATTTGTGTTGGAAGAGTATCTGACTCTGAAATAGGAACAGTGGATAAAGGAAGAGAATGCTTCCTACTTTTCCTATAATAATAATCATAGCCAGGGAAATACTAGACTAGAGGAAGATGGCCTTGGCAATAATAAGAATAACAATTTGCAGACTGTCATCTTGCTCTCACTTGTTCCAAGGAAGCAGGACTAGAGGATTTTGCAGAGTGAATGTCACACAAGGCAGGGGAAAGAACATAGAAGGAGCTGCAGCAGAGTGATAATAGATGCAGGAACACAAGCAAAGATAGAGTCCAAGCACAAACGCACTCCCTCCCAAACAGAATATCCCTCCAGTGCCCCCATCAGCCAGGTTTCTTGCATAGGTCAGATATGCTGGAGTCAGCAGTGGCAAAGCTTTCATGTGCACATATATGTGCATGCATAGGTTGGGAGTGGGACATGCTAAGGAGCAGCCAGAGGCAGTCCTGGGCTTTGAGTCTGGGGAATGGCAGTGAGAACATGACAGCATGAGGTGAGCTTGAGGCTAACATGAGCTCAGATAGTGAGGGGTCTTGGGAACAGGATGGGGAGGCAGAAAATGGACCAAAGGTAGTGCTGGACATGGGAAGAAAGCTGTGACTTGTTTGACCTTGGGTTTGCGCCAGTCCTTATCCTTTTCCCTTTTTTCTAATTGTGTTTTCTGCTTCCACCTTGCATCTTCCCTCAAACCTCGCAGTAAAAAGTACTGCATCCCCATGCCTGCACTCCACTCCCTTAATTCAAAGCCCAAGTTCATCACTATGCTATTCTGACCCATAACAAACCCTTAAAGGCGCGTGCGGATGTCACCTAATGAAGACATCTATAAAGATGGGCACATTAGAGCTCACCATCTGGCTCTGCCTCTCAGATGGTTCTGCTCCCCACAGATCAGTGGGCACGGAGACTGCTGCGGCCAACCAATTACTCCTCCATCTCCCGCTCCAGCACTCACAGGCACGATGCCCTCAGCAACTCCACTAGTGCCTGGCAACTGAGACTACAGGCTAAGCAGTGTACCCGTGCAAGCCTGCGTCGCAGTGCCCTTCCACACACAGTTCCAGAACTGACAGCACCGGCACACTGGGAGACTCTTTCCCCCTGAAAGCCCACATCATGCACCCCAATGATGCTACAAGGACAGTGAGCCTTTCTGACACATCCCCCCCACCCTTGCCTCAGTGTCACCAGCTTCTGCTTTTCCATCAATCTCAACGTTTTTCCTCTTTTCTGACACACCTTCTCTTCAGCACCATTTTTTCTGTCCACTGCTCAAAGCAACATACTGAAAATATTTCTTTCCAGGAAGATCCCAGACTTATCATTTAATTTTTCCTTGCTTCTTTGTTTTTTTTCTGTAGAAAATCAATCGTTTCAGATTGATGGAAAGCTTTTCTTTGACCTATGTAAAAAAACCCCTTCCTTTTCTTTCCAAAATGCCATAAATCCTCCCCAAACTGTGCCTTTAGGAAGGCAAAGCAGCACTCCTAATGGGTTTTTTCCACCCTCCTACTTTCTTTTTCCCCACTGTTTTTCTCTGTGATCCTCTGCCTATTCTGAAATGCCATCACAGTCACTGTGCCAGGCTCTCGGAGAGGTTTCTGCACAGGGAAAAGTTCACTGAACTGCTGCAGCACGTTTCACTCCCTGAATAAGTCTGCAGCCACAGGACACCTAAGAAGATTGTATTTTCTGTGAAGTCCATGAATATTTGATGTCCTCCCTCCCTTCCTCCTCACCTTAATTATTCCCTTATTCTGAAACACCAGCTCGCATGCAGTATTTAAATAAAGCTGTTTGCAGAGCCACAAGCAGCTTGAAACAGCCAGGCCTCTCAAAATACATTGCAAATGCTGTACATCTTCCTGTTTAGCACATAAGAGGCAGAGAGCAAGGTTCAACCTGAGGAATCCATACAGGACAGGGCTTACAGGGGCAGCCTTTCCCTTCTCAAGCTTGGGTTTCCAACCCAGATAAATCTGTACGTGTGAGATGAGATCCAGCCACCCCATCTGAATCGCTGAAAGGCCTTGACTTAGGAAAGTGTCTGAAAATGCAGGGGATGTAGGGGGTTAGAACTGAGGCAGGCAATGAGGAGAAAATATTGAGAGTCACAGTTTGGAGAAACAGGAGCTGCTGCAGTGCAAGAAAGACTGAAAACACATTCAGAATTCTCTGTAGATAGAGCTACAGATAATTATGTGCATACATACTTTTATTTCAGTAGCTCTACAGACATACGTAGCCAGATCACACAGGTCTTTATTGAGGTCGATCAGCTGCAAGGATTTGGTCTTGACAGATTTCAGCAAGCCTGGTTTATGGGACAGCTTTTGAGAGGATGCCCAGAACCCTGCTGGCTTTGAGTTGTGACATTTGGACATCAAAATTTTAGGTGACCCAAACCACTGGACACACGTAGAAACCCATGTGGCTCTAACTGGTGCTCAGGAGGTGGGATGCCTAATGCCTCAAGCAAGTGTCTGTGCGGTTCCAGGTTCACAGCTGTGACATGACACTCAGGGTTCGGTTGCTTTTGGTCAGAGGTATCCCTGAGAAGTTGTCTGTGTGTTATGTGGGAGAATGGCCATTAAGAGGAACAGCCACACTTGCACCAGGTGAGGGTGCTACAGACCTGGCAGCTGCTTGAACAATGTGTCCTGGAGTATTTGGAGGTGTTCCCCTCAAGAGCAGAGGAAACGAAGTGTGCCTCCACACAGGTCAGGGGAGGCCACGCACCATAAATGTGTGTGCAGGTGGATGAATTGCTGTGCCCACAGATGCTCACAAGTAGGGCAAGGAGTAAACTTGCATACTTGAGAACTCATCCATCTCTATTACAGAAATAAGTCAGCTCATCCTAATACCACTTTAAACTTTGTAGAGGCTTATATCAGACACAGGAGATAGCTGGGAAGTTTTTAAAGGACTGCTTGCAAATCACAGCCAGGTGTCCTAAGGTTTGACTGAAGCTGCCAAGTAATCCCCAAGAACGTGTACATTACCAGTAACAGGGACATACAATCCACTTGGTGGAAAAAGTCATGCTCTTCAGCTCTTGCCTGATGGTGCATCTCTAAGTGAGCCCTTCATTATCATCTACAGTGGATTTTGTCCTCTTATTACCTTCAAAATCTTTGCACTGTCCACATCCCTATGAAACCTCAAAGGTGAAAGCAAATGTAGGGAGGAAACTTTAACCTAATGGAGAGATGCTTATAGAGAGCTGGAGAAGTTACTGTCTCTCTGTGCTTGAATATATTTCTTTTTTTGCAATGAAGATTCCTAACACAATATTCCCAGGCCAGTGCCTGGGTGAGAAAAGGTGGAATTTTAACTGCATCCTATGCAAGGGCCAGGCAATGTGTTTTTAAATGAACGGAAGGAGACAGCCAAGTGCAGACCTTTCAAAGCAAGGAGACCCTTGCCTTTGCAAGTATGCAGAAAACAAAACACCCTACAAACACTGCAAGAACATAATCAACGTTCCAGTTGCCCCAAGAAGCTTAGGGGTTACAAGTTTCATGCTATAACTTTGTACAGTCAAGGTGACCCTCTCCTTCCTCCCATACATTAACCCAGAAACAGGACTAACATGATATGTGTGCCAGCAGCTACAGAAAGCAGAGAAAGACTACAGCACGATGAGTACCCTGACAGAAGCATGGAGTTTAATATTAATTTGCTGCGTGTCAATGTCTAGCCTGGATGGGATGCTGCATCTCCATAGCCATTATGAACTGCCCATTTTACATTAATAGGACAGGACTTTGTTGCTATCAGGTCATCTGAGTTGACAGGAAAAGGAGCAAGCAGCAATGGAGGAAACTCAAAATCAAAGGAAGGAACAATAATCAGCTGCTGCAATGGTTACAGTAGTAATGAGTTGCTGGCTAGTGTGCATCAGTACTGCTTTCTAAGTAAGTGGAATTAGGAGCAGAGCCACGTGTCAGGGTCCTCATGCAGCTAGAGAAATTGATTTAACACAAGTGTTAATGGCACAAGCTTTGGCAAAGGAGAAATCCCCCTCCTAGCTGCCAGGCAACCACAGCCTAAAACAGTGGTACCAGTGACCAAACAGCCAGCATGGCTAGCAATGCCTTGGAAAGGCCCACACTGAAACATGGCTTTATTAAACATAATAGGCATACCACTGTAGAAGATTTTTAAACTGCTGTGTACGTGAAGCACACAGGAAAAGATTCAGGAGTAGCCTTCCACCGCTGAGTAAAGTGGAGCATCCCAGCCATGCTGTGACCCTGCCTAGGAGCATGCGGAAGAGCATGGCTTCAGATAACCAGTGCAGCCCTGTTTGCTTCACCCTAGAGCTGGAGGGAGGAGGAAAACTGGGAGTGGGCAGGTCCCCTTTGCAGGAAACACAGTTTGTAGGATAGAATAAGAGATTATCTCTCTGACAGTCCAGAATGAGGGTAGCAAAGAGAAAACCTTCAGGGAAAATTGCAGTGTTTCTTCCCAGAATGAGCCTGGACTCTGAAATCAGCACACAATAGAAGAGATTGAACACTTGCAGGCCTGGGCCTGTTATTGAAGTAATCTTGGGTAGGAAACAAAAAAACCAAAGCATGAGCCTTTTGTTTACTTTAAGAAATAGATTACTGTTATTCTCCAACTTGGTTGACTGGAAGTTCAGGCACAAAAGTCTTCTCTGAAAAATGGAAAAGCTGTAAAATATACAAGTTCTTTCCTCTCTGCATCCACCCCATCTACTCAGCAGAGCTATTAACATCGTCGTTCAGTACATTGTAGCAGAGGTAAAGGATACACTGCTAATTTCTTAACCAATACCTTTTTTCTGTGTCTTCTTTTTTGGGTACATACTGTTGACAAAGAAGCCAGCTCAGCTTCCAGGTCTGGAAGTGAGGGGGGGAAGAAACGCAAAATAAACCCCATCTTCTAGATATGCAAAGCGACAGGAACTTTCCTGGAGGCAGTAAGGAACATCCAGTCCCAAGGGGCTCTGCTTACTCAGCCTCTGTACAAAATTGAAGCCTATTTTAATGAAATCTGCAACCAGGTTTCCTTTCTGAGAAACCTCCTGGCCATCCTTGGGAGCCAAAGCTAGAGAGATAAAGAGTGGGACTTGAATTATATATAGAGACCATGGCCAGAAACAGCAATGAGGACAGAAGCAAGAATTTTCCCAAAATAGGTCACTTTCTTTTTCTCCAGGAGTGTGCTTCCTCAGCTTTTCTCAGCTGAAAACACCAGCCTAATTCACACCAAGCAAGAACAGAGCAGAAGGCAACGATGAGAAGCTGAAGCGTGGTTGCGGAGGTAGGTATTAACACACATACGGCCACCTGCCAAACTCACATTTGTGATCTTGCCAGACTTGTGTGGCACAAAGGATCCCACAGAGGAGGAGGGGACTAAAATACAGACAGAGCAGCACACGCTTCATTCAGCTTTACAAAGAGGCTCCGGGGGAGATTTGGGGCTTCTTTGCCTCTCTCAGTGAAGAGGGTCAGGATGTTTTCACATGGGGTGAGGTGGAAGGGAGCGCTGTGTCTCTCTACAGCATCTCAGGGTAGAGGGGTAGTAGCCAGCTTATCCTTGTGCCTGTTGTCAAATAGATCATTGTTTTAAAACAGCTGGGCCAGACAATAGCATCTCTATTAGCCCGGCTTAAATGCAGTCGTGACAGAAATCGTAATACTTTTTAATCTCCCTTTCCCCAGCCTTCCTGGAAATTCATTTTTAATGACTGCACTTGGCTTTCGGTTCTGCTCTTCTTTTTAGTTCTGATAACTTTCTCAATTGTGCAAGTTCCTTCTCCCACCCCTCCCTGTAAATGAAAAGCTCCAGTATTTCAAATTCAAAGCTAACAGCAGATACTAACAGAACCAATGGGATAGACTGGTTCATCAGTTCTTGCCACCTTTTTCTGAGACTGATTAAAGATCCTACAAGCTCAACAGGTAAGGACTGGGGACAGAGTCTGATCCATTCCCAAAGGCACTTAATGTAAATTCTCCTTCACCACCAAGACTCAAGCAGCACATGTGTCCCCATCATCCTTCCCACGCTGTCCATCTTCAAATGTTTTGATTTAAAGTATAAAATGACATAATGGCAAGCTTTGTCATTCACTATCAACTGCTTGCTCCCCCATGGTATCACACCTGCATGGTTATTTTTGGTTACTGCATGATTAAACAACGGTAGGAAAAATCACTATATTCTATCCAGAATTCCAAAAATGCGTAATTTAGTTGTTGTTCTTTAGCAAAGAACCATTTTAGCAAGTTCCTGTATAAGTGTTAGAAAACATTTATCATTGAAGTTTCCATGCATTGAAGTAATTTCTACTTTTCATAAAAGAACTAACCCCAAAGCTCCCCCCCTCCTCTGCCCTGCAGCACCCCATGATGTCCCAGTGTGGGGTTCCCTTATGCATATCAATCTGGATTCTTATCATAGACACACAATGTGGCCATCATGACAGTCGCCTGCTCTAAATCTATTTTTGCAAGCCTCATTTCTGTTTGCATCTACAACTTCACACTTCAGAACCCTCTGTTTCATTTTAGACAACAGAATGAAAACACTGTAAAGCCATATTTTCATTGCTCCATACATGGTTAAATTTGGCTCTTGGGTCTAACACTTCCTTTTTCTGTTATGTATTTCACATCAAAGCAAGCAAAATTCATGCCCTCCCAATGAAATTTTCATGAACTCTGCATTGCCCGGTGCTATATATTCAGCAATACTAACTACTGCAACTGGGTACATTCAGAAGGTTTCCCTCAGCCCCAGGATGGACAAAATGTATTTTTAGATACCCAAAGAACTTCAATTTCCAGCAAACGCTATGGTCATCTCAGAATATGACTCACTAACCCAAGCTGGAGTTCACGATCCTAGAGCAGGAGGTACATAACCATCATGCATCAATCAACTATGTTACTTGGTGCTAATGCAAGGCAACATTTAAACAAGCCCCTCAGAAACTGAACTCCTAGTGCTAAACACCTAAATGGTTGACCCTAGAGGTTCTGTCCAAACACCTGATTAGCAGTTGCTACGGCTATAAGATTAAGGACCCACCCTTACAAATCTCATTCCAAAGCTCATATCACCTGAACTGTAACTTTGTCAGGAATAACAGGAAGTTTAAAAACCCACAACAAACCAAAAAACTCATCACAAGCTCAATGTTACAAACTAATCAGCACCAATTATGGTTTAATAAAAACCTCTTTTCCACCAAGTCATGAAGGACAGACCAAAGAAGCTAGGTCCAGTGAACCTTAGAAAAGAAGCAGGGCTGGTAATAGATGCTCTTCAGTAAAGGAGGCTCTCTTTGTCACTAAAGCAGCCAACCCACTTAGAGACTTCATATGATCCACCTCCAGGACTTAGGTACTGGTGTTTTCTTTTAAAGGACCTTTCATTGCTGTACACAAGATCGCAGTTGAAACTTGGGGCAGAGCTCACAACTACAGACTGCCAGTCCAGAGCCTGCACTAGGATACCCATCTACAGCACTGAGTCCACAGGATGCTAAAATAGGGAAAGAGCCCAAGAGAGGTGAGAACTTTGTGATGGTAGCTCTCCTTGAAAAGGTGTAACTGTCTTTGATTCAGAGAAATGCATGACACATTGGGCAAGTTATGGCCATCAACAGGACAGGCTTGAAACCCAAAGGGGGTAAGAGGTGATTAAATTAGGAGGCAGCTTATTTGGAAAGAAAAGGCAACTCTCCCTCCCGCTGTGATGGAGAACCTGTGGAATCCATGGCCGCGGGAGGCTGTCAGCTCAGATACTACAGGTGGGTAATTTCAGGAGAAATAACAACACTGAAAGCCATGCTGAACAAATGTGAAGGGGAAAATCAAGGCTTGGAAAGGGAAGGAAAGGAGCACGTTCCCCATTCTTGCATGGTGTTGTACAATTAGGCATATACACATGTTCTCCTTTCAAGCATGCAGGATGGGCTGTAGTGTGCACTGCCATGTGGGTGTGCAATGCAGGGAGGGAAAGATGGGAAAAATGAACCTGATCCAAAAAGGGAAATTCTGCCTTCCCCTCATCAAGAAGGTAAGTGGGAAGGGAGGAAAGGTAGGGAAAGAGCAGGAGGAGGAAGATAAAAAAAAGCAAGGGGAAGAAGAGAGGAAGGGAAAGAGATTTCAAAAAGACAGAATAAAAATCTAGGATAAGCAGAGGGAAAAGACAGAGTCCTAAAGGATTTGTCTAAAAAGCCACAATGTTATTCACTCGGCAGTGACACTTCAGACCACATCTCTGTGTCCAGATAGAATCATAGAATCATTAGGGTTGGAAAGGACCACAAGATCATCTAGTTCCAACCCCTCTGCCATGGGCAGGGACACCTCACACTAAACTAAAAAATGACTGAAAGCAAACAGCAGGTCATACAGCAAATGCCAGTGCCTGCTGGGGGACATTTCCTGACCACTTCCCCACCCTAAACATGCATGATCTCAGCTCTCCACCATCCCTTACCCTAGCAGGCAAGTCAGGGACTGGCGTTTGGTGCCACTAAGGTGGCCTTCTGTCAGTCAGTACTGCACCTCTTGCATCCCAGGGGCTCCAGCCCTTCCATTAAAGCTGGCAGCACACTTCCCTCTGCTCCCAGCCACCCCACAGCTGACAAGGACCATGGCATGAGGGGAGAGACAGCAAGGAAAAAGAATAATGAAGAGTAAGCTGATGATTTCATATGGCAGCACCCATGGGATTTGTGGGGCGGATCCAAACCTGCATACAGGCAGTAAGCAAGGTAAGGAAAGAAGCAAGAGATTAAAGCAGCCCAGCTACACATAAGTGAGCTGCTTGCAGGATCAAATGAAACAAGGCAGAATTAAGACCCGCTTACGCCAGTTCTGGAAGGGTTCACAGGCTTATATACACAGAAAAAGCAGTGGTTGAGTTAGCCACGATTATGTCCTGTCTTTTATAAAAAAAGAATCCCAAAAAGCTTCATTCCTTATGTTTTATAGAAAACCTGGTTTCAGAATACAAAAATGGAACCCACTTAATTCAAGAGATGCAGAAATGCCCTTAAACAGCACAGAAGGAGGGCTGGAGAGGAAGATAGCCTTCTGACAGAAAGCAAAGGGAGAATTAAGCTTTGCTCCATGAAAATTCTATTGCCTCGTTTAGACCTTGGGAAGCTTGGTGACTTAATATCACCTGGATATACTGAAAGCATCACAGGAGCTGAAAGTTATGATTTGAAATAGGTCTATATGGGAAAATGCACCCAACACCTATGAAATCCTTTTGCTACACAGGAATATCGTTACAGGACTAGCAAAAAAGAAGCACAACCTGCTGTATCACCACTTAGTTGCAATTCTGCCTTTTCTCACAGCTTCACCTCTGCTGAGGCCCGACTGCACTTCCATGGTGGCAAAAAAAAACCAGGATCACGCAACAAGAGGCTTGCAAGCATCTCCCACAGCCAGCCCTTTCCTTACAGTCATTTCTGTCTGAAGACAGCATATCTCTCCATAGTTCTGCAGCGGTCTTCCTAGCAGGCTTTCATACACATGAAAAGAAATATCTGATCAAATATACTCCTCTATCATGGCTTTGGAAATATTAGCAAGATTTAATTAATATATAATCATATCAGCAGAAAAGAGTTAATTGAAATATTGAATAACTACAACTTTAACAGGATTGGAACATAATGCTTCAGACATACTAAGCAGATGATTTATCCACCATGCTATACAAATTTTAGTTAACAGTTGGGCAAAGACTTTAGAGCTATTATTTTTAGCCATACAAGGGTATTCCCTAGGTTGTACCAGGGCCTGTGTGCTGAGAGGCATTGTGAAAAATCAGCTTATTGTGCGTCTTCTTCTCCTATTAGAAGAAAAAGGAGAAAAATGTGTCTGACATTGCTAATTGGGATCTTGTGGTAAATGCAGCAGTATGTGCACAGAGACACCAACAAAATTTCAGTGCAAATTCACTGACCTTAGCCAATATATAGCCAGGGAAGAAAAAGGCTAAATGAATTGAATTTGGTGACATGAAGCATGTATTACATTCCCAGGTGTCATATTAATTGTGCATAGTACCAGCAGGACAGTTGTAAGACAGGTACAATAAGCTTACAATTGCTGTTGAGGTTAACTACACAGCAAAGAGAGGTTAGCAATGAAACAGGCCTGAACTACAAGCCACCATCTCTACCTTCAGGTTTTGCAGAAGCTCGCTTGCAGTGATGGATTCTGCACACAGGGTTTCCTTCTGGCAGCCTTGAGCCAAAATCACAAATGTCAATAACAAAAATAAACCAAGAAAGTTGGGAAACAAAGTTAACTCTGCCTAAAATTATCCAGATGTGGAAAATCTCCAGTCAACCAGATCAGCAACTTTGCAAAGATGCACTTATGTTAAATCACAAACTAGGCTGGCAGAGGCTGCTGTTCACCACCAGCTTGCAAATCGAAACCAAACTGATGAATCTCAGAAGAGATCCCAGGGAGTGGGTTTCATGCTACAGAATCAGCCACTCGGTACCAAACTCGTGTTTCCTGCAGTTTTCCCTAGACACTGCTTTCAATTAAATCCCTCAGGACCTCGCATTAGTCACATAGTTGCATGATGTCTCTCTCCCCTTCCGTGAAATGGGAAGAATAACACTTCCATTCCACCAGGGACATATGCGGATAATCATCTCAACAGTTGTGATTAGACACAGTGATAATAGGGGCGCAAGTACTAGAGAGACCGAGGAAAACTGAGCTACTCTCTGCAAAAGGAGAAAATTGATCTAAAGTGATGTGCGTGGCTTGGTATCCAGGCAGAGAATTTCAAGCCCCTGTAATAGCAAGGATAAAACACTTCTACTGCAGAAAGACATCGATGCAGAATGCATGGGACTATACTAATTTCCAGCACTTGTCATAGCTTTCATTCAAGTTTGTGTAGATATCAACATTTACTTTGAAATTACCACTGGTGTGTGCAGGCACACAGAAAGAGAACAGAAAGTTCTGGCCATGCTCATCCCACATGCCCTTTTTTCTATACCTGCTTTCTCTTGAATCATGGGCCCTCAATTAGTAGCAGAATGAGTAAAAGTCTGATTAAAATAAGGACTGGCCTAACCTTCTAAACAAGTTAAAATCAAACCCAGGACCTTCACCCCAGTATCTCTAGTACTAAGCAAAAAGAGTTTCAGTAGATTCTTACTTTGTATTTGCTACCAGAATCTTTCTATATTGTGGCAAATATACAAGAGTATCCCACTACACTCATTAAATACATTACATTCAGGGACGGTTCTGGACCAAAAGGTTTGGTTGCAAAGTTGCTGTATTTCGTATGCCGACTCGAATCAGCCCTCCATGTTCTTGAAGGATTTTCAGGAGGTGGGAGTTGGGTAGGAGGTATGAAAAGAAGAAATAAAATCACCCAAGTGTGTACAAAGTCCTGAAATGATAAGGCAGAGCCACAGGATACCGGGATTGTTCCACACTGCTGAAGCTTCATCTATCCTCTTCTGCCCTGAACAGACAGGCTAAAGCAAGCTAAAGACCAGTCACATCTTTGTAGCTTTTCCCTGTATGTTTACAAAAACACAGTGTGACAAGGCTCTTGTCAGGGCAATCTCTGCAATGTCCAAATGCCAGCTTGTGACATGATGCTTTGCTTCCCCAGTGTGCTTTCTGTAACACTGGGGATCCTAACTCCAAAATCCTCTCCACACACACTGGTAGGGCTGCAAGATGGTGCCCTCAAAACAGTGGTATGGCCTGCTGCTAAGAAGAGACTACCTGCATGTAAGGAAGGAAGACAGCACCTCAGCTGAAGGATAAATCCATTTTAAACATTAGTCAAAACCCAGCAGAGATTCCCGTGTAGCTTAAGATGCCAAAAAAAGATGTAGCAGATGACTGGAGTTTGCAGAGTCCACAGGAGCAAGAGGAAGATTAGAGCTAATGTGGATCCCAGCTCTCCCAGCTGGGAACACTGAGGAAAGCAGAAAAGAGCGCCAGAGCAAAGAAGGTCTCATAAAGCTGATCTTTTTCTCCAGTAGGAAACAGTATAACAGCATGAGAAGAGTTGCATCATTAAATACTACATAATAAATTAATAACTACTTATGCTTTACCTAATTACAAACCTCTGTTCCGTAATGTATCATCTTACTATTTATTAATAGACTGCTAGACTTTAATGGAAGTGGATGGTCAGTGCCTCCCTTGGGTTTTTTGGTTAAAGGCTGTTTTCATTTTTATCTGTGAAGACCATTTATAAATAAACCATCAAGCCAACTACTAGGAGATGAAAAAGAAAATCTCTGTTACGGATCCGAGTTTCCCCAACTGATCCCATGTGCTGTCACTGGCAACAGGAACAGAGAGAGAGGATCAGACTTCAGTCTTTAGTAGGAAAGCTTAGGACTAAACCCATTCATTTCACAACTGCAAGCAACACTGGAGCTTCTGCCAGCACTCCTGTATTAGCCAGGTCTCCCTACCTCTGCCATGCCAGCATTAGATTAATTACTTCCAGTAATACTTTGTGCCACTGATGACGATATCCAGAAAACAAACTGAAACAACCTTTTTCCCCAAGCAAAACGCAGCACATTTAGCAGAAAAGGAACAACAACAAATCCCAAGATGAACATGACAGAATATCTCTTTTCAGAAATAGATGTATTCAGATCATCGTATAAAAAGCATGAACCTTACTTTCTTGCCCTTAAATGCTGGAGGTCCATTAAGCCTAAGCCTAGCACAGTATTTATATTTGGCACATTAACATGGCAAAGCCTTCCAGGAGCAGGCAGTGTAGGGATTTTGGAAGGTGAGATAGCCAACATTCCTCCTTCCTTGAATGAGGTCCCAAGAAGCTGTTGTGCTCCGAGCTTTTTTTGTCCCCTCTTTTTTGTCCTCTGTTTGATCCCTCCTGCGAGGATGGTCCTAGGAATGAAGTCTTGCAGCACCTGAAAGCAGCAGTTGCACTAGGCATTAGGATGCCTTTAAAACATTTCTCCTCAAATTACGGAGCTTCTTCCTAGTACTCCACACACAGAACACACAGGAGTTGTTGGGAAGCTGGCTTAAGACTACTGAGCACAGATGGTAGGCTGGGAACAGAAGCTATAGGGCTCTGCTCAACCCAGTCTGAAAGTACTTCATCTTGCACTTCAGCACAGCTCAATGGCACTGGCCACTCCAAAGAGCTACAGCACTGCAGCAGGGTCTGTGAACGGGTCCTGAGTTTAGGACACTGAACACCAGGTTCCTCTAAACCCTCAAGATTCATACTAGTAAAGACACCAACCCATCAAGTGACTCCCCACAGTGTCTGCCCTGTCCTCATCTCCCCCTGTGCCAAGGAGAGGAACCTCCCTGGCCCCTGCTCTCCTGACAGTAGCACCACAAAGGAGAAAAGCCCCCGGGACTGAAATGTCACCGATTCCAAGGACATGATTAATTATTTAAATGGACAAAATTACATTCCACTGGTGACATTCAGCACTGTGCCTACTCTCCCCTTCCCTCCCTGCTAGCCCCCGGCAGCTCTTCCCCCTGTGGACATGTGCCAGGCAGGGATCTGTTCCTTTCACTCTGCTCTCTGCTAAATGTTTTTTATTCTCAACCACCTGCCCCAGGCCCTCTCATCAATTATTAATCAAGTGATCCATGAATATGCAAATCAACCCACACACTCATTTTATTAAATTAAATAAAAAAGAAGAAGAGAGACATGGCATGTACAGCAGCAGAATAGATGATGGGGTGGACTGCTCCAGGGAAGCGGGGATAGGTGCTAACAGAAACGAGAAGTAGGATGGGAGGGAACTTGCACTATATACAGCTAGCAAAGGGATTGCTTATAGAGCTGGTCACATATGTTTAGATTATGCTCTGCAGGAGCACAGGGGTTGAAAGGTGAGTGCATGCACATACAGGGGGGCTTTGTCCTACAGTAAATGTACAAGTGGAGACCCCGGTTCCTTTCTAATAATCCCTGTCAACAGGGGCACTGTGGAGCAGGGCAGGCATTTATGACACTGGGCAGGTCCAGCTGGCCATGCACAAGGCATTTCCATCTGGCTCACAGCATCCACCTCAGCAAAAATACAGCTGTGCTGCACCTGTGTGAACAGATAAGGGTAAAACAAGGACACTGCCTCTGTACAGTATCTTCTGGGTAGGAACCACTGCTGCCACCTGCCTGGCTCACGTAGAAGAGGAATGAGGTTTTCCTTGGAAATCAAGTCTTCTCCCAACTGCTAACTTGATGACCCATTCTGTGCTAGCTGCTGAAATTAATACCTCTCCATCAAGTTTTCTTTTCGTGTAGCATCCTGCTTCACCCTTCCTGACACACTCTCTACATTTCTACACACTAGCTGATTTTTCTATATCTCCTCAAGTCAACACTTTTCCCTGGCGTAAAAGGTATGAGCCATAACACTGGCCTGTCATTTCCATCAACCGCAAGGTTGTCCAAGTGCTGATGCCAGATCCAAACAAGCAGAAGTCAAATCAGACCTTTCCCTTTCAAGACAGGGGATGGATGGTGCCACCCCCATGCTAAGACCCCTTTACTTAAAGCTTTTTCAGGAAGTCACTCAAAGGGAGGGAAAGATAGCCATCAGGTCTGCCTTCCCAGTCACTGGTGGTGTGGAAATCAGAGCTGTATAGCTTTGGGACAACACTGCTTCCCAGGTCCTAACACTTGCACACAAGCATCCCTTCTTGTAGTTCTTTTACCCTACACAAACACTATACTCCCCTTCCACCTAAATAGTTTGACTTCCTCTCATTCTGCCAGCTTCATTAAGCTCTGTGCTACTGATTGACTAACATCAGGTATTGACCTTCATAAAGGTTTGAGGGAGCTCAGTGCTGGAAGGCAGAAGGGGATCCCCTTACTACGCAGCAAAAAGCTAGAGCATGCGCAATGGCAGGACATAGGCTTTCTCCCTCAACGAAAGAATCTGTTACAAGTCTGAGATCAGCAGGTTATTCATACTTGTCCTAAGCCTTCCTCCCAGCTGCTGATGTTGTGGGGACGTGCCTCTCCTGGTTCAGCAAATCATCAAGAAAGCATTGACGGCACAGGCAATGCCATTCTTTCAAGGCAGTTAGCTTTTGACTCCTGAGCCATGGTTTCATGCTGAGACCATCACACCACGCTCCTCTGCAAAGGCTGTGCCACATGCTGGAATCTGGACCAGGCCGTGGCTGCAGGAGAAGCCAAACAGATACTGGAACTGGCAGCTGACCCAGCCTTGGGGTCTACTACAGCAGAGCTTCAGAGATGCTGTGGTCATTGGATCAGGAGACTCTCATGGAGCACCATCTCCCCACAGGGCTATGAGGTTTGGGAGATTAGTTTTCTACTTCTTGATCATATTATTGTCTTGAGATGTGACTTGAAAATCAGGAGTCTGTTACCTCCAGTACAACCTGCAGCCACACACATGCTATGCCACTGCTGAACAGAGGCCAGAGGGAAAGGGAATGCATCAGCAGCTGAAGATTATGTGCTCACATGAATCCTTGGCCAGTACTGTGCTTGTGGGGGTACCAGAGGTGGATGGGAGGTTCATCCATTGATTCAAGACTGTTGGTTCATATTGAGGAGCAATTCTGGTTATACCCTCCTTCTCTATTAAACAGCTAACAACTCTGCTGGCAAAAATTCAGGGCTTAGAAAGGGCTATGGACAAGGCTTAACTGTACTCATTTCTCAGTTGTACTACACAGATGAGATGTCGCCAGAGTCACGAGATCAAAACTGGTGCAAATGGTGAACCCCATCACAGAGGTAGGGACCAGAACTGCTCTACAGCTACTGGCTGGTGTTTGTCTCCCCCAGTTTTAGACACATACCCCTCAAGATCTATCCTGTACTCCAGGTTATGGGGTACAATCCCTACTGATGACACCAGTATTTCATAGTGCCTACACCCGAATGGAAATGCACAGGGAGCAAGGTGGGGGGCTAAATTCAAACGTGCCCCACACTTTGCAGATGCAGCTGCAGCTGCCCACAAAAGCACTTGGCCCTGAGATGCCAACATGCCAAGTGGGAACGATATCCTGTGCTAGAGACATGTGCCCAGCATGCACCCAAGGGGCCCAGCACCAAAGGCTGTCTTACAGAGCTCAGCTCCTTTATTCCTTCAGGGTACGTCACACCCCACCTCCATGTGCTCCTCTGAGCATTAAGAAGCAGGAGCATTCTTGCAGCCTGAACTTCTGAATGGGAGGAAAAAGGAGAAAAAAGAAGGAAAAATGAACTCATTCCTCTAATGTCACCAGCTAAATGTTAATTTGGAATGAGATTTTTTTGTTGTTTTCTAAATTGCTCTTAACCGTGTGCCAGCACACAGGTAAATTGTTCTTGGCTGAGAAAAAGGCCTGTCTCTCTTCACAGAGATTAACATAGAGGATGGTGAATGGAGCAGCAAACAAGAAAACCATGCTCCTTTTACAAATCATTCAATAGCTTCCTGACTTCTTTTCTATATATTTTTCAGCTGTAAATGAGTTTCTACTGCTCTCTCTAGCTGAAGGCCTTGCTTGCTATTGTTACTCCCCATTTTCTTTTTAAACAAGGTGGGGGAAGGAAGGAAAGAAGAAGTAATTTGCTGCCATGGTGACTCCAAATGAAATGAAACTGCTGTTGTTCACCCTCCTGCCTTTCCAAAAGCTTCCCCCAACTTCCTTCCACAAGGACTCTGCTCATATGGTACAGGAATGCCTACACTGGTGTCTCCCTGGACTAAAGGCAGCCTGGACCCTCAAACAACAGACTGACTTTTTACACTGTAGGAAAGGATTAAAGATACTTTGCTTGATTCTCTGGCTAGACGTGCTTGAAGCAGCCTACAAGAAGGTCTAATTAGCCCCTCCAAAACTTTTAGTGCTGAAGTCGTGTCAGAAATGTAACCAGGGAGAATGAGACTGTACATCGCTACACTTCTGTCCATCTGCAATTAATGCTGTCACCAAAGGTCAGAGGATGTATATGTGGTCCAGATACTCCCACGTTTTTCTCCTGTGAAGCAATGCCAAGAAACAGCTCTGACTACAGCTAGCACCTAAGACTACAACTCCTGCTTCTTTCCACAGACAGAAATGTCACAAGCTACCAGTGTCCATCCCATGGTTACTCACATGGGGTAACTATTTCCATAAACCCATTCCATATATCCCTTTCACTGAACAAGCTTTTTCTAGAAGTCTGGATCCTAGGTCTGGGTTTCAGCGCTGACTAGGGGTACCAGCTCTCTCCTAATCAGGTTGTCCTCTTGCTGTCTAACAAGACTATTGTGTTTTTCCCAAGTCTTTCCCTTACATAAAAACCATGAGTTGGACTATTAAAAAAAAGAGAAAGGAAAAAGTTTTAGCCCTTAGTTGAATCAATCTTAATATTCTCTTTTCAGAAAGAAAAGGAGAAAGTTTATCAACTCTATCAGCTATTGCTCTCTACCTTCATAAAGGATCTTTCTCCTTCTTCTAGTTGAATATCTTACTCAAGTACTCAGCATACATTCTCCATGCTCCCTTTCTTCCCAGTCTTCTGAGTGTTTCCATGTTATGGTGCCAGTAGAAGTCTGAAGTGTAATGCTATACAAACAGAGGCTTTATACACCAATTTAGAATCAGAACATCTTCCCTTTAGCTCAGAAATCGTTAGTAAGGTCTTGTGCTGGTAGAAAATTCACACTAGGCATTTAGAACATTATTCCCCATGCTTTAAGGAGTGGGAACATGGTTTTGTTCTGGAATTAACACAACCTGTCATGTTCTCTTAAATATAAAATAGATGAAAATATCTATTTGTTTGATTCATAGATCCTGAGTGAATATGAGGAATGTGAAACTTATGTCTGCCTTCTTCCATTAGAAGTTTAATTTACTTCCTCTGTAGAGAAGTAGCATTTGTTTCTCTCCCCCTTCCCAAGATTCTTGCAGCTTGTTACAGAAGAGGTGCACACAGTCCCTTGTGGAGACTGATACAGCCAGCAGTGTCTTGAAAGCATAGATGCCCACCTTGAAAATACATTGGAAGAGGCCAGTCCCTGGAAAGCACAGCAAGAACTGCCAAAAAAACCCACTGCTTTCAAGTGTAGGGATCGAAATGATGGGCATCAGTAACAACCAGCACTGGAAATCCCGGACTTTAGTTGTTGGCTGGGTTTTTTTTCCCCCTTATATGAAGTATCACTGATGCATTGTATAACAAAAGATTGCATTTTAGAATAAATAATCCTGTCACTTGCACATATAAATTCCCAACAACTCAGAAGAAGGTATTTGTGACTGATACATGCTCTAACTAGAGTAGGTATCCCAGCATGACTCTGGGAAACCCTTATGGTTCAGGACGAGGTGTTGGAACTGGATGATCTTAACGTCCTTTTCAACCCAAATCATTCTGTAATTCTACATGTAGACACCTCATCACTGGACTGTAGCAACCCACATTTCTCCCACAAGCAAGCTAAAAAAGGTGGAAGGAATTAATTCAGGAAAACCTGTCACAAATAATCCATTTTAAAATTCAGCTAACAGGATGGGACAAGAGGCTCAATAAGACCATCGCCATCTGAGGCACTCAAGACAGATAAGGGAATTCCTTGCCAGAAGGATCTCTGTACTGGATGGGAATGGTCTGTTGGAATGGGTCCTGATGACATGCTCTTAAACAGGGAGAAGAGCTTCTGGTCTTCTGTGATACTTATTCTTCACTTCATACCAGTGCACCAGGGATCTGAGCTGGAATCTCAGTATGCCTCTGGAATAGACTCCAGAAGCAATAACCCTTCAAAGTAACCCAAGAACACATCCTAGGTGCCAAATACACTCACACATCCCTTTTCCATCTTTACTTTTTAAGACATGGAGAACCTGAATTGGATTTTCATGTGCATAGAATGGGTGCTATGCAAAAACCTTTCCAAGAAAATATCTGGTTTAGGCACAACTTTATGAAAGATATTTTTTTTCCCCTTTTTATTTTCACTTCTTTCAATCCTGAAAGTAATTAACTTTCAATGGCAGCTAATTATAAGCAAAGAGAAATCAGAGGCTGTGTGGCTGGCTGTTTGGTGCAAGCTCGGCAAAGTGATTTTTAATTGGTAACCCTCTTTGCTGTGTGCATTTCAATCTATTTTGCACTGTGTTTATCGTTCCAGATTCATATTATATCCATGACCTTTCATCTAATGACAGAAGCTCATGGAGAGAAAAAAAATATTTTCACAAACAGACATTAGAGTTATGAAAGAGGGAGAGAGGAAAAAACAAGCAAGAGGAGAAAGTAGGAATGGCGTGAGAAAGGAATAAAGCGCATCCTAAATACTAGATGCTGATCTTTCCCCTCTTTCTCCTCTGGTACATGACCCTGCAGGAGCCTTCTAACGCACAGCTACTGCTATCTTGACTGATGCCAGATAGTAATGAATAGCAGTTACTGAAGGCCTTACAAAACCAAGCTTCCTATTCCCATGGTTACCCACTAGGAAGAGACACACAGAGGTGCACCCTAAACACAGCTCTTCTGTGTCATGTTAGGAGCTCTGGGTCCAGTCTTTTGTGGTTATGCAGTTTGCCATGACTGCAGGTCAGAGTTTAGCACATGCTCCAAAGCAGGCACATGTTAAGAGTTTAGAAACATGAAGCTGAGAATCACTGCAGACAATGTACAACTTGAACTGCAGGGCATGAGCTGGCAAAGTGTATCCTAATTCCATGCATATAATGGTGTCATTACAAATACATTGTGAGTTCACCTTACTGTGTTTCAACTGAGTGGAAGACCTAAAAATACATCAAAAACCTCATATTTATTCCTTGCTCTTCAGCTGAAGCATCATCCCCAGGCTGAACCCCCAGCCACACTCCCTGACACTGCCTGTGTTGTCTTAGCAAGACCTCACCACTGTAGGTAGCTGCCAAGAAAATCTCTGGCCTCAAGCAGCAATGAAATGGCTTGGAGACCTCAGGCCCCTGTGACAGTGGAACATTTCTATGCAACACAAGAGCAGTGTTTCTTTCAGTGCTGGGGTGGTTGGTGGGTTGCAAGTGATTCAATCTGAACTGGCACTTCCTGCTGTTAAAAGAGTGGTTCTTGCCAACAAGCCCACCTGGTTCCTGCAAGAAACAGCTTAGCAGGCACTAGCTGTTTGGCAACAGACTCCGTAGATTAATCGCAGTAGATTTGTATGATACACTGAGCACCAACTGCCTAATCTACGCTTACCAGCAGCAGGGATGGACCAGCGGTGAAGGGTCAGGGACATCCAGGAACCCTTCCCAGAAATACTCATCATATCTGGAATAGCTAATAGTACATCCTTACCTCCACCCCCTTAACTGTATTATTCGGCATACATCCCAGTGCCCCCATAGGGAGAACTTTCAGGGGTAATTCATCCAGCAGAGCAGCGTTTTGCTTACTACCTAACACCATGCTATTTCTGCTCAAGACTCTATCATGAACTTTCAAAAAGATTACTTTTTCTTTGTGAGCCCCTCCACTGAAATTCATTTTTCTGCTTGCGAAGTCACTCCTCTATAGGTTCACACTAATTCTATAGAAAAGAGCACAAAAAGAGAAGCAGAATGGGGGGATACCAGGGCTACATTTGAATGCCGGCATTATCTGTAAACCCAAAAAAGAATTACAGACAGTGTAAAACGAAAGTGAGTAAAATTGTCTGTAAATAAGAATATAACCAAAGGTGTTACAGGAGCTGTTTCCTGATCCTGTTGGTCAGGAAGTAACTGCCTTGAGCTTTGGAACAGAACAGACTTTGTAGAACTCAATGATGTTTTCAGCAGTGCAATAGTGCCTAAGGCACACGGAATTCACTGGAACTCACACTCTAACTCAGGCCTTGCATAATACCTGTTTAGAAAAATTCAGAGGTACAAAACAGACCAGAGCACCAATGCAACAAATTCACAAGCTCTTTAAAGACACAGCAAGGTACCACATTTTGTGTATATTTCAGAATCCATCTTCATATCAGATGCCAACATGTAGTCATAAAGTGGTTTGTCAGGCTCTGGACAGGCATCTACAGAACCCCCCAAAGAAAACTCACCCCTGAAAGGCTGACTGGGAACTGCTTTGTGGGGAGATTTCCAAAAGCACAAATAACCCTTAGGCACAGCACTTACACCAACTTTCAATCCCTGAAATCATAAGCAGGTAATTTAGAAGCCAAAGAGAAAGAAAGATATTTGCAGAGCAATAACTTACAACTCTACATCCACTCCCAGTACCTCTTTGTGATTCATTAATAAAGGAAACTCACAGACTAACAGCTGTGGTCAAGAAACATTGCAGCAAAGTCCATCTGAACACCGGCACTAAATATGCCATCAGATGTCACTGTACAGATTTGGAAGCCCTTATATTGCTAGGTTGACATCCATCTGGCCACTTTAGCACTGTTGTAGCAGCACAGGGTTGCAGGTTTTATAGCCTTGTTCTGCCACGTACAAGCGATAGATCAGGCTGAGGTGAGGATTCGCTCAGCTGCGTCATGGCTGCCCAATATCTTGTTAAGACAGTGTTGCATCAGGTCAGATGAGACCTTTCCCTTGTTCCCTGTGCAAACATACAGGAAGACAGGAAAAAAGAGGTAGCAGGAGATGAAGGGGTATATGATTACAGACTATAAACTCCTCAGATGGGTAAGCACCAGGGAGGAAAAAGAGCTCTTTAAACTAAGAGATCACGTTGACATAAAAACATATGGATGTTAACTGGCCATGAATACACTTAGACTGGGAATTAAAAAGAGGCTTTTAAGCCTTCAGATAAGTGAGATTAGACAGGGACTTCCAACTTCAGTATTAGGGAAACCACCCCAATACTGCTGCATATTTATGAAGAGAATATTACACAAGAATAAGAGCTGGACTGGATAATTCAGAGGTTTCCACATGTTCTATGTTGCACTAAGAACCATCCCACAACATCTTGCCGTGTGGCAAAGTCACCCTACACCAGTTGCCCTTGAGGTTTTTCCCTTGATCAGCATACTATGTACAAGTACTAACAAACCGCAGTATCCCGAAGATCAGAACAACCAAAACTGTCTTTCAAAGTCTGTTCAGTAGGTCCAGAATTAACAAATTTATAAATGCATAGAGTATATTTTCAAAAGTAGCTTTCAAAAAGCAAGTCCCATTTTCAAAAAAGAACTCAAATCCCCATGTCCTTTGATTTTCAGGAAGACAAGCTCCTGAGCAGCTGAGGTGCTTTTAGAGAGTTTTGTCCCTAGTCTTTAATGTCATTTTAGGCACTTTGATTTACTCTCCCTTTGGTGCCACACAACAGTTTTGTCCTATACCATATTGAAAACAGTGTCTCTAACCTTTTGATTCTAATGGAGTTTGAAATACTAGGATAGATGACAAACTTTCCTGGGTTGTGTTTGCTCCTCTCTGTATGCAACAATATCAGGGATCGGGGGGAAAATGCAGAAAGATACATTTAAAAAAGAAAGAGTTGCTGTTGATTTCAGCACCAGACCAAACCCAGACGATGAACTGCACACTATGAAAGACACAAAACCACAACATGTTTTTATACAGGATCTGGGTAACCCAAGCACCCACCTGCTCTTTTCAACACTAAATTAAGTGCCTACTCAAGAGATAGGGTTTATTTTATTTTAATAAGGCTTTAAAGAATTTATTACAAAGCCATAATCATGTTGTCAGACCACACTTGGATTAGGCATCTTGCTATTGCCACCATGCCAGGTAACAACTCTTTCCTGCCAAGTTAGGGACTGGAATATCTGATCAGAAACTAGACGCCTCAGTTGATGCAAGTGAAATTGCTGGTGAGGGACAAAGCCTCCAGTAGGGTAGCTGACTATGGAAAGTAATCTCTTAATTCTACAAGCTTTATTTACTTATTTAGCCTGAGTACATCCCAAGTATTTTAGACATATTCCATTAGTACATTTTATGACAATGGTGCAGTCTTGGAGGTTTACATGTAAGATGAAGAATTTTATTCAAAAAAATAGCAAGTAACTCTGAAAGTTCCCTACACTGGTTATTTTAGTCTGAACAAGGCTCAAGATATAGAACAAAAGTTTCTTCTAAAGAAGCAGCCTGCTTACCCCTCTCAGACTACATATGTCAACATAAGCTGAGACACGTGTGACCTGCCTTACATCACCCATTTGAGGTCAACAGGCTGACCTGAGAGTGATGTACGTTTGCAGTCCAGTCCAGACTGCATTATAGTCTTGTCTTTTTACTGTGACTTATCAGACCCTCATCAGAACTCAGTTATCACAGTAAAGGACAGGAGAGTTGCCATATGGAACATACTAAGTTTCTGATGAACACAGGAACTCCTCTGGAAACGCAACAACTCTGTTCATTTCCTTTCCCATATGAACATACCATCTTCCTTGCCAACCAACAACAGCTTCTTAGCGCTTTGCAACCTATACTTTCCATCACAACTATAACAATATGTAACATGCCAGAATCTTATTAATACTAACACTCTGCCCCCAATAAATATCCCCTCCTTCAACTCCAGAACACACATTGCCTGCTGCCTTCTCTGGTAGTCATGAAATCTGTAGGCGATTCGATTTGGATTGCAAGATGCTCCAATACTTGGGCATAACTTGATGGCTGCTAATTAGTTACAGTGAGATACTGGCATTCACAACTATTTTCAACAGCATCAAGATGCTTAACAGTGGCTAGGACTCAGAACAAGCTGTACATCTCTCGTCACCTCTTTCCCCCCCCTTCCAACCTTAACACTGACACACACATATGGACAATGGCATTTGTTGCCAATCCAAGTTACATAGTGATGTCATTGTAAAAAGAATTCAAATTCAGTAACTTACCATTACTTTCAAGACAATCAGGAGAGGATTAGAAAGTACGAAGACTTACCTATGAAGGAAAAAAAAAAGCAGCAAAATTAGGGAATGAACAAAGGCAAGAACAGAATGTCTTCAACAATTTCAGTTCAAAAACATGACAGAAGTCTTGACAGAATACCAAGAAAAGAAAATACAGTTCATTGCAGTGACAACCATCTGAATCAGAAAGGGCCAACTTACCAGGTGAAACTAAGTACAAGGGTTATTTTAATCACACTTAAATGTAGGCTCAAAACAAAAGTATAATTTCCTGCCCCAAGAAACTTACATTCTCTTTTAAGATGAGCACGTCAGAAGATGATCACCTGGGGAGCAGGGAAATAATACCACTCTCATATTTGGCTATGAGAGCATCAGACAAATCTTAAGGATTATGTGCAATGCTTGTGTTAGCTGTCATAAGGGAGCAATTAAAAAATAAATACAATAAATTAGTTCTGAATTGGCTCTAAAATGTGAAGGAGGCTTATTTCCCAGGGTTATTTTGCATGCAGAAAAAAATAGTAGGAGTTTTACAAGATCCTTTTCTTCATCATTATTAACCACACAGATCTTTGTGGTACACAGGAATTGCTGTTGTAGGCCAAGGATCCACAGTGTTAGGTCAGTGTATGAACAGAAACCCAGAAACTGCTTTGTTCAAAGGAGTTTCAAGATGTTTCCATTAAATTTTTTATGAGTTTTCATCAGAAAATGGTGAGAACTTGATGTGAAACTACAGGCATCACCAAATGCAGCTGAAAATTCCATATTCACTGGGGTCCCCACTCAGGCCTTCTCCTGTCCTGACCTGCAACCCACCTTTCAACTTCTATGCAGTGAATTAGACTCTCTCCCCCTTCCTCCTATTCAGTGAGCTGGCACTGCTCTCCTTCAGACAATCGTGCCTCTATGTGCCACAAAGGGCTGTGCTGACTGTGAGTATCAGCTGCTCTGCAGAAAGCCTACAAACACTAACAGTGCTATATAATGATGAATATTTTGTGCATTATCATTGCTTCACTGATATTTCTGGGCAGAATACGGAAAATAAAAAACTGGTATCATAGAGTACAATGAAGTACTCCTAGAATAAATTTATTTTGCTTCCAAAATCCGCCGATGTCTATAGCCCAGAGCAGAAAAGAGCAACAGATTACAGTGAAGAGATTATTCAGAAAGGGAACATCAATTCTGTGGGACATAGACCCACATCAGCAAGCTTTGGTCTCTGCTTATGGAAACTCTCATTCAGATTAGAGACATCAGAGCAGGCTTGTCAACATGAGGACTTCTGGCTACACAAGACTCTATTCATTTGCACTGCAACACATTGCAGCAGCTCAGCTGTTTTCCCTATTCGCAGTTCAATTTATGCAGATGTGAACAGCACTAGTGGGGTCAACAGGGTAGCTGTTCCCAGATAATATTCACCTAGGATTCTTACAGTCTTTATTGTTTCACTATTAGTCATCAACAACTTCATTTTACAGCATGCCCTCCATGCAGCCAGCACCTCCCACCTCAACAGAATGAAACTCATTGAACGGAAGGAAAAAACAAGTGTCTCAGAAGGAGCAAGATCAGGTGGCTCATTTCAAAAAGACAGGCTTAGGATAAGTTTTGTTTTTCCAGTAAATTTTATGCAAGGTTGAAGAAAATTATATGCAAAGAGAGAAAGGATGAAAACTGTTATTCAGAGAGATGTAAAAGGAGGCAATACTAAAATATTTGTGAACATCCTGAGCCCAGTCATATCTCAGTGTACACATTCTCTTCAGAAATGGCACTGCAGATCTTCTGAACAGTCCTTAGTGCTCAATGCATACCAGAGCCATTGAATACTAATCAATAAATATTCATAGACAACTAATGAACAGGCTCAAAAATGAAACTTCTTGTAGTGAGCTTAGGCTTGCTGATATAAGCACGGGTATAACGTCACATGGCATCAATGATCCATCAAACAGCATAGGAAATTAGGAGTAGATACTCAGAAAAAGACATTCTCAAAGAAACCAGAGGCTAAAATTCAGTCACACAAACTAGCTAGCTAACAACTTAGAATAATGAACAAATTAGTACAAAAATCAGTCTGCTCCCAGATAGCTTACTGGACAGAAGAGTAAGAATACATTTTGATAACGCACTGCTGCCTGCAGACAGTTCACTCCTATAGACAGAGTGGACTGACAGTAACTGGGAGTAGCTGACAGAAAAACAGAGGGAGAATGATGAGCAGCAGAGAATAAAACATGAATGGTAAAACACACAAACCCCCCTTTGCAGGAAAAGGAAACGAGGAGAACAAAACCTTCTTCTGCCTACACTTCTTGAGACCCTACCTACTTCTGTCAGGTTGCAGCAGATCTGGCCCCCACTGTGCAAAACCTTAGAGCACAACTACCTAAGAAGAGCAACACTGGGTATAATGAACAAGAAGCTCAAAGCACAACCTTCACCACTTTCTCCTCCTGATCACCAGAAGACACTAAACACTCTTCCTGCTAAACTCTTATGCCTTTCGGATAGCTCCAGCTGTCAGTCACTGAAGACACTTGGTCTAGTTTCTGTCTTAAAGCAGCTCAACAATAGGGAAATTGAAGAGCAGCTTAGCCAGCTCTGCAAGGGAGATTACTTAAAAGGTTAATTACTGAAAGAAACAGGAATAGGAAATGGAGGGAGCAATGAGAAAGGGGACAGAGGAGGAAGGAAAGGAGCAAATGACTTTCAGCTGCTATATCTGGCTTTCCAAATCCCTCAAGTCCTTTGCAATTTAGGCTGAACAAGAAAGGGACAGGAGGGGGATGGGCTGTGTTGTTCAATTGCATGTTTGATAAAACCTCAATCATGTTACTCTCCTAATCCTGTGTCATTAGGAGCAAAATGGTACATTGGGAGGCCATTTAGATATGAATGCCTGCAACCTCACCATCCGACCTGCTGACTTCTTTCTTCCTTCTGCTCTCTCTTTTTGTTGCTGAAGCCAATTATATTTAGAGATGTGATTTTTTTTTTGGCTAGGCACTTGGCCTCCAGCACCAGGGGTCCCAAAATGGCCTGGTTGGAGGTTTTTCTGGCCATTATTTTGATTTTTTTTGGTGTAAAGTTCATTATTACTATAATAAATGGGAATGAATCTGTCTATTCCGACCTTTTTAGAAAGAAAAACAAAACTCAAAAACAAAACAAAGATATTTTCTATGGTGCCCCCAATTCCCATTCTCACTGGAGCAGGAGGAGTCTGGCTGCTGACTTCAATGGGAAAGAAGGATTTGAACCCAATTGGAGAATTTTACAATACTAAAACAAAAGCTTCAGAAAGCAATCAAGTTCAAATGTAAAGCTGGTATCTCTTTGCTTCAGAAACAAAACTAAAAGGAGCAATCATCTACATAATCCTCCCATCTTATCAAACCCAGGCCTGGCCCTGAGCAAAATTCACGCATGACAGAAAAGCTTGGGTCAAGAGCATGCAAAGCCAAATGGAAAAGCCTAGCATTCAGACCAGAGTGCAACAGCACTGCCCCTTTTTTCACATTCTCAGTACTCCTGAGTACCCCAAATCTGTGCCTGTGTCAGTAGTTCATCGGAGATGGCTGCATTTAAATGACATGAAACAATCCATACATTGTTTATGTTGCTTGATGTGCTTTCTCTGTTAGGAAATCAATACCCGAATCTCTTCTCATTATATTATAATGCATGATGTGTGCAGTCACTCTCTTAAAGTTCCTTGCCAGGACATGACAATAAGCCCTGCTTTTGTCCTCCAGACACAGTTGTATAAGGGCATTATGAGAGTTCAAGGGCAATCAAGTTAGTATTTCATTTAGAGAAGCACCAAAGTGAAGCAGGTCAAGAAACTCTTTCTCAGCTCTTCCCCAGCACTAGCTTTGCAGCCTGGTTTTGATACCACTGGGGGAAAAAACAATAAACAGAGCATCTTTGAAGCCTCCACAACTTTCTAGAGATGCATAATGTTCTACAGCCTCCTGAAAATGAAAAATGTACCTTAATGCTTATTAAAACTTAGGCAAATCATAAGGTGAAGGAGGTAATGAATAACCTTGAGGGAGAGACACTTGGCAAGAGTATGCTCCAAAGCATCATGGGCAAAAGAATCTTGACTTTGGGAATTTCACTTAATTTGATTTATTGCCAATTAACATAAACTTTTCTTTACTGATTCAGGCATTGGAAAGCAGAGATGACAAACAATTAAACAAACACTTAAGTAAACCTTTTTTCTTCCCAGTTCCCCAGACTCCACTACAATCCAACACATCGTCCCCCACAAATGCCTGCCAGTCTCTCCTTCCCTTGCCTTGGGCACACTTCCTGCAAGCCCCTGGGGTGAGGTGACAGGCAGCTCAGGAGACTGGGCTGGTACATAATGTTTTCTTGCTGCTGCTTATTATTTCTTATGATTTTCTTTCTCTTTTCTTTCCTTCCTTTTTTGCTTGCTTCCTCTTTTCCAGGCCAGGTCCCCCACAGGCTGCAGTCCCCTCAGGTATCCTTGCTCCAGTGTGGGTCATGCATGGGCTGCAGCATCTCCCCTGCCAAAGCACAGCCCCCCCAGCACAAGGTGACTCCCTCCAAGAACCACCTTCAGCCTTAGTCCTCTCCCAGACTATCCCCTTCCATGTGCTCTCCTATATCTACTTGTGTCCACTCTCACTCATCCTCACATCTCCTCCCATGTCTACTTTGGTTTACAGTCTCATTTTCCCACATGTCCCCCACAGAGAAGCTGGGACACCTCTGACTGGTCACCTTCCACTTGAGGATAAACCTCCATCAAGGATTATGCTGGAGTTGGCAGCAAGCTTGCCCTCCAGCTACCCAGGCTGCTGCAGTCGACCTTCACAGCACTATCCGCCTTTACAATGGTCATGCCAGCACTTTGCATCAGCACAAAATGCCATTTTAGGAGAGCAAAACCAAAGAGGTATGCTGCACTAGGAGTGACCAGATTTTTTTCCACCCCACCTCCCAACCAAGGTTCTCCCCTCGCGGTAGCTATTTCATGCTAAAGCAGTAGAAAGATCTTTTCACAGATTTGGGTGATGCTCAATCTTCCTCCTTATTTATCCTTCCTCCTTACCAAATATTCAGGCTACAAGTATAATAGATGGCCATATCCTTCAGCACAGCTTCCCTGAGTAAAACTCCACCTCCACAAACTTAAGCTCTTTTAATTGCGTTGTCTGTGAGAGATTGCTTATCTAGTTAAGTGCTACTCCGATGCACCCTCAGACATTCACGGCTTCAGAAACACATCTCTTCCTAATAATATAGCTGGCTACATTGTCTTATTTGACACTAAAAACTTGAGATGATTGATGGTAGTTTAAATTCTGAATAGACAAAAATTATAGAGCAGCTTTATAATCTTTTGCATTAGTGCCCTGGGGAAATGGCTGAAGTCTTTATCACATTCAAAGGACGGCATGACTGATACTAAACCTCTACCCTCCCAGCCAGACCAGCCTTCCATGAAGGTCTCAGGCAGCCTGGTCAGGAGTCTGCCTACAAGACTGGCTTTGAGGGCCTGGCGTTTGATCATTAGGCACCACGCTTTTCATCTTGCCTAACTACCTCTTTGCACTATTTCTAACTTCTTTGCAACTAAGTCAGGATCAAAGAAACTGGAAAAAGGAAGGATGATGAAGGGAAATGAACAGAGAGAAACTTCTCTTTACCTTAGGTATAAACAGCTATCCTGATGAGAAGTAACATAGTGATTGCTTCCTGGACATACCAATATTACAGAAGAGCTGAGGAGCTATATCCTAACACGTATAGAAGAGTAGTTCAAGAATCTGCCCTGAGAGAAAGAGCAAACATACTGGCAGCCTTAAAGGGTAGATTCAGGGAAGACTGGGCTTTTATAACATCTCTGGAAAGAGTGACATTCATCAGTTCGAGAATCAGAGTGCTTATTTCAATATCAAAATGAAAAAAAAGTAGGAACTTGCACTCCCTCGATCCCAAATCTCTCTTCCCATTTTGAAAAAGAAATCCAGGTAAAAGCTCTTTTTATTAAAAGAGAGAGGAAAAAAAGCATAGAGTAAAAGAATACTCTCATCAGGAGAAAAAGAAGTGACAGTGAAGCCTCAAAACCTCTCAAGTAGCTCATATCAACTTTAATAAAAGCACAGATGACCATATGGAGTCCACGTGAGTGTAGGATAAAGGAACAGAGACATGGACACCAAATTGGAAGCCTCCTTAAATTTATCGGTAGAGGAGAGTCCCCCACTGTTCCTTCCCCTCAGCTCACGGTCTTTTACCAGAAACCACCATTTGTCTCAGCCCTCAAGCCCCGCAATTCTTATGGCTATAACCATCTCTACAGAAGGTAATTGTCCTTTTACACACAATGCACACCAGTTAGTGAGAAAGGAAACCTACATGGGAAGAAGATGTGTGTAAAACAGTGTTTCCTTCTATTGCCACCCTTCAATGAGTATCATGGTTGTATCGATTCCTTTTCTTGTCCTCCACTGCTTGTGTATCAAGCCTGCTTTTATTAATTCACACAATTTCTTTAGGTTGGGTTTCTATCAACAGAAAGAGAGGAAACAAGTGCTCTAGTCTTTTATGAATACTGCAAGCCTCCCTCCTAAGGTCAAGCCCATCCCAGGACAGAGGTATCAAGAAAACAGCATCATAAATGCAAGCATTTATGCTAAGCACACTAAAGGAGCTAGCAATTCACAGAGGAACAGCAATTCAGTAAAGTGATGTTGAAAAGAAAACACAGGAATCAATTCTGTATCAGACCTGCTGGACTCTGGTAAAACCAACCACCCACAGCTTCTCCAGCTCAGAGCAGCAGTAACTGATGGCATCAGATGAGGTCAGTACACATGGTCCCTGTTCCTCACAGCCTGGATAATGATGTCACAAGCAGGACTTCTTTGCTAGCCTGTAGGCAGTGTTCAGCTGGGGAAGAGTAAACCATGGCTTCATCACTGCAGGCTGCATGAAGTAACGTTCTGAAAGCAGCAACACCAACAGCAGAGCAATAGAAAATATACCACCTGCCTACACAGTTTTCAGCAAGCTTGACAGGGAGAGGAACATTTTTCCTCCCACATCCAGAGGAAAATATCATCTCCTTTTCTGTCATTATCCATCTTTTGTGTCTTGCCTTTTAATTAGCCTGTAAATGTTTTGGAAGAGAGAACCGCCATTCTGATGTGTCTTGGTTAATGGCAAGGCCACCTTAATGTTGCTGAGATAAGAGCCATCATCAGCCAGCCGCAGTTCAGCAGCTCCGAGGTTACTTGTTTTTGCCGGACTGCAGCTCCCTTGTCTTTGCAGGCAGGCTGTGTGCTTTCCACATGTGTTGTCCACATGTGCTGGGACTCACAGGCTGGCTCTATACACCACAATGTCATTCCCCACCCCAACTGGCAGCTCCCTTACCCCAGTGCATACCTCTCCCCTTCTCCCCTCTATCTCAACTCCCGATAAGTTGCATGCTTGTGATTAAGTCCCTTTTAATAAATGACTCCTATTAAACTGGATTCCTCTGTCACTGGGAGAGACATAAAATTAAAAACTGTCTGTCTTTAATCATGCCAGGCTTCATCTCCGTCTCTCAGGCTCCATTTATCAATAATTAATATAAGGAAGACTGAAATCCATTTCAATTTCAAAGACCCAAATGTTACATTTTTTAATAAAAAGGAAAGAAAAGAAAGAAAGAAATCACGATCGCTCCCAGAAACAGACAGCCAGGCTCACACAGAGGAAAAGAGAAGCTGGCAGTGATGCAGCAGCCTCCAAAAAGGGAGAGGGGCTTAGATATGACAAGCAGCTCTCCTCCTGGCTTTGTAACTGGAGGTTTTTCCTCTTCAATACTCCCACATTGAGGAAGACCCCAGTGGTTCCAAGGCCTACAGAGATCTGTATTGCTGCTTGTGGCCTGATTTCTCTTGGTTTTACTGGGTCCCCAGAGCTATGACAAACCAGTACACTGTGCTACTTGGTCTGCTATCTTCTATTTAAAAGCTGCCAGATCTCAGATGCTCCAAGGGAAAGTCACAACCAGCCCTTCCCTACACAGGGGCAACACATGGCAGAATTTACACGGATGACCAAGGACAAAGGGAGCAAAAACAACTCAATTCTCATTATGTTACTCTGTACAGAGCTAGAATTGACATTAAAACCCTTCCTTTATTCACATGGTGCTGCTGTTCAGCTTTTTATCACTACACCACACCCAGCATTTCAGGAACAGATCCTACTTTTATTTCATGGGAAGTACAAAAATTCCAACACAAAAACATTGACAAATGCCTCCAAATGTTTTCTTTGGCTTTCATCCTTGAGAATGGGGCTTTTTGGTGTGAAGGTACTTGGAAGAAGAAAACTGTTGGGCATATCTACCTGAGAAGCAAAGTGTAATCGCAGCTTGGGTCAGTATCCCTGTGTTTGGGTACTCCACACAGCACACCTGATGACATAGTGAGCTTGCCTTGAGCTTTACTGTGGCCTACTTTAGACCATGTTAGGGATGCCTCTGAGGACACTATACACAGTATGGTCCTGTGCCAGGAATAACTTGAGGAAAGTCCCCTGTCATAATGGTGATGCTGTGCCCTAAGTCACATGCCCTGTAAGGGCTTTCTAGCTCAACTCCCACCACACTGAAGATGTCCATATGGCTTCTGGGCAGTTCAGAGCACAAGGCGACAAACTGACATCTTCAAGAATAGTAAACCACAAACCTGTCATGCAAATAGATCTGACACAAGCTCAAGCCACATGGCATGGATGTACTGCCTTTGCAGACTGGACAGCTGTGCCAGCCACAGACCTGTCAGCCATTACCTAGGTAAATATATAAGCAAAAGTGAAATACAACACAAAACGTGGGAGTTGTCCTTTCAGGGGAATCTTGCCCATGAACAAAAGAAGCTCTCCAAACCCCAATTACTGGTCAACACTCAAATGATACTGAGCAGATAAACACACAGCACCACACTAGGAATAAAAGTGAGCCTCTGAACTGTGCACTATCATGCATAGCTCCCAAGTTAGCCAATTCTCAGAACATTTAGCAGCTGAATACCCAGCCCAACACCTCCCAAACCTCAGCAGCTACCCAAACTGGCAGTCTCTGTGGATATCAGCGCAACCACTTTCCTACAGCTCACCCATCACTGCCACTGAACAGCAGAGTTGCACTCAACTAAACCCTGCTGCTAGCGGTAGCAACAATTAGGACCTAACCCTCTGATTAACAACCCTATGCAGGGGAACAAAATAAGCAGCCTGGTGTAACACCATCAGTCATTACTCAGTAATTACTACATAGGGACAGAAAGGCACCACTCCCCCCACCCAGGTTACAGTGGAGAAATATTATTCAATAGGTTTTAATTACTGCAGAACCACACAGTAACAAATGATGACCTGCCCACTGGTATAAAAGTGGTGCTATCACTCATCGCTCATTCCCCGGCAGTTAATAAGGGAACCTTTTGGCAATCCCACGGTGACTATGGCACATTGTGGCCATAGGGATTTTTATCCCAGCATATGGTGCATTTTCAGTATTGTTGGAGGGTGCCAGCATGGAGGGATTACAAAGAAACACTTGCTGAACTACTGCTATCTTTGAAATAAGCTCACTGTTCCATGCCACTGAATTGTGGCAACATTGTGGTAATGCTTTCACTGAAACGTAAGACATGAGGGGCATAATTGCACCTCTGCCCTGCAGATCTTGTGGCACTTGTAATTATATCCCATTACTAAGGAACACAGCAATTTTGAACCTATTACCCACAGGTATCGCTTATTTCAGAGTTAAATTTATTACTTCAATGCCAGCCTCCCTCATGGTTCTCCTTTATGCATTCAAGCTTCCTCAGTACCAAACGTTGAAAATAGATTGAATTGAGAAAGACGGGATATAGGGACAATAGATAGGAACAGAAGATGCAGACGCCCTTCTGGCCCTTGCTCTACCCTGTGCATCACTTTTTACTAAGCCCAGGGGAATCTATTCAAAGGAGGAGCAGCATTAGTGCAGAAGGGGAGCAACCCTTCTGCAAGCCTAGAGAGGCTGCAAAATGAAGCTGCTCCCAGGGCCATCCCCTGTCTGTGATGGGACTGCAGTGCTGGCTCTCAGCCCATAAGGAGATAGCAGTTGTCACAGCTATGCACAATTCCCAGGCTGCTGTTCTTTGCAAGCCTGCCCTCCAAGCGCCTCTCTGCCTTCTAACAACTTTGTCTGCAAAATTAGGGAAAGAGCAGAGGCGTGCTCTAGCTCACACAGCTGAACTCCAATACAAAGGGCTGCCAACTGGTCTGTAACTATGTAAGATGAGATAGAAGCATAAAGCCTGTTTACTCCTGGCTATTCAACTCCCAGCTAGAGGGGAGGCACAGGAGGAAGGAAGAAACTGGTATTTTCCCCAAGCTACATCAATATTTAAAAGGAAACAAGCAGTCAAGAAAATGGATCTTTGCTGAGTGCTGTGTGCCATAACACCAGCAGCAGAAAGGACAAGAGGCACAGTCAGTTCCGCTAGCAGAGATGCTCGTGTTGTCTGTTACCACCACTGAGGTCCTCCAGTTTTGTAGCGTTTCTGCATACAAACCAGCACGGCCTCTGACTACAGCTACTTATGACAGCTTTCAGTAGCAGTTTAAAGGGTATTTCAGCAATCAGGTACTGCAGCTTTACTACTACTGATACTCACCTACTCCACAGAGCTGAGATTAGAGAGGGCTTGATACCCCTTTATCTGCCTTGGGAACCCCTGGTTTGCCCACAGGGGAAGGATTTACTAGAAGATGCTGAAATGTACTAGTTCAGTCCTGACTATCTTGTGTTGAGGGCAGGACTCAAGGCTGAAAGAGAGGAGGACATGGCAGCAGAAGGCAGTAAGGACCACAGGGTTTATCTCCCCCCTCCAGGTAACTGCAGTGAGAATGTGGGTGTGAACAGTGAGCATCCTAGATTCTGCACACAGTTTAGCTAATGACAGCAGGTCTCCATTTTTGGGAGATCAAACAATACCAAATACTGAAAAGGCTAGAAAGAATAGATACAGATATTACAGATATGCTCCCCATTTCCTGCACTATCTGTGAAATGAGCAAGTCATCTCCCTCAGGTAACAAAAGGTGCTCCAGTTCCCGGAGAGGACTTTGCTGCTGTTCAAACACATTGCACTGTTACAGTAAGTCAAGCTCTAGAAGCAGCACAGAAAGATAACACTGGAACATGAAGACAAGACCTGAAGTGAGTTGTTATGGAAACCAGATTCTCACAAGCTCACACCACCAAATGAGGCCTTTCCACTTAATTTGGTTTGTCAAAAAGCCCGAGATACACAGGAGTCGCTAATGACCACAGCTCTCTGCCTCACCTTGCATTCATTCATGTGCATTGCTGCTGTTTCCTCCCAGTTACTCTAACCTGCCCAAACCTCAGTGGTGGGAAGGGGCTCAGGACTCTCACGGTGCCACAGAACAGACCAGGCTGGTCCCTTTGGCACTTCTTGCTTAGAAGAGCTGGTACTGGCAGTAGCAATTTTTAATCAAGTTACTTCACCCGAGCAATGTAGTGCACTGGGTTCTTTAATCTGACTTCAACTTGCCTTTCCAGCAGCATGTAGCTCTCCTATAGCTGATACTTGCTGCTATTGCCTCATATTACAGTGACTATACACTAAATTGTATGTTAGTGAAACAAAAAGTCTGTATGGCAGTGTACTGATAACAGTGCTGGGCGAACATCATTTTCCCACAGAAGCTAAGCAGGGAGATGGATATGACAGACTGCTAAGCAGCAGAAGAAACACTGCCTTTTGCATCCCTGCTAAATTTCAGTTACATTGGTGGACAAAGTTGGGGCAGACCTCACATTTCCTGCTGGGATGCTCTGCTTCCTATTGCCCAGTGCTCGCAAGATCACCAAGACTAGGGTTCCAGGGCTTCCCATGCAAGTTCCTGCTCTTTTAATCCTGCCATGGGATAGAGATCTCTTCACCCAGGCTGCCAAAACAGTTGGGGCTGACTCATGAAATACTGCACAAATATTGTACTAGTTATCAGGGCTGAACTCATTCCCGCCTTGTGCCTGGACCTTTCTTCCAGAAAGACTCCATCCTATCCAGCCTGCACTTCAGGACCTGTCACAAGCACATCACTCAGGTTCAGAAACTTCCAGACCTGCATCTTGGGACTTGGCTTATGATTTAACCCAGCATCATCCAGACTCCCTTGCTCATTCCCCTAAGTGCCTTATGTTCTTCCTACTTCCACAGCTCCACCATCAGGCTAAATCAGGTGTACAAAGGTACACAACTACATGGGAGGACATCAAAGTGCTCAAAAACACGCGTGGTGCCACCGAGAAACCAAAGCCAGGAGGGACAGTCTAGGATGTGTTCTGCACTGTCCTAACCTATGTTTTAGGGCAGGAAGAAGAAACAAGCAGCAGTAACAGGTCTTTTGCTAGCACTGTGGCCCCTGTTACTGCCACATGCTGTCTGGCTTGCAGGGCAATAGCAGCAACATCTGCTACAGTTAAGAATGCAAATCAGTTTCTCTGCTGTTTTCAGTCACTCATAACTTGCCAAAAATGTTCATCTTCAGAGCTGAAATTTTCTAGACTTGGCCAGTATCCAGTGGTGATTATTTTTTGAAAGAACATGGCAAAAGTGACTTAACCACTACAGAGAGCTCAGAATGGCATTCATCGCTCTTATTCAAAAGGCCTGACAGCAGAATTAAGCGGCTTTCAAGTCCACAAAGTTTAGGTCTGACTGTTAAAAAGCCAGAAGCATCTGCCCAGGGATTCCAAATGTGCACCTTTTAGCAGGTGTTCGTACACACAGTGACAAGGGCTTTGAATTAGCACTAAACCTCAAGGATCCACTAAGATGAAGCTTGGGGAGGAAGGAAGGAAGGAAGGGCTAATGATCCTGTAACCAACTGCTATCTGTCACTTTTGCCAACTAAATTAAATAGCACAGGCAGGTAGCGTAGGAACTTAGGAAAACTTCATCAAATGTGAGTACAAGTTTCAGTAATGGCTCTGTAAGACCTTTCCTCTAAAGGCACTATTTCCTGGGCAGCCAAGCAGATCCAAAGAAGGAAGACTTGCTGCCTACTTCTCTCCTCACCCATGTTTTTAGCTGCGCAGCTCTGCTCCGTTCCTTGTATCAGCTCCAGTGCTCACCAGACCCACCTTTCACTCAGTGAGTGCGGCTCAGCAAGCAACCTGAAAACCAGGTACTTTCATCTGCTGGGTTATGACTTGAATGAACTTGAGGAGGGTCCTACTGAGTACCAGAGCAAGAAGAAGGTAAGTGGCAGGAACATGCACCTAAAAGAGGCACACTCAGTCTGCTGGTGGTAGCAAACTATTAGAGAGCTTCTTCCACCCAAAGCATCTTCACTCCAAGTCTCTACAAGCCAGGAATTTGTTAAGCACTCAAGCCCCACTAAAGGGAAAATCCAGTCCTGACATACAAGAGTGCAAATATCTTTCTAGTAACCAGCATTAGAAAGACAAGTCTTTTCTTTGATGGGTCCAACTCACAGTATGTAAACACCTCTGCAAGAAAAAGATGATATAATAGCACTACAGAAAAAGTTCAAATGCTGTGGCATTTCGAATCTGCAGGTGAAGCTTCCAGGCTCTGAGATGTGAATACAGAGCCTCTTTACATTCAGTCAGTGTTCGCTGTCATGAGCAACTACTTTGTCGGTGGTATTCTTTTGGTATCTGGAATTAAAACCGTAAGAATTGGTTTTAATTAAGTCACAGGAAAAAATCATCAGGTTTTCATCCTGAAAGACAGAAGAGGTGGGAAGCGGATGCATGCTGATGGTTTTGCTAACTTTCCTTGCTTAACATTGCTAGCTCTACACTTTGAAACAAGCTACTTATTAATTGCAGACAACACATTCAAGAGGTTGCAGAAAGGACAGGATGGGCAAGCAATGGCTACTGTTTGACCTGCATGCTCTTTCAACAAGTCCTGCAATGTCTTCTATACAGTGCAGAAGGTTTTGTGGGTATAAACCACAAGATAAAATGTAACACAGCTAATGAAGTAGCTATAGAACAGATACTGTAAGCCTAAGAGTCTTTACAGAATCAAAACTTTACTCCCATTCTACAGTGCTCAAACCATACTTACAAAGGTAATGATCCCCATACATAAGCACCAAGTTAGCCATCTTTCCAAGGTGACTTTCCACTTTGACGAATACACAGAAAAGGGGGAAAGGCTGATAAATTCGCCCTGTGCTATTGAGTATAACTCAGCAGGTCTGAGGCTAGACAGTGAAAGGCAGACCAGCCATCATCACAAGGATGTTCCATATACACTGTTGCGATGACTCTTGATGTGCATCTCCACTAGGTTACAGCCTGCAGTGGCATTTGCTAAGCAGAGACAGTACAGCATAGCATTAATCTGTCACTCCATGGTGCTCAGAGCCCATGCTGCACAGCACCCCAAGACCAAGCAGAGAATACATCTTGCATTTTAGTGACACACTGTCAACTGCTACACTCCTTTCTGCTGCCAAGTTACTGGCAAACAGTAGCATTACTCAGCAGAAGAGTCCTCTGAGACTTGTCACCTTGCTTTAGAAGGCTGCTCTGTAACACTCTTCAAAACAACCCATCAGGAAACCTAGTTCAGTTCTTGCAGAGGCTCTAAGCTTGGCTATTGGTGCTGAAGGCAGCCAACATACAGCTGGAGATGTATGGCACATGATCCAGCAAATCTGCCTATTTTCTGTGCACACAGGTACCTGTGACCATGTAGAGCCTTTGCTGACTTACACTGCTTTCCCACATGGAGCAATAGGCACGATCATGACCTTGTTTTCCATAATGGCTTGATTCAGACAATCCCAAAATTGCAGTAATTTAAATCAGTTGCAATAAGGAATTTGACTGATGTTGATTTTTTAGAAGTTAGATTTGCAGAGGTAAGCACAGTCAGAAAATGTCAATGTAACACCTCTCCTCATACTCTTACCCAGCTTTCTGGGCATACACATTTTGATGCAGCTTTGCAACACACTTTTTACAGCCTACCCGCCTGGCCCTACCGCATTCAGTCCACAGGATGGTTGGGACTTGCTGAATGAGCAGCTATTCAATATCTCTTTTTCCTTTGACTATTCCTTGTGAGGCCTTACATCTTATTTATCATACACTAAGTCCCTCATTGAACAAGGCAGAAATCCTGCAATAAGAACAGCCTGTGAGCATTTAAAGACCACATTATAATTCTGGCATTTCCTGACTTGTGTGCATTTCATTTCACTATTACTTTAATCCACATCTTTTGTGTTGAATTTCATTGCCTCTTTAAAGAAAGAAAAGTGGATAAACAAAGAAATTCCTTCATGAGCAACACGTTGACAGACAGCAATAGAGCATTTGTCTTTTATAAATGTGCAATTTAGAGCTGTGGAAATAATTGATTTTTTGGTTTGCTAGCAAATCAAAATAGAAGTTATTTTGGGGCTGCCCTAAAAGGCACACAAAGAAAGTCTAGCATAAGTTGAAAAGCAAAAGGAATCAGATGAATCCCCCAAACTAATTTGTTTGGATGAACTGAAGTGTTACATTGGGAATAGATTATTTTGCTTTAGGATTTCTAACACTTTCAAAACTAAAGTTTCAATTCCTTTGATTTTTTTAAATAAGCCCCCAAAGTTTAACTTAGATCATCTTTTTACTCCCTTGAAGCTCTTTCACTTTTCTTCTCCATGGCCACCCCTTAAGATCTTGTCACTATTTCAACTTGAGTTTGTGATCATTTTAAGTGACTTTGTGTTTTTACAGAGAGCTGTTCAGAAAAAGGGAGAAGGGAGGGTTCGGCTGCCCACCTCCTGCTTTAAAGCAATTGAACGGGCTAAAACCCCTACTGCTTCTGCTCTCACCTCTTCACTATTAAGCGCATGAGCGTGGCTACACCTCAAACCGAGTTAATAGCCTGAAGGCCACCTAATGCAATGAATTCATGTGATTACACAGTGGGGTAGGGTGGGGGGCAGACAAACCCACAAGGTTCAGCCCCTTTCTGACTGTGCATGGTTGGTGGCTCTTGCAGGATCAAGGCCAGAGGTACACAATCACTCAGCAAAATAAGCTTATTTATGTTGCTATAACCCAGTAGCCACAGCTAAGGTCCTGTTGTGCCAGCCGCTCCACACGCAGTCTCTTCAACTAGGAACAGCCTGTGAGCTGCTCAGGGTAGATAAGGCTGAGCAAGAGTCGGAGGTTGCCATGTGCACAGAAGGGGACAGCACTCTAACAAGTCCAAGTTCATCTGCACAGGAGTGACTCCGCAATTCATCTGATCATAGAACAGTTAGGATTGGAAAGGACCTTAAGATAATGTGGCTCCAAATCCCTGCCATGGGCAGGGACAGCTCACATTACATCATGTCGCCCAAGGCTCAGTCCAAACTGGTCTTGAAATTCTCTGAGCCACCTTAAATGTGGAAGGATATTTGACAAAATAGGAAAAGCTGCCTTTGCTTTCTTGCATGAGAAGAAAACACAGTACCTATTTTACCTTTGCCTGATTATTTTTGAGGTCTACTAAGATGCTGAACAAGCAGCTGCTCAGAGAAGATTCACGACAGCTATAGCAAATGCATGTCTGAGAATAGCCATGGTTCTACTGCTCTTTACAACATCACTGCCTCACCAAGACTTTCACAGGCATTTTTGCTTCCAGTGGCGTAAGTCTCAGGCAAATTACAATTTATGTACACCTTAAAGTTAGAAACTAAATCCACTTGCAAACCAGACAGCAAACGGCAAGTTCTCATAGCTGTAAATGCAGAGGTTATTGCCATTTTTAGATGTGAGGGGGAGGAAGTGATTATCAGTTCTCCCCAAGCCCTGTTCAGAGACAGACTCAGTTTCACCTCCTAAAGATTGCCAGCACCTTAAAATAGAAATGAGCAAACGCAATCAGTTCTCTACTGGGCATGGCAAGAGGGAGTTAGATCCTGGAGAGAAGTCAGCCCCAATAGTATTACTACTTCTATGCCTAAGTTTGCATGCGTGATAGCTCAGATTTTGATGCACCTTTGTCTCCAGTCCCAGGATGTTTGTTAGCCTGGACAGAGCTGCATGGATGCCCGGGACCAGCTCAAGCCTGGAGCCAGCCTAGCTGCATTCATATGGTGTCAAAGGTATTAAGCTCTGTCAAACTTGAAGCTGAGCTGTGCAGATCCCATATGGTTGCCCCAGCACGTAAGCAACCTGTCTTATCTATAGGCTGTACTACCCAGGAATGAATTATTCAGCATTAATCGATTTCTCTTCTTTTGCTAAAGAAAAATGGACTTTATTTACAGTTTATCCTAAACACTGAATTTTCTTGACAAGATCACATAATGGTTTGGGTTGGAAAGGACCTTAAGATCACCTAGTTCCAACCCCCATGTCATGGGCAGGGATGCCTTACCCTAGACCATGTCACCTAAGGCTCTGTCCAACCTATTGTACCACAGATACCCACAAGTATTTTTGGTCAATGTCATTTCACCCTTGTTCCTCCCTTATTTTCTTAGAATAATTAAAATTATGACATGTTAATAAAAATGTCTAAATAGTGAAGCAAAACTATTTTTCCTAAAAAACTGAAGCAGAAAATTTGGATTCTTCAATTTGAGAGAAGGGGGCTAGGGCAAAAACATTCCCCAAATCACTTGGGTCAAAAAGAACACTCTTTTTTTGCTGAATGAAGTACAAAACAAAAAATCTTGACCAGCTCCATGTGAAATTTAGCATTTAGAGTGAAAATGCGTGTACAACTTCAGCTTTATGCATAGGTGCATGCTTCACCAACAATAAATTGAATAGAACAGGGCACAAAGACACTGTACTAAATTGCATACTGCAGCCTCCAATTTTGTACTTTCAGATATTTATGGGTAGCTACAGCGTTGTGGGTGCGCTCATTATTCACATGCAAATGGTCATTTGCACATCCAGATATGCCTTTAAAACTAAAACTTGTTTGAGCACTGCTGAAACACAACTCCTTGTACTGAATAAAAACCTTAAGGTATCACAGCAAAGGAAAGGAGGAAATGCAGTAGCATTATGGGAGATGCAAGAAATATTTGAGAGCTAAAAAAAAACAACATGAGATATTAAAATTTGCAAAAGTATCTCTGTAAGTTTGGAAATTTCCCTTCAGTTAAGAACAGGCTCAGAAAGAGAGATGAGCAAGAGAGTATAACCCAGTTGAAAATCTGCCCTTGGCTTCACACATGAGGACCACAAGGCTGATAAGTGGAGCACATCTGTACCAAGATGGGCTGAGAAAGTTGGGGCTGCTCAGACTGGAGAAGACAAGCTGCATGGAGACCTCAGAGCAGCTTCCAGTATCTGAAGGAGGCTACAAAGATGCTGGAGAGGGACTCTTCATCAGGCACTGTAGCGATAGGACAAGGAGTGATGAGTTTAGACCAAAACAGGGGAAGTTCAGGTTAGATATAAGGAAGTTCTTTACTATGAGGGTGGTGAGGCACTGGAATGGGTTGTCCAAAGAAGCGGCGAATGCTCCATCCCTGGCAGTGTTCAAGGCCAGGCTGGGAGGAGCCTTGGGCAACGTGGTCTAGTGGGAGGCGTCCATGTCCATGGCAGGGGGGTTGGAACTGGGTGATCTCAAGGTCCTTTCCAATCCTAACTATTCTATGATTCTATGATTAATGAAACTACTAAATACAAAATACCTGGGGGAAACACAAGCAGTCACCCCACCCCATCATGCAGGCTGGTTTAAGGAAATGACAATAGCCTCTATTCACTGTTAATGAAACCACACTGGTTTCTGTCTGCTGGACTTATGGCCGTAGATTTTGGCACTCATCTCTTCTCTCACACCTCACAGGATGTGGAGAAGTAGGTGTCAGGCTCCATGAAACAAAGATACTATCATCCAAACCAAAGCAGGTAATACTCCCCTGGAAGATTCGTCCAGAAGTGAAGGACTGGCTGAAATATAGGGCCTCTTCCCTCCCCAGCTCCTTCCCCAGCTCATTCACACATACTCCTTCCAAATGCAAACAGACACACAGGCCTTAGTTCTGTCCATAGACAACATGACATCAAATTGATGGAGCCGCAACTACGTGACATCCAGGCTGATGAAAGAATTGCACTTCTGAGCAACAGTGGAACGATAGGCAGGAAATGTGGCTTCCATAAATGGGTGAATTTACAGCTTGCTGTTCAAGAAATAAATAAACCATTACCCACAAAGCATCATTTCTCTTTGAAGTATGTCACCTGTCGCTAAAGGTTAAATAACTGTCAACTGCTCATGCAAGGATTGCAAGGATAGGTTGTAGCTTTGGAACTTCTTATAGCCTTAATGGGGACTATGCTGTTACAAGCCTCCTGCTTAAAGGCACACGGCATCACTGTCACCCAGCAATGGGAAATGGATCACCTACTACGTGTCCGTTATCAGCTCATTTTCTGTTAGGATTTTATGCAGGAAACATAGTCAAAACATTGTAGGCAACAATCAGCATGAAATAATGGGCCAACTACTGTGACTGATGCAAGAAACATGGGCTTAAGGTTTGGGAGCCAACTCGTAGGAAAAGCAAAGGTCTCCGTCTCTCTGACATAGTCATATCATCACCCTGTGCCTTTGTTCCCCACTTATGAACCAAGGACAACATTCATTTTGATGCTCACATTGCCCTAGGGAACTAGGACAAAAGATTCATAGCTTGGACCATCTGGTAAAAGGGAGCAGGGCCAGGTGAATGCAAACATAACAAGAGCACCAGTGAAGATTCAAATCTACGCAGACTGTTCACAAGCCAGTGAAAGAGATGGCATTCTTCTTTTTTCCTGCCTTGTACAGTAAATAAAACTGCACTGGAATTTCAGCTGAGCTCACTTTCTCCATCCCTTCCTGCCAGCTCTGTAAGTGAAAGACCAGCTTAAAACCCTGCACCATATGCAGGAGATAATAGGGCAAAGGAGCTCACTGATGAAATGGGAAGCATCAGAATACATACTAGGCATTCAGTGAGCTGAGAAAGTAATGCTTTAAGAAATAAGAGACAGCACATGGACTTGGTAGCCTGCCACTTCCCACAGAGTCTGGTAAGGACAAGGAACTGGGCAGGAATCACTTGCAAAATCCCTCAGGCATTGGTGAAAAGTGATGGTAACCTTGTCAGACAGGCAATGCTGCTTTCCTTCTCCCTTCTGTAGGGAGCACACATGGATTTTCAAAACGAAAAGTCATTACAGAATGGAAGATAATTTATATACTTGATATAGGCAAGGATTTGCGCCTACACAAAGAAGTCTCTTGCAGTAAGAGTACGTATGTACTATAGAAGTTCCCTTACCCTGTAGCTGGCTCACAGGGCTCAGCCACCTACCTCCCCCAAATCCTCCGAGGAAATAAAAGACAGCAGGAAAAGTTAAAGCCTCTTCTCTCAGCTGGATAGTCATTAGTCCTACAAACATGGCAAAGGGTTCCGCTGCTGCTTTTCTCTAGTACCTGTGATATTGCCCTCTCAGGTTGAGAAACATTCAGAAATGTTATTTCTGCCAAAGCTCAGCAGCACTCCTGTTTTCACCCTGCAAAGCCACATCTCAGCAAGAGCTCCCTTCCCACTCTGGAGCATGGGTGCACATCCCAGAGAACCACTGGCCATTCTCTGCCATCATTTAAGGGGGGGCAATTCCTACTGGAATTCAGGGTCTAACCTGCAGAAAGGCACAGATTGACAACAGAGACACAAGAATATTGAGAAACAAAACTCCCTTTTCTAACCTCTTCACACGGCTTTTTTTCAAATTCAAAGTGTCCATATGGCTAATCAGCATGAAGGGCTTGCTGTGAGAGTAAAAGAATTGCCAGCATCCCAGAAGCAGACAGACATTCAATAACAGAATAGCGCTGTGATAGCTAGCAACTCCTGAATCCATTTTCATCTCAAAACCTGTATCTCCTTCTCCAAACCACCAAAACTGGCAATAATGAAACCTGGATTCTTGATGATAGGAATCATATGAAAGGAAAAGGGAGTTTGTCCCAGTTTGCCAAAGGCACAAATCCCATTTGCATGTTGCATTTAAAGATTCTCACTGGTGCGGAAACTCCATACCCATTCCTGACCCCTGTGCTGTTTCCCCAGTCTAATGAAACTGAACGAAAGCTCTCAGGGAAAAGAAACATGATGCAAGACAAAGCACAGGTTGAATAAACGATTCATCACCCTTTCTTATTCAGTAAAGCCATCCTTGCCCTCAAGGGTGGGCTCTCAACCTGCTAAGGGCTCTCCATTGGGCAAGCGGCAGGAACTGCAGATGAACTGAGGCTTGCCATCCTCTCCATCGCCTATTTCATCTAGGAAGATACCTAGAAGTATGTAGGCAGTTGCAGTGTGGCATCACAAAAAGTAGTACTCTATCTCTCAGAAGTCTCCTGTTCTTTACAGGAAGATTAGTAGTTTACCTTCCCCCGACGACCATCTATGAAGTTTCTAAGAACCAGATGGAGGAGCTGATATTTGGGAGGCAGCTCACAGCCTGATTCTCTTGTCTTAAAAACTTTAAAGTTTGTAGTGCTTTCAAGTTCAGACAAATTTCGACAAGACCCAAGTCATCTGCCCTTAAAAAGGCCAAGCAATAAGTTATCCAACCCAAATGCTGAGTTACAAGAATATCCTGTTCTCTATCGCTTTTCATGGGCCAGTGGACGTAGCTGCATAGAAGTATACATTTCAACACAACAAGCTCTGTGTTCTTAGAGATTTGTTCTCTTCCTTCCCAAACCCTTCCAGTACCACCCAGCTGGAGAGAAACATTCATGCAAGTATTTGGCACCTTTCACACACTTGACAGCCAACAGAAATCCAGAGGCCAGTTTCCCCAGTGCCCTGACAACCCTACTGAGATGGGATATTCATTTCCATTCCCATACCAGATGACAAGCAAGTTATAAATTGTGTTCAATCCTACCATCCCTTGTTTATCTACCATGACAGTCTTCTCTGGCTCTTGTGTGGCTAGGACCCCAGAGGGCACGCATGACCTTTTTCAAGCTGTTTTAAGTTGTCATAAGCTCTTCTGCCCCCTTTTCTATTTTCCATCATTTTATTCATGCCTTGCCCTTCTCCATCTCCCTCTAACCCTCCAACATCCCATTATAGCAATCCTCCTAGAACTTTATCTTCTCCTGTCTCCCTGTCTATGAATTACAGCCTCTCTTACTTTCCTCTTTTTTCCTCTTCTTGTTCTCTTTGATGGTGTCTGTTATTTCTCTCCTCCATTTGTTGAGCAGGCCAAGCTTTCACCCAGGCATGCCATTAACCCAAGCCTCCTCTGACTTGCAGTGCTGAAAACAGATGAAAACTGGGCTCTCCTCACTACTTCCTCCCTCTCTGCTTTCATTTATCTTTGTTCCCTCATGCTTTTTACCTCTTCTCTCCCTTCCCACACTCTCTTTAGGCACATCATTGTACCTGGCCCTCTCTTGATCTGCCGTCACCGTTTTGCTCATCTTCCTATTTGCCATCAGCACCCTCTGAAAATTAAGGTCAGAGATGAGTCCTTTGCAGCTGCTCCAGTGCTGAGTTGAACCAAACATCCAGAAATTCCCTTTCAGGGATACCTGGCAAGGTACACTAAGATATCCTGCATTTCTTGCAACATCCCCTGAGTTGCTGAACTAGTATAGAGACAGAAGTATTTGTAGAGACACATTATGGGGATGTTATCGAGATGATGGCTCAACACTTCAGAGCCAGCCCTTCAAATATTCTAGGTGGAAATGAATACAAAATGGAGGAGAACGAGAAGCATGAGAAATAGCTGGGATTTGGTTGCCAAGAGCAAGATTTGACCAATTTTCCCTCTTGAACATAGAAAGAAAGGGGTGACAGAATATTTGAACTTCAGAAATATGGGAAGCTGTATTTACAGTAAACTTGAAAGCCATCCAATCCTTGGACTTCCATTGTCAGAACTGTTAATTTATTTACACAACACTTGGGCAACTCACTAGTGAGTACTGAAACTTGCAGGATCGTATTTAGTTGTCTCATTATACAGCAAACCAGAGGAGCAAATGCAATAATGCAATCTCATACAGCTGGAGCAGGGCTGTTTTTCAAATGGTAACGTACAAATGACAAAGGCCAGCATAGGTGCAAGAAAAACCATCACCAATTCTACATGAAGATGGTGCAATTCAACCTTTACCAAAGCAATGCTGACACCTTCCACCAGAACACAAGAAGATTAGGGAGGTTATTGCAGTTACCTGATGTGAGAAAAGGCTGAGATGCTACAGGCATTCATGACAGACATAAATCTGGGAACCCTGGATGAAAAGAGTCCTTTTGCAGAAATGGAATTTCCATCAGGGTTTGTATAGGATGAAAACAGTAAGCTTCATGCATGTTATTTCCAGAACTGGAACAGGACTATGCATTAAGAAGCTTAAACCATAGACACAACTGGCTCAACCCCAGCTTCTTAAATACCTGTTTGATCTTGGGTAAGAGAACCCCCACTTTCACCAGGGTTGGGTTTTCTTCTGGAAGAACTGTGACATTCAAAACAGGACTTTGCAGCTTCTCTTGTGACATCATTTCAAACAGCTATCTATTTAAGTTATTTCCATACAACAGAGGGTAAAGCATTTTAATCATCAAATTTTTACACTGCTGGTTGAAAACAGCCAATGTGTTTAAACAGTGAATGAAGCAAACCATACAGGCACAGACTGACACAAAATGGTTTCCTAAGTTTTCTTTTGTTATGGGACTAAAAGGCACAGTGACAAAAATAAGACATATGGAAGGCTAGCTATCATACCGAATTGAGAAGCAGCTCAGAATTCCTAGCAAAAGAATGGGATCATAACTCAACAGGCATTTCTGACAGCACAACGTGGAGAAATGACAAAAAGGGAAATCAATGGGATATTGTATTACCTGGTTATAAAGTATTCAGGAAGGATAGACTGGCTCCAAGTTTTCTTCTAGCATAACTTCAATGAGTTCAGTAGAGTTACAGCAGTAAAGACACTGGTCCTCTAATGCAGAGACCATTAAGAGTAGCAATAAGCTCAACTCCGACAGCATCCAGTGACATGACATCACTGCAGACACAGCCTCAGTTTAGCATCTGTCTTGACAAGAATACCAAGCTGCAAACACATATTAAAGTTATAATACACACTTTCTGTTCAAAAGGTATACATTCCACAATGAAGGAAATCAAAGAGGAAAGGATGCCTAACATAACAGCTGAATCAGCCACAACAAGACAAAAGTCACATTGTTTTAGTTTAAATGCCTCTTGAAACTGCCAAATCCAGGCTACAGGAAGAAGTGAAAATTGTTCTTCTGTTGAGTCAGATGAGTTAAAATAAAGGTAATTGTTGATGAGCTGATTTATAGCTGTGACCAGTTCATGTTCTTAAAACAACAACTGCAACAAAAATTTAAGAGTCTTTTAGATGCACAATTTATCATTTAGTCAGAAATCAGCAAGAAAGAGTTAATACCAGCCATCTCCATTATACCTGATGTGCAGTGTGGTACATGGTAATGCTCAGATTCTTTTGCCCTGTATGTGCTAATGATTTGTAAAATAAGTAATAAGGTGAAAAAAGTTTCAGCAGTAGTAAGGTGCAAATAAACTGTAGAACAAGATGACTTTCATGAGGTCTCTGATCAAGCTGGGTGCACCCACCCACAGCATAAGAGCAGATCAGTCCCGTGGTGCAAATGGAAGCTAAAACACAGTAGAAAACACAGTTTGAACTGTCCACACATTATAGAGCTGCAGATGGTATGAATTGTGACCACTCAGGGAAGAGACCTGGTGTCACTGGGGACAGCTCAATGACAGTCTGATCAATACACACAGGCAGCAGAGAAGGGCGAGGGGAAGCAGAGGAAATCTGTAGTTGATGAATGTGCCCAAGTACAATCTAGTACCGCCATATATATTAGGGGTATGCTCTCATTTACAATGCTACATTCAGTTCCAGCCAACAATCCCTCTGCCCCGCTGGTACCATACATCTAAACCATCAGGGATCAAAACAACAAATATGATTACTGCCTGCATGAGGCCACTGATGCTTCCAAGGACAAAGTTAACTTTCATCCTAGTGGGTGGGGCAGATGCCTTTGCTATGGAAGATGACCTAGGGACTCCCTAAGGCCTCATCTTCAAAGGCAAGATGAATCCCAAGTCATAACATCCCTCAAAAAGCCACTAAGTTCCCCCTCAAAGATGACCAAACAAGGAAGCCAAGTGATTCCAGCATTCATTACCAGGGCTTCAAAGACAAGGAGTCAGCTGAGGCCTGATCACCGGCAGTGGGGTTACAGTGTCTGCACTGACCCACAGAAGCAGGAAACCACCCTGGTGCAGTGCATGTTTCTTCACATCTTCACTCCTGTTTCTGAGACACCATGCAGAGCTTCATAGGACCCAGTCACATGGGAGATGGCTTTTTCCTGGTTTGGCTAAGCAAAATGTGTCCAGTCTGTGAGCCTACATCTTTGCTAAAGCAGACACCAGCAGTACAGGCTGGACAACATGTGTGAAGAATACACTGGCACCTCCCACCCAGCCAACTGCCCATGCTTGCCCCCATCTTTCACAATTTCTTATACCAGAACTAGAGCACCACTAGCTTACCTAAGGCCTACCATCCACCCAGCTTTGCTTAGCAGCTCATCTCACTAACTGTGAAGACAGCTAGAGGAGCAAAAGAAAGGTAAAGCAATGTGAAGAGCTCAGCTGTATCCCACTCAGATCTGAGAGTCACAGTGAACCTGAGCAGACCACAAAACAAAGCTCTTCTTATTCTTCAGATGGAGAAAGTTATCCCTCTCCATTTGCCTCTGGTAAGATTGGAAAGGAGGGGAAGAAAACATCCTCCTTGGGACTGAAAATGATCTTTTGACCTCCCAAGTGAGACACTAGTTTCCAGCACTACTGCATCTTCTTTCTGCTTAGTGATATCCTCGGAAGCAAGTTTGCTGCCATAGGAGAAATTGCTGCAGCTGTAAATAGTGATGAACACTGAATATTCCTTACAATTTCTGGAAATCTCTCCTGTCACGCCCATGACTGCACTCTAATTATCCGATTAGGAAGCAGGAAGAAGAGCACATGGCTTATTGTGTCCAGCCAGATCTTGCATACATCACTCCAACTGTGAATATCAAACTAATTGTTCACAAATTAGCAAGGCCAAAATTATTCACAGAAACTCTCTGAATAATCTCAAATAGCCAATAAATTGAGGAAGGGCAGAAAATGATGACGGTCTGCTTATCAGCAATTCTGAAACACCACCAGGAAGCTGAGTTTGCCAGGCTTCTCAAAGTTGTTCGAGTTTTCACCATAACAAGTATGTGAGTTTGACAGAGCAGAGCAGACTACCTTTGAAGTTTAGTGAATAACAACAGGCTCAAATATGGTCAAATTTAAACAAAGACAGAATGCTTCCAAAGCTGTCATGATCCCCCCCCCCCTTATCTATAAATTGTTTACTCAGTATTCCATGCATGTTATCACTGATGACAATGTAGTCAAGTACATGATGCCAAAAAAGAAACTGGCTTGCTCAAGACAGACTGTGAGTGCACACAACTTCAAGTTGGGTTTACTTTCTCCCCCTCCTCTGACAAATCCACTGACCTGCAAATTTCCTCAACCATTCTTTGTATGAAGTTTTTAGTGTTCTGTTTTTGTCTTAACAGTTCTGAGCCCTTTTTGAAAGGGCAGTATTTTCAAGAGAGGAGATAGAATACAAATTGAAGCCTTTAGCTTTTTGAGGCTCTTGTATTAGATGAGCATCTAAAAAAGTTCTGGGGAAACTTCACTTTCTGTACTCTTTTCAGCAGTTTGTCAGGAATCTCTTAGCAGCATCTCCTCCCCCACCTCTTACTCACTTCTGAAAAGAAGAGGAAAAGTTCTTCCTGCAGGAATTACTTTTACTAGAAGAAGGAGATGCAGGGGAAGACACTAATGAAAACCTGTTTCTCTTTCTGAGATACGAGACAGACAAACAGAAATTCATGACAAAACCCTCTGATGACTAATTCCTTTTGTTGCAATAAATGTTGACAGCTCTCCACCCCCACACAGACACACACTTGATTTCATTAGATACTGCTCAGATGTGTATTGTAACTGAATATTGCAGAAGAGATGTACACCCTGGTTGACAGACAATACAGGAGAAGGCAGAATATTTCACTGGACAGATACACAAAGCTGCTTTCCAGTAGCAGGAGCAGAGTACATGATACCATGACTGTTCCCAATACAGCTTCATTACCACTAATTGCTTGGCCAAATCCTACTTACTATTAGAAAAGCCACATGTGTACTGCTTGCCAGTGCCCTTTTCCTCTGCATGCATGTGCTCACACCCAGACTACTACAGTGCATTTCCCATTTACTCAAGCTTCCCATACAGATGCACATGCCTCTCTTGCGCATCAAATCAGACACTTTGCAAGTCATAGCATAATGTATATTCTAGCCTGGTGATTAAAGCATAGCCTGCTACCTTAAATAGGTATGCAATTTTGATAGATGACCAGGTCTTTTATGGGTTGGTCTCCTCTCTCCCCACCCTTACATATATGTTTTTCAAAGCCTGCCCTGAAACAGCTGAAAGGGATCTCATGTTTTAAAAATGAGGGCTCATCACCTTCTGATAATTAAGCTTCTTTAAGGGGTCACAAGTTGGGCCAGCAGCCTTGCAGAATGGCCCATAATGACTAGTCACTGCTAAAAAACCTTGCCCATATTATATGAAACATGAAATAGCTCGAAATACAAGGAATGCAGCTAGGAATTCAACCCATAAAGCCTTCTTTGTGAGACTGAGAACCCTCAGAAGTGCTTTGAAAGGCTTGAAGGAAGAGAAATGATTTTAACAAAAGAACAGAAAAAGAAAACTTGAAAGAGAACAGAAGTTCTGAAGTGTGTGGGGGTGGGAGAAGTCTTCAGTGTTAGGAACACCAAAGAGATCTCTAACTCAAAGCTACCAGAATAGCTTAAACAAGCTGAGGTGGCTGTGGCTTGATATTCTTACTTCGGCAGAGACTGTAGCTTGTTGCCCAGGGGACTGCACTCTGCATCTAACTGGACTGTGGTTTAATTCTCTAGAGTATGGTTGCTCCCTATATCCCAACAAGAGTAGCTCAGCTTCCAGGAGGTTACGGAGCTACAGGAAATCACAGCCTACCATTTCTAACCAACACCTAGCATTGACAAAATGGCACAGACCAGAGGAAGAAGGCCCATGCTTGCTTTGCATGAGCTGCCCCTCTGTGCCCACAGGGCAGCACCCAGATGACCACTGAAGGGCTAAGATGAGAAAGGGGCTGGCAGCCTCTTCACTGTGACAGCACCACAGCTTGAAATTCCAATCTCCTCCCGCTCCCCTGGGGTAGTTTATGAGCCATTTTGGTTAGTGAACATTGGCTCCTAAAATTAATGAGCGTGTCTGTTTTCAACATACGGTCAATTGCTGATTGTTCTGATCTGGTGAGCCAGGCTGATGAATACATACCACCCACAGATAAAGAAAGAGCTGGGCTTTCCTGCTGCCTGTTGAGAAAAAGGAGGAGGAAAAAGAAACAATAGCAAAAAGCCCCATAGCCAAATGGCAAAGGTACGTCAGGGTGGCTCTGCACCCAAAAACGCACTTAATAGGGACCTGAACTATGAAAAGATACCTTCTGCTGCAGCTAAGGTTTTACTGAACATTTTGAGCTGGTTATTTCTCTTTTCTATAGCCAGTAACAGACCCCGGGTCCTAACCCTGGCCTTAACTGACTGACAAATCCAGGCCATAAAAAGCATCTGTTCCTCACTCCACTCACTCATGGGAATAGGTAAAAACATCAAATTCTCACACAGCGGTCAACTCATCCCCTCTCACAGTAACACCCAGCCACAGCTTACATGTCCACCTCATGCCATCACAGTACTACTCAGCTGATTCCTTTGGGAAGTGGCTCAGCACAGCTGGAGGCACACATACACATGGCCATGACAAAGTGACTGCATGCACTCACTACCTGCACAATCATGCTAGACAGCAAGTACAGCCAGTCAACCCAAAGTGTCAAGGAATAAAAGTTCTGACTAAGAAGAAAACAATGCCAAATACCCCTTACAAGTCATAAGACATGCTGCCCATGAATAACTTAAATGTTTTATGCCACTGCATATATTGTATGTGCCTATCTGCAGCCATGGGCTCACCTCATGAAAAATACATGAGGATCTAAGCGGCATTAACAGTGTTTATGAGCCCATCACCTGGACAGATACTTCCTTTATGGTTCTAATGAAATAACAGAGAAAGACACATAAAGATTAAAACCTTCTTAAAGAAAAACAGTAATCTGTATTCCTGAATTTCCCAACCTGAATTCTTGACGTCCCAATATGAAAAGAAAATATACTCTGCCACAACCAACATACTAAAGCACCCTCTTCATTTATAAATAAAGCATCTGCCATATAAACCTTGCTAGATGTCTGTCATGTACACATCAGGCTGAGCTTGCAGGAGAGATGAGATGAACTGAAACTGGGAACAGGAGGCGACTGGTATAACAGAAGGGAAAGAAAAAAGCAAGCAGCATGTGGGTGGTGGGGCAGAGGGCAAACAGGAGAGATGGAAAAGCAGAAAGGAAGGAAAGTTAAAGGGAGGTAAGGGAGAAAGGGTGGGATCGATCACTGAGTCTGTATTAACTCAGTCACAGAGCTCTGATAATCTCTACATGGACTAAGCTCTGCTCTCATGGTTTATGATACCAGCAGAACCATTGGATTGAATTACAGTTCTTCAATTGATCGCTCCATATCAATAATCCAAGTTCTCTACTCACCAGCCAGCTCCTCTTTACAAAAAGCAAGCTTTGATGACAAGGAATGCTTTCCTGATATTTTTTAGTTGGAGCAAATCAGTGTAAGAGTTGAATTGCTTTCATTGACATTTCACAGGGGGAGCCCCATGGCAGGTACCGCTGCCAGTCCTTGATAGCAATGAAAGGGCAGCTAGGAAGAGACAAACACTCCTGGGTATGCAATATGCATCCCTTTGAAGTCAGCAGAGATTAAGGCTACTTCCATATAGAACATGCCTATATCCTCACACCATATAGCCATACCTTTCAAAATGTCCCATTCACATCCACTCTCACTAAGCAAGCATTGGTGCTGCTAAAAGCCACTGCCTTTTTGCATTTTACTGAGGGCTGAAGATCATGCCTGCCTTGCTGTTTGCTAAGGAGAGAACATAGTACATTAGTGCAAAGTGTAGGAAGGCATCACAAGCAGGACCCCACTGTATTAGGTGATGCACAAAGAGGAACAGTTTCTGCCTGGAGGACTTAATATCCATACGTAAAATTAGAGCTCAAAGATGGATGCAGAAAGGGTAAACTACACAGAAACCAAAGAACATTCAAACAGCTTCAGACACACTGGTCTGGATGAAATGCCAATCTAGAAAAACCAATTAAACCTTACACTCATTCGCAAACAGGAACAGAATCCGAACTGTTACTTTGATGAGTTTTAAGCTCAAAGCTTAAATATTTAACTTGCGTTTCTGCCCAGTATATTTGTTGCCTCACTTCTGAGCATTCAGGTTTGCGGCTTTGGATTTGAAAGCACCCCAACAGAAGAAAACTTCAGAAGACATTGGAAGGAGAAAGTAAAACCCTGTGTCAACTTTGCCCACTTTCATAGGGAACTCGAACTTCTCTTTTTTTTCTGGAAGAAAGGATCAAAGCGCAAGGAAAAACAGTCAGTAATCATTTACCAGCACTGTAAATGCAGAATGAAACAAGATAGGGTCTGCCTTACCTGCAGGTGGGACTTCAAACTGTCTGAAGTCAGCAGCTCTGAACTGACGGGGGGGACTGTGGGCAAGATGAGCAGAGTGTACTAGACTTCAGCAACTCTTCCCCTTATACACTGACCCTTGGTGGTTACCAGGTAGTAAAAGCCAGAACAATCTCAGCATTGTTCTGAGTTAATCCATGTCACGCTAATCCTAGGCCATTTTCAACTACTTTTGGCCCATTGCGTTCCCATCCTTGCAAGTCTCATAAACAAGTTTTAACCAGGCTGGGACACTAACCTTGCCCTATCTGTCTCCATTCCTAATAGCAGCAAGCAGGAAGACAGAAAGATGGCTTTAAAAAAACTCTTGAAGCTTATAATGACAATTCTCAAAACCAAGGTCAAATCTTGAGCAATCAAGGTATCAAAGGGCAGTTCAGGCACAGGGCACTTCTTTAGACTTAGATCTGTAGCAAAGCAGCTGTACCCTGAGGCGAATACACCATTTCACTAGAAGTCTGCAGCACCTTGAGCGAGAGACACACACCCACAGCGAATGTATTTCTAACTTCAGTAACTATCTCCTTTTTGGAACTGCCAAGACAAGTGATGCATCGATTTTCCTACAGCTCACCCTGCACGATTGGTATTAAGGCTGTGTAGGCGTCTGGTGAAATGTTCACAAATTTCACTGGAAAAGACAAAGAAATCCACAACTGTAATCAAATTGAAGATGCTGAGACCAATCCAAAAACTCCTTCATAAGGCAGGCTCATTCTACACAGCCAGAATTGAAACTGAGCTGTTACTGAAATCTCATCCAAAGACCTTTGCAGAAAGCACTTGCAATACTATCTGCATGTACTTGGAAAGTTACCTTTGCAGAGGCAGCAACAGCAGGGCAAGCTACATTTGCATTTTAGAACTAGATACAGTACCAGCCTGCAGAGATATGATAAAAAGGAAAAAGAAATCTATAGCTGGCCGCTGAAATCCCTGCTATAGCATGGGAGAGGCACCCCTTGAGTGGCTGTTCAGTGACTGACTTTCTGTCAAGGCTTTAGGCTACAACTGCATCTGATTTGGCTGAATAATTGTTATCAGCTCCTGCTTTATGCATCACATCTATATTTTGCTCACTGGGTTTCAAAACCTATGCATAAATGATAGACACAGCTCTGAAGATATAGGTAAGAGGCACTGGTGTGTCCCTCTGTGGGCTCACATTAGGCCCCTGCTTCAAGAATCACTCCTTTTCCCTCATCTATCCACCAGGGAAACCTGCCTCATTGATGGAACTGCCCAAAGGGAAAACATACATTTAGAAACTGTCACCTACATGTATAACTAATTCATCTCTCAGAGGTAGAACTGCTCCTTATAGGACACTTAGTAAATGCCATTGTCACTGGAGAAAGTCCAGGCCCAGGAGGAACTGCTTACAATGACAGCACAAATCCGTATGACTAGAACCCAGCTTCTAACCTTACTGGCACAGCCTCCCAACACATTCCTCCTCCCCCCTAATGTTAAGATTTAGCAGTTTCATAGTGGGTGCAGATGCTGAATTTTTTGCACATGAAATTTATCATCTAATCACAGCATAAAATGCCAAGTAACATTTGCGTAATCAGACTGAACGCATAAATAACCTATAGTTACACAGTTGTTACAGCATATCATTTCTTAGTTTTCTGCTTTTACAGCTATCTGTAGTGACTTCAATCACCTCCTAAACATTAAATGATCTCTACAGAATGTATCTCAGGTGCAGGACGAAAAGGGAAACACTATTCTTACCACTACAGAGGAGAACAGCAGGCAGAGATGAAGGGCATAAGCAACATTACTTCCTTGGACCCCCTAGGATGTGAATTCCCCACAACCTGCCCATGGCACCAGAGACGCGCACCCCAACATCTAGCACTCCGCATCACAATGGCCATCTCCCTTTTGCATTGTGAGGCAGCCCAGTTCAACATGTCCTAGAACCAGCACTACCCCCTTTGGTGCAAAAGGCCTTTGCAGAAGCCCCATTTCCAGGACCTGCTCCCCTATCATGGGTCATATTTAAGAAACTTGTGGGTCTAGTTACTGGTAGGGCAAGGCTGTTGCCTTTAGTGGGGTCTGGTGTTGTCTTCAGTTTCTATGTACAGCATCTCAGCTTTACAGCACACTTGTAAAATTATTCCCTCTCTGACACAGAATGCAACTCATCTAAGCCTAAGAACAAGCAAATAGTGAAGGAGATTTCCCTACCAAATGCCACTATTTTAGTATCTACTTCCCTTTCCAATTCTGATGAAAGCTCGGAATTTGTACTTGTGTAAAAAGGAATATTTTGAAAACTCTGGATCAGCATGATAAATTTAACACTCTTGAAAAGAGAAGTTCAATGTTTACAACTCCTTGAATCAAGCTCTTTGTTTCAACTTGTTGAACTAGTTACTCCCCCTTCCTACCTCTAAAACACCCATGCTAAAAGAAGGTACCATGTTTTTTCAAGGAGGATTTACTAAGTTTATCACACTTTCTCATCATCCTCTACATAGCAGATTAAAACGCTCTAGTGTGTGTCCCCTGCTGTAACATAGCTGCTTGACCAGCAATACACCATAATTCACCCAGAGGGGACCACGGCATCTTGGGAAACTCAAGCCCAAGGAATCCTGCCTGCTTTTTAGGGGTGGGGATAACAGAAACATCTTCTGAATTGAAGCTTTCTAGTCAGATCAATCAGTAATTCCAAAGGAACATAAATACATTGATAAGACATAAATACAAGATAAGACATTGGTTGCTTATTGAGGAAAAATCCTCCATGCATGGGAGGAATACTGGCAACAGCTTCTTGATCAGTAAATGTGAATTTAACAGAGCAAGACAACAATCTGAACTCCAGAGACATCATTATGGATGTGGTGCTCATATTGAAGTGAATGGAGAGACTCTGAATACTTTGTTTCAGAGTATCCTGTTTTCTTTCTGATAGGGCATGAACTTCCAATAATCTGACAGTTTAGAGTTCATTCTTGAAAGCAACCGGAGTATGAATATCAGCCTTACACACACATTCTCAGTTAGCTTTTTGCCTGGTAAAGACTCTGTTAGCACATCATGCTTTTCTCACATTCAAAAAACAAACCACAAACCCCAAAACCAAACACCAATTAAGGGACAGATGAATGAGAAAATAGGCAAGAAGGATGCTAGAAAATCAGATAGATTAGGACTAAACAGCTGCATCATCTTTCTTCCAGTACTGAGAACTAAAAAAAAATAATCACCTGGATCCATGAAACAGAGTGAAGTGGCTTCATAGTGTCCAATATTAGAAGGCTCTGCTTGTAAGCTCTGTCAGATGCAGGCAGACCTAGCATATCTGGCAGCATTAGCAAGAGGCCCTGGAACAGCAAGTGGCATCTGGCACCTACCACTGCAAGCACTTTCTCATGTGAAACATAAGCAGCACTAGCATCAAATTCCCACTGGGATAGATATCATGCTGTCCCCAATGGGGAAAACACACTGATAAATTGGCTGAAAACATTGAGATTTGCTGGTTCCATGGAAAACACTGAAATATGAGCCGTCTGCACAATTTAAATGGGCCGCATAAATAGGTCCTTATGTCTCAGGCACAGGAAAGACACAAACGATTTCCAGCCCTAGCAGCCAGGCAGGGATGCAGCCACTGCTCTCCACTTCACCTTGTCCAGCAGGAGCACAGAATCAAGCATGCATATTATAACTCAAAGCAGTCTGCAAAGCCAGCAGCAAGGAAGAGGGCAGCACACGTGAAGTACTCTTCACTCTCATCAGACTATGTTGAAGTGGCCTGGGAGTAGCTGATTGCAGTTGGTCTCCTGCTGAGCTAGATGGTTACTACAGAAGGCAGTTTCCAGCTGGACTGGGGTAAGACAGAGTAACTTTGGCCACAAAGACTGAAGGCTCAGAAAGAGAGATGAAGGATGAATGGACTGCTCATCTGTTCAAATCACAATTTAGACTACATCCCAGGGTACCATATTCATATGCAGATAGGCCTAAGCAGATGTGCCCTCCAAGCAGCTCCTGTATTAATGAAGCACACCAAGCAAGGGCTTCAGCTCAAGCTTCCACACAACATTCTTTTTTTTATTTATTTTTTTAATTTATAAGCCATTCATTGCCCATTCAATCCATATCAGGAGAGAAACAAAGTAAAATCACCATCAATTTTAATTAACGCTTACAAGAAACATCTCATTTCTGTAACAACTGAACATCTGTCTGCTCAAGTGTCTCAGGGCTCAGACCCCCAGTTATATTTAGCTGGGGTAGGGGAAAACTGCATCGCTATTCCAAACCCAGACAAGGCTAAGATCAACCATGACTTCTTTCAGAAGGCCTTTGCAGATCTTCTTACTGCTCCCTCGCCTGCTGTAGGACCAAAAAACCAGTAAGCAAACACTAACCATCTTGTATCAGGGTGACTTTTAGGAATCAAGAACATTTCAGAAAAAGAAGATGTAGGTGCAAAAGAAATATGTACTTCTAGCATATTAAATATTCAGTACAATTTCCATACATGGTTTCATATGCAGAAATGGTTTTAAAGATCATTACAGAAACTCTACTACCGTTCAGTATCTTCCAAGGTTTGGCCAACACAGTACATTTCTTTTGATCGTAAAGAACTTCTTGTTGATGCTTCAGAGAGTGGCTGTAAAAAGCTGTACAGAATTTTGACATTCCAAGTTACCAGCCTGGCAAAACAGATCACTGTCTCACATAGCCCCATCTTTATTTGACAGGGCCCTTGAAGACAGTGGGCAAAGGCCTGAGCTAAGACGCCTGCATCCTTTGTCTACTTCCTTTTTTATTTCCCATGCCTCCCCAAGACATTAGACCAAAGCATCCCCCATGGGGACATCTAATTATAAAACAGCTCCTTTCCTTTACCAGGTTACTGGCAGCATTACAAAAGGTTGCAAGTTCTTGTCCATCAGACAATGCTTATAAATAGCACAGGGTCAGCACTGTCCTTCCATTTTAATCACAACTGTATAAATCTCACAGAATGACTCCAGAAGGATGGGAAGGGAGGAAGATTGTCCCTCTGAAACACTTCTCCTTTAGACACACCTGACCACATTAAGAACAAGCAACCCGAAGACATTAACATTAAAGAGGGAAAAAAAAAGAAGACACCAACAAAAGCCCAAGGGAGTGCTCAGAGCAGCAGAACTAATGAAGCCTCATTTTCTACAGATTTGCATCTCATGACTGATTGACTTTGGCACATAAGGAAGAGAAAGCACCAGCTGAAACTTTGCCTACCCTTGGGCTTTTGTAACAACACACTCCTGTGGACTTCTGCCTCTAGTAAGGCTTGAGTTCTCTCTAGCAGCATGGCTGCAAGGTTGGAGACACCTCAAACTAGAAGCCAAATGATGAACACAGAAACCCTATCAAGCTACTGAAAGCTCCCAGAAGGAATCAGCAGCGCAAGCTTAGCAGAGTTAGTTTATTCTTCTGACAAGCACACAAAAGACCTGCCAGTGCTGATCACTCATAACCACTGCAACCACACCACTGCTGGGACCACACTGAACACCAGCAGCTCAATGGAGTGTCATTGCCCCAGGTTGAGCAACTACTTCCCTGGCACACAGGAGTCCTGGGCAGTCATTGTGCCTGAAGCGATTTTACATGAGACACCAGCAAAGTAATTAAACTCGGAATCCTCTAGAAAGCTGAACTTGTCATTGCTGAGTGCCTCCTGATAACAGGGAACACCTTGGCAACAAGTGGCATCACACGGGCTCAACATGGCAAACCAGTCTTTTCTCCCAAATCAATATCCTGCTGCACCATCTAGGAGAAAGATTCCCTTCATTCTGTAAGCACTGTGCTTAAACATTAGCTAATTAAGTTTCTTCTTCTGAATCCTAAGCCAACACTGCAGATGGACACAACACGAGCAATGAGGTTTACATTTTAGGCTCCCCAAACAATCAGTGCCACTAAGCATTGGCACCCAGTAAAAGGATCAGCTAGGCAATCAAAGCACTGTATGTAAAGAGGAAGGTTCACAAGTACTAAGCTTCAATGCCTGTCAGTCCTTCAGAATCCTGCCAGTCCTGCTTCCCAGTTAAAACACTCCTGTCCTCTCCTTTCAGTAAGGCTGTCTCCCCACTATTCATCAACCCATCAATCCCCAAAACTGGGAGGTTGCTCCATGTCACATTACAAAACCTATGACCATTTGTTTTACCGTAGCAATGAGTTTCACCAAGATTAGTGCCTGATTTTATTCCAAGCTGAACAAACACACAGCAGACACTTCCTGCCCAGATCACATAACCATATAAATACACATGATCAGAGATGGTGGCATTACATGTCTTTACAGAAGGCGAATGAGAAAAATCCCATAAACTACCCACGATCACTCAGATAGCCCATAGTACAGCTCAAAATTGCTCTCTTTAGTTCCAGCCCAGTACTTTGAACGTTAATCCTTGCTTAACCTGCCCTCTCATTACACAAAAGCGTACCTCTACTACCAAGAGTATCTGTATTACCACAAAAGAGCATCTCTACTACCATGTCAGCAATATCATCCCTCTTTTACACTTTATTCCCCAGCCCCTTTTACATGCATATGTAGTAAGTTTTCATGCGAGACTTCCCTACTGCCAAATGTTATGAGCAATATGGAGCTATGTAAAACAAATACAGTTTGTACTTATAAGAAAAGAGATTGATAGACAGGCAGCTCTCAAAAGCTGAGCAGGTTAAATGGAACCACTATATTCTCTAAGTGAGGGGTGAGATCAACATGAATAACACGGTCAGGCAGAAATTTATGAAATAATTCAGAGCTTATGTTACAATTACTTATGCAAAAACAAACAGTAAAAGAATATGCGAGTCAATATAATGCATATGAGAGAAGAGGAATGCTAAGTGCATGATATACACACAAGTATTCTTAAATCATAAACGTGAAATTAAACAAGTAGCTCTGTGAGCCATAGAGATAATGAAAACCTTTTTCCTACAGCTGTGAGTCTCATGGCTGGGCAACTTCAATGGCTGACAAGGTGTGAATGCCAAGTAGAGCTTCCTCCACAACACAGACATTCCCAGGGCTTTCTCCTGGATAAACCCTGTGGGGTTTAATAAAAAGCTGGCCTCACACTACACTTTCTCCCTCAGTGAGATCAAACCCAAGTGCTCTCATCACCTGTGTGCAGATACTCATTTTCAGAAATCACTTTTCCTTATATGCCCTGCTGTCTGAAATAGCTGCCAGGACCTCAAGCTATGATGGGCAAGGAGGGAATATAAAGGAGCACACAGACCTCAACTGTTTTGGTTTCTCTCCTTCCTGTACTTCACTAGTGAGGTGACTACCAACACATGGCAGATAGTAATGACAAGCAGCACTACAGATGAGACCCTGAGCCTTGCTTGCTGTAATGATGCAAGCAGAAGCATACCAATCCGCATTTAAGTACAGCCCTTATACTCTCACAGTTTGCTAAGGGGGAACAGCAGCAGCTGGTCAGTTTATAGCAGTCAGAAAGTGGTACCAGAAGGACTTGTGGCTGTTAGCTAGGCAGAGAAGAGCAAGATGGGCATCTTCCTTTTCTTCCCCAATCTGCCCGATTGCACAACTGCGTGATTAACCTTTAATCCAGTGATCATCAGGTCTTTCAACATCAGAATGAACAGAAAAACTTGTTTCCAGATGTTACTGCGCTAAGTGCAATGTGCGTGTACTGGGATTAGATAGAGGAAGTCGCAAAGAATAGTTGCTATGTTTCCTTTACTGTCTGCTTTCTAAGATATAAAAAGCAAAAATAACAGATTCCATAACCTTAAAAGCTTCCATAAAGCAACACACTTACATCTCAGAATTGCCAGAAAGCCTGCAGCCCACCAGGATTCAGCACATAGGCTTTGCTAACCAGACCTTCTGCACAAGAGCAGGAGTAAAAACAGATGCAGCCGGCACAAAACGTTCAGGGTGCTAGTCCCAATCCTACTGTGAGCATATTAAGCAAGTCATTTTACCTTTCTGTCTCCATTTCTTTATCTGTGAAATGGAAATGCTGATACTTGAGTAGAGGAATTCAAATGAAGGAGTACATTTCAGGCAGGCTCTAAAATGCAAGAGCAGTGATTGTCAGAGACCCAAGACAGCCCAAAATAGCTGCAAGAATATTTCACCTACATCCTTGTTAGACTCCAGCTGTTCCCAGAGGTGAGAGATATTAACACAACAGTTCCTCTTGCAGATTTAGTCTGTCTTAGAAGGAACTGAAGTCAGCCCAGGCAAGGCTGTCACCATCAGTGACCTAAATCATTCCCCTTGCAATTTAATATTCAGTCTAAGAATGACTCTGAGTATTTACCCCAACGAGTTTTAGCAGGCATGCTTCTTGAGAAGCTTACTACCCAAACACTGAGAAAACTTCAATTCGCTATTTTATTCTAGCTATAAGCTAGTTCACCCCCTGCTTTTCTTGTGTTAGCACTGTTCTTAAGTTTAAATAGCCCTTTTCCCTCCCTGTGCTCTATTTTGTCTCAGCATATTTCCAGAAGTCAGCTGCATCCCTTCAATGTCCCTTCTGTCTCAGGGTCTGCCCAGTCCCTGCTCCTACCAAGGGCTCACTCTGAATCCCAAAGCAGAGCTGTAGCAGAACTGACGCAGCCTTCATGCCATTATAATCCTAGTACTTATTAGGCTTTTTTTCCCCCCCAGGAGTACACAGTAGGAGAGTGCACTGATTGCCAGGAAGAGTAAAACAACACTGGAACAGGTCACAGAAGCGCGGTGTTCCTTTACAGAGTATGCAACTGTGCATTATTATTTCCATTGCAAAAGAGGAAAGCAGAACAGAGAACATTTCTCTTTGCATAAAAACACCATGGTAGAAGACTTGGGTGCACAAAAGATGCAAAACCCCAGCCAGGTCAAGGATCCCATATAAACTTTATCCTATGGAAACAGAGGCAAACTCAGGAACTCTCCATCTTTGTGGTCAAACACTGGGTGGTAACACTAGTTATGTTCATAGCTACATCAAATCCCTGACACATACATTTCTTAGATTACCTTCAGACATTAAACTGGGGGGAGGTCAAGGTGGAAAGAAAGAGTAAACACTGAGTTCAGGAATTAGATTATGGAGGGAAAAATAGGGCTACCCAAACGCACACGCCTGCTTTCTGCACATAGCAGAAGTTCTACCACATTTACAGCAAAGCCCAGCTCCAAAGTCTTCAGTTCCAGGTTTGCCCTCTCCCCTGTGGCTACACCAGTCACATATCACAGCATCTGCCACTGTGTTGATGCGGACAGCCACAGCATGTAGTGAACTCCCATACACCCACACAGCTCTACATCTTCATCTATCCGATCCTCCAGACCCAGTCACAGCACCACCACTCCTCCTGATGTTCAGCTCCCCCACTTTCCACCCTCTTGAGGTGGTAAAGCACCCACTGCCTGTGTGCTCCAGAATTCAAGCTTCATTGCATTATGTCTCTTTAACAACTATAGAATACAGCAAGACTCTTCACAGCGGTCTTGCCTCACCATCTGACTCTCTCAGTTGGCTGGCTTTGCTAGGGTATCAGAAAAGGATGTGTAAGTATCCCAGACAGGGAATTATAGGATGACTAGTCCATGTTAAAAAAGTTTCTTCCTAATCCTGTCAGATGCTGCTTGCCTTAAGCCCTGAAGCTGTAAGATATCGATCACCATCTCCTTTTATCCTGCACAACAGAGCTCTGTTTATTCTCTAATTCCTTGGCCATCCTTAATCCCACTCACTTGACAACCTGAGCGATCTCCGGTGGCACTGACTTCTGCTGCCCTAGTTAGGAGGAAAGTGCAGATGTAGTTCTGCATTTCAGGCAACTGTTAGCTTGTCAGGGAAAAAATGAAGAGAAGATTTGACCCAGTAGCCTCTACTCCATACTAGAGTTCATCTAATGCCTGTGTGTGCATGAGCCAGCAAACCACTGCAAGAGGTAAGGCTTTGCTGACCCTCAGAATGACTAGAAAAATCACATCTAGGTTTCTTGGGGTATGCCTGATGCTACTGAAGGGAGTGGTAAGGTCAGCAAGTGGGCTGATATTAAGGAGAAGCCGGTTTACACTCTTCACCTGTGCTAAGACCACTTTTATTTCAGGAACTGGGAGAAATGAAGTAATCTCAGAGTACCTGAGCTCACACCTTCCACAGGAGACAGCTGCCACCAGAATACATTGCACACTACCACACTGAGCTTCACATTTTGCACCCTCAGCAAGGAACCCAAGACAAAAATAATATATTTTGAGTAAGAAAACCCTACCCCAACACTTTTGATCTCACAACCTAAATACACATGTTCAGGTTTAAATTCCCAGCCTTTTTCCTCTTATAAAGCCCAATTTAAGATAACTACTATCTCCCACTCACACAGTACTGTCCTGCACTAGTCGCCATTTCACTTACCTTTGGTGCACTCTTCCATGCACAGCAATATCAGGCTGGGAGGATCCTGTTGGAAGTCTTTCCCCAAACTGCAGGGATGCAGTTATATTCATCACTGATCCCAGATACTCACACATTCAGACCATTTTGATACTCTTGCCTGATCCCTTGGCATAATACAGGCTGTGGATTTCATGTAGTGCTTCCTGAAGCAGCCCGTGAATCCTCTGGGCATTTTCTTAAAAAAGCCAGTCTCAAAGTTTTAAATCCACCTCAGTGTACTACAACTTCCACAGGATGCAGCAATCAGTATTATTCCAGCCAACCACATACTATTGATTTATACAGCAGCATGATAAGATTGTCAATGGTTTCTATTCCAATCTTCATGCATCATCTTCACACTTTTTAATTTTTGAGGGGTAGAAGAAAGATAAAAAGCTGAAGTCCCTGATAGGTTATTGAGCAGAGGGGTTTAGTACAGAAGACTTCTATTCTCTTCCCCGTTGCTGATTGTTGTTAATCAGGAACCCATCAGGGTGATCAAACAGTCCAAACTGGTTCCTCCAAGCTGTAACCTCACATAAGCAACAGCACATACTGCAGGGCTGGGGTCTTACCCTGCCAGAAAGGCATCAGTGGCAGGGCCCACCATCCCATGGACAACTCTGCTTGGCTTTTATGTGGCAGGACTAAGTCTGCTGGTTCCGCAGCAGTGGCCAGGAAAACCTCTCCTTGTTTTTCCAGGTTAAAAACTGATGGTTTAACCTCAGTCTTTGTACTCTGTCCTTTGAGACAGCTCCAGGCTTGCATGAGCACACCACTGCTCAACTGGGAGATACCCTGTCATCCATTGGCTCCTGCAAGGGCTTTTGTTGCCATGCTTCCCTCACCAGATAGGACACTCTTGCAAAACATCTTTCTACACAATCTCCTCAGAAAGGAGGCCATCTTCAGCTATGGCTTAGTGGTTGAATACAACCCTCATAGACAGTAAGCACAGACAGAGAAAAGAAAGAACTGAAGCATATGATCCTGGCCTTTTTATAGCTGTCCTTGAGGCATGCCTCTTCCTTTGTTATCCCCTGAGTGTGTCCACCCTACACACAGGTGGGTCTCATCAGTTACTAAACACCATTGCCCACATCTTCCATCCATTGCCTTCTAATCAGGCCTGCAGCAATGATACCCCCCTCCACATCTGCAGGAGGTTAAGGGTGGGAAGGTGAAGAGATTTGGGTTGCTTTGATGACCAGAGGAAACAGAGAAGATGAGGATCTTGTCCAAACTCCCTGTAAAATGCTTTATAAAGTAGGCTGCCAAGCAGTCCTTTAGTCTGCCTGTCAGTTTCCATACCCTTTGCTGTCCCCCTTAGACTGTGTTGCCTCTCGGCTTGTCTTCTTTAGGCCATGGGGATTGGCAAAGGCCATCTCTTGGCACAGGAGCATGCAGTGGCTAACATGAAGAAGCCCTGATCTCAGCACGGCTGAGACCAGCATTCAGAGCAAATGCTGCCACAGCAACCTTGGTGGATGTGTTTCAGATCTGAATACCCCCTGAGCACAATATAGAGGACAATGCAGCTGAAAGAGGGAAGATGTGTGCACCCAACTTAGGATATTCACCTCTTTAGAGTCAGCATTGATAATTATCTCCAGAGAGCAACTCAGAGCATCTGTCTCTCTGCATTGACTGTACAGTGAATTAAGACATGCTGTCCTTTTAACACAAGCTAACCTAACTTAGATGCTTTGAATTAGACAGTGTGAATGGAGCTTCTTTCTTTCCCTCCCTCAATAATTTCCTAGTGTCACTTAAATGCTAAAGAAATCACATGGAAAATTGGGCAGAGATAGTATATTGGTGTCACTGACATCTGCCTGAGTATACAGCTGGGGATTTTAATAATCATTTTTTCCATCGGAGCTTGAGGGACTGGGCACTGGGGTGGGGGGGTGGGGATAAAAACCCAAGTGTTTTGTAGCTTCCTGTTTGAATTAATCTCCTGTGACAACTGCTGATTTGGGTTTGTGATTCAATCCTCCATATGTCTAGCTCTATTGGTCAATTAAGTGCAGGAGGTGATTGGGAGAAGCAGTGATGCTCAGACTGATTATAAGAGGAAGCATCACACAGCATTTAGGACATGCAAAGCTGGCTGGCACGCTTGGCATTCACACGGCCAAGCTGAGCATGAGGTAGCTGCTGCTTTTCAGGTCAAGGAGATGCTCTTTGGCTCCTACAGGGACAAGACACAGCTGCCTGGCTGTTGACCATTTGTGAGCAAGAAGCACCATTGCAGGGAGGGAGCAAACAAGCATGAGGAATTATGGGGAGCAGAGGATCAAAGAACAAATAAAAGACTACAGGAATATGAATAACTTCTTCCATTACCAATTGATGTAGGAAGACAGATACAATCTAAAGCAGAAAGGTTAGGAGTAAGGGACCAGCAGAAAAAATGAGAATCAGCTTAGAATAATCCAGGTTAGTGCATGTGAGGGAAAATAAATGGAAATCAAGACATTGAAAGAGAGGTAGAGATGGAATTTGGTAATGATCAAATGAGGGCTGTGGCAGATAGCGAACAGACAGTTTAGTTACACATCTGCAGTGCTCTATAGTAGCAGCAGAAAGAAAAAGAGTTAACATAATGGTGTGCTTCATCTGCAGAGAAATCATGTCAGAAAGCAAGGAGGTGCTGGCTCTCTGTAAGGACCTGGCAGGATAGCACCTGGAATACTGCCCTCAATTCTGGGCAACATGCATTTACAAAAGATGGTGATGAGCACAGGGAACAGAGAGAAGACCAGCAGAAAAAAAAAATATGATTAAGGGTCTGAAAGCACTGACATATGAGAAGAGATTAAAATAATTAAATATGTATTGCTTGGCAAGGGGTAAGATTAACCATCTACAAGTGTGTAAATACCAAGAAGGTAGAGGAATTGTATTAAGGGGTATAAATGTAAGTGTAATAGAGCAAAAGTAAATACAGGCTCAATATTAAAAAAAATAATAATAATAATCCACAGCCCTGAGTTTTATTTTTTTAACTCTCCTTGACAAGGTGAAGCTTATGGCTTTCTGCAGCTGTAGTGGCATGAAAAGAACAGGGTTCTACTGCCTCGGTGGCAAGTCCCACAGATACAGACCCAGAGAAGAAGGTAATACCACAGGAATCACCATCAGTTAGGAACAGCCCAATCTGGCCTGCAGAGAGCTCAGCAGAAGCCAGAGCTGTAGCAGACCTATGAGCTAGCTGCTGTAGCAGAAGGTAGCATGGAAAAGGAATGGAGATCACGCTGTCTTCAAAGGGCACCCAAACCCCACTTGTCTGGGGTGCAGGAATTGGTGTTAGCTTCTAACCATCTCCTTCCATCACCCACTTTGTACCAGCTAAACCAGGAATACACTGGGATGTGCTTCCCTACCACTCTGTTCTGCAAGGGATCTTCCCATCTTGGCTTGCTGTGCTGTGGGAACCCAGTGGTACAGCCCCACATCAGTCACAGAGCCATCATCAGAGGGTAAGCTCTGCAGTGCCCTGAAAAGTGCTGCTGGCACCACTGCAGCAAGCTCGCCAAAATTGGTCTTGTCACTTTAAATACATTAGACAATAAATCATCCCTCTGAGACTTCCCCAAAGGAAAAACAGGGAGAAAAAATAGCACTTAAAAGCCCTTTTCTATTACAAAGCCTCTGGGGAACTTTTAAACTTGGAGAGCTTTTTTAGTGAATTTTATGCTTTTTTCCCCCCCTTTGCCTGCCTTTATTATCAGTTGCTAACATTAGCCTTGCCTTCCCATGACCAAACTCTCAGGCTCTCTTTCCTTTTGCTTTCCTTTCTTAAGTTTCTCCCCCTTTTCTCTCTCACCCCTATATATGCACACACAAATGGCTGTAATGTCCATATAATAGTCTCTTTCCCATTTAGCATCTCCTTTTAAATTGAAATTACTCTTTGCCAATATTGCTTTCTTCCATATCACTATCCCCTTTCCGGCACTTCTGTACTCCCCCCTCTCATCTGTCATTCTTCATGTCTGGTTGTATTGCAACAACTTCAAAACCCTTTTGCTGCTTTTAGGAGGACTATGTAAATTGTGCAGCTTGAACTTATTTTTACAAAGCACTCTGGTGGGTTTCCTTCTTATAGAGGATATTCCTTCACCCTTGCCTTAGGAGTCATCGAGCACTATTGACCTAGAAGAGCAGTATTTAGTCCCACCATTACAGCTCTCCAGTACCAGCTTTTCCCAAGTGGACTAAGGAATAATGTTTCCTGGATTTTCCAGCACTTGGGAAGTCAAGTACGGCTATTTAACCAGATTTCCTATGTAACACTTAAACCATTTTCCTACTTACTGTCTTGTTTTGGCCTTAGAAACTTGATCATTAAAACCTCGAGGAATGAGTCCAGTCTAGCTGTGTGCCTTTCTAGAGCTGTGTGGGAGAAGTGAGCAGCCTTTTCCTTGTATATGAGGATATTGCATCTTCAGTCATATATGTGGGTTGTTTACCAGTGCAGGAAGAGGGAATGTAAGTTGAGGGCAAAATTCAGTCAAAATTCAGTAAGTTACAACTCTGTGAAACAACCTGATGATTTTCCATAGGCACCATGCAAGGAACCAAATACACCTGTCAGCATCCAGCCATCATAAAGCAAATCTTATACCACGCCTGACCTAGCAGAGTCCTGCAGGACTGTTACAAGTTAGTTTTGTTGTGGTGGTGTTCCTATGGGTGCAAGCCCAAGCTGACCTTGTGATCTACAGCTCCACATTGCTGCCACCTGAGTGCCAACATTGAAATGGTGAGAAATGCTACTTCTACAGAAGTACAAGACACAGTAGAAGATAGCAGCCTGACTAATAATGAAGTTAAACATCTTTAGCACTGACAACCAGCCCAATAAGGCACCTCTCTAAACAGCACAAAATATGGTACTTTTTTATCACTAGGGACAGCAAGACAGTTGGGACAGCAATAGCAAACACACTTGGTAGCTCTGTCCTTTGCACAGTGTGCTGGATTTGACCTGGATAGGGGATGAATTAAAGGAGCAGGAATCACGACAGTTAGTTGGCACCACATGAGAAATTGGACAGGCTGAAGCACAGCAAAGAAAATGGAGATGGGAAGAGAAATAAAACATTTACTTTGGTATCTTGTGGCTTCCTGGTCTCCTCAATGGTCAATAATAGAATGCTTTGGGTTGGAAAGGACCTTAAGATCATCTAATTCCAACTCTCACACTACACTGTGTCACCCAAGGCTCTGTGCAACCTGGCCTTGAACACTGCCAGGGATGGAGCATTTACCACTTCTCTGGACAACCTGTGTCAGTGCCTCACCACCCTCACAGTAAAAAAACTCTTTCCTTATACCTAACCTGAACTTCCCCTGTTAAGTTTGAGCCTATCACCCCTTCACCTATCACTACAGTTCCTGATGAAGATTCCCTCTCCAGCATCCAATATATCCAATGAGTATCCAGTATTCATACTTAGAAGTGAAAGGCCATCCTCCTCTTCTCTTGCCCATGCCTTCCCCTCCTATCTAACTCCTCCTCAGCCACAGCCTGAGTGACCAAATCTCAGCCTCAGGACAGCCAGGGAAAAGGTGTGGGACACACAAACATGGAGCACTAAAGCCTGAGTGAAAGGAAACATTACATCCTGGGCGGTTGTCCAAGGATGTGGGAGGTGGGGACGGAAATGAAAGGTCTGTGTTCTCTCTAATCATTTCCGCCACAGTAAGAGTGCGACATACACCAGTGAATCGTGGCCATTAGAAATGAACCGCTGGTGGCTGGCAAATTGTAAATGAGAGAGCCAGAGTGAGAAGAGAGAAAATCAAAGGGGGGACGAGGTCACGTTTTATTTCACTTGTAGCGCTTTTCAAATTCAGCCCTAACCAAACTTGATTAAAGTAAATCCCTTTTTTACAGCCTGTGGAGTCTATAAGATTATGGTGTTAATGGAAGTGTGATTCGATCCGTCAGTAATGGTGCATGTCGGGGCCAAGGCGCCTCAGACAAGTCCATTTTTTAAGACGTATTTATTGGGTTTTCCCCCCTCCCTTTACTTTCTGTTCTCTGCATTGCGGTGTTTAATTGAACAGTTTAAAGTGATTCTTCTTCAAGGCCCATTAATTGATTCTATTTGTGTATTCTCCAGGGGTCAAGGGGAAAATATATAATAAAACATAAGCTCCAGGTCTGAATTTGTCACAGGTCCCACCTTTCCACAAACACAAAGCACCTGTCATCTTCAGCATTTCAGATTTCTTCTCTTCCTACCCTTACTCCCTGCCACTAGTGCTCTCACATGTTAATCTCTCTGCTTTTCCTTTTCCACTGTTTATCTCTCAAATTTGCCACCCTTATTGGGAGGACAAGGCAGCAATCTCCTTCATTCTTCTCCTACGTGACAAATGCCACATTAGCTTTAAAATGCCACTTTGTTTTTATGGACTGCAAATAACTTCCCCTACTCCAAGCTGTGTGGAGGGTAGGGCACTGAGTTACATGTATTTGTAAACTGGTGGTCCTCAAAGCTCAGGTAATTTCCTCTACAACTGAGGGTGATTTTCACGAGTTTATTAGGAAACACTTCCTGAGCAGTCTGCCTCTTTCCCACCACCAACCCAACAGGGCACTTGAGTCTCTGCATGACACTCAAAAGCTGCTCCTTTGTGCCACTGGGTCTGCAAGTGGACACTATTTCCTTCTCAGCTTCCCCTAACATTCAGGTAACCAGCTAGTCCAAATAAATATATATTGAGATGGGTTCATTTACCTCAGATACTGCAATGCCATTTGTTTCCTTCAGCCCCAGTTCCACTCCCTAAAGCCACCCCTGAAGACAATTTCTTTCCTGATCCTGAATCCCTTACACTCCCTTTTCATGCTACTCTTCTGCAGAAGTACATTTCTTCAAATAGGGTTTTCAAAACATAAACAAAGATTATTTTTAAATGACAAAATGCACCAAAGAATTTTTCATCCTCCCACTCACTTCACTCAGATCCCTTCCACAACCTGCCTCTAAATTAATACAAGGAAAAAGACACTTATGTTTCCATCTTCTCACTGATGTGGTCTGGGTGAGAGATCACTGCCACAGCTAGGACAGTTCTTCGGGGGTGCAGCCTTCCCAATTGTTTTCACACAATCTTGAGTTTGTTTTGGAATTCAGCATTGTATAACATACTGGAGAGGACCAAATCAAATAGAAACCCTTTACAAGTAGACCTCTTGTCCTCTTTGCTCCTGGCTGCAGATAAAAAATTCCCTTCTACACTACAGCTGATAGAGACGTTATGGACATAGAATGTAATTACCCACAAGTGGAAGTCTGCCTTACTCCCTTTCCTCTTATGACAAGTACTATGGTATATTTCAGTAGGCAGACTTTCAGATTTATGTCTGAAATCATAGAAAGGGAGGATACACTAACATTGTGCAGAGAAAGAGGTTACTGTAAAGGCAAAATACTCATCAACAATCTTCTGCTCTAAGCTAAACTTTCCATAGAAGGTTGAAAATATGAATCCTGAGCAAGTTAGGTCTATACTGACCTCCTAAGCTCTGGCCAGAAGAAAAGTTATGCACTTGGAGATGCAGTCAGACCTGTGGCACTGATCACTGGAGCAGAGTTTCCCAGGTTGAGGTGGCAGTTCACTGATAAGCTCTTTTGGTAAGGCACAGGGACATCACTGTGAGGTGAATATGCTCATCTAGTTATTTTTAGGAAATAAGAACACGGTGTCTTGGTCTTTTCCTGTTATCCTCATCTTCTGGCTCTAATTTTACACGTGTATTTGGAACCACCACCTGGTCTTTTCACTACCTTCTTCCTTGCTCCACCAAGATATACTTCTGCTGAGATCTCTCTGATGTTTCTGCTGAGTTACACTCCACAACACCTCTTCCTGGTGATTAGACTCTCCTACAGCAAATGGGGCCATCTCATTTTCTTAAAGGTTAACAAGACAGTATCCTTGTAACAGGAGCTTCCTACATTTGTAAGTATGGTGATTTTTGGATTAAGTTCTCCAGAGAAGTCTGACCAGCTGTGATCTAGGCTTTTATCTAGTATTTTCACTGTAATAGCTGGATTTCCAGGTTGCTGTCTGCAGTGTCCACAGTACAGAGTTCCATACTGTGGCTCTTGACCCCACAGAGTAATCTTCTAAACTTTCAGTTACAGCCACACTCTGTCAAACAAGATTAAAGTAAAATTTCCTCCATGCATACACATGCAAATATACAACACCATTCCTCCCACATTCTCCTGTCAAGGTTAAACACCTGACAAGTCCATTATCACCTGAATTCAAAGAATCCATCCACTCCCCAAGAGTTTTCATCTGCATACATCTTGATGTCGCTTAGCAGTCTTTCCTATCCTTTGTGTTTCAGCTATAGTTTCATTTCAGCATAACCTTGACCTGCCTATGTTACTGGAGCAGATCTCCATCTCACCGTCCACCCTCCCCCATATACATATGAAACTCACTGTCCTCCCTTAGCTAATATATACAAAGGAATCAATCTGCCAGGCACACATACCCATGCAGCTTCAGCAAATTAACCTTGCAGAGTAATTAGGGCAAGAGCCATGGTGTTGGTATCATGGCCTCGTTTTGCTGCTCTAAGCATCAAAAAACTAGCACAGCACAGCTACCAGTTAAAATCAATAGCCCACTGTATTAATAAGAATAAAGTTAACCAAGTTATTCCTTGCCCCTGTGATGGACTAGAAGCATGTACAGAGGAGACAGGAAGAGTCTGGAGGTCCCTATTAATATAGCTTTGACAGAGACCAGGCTTGAAGGGTGGCTGCTCTTCAGTGGAGGCTCTCAGAGGCTCAAGCAGAGGACAGATTTACTGGGCAAGATCATAAGCCGTTGCCAAATAGTCTTTCCAGGCCTGCCATGGTCTAGGAGCCGTGGAAGTCGGGCAGTTTCTATTTGCACTGCATAATTGGCGGAGCCTATCACAACATTGGGAATGCCAGCTGCTGCTTTCTGCTCAGAGCTAATGCCACCTGATTGATTTAATATTGTAATGAATATAATCCTTTCTTGCCACCCCACTCCCCACACAGTCAGCCAGCAGTTAGAGAGAACAGACGCTACAGACAAACCTTCCCAAGCAGGTGGTGTGGAGTGCCTCAGCTCTTCCACTGACTGAGCAGGTCAGTAATGTGCTCCAGAGAGAGAACTGGGATGCGTGCCAGGGAAACACACCCATGCACACAGTTTTCTTTCACCTAAGAGTGGCCTGTAGATCTGCAGAGATGGTAAATGCGTGGACAACAAGGTGTGACTGCAAGTGAAGGACAGAGAACATCACTGTAGGAATATACCCTCAGCTCAGATTTACTCAGATTTACTGCCCTGGAAGGACAGTAACTTCTGACAAAATCTGGTCATCCTGGGACTTGTGGCCTACCAAAGAGCAGGCAGGCACAGCCAGAAAGGGAATGAGTTCTGCAAGACAAACATGGCTGAAAGAGCTGGACTAAATATGGAGCTTTCGTCAGGATAAATCAGACTATGGCAATGAGCAGCTCCGCCAACCACTGTTACGGAAAGAAACAAAAGGGAAGGGAATGGGAAATACTGCTCCCCTTCACACAGCATCTAGGGATCACAGCCTAGAGGTAGGAAGGAAATCTGATGCTTCTAGACTCTCTTTGCTGGTGCAAGACCAAAGACGACGTGAAGCTCAGCTTTACATTCAACAACAGAATCAACACTGGTCTCAAACTGGACTTTAATAATCATGTTCAGTGGGTACTCTGAGAGGATGCCCAAAGAATAAGGCAGCATTCAGAAGAGCTACTTTAGTGTCACAGCTGTAGGGAAAGTATACAAAAGATGAGAAAGGAGTCTGGAAGCTGCCGAGAGACAGTGATGTTTATCTAACAAAGGGTGAGACAGATGGAGAGAATCAAGAAATCTTAGGATGTGGAGGGAGAATGTCGTTCTTTAGAAAACAAGCGCTACAGGTATTTGCTGGCTTTGGACAGATTTCATTTGCTGTTCCCACCACAAAAACAGGTAGTTATCCCCAGACAATTTGAGCCCTTATGTTTTAGGCCAAATTCTTCTAATGGACCTGATTTCAGAGCCTGTAGCAATCTGCAAGTTGCAGAAGGTGCCTGCAGTTGGTCAGATAGTCTGCCACATAATACGCCAACACCATTTTCAGATTGTAAAGTGTTTATGAAGATATTTTGGTGACATAAATCTGTACCCAAACACACACAAAGAGAGCTCTCTTTAGAGTGTCACATACTGTCAGTGTCGTTAAGTAGTTGGTCAAATCAAACATTTCCCTTCCTGCCCATCTTAACTGAGTGCTTTCCAAAACCCAGAATAATTAATGTGCAATACATCCAACAGAAGCTGTGCACAGGAACTATCACTGATGCACAAGCCACGATACTGAAGGTACACTATCATCCAGATGAGCTGCCACCTGGAGTGGACAGATGGAGATGAAGGGGAGGAGGGAGAAAAGCCAGTTGAGTGAATGGTTTCATTAAGCTGCAAGGAGAAAAAGATGTAGGAATGAGAATCAAGAGTCTTTAGACACCAGAAACAAGTCAGTGTGCTTGTATCCCTCAGTGGAAACAAGGACCTTTGCCCCATCCTGATAAAAAGTTTTGTTGGTCTCCTACCAAGAAAGAAATAATGATATAATGACATCCTGACTTTTCTCCCTCATCCTTTGGAAGTGCTTAAGGAAAGACACGCTCCTCCCCAGCCCAATCCATCCCTTACAAAAGACACAAAACACCCTGGGGCAAGTCTTCAGAGAACTGGCTAGTTTAGGTCCCCTGCCAGGGTGAAGAGGCTCAGTAAAAGTGCTTGTCTCTCATATTAATAATACCAAGTCTATGGGTATTAATCCCAGGCTCTCAGTGACCTGGAACACCAGCTATGCTAACAACAAACTTAAAGTCACAAAGATGACTAAGTGTGAAACCAGATTTAAAGATTTAGCAGCTATTCTCAGCAGTCTCCTGTTTAGGCAAAATGTGTCAAAGGCATTTGGAAACTACTGAGAGGTGCTCTGAAATGGCAGCCGATTTCATGGCTGACAATGAAAAGCAGAGCAAGGGGCTTATCTCAGTGATAAAAATGAGCAGAAGGAAAACTGCCACCAGCTACAAGAAAGAGCTGATCTGACTTCCTCAATGAAAACACTGCTTCCTTTGCCAGGGTCACCTGCCCCATCCTCCTACAGAAAACCCCATTTCAGAGGAAGGAGGGAAGGCATTTGAAAAGGTGAAACAAGAAGAACTAGAGGACCCTAATCGTGAATCCTGATGTCTGCAGAAGCTCTAGGCACCCACCCCCTTCCCCTGTCCATTACAGCACAGAGACACTCCAATCTGCTCAGGTAATGACCAGAGGAAGCACATTTCCTATCCTCAGATCTGCTGCCACTCTTGAGTTTGCAGCAGACAGTTTGTAATCAGGAAGCCTGTCAAGGGAGACCAGAGCCTTTAGCAGAAAAGAGGAGTTAATTGCATAACAAGGGATTTAAAATCTTTGCAAAGGGTGACAATAAAAGAAACAATTACAGAGTTTAACCACTGCTGCTGGCACCGTGGTGAATGTCATTTGTCCTTAGCTCCACAGATATAGTTCAACAGTGCACGCTTATGGCTGATGCTTCAGTTTGCTTGTGGTTTTGGAACGTCAGCAGAAGTTTTGTTTCCAACTCAACCAAATCATTTTTTCTATTTCAAGCGTTTAATTAAAAATGATTAGAGGTTTTATTTTTCAAGAAACGTTGATTCC